>NC_138161.1:49695618-51113118 GCF_964165515.1 Mesoplodon bidens | reverse complement strand
ACAACGTTATGTTGACACATTGTTCTCTAATTCCACTGTGGCAAAACCACAGGAAATCAGTTCATTGGAAAGAGTATGAGGGCTGTTAGGCATTGGGGCAGACTACCCAGGTAGACCATGGGATATCTTCTGAAGATCTCTGAATATGAGATAGAACTTCTACCTGTCTGGTTTTATTTGGAGGCCAGAAAATTTGAAGCCAGAGGATGAGAGACAATGGTCTAAATGAGCTTCTAAAATCATTGACTGCGTTGTAGTTATACAATTCTTTTAAAAGATTGCCCAATTTTCATGAAATTGCATGTGTAGATTAAGAAAGCCATTTCCTTCCTAATGCATAAGATCTCATGATTGCTTAGAAAACTCTACTTCTAACCACAAACTACTTCTTAATGAAAAATGATCAAAGTATTCTCCAAGGGTAAGAGAGAAAATTCTAAGTTTCCTATTAGTTTACATGTAATTCTTGTCAAATATAATTGGTTTCTCAATCACAATGAGCCTGATACAACAACAAAGAAAACTACTCTTTCATTGACTGTTAGAGAATTGACCCCTTAAGTCCAATATCATCCTCAATTTAAATTCACCAGTGATCTGTGTAACTACATAAGATACAGTTATTGTAGTCATTATCTTCGGTTAATCAAGAATAGAGAAACAAAGAAGAAAAAAATATATTCTTTAAAACAGCTGTTCTCTAGTAATTGGGTAATGTTTATATCACCAATTCTAGGGAACACAGAGATGTAAATAGTTAATAGTTGATTTAAAGTTCTGTCACTGCAAAAACTACATCAATGATATATTGCATTAAAAGTAAAAGCTGGGCTTCCCTGGTGGCGCAGTGGTTGAGAGTCCGCCTGCCGATGCAGGGGACACGGGTTCGTGCCCCTATCCCGGAAGATCCCACATGCCGTGGAGCGGCTGGGCCCGCGAGCCATGGCCGCGGAGCCTGTGTGTCCGGAGCCTGTGCTCCGCAACGGGAGAGGCCACAGCAGTGAGAGGCCCGCGTACAGCAAAAAAAAAAAAAAAAAAAAAAAAAAAAAAAAAAAGTAAAAGCTGACTAGATGCTTTGTGCTTCTGAAAAGATAATAAGTAATTATGTATATGAAGGCTTCTAAGAAAAAATTCCCCAAGAGTCATATGGGTTTAAAGAAGAGCGAGCTGACAGACAACTCTTCTCACAAACCTAAACTGAATAAATAAGCTCAGGAAAAAACCCATAGGAATAGAAAGCTTAATTTGTGGAGGTAACGTGTCTGTTAACTCCTAAATTGGTCAGGTTAGCTTAACTGAAATGGTGAAAGCTTTCTGCTTGTTTTAACAGACTCCAAGTGTTAACAGAACGGGATTTGGTGAGTATAATCTTTGAGGGGGCTTGTAAATTCTTTGGAAGTTAATAATTAATTGGGCTTGACTCTCCCTGGAATCAGTATCCACAGTCAAAAATGGATCTGGGGGCAAAAAGATTAGAATAAGAAAGGGTTGCTTTCCATGAAGGAACAAACTATTTTTAAAATAATGAATTAAATCACACAGTGACTTAACATTGGTTTTTGCAAAATACCTGAGTGTTTGACAAAATATTACTAATTTGCCACGTTTTCCAAACCAGAAGCCCCTGGGAGTAATGCACGTGCTCAGAACGGCATCATGCCTTCTGCCGATCTCTACGAATCCATTTCATTGACATCAACAGTAATATAGTCATTCTCTTTGTTGAGAGCACTGTCAAATATTGATTGAGCACAAACTGGATGCAGAGTATGCTACCAGGAAGGTCCACAGCTGTGATTTCACTAAGATGCACAGGAGCAATCACCTCCCTAACAAAACTACTGCTGCTTTTTGAAACATAGTGACTACACTATAGTACAGTACAGCAGTAGGAATGATTATACTGCTTTTCACAAGAATTGCATGTCATAAGATTTTTGCACCCAGGCATATGGCTCTCAGCCCCTGGGGGAGAATCTCATGCAAAGACTGAGATTTTACTTTGGCTGAGAGTTCCTAATATTTGAATCAGTCTGGTTATGGTTCTGATTTGTGCACAGCTGTTTTCATTACCCACTGGATGTCAGCCACGTTGGGAATCTGTTTTTAATTAGTCTGATCATTTGGTCTCTGCGGTAGATGGAATGATGCCACACATTACCCATTTCTCCCCCCGACCCTGCCCTCACTTCAGAGATATCCACATCCTAATCACTGGAACCCTTGAATATGTTACCTTACATGGCAAAAAGGGATTTTGCAAATTTGAAAAAACTAAGGAGTTTGAGAAGGGGAGATTATCCTGGATTATTGGGGGAAGGGGCATGTATTAGTTTACATCATCCTTACCAGAGGGTAAAAGTGTGGCAAGAGGGTAAAAGTCATCAGAAGGAGATAGGGATATGGAAATAGAGACTGAAGTGATAGCTTTGAGATTAAGGAAGGGGCCATGACCCAAAAATGTGGAGAATTTCTAGAACCTGGGAAAGACAAAGAAATTAGTCCTCCCCTAGAACCTCCAGAAGGAACACAATACTGTGGGCCCATTGAAACCTCTGTTCTCCAGAAAAATAAGAGAATAAATTTACGTTGTTCTAAGCCACTAAATGTGTGTTAGTTTGTTACAACATCAAGAGGAAATTAATATAGCCTTTAACAGCAGATAAAGGAGTCTTGTTTTTTTAAATTGAAATTTTGGGGATTAAAATTTATGTATAATGAAATTACAGATATTGCAAAAATTTGAGGATTTTTGACAATTTCATATTCATATAATCACCATGCAAATAAAGATATAGATTATTTCCATTCCCCCAGAAGGTTATAACTTGTCTGTTCTGATCACAAACTCACATGCCCACAACCCCACCTCCCAAGCAACTACCATCTGTACTGCCTGATATCTACAAGCTTAGATTAAGCATGACTGTCTCTGGATTTTAGATACATGGAAAAATACAAATATACTCACTTATGTCTGATTTTTCATTCAACATAAAGTTTTGAGATTCTGGTACTCATTTTTTTAACATTTTTATTGGAGTATAATTGCTTTACAATGTTGTGTTAGTTTCTGCTGTATAACAAAGTGAATCACCTATATGTATACATATATCCCCATATCCCCTCCCTCTTGCATCTCTCTCCCACCCTCCTTTTCCCACCCCTCTAGGTGGTCACAAAGCACCAAGCTGATCTCCATGTGCTATGCAGCTGCTTACCACTATTTCACGTTTGGTAGGGTATATATGTCAATGCCACTCTCTCAATTCACCCCAGCTTACACTTCCCCCTCCCTGGGTCCTCAAATCCATTCTCTACATCTGTGTCTTTATTCCTGTCCTACCCCTAGGTTTTGCAGAACCATTTTTATTTTTTTTAGATTCCATATATATGTGTTAGCATACGGTATTTGTTTTTCTGACTTACTTCAATCTGTATGACAGACTCTAGGTACATCCACCTCACTACAAAAAACTCAATTTTGTCTCTTTTTATGGCTGAGTAATATTCCATTATATATATGTGCCACATCTTCTTTAATCATTCACCTATCGATAGACATTTAGGTTGCTTCCATGTCCTGGAGGTTGTAAATACTGCTGCAATGAACATTGTGGTACATGACTCTTTTTGAGGTATGGTTTTCTCAGGGTATATGCCCAGTAGAGAGATTGCTGGGTCATATGGTAGTTTTATTTTTAGTTTTTTAAGGAACCTCCATACTGTTCTCCATAGTGCTGTATCAATTTACATTCCCACCAACAGTGTAAGAGTGTTCCCTTTTCTCCACACCCTCTCCAGCATTTATTGTTTCTAGATTTTTTATGATGGCCATTCTGACTGGTGTGAGGTGACACCTCACTGTAGTTTTGATTTGCATTTCTCTAATGATTAGTGACGCTGAGCATCCTTTCGTGTGTTTGTTGGCAATCTGTATATCTTCTTTGGAGAAATGTCTATTTAGGTCTTCTGCCTATTTTTGGATTGGGTTGTTTGTTTTTTTGATATTAAGCTGCATGAGCTGCTTATATATTTTTGAGATTAATCCTTTGTCAGTTGTTTCATTTGCAAATATTTTCTCCCATTCTGAGGTTTGTTGTTTCATCTTGTTTATGGTTTCCTTTGCTGTGCAAAGGCTTTTAAGTTTCATTAGGTCCCGTTTGTTTATTTTTGTTTTTATTTGCATGACTGTAGGAGGTGGGTCAAAAAGGATCTTGCTGTGATTTATGTCATAGGGTGCTCTGCCTATGTGTTCCTCTAAGAGTTTTATAGTTTCTGGCCTTATATTTAGGTCTTTAATCCAGTTTGAGTTTATTTTTTGTCTTTGCACGTATTTTAATTGGAGTCTTCTAAATGTCCTCAATCTGCAGGTTGATCTCTTTCATTAGCTTTGAAAATTCTCTGTCAGTGTCTTGCCTCTGTCCCATTCCCTCCTCCTTTTCTAGGATTTCAATTACACTCTGTCAGAACATCGTATTGTGCCACGTGTCTAAGAATCTGTGTTCACTTTGTACACTTAATTATTTCTTTTCTCTCATATGGTTTGAAATTTCTAGTGACTTACACCAAGTTTACTCATCCTTTCTTCTGCTGTGTACAACCTTCTGTTAAGCAATTGAATAAATTGCTCATTTCTGATATTACTTATTTTGCATATAGAATTTTTTAGTCTTCTCTCTTTAATTTCTTATGTGTTTTCATATATCATTGTCTTTTAATGTCTGTCATTTATCTTGAGAACTTTTATGTCTCTGGCATACCATGATATTGCTAATCCTGTTTGCTTGCCACCATGAGCTCACATTTTCCAAATCAATTGGAGTAAAAGGTAAAGAAAAAACATGTATGCATTTTTGAAGGAGAATGAACCCTGGATCAAGGAACATCACAAGTGTACCTCTGAGATCACTTGTGTGTTTCTGACAAGCCTATATCCAGAACTGCTGCAACCATCAATAAAATTTTGCAGAGACATGAAAAACTGTGTTCTGTACATGCTTTAGTCATGACTGATGTTGTAAAACTGAAGTTTCCAGCTTTCTGTTTTTGTAAGTCTCTGTGTGTGAACATAACGTCACTTCCCCTCTCTGTAAAGGAAGTTAGAGTGTAACAAATCTACCTATAACTAGAGCCTTCTTTCTCTCAATTTTTGAACATCACTTCGCCATATAGATCTGTCATTTCTGCAAATGATAGGCATGTCTACTGAATCAGATCTATCAGCAAAGAGTAGAAATACAGGACACACTTCTAGTGATTTACATTGAATGTCAGTGAACAAATATTAGTAGCTAGTGATAGAAATACTCTTTTACTGTGGCAGATCCTAGTAGTGACCTACTAAATGTCCATTATCCTCTTTTATTTGTTAACAGTACTGCAATTTTGTAATAAGTAGCAACATGTCCAAGTTACAGGTTATATTTTTTTAAGAATCCCTTACAGCCAAGAAGAGCTACCTGATATAAATAAAACTCATGGGCCCAAAGTATATCTCTGGACCTTTAAAAAGGTATACCTTTTGGATTCTTCTGCTCTGCACCTTTTTCTTTTCCAAATTTTGGCATTACCCTTCTACCATGTTGTTTCTTCCATTAGTTAGCAAAAGGAAGAGATCTTTGTTGTGGTGGGAGTAGCCATTTTGAGATCACAGCTGAAGGGCTAATCACAGCAATCTCAGCCTTTATATTCTTGAGGTGATTAATATAGGAAATCCTTAATTCCCATTTTCTCATTTAAGAACAAAAATTAACCCTTTGTTACTAAGAGTTGAACACT
This sequence comes from Mesoplodon bidens, assembly GCF_964165515.1. NCBI lineage: Eukaryota > Metazoa > Chordata > Mammalia > Artiodactyla > Ziphiidae > Mesoplodon > Mesoplodon bidens. The sequence goes on along the minus strand of NC_138161.1, from coordinate 51,107,337 downwards.
AGTGTTAACTAATATATTCGCCTAGAGATACTTATAATCTTACAAATATATTAGAAGCAAAGTCACAGAAAAAAAGACTAATAATACATGAAATAACTCATGCTGAGTTTAAATTAAGTGGAGTTGATATTAATTATTACAGAGATTAATAGAGTTCTAGTCATGGAGGAAAAACTCATACAGAAATAAAATTGGAGCTAAGCATTGAACTTAAAGACAAAAAGTAAAATATATAAGTGGGGAGAAAATAATGATGACATTCGGTACCAGAAAACAACATAAGCAAGAGTATGAAAAAAGCTGCTATTTTTTTAACACTTCACTGTAATATTTCCTGTTCAATATTTATTTTTCCTTAGTACTCGAGGACAGGCAATATGTTATATTCATCTTTGCTTCCTGAGTTCTAGTAATGTGCCTGAAAAGTAGATTATAATAAATTTTTGTTGAAAGAATGATAAATATATATATTTAAAGCAGAGGTAGAAGAGAAAAATGGAGAAGGAACTTGGTAAATAATTTTGGAGATTTCCAACTTTAGATGATTTTCATCTAAAGGAAATAATATTTTTTGAGCTGGAACTTGAAAAAACTGCAGTTGTATTTTGGGAAAATAAATCACCACAGGTTTAATAATACATCATTGAAGAAAATTGATACCCAGTTACAAAATATATGTAATATACCAAGAATATTAATGAAATAAAGGATAATGATTTAGGATAATGAAATAATGAATATAAACAAGGAGGCACATGGAGAATTGATAATGAATGATCAGCAAGACAATAAGTTCAGATATGGAGAGAAAGAAAAGATGTTTCTCAATATTAAAATTAGGGACACTAGGTGAATAATAGCATCCTCTCCATAAGTGCATAAGTTTGGCTCAAATTGAAAGACATTTGACTTTGTATTTACTGAGTTTGTGGGGTTGGAGACAGGGATATTTAAGTAGAAGTCATTAGCAGCTGTTGAGACGTGAAAGTGAGGTTTTGAGAGAGGTAAACTTGAGACATAGTTCTGAGCTGAAGATGTTTAAGCTACTAATGAATTATCAGAAAGAACTGATCAAAAACAGAGCTTCAGGTTCTGGTCCTACAACAGGTAAAGTATGATCTCTCTAACGAGATGTTAGTAACAGTGAGGCCATTGAGAGTGACCGAGAAGGAACAAATTTAAGACTAAAAGGGATGCAATACCTATCAAACTACAACTGGCATTTTTCACAGAACTAGAACAAAAAATTTCATGATTTATATGGAAACACAAAAGACCCCAAATAGCCAAAGCAATCTTGAGAACGAAAAATGGAGCTGGAGGAATCAGGCTCCCTGACTTCAGACTATACTACAAAGCTACAGTAATCAAGACAGTATGGTACTGGCACAAGAACAGAAAGATAGATCAATGGAACAGGATAGAAAGCCCAGAGATAAACCCATGAACATATGGTCACCTTATCTTTGATAAAGGAGGCAGGAATGTACAGTGGAGAAAGGACAGCCTCTTCAATAAGTGGTGCTGGGAAAACTGGACAGGGACATGTAAAAGTTTGAGATTAGATCACTCCCTAACACCATACACAAAAATAAGCCCAAAATGGATTAAAGACCTAAATGTAAGGCCAGAAACTATCAAACTCTTAGAGAAAAACATAGGCAGAACACTCTATGACATAAATCACAGCAAGATCCTTTTGGACCCACCTCCTAGAGAAATGGAAATTTAAAAAAAGATAAACAAATGGGACCTAATGAAACTTCAAAGCTTTTGCACAGCAAAGGAAACCATAAACAAGACCAAAAGACAACCCTCAGAATGGGAGAAAATATTTGCAAATGAAGCAACTGACAAGGGATTAATCTCCAAAATTTATAAGCAGCTCATGCAGCTCAATAACGAAAAAACAAACAACCCAATTCAAAAATGGGCAGAAGACCTAAATAGACATTTCTCTAAAGAAGATATACAGACTTCCAACAAACACATGAAAGAATGTTCAACATCATTAATCATTAGAGAAATGTAAATCAAAACTACAATGAGATATCATCTCACACCAGTCAGGATGGCCATCATCAAAAAATCTACAAACAATAAATGCTGGAGAGGGTGTGGAGAAAAGGGAACACTCTTGCACTGCTGGTGGGAATGTGAATTGGTATAGCCACTATGGAGAACAGTATGGAGGTTCCTTAAAAAACTACAAATAGAACCACCATATGACCCAGCAATCCCACTACTAGGCATATACCCTGAGAAAACTATAATTCAAAAAGAGTCATGTACGAAAATGTTCATTGCAGCTCTATTTACAATAGCCCAGAGAGGGAAACAACCTAAGTGTCCATCATTGGATGAATGGATAAAGAAGATGTGGCACATATATACAATGGAATATTACTCAGCCATAAAAAGAAATGAAATTGAGCTATTTTTAATGAGGTGGATAGACCTAGAGTCTGTCATACAGAGTGAAGTAAGTCAGAAAGAGAAAGACAAATACCATATTCTAACACATCTATATGGAATTTAAGAAAAAAATGTCGTGACGAACCTAGGGGTAGGACAGGAATAAAGACACAGACCTACTAGAGAATGGACTTGAGGATATGGGGAGGGGGAAGGGTAAGCTGTGAAAAAGCGAGAGAGTGGAATGGACATATAAACACTACCAAACGTAAAATAGATAGCTAGTGGGAAGCAGTCACATAGCACAGGGAGATCAGCTCGGTGCTTTGTGACCACCTAGAGGAGTAGGATAGGGGAGGGTGGGAGGGAGGGAGATGCAAGAGGGAAGAGATATGGGAACATATGTATATGTATAACGGATTCACTTTGTTATAAAGCAGAAACTAACACACCATTGTAAAGCAATTATACTCCATTAAAGATGTTAAAAAAAAAACTAAAAGGAGAATCACAATGAAGAGTTTCAAGTGGAAAAAGGTGATCAACATAACAAATGCCTTAGCAAGGTCAAAGAAAATTAGGAGTTGTTCAAAGAACCCTGGATTCAATACTACAAGAGAATTTTGTATCACTGAAGAATGAAATTTCAGTAACGGTATGGGAGAAGAAGTCAGACTTCATTGTGCTAAAGAGTGACTGGTACATGAGGAAATGGAAGCGGGGCACATAGGTTACTCTTTGATGATAGGGATGGTGAAAAAGTAGAATAATATGAAATGTTACCTTGAAGGCATGTTCCCGTAAAGAACTGTGAAGGGTTGAAAATTTGCAAGCTAAAAAGTTATCCTGTCACAGTTTCATAAATTCTGGAATAAGACACAGACTCTTGGGTCAGAGAAAAACTATTACTCACAGCAATAGCTGTATTAGCAGAGTACCACCTTTTGCACGAGTTCCAAAGCCCCACTTCTCACAGCCAGTTGCGAAATGTTTGCACATACAATGGGTTTAATTATAGAGGGAGAACCCTGAGCTTAGGGAACCCACTTATAATGGGTCATAAGTCTGTTTGACCTTTGTAATGAAAGGAGACATTATTATTATACTGCGCAGTAAAGACATTTCTCTTTGTTCTAGAGGGAGACACTATCTCTTTACCACAGCTATTTGCTATACAGACATCCTTGAAAAGATAGTCCAAAATAAAGTCAATCAATGCCTGGCTTGCAAGACATGCAGAAAAGTGAGAGATGCATAGGGAGTGAGATCTCCCTATAATTAGATGGAAAGTAAACCTTTAACATGTGAAAAACTTTAGAATATTTGTAGCAGAAAGACAAAATCTCTAGTGAAAACATTTATTAATAAAGGAGAAATGAAATATGTGAGGAAATGAATCAGGGTATGGTCAAACAGATAGTCAAATAGTATTGCCAGAAATGGGTAGATTTGGAGACATTTTACTTTGAATAGGAAAGAGATTTTGCAGAGCTATGTCAATATTTATAGAAAATTAGGAGGTGAAGCAATTTTATGTGAGTTAGTAGATGTGGAAGAAGATAAAGGTTTCAATGAGCTTATATCACGTCCAAAGTTATTTGATGATCTATGAAACACAAAAATTAGATTAGTGGTCATCATGTGAACTCAAGAGCAAGAACTCCTATTTATATTGTTGAATTTAAGCATAAGGATGTGTGTTACTTTCTTGAGTCTCTCAGATAGGTTTGTGCGTAAACATACATTTCATCAGTAGTTTCAGCGCAACTTGGAACCGAGGTCTATGTGACTAAATGCATTTAGCTACTGAGCCACAAAGAATAGAAGAAAGATATTTGAACATTAATCATATAATTCAACCTCAGGGAGGTCACAAAATTTTACTGCTAACATCTTTATATTTTGCCAGTCATTTATCTTTAGGTTTATTTACAGGAATAAAGGTAGAATTGGCTTAAGTCAAGCTGCCCCAACCTGGGCATTCACCCAGTAGTTAGATAACTGTGTGTTCTCTCAGACGGAGGCATCTTTACTTCATATATTACCTACTTTGCTTTATTTACAAATTCAAGCAGAGGGGAATCATTTGGAAACAACTTAATCATGTTATTTACCAAGCAGTTAAGTTAAGCTTCCAAACTAATTGTTGTCACATTCAATTATGAAGTGAACTTTAACAATTGTGTTCTCCTCACCAGGGTGTTAGTAAGAGATCATTAATGTCTAATTTTCATTTGTCCTTGGCACTTTAACCAGTCAGTGTATCCACACACCATGGGGTAGGAAACCTATAAAAGCCTTAAAAATCTCCTTCAGACAACAGCTCTTACATCTATTATTTTCCATGTAGGTTCTGTATATTCTCAGATGCTGCAGCCTGTCTCCCTGCCCTAAGCTGTCCTATTATAGTCTCAGGACAAAAGATTCTGACACCAATACTTCCTTTCAACCACACCTCCTTCATTCCCACACCTTCTCTCATCATTCTGCAATTCAAGATCACTCTGCCTTTTCACTGAAAATTTCCCAGGATAACTTCCCTACTGCTTGTACACTGCACCCCCAGTTTTTTTCCATGCCCCACATAAGTTTAGATACACATTCTGAAACCTTTAACTTTCTGAAATCCTAGGGTAAGTGATCACACATGTCTTGTATATTTGTGATTTAATATTGTAGCACAGTTTCAAAAGCTTTACATTTATTCAATAATTATATGAAGGCTCTGTTGCTCTTGCTGCAATGTCTCAAAAATACATTTGTCTTTACAGCACATTTCTCATAGTCCATAAATTCCAAACTTCACATATTCCATTGTTTGGTCCTATGTGTATTTCTGTATTTCTATGAAGATAGCTCTGTCTCTGTCTCTGTCTCTGTCTCTCTCTCTCTCTCTCTTTTGCTGATGGTTTACCATTGAGCTGCCACCATCCATATCACCTATTTTGAAGATTCCACACTCTCTTGCCTACTGTTCTTCAATCCCTTCGTTGTATTCCTGACTAAATTTATTCAGGATAAGAATAACTACTAATTTTTCCTCTGAAACATGCACTGAAATTGGAAGAAAAAGCCTAGTTTCCAGGCAAACAAAAACCTCTGAAATGGCACAAGCACTCTTTCTTTGTGTGACTCATTTGTTTTCAAGCTTTTTTTAAACATTCTACAGCAACCAGACCCAACTTGACTTCAAAGATACTGGACAATCTCTCTGTGGATTTACTAAACATATGCCTTGATCCAGGAGTGATACCATAAAAAAAAAAAAATTAGCAACCAATATGGCACAGGTACTAGCTAATCCAGAAAACCTGCAACTAAAGCCTAGAGCAGAGTCCTGTGGGCTACCTGCTGTGACAACCACTAATTCTTCAGTTGCAGTTTTGTTTGAAACAGGGAACAGAAGGACCTGTTGTCCTCCTGTTGTCAGAAGAGGGACTGGCTGCTGCCAGGAGTGGTTAATTAAAAACCTGATCAGAGGTCTTTCACTATAGTAACTACTAAGGCCAGATCAATGAGTTCTGGCTAAGTATTAGCCTTGACTTTAACCAGTTGCTGCTTATTTCCTACCATAAAAAATTTCAAATAACAATTTCAGTATTGTCTTAACTGCCCTAATGGGAAAATTCACTTGGACCTCATATTAACATTTAAATATGGGAGTCATACCCCTGCCCCTCTAAATCAGAATCTCCAGGGGAGGGGTCTAGCCAGTTAAATCTTCCATAATCATAGAAGATGACACTTCTCATTAGAGAATTTCAGGCAACAGTGGCTCACTCTATGTGATTCACAACACAACTGGATAACCTGGGCAGTGCAAACCTTATGAGGGCTATTTGTGGAAAAGAAAGGGATCCACATCAAGGTTTCATAACTTGCTCAATATTAGGAAACAGGACTTCTTTTTCTCATTTCAATAGTCTCAGGATAATTGGATTGGATTATTTTCCTGCACAAAGAAGTTTAAAAAAAATGGTGTCATCTCTCTTCAAATTTTATCTTTCTATGCTTGTTTTTTCTCCATGTCAATTTTTAGAAGATTACTTATTCATAAATCACTTAGTATTACTTGCTTCTTAAATCAAACACAAAATGTTAGCCTCATTCACAAAATATTAGGAGCACAATATTTTTAACATAGAATGTTGTCCTAACAAAAGTTTCTTTTGTCAGTGAAAACTAATACAAAATAGAGAGAATTTAATTCCCCTAAAGTGTGTGGTAAGTTAAAAGTAAAATGGACACAACACTGGAAAATAGTAGCTGTTCAACCATCTCTCTTGGCATCACCTGTTTCTGCTACATAAGACTGTTTTTTTCTGATCTGCCTTTTGGAAATAATTATGGAGAATTTTTTAGCCTCTTTGTAAATAGTTTGTTTTTTTTGCTTCTCTGAGGTTAAAATATATGGCTTTCTACCATTAGAAGGCCAGTCTGTATTAAATATATATAAAGGATAATAGACAACATTAACTGACAAAGAATGAATGATTAAAAATGGGCAAAATATGCAATCTGAAGGTAGTGGCATGTCACTTGTTGAAAAATATGAAGGTGGTGACATGTCACTCATTTGTAAGCCATCTGCCTGGAGAATTCAATCCAAATGGCTTTACCAATTAAAAAAAATTGCCAGGCCCATCAATAATCAACTGGAAGACAGGCATTACATTAGACTGAGGTGAATTTCAGATGGAAAGTGTGCTTGTTTTAGTATTGACTAGAATTTCTATGTAGAACTGGGTATATCAATGTGACTGCCAAGCTTATGTTCCTGGAAATTGGAAATCCAGCATCAGATAGATCACTTTGTCTCAGTAAGGGGATTTAGAATTGGGCCAAATAATATTACATTGTTCCTGAGGATCTCATTCTTGGCTTAGATCTAAGAGGCATTTGAGTGGCTAAACAGAATGGGCAATTTGCTGAATGTTTTAGAGACTGTTTAGAGATATATGTATACACAGTCTTGATACTAGAACAACTGAGACTTTTTAATTGTTTGTTTTCTGTAGATATTCAAAACAGGTTTCCTCAAAGTGAGTTCTTTGAACCACATGTCAGAATTACTGTACTTATCATAAAGGCATATTTCTGAACCCCTCTGAACAAAGTTAACTAACAAGTATCTCTCTATTCATTAATAAGCATTCTAGATGCTTCTTATGCACAGCAAGGTTTTTTCCTCCACTGTACTAACTTTACTGAATCAGAAGCTGTTCTATAGAATCGTGTCTTAAAAATTTATAGACAGGATTCAGTGCTTCTTCAAACATGCAACTTTATCATGTGATTTAAAGAGTACTAGAATTTCTCCCCATAAGACAAGACTACTATAAATCTACCAAAAAACCTAAAGCTTCATTTTGCAAGATTTATTTCTTCAGATTAAATCAAGCCATCTTTATACATCTTCTACTAAGCCTTCTGTTAAAGGTAAATCAATATCAATAATAGTGATAAAAATAATTTCAACCCCTTTGTTAAAATCTTTTATCTCCCCATAAGTAACAGAGCAAGGCGTCAAGAGACTGATGATAAAACAATTATATATTCCTACCCATATTATACTTGCATTTTATCTTTTATTGTAATCTGCTATGTTTACATGTAATATCATACCTAGTGGCTAATAAATTCTTAAAGGGCAGGAACTCCTTCATCTTTCTATCTCTGGGGGCTGCAGGGTTTGTTATAATGTTTGACACATGATGATTTATTGTCTGAATAATAATGCTATTATAGAGAAATTAAGGAAAAAGCATGAGCTAATATTTGGCAAAGCTTTACTAGGATACTAAGGTAGTCTACCTCAGAGAAGAAACCAAACAAGGAAATCCAAGACAGGATGAAAATGGGAGAAAAAAAAAGGAGGGGGGGATGCATTTAAATTTCTTTTTAACTTTGTCAGAACTTAATACTTCATTCAAAAATATGTTTTCCCTCTGAGCCTCATTATTTTAAATAAATACATACAATGTTTGTATATATCTAAATATATATATATATGTGTGTTTGATATTGATAACTGAAAGATTTTCCTCTATATTAAATTTAATTTAGTGATTGCTTTGTCCAGTGATGGATTTTTTAAAGCATACATATATATTTTTAAACAAAATTAAGGCAGTTATGCAATAGCCATTCAACATTGATTAGGAATTGACTAGGAATAGGAATCATAAAATAAGTTGTAGTCTAAGATCAACTACCTCCTTATAAGTGTCTATAAGGTGAACAATTTTGTTGGCTATAAGATAGATGACCATGAGTACTAGTTACCTAACTTAACTCACAGACTTATTGTGAAGTTGAAAAGAAGCAATGTACACAAAAACATTTTGTAACAACTAATGCATATATATGTGTTTTAATCAATATTATATATAAAAATTATAGCCTTAAGTCTTCCTTTGGGTTCTCAAAAATGTCCTTGGTAGCATCAGAATTTGACACTCAGTTTTTTTATCCAGCTATTTACTAGGTTCTGCCTTCTGAGCAGTCACACTAGTGGCCAGAATAAGTGACATAAGATGTAAACAGTTACAGGGATCAGACTTTGGACTTTATAGATTTTTGTGAATCATAGCTATTCACAGTTATTTGCAATAGGTTTTTTCCCAATCCTGTTATGAAACCTCTGGAAAAACTACCGATTCCTTTTTATATTAAGTTAAATTATTTAATTTGTGAGTAGGAGGAAGAGAGCAAGATTTGAATTATACAGAATTCAAACATTTTCATAAAGTCCTAAAATTCTGATTCTGGTAACAGAAGCATATTCTTTCCCTGCTCTGGTTGATACTGTAAGACCATGACTGCTATTACTAAAATTTTTACATACTCATTGATCATGGTGGTAGGCTGAAAAACATAATAGGATGCCCATGGTTTAATACCCAGAACCTGGTAATATGTTATCTTACCTTGCAAAAGAGACTTTTCAGAGTTGAAGAATTTAAAATCTTGAGGTAGAAAGATAGCTGGATTATCCAGGTAGGACCAATGTAATTACAAAGTCCTTGCAGAAGAAGGTAGGAAAGTTAGGATTAGAGGAAGAGACCACACATAAACAAAGCTTGTTTTTGTGAGTTTGGTTTTCTTCTTCTTTTCGATTCCACATGTAAGTCATATAACTTGTATTTCACTGTCTTATTATCTAACTTAACATAATTCCCTCAAGGTCCATCATGTTGTTGTAAATAGAAGGATTTCCTGCTTTCTCATGGCTGAATTATATTTCACTATGTGTGTGTGTGTGTGTGTATCACATCTTTTTTTATCACCTCATCTGTAGATAAGCACTTAGGTTGTTTTCATAACTTGGCTACTGTGAATAATGCTGCAGTGAACACAGATGTGTAGATTTATTTTTGAAATACTGATTTTAATTCCTTCAGATATATACCCAGGAGTGGGAATGTTGCTAATGCTATTGTAGTAATTATACTGTAATACATAAGTATATTAAACCAACACATATACCTTAAACTTACATAATGATAGATGTCAATTATATCTCAAGGAAACAAAAAAGCAGAGGTTGGAAAGATTTGACTGCTTACTGGGAGGTGACAAGCCAAAGAATTTGAGCAGCCTCTAGAAGCTCAACAAGGCAAGGAAGTGGATTCACCCCTAGAGCCTTCAGAAAAAATGCAGTCTGGTTAACACCTTGATTTTAGGGCTACTGTCTTCCAGAACTGTAAGATAATGAATTTGGGTTGCTTTAAGCCAAGAAATTTGTAATAATTTGTTACAGCAATAATAGGAAGCTAATGTAGTCATCAAATACAATCAATCATAATTTCTATTAAAGTGTCTAAAAGTAAAGAAATGAGGGTTAAGATTTTAGTCTATGGATCCACAATGCCTGCATTTAAATCCCTTTCCATCACTTACTAAGTGAGTTAGCTTGGCAAGTGTTTGTCTGCCTGTACAGTGGGGATAATAAGGGTACCTTACATGGTTTTTGAGAAGATTAAATGAGTTAATAAATTTAAAGCTATTAGAACACTGTGTGACACATGGTAAGTTTTCATAAGATCTAAACCATCATTTTATTTCTGTCATTACTGAAGTTATGATTATCACTTGTTTATTCTTTAAATAAAAATATCAGAGTTTTCACTCTATAGGTGCAATTTGATGGGGAAGATATCAAAAATATTTTATCAAACCTCTGCTTTCAGGAAACTTATGATCAAGAGGGAGAGATAGAGTATATACGTAAATTACTGCAGTACAAGATGGAAAATTGTGGATGTCACAGATGTTTTACTTCCTTCCCACCATCCTGCTTCTGAGCCCAGCAAATATGATGAATAGTGTATTATGTCCCTTCCCTTGACTGTGGAAGTATCTCAACTGTAGTACACTTTTTGAACGAATTACGTAGGTAAAGTTTCTTTTAATTAGAAAAATAAATAATTAATTTGGGGTAGAAATAAGAGGTATTGACTTGGCTATGTGTTGAACTGCTGTCTACATATTATTGCCACTAGATGATAAGTTATAACCTCTAATTATCACATAGTTCATCTACTGCTGCAAAATTGTCAGATGGAAATCAACTAAGTTTTGGTGCTGAGTTAAAAACAAAAACAAAACAACCAACAACAATAATAAAAACTATGTTTTATACCTAGTGGTAAACCACCTCTTCTGGTAATAGCTCTCTTATTTTTTTAGAATTATAAAATGACAGCTCAGGACTGTAGATAAAGCCTCAGACAGAAACAAGAAAATAATAACAATTTCTGAATCCATGCAGCAATTTTCCTCTAAAATTAACCTTCACAATCCCATGATGGATTAAACAGGTACCACTTTCAGATGTCATCTATAAGAGGAAGAGCACTCAAAGATGTAAGACCCATCAGCCCAAAATCAAAAGGATAAACATCACCATCACAAAAACATATTTAGCAAATGCTTTTGTTGTTGTTTTTGGTTTGATTTGTTTCACATGCTGGGTTTTACTTCCTGTGGTATCGAAAAAATCCTTCGTGTTTCAAAACAGGACTCAATTTGTATACATGTGATTGAACAGCTAATTATAGACACCTTCACCTGAACAAGATGCTAAAACATAGGCATGCCAGCCACTCTCATGTTGATCTTCATTACCCATCACTGTACAGTTTAGGAAGGTCACATAAACAGTATAGTTACATGGATTATCTTAGTATTTGCTCTATTTCTCTGGAGACATAGCCTGAATCAATCTATGTTTAAAACAATTTTGATTGAAGTTAGTGGAAGAGCATGAGTTAGAAATAACAAAATGAGCCTAAGTATTAAGATCACCATATAGAAGGGGAAGACCTAAGGGAATTCTAGAAATTTTAACTTGTGTCTTTAGCTATGTAAAGTTCAGAGAAAAATGTTCACATAAGTTTTTATACTTATTTTTCCTAGAAGCACTCTCAATTTTTAAATGCACATATGTTGCTACATCTATTTAAACAATAAAATTATGTCACTACAATGCATAGTCTTTAACTGAGAATATTTGATCTTGTATCATAGGCCCAGTTAAATAGCATCTGAATAATTCAGAACACAAACTATTTAAAGAAGTCAATATTAGCAAAAAAAAAAAGAAGCTACAGTCTCATAGGAACATAATTTGTGAGCAATTTACCTATTTTAAGGAACTTGTATCTTAACCTTCATTGAACTTCAAGATCTTGGTAATGTTTTGTCAGGCAACATTAAATTTATCCTTATAATGTATTCAATTTTTGTTTTTCCTTGGATAAATGCTAGAAAATGAAGACTTTGGCCAAAAAGTAGAACATTCTTCATGTGGAGTCATATGGCACAAAGCTACATACCAAATCTAGGCTGAATAGGGTGGGTTTCCCCCAGAGTCAGGTATTTTGATATGGATTTGGGGAGCAAATTTTGACAATTGAATGATATACTTTGACAAATGATAGATAACACATTGCTTCTCAATATTACAGCATTTTCAAGTCAAAACAATACAGACACGTGCCAGGATCTTGCGGTATTGGTGTTCTTTAGTTGCAAACCACAGAAACTAGCTGTAGCTTATCTAAACCAAGAGAAGAATTTTAAAAGGATTTTTGAAAAATATGAAATTTGTGGTAAGATGGTAGATCTAGGCTTGAAATTGGACAGGAAGTTCTAGATGGCAATGGCATAGGTCTTCTGGCAGGTGACATGTAGTCTGAGAGCCTCTTCTAGAATGAAATGCAATTAAGTGTGTTTGCATTTTTTTTGTGTGGTAGCATGCTCAAGCCTCTGATTCTGACTGACCTTGGTTGGATCAAGAGTTGAGCATTTCCAAGGGCAGAACAGTGCACATAAGAGCCCCACCGTACTGCACAGAACAGGAAGAAGAAATTTTGTTGTAATTAAAAAGGAGAAATGACTGCCAAATAAACCACCACCCACCACCAAATCCAACTGTATGCTATAGATTTATTCTCATATTTTTACAGTTTAAAAAATTTTACAGTTAAGAATTAGGAAACTCAAATATTTCTTCAAAGTCTCATCAAGGACAGTAGCAGGAAATGGACTGACTAGTTGAGGCAGGGGTAGGGGTGAGGGTAAAGGAACATTTTTAATGAATAAATTTGACTGGAAAGATATAATTTTAAAGAGTTCTCTTCAAGCTGGATTAATAATTAATTCTGGATCTTTTTTATCAAACAAGAAGCTTGAAATAAATCAAGCCTCCTATATTATACCCCAGACACCTGCCATCCTCAGTTGTGATAGATGCAGACTAAATTGTTTGAATTTTTATTTAAATGCAGTTTAATACAGAATTTATATTATACAAAACAGAAAAATAGCTCTAATTGCATAATGCATTATCTTAGTGAATAAATAATAAATAATCTACTGAATGTATAAATGACACTGACAGAACTTTAATAAATTTATTTGTGTTACTCTCACCTATCAGTAATTTTATGATCATTTAGAGTCTGACTCTTCATGAAATGAAATTATTTTAAACTTTTCTTATGCTGACAAACAGAAAGCTTTTTAATTCCCCATTTACAAAATGACATCTGCTCTATTTCTATTTTACTTTTTCAAAATGAGTTTGCTTTAGTATTTTATTTCTGATTTTGTCAAATAGTTTTGCCAAAGATGGTGAAAATCCAATCCCTGTAGACCAGAAATTACAGAAATGTAGACATAACACTTTACATATGGTAGTTATGTGCTTAACATTTTATATTAAGGTATTTTAGACATTTATTTCCCTTTCTCTGTTTTTTAACCCAAGCAAATGCAGGAAAAGTTTAAACAATAAGAATCAAGCCATTTAGCAAGTAGGATATTGATTTTCTTATTTTAAGTGACAGTAATCATATAGTATTAATAATATAAATCAGTCTTCAGCTCTGATCATCTAAATGCAATCTATAGCTCTTTCTATTCAGTGACAACAACAGAAAAAGGTAAAACTCTGATCAGAGCCATGCTGCTGTTGTCACCTGATCAACTCATTTTCTTCTTCTTCACGTTATCTCCCCTCTCCCTACTGACATGCACCATGTCCACTCATACACACAGGTATACACATGTGTACACACATACACACACACTGGAGTGTGGGGTTTAATGCTGTGGATTCTGATGTCAGTTTTACCTGGGTTTATAGTCAGATCTATCATTTACTAAGTATGCAAATTCAGCTAAGTTACTTACCTTCTCTGAGCCTCTACGTCTTCATTTGAAAAACAAAGATAGGCACAATGGATATTCTCAATAAGTGTAAAGTGCTCTTGTTGCAATTATTGCTATTGTAGGTATAGTGTTTTTAGGAGAAGCAGTAGTTGTGATACTAGTAAGTGTTCATGGTTTATCCTCTGTATTCAAAAAGTTTATTCACAATAATAATCAGATAGTAATACCTTATTAGAAGATCATTCTTGGAACATAGCACATATAATCGAGGACAATTAAGAAGCCTAGTATGAATCATAACTCTGACAAATCCTGAGACAATTCTGCCATTAGAGATACATATTTCTTTTTTCATTTTAATCTTCTCTTACTTGCTCAGCTATTAAAGAAATCAGAATATGGGAAGAGACTCAGCAGTACTGAGTAATGATGAATTTTAACAAATAGGGTTGGATGACTCAGAGTTCAAAACACATTTTGTTATATTATTACAATATATTATTTTCATTCATCTGTACATGATACCACTATAATTAATTTGGTTCAAAAAATGAATTTTATTAATGTTTTAATCAATAGGATCCCAGAAACATGCAATGCTATATTAATAAGTTATATTGTTTTAAACTGTGATCCTGCTTCCAACTTCTCTCCATTTCTTTGCTAAAATGCTTGATGTCTGACTACATGTCTGACATCATAAGAATCAGCTTTTAAATAATGGATGTCAATCTCTTCTACATCTGGCTTGAAGAATATTCCCTGCAGAAGATGAGACTTCTCAAAACACATCTGAGCTAAAGATACAAAAAATTTTTCTCTGTTCTGGTCTCACTCCTTCAGGTCTAGGCTTCAGGCTATAGCATTAGAAATCTCACTCTTCTTGAGAAAAATGAAAAGTAATCTTGAGCAAGATTAGTATAGAGGAACAAACACTTAACTAGAAATCAGGAAGTCTGGTCTAGCTCTGAATCTATCTTGGTAACCTTGGTAACCTTGGCAAATATAACTTCGTCTTTCTGTAAAGTGAAAAAGTTTAGTTTGACTATTCTAAGTATCACTCAAGTGTTAATGTCTGTGGGGAGGAAGTATACATCACCATGTGTTATTTTAATCTAATTGATAGTTTTCATAAGGCAAACTTCCATACATAGATACCATATACATGCCACACATACTCATAGACATGCACACTTTTCCAATACCTCTACCACTATTTCTCTTCTTTATCCAAATATGGAAAGCCAATATTCTAAATACTATTATTAAACAAAAAAGCAACCTAAAAGGATTTGTCAGCAGATCAGGAGGATTCTGTGCAGATGTATTCCCCTGGGAAATATATGCCAATGATAAAATTCTAGATCTGACTTTTGCATGTGATAAAATGCTTATTTGTTTTTTTGCTAGTTAAAGAAAAATAGAGCAGAAGTCATTTATCACCCAATAAAGTATTTGCTGAGAACTTTTCATTTTAAGTGAAATGCCCCCTCCCCATTTAAGACACTAGTCCTTCTAAAACCACATCTAGTTTTATTATTGATTTTTATCTTCTTTGCCCTCAAGAAATAACAAGAAACATGTTCAATTATAGCCTGGGGGAAAATAGAAGAAAGAAAGTAACACCAGAGATCTATCCTACTCTGGTGAAAAAATTGACTTGATAACCTAATTGGCCTTTTGTATGACTGATAGTTAAAACACCTTGTGCTAGGTGGAAACCAAATTGAACACCACAGTAGACAGAGAAGCAACAGCCAAGTCGAAAGGTAAATTAGATATGCTTGTCTGAGTCTGAATTTGCCAAACTCTTTTACTTTATCTTTACGGCCATGTGTAATTTCATCTCTAAGAAGATAAAGAGGGAGTTAGAAGAGCCAACAGAAGGGGAAATGAAGTAAATTCTTACTGATCTTCAAAAGAAAGTAATAACCTGCTAGTCTGTGCCTTGGTTTCTTTACAGTGAGATGTCTGTTACATGAGTAGAAACATTTTTAGGTTATTTTACCAAGCAACATTTTCATATTATTCAGAAACCCAGGATTGTGCTAACAACTCAATAATGGCTTATACTCTTCAACAGATGCATTAGAGAATCACATGAAGTAGCAACTATGGTGTGTTCTTACTGGTACAAAATGATGCAACCCCAGGAGAAATTCTTCCTGACCCATCAAATCAAATCAGTGTCATAGACTTCTTATATGCACTTTGTAGATACAAGAAAGCCAATCAAGTATGAATTTAAATAAATGTTCATTAAATGGTTCCAGCTCTCCCAGCTACAATAGTAAGAGGAGTGGAATTGGAAAATTATCTTGACATACCTGCCCTTTCTTTTTTTAGCCACCTCTTAACTTTTCTTCCAAACTCACAGCACAAATATACTGAACAGTGCATGCTGGATCATAAGTAGTCACCCTGACAAGCATGGCTAAAGGATGTCTACTTGCATGTGTATTAGCTGAAATCCCAGATATTGTATTGAAAATGTCAAATCTGTACCCAAAAGTATAGCAGCAGAATTTTATTCTACTTGTGGATTTTGTGGAAAGGGTTGGAACCTGAGTTCCCTTTATTTTTTAATTCTCCTAGGTGCCAAGGACTAGGAGAAGGTTGAATATGCTATGTCATTATTTCAAATCTACAAAAATTAATAATAATAATACCCAATATTATTTATGTGCTTATTGCTCTAAATTTACACACACTGCTATTTAAACTGGAGAAGGCTTTGGTATCTTAATTAGAATTCCATTAATTACAGTCTTATTTCTGCAGATTACCACACTGTTATAACTCATATATTCAAGTTTCTATTGAGATTGAAAGTTCAGATTAATTAATATTTTGTTGAAAAGAACAGAATTGTTATAAACCACCAGGAGCTGAAAGAGACCATTAAACAAAACAAACAACCAACAACAAAACAAGCAAATAAACAAGGATAAAACAACCTACCTTTCCTGTGGTAGATGAAAATCAATAGGCATAGAAATGGGAAGGTCCAAGCATGCAGGTTTAGACAGGTACTGTCCATTTTCCGTCATGAGAGGGCTACAAGAAGAAACAGAAGAAACTCAGAAGGTTAAAGCTAAACAGATTTCTATTTTTTCCCAAAAAAAGCCTTTTGCTGTTATTTGTTTTCACTTAAATATTAATAATATGGATCGTCCACACTGCTTTCTTCTCCTAGTAGGATAATGTAGAGATCGCTGTATTAAAACGTCATTCCCTTAAAAAAGTAAAAACTGAGGCATCTTCAAAAGGCTCAATTTTGGTTTGATATCATATCCATCATGTAGAAATAGAGGAGCATTCTTTATTAGTTTATTCAACTTTAGACATTATATCAAGAAATTCCACAAGTTAAAGCATCAGTGACATACCCCTCAAATTTTGTAACAGGAAGCTATCAGACATAGGACAAGGGAAAATAACTTAGTTCCCCATGTTTCACACTGTCAAATAAACTTGCTTCACACTGTCAAATGAACAACTACCTTAGGGGTTTCATCCCTATTTGAGCAATACAGGCTGCATGAGTTGCAAATTTGCACAACAATTCTAGATCCAACTGGAAAATAAATGAGTTCAAGCATAGTAATTCAGTTTCTACCCATGAGAAATTCAAAATGTGTACAATGTTCAATGACTGTAATTTGAAAATATAAAATGAAATTAAAAAAAGATTACCACGGCTAATGTCAATTCATAAACATTAAACTTTGGAAATCAACCTTACAAATGAACTAATAATTCCAGTATATGAACAACACTCATGTTTGTGCAGGAACAGTACTTACACACAAGGTCTAATGAATCCAGAACATTTATTGAACAAACACAGTATGTGTATGGAATATGTACCCTGCAAGATTGAAAAAGAACAAATGAAGATTTTTCTCTTCACTTATGGAGCTTATAGTAAAATACATACTTATAATAAAATATTGATGAAAATGTGATCCAAGTTTTCCAAAAAAAAATTTTTGTCAACCCTGCAAAGCTTAAGGCGGTGGGTATTAAATAAGCCAGCTCATTCTGTCTAATTTGAGGTACTACACTGTAAAGTATACCTTCAGCCTGTAGGTTCCCCAAGGTCAAACACCTTGTCCCCTCACTTGGGACTAAACTCTCTGTCTCTAGAAAAGAATTTGCCAGATATCTCTTTGTCCGTCTCTCTCTCTCTCTCTCTCTCTCTCTCTAAGGAAAATCAAGTAAGAAGGCAAGAAAGAAATTTACACAGACTGAGGCTTTCTCAAGGGAGGAAGAAGCACCTTTTTAATAAATCAGTCTGAAAGCAAAGACAGAGAGATTCTCTGGTATAACCAGCCTATTTTGCTTTCACCTTGAACTCAGTTTCTATTTTGCAGAACTTGGCACCTCACTTTATTTTTATTTTATTTTATTTATTTATTTATTTATTTTATTAGTCTCTGCTTTACAACAAAGTGAATCAGTCATACATTGGCACCTCACTTTAACATTATACCACTACCTATATGTTGCTTTGTGTTTATCTGAACAGACAAGAACTCCCCAGAATGATTCCTACAGTTTGCTTTAAGCTTAGCTGCATAATGGTAAGCATTCTGTGAGAATCAAATATGTTTCTACACCAAAGCAGACAAACTTCCAGACAAGGGGAACAGAGTTTCAAGCTTCTACTTAGGAGGTATAATGCTAAAAAGAATATTGTTTCCCACCTCTACAACAGCAACATAAAAAGTTGGATATACAAACCAAAATTTTCTTGACCTCGTTAGAGAACTGAGGTCACAGGGCAATAAACTAACCAAAAATCTATGGAAAGATAGGGTCTTCCAAAGAGAAATAGGACATAGCACTTATTTACCTGGGGCAGATGTAGTAAGCTAAAAAAGCAAGAAAGAAGAATTCAGCTAAAATTTGAACCAACTGCTAAATAATTAGCATGAGCTCATTTAGTGTGAGAGTACAGAACTTCTAGAAGCTGAAAGACACAAAGTAAGTTATGACCATTTGCAATATTTACAGACCTCAAGAGGTGATCATGAGAAAAATTAGAGTCAAAGAAAGAGACAGGGAGCATGATATGTGCCAAGGGGAGGAGACTTTCATGCAGGAAAGGCATGAAGTCCACACAAAACCTTCCCTGTTGTCCCTTTGGAACAAAAGTTTAAGCTACTGGCATTAGGGAGTAAAACATATTGTTCTCGGTATACAGGTGAAACACTTGCATCTGGGAGAAGGAAATAAAAAAATCACCTCTACCCATGAGGAAGGGCAGAAAAATACTCAGGTCTTATGTCATTAGAGATTATCCACTGGGGAAGGGGTAGGATCCCTGAGAAGGAGATCCTCACATCCTTAAGATTGACCTTACATTGTCCATGTACAGACAAGGTTGAACCAAAACACCAGAGGAATGTTCATGTCTTCCATCCCACTACCAGGTTATCAAGTGTTGCATGACAAATAATATCATTTTACTATGTGGAGAAGGGTGGAATTGTGAAGAAATATCTAACATAAAAGTGCAAAAAGAAGATCTAAAGCAGAGAATGGAGCAGACATTGATGAAAATCTTCCAGAAAAACAGCTCTCACACTACACAAAAGGCACAGGTAGAAAAATTTCAAGTTGGTGATACAATAAGGGTAACCATAATAACAACAGCAACCACCACCACCACCACGAAACAACAATAATAATAATGTAGTTCATCTTCTGACTAGAAACCTCAACTTCCCACACTAAAGGCTAACAAAAAAAGAAGTTTCACATTTCCAGGTATAAATATTATATACCTCAGTATACAAGATGTCTGGCATTCAACCAGAAACTACAAGATACACGAAGAACATGAAAAAAACAACACACTGTTCCCAGACTTATATGACCCAGATGTTGGAACTATCAAACAGAGAATTTTAAGTATATATTGTTGCATTTCCAGTTGATTAATATGTTAAAAATCTGTGGAGAAAAAGACTGACAACATGCATGGACAGGGGGAAAAGAGAGAGAAACATAAGAAATAAAGGGAAAACCTTGGTAAGAGAAGTGTACACCACCTTAGATACACTCCAAACAGCAATACAATAAACTCAACACAGCAAAGGAAAAATCACTGAACATGGAAATAGATCACTATAGGGAACACAAAGAGAGACACAAGGAGAAAAAAGAGTGAAAAAAATAAGGTATCAAAGAGCTCTAGGATACAATCTAACACATTTGAAAATAAAATCCCAGAAGTAAAAGAGGAATAGAATAAAGTATAAGAAGTATTTGAAGAGATAATGGCCAAGACCCCAAACTACAAATCTTAATAGTTCAGCAAACAGCAAAAGTATAAATAAAGCACACACACACACACCTCTACCTAGGCTCATTATTGTCAAACTTCTGAAAAACAAAGATAAGAACAAACACTGAAAATTATCAGAAAACAATAAAAATTACAGCAAACTGCTTGGAATAACAATAAAAAATGCAGTGGATTTGTCACACTATGTAATGACATTTTAATGTACTGGGGGAAAATAACTGTTTATTTAGAGTTCTATACCAGCAAGAAGTAGCTTTCAAACATGAAGAAGAGATATATTTCCGGAGAGGACTTCTGAAATGGCAGAGTGAGGAGCTCCAGAGAACTCTCTCCCTGGCAAAACAACTGCTTAAGTGATGAAAATTATTAAAAACCAGTAAAAAAAAAAAACAAAAAAAACCCACTGTCTTAAGGGAATGTGCTAGTTTCCTATGATTGCTGAAACAAATTACCACAAACTTACTGGCTTAAGTGACACACATTTATTTTCTTATAGTTCTAGAGTTCAGAGGTTCAAAATAGGTGTCTCTCAACTAAAATCAAAGTATAGGTAAAGGCACATTCTTCCTGAAGGCTTTAAGAAGAATCTTTCCCTTCCCTTTCCTGGTTTCTAGAGGCCACCAACATCCCTTGGCTTATGGTCTCTTTATATCTTCAAAGCCAGCAATGAATGCTAGAGTCTTTCTTAAATGGCATCACTTCTGCCGTCCCCTTTCACATCTAAAGACCTTTGAGATTACACTGGTCTCATCACAGTAATCCAGGATAATCTCCTCATCTTCATGTAAATTTATTAGCAATATTAATTCCATTTTCAAAGTTAATTCCCCTTTTCCAGGTTACATAGCATTCACAGGTTCTGGGGACTAAGCCCGGGACATATACAGAGGCCATCCTTGTGCCTACAACAATCCACCATCGGACACCAAGAGATTCATATCCATCCCACATTCATTCTATACAAGGTCACCAAAAGACTCAACCAATTAGAACATCAACTCAAGTTTCAAATCTCACATCAAAAGTTCCAGATGTCATTACTTAAATGCAACTAAATTAAGTATTGATGAGACTATGGGTATAATCCATCCTGAAGGAAAATTTTTCTTCATCTGTGGACCTGTGTAACTAGACCTGTGAAACCGCTCCCAAAATAAAAGGATGCTACAGGAATAGATTAGCAGTTATAGAGATTTCCAGTCAAAAAGAAAGAAAACAAAAAGTAAAAAGGAGGCACTTATCTTAAGCAATCTCAAAGTCCAGCTGGGAAAACAGTATTAGGTTTCAAGGCCTGGGAATAATGCTTTGCTCCAAAAGGTTCCACCTACTAGGTTCACAGCTCTGTTCTTGGAATCATTATTCTTTTTCATGAAGGTTAGAATGTGTTTGAGGTTTAGTGATTTTATCCTCCTGTTTCCTACCTATAGAATTTTAAGAGTCTGACCACCTTCTTTCATTTCTTCTCTCTGTCCCTTTTAGTACAAGTTGACAGTATTCTTCTTCTATAAGAATTTCAAGTACCTGGTGTGTCTCCCATGTCTCACACGGACTCACTCTGTTAGACCAACGTTTACTCCAAGGATCTTTCCTGGATAATCTTATATCTATTCTTAGCTTCTGCTGAGATGGCTGAGAGGATCTGTATGTCACGTATCCAATCTCACAAAGCCCTTTGTGTGACTGAATAATCTGAATTTCTAATCCTTCTGAGGCATTATGAAATGATTGCCTAGCCACACCTTGGACTTTCTCCAAAGCATCATTTTTCTAGTAATGAATTAATTTTGACATGCTTTGCAATCTGGATAACATGAGAACTTCCCAAATTATCATGTCCCTGTTCCTTTTGCTTAACAGTTCTTTCCTCCATGTATCTCCTTCCCCTCACATTTTACAATAGGCAGCAATAAGAAATCAGACCACACTCAATAGTATTTGCTTAGAAATCAGTGAAACTGAAGCCTCACTGGCAGCAAGTACTTGAATACAACCTCTGATGAAATTCAAAAAATAGGCTACTCTGACCCACGGGTGACACTCAAGAATCCAAGACTAAAAATATCATAGTTGGGCTTCCTTGATGGCACAGTGGTTAAGAATCCAGCTGCCCATGCAGGGGACATGGGTTCGAGCCCTGGTCTGGGAAGATCTCACATGCCGCGGAGCAACTAAGCCTGTTTGCCTCAATTTCTGAGCCTGCGCTCTAGAGCCCACGAGCCACAACTATTGAGCCCAGGTGCCACAACTACTGAAGCCTGCGTGCCTATAGCCCATGCTCAGCAAAAAAAAGACGCCACGACAATGAGAAGCTCGTGCACTGCAACGAAGAGTAGCCCCCGCTGGCCGCAACCTGAGAAAGGCTGCACACAGCAATGAAGACCCAACACAGCCAAAAATAAATAAATAAATTTATTTAAAAAAATATATATCATAGTCATCCCTGACATTCTGGAATACTGTATATATGCCCAAGTCTATGCCTTTTCAGAAGCAACCAGAGAGGAAAACTCCAAGATACAATTTTCTGTTTGTATGTGGGGCAATAATAATAATAATATATTTAAAAAAGCAGTATTTCTCTCTAATGCTTTATTATAAGGTAGGCATTCAAGTTTCCCATAACTCCTGCATCTAACTGCAATTAGTCTGTAAGTATAATGAAAGAACCAGGAAATACATTAGTAAATTCATATAATTGAATTCATTTATCCTCTTAAGATTTTCAAATCATGAGCTAACAAATATAACCATGGGTAATAGCTTATTAAGAAATTATCAGTAGAGCAGAGATTACATTACTCTTTAACATAAGTTAAAACAAAGTCATCCTTATATATATTTAACTGATATACCTAATTTTGGTATCTGAGTCCCCAGTTTCACCTTAGTTCACTCAAAAAGCAAGTATCCCAAACTTCAGAACTTTGGTATTCTTTAACTATTCAATGTAATTATCTCATCAGCCACTTTCAAGTTGCCTTTGTTGTTGTGTGTTTTTTCCCCTAATTAGATTTTCTTCATGTTTTATACTCTTTTTCATCTGGTAATACACTGCAAATTTTGACACATTCTAATGGCATTCATCAAAGTGTAAGGGGCTTGATTTTCTCATTAGTCATCTTTCATCTTTTTGTGTGTTTTGATTGATTTTTGGCTTGAAACACTCCTTTTAACATTCTTTAACCAAAATTCCTATTTTGTTGACAAGAATGTTTCCTAATAAATTATTTTATTTTTTTCTAAGGTTTTAAAGTCATTAAATCATTTCTGACCTCACACAGCTTAAACACAGAGTTTTTTGCTTTATTTTGAATATAGCAAGTTAAAATGAAACAGGGCTTATAAAATTCCATGATCCAAACTATTTTTATGAAAGCTTCTAAACAAACATAATCCTAGCTAGTAAAGACAGACATAATCCTAACTATTGATGCTTAGTAATTAGGCAGAAATGGTAAATCTGGAAAAAGCAATCATTGTCTTCTTTCTTTGAATCTAGAAGGCTAAGGGGTGACAAATATGGAGAAGCAGGAAAGTGCTCTGGAGTATTTTTAGAAATTCCTGGGTGCAGTAGGACACTCATCCGGGACCCAGCCAACACTCCTGCAGGCAGCACACCAAGCCTGTAGTGTAAGATCTGGAGGTCCCAAACTTTTCCTCCTCCTTACCCTCAACTCCTCTTCCTGATGGATATCCAAATAGACAGTTCTCAGAGCATCCCTTCTCCCCTCTATTTTCTGTTTGACGTCAAATAACTGGACTTTCTTAAACATTTTCTCCATGATGTAGGGGCCAATAATATCAGCAACAAGAATAAGGGTACAATATAGAGTATGAAACCATTCCAATTTGTCCAGGACTGAGAAAGCTCCAGGTATTTATTGAGGAACCAGGAGGAATTTGTCACCCTAGTGCAACACCATGCTAAGGTGGCCTCAGTGTTGGGGTGATTGTGATGTCCTGGATCCCAGCACCAAAAGACGATCATATGTATCAGATGAGGCAAACAGAAAATTTTCAGAACTATCATACCCAAATGTTTTTAGGGATAAATGATTACTACAAATGGGTTAAATTGCATACAGATATTCAGATACTGTCAAAAAATCAAAACTCTGCAGACTCCTTTTTAATAGTTAGTCTATAATTCCTGGTAAATCACTTGTTTTCATCACTGGATGAGGGAATCTAGCCCCAGACATCTTCCAAAAGCCTTCATAAGCACAGTGAAGCATAATGGTAACTACTAGTTACATGTGGATCAAAGAACAGACTTCAGAGGCAGACAGACTCTGAATGCCTCCTGCAACATGTATTCTGGGTGGTTACCAGAAGTTCCATAACCTACCAGTGCCAGTTTCTTAAGTTTTAGTAGTGCCTGTCTCACAGCAACCTTACAAGAGTTTAAAGCATTAATATATGCAAAGAATTCAGCACTGTGCCTGGTTCATAGTAAGTATGAAAAAAGTAGAAACGTTATTTCCCCATCTTGTCACTCATTCACTTAAGAAATATCATCAACGTATCTTCCGTGTCTTTTTTTTTTTCTTCTCTCTCCAGTGCCTAGAAAAAGACCTGGTACTTAGAGTTGATAGATATTTGTTAAGTGAATATGTGACAGGAGGCTTGGTTAAATGATGAAATTTAACCAAGTATCCTCAAGCTATGACACTTATTGTACACAGCCTGAAATGATGTCACCATAAAGAATGAGCCATCAGTGACATATAGTGTTAATTTAAAGAGGTTTCTTTCAACAAAGGGGCACTGAAAAAATGTACTTTGAGATAAGGAAAAGGACGTGAGATGGAAAGGACGTGACTAACAATACTTTGGTAGAATATTAAGCTATTGCACTGGTGTCATGGATGCTGTGAGCCAAGGTCAGATGCCCATTTCATGACTGAGGATATATTCCCTCAAGCGCCAGTTGTGAAGCTCCACCAGGAGTTGCCTGAGCTGATGGAAGCTGCCACCCCAAAAGTCATTTCTGAGATAGCCCTTTCCCAGTGACTGATCCACATGGGGGTAATAATATTTGAGGCAATGGGGCAACATGAATCAGGAGAATCTAAAGGGCCAACCTCAGTATGAGTCCATAGAGAGTTGGCTCAAGTTTTGTGGTGACATCTCCCTCTGCCCAATCTTTATTCTCTTCTTCAGCAAATTGCTTTCCACAACAAGGATTTGTGAGGGTCAAATGGGCTAACTTACAAAAAATGATTAAGTGAGGTTTTTGTACATGGTAAGCAGTCAATAAATATTAGAAATTTGCCATTTTATTATTGAAGGAAACCACCAATTTCATATAAGAATCCATGTAGCATTTCTCTAAAGGTTGATTCATCCAGCATCTGAAAAGTTCTATCAAGGAACTTACTTTTTATTTTTAACATTAACTAAAGATTTTTAGCAGGATTGCTAAGTCAAAATCTCTTTCTCTGCACAACTTGTACTCATTTTCCTCAATCATTACATAAAATAAACATAATCCTTTAACAGTTTTTCAAATTTTATCTTTGTTAAAAAGAAATTTTTTCCCACAACCTGTAAATTATGTAACACACTCTAGTTGATTTGGTTTTTGTTTGTTTTCATTTGTTTGGAGCTTCCCAAATGATCATGATTCAATCTAATTCTCCCCTTTGCTTTGCTGGTAGCAGACTAGAGAAAGAATCTCCTCAGGAACAAAATGTTTCTCTTACTTACCTTGTATTCCTATTAGGCATATTGATAAATCTGTGAAGTCAGTATTAGTCACTGTGCCAGCACAATGAAAAAACCTTATTAAAGAGATTACTCATAGAGGGTGGATCTTTTAGTAGTTTAGTCAGGGTGATGTTTTTACCAGAACTGGAATATTTAGAAAGTATTCATGAACTTTTTCTGTATAAATGTGAGAAATACCTGAAAATGGGGTGAGCTGAGGAAATGAGACAAAGAAGTATGCAAGCATATCTGTAAACAAGGACTCCTTATTCTTGTGACCACACCTTTCCCAGGGACAATTTCTCAGGACCATATTGATATGGAACAGACAGAAAGTTCTACTGTACAGGATGCTCTAATGTTTTACATAGATGGGAGCTCTTATTATCCTTTTGCCATTTAATTCCAACTTACTCCTAGATGCTTTCATTATTAAAGTGCTCCCACCCTGGGTAGTACAAGAAATTAAAACAGAAAAGTTGATACACTAATAATTACATAGGTATCCCACTTTCAATTTTGTAATTTTCTCATTTGTGATATTTTTATTCTTTAAATCTCCATAAACACAATACAATATATTAGAGAGTGAAAATTAATAAAATAGTCTATGGAGCATCCTGTGAAAACAGACTTTTTAGGAACATTTAACATGTAATATATCTTATGTAAGCTTTCAGGGGTCAATAGCATATACAAAAATTCTAAAGCACACCAAACATATACTTTTCAAAAACAGAACCACACAATCACTTCTTCTTTGGTGAAGCAGGTCTGAGATGAAATAATGATTTGATGCTGTGCCTGTCAGAGAACACTTGATGTGGGGTATGGATCTTTCCTGTCTCACTATGATAGCTGGCAGGTGCACCCTTGTCATTTGATGACATACAATGGATTAGTTCATAGTGCAAACAACACTCCTGAGACCAAAAGAAAATTAAATTTAAAACAAAAGATAATGGAGAAAAAAAACAATCATCATTGCTCATTATTTTTCATTTCCTTTTTTCTTTAAATGGCTGTTTTTACTGGCTCAAAGAACATGGCAGATGTTGTCTGTGTCTTTGTCACAGGGACTAATAGTTTCTCTGGAGAGCAAGAGCAGCAAGGCTGAGTCACAGGAAAGCAATTTTTATGATTCAGAAATAAGAACTAATATGGTTGTGTTAACACATATTTGCAATTGTATATCTTGTATGCATTTTTGGAAATTAGTAAGTGCCCATAGTTTTCTTTTTTTTGCCATTCCTTTTATGCAGCCTACAAATCACATGTCTCCTTAACACAGAAATACCATAGTCTGGCATAACTAGTTCTCCATAGTAAACACAGTAAAACAAATCTGAGAAATCTCTGACCACCAGCACACGTAAAGTGCGTACCACCATGAGCCATAGGGTACTACTCTTTTTTTTTTTTTTTTTTTTTTTTTTTTTGCGATACGCGGGCCTCTCACTGTTGTGGCCTCTCCCGTTGCGGAGCACAGGCTCCGGATGCGCAGGCTCAGCGGCCATGGCTCACAGGCCCAGCCGCTCCGCGGCATGTGGAATCTTCCCGGACCGGGGCACGAACCTGTGTCCCCTGCATCAGCAGGCGGCCTCTCAACCAATGCGCCACCAGGGAAGCCCGGGTACTACTCTTAACTGCTGTCAAGTTTTAAAACACCAAACACTGGTCTTTTGCCAGCATCTTTGGTACAGTTCCACTTTGATTTCTTTCTTTCTTTCTTTCTTTCTTTCTTTCTTTCTTTCTTTCTTTCTTTCTTTCTTTCTTTCTCTCTCTCTCTCTCTCTTTCCTTCCTTCCTCCCTCCCTCCCTCCCCCCCCCTCTCTTTCTTTCTTTTTAGTTACTCTAGACTTTCTTCATGTTGCCAGGCATGAAAGATCAACTAACGGACCAAGGGTAGTAGGAATAGTTTCTATATAA
Source organism: Mesoplodon bidens (assembly GCF_964165515.1). NCBI lineage: Eukaryota > Metazoa > Chordata > Mammalia > Artiodactyla > Ziphiidae > Mesoplodon > Mesoplodon bidens. The sequence continues at coordinate 51,079,290 of NC_138161.1, read as the reverse complement.
AAGATTGAAAAATGATCTACTTTATATACTTTCCTCAATGCTGTTGCCATATATATATATATATTTTTTTTTCTGGAGACTTTAACAAATCTTTAAATATTTTAGGATTATTCTCTGCTCAACTGGAGAATTGACTCCAAAAAGGGATGTTTCACAGCGCTGAATTTTAAGGTGTGATTTGTCAGCTTTATGTTTCTTCAAATCCCTTTAATGGATAAGAAAGCCTTATGTAAATCCATGGGGGAAAAAAGGAAAACCTATACATACTTCTAAAATAAGTGATGTAGGCAAGTATCTTGCATAACTCCATCAGAAGCAAGTAACACTGCCAGGATGTTCAGAGTACTCTATTGAGTTTTTAGGAAAAATACAATCTGTTTCATAAAGAAAACATACCCAAACACATACACATAAACACACAAGCCTGCGTGAACAAAATGGCTTGAGAACTATTTCAAATATGATTCTAGGAATGGTGTGTATTAGTTAAGCTGTTCAGTTGCAAATGAAAGAAATTCAAGTCATACAAACTTGTCTTTTTTTTTTTTTTACTGACATTATTGGAATACCTAAATGAAGACTTAACTCACAGCTGTATCCAGGGGTTTAAATGATGACATCTGGAGCAGTAATCTCTCCCACTGGGCTGATTTATTCTTCTTTGTGATTTGCTTTCATTTTCAGACAACTTATTGCAATATGATGGACCCCCAGCACTCCAGTCCTACATTCTCACAGTATATATGTGATAGAGACAAATATTTCTCTCTTTAGTTTCAACAGAAGTACTTCAGTTGAGTACTTCTGAATGACCCACCTTGAGTCAAGTACATTAATAACCGCCCACTGTAGGCAGGGGTAAGGATTTGATTAACAAAGCCTGGATTTTGTACCCAACTTTGGAGCTAGGGTTCAAATCAGGTCCAAAAGAACCACAGAAAAGAGGATTCTTAAAGGTAAATGAGAATCCTGTTATGAGGAAAAGGGGAAATGTTTGCATGTTCAGCAAAACAGTGGATATCTTTTAGAGTCTATCTTTGACAAGTGATATAATAGGATATAATGCTTATTGTTAGTTTACTAGTAAGGCACTGTGTGAGTTTCAGACTTTTATATTAATTCAACAAACTTTTTACTCCAGAAATGTTGTAATTGCCCCTCCCATCATTAAAATTACCACAAGTGCTGTGGGTTTCTGTTGTTTCGTGCCTTCACTTCTTTCTTGACTGGCAGTTGCATGTTATCTGGACAAAATTTTCAAATTGATATTACTCATCTACTTCCCTAGACAAAAGACCAGTTTTGTGGTGCTATGGTTTTAAAATAAGTAATTACAATGTAATTCAACAAATGTTCAATGATTTACTTACAATATTTTAGACATTAGGCAATATGCTATGCATTAAACATAAATGTTTTAAGTCTCAGCTCCTGACTTTAATAGCTCAAAACCTAATATAAACAAGCAAGAACTATCTGTGAAATTCTGAAAATAAGAGTAATAGATAGGATCAAAAAGCTGTAATAACCTGACCAGATTTTTCTTTAAAAATTATATGTATAAATAGATTTTTATATTATAAAGTAAACAGTAATTAATGTAGTACAATGCCAATACATAAAGATATAGATTTAAGAGTAGACAAGGAAGATTAGAAGTCACCTAAATATATTTGGGAATGTAACATATGATAAATGAATTCAAAATTAAATTCATTTAAAATCAATATGTGAAATAGTTTGGGGAAAGAGAACAGATAGTTGAAAAAATAAAGGCAGATATATTTCATACTAGGAAACACAAAATTTAAGTGAATCTAAAATTTAAATGTAAATAATAAAAACATTAAAGTTTAGACAAAATTATGAATTATATACATTTATATGTATATACATCAATACATATATACATATATATTAAAGAGGTTTTTCTAATTATGGCCAGAATCCAGAGCCATTATACATAACAGACTGATAAACTCAATTACATAAAAACTAAAAAACATAAAGCACATAATCAAAATCAAACTACAAATAACATAGTGGGAAAATATTTGCCACTCATGCATCAAAGGACTGAATTCTCTAATATATAAAGAGCTAATAAAAATTTATAAGAACAAGACTATAAGGAAGATAAGTAAAGAGAAGTTATAGAATGATATTTCACTGGAAAACTTATATAATTGTTCTTAGTTAAAAGATTTTAATTCCCTCAAAATGAGAGTGATGTTAACTAAATTACAAAACTGCCTTGTAAAAACTTATCAGACTGGTAAAAATGAACGCATTTCAATAGTTCATTGTAAGATATGGGAAAGTGGGCACATTGATGATGGAAATGCAAATTGCCACAAAATTTTAGAGAGCATATTGGCAATGCCTACCTCAGCAATTTCATATATAAGAATATTTCCTGCAGATAGACTCCTCTAAAATCACATATATATGAGGTTAACCATTTAGAATTACTTGTAACAAACAAAGGTTAGAAATAATCTAAGTGTCCTCAGAATGGGGGTAAAATTAATTATGGAACATCCTTACAAAGGTACACATAGAACAGAATGTGATACTCTTTCTAGAAATTATACTAGTTACACTGAACATTGAGGAATCATGACCTATATTCACAAAGCAAGTCATTTTGCCTCCCACTGTCTCTTTATAGTTTATTCATTTATTCCCCCTTCCCTACTTGAAACTTAGATGGTTCCATTAACTTTCTAATCATGCACAGATTGTAAATATTTCTATGGTAACTTACAGAAAAAAAAGCACACTTATGGTTTGACACTTAGATATTCAGTCTCATCTAATAGCCATGTCTTCTTGCTTAATACAAAGTTATCTTAACTCCCGGGAAGGCTGCTGGTGCACTGCCTGCTCACTGGTAAGGGATTAGAATTGGGTCATCCCTTCTTTTCCCTACTTCCTTCCCCATTCAGGAGCCTCGGCTGAAGGGTCAGGAAGGAAGAGAGGTTACCAGGACAACTCTTACTTGACAGGTACTGTCTGAAGCTTGATCTTACTCATGTTTACAGTTGACTTTTTCCTTTGGTGAAGCACTTTTGTGACTTTAGAGAACCACTGAACCACTCTCCTGCCATAAACATGTACATACACACACATATGATATGTCCACACACATATCATTGGGGATTTTGAAACACATTCCCTCATTCTGTACACACCCTACTTCAACAGGACTTAGGAGTATTGTCTTATCGGCTTTCTTGCATACATAATTCATGGTTAAGATAATGAAAGGACTAGCAACAGGAAAAAACATTTACAAATGACATTTCTCACAAGAAAACTGGATCCAAATTATATAAAGAATTCTCAAAATAACAGTAAGAAAAATAAGTCTAAAATAAGAAAAAAATTTGAAAATGGGAAAATCTCAGAAGAGACATTTTACCAAAGAAGATATATGAAATGGAAAATAACCATATGAAAAATGTTAAATATCATTATTCAGGGAAATGCAGATTGAAACCACAATATGATACCACTATGCATTAATTATAATTACTAGTATCAAAGAAAGTTAAAATACCAAATGCTGGCAAGAATGTGGACCAGCTAAAACTCAGGCATTGCTGGTCAGAATGCAGAATAGTACAGCAACTTTGAAAAACAGTTCTTTAGTTTCTTAAAAACTTAAACACACATATACCCTAGGACTCAGCAATCTCACTGCTAGCTATTTACTCAAGAGAAATGAAAACTTAAGTAAACACAAAAAAATGTGAATGTTTATAACAGATTTTTTTTCACAATGGCTCTGAAGTGGAAACAACTTCATAAACAGAGAAGTTAAGTATGATAAGTCCATACAATGTAATACTACTCAACAATAAAAAGGAATAAACTGTTGAATGCAGCAACACGTGTGAATCTTTAAGGCATTTTGAGAAGTGAAAGAAGCTAGACTTATAGGCTACATACTATATGATTCCATTTATATGAGTTCCTAGAAAAGGCAAAACTATAGGGACTGAAATCAGATCAGTGGTTGCCAGCAGTTAGGGATGAGAAGAGGGACTGATTACAAATGGCAGCATGAGGGAATTTTTGGCATGTTAGAACTGTTTATATCGTGACTGTGATCATGGATACAGAACTCCATGCTTCTGTCAAAGCCCATAGATGGTCCACCACAATGAGTGAATTTTACTATCTGTCATTAAAAAAAAATCAACTATGGGGAATTCCCTAGTGGTCCAGTGGTTAGGACTTCATGTTTTCACTGCTGAGGGCATGGGTTCAATCCCTGGTCAGGGAATTAAGATTCCACAAGCTGTGCAGCATGGCCAAAAAATAAAATTAAAAAAAAATTAAATTTAAGAAATCAACTATGATAAAGTGAAGAACCGAATACAAACTATAACAATGAATTCTAACTTTGTTACCAATCAATAATAGCCAAACTACAGGGGGTAGGAAATAAGAGAGCTAACCTAACTAACTTAGAAAACAGTATTTTACTATTAGGCTAAAGAGTAAAAGAACTCTACACAAATATATTCTAGTTATTAAATTTGTTTCTCCCAGGGATCAGGGTCAACAGTTCTAAACTGCTTTCTGTATATGCTAGGGTTGAATAAATAAGAAAATAAATAAGTAAATAAGAAAATAAATAAAGAAAACCTTTCTGCATTTGGTTTCTTGCTAATGCAGAAAGAAGTTACAAATAAGGAAAGAGGGAAGGCTAAAATGAACTCTCTGGCAGTACTGAATTGGAATCATAGATGTTATTAAATACTGGACTTTTAAATATATATACATTTAAATATATACATGCATATATACACAAATATATATGTGTATCTGTGTGTGTGCATATGCTAGTAAAATACATATATTTCCTATCATGTTCACTGAGATGGCATAGAAGGAATGATATATCAGGGGCAATGAGCACACATAGCACTCAGATCTTGGTTTCTAAGTACCAATATCCTATAAAAAGAATTAGGGCTCCTTGTAGGAAGGATTGATTCCAGAGCTGGGGTAGGAAAAACACAAAATGAACCTGGAAATTTTGTGGTTTCAGAAAATAAGGAAGAACTCAAAAAAGTATTGGGGCACGTCCAAAGGTAATAGGAACAATATGAACGATTTCCCAATGGCTAAACTTCAAAATAAATAAGATTGGTATTGAATATAATTCATAGAATAAAATATTCATGGTACAATACTAGTATAAATAAATAATTGAATAAATAAAGCAACATAATGACTAAATGTAATGTGGAATCCTGGAATGAGTCCTGAAATAGAAAAAAATGTATCGATAAAAATAATGGTAAAAATCTAAATTAACTGTAGCTTAGTTAATACTACTCTACCAATTCAATATCTTAGTTTTTATGATTGTCTATGATCATGCAAAATGTGAACATTAGGAGAAATGGGTAAATGATATCTGGAAACTGTACTATTTTTGCTATTTACTGATATTCTAAAATGGCTTCAAAATAAAAAGATTAAAAGCATGGTTCAGAAGAGTGTAATGGTACACTTTATATATGTATTAGTATGTAATGTACACATACATATGTAAATATGCTACACAGACATGGACAACAAATGTATGGATACCAAGGGGGAAAGTGGTGGGGTAGGAGGAACTGGGAGATTGGGATTGACCTATATACACTATGGATACTATGTATAAAATAGATAACTGATGGGAATATACTGTAGAGCACAGGGAACTCTACTTAATGCACTGTGGTGTCCTAAAAGGGAAGGAAACCCCAAAGGGAGGGGATATATGTATAAGTATGGCTGATTCATTTTGCTGTGCAGTAGAAGCTAACACAACATTGTAAAGCAACTATACTCCAATAAAAATTAATTTAAAAATCTAATAAATACAACATAAAGTATGATATGCTGTGAAGAAATAAAATTCTTAAAAGTTACTGGAGTCCAAAGAGGCATATATCACAATTAACTGGGATAGCAATTAAAGGCACCATGGAAAAAGCAGGTGTTAATTCAAAACTGAATGTAATCCTGTAATGTGGAAACTGGTGGAGTAGACCAAGGGAAAAGATGGCATTAGAGATAGAAGGAGTAGCAATGAGAGCAATCTGGAAGAGAGGAAGAGGAAGACATTTTTAGGGAACTGTAAATAAAATTATGAAGCCAGAACACGTAAAAGTATAACAGAAAAAAATAGTCCATCTCCGGGAAATCTAAAGCACGGAGGCAAAAGTCATCCTACAATAAGATTAACAGAAAATGTAACACTTGGAGAAAAATGTGTGCTTGTACATGTGATTTATAATTTTACACAGAATATACAGATAATAGGAGGTAGGATTCAAGTGAAATTTTAAGATAAGTCCTTTACTGAATAAGTAATCAATAGCTTTCAGCTCCAGAGGGCTTTGCTTCATGGAGTGTTTTGTTTGTTTCTAAAGCATCTTATTTTAACTCTAGCCACAAAGTTCTGAAATTAATGTCTTCATTTTATAGATGAGGATGAAAACTTTAAATGACTCATTCACCATCCTGCAGCCAGTTGGTAAATGAGCTGGACCTAAAATCACTTCTATCAAGTTCCTTATTTGGTACTTTATTCAATATATTATGCTTGTCTGTTTTTATATTACCACTTAGTAACAGCCCACATTTTTAGAGAAAAGTGCAAGAAATTACACTTCATAATCTTAAAATTTAAAAGCTGAAAGGGACCCTGAAGATGAGTTAGTCTAGCTCCAAAGTGTAACAGCTCAGAGAGTAAGAACTAGCCTAAAGGCATGCAATTAGCTACCATTATGGTGACCAGACCCAAGTTTCTTAGCTTCTGGCTCTTTCTACTATGTCAAATGATTTATTTTTCTGAAAACTGATGTAAAAGAAAGCAGAGATAAAACTAAGATATTTCATTAATGAGCTTACTGAAAAATCTAAATTATCAAGAAAAAGGATTGCTATAAAATAGCACTTTTTTTTTCCAGAGAGTATTATTCAAATTAAGTTATCCTAAGCTATGTCATTGTTTAAATCTATAAATGGTTAGGCTCAGCTCTTGTGGTCACTTTGGAATAATTAATACCTATAAGTGTAGGCATTGTTAATATCTCATAGAATAAATTCAAACTTGAAAAAGAAGGTGGGAGAAAAGTGGGCATATATTGAGGCATTAAGTGATAGCAGTCATTACAGCAAAACTGTTTCCAGCATCACTCACTCAAGAAGAAAATCTTAACCATTTCTACCTCGTTAATCAGAAGAAAAAAGGCCTGAACTAACTTAGTCTACAACAGCTTAAACAATCCACAGAAATCAGAATCAGTGAAACATTTGATAGGGAAGAGAACAGATTGACATAGTAACTTGATCTTTGTTTCAAGGGCAGAATTGTACCCATGCTGCTAAACAGAGCAGACATAGATCACTGAAACATGTTCCTGTAAACACTGGGATGTGGGATGTGCGCCAACTACCCTCCCTTTTGTCCTCCTTCATCCCTTTTCCTTTACTTTTTCCAGCTCTCCTTCTGCTTTCCCTCTTGCCACTACCCCAGGTATTGTATATTTCTCACAAGATGCAGTTAGCCTAGTACCGAGAAAGACATCTCACTGATCATTTCAGCAACCTTCACAATGCTATCATCTAATACGCACCATTGAGATGGTCGCGCAGGAAGCACAGCGTGAACCCTAATAAGTAAACTAGCTCTTGATGGGCAGAAGACCTAAATAGACATTTCTCCAAAGAAGATATACAGATTTGCAACAAACACATGAAAGAATGCTCAACATCACTAATCAATAGAGAAATGCAAATCAAAACTACAACAATGTATCACCTCACACCAGTCATCATGGCCATCATCAAAAAATCCACAAACAATAAATGCTGGAGAGGGTGTGGAGAAAAAGGAACACTCTTGCACTGTTGGTGGGAATGTAAATTGATATAGCCACTACAGAGAACAGTAAGGAGGTTCCTTAAAAAACTAAAAATAGAACTACCATATGACTCAGCAATCCCACTACTGGGCATATACCCTGAGAAAACGATAATTCAAAGAGTCATGTACCAAAATGTTCATTGCAGCATTATTTACAACAGCCAGGATGTGGAAGCAACCTAAGTGTCCATTGACAGATGAATGGATAAAGAAGATGTGGCACATATATACAATGGAATATTACTCAGACACAAAAAGAAACGAAATTGAGTTATTTGTAGTGAGGTGGATGGACCTAGAGTCTGTCATACAGAGTGAAGAAAATCAGAAAGAGAAAAAAAAATACTGTGTGCTAACACATATATAAGGAATCTAAAAAAAAAAAAAAACGGTTATGAAGAACCTAGGGGCAGGACAGGAATAAAGACACAGACGTACAGAATGGACTTGAGGACATGGGGAAGGGGAAGGGGAAGCTGGGACAAACTGAGAGAGTGGTAGTGTATATATGGACATATATACAATACCAAATGTAAAATAGATAGCTAGTGGGAAGAAGCCGCATAGCACAGGGAGATCAGCTCAGTGCTTTGTGACCACCTAGAGGGCTTGGATAGGGAGGGTGGGAGGGAGACACAAGAGGGAGGAGACATGGGGATATATGTATATGTATAGCTGATTCACTATGTTATAAAGCAGAAACTAACACAACATTGTAAACAATTATACTCCAATAAAAATGTTAAAAATAAATAAGTAAGTAAGTAAATAAATAAATAAACGAGCTCTTGAAAGAACAAGATAAACTCACACAGCTTCTGTCTCAAAGAAGCATAATTATACACAAGGATGACAGTCATCCTGTGGGTAAAACTCAGACTAAGCAAGGTAATTAAAGCAGACTCAGAGAGTGGTGCACATTTTCCCATGATACATTTTTTAAAAAATAAAGTCCTCAAGATGTGTTGGAGACAAATATAGACTTTTCAGTTTCTTCCAATTGCTAATTTGGTTCTAAATGAATTCATTGAGATAATCATTACTCTCCAACCCTTTATGATTCAAATAACATTTACCATGGAATAATACTTTAAAAATGTTATTTAAATAGAAAAGGAGAATAATTTCTTATTAGTGGACCTATTGTAACATTTTCTAAAGGAGGAATAATATAACAAAAGAAACACTGTGGTTGATCTTAATGTGTTTTTCTCAAAAGTGATTACAATAAACAGGTATAGATTTACAAATCTTGCACAATAAGTGGCTGAATAACCCAGTTAACTGTCTTTATATTTTATTTGCTCTGGTTGGGGTGTCTTCGACATTGTGAAGAACAGCATGAATGCAGTGGCATCCAAATCTAATAATATATATGAAAATAATATAATGCATATATATGTATATTATATACATAATTATTAAACACTGTGATCTGATCCAGATATTTAACCTCTCTGAGCATCTCTCTCACAGAGCATTGAAACAATATATATTCAATGAACATTTAAGGTTACAGCAAAATACTCATCATATACTCCATGAAAAAAAACAGACTATAAAAGCTAAATATATTTTTGACATATAAAACATATGTCCGCATACATATTTGTTTGTGTGATATTTTCTCCTGACCCACTATGTGGATTCATGCTAACCCCTCTACAGCCTATCAGAGGTCACTGACCCTGTGAAGCCTCCCCCCATGGCATTCCCAGTCAGGACTACCAATACTGACAGGTCCACCAGGTTCTATAAAGAAGATTTTTGTGTTGACTGATATGATGTCAGCCAACTCATAAGTAAAGGTAACTGAAATTACTGGATAGGATAGAATTGACAAGAAAAATGATTTCATGTCTAGATACAGTATTGCACTTTTCCTTTTTTCTGTATTGTTTCTTTGCATTATTATTATTCCATTCCATAGATCTAGTGAGTGCCTGTGAGTGATTTCTTTAAATTCTCTTCAAATAAAGGAAATTGGGGTTAGTGAGTTTATTAATTCAATTTTAATTGAATGTTAAACTTTGTATTTAATTCTTGTCAAACTAGAGTCAATGACTGAAGAGTCACTCTGTGCTGAAACTGGCTTTTTAGCAATGATCTGTCATTTTTGAATCACATTTAATCCAGAATACCATTGAATCATCCCCTGTTTTCCTCTGTCAAATAATGATAATTCTTTTGCCTTTCTCAAGGAGATCTTGTGATGATCACACTGATCATATATGTAAAATTATATTAAAACACTAACTACTTATTTTAGCCTAAGTGCTCTTTTCTGTAGACACAAAGATAGGATTAAACATACAAGGATTTTGCTAAGAGAAATGCCTGTGAGGGGAAATGGGGAGGAAATCGGGGAAGACTGGGATAGCCATCAGACTGTAATGCAAGTGTCAGCCTGAGTGAAGGAGAAAGGGAAGGAAGGTAAATGGCAGCATCCTAGAGTGCTGTGTGGGTTGAGAAAGGTTTGGCAGGGCTATTAGGGAATCCGACTAAAAGTCTGCCTTCACAGGAGTACCGTGTCTACCAGAGAGATGCAGTGCTCAGTCACTGGCTGGGGGAAAGCCATTGGAGTGGCCTCAGTGCAAATGCTGAGATGGATCTCAGAGTCCAGCAGCTGTAGCCCTTGGCTAATTAGGCTCTCTGTAGTCAGAGGTCCAAAAGGCACATTCTCTGGGCCACCATATTACTCAAGCATTTATATTAAAATCATGGTCAATGTTTGCATGTTAAATTTAACTGATTGGTATTGCTGGGTTTAGAAGACTTCCCGTATTTTAACACAACAGTTTTAGAAGAGTGCAATATGTTTACCTTGCTTTTTGTTTAACTCCTAGACAACAAATACATTTTTCTTAAGAGTTCTTGCTGGATACTAAATTATTACACAGACATGCAATAATATATGATGATAAAGAAGAAAGGAAAAGCAAGTTTAACATATTATTTTCTTAAATCTCATATCTGCTACCTTTGAAGTTCCATAAATATTCTGCTTGATGTGAAATTACAAATGGAAGAAAATGATGAACATCATTTATTTACTCCACAATATTAGCTATTCTATGGCTTCAGGGAAAACATTCAATTATTATCTTGAAGAAGTTTTTTTGTGTCTCTTTCATTCTCTTCCTTAATTATTAAAACACAAACACAAGCAGTAATATAATTTGAATTATATCTGTATTTTGCAAGGGGTTCCAAATTCTTGTGATGAAGCAAATTTTTGTCCAGAAAAAATAAGAACCAAAAAACAAAGCATACTAATGAAGGATATTTTCTTTCCCTTTTGCTGCTTATATTTTTATGCAAAATAGTAGTCACTTGTAAATATTTTTTAGACTAAAAACAGAGAATGGAGAGAGATTTCACAGCATTTAAGTAGACACATCAGGATTCTTTTACAGTAAAAATTATCCAGTCCATTAAAAAATACCTCTAGTTTTTTTTTTTCAACATCTTTATTGGAGTATAATTGCTTTACAATGGTGTGTTAGTTATTGCTGTATAACAAAGTGAATCAGCTATACATATACATATATCCCCATATCTCCTCCCTCTTGCATCTCCCTCCCATCCTCCCTATCCCACCCCTCTAGGTGGTCACAAAGCATAGAACTGATCTTCCGTGTTATGCAGCTGCTTCCCACTAGCTATCTATTTTACATTTGGTAGTGTATATAAGTCCATGCCATTTTTTCACTTTGTCCCAGCTTACCCTTCCCCCTCCCCGTGTCCTCAAGTCCATTCTCTACATCTGCGTCTTTATTCCTGTCCTGCCCCTAGGTTCTTCAGAACCATTTTTGTTTGTTTGTTTGTTTTTAGATTCCATATATATGTGTTAGCATACAGAATTTATTTTTCTCCCTCTAACTTACTTCACTCTGTATAACAGACTCTAGGTCCATCCACCTCACTACAAATAACTCAATTTCATTTCTTTTTATGTCTGAGTAATATTCCATTGTATATATGTGCCACATCTTCTTTATCCATTCATCTGTCGATGGACACTTAGGTTGCTTCCATGTCCTGGATATTGTAAATACAGCTGCAATGAACATTGTGGTACATGACTCTTTTTGAATTATGGTTTTCTCAGGGTATATGCCCAGTAGTGGGATTGCTGGGTCATATGGTAGTTCTGTTTTTAGTTTTTTAAAGAACCTCCATACTGTTCTCCACAGTGGCTGTATCAATTTACATTCCCACCAACAGTGCAAGAGGGTTCCCATTTCTCCACACCCTTTCCAGCATTTATTGTTTGTAGATCATCAAAAAATCTACCTCTAGTTTTTAAAAAATAATTCAAGTTGTTTTAAAACTAGAATAAGTACAATAGTAATTATTAGAACTTATCTTACTCAATAATCAATAATAATGCTTACTAAAATTATAGCTTGAGTGACAGCAGGATAAAACTTTTGATCTTTCTGAATCAATAATAATGAATAATTTTCCATGAAACAAATTGTTTTGTGAGTTTCCCCAGTAACAGAGTCAATAGTAGATGGAAATTATTGCTATTAAAAAGCCTGAAACATGTTACTCTTAAAAGTCATGAGTTCAAGACTCATCCTGGGAAACCAAGTACATTGGCAGGGTATCCGAGTGTGGCCCAGGAATTTCACCTATGGTCCTTAGGCCACTGAGGCTGCTTGAAGCAGATCAAAAGACTAACAGACTCAACTACCTGATGAGAAGGTCCAAGCCATATATGCTTCACATCCCTAGCTTCACACAAAATTCCTGGCCCTGGGTAGGAGTATGTTAAAAGTAAGATTATTAAATTATAACTCAGAGCACCTCATCTCTCATCAGAAATATCCAGTGGTTTCCTTTAGTCATTAGAATGAGCGAAACTGCTTGGAATGCTCAAAGGTCATATATGGTATTTTATCTAATTATTTCTGCCCCTTAATATTGTACTACTTTATCTCTTGTTCTCTATATTTATACTGAATTATGCTTCCTGTTGCCAATTAAAAGAGTTAAGCACATTCTTCTTCAGAGACTTTATAGATTTTAATGTCTGTACTGGTATGATCTTCCTCCAGCAATATGGATTTTGATCATCACTCAGGTCTCTGCTCAAATACCATTCAAATGTCATCTCTTCAGAGATGTCTTCTCTGACCAGTTTATCTAAAATAACCTCAGCTCCTGCTCAGTATATACATCTTCTTTATCACAATATCCTGCTATATTGTCTTTATGTCACTTATTACATTCTGTAATTTCTTTATTATTTTCATTATTTGCTGTCATTCTTTCACTTATAAGAATATGACTATCATGAGAATTATCCACCTTATCCTTACAGACTAAAAAAAGTGCCGATAAACAGTGTGACATAAAAAAGAACATTCCCTGTATTTGGAAACTAATTATTTGAAGATACAGGGTATATGCCCTTGTAATTCACTGTGAATTAACTCTTCTTAATAAGCTGATAAACTAGAAAAACATGATGTTGTTTATGTGCTGTTATTAACCCTCATTATATGTTACTTAATTCAGAACCTAAAGTAGGATCTTCTGGTTTCCAGCCTAGGAAGAAACCCCCTTTTCAGTTTGCCTTTCTTCAAGTGGACCTGTTTAACACATAGCTTCTAAGTTATTGCAAATAAAAATAAAAAATGCACTGATATATGTTATTGCATTGAGATCATGCTACTATATTTAACATACCTGCAATGCTTATTTTTATACTGATTGCTTCTAGAGATTGAGTTTGGCCTTCAACATATTATCAACCATATTGTGCATTCAGGAAAGAAAAAAATTCTATTCCCCACAAATTACCACAGGTTACCACATGTATTTTATAGGAAAATTGGTAAATACAAATTATATTTCAAATAGGACCTTCCTTTCAGCCAGTGATGTTCAGAGCTTTTTTTCTGATATTGTGTAGCTTTTAGAATCTAAAAAAAATAGATACTGGTAGTATAACCCATAATGCACATGGTGCTTAGTTCACTTCTCCAAACTTTTTTCATCCAGCAAAAAGAAAAATGTATTCAGGTCTCTGTCTGTTTTTAAATCTGGGTTTTTTATTTTTTTTGGTGTTAAGTCATATGAGTTTTTTGTATATTTTAGATATTAACACTGTATAGGATATATCATTTACAAGTGTCTTCTCTCATTCAATATGCTGGCTTTTCTTTTTGTTGATAGTTTCCTTCCCCATGCAAAAGACTTTTAGTTTGATGTAGTGCCATTTGTTTATTTTTGTTTATGTTTCCCTTGCCCAAGAAGACAGATCCAAGAAAATATTTCTAAGACTGATGTCAAAGAGCACACTGTCCATGTTTTCTTCTAGGAGTTTCATGGTTTCAGGCCTTACAATAGACATTTTTCCAAAGATGTATAGATGGCCAACAACACACCAACAGATGTTCAACATCACTAAGCATCAGGGAAATGCAAATCAAAGTCACAATGGGATAGCATCCCACACCTGTGAAAATGGCTATCATCAAAAAGACAACAAATAACAAGTGTTGGCAAGGATGTGGCAAAAAGAGAAACCTTGTGCACTGTTGGTAGGATTGTCAATAGGCAAAGCCTTGATGGGAAACAGTATGGAAATTTCTCAAAAAATTAAAAATAGAACTGCCATATGATCCAGCAATTTCACTTCTGAGTATTTACCTGAAGAAAACAAAAACACTAATTCAAAATGATATATGCACACCCATGTTCATTGCAGCACTATTTACAATAGCCAAGACATGGAAGCAACCTAATCTACATCAATAGATGAATAAAGAAGATATGGTACATATATACAATGATTTTATATATATTTATAAATATATATACACACACATACACACACAGAGGCACACAGACACACACAATGGAATATTCCTCAGCCACATAAAAAAAATGAAATCCTGCCATTTGCATCAACACTGATGGATCTAGGTGGTATTTTGCTAAATGAGATAAGTGAGACAGGGAAGAGAGATCAAGATGGCAGAGAAAAAGGGTGGAGCTCACCTCCTCTCATGAACACATGAAAAATACATCTACATGTGGAACAATTCTCACTGAAAACTAACTGGAGACTGGCAGAAGGACTCCTCTACAGCCCAGGCTGTAAGAAATATACACATGTAATCAGGTAGGAAGGGAAGAAAAGTGATCAGGTCAGAACCTGTTCCCCTGGGATGGAACTCAGAGAACAAGGAAGGAGTGAACAGACTGAGCCACAGATGGGGTTTTCCAGTCCTGTGGTTCTACATGGAGGAGATAAGCCCTCTTGGCTGGAGCTCAGACTGCTGTGGCAAATACTACCCCTTGTATTTTGCACTCCTGAGGAGTGCAGGTGCTGACTAGCTCCCAAGGAAGAGTGGAGAGAGATCTGCTCTAGTGGCTGTCAGGTCTCCTGTGACCATTTTGCCACATACTTCGACCCAGCTCAAGCTGACAGAGAATGCTCTGGCTCCACTCACTCCATACCACAGCATGGCACTGGGTTTGGGGCAACCAGGACAGAGGAAAAGACTACCACAGAGGTGACCTGGTCCTGGTGTAGAGTCCAGGTGGGGCAGCAGTGGCCATTGTTGGCACTTACTCAAATGGCACCCCAGAATTCACCCAGATTTCTAGAAAGTGTCCACTCCTCCACAACTCACCCCCAGTGCCTGCAAGGAGATCACACGGGCCATCATGCCTGATCTGCAGAGCAGCTCCACAACAGGGCAGAGTATCACAGGCTGGGGAGAGTGATCAACTATGAGAAAAGGGGACTTGTCCCAGAGGCAGGGGAGAGGTCTACCCTAGCAGCTGCCAGGTTTCCTGGGACTGCCTCGCACCCAAGGCAGAGTCAAGTGAATGCTACAGTCCCTGCTCAGTCAATGCCACAGTGTGGCACTAGAGTAGGGGCATCCGTGACCAGGGAAAAGACTTGACCTTGGATCAGAGGCAAGAAGATCCCGGGATGAAACTCACATGATCATCTCATTAGACACAGAAAAAGCATTTGACAAAATTCAACATCCATTAATGATAAAAGTTCTCATCAAAGTGGGTATAGAGGGAACATGTCTCAAGAAAATAAAGGCCATCTATGACAAACCCACATCTAGCATCCTACTCAATAGTGAAAAGCTGAAAGCATTTCCTTTAAATTCAAGAACAAGACAAGGATGCTTGCTCCAGCCACTTCAACTTAACATAGTACTGGTGGCACAAAAACAGAAATATAGATCAATGGTACAGGATAGACAGCCCAGAGATAAACCCACACATCTATGGTCACCCAATCTATGACAAAGGAGGCAATACTCGGCTTCCCTGGTGGCGCAGTGGTTGAGTCCGCCTGCCAATGCAGGGAACACGGGTTCGTGTCCCGATCCGGGAAGATCCCACATGCTGCAGAACGGCTGTGCCTGTTAGCCATGGCCAATGAGCCTGCGCGTCCGAAGCCTGTGCTCCATGACGGGAGAAGCCACAACAGTGAGAGGTCCGCGTACCGCAAAAAAAAAAAAAAAGGAGGCAATACTATACAGTGGAGAAAAGACAATCTCTTCAATAAGTGATGTTGGGAAAACTGGACAGCTACATGTAAAAGAATGAAATTAGAACATTGCCTAACACCATACACAAAAACTAACTTAAAATGGATTAAAGACCTAAATGTAAAACCAGACACTATAAAACCCTTAGAGGAAAAACACTCTTTGACATAAATCACAGCAAGATCTTTTTTGACCCACCTCCTAGAGTAATGAAAATAAAAACAAAATTAACAAATGGGACCTAATTAAACTTAAAAGCTTCTGCACAGCAAAGGAACCCATAAACAAGAGGAAAAGACAACCCTCAGAATGGTAGAAAATATTTGCAAACAAAGCAACTGATAAAGGATTTATCTCCAAAATATACAAACAGCTCATGCAACTCAATATCAAAACAACAAATAAACCAATCAAAAAATGGGCAGACTTAAATAGACATTTCTCCAAAGAGGACATACAGATGGCCCCCAGGCATGTGTAAACATGCTCAACACCACTAATCATTAAAGAAATACAGATCAAAACTACAATGAAGTATCACCTCACACCAGTCAGAATGTCCATCATCAAAAAATCTACAAACAATAAATGCTGGAGAGGGTGTACAGAAAAGGGAACTCTCCCTCTTGCACTGCTGGTGGGAATGTAAACTGATACAGCCACTATGGAGAACAGTATGGAGGTTCTTTAAAAAACTAAAAATAGGACTACCATATGATCCAGCAATACCACTACTGGGTATGCATCCTGAGAAAACCATAATTCAAAAAGACACATGTACCTCAGTGTTCACTGCAGCACTATTTACAATAGCAGGACATGGAAGCAACCTAAATGTCAATCAATTGATGAGTGGATAAAGAAGATGTGGTACATATATACAATGGAATATTACTCAGCCAAAAAGGTAATGAAATTGGGTCATTTGTAGAGATGTGAATGGATCTAGAGTTTGTCATACAGAGTGAAGTAAGTCAGAAAGAGAAAAACATATATCATATATTAATTCATATATGTGGAATCTAAAAAAATGGTACAGATGAACCTATTTGTAGGGCAGGAATAGAGACACAGATGTAGAGAATGGACATGTGGACCTGGTGGGGGAAGGGGAGCATGGGATGAATTGGGAGGTTAGGATTGACATATGTACACTACAATGCGTAAAAGAGATAGCTAGTGGGAACCTGCTGTACAGCACAGGGAGCTCGGCTTGGTGCTCTGGGGTGACCTAGATGGGTGGGATGGGGGTTTGCACGGAGGTACAAGAGGGAGGGGATATATGTATACATATAGCTGATTCACTTCAGCACACAGCAGACACTAACACAACGTTGTAAAGCAGTTATACTCCAATTTTAAAAAATGGTACTGGAAGTCCTAGCCATAGCAGTCACACAAGAATATGAATAAAAGCCATCCAAATTGGAAGGCAAGAAGTAAGACTGTCAGTATTTGCAGATGACATGGTACTTTATATAGAAAACCCTAAAGTTTCTACCCAAAAACTATTAGAATAAATGAATTCAGCAAGACTGTAGGATATAAGATTAATATACAGAAATATGTTGCTGTTCTATCCACTAATAATGAACTATTAGAAAGAGAAAGCAAGAAACTGTCCCATTTAAAATCACATCAAAAAGAAAAAAAATATCTAGGAATAAACTTAACCAAGGAAGTGAAAGACCTACACTCTGAAAACTATAAAACACTGAGGAAGGAAACAGAAGATGATACAAAGCAATGGAAAACTGGACAGCTACATGTAAAATAATTAGATTAGAAAATTCTCTAATACCATGAAGAAAAATAAACTAAAAATGCATTGACCTAAATGTAATACCTGAAATCATAAAACTTCTAGAAGAGAACATAGGCAGAACACTTTTTGACATAAATCGTAGCAATATTTGTTTTTGGATCTGTCTCCAAAGGCAAGAAAAATAAAAGCAAAAATAAACAAATGGGACCTAATTAAACTTACAAGCTTTTGCACAGCAAAGGAAACCATCAACAAAACAAAAAGACAACCTATGGAATGGGAGAAAATATTTACAAATGATGTGACACCGAATATACAAAATATATAAACAGGTCATACAACTCAGTATCAAAAAAAGAAACCCAATCAAAAACTGGGCAGAAGACCTAAATAGCTATTTTTCCAAAGAAGACATACGTATACTAACAGACACATAAAAAGATGTTCAACATCACTAATTATTAGAGAAATGCAAATCAAAACCACAATGAGTTATCACCTTACACCAGTTAGAATGACTATCATCAAAGAGTCTACAAATAACAAATGCTGAAGAGGATGTGGAGAATAGCAAACCCTCCTACACTGTTGGAGGGAATGTAAATTAGTACAGCCACTGTGGAAAACAGCATGGAGGCTTTTCAAAAAAATCTAAAAATAGAACTAGTATATGATTCAGCAATTACACTCCTGGGTATACATCTGGAAAATACAAAAACACTAATTTGAAAAGAAACATGCACCCCAATGTGCATAGCAGCACTGTCTACCACCGCCAAGATATGGGAGCAATCCAAGTACCCATCAGCAGATGAGTGGATAAAGAAAATGTAGTATATAGATATAGACAGATAGATATGTACAATGGAATACTACTCCTCTATAAAAAAAACAATGAAATTCTGCCATTTACAGTAATATGGTTGGAGCTAGAGAATATTATACTTAGTGAAGTAAGTCAGACAAAGACTATAATGATATCACTTATATGTGGAATCTAAAACATAATGCGAACAAATATACATGCAAAACAGAAACAGGCTAACAGACATAGAAAACAAACTAGTGGTTACCAAAGAGGAGAGGGAACGGGGAGCGACAAACTAGGAGTATGGGATTAAGAGATACAAACTACTATGTATAAAATAGATAAGCAACAAGGTTTTATTGTATAGCACAGGGATTTATAGCTTGTAATAACTTTTATTGGAGTATAATCTATAAAAATACTGGATTACTATACTGTACACCTGAAACTCACATAATTTTGTAAATCAAGTATACTTTCAGTAAAAACAAATAAATGCATAAAATGTAAAAGAGTTAGATAAAGACAAATATCATATGTTCTCATTTATATGTGTAATCCAAAAAACAAAACAAAACAGAAAGAGACTCATAGATGCAGAGAAAGATGAGTGGTGGCCAGAGAGGAGGGGTCTTTCAGGATAAAATATATGAAGGGGATTAAGAGGTACAAACCTCCAGTTATAAAATATATAAGCCACAGGAATGTAATATACAGCATAAAGAAGATGGTCAATAATATTGCAATAACTTTGTATGGGGATAGATGGTTACTAGACTTATCATGGTGATTATTTCATAATGTATGCAAATGTCAAATCACTATTTAGTACACCCAAAACTAATATCATATTGTGTATCCAGTATATTTCAATAATAGCAGTAAAAAGGAAACATATTTTCTGTTTCCTTGCCTAAGTAATAGTCACATGATCAGATATGCTGCACCTTCTAGCATTTATCATAGTGTGTTATCTTCTGCACACACTTTTCTTCCCCCCACAGACTACAAGCACAAGTAAACAGCAACCATGTCCATTTGCCCACTTTCGTTTATCCCTTGTATCCAAAACAGATATAGGCACAACAGAGGTACTGAATAAGTATTAGTTGAAGGACTAATGAACAAGAGAAATGACAACAAATACTACATATATTTTTATTCTAATGATAAACTGTTGACCTGTACCTTCCTTAAGATATACTCTAAGTATTACTTTAAATGTACAAAACTATCACTGAAAAAGATAGTTAACTATCATTTGCTCTAGTGGTAAGATTAAAATGAGATTGATAAGGATATTAAAAGAGGTGTGTCTTTGATAAGAAAATCTCTTTTGATTTCTGGTTGGTGAAAACAGACTGATATCTAAATAATAATTGAGGTCATTTGGTAACACTTATTTGTAACATCTCCTAAGAATTCCAAAGTTGAATTAGCTTCTCTATATAAATGGACAGGGTTTTGTTTTATTTTTTAACCATTGTCCATTATATAAGGTAAGATAAAGCTTGAAAGCCCAGAGATACTGCTTACAAAATTATTGCCAGTTGGAATTGTATGTAATTACTGAAGGGCTGGAGAATATTTTGATTTCATTTGATTTGATTTTAATTGGTCTTAGGAATCATTTCTATTTAAGCAATGCTAAGAAAACATTAAAGCATAAGATGGTTACAAACTCTTCTACGTAGACACTAAAATATGATCTTTAATCAGAATATGTTAACTCTAAAACAGTATCTCACTCCCTTTGATTTTTCACCAGGTGTTTCATGTGTGTTAATTTTGTTTAAAATCAGGGTCTAATTATTTTTCCATATTACATGGAAAGGTATTGCTTCTATGTACAGGCTGTTGGAAATCCATGGAAATAATAAATAAAATATAAAAAGAGAGTTCTGCTTCCACTTAAGATGTAGAAAGCTTTGAGAATATCATCTCCAACATAAAAAAATTAGAAAAACCAAATAATCTAGAAAAATCATAATTTTTCTTGGGCCCATCAGAGAAAAACTTAAATACCCTGTATTTCAAAGGGTAAAAATCCCCTCCATGGAGAAAATGTATACATCTTTTTTATAGCATGGGAGAAAGACCTGATTACCATAAATGTGGATAAGATAAAATCAGCTGATACTTTCATAAAATCTTAAAGGTATAGTGTGGGCTAGCATATCAATATGGCATAACTGGGAGCTCCAGAAACAGAGGCAGTTTCTAACTAATCTGAAGGCCTGTTAAAAATAGACCTTCACCAGTGCTCACAAGAAAGATTGGGAGTAGAGCAAGGGTCTCAGGTGAAATACCACTTGGTGTCACAGGCATGCAGGATATGATTGGGTACCACTCAAAGACAGGCATGATGTGATCTGATTCTCTAGGGACTTCCCTCATAGTAAGTAAAGGCTTTAAGCTGATGGTGCAGGGGCATGAAATCATTTCACTCACAAGGTTCATGCAAAATCCATTGCTTCTGGTGGTATGGAAGCAATGAAATTTATTTGCCTCTGGGAGCAGGGTAGAAAACACTTCCAAATTCACAACACAGGAAGGACTCATTGCTAATGAAATAGAGTAAAAGAAAAAGAGAGAACCCTCTATCCCTGGGCCCAACATTATGTACCAATACCAAGAAGAGATCTGCTACCGGTGATGATGAGGCAGAAAAATCCCTCCTACCTAAGACCAATCACATGTAAAAGAGTTTAGTAGCAATGGAGAGGTGGGACAGGAACGCTGAGGCATCCCTATCCCTTAGGCACAGGGCCTGCCTAAGACTTAGTCTGACCCAGGAAAATAAAGAACACCTCCCAGCTCCATTGTGTGAAACAAGCTACAACGGTCTGCCATCAGCAGGAGGGAAAAATTATAGAGAAAGCTCCACTCCGCGGTACACATATGCAGTAACGGGTGAAAATGAGAGTGGAGCAGGAACCCTAGGTAAGAAAAAGTCTCTAGCGCTCCAAGCCCCCTTCCAAGTATAAGGTAAGAGCAGCCCAGCAGCAACTGTCCTCTCCAGTGGCCTGAAGGAAGAAGAGGTGCACCCAGGTATAACTACGATTTACCTCACTTCCTACTGTTCTTCTCCATACAGCAACAGCTGTTAAACAAAAAAATTGTAAGATACCCAAAAAGAGCAAGATAATAAACACATTTACAAGGAAAAAATGAATCAATAAAAGTATATTCAGAGATGACGCAGATGCTAGCTATATCAGAGAGGGACAACAAAATAATTATGATGAATATGACAAAGGATCCAGTGGAAAAGGTGAACAACATGCATGAAAAGATAAAGAATTTCAGCAGAGAGGTAGAAACCATACAAAAAGTCAAAAGGAAATGCTAACTGTGAAAATATAATACCAGAGCTAAAGAATTCCTGTGATGGACTCAAGAGCAGACTGGGTATAGCTGAGAAAAAGTTAATTTGAATATATGGTGATAGAAATTATCTAAGGTGAAACATAAGAAATTAATAATAAATAGATAAAATAAAACCAGAGTATCCAAGGGCTGTGAGATAATAAATAATAGCCTACCATCTGTGTATTTGGATAAAAAATAAAAGAGAGAATGGGGTGCAAGAAAAATTTGATGAGATAATCACCCAGAATTTTTGAAAATTAATGGAAAAAAATAAAGATCCAAGAAACCCAGAGAATTCTAATGAGCACAAATAAATTTTTTAAAAGTGACTGGCACATAATAGCTAAAATGCTGATAAACAAGGATGAAGAAAATATCTGGAAAGCAAACAAAGGATAAAGAAACATTATGTAAAGAGGAACAACAACAACAAAATATAATAGATTTCTCATCAGGAACTGCAGCTGTAAGACAGGGAAAAAATAATTCAAAGCTCCATATCCTCTGAAAATATGGTTCTAAATTGTCTAGAGTTGTATTATTGATTTTTTAATTGTTTTTTTGTTTGTTTTCTCTGTCACTGATTTTTGCCCTGAGTTTTACCAATTCTGTTTTCTATTAACTTTAAATTTTATTTGTCTCTTGATTAGTTTTCAGGTTTTTTTTTTTTTTTTGGAAGACACTGAAGAGCTAATTTATTCTTCTCTTATATAAATATTTCTTCTCTAATATAAGCATTTTAGTGTTATAAGTTATCCTCTAATTACTGCTTTGACAGCAACTTAAAATTTCAATATAATTTGTTTTCATTTTCATGTAGTTAGAAACACTTCCTGACTCCCTATTTGACTATTTCTGTGACCTATGTTTTATTTAGAACTTTGTTATTTCATTTCCATATATTTGAGGATATTCTAGAAATCTGTCTCTTATTTTCTGTTATTGATTTCTATTTTAATAATGTGTCAGAGAACATACTTCGCATAACTTGAATCCTCTTAAATTTATTGAGAATTTATTATTATAAATGTATTTAGTCTCCAAATACTTAGGGATTTGCCTGTTATTCTATTACTGGTTTCTATTGTGGTCAAACACTAATTGTAGTATAATTTCAATTCTTTTAAAATTGTTGGGATTCATTTTATGACCAGAATATGATCTTAATATGTGTTCTGTGGGAGCTTGAAAATAATGTGTATTTTGCTGTTGTTGTAGTGTTCTGTAAATGTAGATTAGATCCTATTTGTTCATGGCATTATTGAATTCTTCTATATCCTTGCTTATTTTCTGTCTGGTTGTTTTATCATTTGGTAATACAGTGTTGAAGTCTAATTATAATTGGATATTTGCCTTTTTTCTGTCAGTTCTATCAGCTTTTGTTTAACATATTTTGAAGCTGTGTTCTCTGGTGTATAAACACTTAGGATTGCTCTGTCTTCTTGTTGATTGACACATCATTTTTCAATATACCTCTTTGTCTCTAGAAATTGTGCTGCTCTGAAGTCTACTTAATCTGATAATAATAAAGCTATCCCTGCTTTCCTTTGGTTAATATTTGTATGATATATCATTTTCCATTCTTTCAGTTTCAATTTATCTATATCATTATATTTTAACTGAGTTTCTTAAAGATAGAATATAGCTGGATCATGCTTTTATCTTATCCACTCTACCAACCCCTTCTTTAGTTAATGTATTTAAACCATTTACACTGAATATAATACTGATATCTTATGGCTCTGCCATTTTACTTTTCATTTTCTACTTGTTCTCTTTGTGTTGGTTCTCTGGGTTTTTTTTTTTTTTACTGCTTTTCTCTGGGTTATTTTAATACAAGGTGGGTAATTTTATAGGATCTAAACCAATAAACATATATTCAGTCATGGAGGTACCAATTCTGGTTCTCATTATTACCTTGTGTCCATATATATTTGCATCTGGTATCATTTTCTTTCTATCTGAAGGACACACCTTAAAATTGTTTTGTAGTATGAGTCTGAAGGCAATAAATTCTTTCATCAAAAGACAGAATGTTGAAAAGGTCTTTATTTCTCCTTTTTTTTTTATTGAAAGAAAGATTTGCTGGGTAAATAATTCCTTTTGACTAGCTTTTATTTCCCAGAACTTTAAAGCTGGTGTTCTAGTCTCTCTTTGTTTGCCATCATCCTTTTTATTTCTCTGTTCATAATGTCTTCTTCTCCAACTGCCTATAAAATTTTCTCTTTATCTCTTGTTTCAAGCAATTTGATTATGATATGTCTCATGTAGTTTTTTTCATGTTTCTTTTATTTGGGGAACACTGATGCCCTTCTATCTGTGAATTTTATCAAATTTGGAAAAATTTCAGTCATTTTTTCTTTAAATATTTTTTCTGTCCCCTGCCTTTCTCAACTTTAGGGACTCTAATACATATAGATTATGCCACTTAAAGTTTTCCTACTGTTAACTGATATTCTGTTCATTATTATCATATTTTCTTACTGTTTTTCTTTTGATAAAATTTCTGTTCCTATGCATGAAGTTCACTAATTCTTCAAAATTTCTAATCTGCTATTAATCCCATTGATACTGGAGAGGTTATCAGTTTCTTCTCTGGTTACAGAAAGAATTCAGAGATGAGACATGGGGGTCAAGAGAGCAAAGCGAGGATTTATTAAGTGATAGTATGCTCTTAAAGGGACAACTGGCAGACAGACAGGTGAGAAGATGTCCTGAGTTTCTTTGGCAAGCTGATTATATGGGTGTGAAAACGAATGGGTGGAATATTCATTGAGGAGGGAGGGGTTTGGGGTCATATTTCCTGATTTTCATTCCAGCTCCACCTTCCTGAGGGGAGGAAGGATTTTTGTCCTTATTTAGTCTTAATCAGAAGTGTCTTCATAGCATCAGTGTATGATGGGTACTTCTTAACTGCAAGGCTACTTGTATTGTAATGATGGCATAATGAGCAAAAGGTTACATTCAGACTTCAGAGATTCCCGCCTTTTCCCACCTTTCTTTCTCTGCCTGCAGAACTTCTGTCACCTCAAAATGTATGGTTTCCTGTCAGTCTGGATGTTCCTGCTTTTCTTTGTCCACCCAAGGACCTCACTGTTCACAAGATGTATGGTTTCCTGGCACCTGGCCTGTGCCCCCCTTTCTCTGCTCATATCTAGTTTTCTGCCTGCTCTAACATCATCTAGTATATTTTTCTATATCAGGAATTTTCGTTTTCATCTCTAGAAATTTGATTTTTAAATACTTTTCATAACTCTTCTTAACTTTTTTTAACATATGAAATACAGTTATAATAACTCTTAATTTTTCTGTCTGCTAAAGCTAACATTTTTACCCCCATGGGTCTGTTTTAATTGACTGTTTCTTCGCAGGTCTAGTAACTTTTTATAGGATACCATATATTGTAAATTTATTTTTTAGATGGTGGATATTTTACATTTATATAAATATTTTGATCTTTGTTATGGGATAAATTTGGTTTCTTGGAAATAGTTTGATCCTTTCATTCCATCTTTAAAAATTTTAAATGAGATTGGAACAGAGCTCAGATTAGTACTAATCATTCCCCTCTACTGAGGCATTTCTATTTTGTGTACCTTATTCAATTTTCCCTAATGTATGAAGCTTTCCAGTTTTCCTGGCAGGATTAACACTATTCCTGTCATTGTACACACACATCAAGGAACGTTACTTTTAATCCCTTTGTGTGTTTCTTTTCCCAGCCTCAGGTAGTTCCTTCACACAGATGTATAACATTAGTACTGGGTTGAATACTTGAGGAGAACCTTCTGTTGACCTCTGGAATTCTCTCTCTGTGCAGCTCCTTCCTGTATTGTACTCTGTTTTTTAAACCCGAGACACCTTGGTCTGCTTGGACTCTTAGCTCCATCTCCTCAGGGAGTTTTCAGGCTCTGCCTAAATACTCTCTCTCTCTCTGGATTGTGGCCTGAAAACTCGTTTAGTGGATTAAAGCTCAGACAATCCTGATGCTCACCTCACTTTTTTAATGCTAATCAAAGATCAATGTCCTTCATTGATTGCTGTCTTGAAAACAACTGGTTTACATATTTTGTCCTGCTTTTGGCTATTTCAGGTAGAAAGGTGAATCTCATCTCTATTACTCCAATTTTCTTGGGAACAGAAGTTAGTGGTGGGACTTCCCTGGTTGCACAGTGGTTAAGAATCTGCCTGCCAATGCAGGGGACACAGGTTCAATCCTTGGTCCAGGAGGATCCCACATGCCACAGAGCAACTGAGCCTACATGCCACAACTACTGAGGCTGCGCTCTAGAGCTCGCGAGCCACAACTACTGAGCCCACGCACCACAACTACTGAAGCCTGCACCTTCTAGGGCCTGCAGGCTGCAATGAAGAGTAGTCCCCGCTTGCCACAACTAGAGAAAGCCTGCATGCAGCAACAAAGACCCAATGCAGCCAAAAATTTAAAAAAAAAATTAAGAAGAAGTTAATGTTAAGTTTTTAAAGCTAGAAGAAGTGCATGCTTGTTTGTTATAATTTCCCTGTATTTTTTTTTGTTATTTTTGTGAATTCCATGCTATTTTACAATGTCATTAAAGTGATAAACTATCTTTAGTTAGGAGATAGAGCTTGGATGCTCATGTCTGCATTACAACAGTTGGTAGGACTAATAAAATAAGAATCATCAAAACAACATCATGTTGTCATTGCTTAATAACTGATGGGACCATGACAGCATCTCAGACACTAGAAGACATGAATATTCATTCCAATTACTTTGAATCACATTGTGACATCAGAAAGAAGCTTCAAGGGTATGCTCTTTCCAGTCTTTTGACTTCAGGGTAGATATTAATGTCAAAACATTAACATATTGTGATAAGAAGCTCACCTGCTTCTTTCTCCCTTTGAAATTATTATCAAGTTTTGGAAAGGGCTGTAGTCATCACACTCAAGATTTGGATATTGAACTTGTGAACAGAATATTAGCAAACAAACTAAAGGAACCAATAAGCAGTCAGCAAGTTCAGAAGCTGTTATATTGGACTACTGTTAAGGTCAACTACTGTTTTATTAAGAGAATTTTTCACTAGGATATTAAAAAATTTTCAAAGAGTTCTCTTCTTAAAGTGGACAAGCAGTTCACCTTCATAAGGAGATATGAGAAAATATAGAGTTTTCCTCTTTGAGTCTGTCTGTCTCCATCTGTTTCTCTGTGTCTCTTTTTCTGAATAGCTTAGTTTAGTTTTAGTAGCATTTGGTGTGTGTGTGGGGGAAGGATTGATATACAAATAAGTTACCTACATCATTCATACCAAAAATTAGTAGGCTTTTATTCAGATAGCAAACCAAATATTTAACTAAAATAATAGAATTTTTATTCTTAATGACTTCAAAGATATATACCTCTCTGTGTTAGGTGGAATAATGGTGCACCAAATAGATCTGTACACTAATCTCCATAACCAGAGATTATACTACTGGAAAAAGTGACTTGGCTGATGTGATTTAGTTATGGAACTTGAGATGGGGAGATTATCCTGGATTATCTGGTGGAGCCTAATGTAATCACAAGAGTCCATTTAAGGGAATAGATGAAATCAGGAGAGTCAGAGTCCAAGAAGGAAATGTGACAATGGCAGCAGAACTTGGAATAATACAAATACTGGAAGAAGAGGCCACAAGACAAAACTGTAGGCAGCCCTTAGAAGCTGGAAAAGGAGAGAAATGAATTTCCCCCTAGAATCTCCAGAGGGAAGGCAACGCTGCCAGCACCTTGAGTTTAGCCCAGTGAGACTGATTTTAGATTTTTGACCTCCAGAACTGCAAAAAAATAAATGTGGGGGCTTCCCTGGCAGTCCAGTGGTTAAGACTTTGCTTTCCAATGCAGGGGGTGCAGGTTTGATCCCTGGTCAGGGAGTTAAGATCCCACATACCTCATGGCCAAGAAACAGAAACATAAAAAACAGAAATAATATTGTAGCAAATTCAATAAAGACTTAAAAAAAAGTTCTTCAAAAAAAAACTTTAAAAACAAAACAAACAAACAAAAAACATAAAGGTGTGTTATTTTAAACCCCACATTGTGTTAATTTGGTACAGCAGCAACAGGAAATTAACATAGTCTTTAATGAAGCAGCACTTTTTACTCTGCCTTACAGTTACCTGTGTAAAATAGTTTTTCTCCAATATGCTATAAGCTTTTGGAGGTTAGGTATGTTAACATAGTGCCTTCTTTCATGTGTGTTCTAAATATAAAGTAATCTCACCACCAATCAGATCCATACAATGAAAGGTACCCAATAAATAACAATCCTAATGACTGTAGAACGTAACAAGTGAGCCTATATTCAGTACTAGGCATTAACTTTCTGGGATTTTCTGAACTTATCTTTCTAGAACTTTGGTTTTGGATTGGACATATTGTCTTAAGCAAAAAACAAAACAAAAAAATCAAAAAAAACACAAAAAAATCCATTGAAAGTGTTACACACCTATGGCAGGATATCACTATTTAGGTGACTTTAATGGGGAGATGTAAATATTATGGTTTTTTCCCGTATCTTTGCAGTATTAGAAGTCAGAAATGAAGGTTTGTCTTTTCCTTGTGGAACTACACTGTGTGGACACTGTCCTGTAATATTCAGGAAACTAGTGAGAGGATGGTGAGAAATCTTCGTATCTATCTTTGAGGGAGAGGCAAAAACAAACAAGTCACGTTGAGAATGACATGGGATAGTGAGATTCCTGTGATTATGCCCTGTAAAAAACTCAATTAAAAATGGAAAACTCATGGTTGGGAGAATTCTCCACTGGACTCTCCTGTTTCTGCATGTTTTATAAGCTAAGACAATGAAAGCCTTTGTTTCATAGTAACTTTTCAAGGATGTTTGTAAACAGCCTTGGACAATACTGTCTCCCTCCAGAGAAAAAGCAGGTCTATTTGGTGTTCAAAATATCCTGACTTCAGGGCAAGGTTTGGGCAGGTTTTCGTGCAGCCCTTTATAAAAGGTTGGGGTTTCTTACATGTGCACGGTGTACCTTTGTGTTCCACGTAACCCCTGTGAGATCTGGGGGAGGGGGGGACAAGGAGAATTGGCATGAACATGAATCTCATGCTGCTTGCTATGGAGTGAGTAATAAAGTCTTTTTTCTCTGACCCAGGAGTTCATGTGTTCTGCCAACATCCATGAAACTACGGCAGGCTAATTTGTTAGCTTCCTAGTACAGAAAATCTCAGATCCTATGCATTCAACTGAGTTTATAACATTCGACTGAGTTGTTTTTTCATTGGCAAATTGAGGATTCCATAATCATTGATTTCATTTAGATTTGTAATTTCATGTTTATATACTATGAGACAAATTGAATAAACATGCAAACTGACTCATTAATTCTCAAAATGTGTTCCCTAGACCATTTTTGAGAGAATCTCCAAGCGTATCTGTTAAATACACACACACACACACACACACACACAACTCTCTGGGTCACACAGCACACTTATTGTAACAGAGGGAGTAGGGTACAGGGATCTATGGTTTAAAAAATATCCTCAGGCAATTCTAGAGTACTCTAATGTTTGTAAGCCACTAAACTATGAAATATAAACAGAAGATAAGTAATATATGGCAACATAGTTCCCTTTCTAGTTGTTAAATGTGGTTCATTGGGAAGCATTTCTTGGAAAGATTTGTTTAGAAAAAAATAGATTAGTGAGAAGGAATTTTCAGCTCTCTAACTGTCAAAATAAACACTAGGCTTCACAATTAAGAGAATTCTTTCAAGTTCTAACTAGTCTATGATAATACTGTTATCACTTTACATTTTTAGGTTTGCAAGTTCACCTCTTAAAGGGTTGATTTTAGTACTTAGGGAGTTTTTTTTTTTTTTTTTTTGTCATTGTTTATTCCATCTGCAGTGGGCACAGGTTTCTACCCATCAGTGTTGCTGACTTGTCTATTTGACTTACAGGCTCAAAAAATAACATTTCAGCAACAGGGATATGTAAGTGAGGGACATCAGTATTCTCTGTAAATCAATCACTCAGTTATCCTTTTTATTTGATAACAAAATTGGAACTATAAAGTTACTGCAGTAGAGTAGAAAGAGTGTGGCTATGGATTAAATCCTGCCTCTTTCTCTTCTCGGTTCTGAGATCTTAAACAAGTAACAAAATATTTGAGTCCAGAATTATATAAAATAATCATAATTAAAATATATAACTTATAGGGCCTACCTGTTTCATAGTCCTCAACAAGCATGATTCTCATTCTAATGGACTATGCAGTAAGGTTCATACATGTTAAAAATGATGACATGAAAAATTACAAAATTATTACAAAATCTACACCTTGAACAATATTTTAAAGAAACATATACCTAAATTTATACAATTAGACATCATCATCCTGAATATTAATTCATATCACTATATGGAAAATGGAACACAAACCTTCACACGTATACAGACACACATTCAAAGATTATTTTTAGGTCTAGTTTCTTGCCAAGGCTAATTTTAAGATAAAAATTATCCAGGACCTTTTAGATGGATATAACTTCAACCAATTTGGTAATCCTGCTCCACCTGCAGAGCTTTTCAAAATCATTACCTTTAAGTTCTAAAATGGGAGTTATTTTACTGCCTTGCATTTTTCTTACTCTGACTTAGACAAATTATGCCTAGATTTCTTTTTTGCTACTATATGCAATGTTTTCTGTTTCTATAAATCTCAAGCTCAGAAAGTCTTAAGGGAGACAAAAGTCCTAAATAATATATTTCTAAAAATTTTGAAGAGCTTAAAGGAATAGATTCAGTGTAATAATTTATTGATGGATTTATAATCTTTCCTGTCTCTGTGAACATCTTAATTTAGAATGTTAAACATTTATTAACATGTTTATGTGCCTCTCCAAAAAGTTCACTAAAAATAACTAATTTCTTTTAAAAAGAAGGTATCATGTTACAAATCTGTAATCAATCCATGAGTTAAGGAATTAAGGTTATGATACAACTGCACTTTTGCATGTAAAGTTCTGTCTCAGATAACCAGGAAATATGCATTGTACATTCTGTGCTCCATAGATACAAGTATATAGGTACTATGTCCAGTAGGATTAGTTTGGAAGAAAGGGAGGAAGGGAGGGAGGGAGGGAGGGAGGGAGAGAGAGAGAGAGAGAGAAGAGAGAAGAGAGAAAGAAAAGGAAGGAAGGAAGGAAGGAAGGGAGGAAGGAAGGGAAAAGGAAAGAAGGAAAGCTCTAGTAAAGGGCTTAAACAAGATTCCAGTTTATTTAATCTCTCACATTAAAAGAGATTCAGAGGTCTGTGTCTCTTTGCTGATGGGGGTGCTCCATACTGTCTGGTCCTACCTGCTTTCATCTCTCTATTCTGCCATCGTCTTCTACCTCATGTTGGTACGATGTGTCATTATATCAAGAAAGGAGAAAGAATTTTTCCTTTGTCAAGGAAACTTTCCTTAATGCCACGTTAAATTTCTGCTTATTTTTATTGGTGGAATTTAGACTCATGGACACACCTAATTGCAAAGTAGTGGGAGAGCAGAATAGTGACTTTTATTTTAGATAACCATGTGGCCCACTAATAAGGAATTTATTATTATTGAGGAAGGAACTAGTTAATATAGGATGTGTGCACTAAAACCTCTCCTATAAATGTTAAATGAAAATACTTGAAGGAGAAAGAAAAGGAGGTAATATACACATATTTTCTTGTGGAGTATCTTTTAATATTTTGAGGAATTTCTATAAGAAGTATCTTTCTAACTGCTGGAAATTTTATTTGCCTGCCGGAAGAAGTACCTTATCTCATTTAAAGGCAAACAACAATAATAAAAAGCCCTTTGAAAAGGCTTAAATTTTCCATTTCTTGGAAATATAGACTGTCACCTACAGATTGATATATTACTGACATTATCTGGAATAAAATGTTTGTTATCACTTTAGCTAAATATCCAGATGTGAAAACCTAAACAGTATATTATCTAGGAAAATAAATTATAAAACTACTGTGTTTCTTGATCTAAACTTGACTCTGAGATAATCTACTTTAACTCATTTTATAAAGGAGGAAAATGAGGAAGTAACTTGGTACAACTCCATACAAAAATCCTGGTCTCCTGAAACTGATAACAACTTTTGTTTTTCCATGTTAAATGTTTAGTAGAGGTGGTTTCATAGCTTCTTATACCTAATATTTCTCTCTCCTCTCCCCATCTCCTCCCGTCACCTTCTTTGCCTCCTCTCTCTCTCTCTCTCTAATGATATGTATTTTATTTCTGGTAAATATCATGTAAAATAATAGAGATATTCCTCTTCTGATATTCAGTTCAAACATTATTGATCAAATAAAGAATATGCCAGGCAACAATATACTCTAAAGAAACTTCAGAAAGCAAAATAATTTGGATAACATATGGAATTTATAATCTACATTTTATTTTATGGAATGAAAATCAGTGAAAAAATGTTTATGTGCTAGTAATAGAGACCTAAATTCACAGTTGATTAAAATATTGATGTTTATTTCACCCCCCCCCCGTAAAATGAAGTCAGGATGTCTTAGATCAGGGGTGGTACAGGGGTTCTACAATGTCAAGAGTGTCCCAGCATCCTTCTTCCTCTTTTCCTTCCCAGCTATAGCATGTGTGTATTTCTGTACAGTTTCCTCATATTTGCTTAGATTAAGTTCCATCCCATCCCATCATATCTCATTGAAAGTAGAGGAAGATGGAATAGGCACAGACAAAAAGGAATTTGCTGGTTGAATCAACCCAAATGCAGAAAGCTTTGCTGGAAGCCCCATTGCATCACTTTTGATCATGTAACTTGAGCCAAAGCATTAGTCACATGCCTACCCCATCTTAAAGAGAGGCTTAGAAATCTACTTTTTCAGTTGGTTACATCACTTTTCATGAAAGCTGTGTGTTTTATCTTTAAGTGTGAAGAGGAGATTGGACACTGAGATTATGACTAAGAGGTTCATCCACAGTACCAGGTCACAAAAACCTCCAAGAAATATGTGCTGTTGATAGCAGCTCAGAATTTGCAAGGCTAAGATGTCTCCACAACCCTAATAAAGCTGCCTGGAAATGGTCAGTCTCATTCCTCAGTGGGGATTTAAGCCCACCTCGACATTTGCAGCTTTGTGTAGAAAGCAGTGAGATAGTACTAAAAAGAAAACATCTATCAAGGAACTGGAAGATTGTACTCCTGGAGAATTTCTCTCTTAACCTCTCTAGGGAAATAAATACTGAAACCAATTATCTCCTTCTGAGTAAAGAATAGAAAAGAATATTGTTTTTACAGGAAAGAAAATTGCCTAAGACACTGGAATACATTACCCATTTTCATAAGATAGGTCAAGTTCAGCTGAACTTTTCTGTGAAGTCCCAAATCTTAATCCCAAACCACAATCTTCTGTGGTGATTTGTCTACTGATAACTATTAATGACAATCAGAATTCCTTCTCGAAAACAATTTTCAGTAAATTTGAAAAACAATTTTCAATAAATTTTCTTTATTACAATCAGACTCTAATGAATATGATACTCAATGTCTCCATGGAAACAGTTTTCAAAATGAGACCTGATTGTGATCAGAGCTTACTAACAGGACCATTGAACTTTTTAAAATGGCTTTCCTAATTCTAACAGTATTCACAGAATAAAGAAACTGTTAAACACACATTGGTATTTACAATGTTTCTGTGTTTGAATGTCCAGAAAAAATACAAAAATTCACATGTGGATTATTTTAAAAGGAAATTTTAAGTCAATATTTACTTGTTCTTATGTCTGATTACAGATGACATAGTAGGTTTTTTAACTAAAGTATAGTTGATTTACAATATTGTGTTAGTTTCACATGAACAGCATGATTTGGGTTTTTTTGCAGATTATAACAGCAGGTTTTTAAATACATTAAGAATCACAAATTCAATATGATATCACCCATTTTTTAAAGATAAAAATCCATATTTAAACATCAGTGGTAAATCACTCACCTTTTCACAGTAATCAGAGAGAAAGAGAACATACAATGTATTTTAACCTGTGCCACAAGGATGAAGTAAATAAAACTTGGGAATTTAGGCAGTTATTCTCATCTTTTAATTTGTTTATGAATTATTTATTCACAGGACACACATTTTTATTCAATATCTAATGTGAACTGGGTCTCTTAGTCATTCATTGTACTAGGTTAAGGAAAACATTTACAGTCAAAATCAGCAGTATCTGTTTACTTATCTTTCTTCACAAGAAATTTACAATCTCCATTACTTCCTTTCCCTCTAGCAGCAAACTAAAAGAATAGCATGAGATGACACATAGTGCTAAATTGAATATAGTCTAGTGTCAGCATTCATGATATGACCAACTTAGTGCTTTGGATGGTTAAGATAAGGAGGTCAATAGGAACTGAAGTTACTTGGAAGTTGATAGATGTATTGAAGTTGATAGATTTTAAATGGCTTTAGAGGATTGCAAAGGTTAGGATGGGCAGAGAGAAGGGAGATCACTTTAATTAGGAGACCAATAAATTAGCAATGTGACTAACCCTCATTTGTTAGGAAAAAAGTGGTTGAAAATAAAATTCAAGGTTGCTCTTATGGGAGTGTTTGTATAAACATGAAACCTGGACAAAGGGAAAAGTATAAAGTAAGTGATTTATTTGTAGTAAGATCCTTTTTAATAAGCCATTCAATACCTATTCCATACCTCATTTTAATATGAACAGGATAGGTCAGGCTTGGTTGAATTACAAACATAAAGGGGATGGCAATTATCAAAGTCAGGAAGCTTGTCAGTTTAAGCTTAGAGAGTCATGCACACAATTAAAACTGAGGGCAGAATCTGTGGTAGTGAGTCAGGTGAATATAAACCTATATCCAGAAGTGGACACAAGGTGAGAATATCAGCTCACATGGCTGGAATCCCTGGAGCTCCAGTTATTAGATAAGGGTTTCATTGTGTAGTTATCTTGACTGACATCAACTGTACCTGAGGACTGGGGCAGTAAACTTGAAAATTCTCCTCCTTCTAGAATCCAAGTTATTCCTAACATATCCTCCCACCTTCACAAAGCTAAAATGGATAAATGTTTCTGCATGACTAAGAGCTAATGAAAGTAAGTTTCTATGAAATTTTAAGTTTTAGCATTACCATGTTCTGTATATAGAGTTAATAAAATAACAGTAGGTACAGTTTATTGTTTGTTAGTAAATATATTTATATGTCACTTAGACTTCAAATCTCATAGACATGTTGTATGATAATTCTATACAAATAATTTATTATCTCTTATATTCAAACTCATTTGTGGTATGTTGAAGAGTACACAAGGCCTCACTGGGGGACATTAAATTGATATCATGCACAGCTGCACAGAAGACAGATATTTCTGTTAGACAAGCCAGAATACCTGTAAAAGACATATATCTACTTAAATGCATATGGCCTATTCCTGCCTATATGTGTTACACCTTTAACAATTATTTAACAAAGGCAATGAAAATAATTTTATGTGTGTGTGTAAAATGGGGACCATAGAAAAAGATACCTTTACAGATCATTCAGTGTAATCCAGCCCTCTCAATTTTAAAGTAAAAAGACTGACCCTGAGAACAAATGAGAAGTTCAGCTCAGCTTAAGTACAAATGGTATATTTGTTAATGAGAATAAGTTTGGATAAAAGAAGCACAAAATTTTGGACTTGATCCAATAGGTAATGGAGCATCATTGAAAATGGAGCATCACAAATAATAGAACAGGATAGTAACACGATGAAATAATTTTAAGATAGTTACCTAGGTTGCTATTGCACTTATGAAGTAGACAAAAATTAGGTAATGATGACTTGAACTATGATGTGAACAGTTGGAGCAGAATGTAAGAGAAAGATCAAAGAGATATTTTTGAGACTGAAATTGACTGGGCTTGGGTCATATTGGACCTATTGGAGTAAATGATATGAAACTTATGACTGAATTCTTGATTTTGAGTCTAGAATAGAGAATAGTTGCCTTGTCAATTGAAAGATACAGAAAAAAATGGAAAGAGTAGAGTAGAAGAGAAGGTAAAGAGTTCAATTAATGATACCTGGATTTGAGAGTCATGTAGGACATCATGGATAAATGCTGTGAATATAATCAGTTTCACAGACTAAAGACTTATTGAGAGTCAAGATTAAAATTAGAACTTGGGAAGTTCAATATAGGAGCTGAAAATAAGGGAAGAGACTCAGATTTGTTCTAAAAAGAAGTATATTGGTGATAACTTCCCAGAGTCAAAGACTCACAATTAGAAGGCCCACAGTTAATGGATGATTAGAGATAGTAGAAAAAGTAAGAGAAAAGAGAATATGTAGAAAATCCTAAAGACTCCACATACACACACAAAATCTATCAGAACAAACGAATTCAGCAAATTTCAGGGTACAAAATCAACATTAAAAAAATCAGTTACATTTCTATACACTAACAACAGACTGTCTGAAAAGCAAGAATACAATCAGTTACGATAGCATCAATAATAATATAATTCTTACATATAAACTTAACCAAGAAATATTTGTATACTAAAAGTCATAAAACACTGATGAAAAAATTATAGAAGACACAAATAAATGGAAAGATAACTCGTGTTCAGGGATTGGAAGACTTAATATTGTTAAAATGTCCATACTACACAAAGATACCTATAGATTCAATGCAATTCCTACCAAAACCCCAATGGCAGGTTTTTAGTAATAGAAAGAGTACTCCTAAAATTATTGTGGAACCACAAACAGACCCTGACTAGCCAAAGCTATTTTGAGCAAGAAGAGCAAAACCAGAGGCATTACATGTCCTGATTTCAAAACATACTATAAAACTACAGTAACCAAAAGAGTGTGGCACCAGCATAAAAACAGACATAGACAAATAGGACAGAAAGTAGATGCCAGAAATAAACCCAGGCATACATGGTCCACTGATCTTTGACAAGGGTGCCAAGAACACAAAATGAGGAAAGAATAGTCTCTTCATAAATGGTGTTGGAAAACTGGGTATTAACATACAAAAGAATGAAATTGGACCCTTATCTTAGACCATATATAAAAATCAACTCGAAATGGATTAAAGACTTAATTGTTAAAATCTGAAACTGTAAAACTCCTAGAAGAAAGCATAAGTAAAAAGCTTTGTGATATTGACCTTAGCAGTGATTTCTTGGATATGACATGAAAAGCACAGGCAACAAAGGCAAAAACAGACAAGTGAGACTATATCAAACTAAAACGCTTCTGTACAGGAAAGGAAACAGCAAAATGAAAGGGCAACCTGTGGAATGGGAGAAAATATTTGCAAACCATATATTTGATAAAAGTTTATTATACAAAATACATAAGAAAATCAAAATTAGGTCTGTTTTTCCTCAAAAGGACTATGTTTTCTCAAATTCCACATTACATTTGCATAGTAGTTTATATTGTATCCAAAATGGAGAACCAACCAGAGTGTTCTGGAGGAATATACTTATCATAGCTTGTTTACACCTATATTTCCTTTTTCTTAGCCCACAATTTGTATATACAAGTACTGCCTATTGTAATCTACTTTATTGTTTATTTCTACAATTGTACTTCATATTTTGGTAACAGTCCTTTCATATATACTTGCTTTATCTCCATTAAAATATTTTTTTCATATAGGCACAACAACTGAAATTAGATGAAAAAAAGATGTTTTATGGGCTATGGAATCCAAAAATGCCTAAATCCTGCCCTTGACTATCCATACATACCCACTCTTACAAGGCCTTTGATAAAATATATGAACAGAGGAGACAAGTGGGAAACAATAATTCTTATTGGTAGTTGTGGCTTCATGCCAAATTCCACAGGGATAGCCTGTGCCTACATCTAACTAAAGTTTAACTGACTTATAAATAAAGCATGCCATAGAACCCAAACTAAATTTCAGTTCTTACAGAACTTACTTTAAGAAAAAACAGAACACATCAACTGTTGAGAGGAGTCGGATGATATAATATGATTAATGTAGTACCTAAGGCAAAACTTGATTCCCCATTCCATTTTTTAAAAATTTCTTTTTGTTTGTGGAACAGAATAAAAAGATTATTTCTAAGGAAGTATGTTTGTCTCATGTAAGAACCTAAAGAAGATGTGCAAAAATAACTATAAATTAAAAAAAAAAAAGGTTCTGGAGCAGCCTCTTACAAAAGAATAAAGTTGTGTACCAATGCCATAGCATGTACAAAACAATTTAAAATGGATTATAGACTTAAATGTAAGAGCTAAAATTATAAAACTCATAGAAGAAAACACTAGACTGAATCTCAATTATCTTGAGTCAGGCAGCAGTTTCTTAGACATGACACCAAAATCTTAAACAATGAAAGAAAAAAATAGGTAAATTGGGCTTTATCAAAATTAAAAATCATTCATGCTTCAAAAGACAGCATCAGAAAAGTGAAAAAACAATCCAGGTAATTAGGATTTTCAGTTCCACATGTAAGGAGCTTCTGCTGTCACTCCATCCTACCAATAAGTAAAATGCTGAAGAGACTAAAAAATCGACAACTCTCCTTGGATCTGTAAGAGAGAGCAGAACACAAGGAAAACTGATGTCCCAAATATTGGAGAGACAGACAGATGAATAAAAGGAGTCTCAGCTTATCAGAGGAGCAGAGACACAGAAGCAGAAACATCAGGGAGCCAGCAACGCAGGACTAAGGAATCATAAAATGATTCACTTTGTTATAAAGCAGAAACTAACACACTATTGTAAAGCAATTATACTCCATAAAGATGTTTACAAAAATAAATGTAATTGTTGAATTGCTGGAGGCACAGTGTGAACAAGTCTGAGAGTTAAAATTACCAGGGGAACCTACTCATAGACAGTCCCCATGATATTGTAAAATTTACCACCAGGAAACTGATCAAGTTTCCATAGTATATATCAGAAAAAAAAAAACCCTCCTGCTTCAGGCAGGGAAAGGGAAAAAGGAGCCATTTTAAATACCCCAGAGCACTCTGTTCTTCTTAATAGTTCTTCCCTCAGGGAAAACTAGTTAACCAGTGCCTAACTTGTTGGGTTATCATTAGAGCTTCACTCTACTGAGGAAGGGAAACACCCAGCTCAAACCTACTCTATCAACCTATCCCACCCAAGAAGGGAAGAAAAAAAAATACTGAAGAACTCTTTTGAAGTTCACAGTCCA
Source organism: Mesoplodon bidens (assembly GCF_964165515.1). Lineage (NCBI taxonomy): Eukaryota > Metazoa > Chordata > Mammalia > Artiodactyla > Ziphiidae > Mesoplodon > Mesoplodon bidens. The sequence goes on along the minus strand of NC_138161.1, from coordinate 51,039,638 downwards.
CAGGCATAGGTTCACTAAAAGACTGAAACCTAATATTAGGTCTGTAGATTGGTTTCCCTACCTTTACATCTCACCACCACATTTCTAAAGGCCTATTTACAGCAGTTCTTTTTACTCAGTACACCGTGTCTGGCTATCAAGACAAAAGTTAAAAGGCACACCAAAATGCAAAAACCTCAATTTTAATAGAGAGAGCAAGTACCAGAACCAAACATAGCAGGAATGTTGGAATTATAAGACCAGAAATTTAAAACAACTATGATTAATATGCTAAGTGTTCTGATGGATAAATTAGACAGCATGCAAGAACAGATGGGCAATAAAAGCAGAGAGATGGAAATCCAAAGAAAGAACCAGAAAGAAATGCTAAAGATTAAAAAAAATACTGAAACAGAAATGAAGATGCTTGATGGGCATTTTTAGTAGACTGGGTGCAGCTGAGGAAAGAATCCTTGAGCTAGAGATATATCAATAGAATCACTGGAAAGCAAAGAAAACAAAGACTAAAAAAAAAAGAAAAACAGGACAGCATACCCAAGGATTGTGAGAAAGCTGCAAAAGGTTTAACATATGCATAATGATAAGATCAGAAAGGGAAGAAAGAGGAAAAGAAATGGAAGAAATATTTGAAATAATAATGACTGAGAATTTACCCTAAATTAATGTCAGAACCCAAATCACAGACTCAAGAAACACAGAATACCAAGCAGGATAAATGCAAATAAATAAATAATCTATACCAAAGCATATTATTTCAGACTACAGAAAATCAAAGATATATCCCTGAGAGAAGCCAGAGGAATAAAACACCTTACATATAAAGGAACAAGAGAAGAATTACATCTGATGTCTCCTCAGAAACCATGCAAGCAGGAAGAAAGTAGAGTGAAATATTTAGACTGTTCAGAGAAAAAAACTCCACCAAACTGGAATTGTGTACGTTATAAAATTTTGCATCAAAAGTAAAGGAGAAATATTTTTTCACAAATAAACACTGAGGGAATTTTTTGCCAGCAGACCTGACTTACAAGTAACATAAAAAGAAGTTCTTTCAGAACAATGTAGAAGAAATGGATATATCCCTAGACATATACAATTTACTAAGACTGAATCATGAAGAAATAAAAAATCTGAATAGGAAAATAATGATTAAGGATCACTAATCAAAAACCCCCCTACAGAATACTACTGAACTCAGTTCGATAGGACTCCAAAAGAATCATACACCATAATCAAGTGGGATTAATCAGTGGAATTTACAAATGTTCAAAATGCATAATCAATATGATACATCACATTAAAAGAATGAAAGATAAAATCATATTATTATCTCAATGGATGCAGAAAAAGCATTTGACAATATTCTTTCATGCAAAATTCTCAATAAATTCAGTACAGAAGGACTGTACCTCAATATAATACAGGCCATTTATAATAAGCCCACTGTCAACATCATACTCAATGGTAAAAAGCTGAAAACTGTTCTCCTAAGATCAGGGACAAGGGTGTGCCCACTCTCACTAATCCTATTTAACAGTACTGGCAGCCCTAGCCAGAGCAATAAGTCAAAATAAATAATAAGTAAGTAAATAAGAAATAAGCAGAGAGATATATTAGTAAATAAATGGCATCAAAATTGGAATGGAAGAAGTAAAATTGTCTCTTTTTGCAGATTATAAGATTATATATATAAAATATCCTAAAGATTCCACCAAAAACTTAAAACTATTAAACACATTGAGTAAAACTGTAGAAATAAAAATCAACATATGAAAAATCTGTTGCACTGGGGGCAGAGATCAAGATGACAGAATAGAAGGACATGGAGCTCAATTCCTTCAGCAAATACATCAAAAATATATCTACATGTGAAAACAATTCTCACAGAAAACTAACTGAAAGCTGGTAAAAGATATCTTACACAACCAAAGAAAGATCCCCACCTAAGGAATCGGGGTGGGACCTGCATCCCTGGGAGGGAGTTGTGAAAGAGGAATGATTCCCTCACCCTGGGAACACCCTTTGTTGACCAGGAGGTCCACCAAGGCAGAGAGGGAGCTGGAGTGGCCTGGATTTTGCTCGAGAGAAATGTACAGGTGCTGGCTTGCTAACAATCAGGGCAGAGTCTGGTTCTGACAGCTACCATACCACCACATTTCCCAGCCCATAACATGTGCCTGTTAGTTCCTGCAGTGGCCAGGTGCTGAAACTTGGGTTTCAGCACACAGACCCTGGGAGAGGACACAGTTTAGCTGCTCAGCGACAGCCCAAAGGACCCTGGAGTGTGGTCTGGGCCACCACTGTTAAAGTGTGCAAGATGGGGCACAGGTCCACCATAGAAGACCCATCATCAGTGCACACAGGGTGGGGTGTGGGTCTGCCATAAGATCCCCAGCTGTCAGCATGCTCATGGCAGGGTGCTGTTCCAGCAGGGGCAGGCTTTGTGACCATGCACAGGCTGGAGGCAAGGCTGACATCAGAGCCAATTATCAGCTCTTCCTCAGCAGGGACAGGTCCAGCGGCTGGTCTAGCAGCAGCAGACTGTTGGCACACACAGCAGGTGGTGAGCAGCATCACAGACTCACATTCCTGGTGGACAGCCCTGGGGAGGAATACAAAGCAGCTCTTTTTCCAGTGTGAGTGCTCCACTCCTGCCTACCTCACAACTGGGGAGCAGAACCTACCCTGCAACAAGGCTGTGACAGCCAAAGAGCAAAGATGAGGACCTGCCCAACATCCAGTGCAGGCTATGGTCACCATAACACCAAACACACCCCCAATCAAGGAGACAATCAGTGGCCAACATACTCTGAGGAAAGACATGGCAAGCATCTGTACCAAAAACATCTCTCACGCCAAAAATAATGGACTCACACAGTCAACACAGGGATGCTCCCACATAAAAACAGCCCTACAAGACTATAGTAGATAACTTTCTCCTAAATTCAGAGACAGAGAAATGTAAGCAAAATGAAAAAGAAGAGGAAATACTCTCAATTTAAAGAACAAGAGAAATCCCCCAAAAGAATAATGAAACAGACCTCTCCAGTCTACCAGAGTCAGAGTTCAAAAAAGAGGTAATAGGGCTTCCCTGGTGGTGCAGTGGTTGAGAGTCCACCTGCCGATGTAGGGGACACGGGTTCATGCCCCAGTCTGGGAAGATCCCACATGCTGTGGAGTGGCTGGGCCCATGAGCCATGGCCACTGAGCCTGCGCGTCCAGAGCCTGTGCTCCGCAACGGGAGAGGCCACAACAGTGAGAGGCCCGCGTACCACCAAAAAAAAAAAAAAAAAAAAAAAAAAAAAAGGAGGTAATAAAAATGCTAAAGGAATTAAGAAAGATTATCAATAGAAATGCAGATCACTGTAAGAGGAAACTAGAAACTATAAAGAGGAACCAATCAAAATTAGACAACTCAATTGCTGAGATAAAAACCAACCAGCTAAAGGAAATGAATAGCAGACTAAATAATGCAGAACAGCAAGTAAGTGATCTGGAAGATAGAATAATGGAAGTCACCCAATCAGAACATCAGACAGAAAGACAAATTAAAAAAAAAAAAGAAAGCAACATGTGAGATCTATGGGATAATATAAAGCATGCCAACCTATGCATAATAGGGGTTTCAGAAGGAGAAGAAAGAGAAAGAGAATTGAAAATGTATTTGAAGAAATTATGGTTGAAAACTTCCCAAACCGAAAGAAGGACAGATACCCAGTTATAGAAAGCACAGAGGGCCCCAAACAAGATGAACCCAAACAGACCCACACCAAGACATATCATAATTAAAATGGCAAAAGTTAAACAGAGCATTCTAAAGACAGCAAGAGAAAAAACGAAGAGTCAGTTACGAGGGAACCCTCATAAGGCAATCAGCTGATTTCTCTACAAAAACTTTGTAGGTCATAAGGGAGTGGCATGATATATTCAAAGTCCTGAAAGGGAAAAACCTACAAACCTAGGATATCAACCCAGCAAGGTAATTATTTAGAATAGAAGGAGAAACTAAGAATTTCTCAGAAAAGCAAAAACTAAAAGAATACAGCAATACTAAACCTAACCTGAAAGAAATATTGAAATTTATTCTCTAAATAGAAAAAAAGAATCAATAGGAAAGGGAGAAAATACAATAGGAAAGGTAAATATATTAAAGGATTGAGGATCACTTAAGCCAGTACAGAGATTTAAAAACAACCAAAAACATTTGTAAAAGCAATTATAACTACAATGAATAGCAAGAGGATAAAAATAAAGATGTAAAATAGGACATCAAAAATCATGAAATGTAGCGGAGGAGAGTAAAAAAAAAAGTAGATCTTTTAGAATATGTTTGAACTTATATGACTATCAGTCTGAAGCAAGTAGGTATAGTTATGGGTTAACATACTTGAAAACCAGAGTAACTACAAATCAAAAACATATAGTAAGAATCACAAAAACCAAAAAGAAAGGAACTGAAGCATACTACAAAAGAAAACCATCAACCTACAAAAGGAAAAACATAAAAGAAGAAAGGAACAAAGAAGAAATACAAAATCAACTGAAAAACAAGGTTTAAAATGGCAATAAATAGTTATCAATAATTACTTTAAATGTCAGTGGACTAAATGCTCCGATCAAAAGACATGGAATGGAACATAAGATAAAAAAAAAAACAAACCCAAGAACCTACAATATTCTACCTACAAAAGACTTACTTTCAGGCGAGATACATAGATTAAAAGTGAGGGGGTGGAAAAAGATGTTTCATGCAAATGGAAATGACAAGAAAATGGGGGTAGCAATACTCATATCAGACAAAATAGACTTTAAGACCAAGACCATAAAGACAGAGAAGGACACTATATAATGATAAAAGGAATTTATTTACAAAACAGAAACAGACTCACAGACATAGAAGACAAATGTATGGTTACCAAAGGAGAAAGCAGGATGCAGGGGATGGATAAATTAAGAGTATGGGATTAACAGATACACACTATTATATATAAAATAGAAAAACAACCAGGATTTATTGTATAGCACATGGAACAATATTCAATGTAATAACCTGTAATGGAAAGACTCTGAAAAAGAAAGAAAAATAATCTGAATCACTTTGATCTATACCTGAAACAAGTACAATATTGTAAATCAACCACACTTCAATTTAAGAAAATCAGTTTCATTTTTATATATTAACAACAAACTATCTATAAAAGAACTAAATAATCTCATTACCAATAAAATAAAAAACAAAATACTTGGGAATAAATTTAACCAAGGAGGTGACATGTCTGTACCTTGAAAACTATAAGACATTGATGAAAGAAATTGAATAAGACAAATAAATGGAAAGATATCCCACGTTTAATAGATCATAGAATTAATCTTTTTAAAACCTCATGAACATACTACCAAAACTCATCTATAGATTTAATACAATCCCTATCAAAATTTCAATGGTATTTTAAACAGAACTGAAAAAGAATCCTAAAATTAGTTTGGAACCACAAAGGACCTTAAATAGCCAAAGCAATCTTTAGAAAGAACAAAGCTGCAGGCGTCACACTTCCTGATTTCAAATTACACTTTAAAGCTATGATACTGTCATAAAAACAGACACATAGACCAATGAAACAGAACTGATAGCTCAGAAATATGATCACACATATATGGTCAACTATTACTTGACAAGGAAACCAAGCATATTCAAAAGGAAAATGTCTCTTCAACAAATGGTGGTGGAAAAACTGAATATTAACATGGAAAGGAATAAAACTGGACTCCTATCTCACAAAAATAAACTCAAAATAGATTAAAGACATACATAAAACCTGAAACTGTAAAACCTCCAGAAAGAAATCCTGTAATTTGTGACAACATGAATGAAACTTGAGGATATTACGTTATGTGAAATAAGTCATACAGAGAAAGACAAGTGTTGTGTAACCTCACTCTTATGTGGAATATAAACAACAACAACAACAACAACAAAAACCCACATAGAAACAGAGTGGATCGTTGGTTCCCAGGGATGGAGGGAAGTGTGCAAGGTTGGGGAAATAGGTGAAAGTTGTCAAAGGGTACATCTTCCAATTATAAGATGAATAACTTCTGAGGATCTAACATAAAGCATGATGAGTAGTTTTAACAATATTATACTGTATACTTAAAAGTTGCTAAGAGAGTAAATCTTAAAATTTCTCACCACCAAAAAAAAAAAAAAGTAGTTCTATGAAGTGATGGATGTGATGGATATGTTAACTAACTTTTGTGGTAATCATGTCTATGTAATAATTTTCTAATCATTATCTATGTATAACAAATCATCACATTGTACCTCTTAATCTTATGCAGTGTTATATATAAATTATATCTCAGTAAAGCTGGGAAAGAAAAGATCTTTAAAGAGAAGAAAAATAATATAGGTCAGAAATTCAGATCTATATAAAGTAAGGAAGAGTATTGAAAAAGTAGTCAGTGAAAGTAAAGTAAAATCTGCTATTTTTCTTATCCTTGATTTAACAACCAACAGTTTGTTCAAAATAATAATACCAACAATGTATAGATTATGTATGCTTATGTATATATCTTATGTATTTATATATGTTTGTGCATGTTTATATATAAGTGAAATGAATGACAGCAATTTAAAAAGCACAAAAGGGATGAATTAGAATTATTTTGTTATTAGAAGCTATACAACCTACAAAGTGATGCAGTGTTATTTGGAAGTGGATCTGGATTACCTGTGTATGTATATTGCGAACTCCAGGGCAACTGCTTAAAAAAGAAACAAAAAAGTATAACAAATAAAAGCTAAGACAGAAAATGGAATCATAAAATTCTTAACTAAAACCACAGAAAAATAGAAAAAAAGAACAAATAGAAAACAGTAAGGAATACAGTAAATATTAATCAAACTATGTCAATAATCACTTTGTAGTCAATAGGTTAAATGTGCAAATTAAACAGACTGTCAGAGTGGAGCAAAAAAACAAGACTCAATTATATGTTGCCTACAAGAAACTAAATTTAAATATAGACACAGATAGATTAAAAGTAAGTGAATGGAGGAAAGCATACCATCTAACACTAATCAAAAGCAAGCAGGAGTAGCTATACTAATTTCAGTCTAAGCAGATTTCAAAGCAAGATAATTTATCAGGGTTAAAGAAGAGCATAACATGATAATAAAGGAGTCAATTCTCCAAGAAGACATAACAATTCTTAACATGTATGTGCCAGGCAACAGAGCATCAAACTCTGTAAGGCAAACACTAATAGAACTGAAAGGAGAAATACATAAATTCATTATCATCATTGGAAACTTCAACACCATTTTACAGAAATGAACAGATGCAGCAGGCAAAAAATCAGTAAGGACATAGGTGAACTCAACAACATCATCAATCAACTGAATATTATGGACATCTACAGACTACTTTTTCCAACAACAATAGAATACATATTCTTCTCAAGTTCACATAGAACATTTACCAAGATAGACTACATTCTGGGCTATAAAGCATACCTTAACAAACTTAAAGAATAGAAATCTTACAATGTCTGCTCTCAGACCACAATGGAATTAAACTAGAAATCAGTAACAGAAATATAAGTGAAATATCCCAAAATATGTGAAGATTAAACAATACACTTCTAAATAACATATGGATCAAAGAAGAAATCTCAAGTGAAACTAAAAACTATTTTGAACAAAATGAAAATGAAAACAGAACTTGTCAAAGTTTGTGGAATGCAGTGAAAGCAGTACTTAGAGGGAAATTTATAGCATTTGATGCACATATTAGAAAAGAAGAAAGATCTAAATTTTCACCTTAGAAAACTGGAAAAATAGCAAATCAAATCCATATAAGCAGAAGAAAAAAAATGACACAAAACAGATCGCAGAAGAACTGGGTTTTGAGACTCTCTAGTGCTTTGTGACCTAGCTATCCCCACCTGCTATGTCCTAATGTAGTCCCTGGAGCCCGTTGGAGAATGCCTGCTGCCTGAATAGGAGTCAGAGATACCTTGAGGCTGCAGTTATTGCCATGTTCAAGAATAAAGATAAAGAAGGTAAAAACTGATGCAGAGGTAAGAATGAGAATGAATCTGAAAAAGGAGAGCTGGTGTTCAAAGAGGATGAACAAGAATATATGCTCAAATAATAAAAATGTTGAGAAATAGATGATTAGAAGTGATGTATTTTGATGGCATAAAGAGGTTATGTCACTTCAGAGGGAAACTGAGCAAAAAATTTGCATAAATACCTCAGACATCATATTGGTTGGTCTACAAGATGACCAAGATAACAAAGCTGATATAATTTTTAAATACAATGTAGATGAAGCTAGAAAGCACATGATGAGCATGCCGAGCATGTTGAATTCTATAAAACCAATTCATTTGGTCTTGGAGATATATACATAATCCATTTGATGACATTTGAGATGATAAAGAAAATATTGATAATATCAAAACTGAACTAACATTTTATGCTCCAATTTCTCTGAGGATTGTTTTACAATTTGGATTTTGGCTATGATCCTGTTAAAGAAGATTAAAATTTTATTAGCATGAGAGAAACTTGTTAAAGCAGTTTCCAAGCCATTTGCATCTCTTTAAAAGCTGGTAATGCTGAATATCTTAAGTAAAATGTTAAACCCACTTTGTTCTTTTACTGCAGTTGAGCTTATAAGTAAAAGACCCCATTTTCTATTTAAAAGGAGAGAAAAAATGCCTTTTTGACTTTGACTACTTCCAGTAAGTAAATGGATGTTTTGAATAAGCCATTTGCCTTACACTTATTATGGAGTATGATTAAGCCATAGTTTTGATTAGATTGTTGACTGTACGGTGTCTTTCTATATACTCTAGTTACCTAGATATTCCTTTGAGATTTTGACACAATTTAAGAGAGGCAGAAATCTGCATTTGAAGTAAGAAATGATAATTCTGTTTTACATATTTAAGTGGCATGTGGTTATTTTATGCTAATTTCGATACCATGTGTATTCTTTTCATGATCTTATTTTGCCAGTATAAACATACCAACAAGAAAAGCATTCTCAAAACTCAGTTTTTGGAACCCAGATTTTAATAACAATTTTGAATTTGTAAAGTTAGCACTTGCAAAAATTCAAAAATAGGTGGCACCCAGTAATCTTAATAGTGGATAAATTGATATATTTGGGCACTTTTTTTTTTTTTTTTTTTTTTTTTTTTACTTACTGTGCATAGGAATTTCCCAAATGAGAAAAGTATTATATTCTGATCATATGCATGTATGTAGAATTTTTTTAATGAAAATGTTTTTGTCTTATTATAAAGAGAAAAGCTTTACTTTAAAAAAAATTAATTCATTCATTTTATTTTTGGCTGCATTAGGTTTTTGTTGCTGCACATGGGCTTTCTCTAGTTGTGGTGAGCAGGGGCTACTCTTTGTTGTGGTGCACAGGCTTCTCATTGTGGTGGCTTCTCTTGTAGCGGAGCATGGGCTCTAGGCGTGCGAGCTTCAGTAGGGCTCTAGAGCGCAAGCTCAGCAATTGTGGTGCACGGGCTGAGTTGCTCTGTGACATGTGGGATCTTCTGGACCAGGGCTCGAAACCGTGTCCCCTGCATGGCAGGTGGACTCTTAACCACTGTGCCACCAGGGAAGCCCTATGTAGAATTTTTTATAGCACAAAAATATTATGGTAAAAGTCTTATTTTATTTTTAGAAGTTATATACATGTAAGCTACAAATTAAATGTTTGAATAGCATGTTTGATAATTTTTAGAAAAAGACAATTTGTACAAGTTATTATAAAATTTTCATGCACATATAATTTAAGTGTTTATAAAGCACCCAAATTATCTGTAAGCTGGGGGAAAAGGAGGGAATAACAATTTAATGAGAAGATGGTCTCCAATTTCTGAATGGAAGAGTTACAACTGATATAATAAAAGCAATGTCATGTTGCAGAGTTAAAAAATTAGAAATAAGAATTAGAGTAGAAATCAGTGAAATTGAAAACAGGAAATCAATATAGAAAATCTAAAGAAACCAAACACACGTTCTTTGAAGAGGTCAATACAATTGATAAGACTGCAGCTAGGTTAACAAAGAAAAGAAGAAAGAACACAAAAACTAATATTAGAAATGAAAGAGGGACATCACTACATATCTTATAGACATTAAATGGATAATAAAGGAATACTATGAAAAACTCCATGAACATAACTTTGATAACCTAGATGAAATGGACCAGTTCCTTCAAGAATACAATTCACCAAAATTCACACAAGAAGAAATAGTCACTGAATAGGCCTGTATCTACTAAAGAAATTGAAATAATGATAAATAATTTTCCAAGACAGAAAGTAGCAGGCCCATAAGTGTACACTGGTGAATTCTACCAAATATTTAAGGAAGAATTTATATCAGTTCTATACAATCTTTATCAGAGGATAGAAGCAGAGGAAATACATACTTCCCAACTCATTCTATGAGGCCAATATTACCTTATTACCAAAACCTGACAAACATGTTAAAAGAAAATTACAGACCAATATCTCTCATGAACACTGACACAAAACTCCTTGAAAAATATTAGCATATTGAATTCAACAATGTATACAAAGAATTGTAGACCAAGACCAAGTGAGATTTATCTCAGGCATGCAAAGCTGGTTCAACATTCAAAAATCAATTAATATAATGCAACACATCAACAAACTGAAACAAACAAAATCACATGAGTATATCAATAAATAAAAAAAGGATTCGACAAAATCCACCACCCACTTATAATAAAAAATCTCAGTAAGCTAATAGGTGGAAACTTCCTCAATTTGATAAAGAATAACTACAAAAATCCTACAACTAACATCATAATATCTACAAAAATCCTGCAACTAACATCATACATATGGTGATATACTTGAGGCTTTCTAACTAAGGTGAGGTACAAGGCAATGATGTCCCTTCTGACCACTCCTTTTCAACATCATACTGGAAGTTCTAGCTATTGTAATAAGATAAGAAAAGGAAATAAAAAGTATACAGACTGGGAAGGAAGACATAATTCTCTCTCTTTGAAGATGACATGATCATCTATGTAGAAAATTTGAAAAAAAATGATGGAAACATCCTGGAGCAACATACAAGGTTAATATACAAAAGTCAATTAGTTCCATATGTACCAGCAATGAACAAGTGGATATTGAAATTAAAACCAATACCATTTACATTAGCACCTGGAAAAGTGAAGTAGTTAGGTATAAATCTAATAAAATATGTTCAAGATATATATGGGGAAACTACAAAAGTCTGATACATGAAGTCAAAAAACAACCAAAAAAATGGAGAGTTATTCCATGTTCATGGATAGGAGAATTCAATATTATCAAAACATCAGTCCTGGGGCTTCCCTGGTGGCGCAGTGGTTGAGAGTCCGCCTGCCGATGCAGGGGACACGGGTTCGTGCCCCTATCCCGGAGGATCCCACATGCCGCGGAGCAGCTGGGCCCGCGAGCCATGGCCGCGGAGCCTGTGTGTCCGGAGCCTGTGCTCCGCAACGGGAGAGGCCACAGCAGTGAGAGGCCCGCGTAGAGCAAAAAAAAAAAAAAAAAAAAAAAACATCAGTCCTTTCCAACTTGATCTATAGATACCATGCAATCTCAATCTTCTAAAATTTGTATGGAGAGGCCAGAATAGCCAACACAAAATTAATGGAGAAGAACAAAGCAATATTACTGATACTACCTGACTTCAAGACTTCCTATAAAGCCATGGTAATCTAAACAGTGTGGTAATGGCAAAAGAATATACATATATCAATGAAACATAATAGAGAGCCCAGGAACAAAATCCCACACATATAGTCATCTGGTCTTTGATAATGGAGCAAAGGCAATATAATGGAGAAAAGATAGTCTCTTCAACAAATGGTGCTGGAACAACTGGATATCAACATGGAGAAAAAAATGACTCAAGACACAGACACACTTCCCTCACAAAAATTAACTCAAAATAGATCACAGATCTAAATGTTAAAAGCAAAAGAAAAGCAACATGTTAAAAGAGGATAACATTGGAGAAAACATACATGACCTTGGTTATGGCAATGACTTTTTAGATAAAACATCAAAAGCATGATGCATAAGAGAAATAACTAATAAACAAAACTTCATGAAAATTAAAAACTTCTGCCTGTGAAAGACAATATCAAGAGAAAGAGAAGATAAGCAACAGGCTGGGAGAAAATATTTTCACAAAACATCTTATAAAGGACTGTTACATACAATATACCACAACACTTAAACTCAACAATAAGAAAACAACCTGATTAAAAATGAGACAAAGACCATAAAAAACACCTCAACAAAAGAAGGGATACAGATGGCAAATAAACATATGAAAAGATGATCCATATCACATGTGATCAGGGAAATACAAATTAAAATAAGAATGAGCTACCCCTACACACCTATTAGAATGGCCCAAATCTAGAAGACTGAGAATACCAAATGCTGGTGAGGATATGGAGCAATAGGAACACTGATACATTGTTAGTGGGAATACAAAATGGCACAGCCAGTTAAGAAGACAGTTTAGTGGCTTCTTACAAAACTAAACATACTTTTACCATAAAATCCAGCAATTGTGTTCCCTGGTATTTACCCAAAGGTGTTGAAAATTTATGTTCACACAAAAATCTGCACACAGATGTTTATCACTGCTTTACTCATTATTGCCAAAACTTGGAAACAACTAAGAAATCCTTCAGTAAGTGAGTGGATAAATAAATAGTGATACATCCAGACAATGGAATAATATACACTGATTAAAAAGAATGAGCTGTCAAGCCATGAAAAAACATTGCAAAACCCTAAATGTATATTACTAAGTGAAAAAGTCAATCTAAAAAGACTACATGCTATATGATGCCAACTGTATGACATTCTGGAAAAGGCAAAAGTATGGAGACAATAAAAAGATCAGCAGTTGCCTGGGATTGTTGGTAGAGGTGGAAAAGTGGGAGGAATGAATAGGCAGAGAACAAAGGATTTCAGGAGAGTGAAAATACTCTGTATGATACCATAATAACAATCCATGTCAGTATTCATTTCTCCAAACTCATAGAGTGCATAGCACCAAGAGTGCACCACAAGGTAAACTATGGACTTTGTGTGATAATGATGTCTTAATCATTTTAAAAAATGTCTTAATATGAAACTATAATTCTAAAAGATACATGCACTCCTGTGTTCATAACAGCACTATTTACAAGAGTCAAGACACAGAAACAAACTGAAAAAATGTCCATAGACAGATGAATGGATAAAGAAGATGTGGCATATATATACAGTGGTGTATTACTTAGCCATAAAAAAAAAGAATGAAATAATGCCATGGGTGGTCCACATGGGTGGACCTAGAAATTATCATACTAAGTGAAGTAAGTAAGAAAGAGAAAGACAAATACCATATGATATCACTTCTATGTGGAACCTAAAATATGACACAAATGAACTCATTTACAAAACAGAAACAGACTCACAGACAGAGAACAGACTTGTAGTTGCTAAGGGGCGGGGTGCAGGGGAGGATTGGATTGGGAGTTTGGGATTAGCAGATGCAAATGATTATACATAGAATGGATAAACAACAAAGTCCTATTGTATAGCAGAGAGAACTATATTCAATATCCTGTAATAAAACCTAATGGAAAAGAATATAAAAAAGAACATATGTATATATATATGTATAACTGAATCACTTTGCTGTACACCAGAAACTAACACATTTGAAATCAATATACTTCAAGAAAAACGTCTTAATAAAAAAATCCATAAAATTGGAGCAAATCATATAATTGACAAACAACTTGTAAACAATACCTTCAACTCAGCTAAAAAAGAAAAATATCCCAACTAAATATTGGACAAGGAATATCAATCAAATTTCTCCAAATATATATATATATATATATATATATATATATATATATATATATATATATATATATGTAAGTACTTGAAAAGAATATTAACATCATTGTTCATTAGGAAAATGTAAATCAAAACCACAAGATACCACTTCACACTCAGTGGAATAGCTATAATCAAAAAGACAGACAGTAACAAATGTTGGCAATGATGTGGAGAAATTGGAAGCCTCACACATTGTTAGTGAGATGTAAAATGTTCCAACCACTTACAGCTTAGGAGTTTCTTAAAAGGCTAGATATATAATTATCATAGTAAATAGCAATTCCACTCCTAGGTAAATATCCTAAAGAAAGGCATTATGACTATATAAGAACTTGTACACAAATGTTCATATAAGCACTATTCATAATAGCCAAAGAGTGTAATCAATCCAAATGTCCTTAAACTGATAAGCAATATAAGTTCCTTATCAAATATATGATTTGCTCTGATTTGATGGATTACATTTTTATTATTAAAGAAAAGGTGGCATAACAAGCAATAAAAAGAATAAAGTACTACATGCTACAACGTGGATGAACATGAAATTGTGTTAAGTGGAAGAAGCCAGTCACAAAAGATTACATATTTTATATGTAAATTCCATTTATATGAAATGTCCAGTACAGGAAAATCTATAAAGACAGAAAGTAGACATGTGGTTGCCAGAGACTAGAGGGAATGTGATGGATAGGGTTGACAGCTAATAACTACAGAGTTTCTTTTGGGGGTGATAAAAATATTAAAAACTAAGTAGTGGTCATGGTTACACAACTCTGTGATATGCTAAAAAAACAGTAAAAGTGTGAATTTTATAGCAGCTGATTATATTTCAATAAAGTTTTTATTAAAAAATGAAGCTTGCACCCAAGTGATTGATTTTTTTCCTCCTTTTAAAGTGTCACCCAAAGGGAGAATTGAGGCCTAGAAAAATAGCTTCAATTTTAAAGATTTATCCCCATTTGCCTTGAAAATAAAGGTAGAGAAGGGAAGATGAAGGCCTAGAGAATATCCTTCAGTCACCCAGAGGCTAACGAAAACCTTTTTCATAAGCATGAGAGGAAGAGCATAGACTTTGGATTCAGAAAAACCTTGGTACTAATTCTAATTCAACTTGCCAGGTATGTGGCTGTGGAAATTAATGAACTTCCCTGAGCCTCAATCACTGCATCTGTAAAAGCAGAATACTAATAATAATTATCATAACAAAATTATGGCTGAAGTGCTTACTAACCATGATAGTTTATTTTGGGTAAGTATCCATTAGAAGAAGAACATATGTAGTGAATATTCTTTATTTATTTTCTTTTACATTAATTGCTTTTAGTAACACATTATTAGGAATATAACAAGTGCTCAAAGATACAACCTGTTGTTCCAATTGGAGTTCAACATAGAGTAGACATCTTCATCTTCAAAGTCAGCAGAATACTATCCTCAAATTCTCTGTGACTCTGACATTGACTCTCCAGCCTCCTCTTTCACTTACAAATACCTTTGTTATTACACTGGACTCATCTAGATAATCCAGGATAATTTCCTCAAATCAAGGTCAGCTGATTAGTAATTCTAATTCTATTATAACCTTAATTCTCCATTGTCATCCTACTCTTGGAATGCAAAGTTTGATGGCTGGAACTGGATTGTCACACTAATTTGAGAATGAGACGATTCATGGTAGAGCTCAACACAATAGCAATAATAGTGGTAATCAGCTGCAAATATGGCTATAAATTTTTCTTCTACCCTTGAAACATGACTTCATAACTCCTCCCCCATCAGTGACTATGTAATCTTTACTTCTTGAATATGGGATGAACTTGCTTTTCCCTCTGGCTAGTGTGACAGGTGCAAACATGATACAAGCACAGATTTGGAAAAATGTACACTAAAACTTGCCCTTTTTGTCTGCTTTTAATACTCATGCCACCACTGCCATGTGAAGACTCTCATTCCAAGTCTCTGGAGGATGAGCAAACACATCAATAAAGGGCCAGCTTTCTCATGATAAACAAGCCAGCTCCAGTGGACCTACCAACTGACCATAGACTGACGAACAAACCCTACCTAGGTATCAGCCAGGCTCATCCCAAACCAGCCCAATTTGCTAACTCGAAGAAAAGTGAACAACATAAAGGCTTGATATTTTAAAACACTCGTTTTAGGATGCTTATTGCATAGCAAAAGCTAACTGATCACACGTTCACATGTATATAATTTACTCTGTACCTGGAAGTGTTCTGAGTTCACTATATGTATTAACCTGCTTAACTCTCACAACAACCCTGTGAGTTATTTAATATTATCTTAATTTTATAGTTGCAAAAATTGAAGCCCCCAAAGATAGAATTCTAAGTCTTAGGTCATACAGATTGTAAGTAGTGAAGCAAGACTTGGACAAAGTCATTATTGCACCAAAAATCATGTTCTCATCTGCCATATTCTACTGCCCTTAGATAGAAGGACCCTAAATGCAACCCTGTGGTAATCCAGGACTGCCTATTAGAATTTTATGTTTCAATAAATTTTAATAGAGATATTCTGACACTTACAGCTAAACTTAATATTAACTAATGCAGAATTTGGTACCTGGATTATAGTGCTACAAGTAACAGCATACGCTATTGGATTAGTATTGGAATTTGTTGTATGTTGGGTGGGAAGGATTAGATATTAAAATTTAATAATACCTGCCATGCTGTGTCAAAATATGTGGCACAAATTGTGTATTTATTTTTGTTTGGAAGCAGATCATGTGCTAAAGGAGGCTATAGCACTGGAGAAAATAAGAAATTTTCAAAATGTAGGTATTCATTAGCTATTTCTAGTTGTTTAACAGAGAGCAATACTCAGACTAGAATTTACCACCCAAAAAGCAGAGTTGGAAAAGATTACCATTCTCCCTAGGAAAGCAATCTAGACCTTTTGGTAGGTAATTTTCATTGATTGAACTTCCAATAATTTGAGGACTCAGAGGACTGAAGAAACAAATACATTGGTAGTTCAGACCAAAGCCATTATTAATGGCAGCTCTCAGACAGACTTCAATGTGCTAAGACTATTTCCCCAAGCCTATTTCAAACACATTTTATTCTCTGTAGTAAACACCACACTAAGTTGGTTTCTTTTCCACTCAGGTCTATTGTTTTGGATATTCTCAAAGTAGTTTACAAAAAGCAAGAGTTTGATAAATAAAAGACAAGAGTCTTTAAGCTTAAATTAATATACATCAGCAAAATTCTTGGCTGCAATTGCTTGCACATGGAGAGTCCTAGAAGAAAATTGACTGGAAACCTATTAAATTTTGAAGAAAATTATACTTTCAAAACCACAGTCTTTGATAAAGCTTTTAATTTCTCACACCATAAAGAAAGAGCAAGTCCAATTGTAGGCCAGCAGGAAACCCACTATTAAAGCTGAGAAACCATTATGTGGGTTGTACTCTCCATTGCCAAGCTCAGATGATGGAACCTATAGGAAATGATGTCCTGTCATAGAAGGGAGTTTTTTCTATTCTTGCCCTGTAGGATGTGATATAAGCTGACTAGTGACTGCTGTGTATTTCCCATCATCCATTCTTCATTTCATTGCATTTGTTCTGTCCCTAAACCATGTTAGTAGAAATGGCAATATTCAGAACATTTTAAATTGTGATATAGTTTATAGGTTATTAGAATATGAGGAGCTATATCCAGCATATCTCTGAGAAAATTTGGACTGTGATCTCAAAATAGTAATTGCATAGGACTCTGCTATGTCTTTCTTAGGGAGCTGTATTATATTCTAAATGTGGGAAGAAAGATACTCATACACCGTTCAGTGTAGAAAACACTAACAATTACATAAAATTTACTTCCTCTTTCTAAGAAATAGTTACGGTATTGGTCATCCAGATGAATAATTTGAAATTCTTCATCTTCTCTTTGCACTATATGTGGTCATATGACATCATTGGTTAACAAGGTCTAAGAAGAAAAGGTATGTGTAATTTTCAAGAAGTGTCTTTAAATGGTATGGGCTATATCTTTCTCTTTGGCACTTCTACCTCCTGCTGACATGAGAACAGAGAAATGGAGCCAGTGGGGTCCTCTTAGACTATGAATTGAACTATGGACTGAATGTCATGCATAGTAGGGCAGCAAGTTAGACAGAACCTGTGTCCTGAGCATCATGAGGCACTAAAATAGGCCAGAGCTGCCAATCATACTCCTACACTACTCCATTTTGCCACTTGCAGACAAATTTAACTATAACTAATCACAAAGAATAATGCTTTCTGAAATCATCAAATGCATATAGAGAGACACACATACCACAACTCTATAAAGTAATGGTCCTCAACTTGATACAATTTAATCAACACTTACTTTTTAAAATTTCTTATGTCTTTACCTGGTGCTGCATGGGAGAGAGAACATAAAAGACAGAGAAGCATATAACAATTGTAAGTCACTGATATAACAATAACTAAACATAAAACTGCTAAAATCTATTCAAGTATTTATTATGTCAAAAATATGAATCGAGTACCTATTATTATATATCAGGAATAATAGGCACTATGAAAGTTGACAGCAGTGAAGAAAGTACTAAGAAAATCTCTGCTCTCATGAAACTTTCATTCTAGTGAGGGAAGCAGAGAAACATGATAAATACTCCAATTTAGTGACTCTCAATCTATAATTTAATGCTTATTTTAGTATCTCTGAAATGATAATGTACCCTTCACAAAAAAATGACATTGTTTAAATGGTAGCATTTTTCCCCAAAATATTACATTAAATAATGTTGCAGCTTATAACAGAGTGACTTTGAGTTAATAAGGTAAGTAAAATACATAACAGTAGAAAAAAACTAATAGAAAAGGACAAAATATTTAAACAAAAACTTCACAAAATAGCTAATAATCACATGATTTTTCAATGTGATATATAGTATTAAGCACTAAGGAGAAAGTATAAAGCAGAGACGAATCTACCCTTTTTGGAGGTGAAGGCATTGCAATTTTATAAAGGATGGGCAAAGGATTTCATGATGTAAATTTTTTGTGTAGATTTAAAGTGGAAGGGTAAGCTGTGAAGATCTCTGAAGTAAGATCATCCAAGGCTAAAGGAATAACACTTAAAAATAATCTGAGCTGGAACCATGCCTGGCTTCTTCAGAAATAAACACAGTGACTAGTGTGGCTCAAGCAGAAGAAACAAGAAAAATTACTAGCCACAAAGTTAGAATGATAATGGAGGACCAACCAGTGCAGAGTCTTCTAAGTCAGAGTAATGTCTTTGTCTTTGTTTCCTCTGTTTTCTCAGCTAGTCATTTCATATTTGTCTGAAGACATCCATGATCAGATTAACTAATGATATGACGAGTGGCAGTGAGGAAGGTATCTGAGAACATAAATGGTTCTGCTTGCTGGTTATTGCTAGGAATAGAGAACATTTTCCTCTATTTTGTTCCCACTGGCACACAAAAAAAATTGAATCTTCCTGTAATTATGTTGTCACATTGTGAACTTGGGGAACTTTGGGAAGCCCTAAGGCCTAACAATGCTATTAATGACAAATCTTGAATAGCCTACGAGAATATGTTTACTGGAATCCACTGTCAGAAAAGCATATAGGGACATATAAGAAAAATAATGGACAGTTATCCTAGGATGCAATCTCACATTTTTGTCTCTGGTTTAACTTTGACATTCAGGTTTCTACTAGAATATTTGACCAATATGCACATGTTTAAATTTAAATTTGCCATCACTTTTCACACATTGCCTTCCAACTGGCCTTCTAAGACAACAAAAGAAATTCAAGAGTCTATGACTTCAGCATTAGAAAGTCACCAGGTAAGCCCACCTTCCTAGTTGAATACATGAATCAGAAAAGGGTTTTCACTAATATATCCCAGATAGTGTCACGTGACTTACCAGGACTATGAGTAAGGCACTTCTAACTTCATATATATATATATATATATATATATTTAAATATATATTAGCAAGGAATTAATTTAAAAACAATTTTCTGATACTTGGGCTTTTCATATCAATATATTTTTAAAAGTCTGACAGCTCCACCCACACTCATTAAAAATAGTAATAATTAAATAAAGGAGACTTTTCCTAAGAGAAAAAAAAAGCTAGTCCATTAAGAGAGTCATACTCTAGTAAGCATTTATTTTTCTTTGCATGTGATATTTAAGTTTTACTCATTAAGTAAGGGAGTCAGAAAAACTCTATGTCATCCTTTAGATTATACTGTACACTTTAGTTTATGCAGTATTAATCCAGTAACAATTTGCATGGTATAAATCAAATTTCATAAGAATAAGACATTCATGCTAATAAAAGTAGCCAAAATACAAATTCAGTCCTGAGATATCAGTGTCTGCTTCTTCATTACGTGTTATCAACTTTTCAAGTCTTCTCCCTTTCAGCTTACCCATTTACTCATCTATTTCAGAGAGTCGGGGAATTCAGGGAACTGGTATCACACATAAGTCCCTCTGATACAAGAAAAATAATGGTCATATACTAACTTCGAAAGGGAAAAGAAATATGTCTAAAGTGTGTTTAAGTTTCTGCTGTTGAACCTTACTCTTTTATAAGATAATGGAATTGTCAGGTTGCTTGTTTTTCAGAATAAAGTCTAGCTTCTTGTTCATTCGATCATCAATTGACTTTTGAAGTGAAATGCTGGCCAGAGGGGTGGCCAAACTAAATGCAAACTGCACTGTTCAGCTTTTCTTTGTCTCTCCTCCTTTTGTAATATCATTGCCCTGCCACCTTCACACTTCTATTCTCTATTTACTTACTCATGATTCAGTAGTCATTAATGTTCCATTTGAAAGGAATTAAAAGAAATATAATTTTATGTAATTAAATATGTCCAATTACAATTTGAATCCACTAATGTATAATTTCTTATAAACGCTTTAAGAGATCAATAATTCAAGTTCAAAATTATTACTGATTCTATCAGTGAGCCACTTTTTTTTTTTTTTTTTGTGGTATGCAGGCCTCTCACTGTTGTGGAGCACAGCCTCCGGACACACAGGCTAAGCGGCCATGGCTCATGGACGCAGCCACTCCTCGGCATGTGGGATCTTCCTGGACCGGGGCACGAACCCGTGTCCCCTGCATCGGCAGGTGGACTCTCAATCACTGTGCCACCAAGGAAGCCTGAGTCACCTTTTATAATGTAATGAGGGGATGACTTTCTACAATAGAACAAGAAACAAAGCCTTGGCCTATAACAATAAAAGAAAAAAACAGCTAGAAATTGTATAACTGTCCATGAAAATGCAGTGTCTACCTAATACTGAAATGAAAATCTAATTTCCTAAAAGAGCACATATATACATAAGAAGCATGAGTTATGGCCATATGAAAAGCATGTACAGTATACCGTTACAAGCAGCATGTGATAGTTGCAATAAGTAGTGGCTCCATTTCAAAGTTTTACCTGTATTGAAATATCAGTTGAATTAACTAAAGATATTTTGATTGTTCCCCATAAAGTCTAAAGTCATAATTGGACTTTATAGAGGATTCTGAGTGCTAACAGAAAAACAGATGCAAATAGTTTTTAAGTAGATACTGAAAAGAAAGGATGCAATGCAACTACACATACTTTGAGTATCACACTTGATTGTAAGTGAAAATTATGCAGCACTTTTGGGGAAACATCAATTACTTGTATTATTCTCAGACAGTACTTGAAATATTAAGTTATCAAAGTATAACAGCATACTTTTTTTATAAATGCATTTGGACTCATTAATTTCTTATTTTTGACATGAGACTCGTTCCTGATTCACGTAAGTTGTACTAACTAGTCCCCTTCCTCTTTCCTCTGGGTCTTTATTCTTTTCTGGTGGTTGTTACATAATGCACTCTTATGAAAGAGCTATGCATCTTCCCATGCATATGTTGTATAAATGTGCTGTGCTGAGGGCTTGTGCACTTAAAATAGATCATCATAGGAAAGATACAGCATACATTTTTATAATGATCTGAAAATTTTTATATGGCCTATCTTTCTTTACATTACAATACATGGTTTTGTTCTGTGGATTTGAGTTTAAGATAATATATTTGAGTTAGTTCACATGTAAGATAAAACTTCAACCTTATCTGAACTGTTATCTTGATCTATAAATATCAGGCCTAAACAGGAAAGAAAATGAAGAGTAAAATGTACAGTTGTTAATTTTTCTATAAAATGTGTGGGCCTTGTAAGAATTTAAAGTTCTGGTAAAACATTAAGTTTATTTTTAACAACATGGCCAGGTAAACATTCATTTTATATTCATGCAACCAATATTAATGATTGGCAATTAAGAGCCAACCTTTGGATGGAGAAAGAAAAATGACAAAACTTAATAAACTAAGGTTTTGGCTTATTAAATACCTTACACTGGAGTTGATAAAAAGGACATATATACAATGAACCAGATAGAGTGGTAAGAATTTAGTATAATATGGGACTAGGGGAAAAAATGACTTATACAATATTTATTGAATAATTACTATGCTCCTGGAATTGTGCTGTCTTTGATTAAATACATAAAGTTGTGTAAGCAACTGCTTTACACAAATTAAAATACAAAATTGTCCAAAGTCACAGGCATGGTAAATGGTAGAGCTGAAAATAAAACTTAGTTATGTATAAGTATATATTTCTTCCATTCTAGTACTAAGATTTAATAAAGGGTATTCAGGAACACTTCTCTGTCTATACACAAGATTTGCTTCCTCATATAAAACACACTTTTCTCTGCAGGGATTAAATCTGTAAACTTAGCCTTCTTTTTTTCTAGTCTATAAAATTCTGAGTTCAAAACACTTCATTTGTTTCCAATTATCTCAAGGGCTGTCACAAAATTATCTAAACCAAATTAATTTTAATTAATTTCAAAACTAAAGAGAAGGTAACATATAGAACCTTTAGAAAATGGGCACATATACCATGAAATGACAGCCCTAATGAATGGTGAGGAGCCAACTGATGAAGAATGCCACAGTCAGAGGAATAACCTGAGCAAAGGCCATGTAGAAGAAGAGAGAGAATGGCAAATCTGTGAAACTGAAAGTAATATTAACCAAACTGTTGTGGAATTGAAAAGTGAGACATAAAGCCAAATAGGTAAACAGGAACAGATCATGAAAAGCCTTGAACACCTTGTTAGAAAATTAACCTGAATATAATGAAGGAAACATGGAGCCGTTTTGAAGAAAAGAGCACTAACTATATGTTAGGCACCAAGGCGAGCCAAGACGGACTTGATCCCTGTCCTTAAAGTTTTGCAGTAATGTGAGAACAGGTAAAATAAAAATAGTAAGGAAACAAAAACAAAAATAAACAAACGGGACCTAATTAAACCTAAAAACTTTTGCACAGCCAAGGAAACCATTGACAGAACAAAAAGATAACCTACAGAATAGGAGAAAATATTTTCAAATGATATGACTGATAAGGGATTAATATCCAACACATACAAACAGCTCATATAACTCAACATCAAAAACAAAAACGAAGAACCCTATTAAAAAAATGGGCAGAAGAAAGAAATGGACATTTTTCTAATGAGGGAATGCAGGTGGCCAATAGGCACATGAAAAGATGCTCAACATTGCTAAACATCAGGGAAATGTAAATCAAAATTTCAATGAAGTATCACCTCACACCTGTCAGAATGGTTGTCATCAAAAAGAACACAAATAGCAAATGTTGGTGACGATGTGGAGAAAAGGGAACCCTTGTACACTGTTGGTGGGAATGTATAATAAATTGGGGCAGCCACTGTCTAACACAGTATGGAGGTTTCTCAAAAAAACTAAAAGCAGAACTACCATATGACTCAACAATTCCACTCCTGGGTATATATCCAAAAGAAAGAAACACTAATTTGAAAAGATGCATGCACCCCAATGTTCATGGCAGCATTATTTACAATTGCCACGATATGGAAACAACTCAAGTGTCCATCAACAAATAAATGGATAAAGAAGATGTGGTATATATATAAACAATGGAATACTACTCAGCCATAAAAAAGAATGAAATCTTGCCATTTGCAGCAACATTTATGGACTTGGAAGGCATTATGCTAAGTGAAATAAGTCAGACAGAGAAAGAACAAATACAGTGTGATATCACATATGTGGAATCTAAAAAACACTACAAACTAGTGAGTATAACAAAAAGAGGCAGACTCACAGATATAGAGAACAAACTAGTGGTTACCAGTGGGGAGAGGGAAGGGGGAGGGGCAGTATAGGGGTGGGTACAAATATAGGGAGGTACAAATTATTGTGTGTAAGATAGGCTACAAAGATGTATTGCACAACATAGGGAATATAGCCAATGTTTGTAATAACTGTAAATGAAGTGTAACCTTTAAAGTTGTATAAAAAATAAACATGCAAAAATATAACAGAGGATACATGTGTTAACTGCAACATAGACATGAATGTGGGACATTTTTAAGTCTTAGCAGTTAACATACTTGTGAAACACATCCTTCTGGGATTAGAAAGAGAAAAATATTCTGGAAGAAACAGTCCTTGATGACCTGGCTGATTTGCTAAATGTTGAACATCAACAGCATTTGATTGTACACATGGGATCAAAATAACCTGACTGAAACTGGTACTAGCACACAGAGTGTCGACCAGTGTGGGCTGCAGGTCCAGGAGAGGTCTTTTAAGAGACAGGGGCCAAAAGCAGAAAAAGAAAATTAAATGTGTGTATGTGTGTATATATAGATACATAGATGGACATATAGAGAAAAATATCTGAATAACTTGGCTGCATTAGGTTATATAAATGTGCTAAATTAAATGCATCAGATCAGTTGGAAATAAGCTTCATAAGGAAAACTGGGACAGATTTATTCAGAAAGATGTTTCTCTGCATAAATTGTCCTCCTGAGGAACAAACTGATTATGGTAAGCTCTGTGCAGGAATTAAAGAGTTAAGGTAATTAAAAGAAAACAGTATTTCTTTAAGTTCCTCAGGATTATTTCAAGTCTCTGAAGAATCATAAATATCAGGGAAAAGATTGTAGATCTATACAGATCTTTATCAAACCCTCACGTGGTTAAGGCAGAAAGAAAGGCATCTCACACCAGACCTTTTCTTAATCCATATTCACCATAATTCGATAGTTAATTCACTTTGCTGTACAGCAGAAACTAACACAACATTGTAAAAGTTAATAAAAATAATAATAAAAAATAAAATTCAAAAAAATATGCTGACATTTCCTCCTACTATTGGGAAGCCATTGAATATATTTGATATTAATGGGAAATTTTGATTAACAAATAATGTTACAGGTTTTCTCCCTCTTATTAAAAGCTAATTTTCAAAACCATACTATGTGAAGAACTATTTCAAGCACTAATACAGTGCCTGCCAAGTTTAAATTTAAAACATTAATAAATAAAATATTTGTTTCACATTTTCTTCTTCAAGTACCATGAGTCCAAACATTCAGGAAGATTCTCTCAACTGAAGCATTATTCTTCTTAGGCCTGTAGAAAGGTAGGTATTCGATAACAAGGTACTAAATGATTAAATCAATTTTATGTATGAGGCACATCAAGTTTCTGTGATCCAAGTCTTGTCCATAACTTAAAGGCCAACTTACATCTTCCATCTTGAACTATGCCTTATTTAAATACTTTAACCTAATCAATTGCTTACTATTCTGAACTACCAGGGTAATACCTAGTTCCACAAAATTTAGCCCTGAAATATATTTCATAAACTACCTTTTATTATGGTCAACTGCCTTAAAACAAAGAGTATTTAACAGGGCTAAACACAAGGAAAACTCTGAAAAAATGTTTGTAGAAATAAAATGAAACATATTAGTTTGCCCAATTTACTATGCAAGTTTTGTGGTCTAGACATGAAGGTAATATTTGTATGTTAGTCACTCCCTAGATCCATTCCACTGAATGAGTGAATGTATGAGACTGATGACTCTTACCCTAGGAATATGGAGGAGAGGAATGCAGAAAACTTCTCCAAAGTTGTTATGACTTGGCAGTAGGATGTAGTAAAAAGAGAAATCATGATAAAGATGTGACTTGGGGAAACGATGTTACATTCTGCATTTTTCAGGTCTAGTTTGTACACTTATATGTATTGTCAATAGATGATTCCCATAAACCATTTTAAATTTAATTGTTCATTCTTTCACCATAAAATAGTAACAGCTATCATTTTATGAGCACTTAGACTATTTCAGGTACTATACTAAAAGCTTTATAAAACATTTCATACTTAATTTAAAAATTCTGTTAAACAAGTATCATTATACCAGTTTTAAAGGTTACAAAATAATATCAAGAACTGTCTCACTTCACATAGCTGAGTGGAAGATTCCTGATTTCAGTATACATATATCCAATTACAAAACCTATGCTCTCAATAACCTTACTGTATGATGCTACCTAATTTATTAAGTAATTATACTCTGCAGACATTACACAATGAGCTGTAAATGCAAAGACAAATAAAATATGGTCCCTGACATTAAGAGTAAAGGAACCAAGGGCTTCACTGGTGGCGCAGTGTTTGACAGTCCGCCTGCCGATGCAGGTGACACGGGTTCGTGCCCCGGTCTGGGAGGATCCCACATGCTGTGGAGTGGCTGGGCCCTTGAGCCATGGCCACTGGGCCTGCGAGTCCGGAGCCTGTGCTCCACAATGGGAGAGGCCCCAGCGGTGAGAGGCCCGCATACCACACACACACACACACACACAAAAGTAAAGGAACCAGGGAAATATTAGAATATCTAATAAGAGACATGCATTTATAGACATATTTACACTAATTCCAGAAAGGAATTAGCATATTCTTATGGGGCACAGGGAAGATAAGGCAGGCAAGGGCTGAGGGTATAGTGCATACTTGGGAATGAAGTGGGTAGTGATGATAGTAAAATGATTAACTCTGAAGAAAAAACCACGAAGATACTAATGAAAGAAAAGAGGCAAAGGATAGGAATTTTGAGAGAAGGAAGTAGGCCAGCAGTACAAGTAAAGGAAGGGAACTAATATTCATGGAGTACCTATATTTAAAAAGTTATCTTATCATTCCATATGATTAAAACTACAGTAAGTTAAGTGTTATCACTGACATTTTGCTTATGAAAAAATCTGTGGTTTGAAAAGGCTGAGTGAATTGGCCAAGACATACAACTCTCTGGTGGTGGAAACAACAGTGCTATCTCTCTTTGGTTGTATAAAGGCCACACATTCCCTCTTCAGTGGAGCCCCTATAAAACCTGGAAGCATCTTCAATTCTTAGGTGTGTAAAGTATAAATTTTAAAAGGCTATAAATGCAGACAACACAGGAAAATACTACAGAATAATGAGGAAGAAAGCCTAATTAGAGATCTTTTCCTAGAACTGAGACATCACTGATAGGGAAAATAGATTTTAAAGATGAACTCTGAAGGAGATAGTATAGGTACATATATCTGTTTTGTCTTTGATCTGGTGGATCATTAAACAAAATAAAAAACAAAAGGAAAACCAAAATATTAGAAAATTCTCAAAGGCTACATTGCACATGGGATCTGGAATTTCTAATTTTCCTGTGACAAAATCAATTAATTCATTTAATTATATTAAATATAGTACATTTACTTTTATCTTCAGAGGAATGCTTTTAAGTCTTAAACATTTCCATATATAAAGAATTCAACAGAATATAAACCATAAACTAAAATCACCTAACTCATACAAAACCACAATGAACAAAGTTTGAAGAAAGAATGAATGAAAGGGCCGGGTAGGGGGAGAGAAAAAACAGGGAGACAGAGAGAGGGAAGGAGGGAGAGAGGGATGATAGGGGAAGAAAGAGAAAAAAGGGAGGGGAAGGGAGAGAAGTAAAGAAAATCAGACTTGTAAAAATACAGAATACTGAAATTCCCTTGTATTGAATATAAAAAATGTATGTTTATTATGTAAAGATAATAAAAATTAGTCATCTAATAAATATAATCAGGCAAATTTACAAAACAAAGAGAACTTCTAGAAATATGACACAAAATTATTGCAATTTAAAATTCAATATGAGTCCAAATCATATTACACATAGCTGAAAAGAAAATTAGTAATTTGGAATCAAGACATGAGGAATTAATTAGCATGCTGTAAAGAGAGATGAAGAGATGGGAAACATACGAGGAAATGATCATAGAGGAGGGGCTGAGAAAAATGCCTAACTCAATTTTTTTTTTTTTTTTTTTTTTTTGGTGATACGCGGGCCTCTCACTGTTGTGGCCTCTCCCATTGCGGAGCACAGGCTCTGGATGCACAGGCTCAGCAGCCATGGCTCACGGGCCCAGCCGCTCCGCGGCATGTGGGATCTTCCCTGACCGGGGCACTAACCCATGTCCCCTGCACTGGCAGGCGGACTCTCAACCACTGCGCCACCAGGGAAGCCCCAACTCAATTTTTAATTGGATTTCTAGAATGACAAAATTGAGAGAATGGCAAGAAAGGATGGCTACAAAGATATTGGCTAAAAATAAATATTTTCAGAATTCATAAAAGGTTCATATTCAGAAAGCTGAGAAATCCAAACAAAACAAATTTGTCACTTGGACACATTTTAGTGCATATGTAGGGAACCAAAACCAAAGAGAAACTTAAAAATTGACATAAGGAGAAAAAATATATTAAACAAATGTTAATGTCAAAAAATGTAAGCCAGAGAGCAATGAATAATATTTCCAAAATGTGTAGAGAATATAACTGTCAATTTAAAATTGTTTTAACAAGTGATATTGGAAATAAATAACAACAAATGAAACAAACATCAACATTTGTGGGAGAAAGTTAGAAGGCAATTTAGATAAAAATGTGTTGCATTAAAAGTCATATTTGCAAAAGAGAAATGACAAAAATGAATAATCTATACACCGAAACAAAGGTAAGAAAATAATTTGATAATATTAGGATACAATAGAGAAGATTTAGAAAATGAAAAATTGGTTCTATGGAAAGTTTAATAATTGTGACAGATAACTGGCAATATTAATCAAAAAATGGGAAATGATCAAATAAACAATAGGAGGAAAGAAAAATGGGCATAGCAGTTACACAGTATAAATTAAAATGTCAATAGAAGAATGGATTTTTAACTTAAAATTTAGATGAAATGTATAAAATTAATCAAATAAAGATATAAAATATGAATGGTCTTATATTAATTAAAATAGTGAATGAATAACGCTATACATAAAACCAGAGCTTGTAATATTTTACAGGCAAAAAACATTTATACTAACAGAAAGACAAGAAAGTAATGATTCTAGTATTACTCACTTTTCCAGAATATTGAAGAGGAATTCTTATCTCATAAATTTAATAAAACCTTGTTAAACATACCACACACACACACACACACAAATAGAAAGCACAGTATAAAAAAGGTAATAGAGGCAAAATTGTTACTAAATAATATTAAATATGTTACTAAGTTTTGGGGTGCTTTGTGATGCAGCAACAGACAACTGAATTAAATCTATGAAAATTTTATATTTGACAAAGATGACATGGCAGCTCACTGGAAAAGGATGGACTATTAATATATATAGTATACAATATTTTTAGATCAAAACTTTCTTATGCTATGTACAAAAACAAATAACAACAAAAAATCTTACATGGATTAAGGACTTAAGTGAGAAAGGAAAAACAAAAAAAAATTAAAGACAATTTTAACAAGTTATCTAAAGTGAGAACATATTTACAAAACAAATAACTAAGCATTGAATATAGAATATAAAAATAAATTCTATATATCACAATAACCCAATAGAAAAAGAGACAAAAGACTTGAATATTTCATCAAGATGATATATAATGTCAAAGTAACCTATGCAAAAGGGTTCAGTGATGAAATACAATTCATATTTTATGACAAGAAAAACTAAAACACAAAATTTTTCTTTGCCCATTAGGGCTTCTTCCCTCCCCCTTACTGTGCATTGTACAACTGCACTAACCAGAACTCCTTAGGAGATAACATTTCTTCTTAATCTCATAAAGGATCACAACTCCTTGGAAGATAACCTTCCTCCTTAATCTTGTAAGGGGTCACAATGACCCATGACCCACTAATTGCTTTGTGTGGGTGGATCTGGATTGTGTAAACTGTCAATAATACATTATTTCACATATAACTCTTTGTCTCAAAAAATAATATAACTGTGCTTTGACCTCTAACAGATGAACAGTCCTCAGAGCTTTCTGAAAGACTGTCTCCAGGGTTATAATCCTCAGGCTGACTTGAATAAAATTTTCCATTTCTTTCTTAGATCGACTACTGATTAATTTTTTGTCAACATCAGCCTCACTAACAATTAGAGAAGTACGTATTAAAAGCACAATATGATAAAACTAGCTAAAAATTAATGAAAATACTAAGTGTTAGTTCAAATGTAGAGAAAGAGGAATTCTCATACACTGCTGATAAGAGTGCAAATTGGTAAAATCACTTTGGACAACATTTTGACATAACCTTCAGAAACTAAATATGTGTACACCTTATGACTCAGCTGTTTAGCTACAAGAATATACATAGTAGAAATTTATACTAAGAAAAAAGACAAGAATGTTCATAGCTACATTATTCATGAGCCCAATAGTAGAAACAACCTATATTTTCAACAAGAGTAAAATGGATAAGAAAATGATATATTTGTGTAATTAAACAGTAACTCTCTTGCACTGTTGGTAGGAATGTAAACTGATACAGCCACTATGGAGAACAGTATGGAGGTTCCTTAAAAAACTAAAAATAGAACTACCATATGACCCAGCACTCTCACTACTGGGCATATACCCTGAGAAAACCATAATTCAAAAAGAGACATGTACCACAATGTTCATCACAGCACTATTTACAATAGCCAGGATATAGAAGCAACCTAAGTGTCCATCGACAGATGAATGGATAAAGAAGATGTGGCACTTATATACAATGGAATATTACTCAGCCATAAAAGAAACAAAATTGTGCTATTTGTAGTGAGGTGGATGGACCTAGAGTCTGTCATACAGAGTGAAGGAAGTCAGAAAGAGAAAAACAAATATTGTATGCTAACACATATATATATATATGGAATCTAAAAAAAAAATGGTTCTGATGAACCTAGGGGCAGGACAGGAATAAAGACACAGATGTAGAGAATGGACTTGAGGACATGGGGAGGGTAAGCTGGGATGAAGTGAAAGAGTAGCACTGACATATATACACGACCAAATGTAAAATAGATAGGTAGCGGGAAGCAGCTGCATAGCACAGGGAGATCAGCTTGGTGCTTTGTGACCAACTAGAAGGGTGGGATAGGGAAGGTGGGAGGGAGGTGCAAGAGGGAGGGAATATGGGGGTATATGTGTACATATAGCTGATTCACTTTGTTATACACCTAACACAACATTGTAAAGCAATCATACCCCAATAAAGATGTTTAAAAACACCACTATACAGCAATAAATGGAACAAACTTTGAAAAAACTGTCACCCAAATATTGAGTGACAGATATTGAGTAGTTATTAAAAAAACAGATAAACTAAATCATAATGTTTAATGTTTCATGCTTATGTATAATGTTTTTTTAAGTAAAGACATGAAGATCAAAATAGTTCAAGGTAGTGCTTAGGTTGGTGGGAAGTCATTAATAAACAACCTGCTGGGGTTTCTCAGTTACAGGCAATGTTTGATGTCTTGAACTTGCTGATTGTTATATTAGTATTGTATATTAGTATTCATGAGAGGCACATTGTTTTGTACTCACTTTTCTATGTGTGTTCTCTATCATAAACTAGGTTAAAATGATTTTTAACTGAAGAGGACTTAAGGAAACACATATCAGCTTTCAATTTTAGTGATGTAGAAGTTTCCTGATAATAAAAGATAATCAAGTTTGGTAGATTGGTAAATGTTCCTTAAAAACTTTTAAAGAGGGAGTGAAGATCAAGATGTCAGAGTAGGGGAACATAGAGCTCACTTCCCCCCACAAACACATCAAAAATACATCTATATGTGGAACAATTTTCACAGAAAACTGACTGAAAACTGGCAGAAGATCTCCAACACAACCAAAGTTACAAGAAATATCTCCACATAACTGGTTAGGATGGAAGGGGGGAGTGAGAAGGGCACCAGCATGGGACTGACAGCCCTGGGAGGGATCTGTAAGGAAGAGAAATAACACAGGGGCAGACCCTTGCTCTGGGGAGCTCCCCTTGCCTGCTGGGAAATCTACTGGGACAGATAGAGGGGCTGGAGAAACCTAGACTCCATTTGGGAGGAGTGCACACATGCTGGCTTAGATAATTAGGGTAGAGAGGATTGTGCTGGTAGCTACCTGGGGTGTGGTCCAGAGGGAACCTTGGAGCACACTGTCAATGTGTGCATGGTGGCACAAGCACTGGCTGTGGAGCCCACTGTCAGCACACACACTGGGTGGCACCACAGCAACATGCAGCAGCTGGGCACTGAGTCTCAGAAAGACAGGCCCTGGGCAAGTGTACTCATGTGGTTCATTTCCAGAGGGAGTACTATGGCTCCACCCCACTCCACATTGCAGTTTTGAGCTAGATCTAGGGCAGACGAGACCTGGAAGAAGTCTGCCACAGAGGCAGACCAGGTCGCAGGTAGCAGCACAGCCACTTCAACTCCTGAAGCCACAGTGCCCAGGCCCCCAACCCAGCCTACTCCACACCATAGCCTAGCACTGGGTCTTAGACGAACACAGTGAAGAAAAGAACACAACCTTGGGCTGCTCTGGGAAGAATTGCAGGCACATGCACAAGCAGTGCATAGGTTCACTGTGATCACAGGGGGCTCACGTGCTTTAGCTGTCACCCCCTTTGGGTCAAGGCATGCACTCAAGGGCAACAGAGACTAATCAAACCTGATCATTAGGGCTTCTACTCCAACAACTGGGGAGCAGACACTGCCCCCAACAGGACAGTGAGAACCACAGAGCAAAGAGGAGGCCCCACCCCACACCCAGTGCAGGCTCTGGATGCCACAATAGCAATCACACCTCCATCAAAGGGACAATCATCAGCGCACTCTGAGGAAATACATGGCTGGCATCCATACCAAAACCAGCTCTTGCTCCAAAAATATTGGCCTTCCACAGTCTAAACAGGGACAGTCCCACATAAAAACACCACTTCCAGACCACAGTAGGTAACTGTTTCTCCTAAACTCCTAGAGACAGAAAAAGTCAAAAAAAATGAAAAAGCAGAACTACTCCCAATAAAAAGAGAAATCCCCTTAAAGAACAAGTAATGTAACAGACTTCACCAGTATACTAGACCCAGAGTTCAAAAACGAGGGAATAAAAATGCTGAAGGAATTAAGAAAGATAATCAATAGAAATGCAGATCACTATAACAAGGAATTAGGAACCAATCAAAGTTACACAATTCAATAGCCAAGATAAAACAAACAAACAAACAAACAAAAACCCAATCTAGAAGCAATGAATAGCAGACTAAATAACACAGAAGAACAAATAAGTGATCTGGAAGATAGAATAATAGAAATAACCCAATCAGAACAGCAGACAAAAAGACAAATGAAAAACAAGTGGAAGAAACAAACAAGATTGATGGATAATAAAAAGTGTGCCAACCTATACATAATAGGGGTTCGAGAAGAAGCGGGGGGGGTGTTAAAAACGTATGTGAAAAAATTATGGCTGAAAACTTGCCAAACCTAAAGAAGGAAACAGACAACCATGTACAGGAAGCACAGAGGGCCCCCCCAAAAAATAATCCCCCCCAAAAGAGAGGATTCTTAACCCAGCAAGAGAAAAACAAACTCAGTTACAAGGGTACCCCCATAAGGCTATCAGTTGATTTCTTGTCAGAAACTTTGCAGGTGAGATGGGAGAGTCATGATATACTCAAAGTTCTGAAAGGGACAAAAACATGCAACCTGGGATACTCAACCCAGCAAGATTATAACTTAGAAAAGAATGACACATAAAGAATTTCTCAGAAAAGCAAAAACTAAAAGAATTCAGCAATACTAAACCTACCCTAAAAGAAATATTGAAAGATCTTCTCTAAAGCAAAAAGAACCAAGAATCTACAGGAAAGGGAAAATCACAATAGGAAAGGAAAACATATAAAAGGATTGAAGACCACTTAAATAAGCCAGTACCTAGATTAAAAAACAAACAATTAAAAATTTTTGTAAAAGCTATTGTAACTACAGTTAACAGCAAAAAGATAAGCATTAAGATTAAAATAGGACACTGAAATCACAAAATGTGGGGGAGGGGAGTATAAACATATAGATCCTCTAGAATATGTTTGAACTTGTATGCCTAACAGTTTAAAGTAAGTTGATATAGTTATGGGTCAACATGCTGATAGTTCAGGTAACCACATATCAAAAACATACAACAGAATCACAAAAAATGAAAATAAAGCAACTCAAGCTTACTACAAAAGAAAACCATCAAACCAAAAAAGGAAAAACAAAAACAAGAAAGGAACAAAAAAGAACTACAAAAACAACAGAGAAACAAGGTTTAAAATGGTGATAAGTACATACTCATCAATAATTACTTTAAACATCTATGGACTAAATGATCCTCTGATCAAAAGGCAGAGTGGCAGATTGGACTAAAAAACAAGAACCTATGGTATGCTGCCTACAAAAGACTCATTTCAGGGTAAAAGACACACAGATTGAAGTGAGGGATAGAAAAAAGTATTTCATGCAAATAGAAATGACAAAAAAGCAGGAATAGAAATATCAGACAAAATGACTTTAAAACTAAGGCCATAAAGAAAAAAGACATTATATAATGATAAAGGGATTAATATGAGAAATTACACTTGTTAACATATATGTTCTTGATACAAGAATACCTAAATATATAAAACAAATACTAACAGACATAAGGGGAGAGATTGACCAGGAATACAATAATAGTAGGAGACTTTAACACCCCAATGACATCAATGGACAGATCATCCAGATATGAAATCATTTGGGCAACACAGGTCCTACATTACACAAACAACCATTTGAACTTAATTGATATCTATCGGACAATATGTCCAAAAAACCCAGAGTACACATTCTTTTCAAGAGCACATGGAATATTCTCTAGGATAGACCACATAATAAGTCACAAAACAAATTTAAGAGGATAGAAATCACTTCAACCATTGTCTCTGACCACAACAGTATGAAACTAGAAGTCAACCACAGGAAGAAAAAGGGGAAAGAACAAACAGATGGAGACTAAACAACATGCTACTAAAAAAAAGGGGAGTCGATGATGAAATCAAAGAAGAAATCAGAAAATACCTTGAGATGAATAAAAATGAAAACATAACTTTACAAAATATATGGGATGCAGCAACAGCAGTTCGAAGAGGGAAGTTGATAGTGATACAAGCCTTCCTCAAGAAACAAGAAAAATCTCAAATAAACAACCTAAGCTACCACCTAAAACAATTAGCAAAAAAACAAAACCCAAGGTCAGGAGAAAAAAGGAAATAATAAAGATCTGAGAGGAAATAAATAGAGATTAAAAACAACAGAAATGATCCATAAAACCAAGAGACATTTTTTCTTACAGATAAGCAAAATTGACAAACCTCTGGCCAGGCTCACCAATAATAAAAAGAGAGAGGACCTAAATAAACCAAATAAGAAATGAAGGAAGAGAAATAACAACTGATAACACAGACATGCAAATAATCATAAATGAATACTATGACCAGTTATATGCCAACAACTGGACAACCTAGAAAATATGGACAATTTTCTAGAAACATGCAGCCTGCCAAAACTGAGTCAAGAAACAGATAATTTGAAGAGACTGATCACAAGAAGTTTAACAGAATTTGTAATTAAAAAAAAAAACTCCTTGCAAACAAAAGTCCAGGAATAGATGGCTTCAGTTGAGGATTTCTACCAAATATACAAAGAAGAACTTATACCTATCCTTCTCAAACTATTCCAAAATGTTGAAAAATGGGAACACCCTCAAAGGCATTATATGAAGCCATCATCACCCTGATACCAAAACCAGTAAAAGACATTACATAAAAAGAAAATCATGGGGCCAATATCTTTGATGAATATAGATACAAAAGTCCTCAACAAAATATTAGCAAACCAAATCCAATAATACATTAAAAAGATCATATACTATGATCAAGTAGGATTAATTCCAGGGTTGTGGGGATGGTTCATCATTTACAAATCAAGCAATGTGATAAGCAGGTTAACAAAAGGGAAGATAAAAACCAAGTGATCATCTCAATCAATGTGGAAAAAGCCTTTGACAAAATTCAAGATCCATTCATAATAAAAACTCTCACTAAAGTGGGTATAGAGGGAACACATCTCAACATAATAAAAGCCATTTACAACAGCCAATATAATATTCAATGGTGCAAAGCTGAAAGACTTCTCACTAAATTTAGGAACAAGACAAGGATGTCCACTCTTACCACTTCCATTCAACATAGTATTGGAAGTCCTAGTGACAGCAATCAGACAAGAAAAAGAAAAGGAATCCAAATTGGAAAGGGAGAGGTAAAACTGTCACTATTTTCAGATGACATGATACTCTATGTAGCAAAGCCTAAAGTCTTCACACAAAAACTATTAATACTAATAAATGAATTCAGAAAGGTTATAGGATAGAGGATTAAAATACAGAAATCTGGGCTTCCCTGGTGGCGCAGTGGTTGAGAGTCCACCTGCTGATGCAGGGGACACAGGTTCGTGCCCCAGTCCAGGAAGATCCCACGTGCAATGGAGCGGCTGGGCCCGTGAGCCACAGCCACTGAGCCTGTGCGTCCCGGAGCCACGTGCTCCACAACAGGAGAGGCCACAACAGTGAGAGGACCATGTACCGCAAAAATAAATAAATAAATTAATTAATTAATAAATTAAATAAAATACAGAAATCTGTTGCGTTTCTTTACACTAATAATGAAATACCAGAAAGAGAAAGTTAAAAACACATTTCCATTTAAAACTGCATTGCAAAAATAAAATACCTATGAATAAACTGAACTGAAAAGGTGAAAGACCTATACATTGAAAATTACAAAACATCAATAAAGGAAATTGAAGATAGTTCAAAGAAATCAAAAGGCATCCAATGCTCTTGGGATTGGAAGAATATTGTTAAAATGGCCATACTACCAAAAGCAATCTACAGATTTAATGTGATTCCTATTAAAATACCCATAATATTTGTCACAGAACTAGAACAAATAATCCTAAAATTTATATGGAACCACAAAAGACCCAGAATTGCCAAAGAAATCCTGAGGAAAAAGAACAAAGGTGTAGGCACAACCCTTCCAGACTTCAAACAACAGTACAAAGCTACAGTAATGAAAACAGCATTGTATTGGCAGAAGAGAGACATATAGATCAATGAAACAGACTATAGAGCCCCAAAATAAACCCGCACATACAGTCAATCTGTGACAAAAGAGGAAAGAATATACAAATGGATAAAGACAATCTCTTCAACAAGTGGTGTTGGGAAAGCTGAAGAGATACATTTAAATCAATGAAATTAAAACACTCCCTTATATCATATACAAAAGTAAATTCAGGGCCTCCCTGGTGGCGCAGTGGTTGAGAGTCCGCCTGCGGATGCAGGGGATACGGGTTCGTGCCCCGGTCTGGGAGGATCCCATATGCTGCGGAGCGGCTGGGCCCGTGAGCCATGGCCGCTGAGCCTGCGCGTCCGGAGCCTGTGCTCCGCAACGGGAGAGGCCACAACAGTGAGAGGCCCGCATACCGCAAAAAGAAAAAAGAAAAAAAAAAAAAAAAAAAAAAAAAAAAAAAAAGTAAATTCAAAGCGGCTTAAGGACCTAAGTATAAGACATGACACCATGAAACTGCTAGAAGAGAACATAGAAAAAACTTCTCTGACATAAATTGTAGCAATATTTTCTTAGATCAGTCTCACAAGGCAATAGAAAGAAACACAAAAATAAACAAATGGGACCTAATAAAACTTAAAACCTTTTGCACAGCAAAGGAAACCATCAATAAGACAAAAAGACAACCTATGGAATGGGAGAAAATATTTGTGAATGATGCCATGGACAAGAGGTTAATATCCAAAATACACAAACAGCTCATACAACTCAATACTGAAAAAAACAAACAGCTCAATCAAAAAATGGGCAGAAGACCTAAATAGACATTTCTCCAAGGAAGACATACAGATGGGCAACAGGCACATGTAAAGATACTCAACATCAGTAATTATTAGAAAATGCAAATCAAAATCACCAGTCAGAATGACTATCATCAAAAAGTCTACAAATAAAAAATGCTGGAGAGGATGTGGAGAAAAGGGAACCCTCCTACACTATTGGTGGGAATGTAATTTGGTGCAGACACTATGGAGAACAGTATGGAGGTTCCCTAAAAAACTAAAAATAGAGCTACTATATGATCCAGCAATCCCACTCCTGGGTATATATCCAAAAAGACAAAAACTCTAATTTGAAGAGGTACATGTACCCCAATGTTCACAGCAGCACTATTTACAATAGCCAAGACATGGAAAGAACCCAAGGGTTTATCAACAGATGATTGACTTAAGAAGATGTGGAATACATACACAATAAAATATTATGCAGCCATAAAAAAATAAAATATTGCCATTTGCAGCAACACAGATGGATCTACAGCATATTATACTTAGTGATGTAAGACAGAGAAAGACAAATATATTTTATCACTTATATTTCGAATCTAAAAAATATATAAATGGATCTCTATACACAACAGAAACAGACTCACAGATATAGAAAACAAACTTATGATTACCAAGGGGAAATGGAGGTGGGAAGGATAAATTAGGAGTATGAGATTAACAGATATATACTACTATACATAAAATAGATCAGCAACAAAAATTTACTATATAGCACAGGGAACTATATTCAGTATCTTGTAATAATGTATAATGGAAAATAATCTGAAAAATATATATACATATAAAACTGAATCACTTTGTTGTGCATGTGAAACTAATACAATATTGTAAATCAACTATAATTCAATAAAAAATAACTTTTAAGGGGTATTCATTATGAGTTAAATAGGAATAATCAAAGAACTGAAACAGTAAAAAGACTACTGGATCAAGTTAAAAAACAAACTTTTTGGTGGATCCAGCTCACATAATTTTTTGACATTCTCTACTTGACATCTGGTATTCTCTTAAAAGCATCTGTAAAAGCAGGTTAACAGTAATAGGAGGGAGTGTGTCAATGGGCTTTAGTTTTGTTAATTGTTTAAAATGAAAGGACTTTTAGAAACTCTTGTTCTGTTAGCATATTTTCAGAGATCTGAGGAGTGTATAGGCTGAAACTGGGACATGGGACCAGAGGACAAGCACTCAGGGACCAAAACTGGAAGTTACCATGACTTCAGGACAAGATATTAATTAATTGGCAAGAAAACACTTGTAAGCAATCTAAGGTATAGAAGAATAGCATTATTCATGAAGAGGTTCTGAGACATATTATCAAAGCTTAAATTTATCTTCTACATGTGAACAAAGCTATGTATCCACAAGGAAAAAAGTCTTTATGGAAAAAAGTACTCTGCTTTTCAGCCCAACCTTGATTCTTGTATGATACACCATGTGTTGCATTGGAAAGTAGGTTTTTTATTACATATTTCTTGATGTGGTTTCCTCAGCTAAGTGTTCTAAAACAAAAACATGACCATGTCATACACACCAAGGAATGCTGAAATGTTTTGCATGACTTCAGGGAGGGTGGAAAAACCAAGGCAAAGTTTGAGGAAAGAAGAAACATTCCTAGAAATGATTTAACTTTCCATGAAGTCAAATTATGGAAAGACCATTGAGCTGAGGGCTAGTGGTTGTTACTTTTGCTTGCTGAGATTGAGGGGAGAAAAGATGTTTCACTCTGGACATTAGTTGCTGATTGCAGCTGTCTCCATTTTTTCAGTAATTTTCTTCCCAATTCATCACCATATGATGTTAACTCACACTCATCACTAAGCTTCCTCTCGCTAAATTAGAGTTACTAAAGCCAGGGAAACTTTTAAGTCTTCATTTTACTTGACGTCCCATGGGGATTTCACATGATTGACCACTCATCTGTTTTGAAACTCACCTTTCCTTTGATTACTGAAGCATCTCTCTCTCTCTCCTTTTATACCTTCTTCCTGACTTACTTCAATTTTCTCTATTAATTCTTCCACCATATATTTACTAATGCTTCTATGTACCAGGTATGGTTTATGTCTTGGGAATATAGTGGTAATCAAGATAATTGAGAAAAGTGTCTCTATCAAGATTATAATGAAGTAGAAACCTGGGTTTCTAACCCTGTCTAAATGTGGCTGATGTCCAAGAGAAGAGAGATCTTTGAGTCCTAGATTCTCAAGGTAAAATTGGATCTTAAAAATGTCAGAAACTATACATTTTTCAATTTCTGTAGTCTGTGTATCTTTGCTTCCTTGACAAAATTTCACAACTAGATAGGACAGGAATGT
The DNA here is from genome assembly GCF_964165515.1 of Mesoplodon bidens. Classification (NCBI taxonomy): domain Eukaryota; kingdom Metazoa; phylum Chordata; class Mammalia; order Artiodactyla; family Ziphiidae; genus Mesoplodon; species Mesoplodon bidens. The sequence continues at coordinate 50,999,086 of NC_138161.1, read as the reverse complement.
AGACTTTCCAATGAATATTACACCTTGTTGATAAGGTAAGACAGTTTCTAAGTTTTCTTAAAAGAAATTATTTCCAATTTGTTCAATATATTTTTTATTATTCAAAGAAACAGAAAAACATTATTTAAATATATTCAACTTATGTGAGTTACTTTTAAAAATATATTTGTACAAACATATGGACACCAAGGGGAGGAAGTGGGGTGGGAGTGAGTGGTGGGATGAATTGGGAGATTGGGATTGACATATATATACTAATATGTATAAAATAGATAACTAATAAGTACCTGCTGTATAAAAATAAATAAAATAAGATGTTTTCTGTCAAAAAAATAAATCCAGAAAAAAAATTTTTAAATAAAAAATAAAATGTTTGTAAGTTTCTGAAAATATAAATTATTTTTAAAAGTATTAACTAGTATATGAAATAATAAAGTGCAAAAATAAATCTAAGTTCAACAGATTTTGCTTTTTTGATAATTTATGACACAAGAATGTGACTAATTATCTAATGGAGACACTCATCTACATGTAAAACAGACTGGCTAATGATGTCGGTACAATTCTATCACTGCTCACTATTTTTCAAAGGGATCCCCTACTAAAGACAAGCTTATCTGCTGGGTGACTTACACATTCAAAGGAATAAATACTGAGCCGCTAATGTTTATCAGGACCATGACTATGTTGGGCACTGGAGATAAAATGGCTTAATGAGACATCTGCCCATACTCATACAATTATAATCTAGGGACAGGAATATTCTGTATTATTCAAATAATTGAATAACTATAAATTTACAAATGGAGATAAGTACTCCAAGAAAAAAAATGAGCACCTTTTAATGACAGCATTGATAAAAGTGTACGTTTTCAAATACCCTGTCCCTGTTGTATGACAACACTCTGCACATATGTGTTTACACCAAGCCCAAACGTTTAGTAGAAGGCAGAGTGGCAGGAGCATAAAATAGTCAATTATCATTAATTAATTATATAGCTCTCTACCAAAAGAAAATTTTAAAATTTCACCAAAGAGAAGAGATCAGCCAATTGGACAAAAAGTAAATATTTAGAAATTTTAAAAAAAGTTTCTTTCTTAAAATAACCAATTAGAAATTAGAAACTGATCTCATTCAAAATGCACTAAATGTACAAAACCTTAAAGATATCATTCATTAGGAACATAAATAAATGTGAGATAAATAAAGCATGTTTCAGATAAAAGTAGAACCATGTATTTTTTCAAATTATTTCAGAAATGTATTCATTTTTAATAAAAATATCCATTATTTGTGTTTGCTTGTTCATTACCATGAAGGAAATGAGGCTTCAGAGAGTGATTCTAAAATTTTCTGAAGGAAAAAAAGAAAAAAAAAAAAAAAACAAGAGAGGCTACCCTTGAAAATATTAAAAATTATTGAAAATACAGTAAAATAATGTGGGCTTATGATATCGGTTATTAAAAAGTATTATCAAACTACAATAATAAAATGAATATGATATTGAAATTAAAATTGAAAGGGACTTCCCTGGTGGTCCAGTGGTTAAGACTTCACCTTCCAATGCAGGGGATGTGGGTTTGATCCCTGGAGGAGCTATGATCTCACATGCTTTGTGGTCAAGAAACCAAAAAACATAAAACAGAAGCAATACTGTAACAAATTCAATAAAGACTTTAAAAATGGTCCACATCAAAAAAAATGTTTGAAAAATAAAATTGAAAGATAACTCTAATGCTAACAATTAGACCCTAATGTTTATAAAAAGTTGCTATATAATATAGTGGCATAAAAGCATAAAGGAAAAAATACTATATATTCGATTGTATTGGAATACTTGATTTTAAACAGTAAAAGCACATTAGCAATAACATTATTGTATTCAAAACTATATTATAGCTACAAGTGTTAAATGTAAAAAATAAAAATAAAATTATAAAATAATAGAAGACAATTTAACTAAATATGCCTATTGATCTACACACTCAAGAAAAGAGAACTCTGAGCATGCATTGGGAAAATAATGGAAGGACTTCCAGTTCTGGTCAAGATATAAGAAGTTATGAGAAACTGTTATTCTCACACTAACCATTAAACAAGTTGGTCAATACACAAAATTTTACTTTGTTTTAAACTCATCAGAGCAGTGCTGTCCAGTATAACTTTCTGTGATAATGAAAATATTCTATATTTGCACTGTCCAATATGATAGTACCAAGACATACATGGCTATTTAGCACTAGAAATGCAGCTGGTGCAACTGGGAAATTTTAGTTTTATTGAAATTTAATTAAATTTAACTATACACAGCCACATGTGGCTGTGCTATTGGACAGCAGAGCATCAGAGGTATGCCCCTGATTGATCTTGAGATATATATCACTGACTTCAGTCTCTGCTGTTCTTTTTCATACAATATCTGGAGAGGAAAATAAGGAAAGCAAGATACAAAAAGAAGCAAGAAATTCAAGGATGAGAGAAAATATTCAAGTCAGTCAATGTAAGCAAAAGCAGAAAAGTTGCAGATAATTAGTCTATTCCCCAGTCTCAAATTCTGGTGTCAAACAATGAACCTGGCCCTGAAGTACTATTTCATATGGGGTACATCATAAGTGTAGACTCTGAGCCACCTATACCTGTATCTTGATGAGAACCTATTATGCTCAATGTTTTAACATGACTTGCCTTCCACATATGGTTTTTTTTTTTTTGGTTTTAGTTGCATGAAAAATGAATTTTAGTGGAATTATATTAATTTTTCTATTTATATTTTATAATCTCTGTGTTTAGATATAGAGAGATTAGGAGCCCAAACAGTAAACATATGATAAGACCTTGAACTACTGACCTATCGATATTTTTTAACAATCATTCGATTGTATAACATGACTGTTGGATTGAGGATGTACTGCATACAATATATTAACACAGCTCTTTAAGTGTAGGATAATTTTTTTCCTACATAATTGAAAATTGTTTATAATGCTTCATGTATCTTAAACAATATACAAAGAAGTATAATTTCACAGGACATTGCTTTTGTGCATCCTGTCTGCCCACATTCTCCAGTGCAACATATTGATTATTGTCTAATTACCCTAATTAGTCCATGTTCCTTGAAGTTTTATCTTTCAAATAAATATTCAAATAGAGATACTAGTGAAAATTTCAAGCCAATAAGTCTGGATTCCCCCACTCTTCATTTATGTTTCTATATTTCTGGTTCAGTGAAAGAAGGTAAAACTTTCCTCAACTATTTTATCTTGTATATTTTTCTTTTCAGACCCCATGCATCTTGGGGTTGGCAGAACATTTATTAATATTCCTAAATTCATGGCATCTGAGTGGTACATGCATACTGTGTTGCTATGATTACTCCATTTGAAGGTGCAGTAGAATATTCAGGCTCAGTGAAACAGCTCCCACCTTAATATGAAAATCGACATTAGATAAATGCTTAATTTATATGACTTATAATTTAAGCAAAATTCCCATTTTGAGGAGGTTAATGGGAATTTAAGGCAATAAAGGTAATTCAAATGTATTAGTAAGATCATAGTCTTATTTATTACTAAATGACCAAGACCCTTGAATCACCTTTTTTTTTCTCCTAGTCTTTCATCAAAACTGAGGTTAGAAAATGTCAGTGACTAAACTTGATAAATTTATACTTATCTTGCTGAACTTTCACTGGGTACACTAATGAGCTAGTTTGCACCAGAAAAGGATCTTTTGTTGTTTTTTAGACAGATAGATATAGGTATATATAATATATAACATATATATGATATATATGTAATATATGTATATTTTTTACCCTTCACAAACAGAGTAAGCCATAAAACCAAACTATTTATACCAAACTGGTATTTCAAATTAAATATCACCATTGACCCACATTTCTCCAATGGGGCTTGGTTAAAGTGGAAGCACACACATTTTTCTAAGTATGAAATGTCTTTTGAGGAGCTATCAAACTTAATATTTTTGTGTATCTAGTCACTTTAATTTCAAAATCATTGCACTGCTGATAGAGGTAAAATGTGATCGCACATGTCAGTCTCAGACCTACACACAGTAAATTCTTTGCACAAATTGCTCGGCTTTTGTCAGTATAATCCAACTGCCAACTTTGCTCATCCTCTTGTCTTCTAAGTTGCTATCAGAAAAAAGAACAGTCCAGCTGCTTCAGCACATTTTGTGTTTTGTGGGTTTTGTGAATGTATATGCCCATGTTTAACATTATAGACATGATGTTCTATCCTCCCCCACATAGCCATATATTTCAAATCTGTGAAGAAGCAGCTCTGAAAATAAAATCAACAGGAATTAAATAGAAGTGGTTGTAATCTATAGCACTTACTAGTGTCCACCCCCATGGAGACTAATAACACCACATGCCCAGACAAAAAATAAAATCCCCCTAGCTCAGTTTTTCTATTTTCATTTAGTAATAAATCCCTTCACATTATCTTTATCAACTTATAGGGGGAAATATAATAAACAAAACATTGTTTTTAAATCATATGAACACTTTTAATTCCACTTAGTTTTTTTACATTCTGTTGTGCTTATAGTAAAGTCAGGGAAAAATATTCCCATATCTAAAATATGTAAGTAATACAATGCTTTCAAAATTCCTTTTCCAATTTATTTATTAAATGAATATTTTGAATACTGATTTGTACTAAGCAAATAAAGGTGCGGTATATGATCTCAGAGTTATACTGAGTTAACAAAGAAGTCATAAGTGATTTCCAATATGTGTACTTTGTTCTTTACTAAAGCTATATGCAAGATAGAATGGTAAAATAAGAATCTAGTCATTATTCCCTAGAGTTGTGGTCAAGATCTAAAGATAGTTTTTCAAATGAGCAAGTAATTGACTGGGTTTTGAGAGATAAGCAGGAATTCACTTGTATGTATGTATTATTATGTATAAATTCTTTCCAGGCTGGGTTTGCCAGGCACGTTCCATGGTATGTCCCTCAGGAACTTAGGTATTTCCAGCACAAGTGATCTCCTATCATATGGCATAACTCTGCTAACAGCCATTTTTTTGCTTTATAGATACCATGGGTGAAATACATTACTGTTAAAGAAAATGCATATTATTTTATAGGAGTTATTCAATTATCAATAATAACCATCTATTTTTGCATATATAATGTATTACTATTTATATAGGAATTATATACTCAAACCAAATTCTTACAAACAAACACAGAACTTCAGAAAAAGTAGATCTTTAAGTTATCTGTGTACCTATGTTATTTGCTGGAAAGATTGAGGGAATTCCAGACATAAACTTCTGGGGATCACCAAGAAGTTAAAGACAAGAATAGAGACCAATGCTGTGAGCTTCAAGGAGGATGGAACTTGAGCCAGATCAAAGGTTACAAGGGATCTGGATTGGCAGAAGAGAACAGGAATGGAATTCCCGAAATAGAATTCATGAAAACTCAAAGGTGAGGGAGGTGGACAACGAAGACATTCTTTTGACCATATTAGAGAGAGAAAAAAAAAAAGGAAACAAATTCATATTTGAGGACAAGTCTTCCGTTTACTTTCTGAAATCCAGGGTTATATAGTGATATTGTCAGCCAAAGTCCTGAAACAAGAAATAAAATATCTCTTGCCATGTTACTACCCTAATTATTCCAGCACACTCCTACTAAGTCCTACTATCATAAGGATGTAAAACAATTATGTGGTATGATAAAGGACACTGAGCTCAGGCCTCTATGCAAAAAACAACAGCACCTTCTGTTCTGTCCACTACTAAAGCAATTATTGTCTAAATTGTAAGACAAGCGGTGAACCCTTTCCTGCCAATTAACTGTTTACTGAATTGATTTATAAGAAATACCAGGGCTTCCCTGGTGGTGCAGTGGTTGAGAGTCCGCCTGCCAATGCAGGGGACACGGGTTCGTGCCCCGGTCCGGGAAGATCCCACATGCCGTGGAGCGGCTGGGCCCGTGGGCCATGGCCGCTGAGCCTGCGCGTCCGGAGCCTGTGCTCCACAACAGGAGAGGCCACAACAGTGAGAGGCCCGCGTACTGCAAAAAAAAAAAAAAAAAAAGAAAAAAAGAAATACCAATTTCTCCTGCCTTTCTTAATGTAACCCTTAAAGACCTCCTACACCTTAATTGCTGGTGCATGTGACAGTTATTTTTAACTTGTAAATTTAATGAAATTCACAGAGCAACATCCCAAAGCTTAGTAACATGGGTTGAGGGAAGTCCTGAGTTTTGTTTTTCATCTTTTCCCTTTCTTAAGATTAGAAGAAAATGCAAATTTGAGTATTATAGGTGAGATAAAACAGAGAAGATAACAGAAAATCTGATTTTTCAGGATTCTAAACATTGAGCTTTAAGAAGTGTAGAAAATTTGAACTAGAATTACATGCTTGGAGGGGTTCATCTTGTGCTTTATAATTACTGTATATTTCACCTCCCAAAATAGACTATACATTCCTTGATAATGAGGATTATACATATTGTCAGGTATATCATAGCCCCACAATAACTACTGTTGAGAGAATGCATGGATAGACATTATTCGACAGGAAGTTCTAAATATACAGAAGAGTTGAAAAATATGGATTTACAACATGCAATGAAAGGAATGCAAAAAGAGTATCTTCACAGAGTCTCTGAGTAACTTTTCCATAAGTAACTTTAGATATTGGCAGGGAAATAGCTGATTCCATTGCATAATTAAAATAGCTAACCAGCTGGAATCTCTTTGATATTCAGATCCCTTTTCACACAATGACAATCTCATAAGCCAATGTAAGCAACTGAGGATCCTGATAACAAAACATTCTGACCTAATTATATACCATTTGCAGCTGTTTCAAATAGGGATCATGCTAAACCCAGTAAATGAGACTTAAAGAAAATATAACCTATATGAGAAATTAGGTTACTGAACAATGTAGATGTGTAAACTCTGTGCTATTTTTTGAATGTGGTCTAAAATTACAGATTCTTTTGAATTCAGGAACCTTTGCAGACAGTGTTAGGTCATGATACTCTGATTAACTTTCTCAATGCTCCTTAGTTCTACCAAGCAGAAGTTGTTGACGCTCCTCTCTCAAATCTCTCATCAATTCATGCTTACATGGCCTGAGTAGCGCTAGTAATTTGCATGCCACGTTGCCAAAATGCAGCTGTTACCATTTTCATGACTGTACATAATTATCTTAAAATACAGGTTCTCCCAGTGAGACATAGGAAACTACAGAGCAGAAAATAGCCACTTGTCCCCTGCTCCTGCCTCCATATAATAAATCAGCTTCACCTATTTCCCTTATCCTTGCACTCAATCCATTTTCTGTGTAACATTCTTTTGCAATAAAAATGCCTAATTTCCTCTTAAACTTATTTATACCAATTGCCTTAATTGCCTTATGTTCCTCCTTATTTCTTATATTTATTACCCATTGAGCAAAACCTAACTGAAATCATTCAGAATGAACTAAAATATGCACAGGAATAAAAAGTTCCATGCCCTATCTCATCAATTGAATATGCCTCATCACAATGAATACATGATTCTTTATCTTAGTCTGATAAATAAGAAAATTAAGGAATCCTAAGGTCTATTCATAAATTGACCATCTTTCAAAAAAAAAGAGCAACTCTTCAAATGTTTTGTGATTTAATTTTAGTTTTCTTCCTGAATTTCTATGGTGCAGTTTTCACCTTGGAACATGGTAAATATGAGTAATAATAAAAAATATTTATATATGACTTGCAGAAAACATCCATCAATTCCACATTCATCTTTTAGGACAAAACCTTTGCTTTGTCTGATAGGTATCTATTTATACTGATCTCAAAACAAACACAGTGGTGGAATTCCGACCATCTCTCAATGGGAGAATTAATGTTAGATGATGCAAGAAGCTATTTTTTACAAAATAGAAAAAAAAACCTAGGATTTTTATTTTGTTACAATTATTTTATTAAGCATGGAGGACATTGTTTCCTCCCAATTTTTAAAGATTTTAATTTCAGTGAGCTGTAAGGTAGCACAATACAATGGCAGAAAAAAATTCCTTTGATTTGTCCTGTGCATCATTTCCACTGGTTACTATGCTAAGGGTTAATATTCTTCCATTCTAAAATTAGGAAATAGAGCATTTTGTAGTCACAACATTACTGGGGACATCTGGCAGGACATGTTAATAACAGAGTGGGAGTTTTGACATGGTAGACTATCAGCACTATTTTTTTAATAGATCTGGAAATGATCAAGAACTTTTGCAAATCAGACATAACTAATGTCCATCATAGTAATATGTCAAGCACTGAGACAATCTGTTGTGCTTGGGAAGAAGTGGGATGACTAGGGATTCAATGTGACGACTAGGAATTCATCCTCTTACAAAAATGAACATGTACTTAAGTGTGCATGCAAAATGTCCATATTTAGTACAATGTCACAAATCTCATCTCCACAAATTCATCATCTAGTTTTATCCAAGTAATGACTATGAAAATATAATTTGCTTTTTACTAAGTTTCACAACTCATTTTTTGTCTAAACAATTGGATTACTTCAGTTACCATTTCTAGGATGATATTCTGCTTCTAATAGTCGGAGTGGTAGATCAAGGGAATAAAGTTGGACTTTCTGCATCTATATATAATTTATCATTATAATAGTAAACCGGAGTTTGAAACTTGATTTCTGTATTTGACTTACTTCAATTTGCCTGTGTTCTTTCATTATTTAAGCTATGAAGGTACAATAATCCAAAGGGCAATGATACAGTCTATTTGTCTTACTGTAGCTATAGAAATACAACAAAGTGGTCCTTGGTTCATGTGTGCACATTGCGGGAAATAATCTGGTTTATACATAAGGTTTATGTCCTTTCAAGTATTTTGCCATGTCAGAAATAAAAAATGATTTTAGGATTTTAGGTGAAAATAATAGGTGGGGATTTTTTATTTAAGATATTAGCAGAAGCTAGGTATTGTAGAGTTCTTTCCTGTTTATCACACAAACACCAAGTGTACTTATTGCTGGGGTTAATTATGTGACAAAGACAACCGAGATTTAAAAGCAACTAAAGTTATCTTAACTGTATTTTCTCCTTTCCTTCCTCATCTATTCCTATTTTTCCTTTTCAATTATTTTAAGCCTCTGACAAATCAAACAGCAACTTTTTAATGTAGCTTTTAAGAAAACTAAGAAATTCAAATTTATAGTATGAAGACAGTTCTGGGAAGATGCAAGAGTACAACTTTTAAAGCTGGGATGTTGGGTGGATACCAGAAAATAAGAATTATGGTCAGTGCTATTCCACAAGTGAATGTGTATATTCTCAGGAGTAACACTGACATGTAGATAAATTAATTTATTTTGTGAATCTTCTAGGTTCCTTCTAATAATACAACAATAATTTATAAAAAGAGATCTCAGTGGACCTGCCAGAATTTATGTTACTTCCAAGGACCTGCCTTATTCTAAAGACTAATTTATGCACTAGGGAAATTTAGTTAATAATTAAATTTTTCATTTTTGTCAGTAGCCAATAAGTCTATTGTCTTTGAAAGACAGATGGGTAGTAGGGACTGCTTAAAATGTCCCTAATTATTTCATTATTATTTTGAAATTCCTCTGTTAAAGAGAATAATGGCTGTCAGAATTTAAAAGAATAGTGAAAACTTTTTTGTTTTGTTTTTGTGCCTAATTTTTTTTAGCTAATGCTAAAAATATCTTTATAATGCAGAACATACTTTTCCTCCTTGCCTTGTAATAATATAAGAATGTTTACAGCACAATCTTTGGTTGGCTCCAACACTTGCAACATAAAATTTTCTGCTCAACTACGACCTCTCCAAAACTGGGTTTTAAATTCCCAGTTTAAGGAATCAATTATGTAGAAGGTATAATCAAAATCAAAATAATGTTTGGTAATTACATGTGTGATGCATATAAAATTATCAGGTATTATATTAATTTAACTGGTAATAAAACTGTTTTGGATTAGCACAATTATACTACATGTGTTGTGAGGAATCAATTTGCCACCAAAAATCATAATTAGACATGAAGATGAATAGTAAATATAATTTTTTTCTACTTACACTTCTAACTATGGTGTTGATATAGCTATATTGATGGGTTTTGCCTTTTTTCCTCTACTATTTATTCTTTGAGTTCAGTCAAATGCTAACCTTGTTCCCAAACTGTAGAGAAGTCTCACAGCACCACAGCTGAAGGAGGAGTTTCTTGACATATCACAAGTATTCTTGGAACTGGCATTCTACTTGAGAGGTTATAAAGCCTAATCTGTAATAAGATCATATTGAGTGCATTCTGGAAAAGTGAAGCTATGCTCTTTTGATAAGCATTCCATATATTTAACTCAATTGTAGGAATGATTTCTTATAATAAATACTTATGGTAAACTCAAATCATTGATGGTGTGGTTAATTCCAGATTCCCTAACATATATTTAATCTAAAAAATAAGTACTTCATAAAATTCTTACTATCATCCTCTTACTTAAGATTCAGTTGTCTGTTTCTCTGTTTCTAAATAAAATTGTGTTATTTTGAGTAAGATCAGAAGGATGTAACTACCTTCCTTTCTTCCTTCCATTCCTCTCTCCCTGCTTTCCTTAATTTCTTCTATGCTTTTTTTGTCTGTATGTAAAAGTGCAGGAAATAATAAAGGCCACCAAAAAAAGCAAACAGGTAGATAAATATGAACAAATGTTAATCATACAAAACAATAAAATACATGCTAAGCAAAATAATGCAAAATCAAGAGCAGGTAAGTGGAGATAAAGTTTGAATGCTCTAGTGATATAATGAAATGGTCATATTATTATTTTTTTTAATGTAAGAAAGTCAGAGAACACTTTCTTATTTTCCTAGGATAACCAAGAAAGCCAACTAAGGTAAACACACACGTACATACAATTTTGATAATAAAAAACTAATTTAAAATAAATTAAATATATGTAATTAAAATTTTAAAATCAAAACTATAAAAGAAAAAGGTCAGCCATGAAGGAGTAACTGGTACCAGATGTATCCTCTTGATATTAAAAAACAAACAAAAAAAAGCATGATGAGAAAACTTTACAAAATAAAATAAAACGATTGCAGACCTAAGGCAATAAAGCATTGCAGGGTTACAAGCCCTGAGAGATGGGAAACAAGAAATCAGCACTACAATCACTCCCACTTCCTTCCTTCAGGCATGTTCTGGATCACAATGCAGATTGGGAAAAACCAAACAGAGAATGGTGGGCTCACTGAGGTGAGGAGACAGAAACCAGTGCTGAGGGAGGACAAAACAGCTGAAATTTGGGGGCAGACTGCTGGCATAAAGCAGGCTATGTACAGACACTTTATGAACTATGAAAGGCTTGAGATTTTACCCAAGCTGCAAGTTTACATGTTCATCTACCAGGATTTCATGGATATACTAGAAGAATACCTGAGAATTTGAGACTTCTGGGTCAGAGACAAAGGACAAAAAAAAAAAAAAAAGTTTATTTCTCATAGAAAATTCCCTTTCCGAGGTTTGTGGAGGAGAAGAAATTGAACTAAGTAAAGTTGAAATAAAATTCATTTATTCTTAATTCTTAATTGGTCTAAGAAACCACTGATTATTTAACACAAAAATAGTAGAAATATATTTTTTGTTTACAGCATAGTGGCATGATATTATATAAAGGTAGATTCTGACTCCCCTGATTCAGATTCCAGAAACAGGATGAGGAGGGAGCAATTTGTAGCAAACTTGGAAAGGAATAAAACTTCCTCAGAGGACATGTAAGAAAAACTTACAATTAAGATACTTAATAATGAAACACTGAAAGTTTTCTAAGATCAAAAACAAGGCTAGAATGTCTTTTATTCAACACTGGACTGGAGTGCCTATCCAGTGAATTAATGCTAGAAAAAGTAATATTATTTTAAAAAACTGACTGGAGAGCAAAAAATGACAAAATTTTATATTTAGAACATTCTAAGAAATTCAAACCATGATTATAACTGATAAATGAATTTAACAAGGTTGAAGAATATAAGTAAAGACATTAATTTTATTTCTATATATTCACAACAAATTATTGAAAAATATAAAAAATCACATAATTTATTGTCATGTAAAAAATTAAAATACTTAGTAATACACTTAACAAAATGTGTAAGATTTGTCCATTTAAATCTGAAAAACATCATTGAAGACTTGAAAAATATAGATTTATTACACTTATGGATTCAGAAGTACAATATTGTGAAAACATTGATCTATCCTAAATTGACATGTAGATGTAAATCAATCCCAATCAAAATTTCAAAGAATTTTGGTAGAAACTAATTCTGAAGTGTGGATGAAAGAACATAATTACATTAACTGATTTTGAGGTTCACTACTATATAGATAAATTTATCAGGCATATGGTGGTGTGGTGTGCTGTGAGCTTAGATACATGAATTAAAGGAACACTATAAAGAATATAAAATTAGACATAAGCAAATATGATCAACGGATTTTTTATCAAATTTCCAATATATTTCAAGCAAAAACAACTAAATACCCATAAAGGACTGGGGCTGGTGGCAGTGAAGATCAATACTTTCATCACACTGTTATACTATTAAAAAATTAACCACACATTTATCATAGATTGAAATGGAAAAGCTAAAGTTATAAGAGTTCTAGAAGAAAATGTAGGAGAAAATCCTTATGGCCATAAGTTAGGTAAAGATAACTTAGTAAGATACAAAACACAAAGCATAAAAGAAAAAATGGATAAACTGAACTTTATTAAAATTAGAATGTTCTGCTCTTCAAAATATACTGTCAGGAAAATAAAATTGAAAATATAAGCTGTGGCTGATACAGAATATTTATATAGATAAATATATACATATATGCATACATACACATACACAAACACATGTATGTAAGAAGAACATGAAAATAAAAAGGTCTCTGGCATTATTATCCACCTCAACATAGAATAAAATTTGTTCATATCAAGGACACCAGAACTCGAAACTCATCTATTTTCCATATTAGGACTAGCATATTCCAGGATTAGACAATTATTCTTCATCTAAAATTGATTGTTCATCTATTTAATCACTATCCATCTTATTAACTGTAACATCCATTCATTAGTGAATTAATATGGAATTCTAGACTCCTAAGTCTTACAGATAAACATAAAAGTCTGAAGAAAGTAATTTTTTTTCATGGTCCACATAATTTAAGTAACTTTTTAAGAGATGAGTCTGAACCATTTTTTCTTAATATCAAGAAGATATATTTGATAATTTGACTTTAATATTTATAGTCAATATTGTCACAGCTTGTGATTTTTTAGAAAAGATTGTTATAGTCATATTTTAAAAGTATATGATGCCATAAAAAATATGGTTAGTCAACCAGGGAAATAGTACCTAATGCAGAAACTGAATTTGGTAATTCAGAGAAGCTTTACTAATAGACTTTATGAAGCAGTGAACTATTAAACTACACAGAATAAGTGGTTTGTGATGGGCATTTCCTGCTAAGTAAAGTTACAAACACAAACTCTGACAATTTTATGCAGAAACAGAAATGGAATTTTTAAATTTGAAGAACAGGTGCAAGTAGTAAGCAGTAAAAGAGAAAGGAGGAGGGGCTTCCCTGGTGGCGCAGTGGTTGAGAGTCTGCCTGCCGATGCAGGGGACACGGGTTCGTGCCCTGGTCCGGGAAGATCCCACATGCCGTAGTGCGGCTGGGCCCGTGAGCCATGGCCGCTTAGCCTGTGCTTCCGGAGCCTGTGCTCCACAACGGGAGAGGCCACAACAGTGAGAGGCCTGCGTACAGCAAAAAAAAAAAAAAAAAAAAAAAAAGAAAAAGAAAAAAAAAAAAAGAAAGGAGGAAGGAAAATATCCTTAAAACTTTGGGAGTTAAATTATCTTAAGTACACAGAAGGAAATTAATAAGATAGGATGAATAAGATTTAATTATTAATTTAAATTAATAAGATAGGAGCTGACTTTCGATAACAATCCATTTGTCTCTTTATTCATTCATTCAATCATATTATTAGTGTCTGACATGTTTCAGACACCATTCCAGTTTCTAGGGATAAGGGATATAGTAGTGACCGAGACCCTGCTGTAATGGAGCTCATGTTCTAGTGGACAGAAACAGACAAAGGTCAAATATACAAGTAATATATAATATATTGGCTGTATAATATATTGTATAATATATTGGATGTCAATGTAATAAAGAACATAGAGTAGGTTTAATGATAGCAGACAGGATGGTTATACGAGGACTTTGAGATGGTATCTGATAAAGATCTAAATAAAGTGGGGGCATACACCTCTCAGTAAAAGAATGTTCTAGAGAGAAGCATCAGGAAAAGAATGTTCCAGGGAGAGGCAACATCTAGTGAAATGGCCAGAGGGTGTGGCATTCTTTATATATTCTTAATATACTTTTAATATGAGAACTTCAAGGGCATCACTGTAGGTGTAACACAGTGTTTCTCAACTCTGTACTACTGACATTTGGGCCAGTTAATTGTTGTGTGTGGGGCGGGGGTGTTGGACTGTACATTGTAGAATGTTTACCAGCATCCCTAGATACCAGTAGCAGACTCCCATACATACCCCATACCTCCAGTTGGGAAAATCAAAAATGTCTCCAGATGTTGCTAAAAGTACCTGCCTGGGAGGGTGAGGACAAAAATCTCCCAATGCTCACCCCCTGCCTTAAGACCCGCTGATGTTGACAAAAGAGAGAATGACAGGAAATGTGGTCAGAGAGGGAGAGATAGAAGTCAGTAGAGGCGGGATCCTATAAAACATTTTAAGGCCCTTCATGGCAGTGATCTGAGCAGAGCAGGAAGTTTTAGTTGTGCCATTCTGACTGATGAGTAGAAAACAGACTGTAGGTGAGCAAGAGTGAAAAAACAGGGGACCTGTTAGGATGTTCTTGCAGTAATCAAAATGAGAGATAAAGAGATCATTAATGGGATTAGTTTGGGGGTATAAGAGGAGTCACGATTTAATTTATGGTTTGCATAACTGAAAGAGTGAAACTGTATTTTATTGAGATGAAGACCCCTGGTGAAAAAAGGGATTTGGGCATGGTTAAGGGATATATGGACAATGGGTTTGGTTGTCAAGTTTGAGTTGGTTATTAGATATTCAAGTAAAGATGTTGAGTAGAAATTTGCATGTTAAGTGGCTAGATTTCAGGGGAGAGGCCAGAAATATAAATTTGTGCATATTCATTATCTATGAGATAACTCAGAGAGCAAGTATAGATATAGGAGAGGAGAAATTCCAGAACTAAAGTGAGACATTCCAACAATCAGCAGTCTGGAAACTGAGCAAATATATTATACAATAGGTACAACATCTTCACAAGTGTTTAGGGCAGAAAATATTTTAACTGAATACATTTCTATCAAAAATTTTGAGAGGGATCTAGATAAGAAAAAGGAAGTATGCAGGTCCTCTAAAGAGTAAAATATGAGATTATGTATGAAAAGGATACTTAGTATAAACAACACAGCAGGGGCTCAGTGAATATTAGCTATTGTAACTGAGGCTTTCAGTCTTAGCGAGTGGAGGAATAGCAGGGATATTAATGGAAATGAACAAATTAAGTGATACAAATTAGTGGGAATGTTAGTGGCAGACATGCAAGGAGTCTGAGGGGCACAGGATGGTAGCTTTGTATTGATAGAAAGAGTTGACAGGTTGTTAGAGATGTGTCACTAGAGACAAAGAGAAAAAACCATAAATTTTGACATTATTAATTAAGCAGATATATGTTGATGGGAATAGAGAAGTTTTCTGAAGGAACAAAGAAAACAGATGAGGAGAGGGCCAGGGACTAAGCTATGAGAAATGTTCACATTTTTTAAGGGAGGAAGAAAGAAAACCAGAGGAAAAAAAATATTCAGATAGTTGAGAACCAGGGTATCAGTAGCAGTGCCAAATTTTCCTGAGAGATGGGAGGATGAGAGAGACTCAAAACCCATTTTTTTTATATTATTTTGTATATTTAGGAGATTACTTCATACCAGAGAGATTCTGTGTTCAGAAGAATGGTAGAAGTAGTAGTCAGGCTCAAAGTGGAAATTATGCAGTAATTTAGTTAATTTAAAGCCTAGTGGGGAAATGAAGAAGCAGAAAGAATGTCTACATGCTAGTTAAGAAGTACTGGAATGATTTTAGAAGGTAAATTGTGTGTAATTTTTCATTTTTTAGGACATACTAAAAATGGTTTACCTAAGGACATATATAAAACTAAAACTGAAAGCATGAAGGAGAAAGAGAAAATATGGGGGTGTGGTTAAGGTGAAAATGTGTTATTATGATTGATGTCAGAGATTGTAGCACCAAAATACAATGATTACAGTAATGCAAAGGTAAACTGAGACTCAGGAAGCCAGGTAGAAGAATGAATACATTATATTTTATTTTTACTAAAGTCATGACTAAGAAGAAATAACCTTAGAACTAGGCCAGAAAGAATAAGCTATTTAATTATAACCCTAGATTGATGCCAAGAAATGAAAAAAATAGAATTTTCTTTTGTTGTTATTTTTAAGGGATACTCATGAAATCTAACATCAAAGAGCCCTCTGAAGACTCTGAATATTTAGCAAGGAGGGGAGAGCCATGATTGCCCTTAAAAGAAGATCAAGGGTCTGCAAGGGGCAGTCTTTGATGGTAAGAGGCAACAGAATGTAACAATGGAGATGAATTAGAATAAAAACCAGAATTCTCAATAATTGGAATTTTGGGAGCAGGTTAATAAACAAAACAAAACAAAACAAAAAACTGAAGAAAAATTCAGGTGCGGTCATCTACAAGCTAAAGGCAAGGCCTAAATATTCATTAGGTACTAAGATGGAGGGATTATAGATAAATGCTAGCATAAAAAAAATGAATGTGGAGGTAATATAGACAAAAGCCTATGATTGGATTCAAAACATGTACATCTGAATTTACTGAGTTGGTATTGTAAAAAGGAACAAGTCAAGTGATTACCATATAAACAGAAAAATCTATATATATGGAGACTATATATGGTATCTGATTGGAACTGATAATTTTACTCTTTAATTATTCTCAGAAAGAGTTTTTGCAAATGTAGTTTTTTTTGAACTTTAAGACAAGAGTTCCTGTGTGATATGAGTAAGCACTCCCTATGTTCCATTGAGCACTTACAAAGGGTCAGGGAGTGAGCTGATGTTGGGGGTGAAAATGAACGACATATTTCCTCTGCTTTCAGGGAACTTATGATTCAACAAAATCTAAGAGACATGTACATTTATACCTCGAAAATAATGTACTGCATGTTAAAATCAAAGTGTGGAATCAGGATGAGTTTGTTTAGTTTCGGTATTAAAGAATAGGTGTTACAAAGATGGAAAAGACAAAAAAAAAAAAAAAAAAGGATGGTAAAATTTAACATCAGGTTTATAATTATCCAGAAAGAAATGTTGCCCTGAGTCTGGAAAGATGTCCATGGAATTCTTAGAGGAGAACATATTACTGATAACCATCACCTAAAAATTCTGCCCAGAACTTGGTTCTTAGCAAAAGTGTACCTTTCTGAAAATAAGGCTGCCTCAAAGAACATCAACTCTACCCATCTTTAAGGCCATCCAACTTTGGAAAGGAAAAAGAAGTTGGAGATCATGGATTCTGATATCCTCTCCTCATCAGCCTTTACCCTCAACACAGAATAATGAGATTAACACAAGTAATGCATGATGTGATAGATTATTGTTCTGCTAATATTTACTACCCACTCCCTCTATCTTACTGCAGACTGTAATTCATGCCACTCTCCCCAACATTGGGAATGGCCACGTGAATTATTTGACAAGTGGAAAATGAGCAAACACAGTATGAGAGAGGTATTAAATGCTTTCATGATTGGCATCCCTCGTGCCCTTTTGTCCTCTGCCGTGAAAAGAGCATGTCCTGTTCCCAGATTGAGGGACAGGTAGAGGTGACCTGAAACCAACCTGCAGCCTGAAGCAAAAATACCCAGCTAATCCAAAAATCCTTGAGAGAAGTAAAATATGCTTTTTCTTACATCTTTGAGGTTTAGATTTTGTTATTGCTATTACTCAGCACTGTTATAATAAAAACGTACTAAAACCCATGATATCATGTAAAATATCTATCTGTCCACTGGGTGAGTCAGCTTCAGGTCACAGCAGCTGAGTGTTCTTCCTGTCACTACAGGTCTGTACATTAGCTAGGGTAGCACTGCTGTAAATGTATCTCTTCTAGGGCCCCAAATGATGGAGTAGCATTTACCCAGGGGATGGATGTAAGAATCAACTTATTCTAGAAAATACTGAGCAGTGTAAAGATGACATTTTTCTCTCCACATCAGTAATGAATGTCAGGTTCTCAAAATACCTGTTAAAAGAGGTCTAGTAATATTTGCCACTTTTAGTAACATAACTCTCTACAAAATTTATCTTTCATGAGCTAATCTTCTCATGTTGGTGGCAAAAATACAGAGAGGACAAGCAGACACACATGAGACTTGGGCTTAGTACTGCCACATGACATTGGCCAAGGCAGGTCAAGTTCTATGAACCAAGCCCATGAAGTGGCCATAAAGAGCATGTGAGTGGGCAGGGGGAGCAGAAAAATGTCTATGAACCAACCCAAATTTCTGTGAACCAAGCCCATGAAGAGGCCATAAAAAGTGTGAGTGCAGGGGGAGCAGACAAATTGAGCCAATTATTCAATTTCCCATTATACATGCCTCACTGGTATTTTATTACAAAACACATGTGAATTCTCACTCAGAATCTCTGAGAATGAGACTTAGAATCTTCATTAACATCCTCCACCCCCATACAGTTCTAATGTAGAAAAATTTAAAAGTGCTATCTCCTATGGGTTCACAAAACAATCCTCTTTGTCAGCCTATGACATCTACAACTTTTTTCCCTTTCTTTCTTGCCACCTTCAATGAAGCCTGTCACCCACCTCTGCCTATCAGCCCACTGTAAGACTTATAATCTTGGTGCCAGTGGTGTCATATCTTAATACTCCTAAAACTTCCAGTGTAGTTCTGTGCTCTTTGGAATACTCTGTGCAAACATACTCAACTGCACATTAAAAGTTCTAAATGGTATCTTGAAAAAATATAATAGGACTTTAATGAAAGGTATTTTATCATTTGGTGTTTACACAAAATTATTCCTATATGCTTTACCCAGAACTAAATTTTAGCAACGTACGTACAGAAGATTGGTCTTCTATACCTTATATCTATTTCTAGTTTTCCTTACAATGTCTAGAGATGGAATCTCCACAACCTTGCAGTTAACAGTTTGAGTAACTGAATATTTGAAAGTAATTAATGACAAACATTTGGATTTTAGTTTAAGCTCATATTCTTTTTGTTGACACTATGTAGACATCTTAAAAACTGATCTCCAAGATATTGAGAGAAATGCTTCAAACGTAGTAAAGATTTAATCAAATTCCTTCTTGGTATTTTCTTTAGGATAAGCAATTCAAATCTTTTAAAGATTTCCTTTTGAGTAATTTGGGGGACTGTTTTCAATGATATGTGACTCTTTAGAATGTGTAAAAAAGTAAAATAAAATCAATTATCTAGATATTTTCTAGACAGCATAGGTTCATAGCTAAATCTCTTAGTAATCTAGTAATCTGTAATAGGCACACTATTTTGAAGCAGAAAAAATACTTCTATTTATGTCCTAACTCTGTCCAATGCACTTTCCTCTATATTTATAACACAAAAGACTATACATAATAACTTTTCCAATTTCCTTCCTAGTCAATTGCTCTAAAATATTGTTCCTTTGTCAATTCTAAGTGCTTAAATATCTTCTCAACCCATACTTCATTACTGCAATATAGACAGCAATTTGGATTCCATTTTTAAAATCTTGACATGGTGGAATGACTTGCCAATAATCACAGTACTTTCCTCTATTCCTTTTATAAAGCTGTTTTAAACTAATGTTTCTCTTCTTATTTTTATTCCACTATTAATCCATTTAAGAATTTGTAGATGAAATCCAATTTTGATGTGCATGATAGTAACACTTTTGTGCATGTTCACCTAATCTACAACAAGGAACACAGTACAACATCCAATTACATGTTCTATTGTCTTGTTAGACACTATATATCATCTGCTTATTTCATCAAGTTTATTCTCATTATGTACTTGGAATAATTTTCAGTGCCAATCAAACTATCCTGAATTACAACTGCATGCCCTTCAGTCTTGCCAAGCATTGTACACTGCTTCAGTTACAAATTAGACAATTTTTTCTCTGTAATTTTAGTTAGGTTCCTACATGCATCAATTCTAAGTTTTCTGAACACTCGTAAAATAATTTTGCTCTTCACTCCATATATCCAGAAGTTTAAGTTAGAGAATCTTTAAAAATTAAAATGTATGCAGGTCTTTCTTTGAATTCTTTCTGCCACAAGAACCTACAATGGGTACCATCCTTGTTGGAGCCATCCAGGAGAATTTGCCACGTGGCTAACAGGGTCTCAGTGCTCTGGCCTGGTGTCAGGCCTGAGCCTCTGAGGTGGGAGAGCTGAGTTCAGGACACTGGACCACCAGAGATCCCCAGCCCCACATAATATCAGTCGGTAAGGACTCTCGCAGAGGTGTCTGTCACAATGCTAAGACCCAACTCCACCCAATGGCCAGCAAATTCCAGCTGAATGCCCCATGCCAATCGACTAGCAAGACAGAAATACAGCCCCACTCAATATCAGAGAGGCCGGCTAAAATAATACTAAGTTCACAAACACCCAAAAGCACACCACAGGTAAGACAAGATCCAGCCCCACCCACCAGAACACAGGTATCAGACCACTTCACTAGGAAGCCTACTCAAGTCACTGAACGAACCTCATCCACTGGGGATACATACCAGAAACAATGGGAACTACGAACCTACAGACTGTGAAAAGGAGACCCCCAAAACAGTAAGTAAAACAAAAGACAGAGAAATATGCAACAGATGAAGGAGCAAGGTAAAAACCCATCAGACAAAAAATGAAGTGTAAATAGGCAGTTTACCTGAAAAAGAATTCAGAGTAATGATAGTAAAGATGATCCAAGATCTTGGAAATAGAATGGAATAAATACAAGAAACATTTTAACAGGAACTAGAAGAACTAAAGAGCAAACAAACAATGATGAACAACACAATAAATGAAATTAAAAATGCTCTAGAAGGAATCAATAGCAGAATAACTGAGGCAGAAGAACAGATAAGTGACCTGGAGATAAAAAGTGGAAATTGCTGCAGAGCAGAATGAAGAAAAAAGAATGAAAAGAATTGAGGACAGGGGCTTCCCTGGTGGTGCAGTGGTTGAGAATCTGCCTGCTAATGCAGGGGACACAGGTTCGAGCCCTGGTCTGGGAAGATCCCACATGCCACGGCGCAACTAGGCCCATGAGCCACAACTACTGAGCCTGCGCGTCTGGAGCCTGTGCTCCACAACAAGAGAGGCCGCGATAGTGAGAGGCCCGCGCACCGCGATGAAGAGTGGCCCCCACTAGCCACAACTAGAGAAAGCCCTCGCACAGAAGCGAAGACCCAACACAGCCAAAATTAAATAAACAAATAAATGAATAAATAAAAAGCTAAGCATTTGAAGCTCTTTAAAAAAAAATAAAAAAATAAAAGAATTGAGGACAGTCTCAGAGACATCTGGGACAATATTAAACAAACCAACATTTGAATGATAGGGGTCCCAGAAGAAGAAGAGAAAAAGAAAGGGACTGAGAAAATATTTTAATAGATTAGAGTTGAAAACTTCCCTAACATGGGAAAGGAAATAGTCAAGTCCAGAAAGTGCAGAAAGTCCCATACAGAATAAATCCAAGGAGAAACATGATAAGACACATATTAATCAAACTATCAAAAATTAAATACAAAGAAAAAATATTAAAAGCAGCAAGGGAAAAGCAACAACAACAACAAAAAGACAAGGGAATACCCATAAGGTTAAAGGCTGATCTTTCAGTAGAAACTCTGTAAGTCAGAAGGGAATGGCAGGACATATTTAAAGTGATGAAAGGGAAAAACCTACAAGCAAGATTACCCTACCCAGCACGGATCTCATTCAGATTCAACAGAAACATTAAAAACTTTACTGACAAGCAAAAATTAAGAGAATTCAGGGCTTCCCTGGTGGCGCAGTGGTTGGGAGTCCGCCTGCCGTTTCAGGGGACACAGGTTCGTGCCCCAGTTCGGGAGGATCCTGTATGCTGCGGAGTGGCTGGGCCCATGGGCCATGGCAGCTGAGCCTGCATGTCCAGAGCCTGTGCTCCACAATGGGAAAGGCTACAATGGTGAGAGGCCCGCATACAGCAAAAAAAAAAAAAAAAAAAAAAATTAAGAGAATTCAGCACCAACAAACCAGCTTTACAACAAATGCTATAGGAACTTCTCTAGGCAGGAAACACAAGAAAATGAAAAGACCTACAAAAACAAATGCAAAACAATTTAAAAAATAGTAATAGGAACATACATATCGATAATTACCTTAAATGTAAGGGATTAAATGCTCCAACAAAAGATATAGACTGGCTGAATGGATACAAAAACAAGACCCATATATATGCTGTCTACAAGAGACTCATTTCAGACCTAGGGACACATACAGACTAAAAATGAAAGGATGGAAAAAGATATTCCATGCAAATGGAAATCAAAAGAAAGCTGGAGTAGCAATTCACATATCAGACAAAATAGACTTTAAAATAAAGACTATTACAAGAGACAAATAAGGACACTACATAATGATCAAGGGATCAATCCAAGAAGAAGATATAACAATTGTAAATATTTATGCACCCAACATAGGAGCACCTCAACACATAAGGCAAATGTTAACAGCCATAAAAGGGGAAATCGACAGTAACACAATAATGGTAGGGGACTTTAATACCTCAGATTCACCAATGGACAGATCATCTAAAGGAAACAGAAGCTTTACATGAAACATTCAACAAGATGGACTTAAATGATATTTATAGGACATTCTATCCAAAAACAACAGAATACACTTTCTTCTCAAGTGCTCAAGGAACATTCTTCAGGGTAGACAATATCTTGGGCCACAAAATAAGCCTTTGTAAATTTAAGATAACTGAAATCATATAAAGTATATTTTCCAACAGCAATGCTCTGAGACTAGATATCAATTACAGGAAAACAATGTAAAAAATACAAATACATGGAAGCTAAACAATACACTACTAAGTAACCAAGAGATCACTGAAGAAATGAAAGAGGAAACCAAAAATACATTAAAAAAAGCACAAGGAAAACACGACGACCCTAAAGCTATGGGATGCAGCAAAAGCAGTTCTAAGAGGGAAGCTTACAGAAATACAATCTTACTTCAGGAAACGAGAAAAATTTCAAATAAATAAACCAACCTTACACCTAAAGCAATTAATGAAAACAGAGCAAAAAAAAAAAAAAACCACCTAAGTTAGCAGAAGGAAAGAAATCATAAAGATCAAATAAGAAATAAATGAAAAAGAAATGAAGGAAACAATCGCAAAGATCAATAGAACTAAAAGCTGGTTCTTTAGGAAGATAAACAAAATTGATAAACCATTAGTCAGACTCATCAAGAAAAAAAGGGAGAAGACTCAAATTAACAGAATTAGAAATGAAAAAGGAGAAGTAACAACTGACACTGAAGAAATACAAAGGATCATGAGAGATTACTGCAAGCAACTCTATGCCAATAAAATGGACAACCTGGAAGAAATGGACAAATTCTGAGAAAAGCACAACCTTCTGAGACTGAACCAGGAAGAAATAGAAAATATAAACAGACCAATCACAAGCACTGAAATTGTGATTAAAAATCTCCCAACAAACAAAATCTCAGGACCTGATGGCTTCACAGGTGAATTCCAGCAAACATTTAGAGAAGAGCTAACACCTATCCTTCTCAAACTCTTCCAGAATATGGCAGAGAAAGGAACACTCCCAAAATCATTCTACAAGGCCACCATCACCCTGATACCAAAACCAGAAAAAGATGTCACAAAGAAAGAAAACTACAGGCCAATATCACTGATGAACATAGATGCAAAAATCCTCAACAAAATCCTAGCAAACAGAATCCAACAGCACATTAAAAGGATCATACACCATGGTCAAGTGGGGTTTATCCCAGGAACCCCAGGATTCTTCAATATATGCAAATCAATCAATGTGATACACCATATTAACAAATTGAAGGAGAAAAATCATATGATTATCTCAATAGATGTAGAAAAATCTTCTGACAAAATTCAATACCAATTTATGATAAAAACTTTCCAGAAAGTAGGCATAGATGGGAATATTCCTCAACATAATAAAGGCCATATGACAAACCCACAGCCAAACTCGTTCTCAATGGTGAAAAACTGAAACCATTTCCTCTAAGATCAGGAACAAGACAAGGTTGACCACTCTCACCACCATTATTCAGCATAGTTTTGGAAGTTTTAGCCATAGAATTCAGAGAAGAAATAGAAATAAAAGGAATACAAATCAGAAAAGAAGTAAAACTGTCACTGTTTGCAGATGATGCAATATATAAATAGAGAATCCTAAAGATTCTACGAGAAAACTACTAGAGCTAATCAATGAATTTGGTTGAGTAGCAGGATACAAAATTAATGCAGAGAAATATCTTGCATTCCTACCTAATGATGAAAAATCTGAAAGTGAAATTAAGGAAACACTCCCATTTTCTGTTGCAACAAAAAGAATAAAATACCTAGGAATAAACCTACCTAAGGAGACAAAAGGCCTGTATTTAGAAAACTATAAGACACTGATGAAAGAAATTAATGATATAAGCAGATGGAGAAATATACCATGCTCTTGGATTGGAAGAATCAATATTGTGAAAATGACTATACTACCCAAAGCAATCTACAGATTCAATGCAATCCCTATCAAACTACCAATGGTGTTTTTCCTGGAACTAGAACAAAGAAATTCACAATTTGTATGGAAACACAAAAGACTTCGAACAGCCAAAGCAATCTTGAGAAAGAAAAACGGAGCTGGAAGACTCAGGTTTCCTGTCTTCAGACTATACTACAAAGCTACAGTAATGAAGACAGTATGATACTGGAACAAAAACAGAAACATAGATCAATGGAACAGGATAGAAAGCCCAGAGATAAACCCACGCACATATGGTCACCTTATCTTTGATAAAGGAGGCAAGAATATACAGTGAAGAAAAGACAGCCTCTTCAATATGTGGTGCTGAGAAAACTGGACAGCTACATGTACAAGAATGAAATTAGAATACTTCCTAACACCATACACAAAAATAAACTCAAAATGGATTAAAGACCTAAATGTAAGGCCAGATACTATAAAACTCTTAGAGGAAAACATAGGAAGAACACTCTGTGACATAAATCACAGCAAGATCCTTTTTCACCAACCTCCTAGAGAAATGGAAATAAAAACAAAAATAAACAAATGGGACTTTAATTAAACTTAAAAGCTTTTGCACAGCAAAGGAATCCATAAAGAAGAAAAAAAGACAACCCTCAGAATGGGAGAAAATATTTGCAAATGAAGCAACTGACAAAGGATTAATCTGCAAAACATACAAGCATAACATGCAGCTCAATATCAAAAAACACACAACCCAATCCAAAAATGGGCAGAAGACCTAAATAGACATTTCTCCAAAGAAGATATACAGATTGCCAACAAACACATGAAAGAATGCTCAACATCACTAATCATTAGAGAAATGCAAATCAAAACTGTGATGAGGTATCACTTCACACCGGTCAGAATGGCCATCCTCAAAAACCTACAAACAATAAATGCTGGAGAGGGTGTGGAGAATAGGGAACCCTCTTGCACTGTTGGTGAGAATGTAAATTGATACAGCCACTATGGAGCACAGTAGGGAGGTTCCTTAAAAAACTAAAAATAGAACTACCATACGACCCAACAATCCCACTACTGGGCATATACCCTGATAAAATCATAATTCGGAAAGAGTCATGTAGCACTCTTTACAATAGCCAGGACATGGAAGCAACCTAAGTGTCCACCGAGAGATGAATGGATAAAGAAGATTTGGCACATATATACAATGGAATATTACTGAGCCATAAAAAGACACAAAATTGAGTTATTTGTAGTGAGGTGGATGGACCTAGAGTCGGTCATACAGAGTGAAGTAAGTCAGAAAGAGAAAAAGAATACCGTACGTTAACATATATATATGGCATCTGAAAAAAAAGAAAATGGTTCTGATGAACCTAGGGGCAGGACAAGAATAAAGACGCAGACATAGACAATGGACTTGAGGACACGGGAAGAGGGAAGGGTAAGTTGGGACGAAGTGAGAGAGTGGCATGGACTTATATACACTACCAAACGTAAAATAGCTAGCTAGTGGGAAGCAGCCACATAGCACAGGGAGATCAGCTCGGTGCTTTGTGACCACCTAGAGGGGTGGGATAGGGCGGGTGGGAGGGAGACGCAAGAGGGAGGGCATATGTGTATATATGTATACATATATCTGATTCACTTTGTTATACAGCAGAAACTAACACAACATTGTAAAGCAATTATACTCCAATAAAGATGTTAAAAAAGAAAACACATACTGTAGCTCAACAATGCTTGAAACCAGAGAGAAGGATAAAACTAGGATACTGTCCTTGTCTTCAAATAACTTTCAGCTATAAAGAAGTAAGATCCCATATGCTAAGAGTCAAAATGATAGCTTAATGTCTTTATTATTCTACGAATGTTCAAAGATGAGTAATGTCCAAAATAGACTCATTCAATCAAGAAATCAGTATTGAGCACCTACTGTGTGCCAAGAATTATTTAGGTCCTGTGAAAATAGTGGTAAAGAAAATGAAACATCTACAGTGCACTGTAGTTGGAGGAGACTGACAAGTAGTGTATTTTTTTTAATTAAAAAAAAAATTTACTTAGCCCTCTATGGTAGGGCTAAGTATCATGGAGAGAATCGAGCAAGGTTAGAGAGATAGAGGGTACTGAGATGGTCCAGGATGGAGTGCTTTTTTATACAGAGACAAGGAAAAGCCTCTCAGAGAATCTAACTTTGAGATAATGATATACTGAATCATGGGGACATCTGTACAAAAGATACTCAAGGATCAGCAAATAGCAAAGTCAAAGAAAAAAAGGGTAGAGTATGATGTCATTTGGGTAGTAGGAGGTCAAATAAGAAACACCTCTTTGGCTTTTACTCTGAGTGAAACAGGTACTAATTGGAGAGCTTTATTCTGAGGAATGACCTAATCTGAAGTCACAATTTTAAGACTCCCTCTGGTTGCTGTATCGTGAAGAGATTACAGAGAGCAACTAATAGAAGCAGGGAGAGCAACGTATCAGTCTGGGTCAAATGAAGAGACAGTAAGCACATAATAATTTGAACAATGTAAGCTTAATATTAATAATTATTACCTCTGAATCAGTAATAGAAAAGTAAATATAAGTGAAGTAAAGAGAACACTAAATGATAAGGGCTGCAGGAGAAGATCTAAGCAAGGACAAACATGGAAGGGTAGCTTCCTCCTTTCAACTGCGCATCAGACCTTATAGAGGAAGGTGTGGTTGCAGCCCACTGGACAGCCAAGAAGTTCACTGGGTTGCCAGTGCCAAGACTGATTCCCAAGCACTGGGCAAACAGAAAAAAAGTCATCTGGGGAACAAATAAGACAAGACTGATGGGCAGGGGTGCAGAGGGAGTTGTGAAGCTGTTGTGGGTGCAAGGCCAGGAACACGCAGTGTCCGTATTGGAAGGACAGCAGTAAAGTGGTCAACACGGAAAAGAGCAATTGGGAACATGGCTGACCAGATATCCCCACACTCCCACGCCAGTGACAGAGCATGTGACAGGAGTTAGTAAAAGTGGAAATACACTATATGGGAATCAGGAAAAGAAGACCTGCCTCCTACAATATCCCTCCAGCATCCTCTACTGACAGAGGTTAACATCATGTTCTCTATAAAGGAGAAATGCTTAAAGAGTCTAGACTATTATCACAGATTAGGACTAAAGAATGGATTTGTATCTGAGATATAAGAAATCTATTATAACAGTTTCAAGCAGTTAGGGGGAATTGAAATAATTTTAGAAAAGAGAGGCTATTGGCTTAGACCACTGTGGTAACAATGCCAGTGACATTGGATAGTTTAATTATGTATATCTGTATAGAGTCAAAAGATTTGCTGATGTAGGATGCAATACAAAAAAAAAAGGAGAAAATTCTTTTTGATCTGATCAACTTGAATGAGTTTATTTTATAGTACAGGGATGATTATGAAACAAGCAGGTTTGGGGGGACATGTTTGGACACGTTGGATGTGAGATGCTTAATAGACAAACAGATCGAGATGTTGAATGCAGAGTTGTATAGAAGTCATTATCTGAATTTGATATGAAAAATATGCATGCCATCAAAAATAGTTATTAAAGGCAAAAGTTGGAATGACATAGCAAAAGGTCATGTATAACTAAAAAAGAGAATAGACACCAGAACTAAGCCTGGGAAACTCAAATTTTAGAAGGTGAGCTGATGAGTTGTTAAGACTTGAGAGAAATGTTGCAAGATGGTATGGCGGCATTAGGAATGAACTGTCTTGAATTTAAGATGGAATAAAAAGTCATCATGGTACAGTGTTGTTTTTAGCAACATTCAGCTGTCACACTACAGGTGTAGAAATAGCTTCTGATGTAAAATTAATATTAATCAGACAAAATGGTAATATTTGCATATTAAGTGAACTGATGTCAGAGACTGTAAATTACAACCATGCCTACAAAAGCGTGGGTAGCATTGCCTAATTAAATTATCTTTCTTCTTTAGTATCACTATTTCTTTGCACTAATCTTTGCAGAATAAAATGGCTTACATTCCTCATTTTTCCACTGCTATCTGTTACTCTATATGTCTCCTCTCATTGAAGGTATAATTACTGCTGAAAATTTCAAAAGCATGAAAAAATAGTATTTGTAGAAGTAAATATATGCTTAAATGAGATCAGTTATGATTTGTCAACAGTGGAAAAAGATTTAAGAATACTGCTATAATTGCTGACACTTGGAAATAGTGCTGGTATTCTCCGCTTGCCACCTCCACACCTCACTCCGCCCACATCATCATATAACATTCTCTTCCCCATACTCAGGAGGCTGTCTTCTATACACTGTATCTCTTGGTTCCCTTGCCCTTATTAATGAAATGAAATTTGGAACTAGTTAATATTGTAAAATGATGATCTGTTTTTAATTATAAATAAACTTCTGGGTTAGAACAACAGTGCGAGCTAAGAAACTATAATTGATGTGGCATTTAAAATCTACAAGTTGGAACTAGATATTGAACATCTAGTAAGCAGAGTGGACAAGGATATTTTCAAATATGATTAAGGTATAGTTTTCTGCCAATGAATAATACAAAATACAGTGGTTGAAATGCCTTTGCAAATCTTAAAATAAAATACAAAGTAAAGCATGACATTTTATAATGAAGAATTTAAAATAGTGAAATAGACAAATACTGTATGATATCACTTATATGTGGAATCTAAAAAATAATAAAAATGAGTGTATATGCAAAACAGAAACAGACTAACAGAAAACAAAACCAGTGGTTATCAACGGAGAGAGGGAAGGAAGGAGAGGCAACTTATGGGTATGGGATTAAGAGATACAAACTACTATAAAATAGATTAGCAACAAGGATTTATTGTATACCACAGAGAATTATAGCCATTATCTTGTAATAATTTTTAATGGCGTATAATCTGTAAAAATACTGAATCACTATGGAGTACACCTGAAACTAATATAATATTATAAATCAAATATATTTTGATAACTAACTAAATAAATAAAATCAGTGGAAAATGAAAAAACAAGCTCAGAGAAAACACTTAGCAATTATATATTATAAGGTCAATTTGGACAGTATGGAGATGGTGGAATTACATTAGTTTATTAAAAATCCAGACAATTTCAGTAGTTAAAGACAGGTAAACAGTTTTGAGGAAGAGGAACCACCCTTAGCAAAGGCATAAATCATGTAAATGATATATTATTTACTGACTAGTGCTTATTCTAAATCAATTTAAGCTTGAGTTTGAAGGACTGTATTGGAATAAAAGTTGAATCAACATAAGCTAGAGGCAAAGGAATGTATTTAAAGAAGAGTGTGGAAAGTTAATTTAGGGCTAGATCTTAAAGGACCGCACAGAGAAACTTTATTTTTGTGTTTTTTAGCACAGGATAGACTTGCTATAAATAAGAGAAAGGTAGGTGAAAAGAGATTGTTGGAAAGATCTTGAAACACTTCATGAAATAGATATTAAGGCCTGGTCCCTGATACAAAACAATGAAAATGGACATGAAAGGAACAGTTCAGAATCAAAACAGATTGATTTATCTCTCAGTATAGGAGATGAGAGGAAAAAAATAGGTTTTTCTAAATTTCTAGTTGATATAACTCAAGAATAATAATGCCTTCTACAGCCCCCCTATGAACTATTCCTATAGTTTTTAGGTTATTTCTCAGAATTTTAACTAATTAAATATTTCTGGTTTTCTTTTCCTATTTTTATTTCTCTTCCACTATAAAGCAGCAAGCTCCATGAAAGAATGGGCCTTGTTTATTTGGATCACTGCTGTATTCCCAGCATTTAACCCAGTGTCTGGCACACAGAATTCACTTAAAAATATATATATTTGGGGTTTCCCTGGTGGCGCAGTGGTTGAGAGTCCGCCTGCTGATGCAGGGGACACGGGTTCGTGCCCCGGTCCGGGAAGATCCCACATGCCGCGGAGTGGCTGGGCCCGTGAGCCATGGCTGCTGAGCCTACGTGTCCGGAGCCTGTGCTCCGCAACAGGAGAGGCCACAACAGTGAGAGGCCCACGTACCACAAAAAAAAAAAAAAAAAGAAAAGAAAAAAGAAAAAAATATATATATAATTTGTTGAATAAAAAATAATGAATAAAATAAAACTGAATATAGTTCTGAGAAGATTTTTGTGGACAACCGTAGGTGTTTAGTATTTGATATATATAATTTAATATATTGTTGGATCACTCATACAAAGATGTGTCTATATATTCCTATATATTGTATTTATTGATTATTCAACGAAATATTATTTAGCATGTACTATATGCCAGACACTATTCTAGACACTGGAGATACACAGGGAGAATCATTTCTGTCTTCATGAAAATTACATTCCAGTGGTTCTATATTCTAAATTTATTGATTTATCTTTTTCTATTCTTTCATTTTCAGTAGCATACAAAATACGTTTTAATTTACTCCAAACTTTTAAAGACCATAACTTTCTTCAACTGCTAGTCCCTTTGTCTGTCCCCTTTTTTCGAAAACTAAAAGGCATTTCCTACTTGATCTCTGTAAGGATTATCTATTGCTTCCTAACCAGCCATACCACAACTTAGTGACATAGAACATTTGTTTTTATCTAAATCTGCAGTCAGCTGTGCATTTCTGCTAATCATGCTTGAGCTCATTCATGCATCACTGGTAAGCTAATAGATCTGCTAGCTTATCTAGTACGGCCTCATCTGCTCAAGACAGTTGATTAATAAGCCAAAGTGTGCCAGGTCTCTTGAGGTCTATTCTCAGAATCATCAGTGTCAATCTCTCAATGTTCTACTGGTCAAAGCAAGCCCAGATTTGAAGGGTTGGGAAAAGATTCCACTTATTTATGGAAAGATCTGAAAAATCACATTTCAAACAAGTATGGCTACAAGGAGGAGAACAATGCAACATTTTTCAAAGAATCTACCATATCTTTGCATACTACAGAGAGTAAGACGGATTCCACATCATACAGCATGGGTTAAGAAATAGGTTTCATTGGGGAAAAGGAAAACTTACAAGACTAACTTCAGCAAAATAATGGAAGGCAATTCTTTATCATGCCCGCCTCATTCCACAAAGTCATGCTGGGACCTGGATCAGTCAGCTTGTCATAGAGGGTGAATCTGTGTTTTACTGGATGGACTTTGCCCTTTGCTATATTATCTTTTGACAGGCAACCTTAAGAAAGCTGCCTTGTCAGTGGAGAGGCAGGTAGATAACTCTAGGGGCATTGGATTTGAATTTCAGTTGTTTGTGTAATTCTAGTTGGGGTTCATAGGATGATAAAGTGTTCTTGTTGGGGGAAGAAAACTGTCATTCTTTTGGTATAGCAGGCAACCTTCAAGGAACGTATATTATTATTTTTGGAAATCCTACTCCTTCTATCACACTCCTTCCATTCTTTCTTGGCTAGACTCATATTAATTGTTCATGCCAACTTTACGCTCAATCATCAGTGACTTTCCTATGATTATGACTAAATCCTGTGGTTAATTCTCAGTCCTCATCTTAAGTGAACTATAAGCATCATCTAACTTAACAGATCAATTATTTCTCCACTTAAACAAAAGTAACTTTATTCATATTCCAAGTCACTGCTTTCTCCTGATTTTCTTCCTTACTAACTCATTGCACTTTCTGCTTTTAATATTTCAAATTCAAATTCTGTAAACATTGAAGAGACCTGGGGTTTCTCATCCAATCCCTGGATACTTTATTTACTCTCTACTCCAACTCTCTTTATATTCATTGCATTTCAAGGCTTTAAATAACATCTATACTCTGACATCTCCCACATTCATATCTCTTTCTAGTCCTGACTTTTGATCCAGAATTAAATATTAAACTGACTTTTTGACAACTCTATTTGAATATAAAGTAGGCATCTCAAACTTAAATCTCCCAAGCAAAACTCCAGATATTCCCCCAAATGTGTTTTCTCTTTCATCCTAGTAAATGGCAACTCCACTTATTCCAGTTTCCTGGAGCAAAAAAACTTGATCAAACTTGATCGCATACTCAGCACATCAGCAAATTCGATTTGTTCAACCTTCAAAATACACTTTGAAACCATTATTTTTAACCTTTTCCCATCAACAAGCTGGGCCAGGCCATCTTCATCATTTTTCTGAGTTATTGCCATCAACTTTTAACTCATCTCCCATCTCTTGTCTTTTGTCTCCCTATATTCTGTTTCGCACACAGCAGAATATAATTCAGATTATGTCACTCACTCTTCTGCTCAAAATGACATCCTATTCACTCATCACTCAGAAAAAGTCAACATTCTTATAATTTAACTCTACCCAATATAATCCTCTCACTCCCAAATTAACTTCTGCAGGCATTTACTCCTCTCTACCTTACTCACTGTATTTGTTACATTAGCCTCACTGGTATTTTTATAAGCAAGAATATTACAAACATGTCTCTACTTCAGGGACTTTATGAGCCTTATTCCCTCTGTCAGAAATGTATCCACATACCTACTCCCCAACTTTCAAACTCTGTACTTTGCTCTGCAAACTTCTATCTTCACTAGAAATCCTCCTTCCCAATTCCAGTACTCCCTGTCCTTTTACAATGCTTAATTTTTCTTCACAGATCTTATCTTCATAAATAGTACATATATTTAAAAAAATTTGCTTGTTTTTTGGTTATTTTTTAGACTGTAAGCTCAGTGTGGACAGGCATTTTAGACTACAGCCGACCCTTGAACAACACAGATTTGAACTGCATGTGTCCACTTATATGTGGATTTTTTTCAATAAATACATACTACACAATCAAAGGTTGGATGAATCCATGGACACAGAACCACAGATACCGAGGGCCTATTGTAAACTTACCCTTGGATTTTCAGCTTCACAGAGGGTCAAGCACTCCTAACGTCTGAGTTGTTCGAGGATCAACTGTATTTTCTTTACTGTGAAATCCCACAGTACCTGATGTACTGTAGACACTGAAATATTTTTTTAAGGATTGTATGTGAAGAACAACTTGAGAACTTGTTGGAAAAATATATTACACTCCTATCCAAGAAAAGGATTCCTCTACATTTTGTCTTTCATGGATTTGTTTATTTTGGCACCATATACTCCTTAGCTTACTCCACTTTAACACCAACCTCTCACAGTTTCAGTCTTGTATTCAAACTAGTTATTAAATATTTCTACCTAATTATACTGCCTTTAACTCAAACTTTGGGTGTATAACTGGATTCTTCATCTCCTATTTCAAGGAGCTATGGTACCTATTTTTAAGTTAATGATATCACCATTCTTAAATTTAAAAATATTTACCTTCATCTTATTGTATTATTTATTTGACTTTTCTCCCACATTACACTGAAAGTTTTGTAAGAACAATATCTATTTCCTTTTGGCATGCTTCAGAATCCTTAGCATATTGACTTAAAAAGAGAAGACAATATTTATGAAACAATATTATAGATAAATTATGAATACCTAATGTAGATAGTATATCTGGTTTTGTATATCCATCATGACAGAAACTAAAGTAACAAAATATTATAAAGGGAGCCAATAAATATACAAATATATAATAGAAATAGGAAGAGATTAAAAAATCCCAAATTCCTAGTTTAGTGAAGTTCTGGTAACCTCTCCATTCTCCCCCTTTTAATTCTATATTACTATGAAATCTGGCCACAAATGCCAATACAATGCCTTATATGTCTTGACTGAACAATTGGGATGACTGCTTTTACTCAGACTGGAATCACTTCTAAAGCCTGAAACTGACAGTGGCAGAGCAACCTCTTTCAAACTTTCCTTCCCTCAGTCCACAGTAATAGTCAACTAAACAATTGCAATTCTGGTAGCATAAAAGTTCAGGCCAGGAAGAACATACGAGCCATCAAGAAGCCAGCTCAAGAACAGAATAGCTAGAGGTAGATATTTTCCCTGAATACTTAGAATAGAGCTATCCTAGACTTCTACCCCATAAGGTGTCCTTATGGAGAGATGGATATCAAAGCATAGATACATCTAAACCTGACTTTGCTTTCCAGTCTCTCATTGAAGAAAGTAAGCATGCCAAAATTTGGCCCCATGTGGGCACCAACTATCTTCTTCTTTCAAAATATTGGGAGCTTCACTGAGTAGTACTGACCACAATTGTTTTATTTCACATAGCTTGCATAGTCAGTCAACCCATATCTAGTTACCTCCTCTTCAGGAGTAGAATGAGGCTAGAGTGGAGGGAACAGTGAGCTTCTATTAA
Organism: Mesoplodon bidens; assembly: GCF_964165515.1. Classification (NCBI taxonomy): domain Eukaryota; kingdom Metazoa; phylum Chordata; class Mammalia; order Artiodactyla; family Ziphiidae; genus Mesoplodon; species Mesoplodon bidens. The sequence goes on along the minus strand of NC_138161.1, from coordinate 50,963,862 downwards.
TATACATTATCAAATAGAGTTGGTTTCATCTTAAATTTACCAAGTATAAACTATATTTTCATTACTTTCTTCACATGCATTATTTTATTTATTATTGAATATTATAAATCTACAAAATAGCTATTATCATTATACTTATTTTTCCCTAGTAAATGCCATAGCCAGTGTTCCGACTTATGTCGGACAGCCTTTACAACTTTAGCTCTTTACCACTACCACATATGTTAGAAGGAGTATTTGAAAAAATATCAATTATTTATTCAGTCAACAGATATAATTACTCAAGGTATTTCAACTGGTACGCCAGATCTACATATAGAATGTTCTTCATGACCTCTGAAAGTCTATAATATATTAGAGAAGATATGTGATTCTTTTTTTATTTTAATGACTACTTTCCTCTAACACATTTAAATATTTGAAAACAATTTGTTCTCCTGAGCGGTTTACTATTCCTTTCCCCAATCTACAAATCTGATTACCCAATGGATTTAGTTAGCAAGTTCTGTTTTTCACAGACGGCATAGCTTCTTTCAAATTATCAAAAACTCTTATTTGAGTAGTTCAAATAAGTGAGGTAATAGTTTAATGTGCAGAGTTGAATTTGGAGCTTAAAAGAAAATATATGAGTAAATGTGTAAAATTTATGTCACTAAATAATTTAATACAGTCTCATAAATTCAGTGTTAAAATATATGTTGAAGACATTCAAATCTTAACTATTAACGTTTCCCACTAACTAGATTCTAATAATTCTAGATGCACACGTTGGGGTAGATGTCCTAGGATACTCAATTTCAGCAGGTCTAAAATTGACTATTTTGCCTTCTAAGCACACTTCACATAACTTTTCTATTTTTGCCATACTTTTCCCTGATATTTAAAATCAAAACATGTGGGAGGCCGGCCAGGACGGCAGAGTAGAAAGATCCTGAGCTCACCTCCTCTCATGAGCACAACAAAATCACAGCTGTTTGCAGAACAACCTTTGAAGAAAAAGACAGAAACCTACCAGAAAATATCCTCTACAATTAAGACATATAGAAGGAACCACGACACAGGTAGGAGGGATGTACTCACAATATAATCAAGCCCCATACCCCGGCGTGGGCAACCCATAAATGGAGAATAATTATTTTGTAGAGGTTCTCCCATATGAGTTAGAGTTCTGAGACCTGAGTCGGGCCCCCAGCCCAGGGGTCCTGCAATGGGAAAACAAGCTCCCAGAGCACTTGGCTTTGAAGCCAGGGGTCTTAATTTCTGGAGTCCCAAAACACTGAGGGAAATAGAAAGTTCACTCTTAAAGGGGGCACACAAAATCTCACGTGCTCCAGGACCCAGGGTAAAAGCAGTAGGAGCCTAGGCCAGACCTATCTGCTAGCTTTGGAGAATCTCCCAGGGAGGTCAGGGGCAGCTGCAGCTCACCCTGGGGACATATATACTCATGACAGCCATTCTTGGGAGTTCTTTCTACTGTGTGGACACTGGTGCAGGCAGATGTCATTGTGAAATCCATTAGCTCATTAGCGCCAAGACCTGGTCCTACCTAAGAGCTTATAGACTCCAGTGCTGAGATGCCTCAGGCCAAGCAACTAACTGAGTGGGTACACAAGCCCCACCCATTAGGAGATAGGCTGCTTAAAGATCTCCTGAGCTCACAACCACCTCTAGACATGCCTCTAGAAACTGCACTGCCCACCAGAGGACCTGGACCCATGTCCACACACCAGGGGGCAGGAATTTTCCCTGCCTTCCAGGATTCCCACTCTAGCCTCTGGACCAGCCTCACCTATCAGAAAGCAGACACCAGGTGCAAAAAAACCACAATCTCACAGCCTGTGGGCCCAGCCTACACACAGCAGGCCAGACACTGCCCTGGGATCAGTTGGGCCATGGTCTTGCCCACTAGTAGACCAACACAATCTTTGGGAGGCCCTGAAACTCCTTACCTGATTGTGTCAGGGACTGGCCCCACCCACCAGTGATCTGACACCTGCTCTGGAATTCCTGAGCCCTGAAGCCAGACTTTAGGAACCAGCTCTGCCTGCCAGTAGTCTGGCTAACCCCAAGACCTGGCTTCACCACCAATGGGCGGGAAACAGCCCCATTCCTCTAGACCCTGTCTCCACCCATCAGTGAGCCAGAACTAGCCCGGGACACCCCTAGATGTCTGCAGTCAGCTGCCTCATGACCAGACTCTGCCAACCAGTAGCTGGTAGCCTTTGCTCAGGCAGGACCTGGCAACCAATGGGCTAAGGGTCAACCAAGCCTACCAGACTGCCACACTGTCATCCTACCACAACAGAAGGAAGCAGGCAGCCCTCATAGGGGAAATCCCTAGGACATGTAGCTTGGGTGACAAGAAGGGAGCAAAAAGAACACAAATAACAAATGTTGGTAAGGATGTGGAAAAAAGGGAACCCTCGTACACTGTTGTTGGAATGTAAATTGGTACAGCCACTGTGGAAAACTTTATGGAGGTTTCTCAAGAAACTAAAAATAGAATTACCATACAACCCAGCAATTCCACTCCTGGGTATATACCTGAAGAACAACAAAAACACTAATTTGGAAGATACATGCACCCCAATGTTCATAGCATCATTACTTACAATTTCCAAGATATGGAAGGAGATGTGATACACACACACACACACACACACAATGGAATACTACTCAGCCATAAAAAATAAATTTTATCCATTTGCAACAACCTGGATGGACTTGCAACAACAAATTATGCTAAGTGAAATAAGCCAGACAAACACAAATACTGTATGATATCACTTACATGTGGATTCTAAAAAATACAACCAACATTGACTAACAAAAAAGAAACAGCCTCATAGATATAGAAAACAAACTAGTGGCTAGCACTGCAGAGAGGGAAGGGAAAAGAGGATATATAGGGGCAGGGGACTAAAAGGTACAAACAGTTATGTATACAATAAGCTACAAGGATGTATCGTACAACACAGGGAATAAAGCAAATATTTTATAATAACTATAAATAAAGTATAACCTTTAAAAACTGTGATTCACTATATTGGAAACCTGTAAAATATAATATTGTAAATCAGCTATACTTCAATAAATAAATAAATAAATAAATAAAAGTCTAAATATGTGGTCATCCAAATCAACCTTTTAATTTTTACCACATTTCTTCAAAGTACGCCATGCCAAATTTTTTTATTCTTTTTGATTCCCATTTTGTTGATTTGGTTTTTCAATAAGCAGATTTAAAATGATAGTATATTAAAATGTATGATATTATTAGAGAGATAATAATAAATAAGACAAATAATATTCTTAAATTATCACACCTTCTCCCAAGTTGGACTCACTTGCTCTATTCTCCTGCCAACCCCTTACAATCCATCTTGCCCATAGCCAACAGACCAACCCTTCTAAAATAGCAATGCGTTATGCCAATTCTTTGCTTAAAATGTTTCAGTGACACCCTATTGCCTATGTTAAAGAAAATATAAATTCCTCAGTAGATCACTGACAGTTCCTCCCCCATATCCTTTTCTCTGTTTAGAAACACAATATCCTATCATCTTCCCAGATATAACCTACCCTACAACAAAACAACTTCCATTTTGCTGGACATGTCTTGGGCTTTACCAGGTCTAACTAGTAACAGTGTTTTCCATTTATAACATCTGTTTCTCAAAATCTCACTCACCCTTAGAAACCCAACCCAAATCCTGTGCTATATAAAGATACAATCTTTCTCTTCCTGAAACCCCACAGTACTTAGGGGTAACAAATAGTACCCTTACAGTACAAAATATGCTGCCTTGTATTACAGTAATTTTTGAACACATCTCCATTATTTTACTAAAATCTCATTAAAAATGTTTTATATTCCTCATATCCTTCATAGCACTCAAGAGAGAAAACTAAACATAGTAGGTATAGTAACATTTAATAAATTTATGAATAAATATGCATTATATATGATTGTGATGAAGGTTAAAACACGTGGCCCTTTGTTGAAAAATGAACCTCAGTTCTGCATATGCTCACTATCCAACACTAAATTGTGTCAAGCAATGATTCCTGAAAAATGATCCTTACTGAGGATCAGCCTGCAGTAAATTTCTACATGAAACTGTTAATGACCTCACTAGCTTGTGTATTAGAAGAGAAAAATGATTCCAATAACTTCATCACTACAACCTGACATATGTAGTGGGAGAGCAAGCCATAATGTTTACAGTCTTATTGAGAAAATCTCTCATTTCACAAAATCAGGAGTCCACGAGAGAGGCAGTGGGCAAGAATGAAAGCTGCTCAGCAACTTGCTAGGTTGGAAGGAATCTAGGTGCCAATCATCTAATGCAATTAGATGGAGATTATTTCTTCAATGCCTTGGGTGAGAGCTAAATTAGATGATACATCAAAAAGGAAAAAAATAAATTTTGTATCACTAGATGGTACTGGTCAGATTCTGAAACTCTCTCTCCCTAATTTGTCTGTGCATCACTGATGGAGAATTGGAGATTAAAAATACTTATCATCTGTTGTAATAAAGTACCAGATGACTGTACATATAAGCAGTGACAAACTCTAAAGAGTAGATATCAAAAATTAGTAAATTAAGGCAGAACAGCAGTGTGACTTACCATGACGAAGTGCCATCCTGATACTCAGAATTATAATTGCAACATCCACGGCCAAACCGAAAGTACGTACTTGCTAATATTTGACACTTTAGTAAGACACTGGCCTTGAGAGGGGTCCATGGGCACAAATACAATCATATATTTTAAAGTAAAGAGAGTGTAACTTAGAGCTCTCTGATATGGGGTCTAGCCAGGCACTACACCCCATATATCAGAATATACTTACACTAACTCTTTCTTAATTTTGTTATTTGCAGAAAAAAATAAAACTAGTAAAATCTGTCCTGCCTCATAAAAATGAGGGGTTTCAACTTAGATTGAACAAGCGAAGTCATTGGTGGTGATAGGAGACACACAGGGAGGTGGGGAAAAGACTACCTTTGTACCTGCTGGATATGGAGGTAGCTTGAGAGCATGAGATCTGGAAGAAATAAAAGTTAGGGAGTTACCATGAACAATGTGGTAAAGAACCCCTTACTAACTCCTGTCACATATCTAGTTTTTCTTACCCAAAACTCAGGTTTAGCTGAAGGGTACATAGGAAAAAACTGTGTTACAGTGGAAAATTATGCATTGTGGAGATCTTGGAGGACACTCTGCAGAATTGTCTGATAAAGATCCTATGAAAGCTATTTTACAACTCTGTGAATGTCAGGTAACAGTGATGCAAGATAATTCTTATTTATAGGCATGCAAATTATGTCCTATTCTATATAAGTTCACTGACTTCCCCTTCTCTTCCCTAATTTCCCTCTGCCATCCTGAAGAAAAAAAAAACTGGTTTTACGTCCAATATTCTTAATCTATAAATGCATAGGTTTCTGAGATTCTCTTTAAATCATGTAGAAATAAAGACTCCAAATGAGAAAAAATAGAGGTTTTTTTTTTTTTTTTTTTTTTTTTTAGTTCAAAGTTTGCTAGAGCAAAGGAGTCAGCCCACAATGACTTACATTTGTCAGAAATTCGAAGGCAAGCAAGAGGTTCAGGAAGCTCTGTAGTGAAAAAAGAAAGACTTCAGGGATGCTTTGAATGGAGGTTTTTGGCAGGGGAAACTGGAGGTGGGCTAACTTAGAGTGGGGAATCTTATGTGATTAGTTTGGGTAGAATGTTTAACTTTCTCGGGTTGTCCTAATTTGGAAGAAAGGGAAAAGCTGAAGGTAGAGGTAAAAGATTAAAGAATATGACAATCTTAAAAATATTCCCAAGACTATTTAGAAATAAATTTCAAAGGAAAAGAACAAGGTGGATATCAGATGAGACTGAGGAGGAAGAGCATTGCATTGCAGAGAGAAAATGGTTAAATTACAAAAACACAAAAAAATATGACCTGTGCAAGAGACTTCAACAATTTCAGTGTATCTTGTCTCTGTGTGTAAGGGTGACTGTGTAAAAGAAAAGGACATTTGGGGATGAGAGTCCTTTTAAATCCCTCTAATTCACACTGTGGAGAAACAACCTACTTCACCTACAGACAAACTTCACTTTAATAGTATGTTCTTGGTTCAAGGTCTTTTGTTAGCCCCATTTAATGACTTTATCTAAAACAAGACACAGCTGTACATTTTCTGAGGATGAAAGGTTCTTGGGAAAAATTGGCTGATGCTTCTTTTAAGCCCACTAAGTCCCTCTGAGTCTTCACATTCCCTAGATGGCCTTGGAGCACTCTAACATCTTTGTTTGTGAACTTTCACTCTCCCTGCACGAGCATTGTGTAGGTCTGACATGAGCACAGGGTACAGAGTGCTTTATAGGAGCAGCAATACACCTTTATCCTCCCACTCCTGCTGTTTCTGAGGTTTTGTTTACACTTTCCTTTCAGCAGATTGTACATTATGAAATTCAAGTCCTGCATACTGGCTCTGTCAAACTACTGGTGTGAGGTCAGTGTGTTAATGGACCCACCTTCCACTCCTTCACTGCTTTATCCCATGTTGTTTTACTTTAACATGATAGGAAAAGAGCACAACGGCACTCCATATTCCAGGTTTACCGTAACATATTTCTCAAGTGGTAAATCCTTTCAGAAGTGTACAATGAAAAACATTTTCAATGTGAAGTAACAGCACACACATCTTTCACTGCATTTTTCTCTTTCATACTGCAAAATGACTTAATACAGAAGCAGCTGTGCCCTATTCAAGTGAGAGATGTGTGGTAAAGTCCGTGTGTTGTAACTGCAAACACAAACTACGTTTTACTCTCAATATTTTTGTCTTAGAGTTTGGGTGCTCAATGCCCCAAACTATTTACATTTGCTGCTCAAGAAATGGCATTTCATTGCAACACAACTTGGGACACAACACAACTTATATTTTGATGCTGTCACTAACACTATATTTTGCCACCTACTGACCAATAAAAAGTAGTTATTTGTAATTTCATACATGACACCCACTCAAAAACAGGTATTTAAGGGAAAGCTCTTGACAGTATTTTATCATGGACTTTGTCCAAATGTATATCGTATTTGGAGATATTCTTTCTTCTGATGGAAAAATGGATATTTTTACAGAGAAATTGACAACTCATAACCCCAATTTCCACTTGAAAGTGATTAAGTATCATTTGAATATGACACTTTAGGAAGAAAGAAATTTATAATTTTAAATTCAAGTTCACACAGGAAACTGAAACAGGGTTAAAAATATCCCAGGGTTCTGCTTTCGAAAGGATATGGAAGTAATCAATAGAGGAAATCTGTTCTGAGAAAAATGGCAGATAAAGAGTTTTAACTTAGACCTCAGGAGCAAAACTCTGGATGTCAGATCAATCAATCAATCAATCAATCAATTAATATGTAAGTAGGTAAACAAATAAACACATAGCTCTAGAATCTTTGCAGCCATATTAACTGGGTTTTTATGGGTATGGTATCTAAATAGATCATAGCTGTCCGATTTATATTCAAGATCAGGCCATTGGCACCAGGCTCAATAGGTTTGGTGGTATACTTTGACCAGGTTCTTCAAAATTCTTTGAACCTCTCCAAAATAACTTTGAAAAACTATATATCTCTTACACATTATTAGGTAGGAATGCAAGATTCTGTCATACATATAACTAACTACAAATAAAATGTTTCTGAAAAATGTAGATATTAATACTTTAAAATTTATTTTGTTAGAGAAATATTGAAATATCAACTTCACAAAAAAGAACAGTACACTGAATCCTCCTTTTCTACTACCCAGATTCAAAATTTGGATTTTGCTTCAGCTAAAACTTTTTTTTCTCCTTCTTGAGACATTATTAAACAAATCTCAGAAAGCATGTCATTTTACTCTATTTTAGTATGCATTTCTAAATAATATGTACTTTCCTATTATAACCATTATCATACCTGACAAATTAAGGATAAATCCTTGGTATCACCTGATAGCAGTTCATCATCAAAATTTTCTATTTCTCTCAAAAAACCTTTTTAAAGTTATTATATTCAAAACAAGATCTACCCAAGGACCTATTTGATGTTGTAACTCGTATCTTTTTAATCATACATTTTCCTCTTTCCTTCTCATTTTTTGTACCACTGATTCTTTACAGAATCAGAACCAGTTAAGCTCTAGAATAATCCACATTCTGAATTTTTCAATTTGCCTATTTGTATTAACTTCGTCTTTTATCTTCTGTAGTTCCCATAAATATAACCACTATCAAGGCTAAAATTAGGTAAAAGTATTTTGGCAAGAAGGCCTCAAAGGGATGCCAGGTGCTTTACACTGCATATTATTAGAAGGACAAAGGATGATTACATCACTTTTAGGGATACAAAGATTTCAGTGGGTTCAAATGATGGCAGCCGGTTTCCTGAATTATAACGGCTACTATCATCTCTTCCTTTTTCAGATTCATCCATTGATGATCATTATTTTTAAAAAATTAAGTAAAGGCTATAAAATAATGATTTTATAATTATACCATTCGATCCACATTCATTAGCTGGAATTCTGTAAACAGAAATTTCCTTGCAAATGAAGCAACTGACAAAGGATTAATCTCCAAAATTTATAAGCAGCTCATGCAGCTCAATAGCAAAAAAACAAACAACCCAATCCAAAAATGGGCAGAAGACTTAAATAGTCATTTCTCCAAAGAAGATATATAGACTGCCAACAAACACATGAAAGAATGCTCAACATCATTAATCATTAGAGAAATGCAAATCAAAACTACAATGAGATATCATCTCACACCAGTCAGAATGGCCATCATCAAGAAATCTAGAAACAATAAATGCTGGAGAGGGTGTGGAGAAAAGGGAACACTCTTGCACTGCTGGTGGGAATGTGAAATGGTACAGCCACTATGGAGAACAGTATGGAGGTTCCTTAAAAAACTAAAAATAAAACTACCATATGACCCAGCAATCCCACTACTGGGCATATACCCTGAGAAAACCATAATTCAAAAAGAGACATGTACCAAAATGTTCATTGCAGCTCTATTCACAATAGCCCAGAGATAGAAACAACCTAAGTGTCCATCATCGGATGAATGGATAAAGAAGATGTGGCACAAATATACAATGGAATATTACTCAGCCATAAAAAGAAATGAAACTGAGCTATTTGTAATGAGGTGGATAGACCTAGAGTCTGTCATACAGAGTGAAGTAAGTCAGAAAGACAAATACCGTATGCTAACACATATATATGGAATTTAAAAACAAAATATCATGAAGAACCTAGGGGTAAAACAAGAATAAAGACACAGACCTACTAGAGAATGGACTTGAGGATATGGGGAGGGGGAAGGGTAAGCTGTGACAAAGCGAAAGAGAGGCATGGACATATATACACTACCAAATGTAAAATAGCTAGCTAGTGGGAAGCAGCCGCAGAGCACAGGGAGATCAGCTCGATGCTTTGTGACCGCCTGGAGGGGTGGGATGGGGAGGGTGGGAGGGAGGGAGACGCAGAAGGGAAGGGATGTGGGAACAGATGTATATGTATGACTGATTCACTTTGTTATAAAGCAGAAACTAATAAAAATAAATAAATTTTTAAAAATGGCCTTTATCTGAAAAATTTCTCTCTGTTTCTCAAGGTCAAAGGAGAGTTCATGACTTTTGGAGTAAACATATGTCAAGCATCAAAAAATCATAAATGTCAGTCATGTATAAAAGTAATAAATGTAAGTCTCTGGAGACACTACCTTTTATTATATCAAATTATTTAATAAGTATCACTGAATTTCCATATCATTTCTGTAATTTAAGGTACATAATGATTTTGTTAATTTTAAAGAACATAAAATAAAATAATCACAGATGACAAAATACTAATTTGCACTTAGTAATCACTCATTATTTTCTATTTTCAGTCTAAAACTATGGAAAGAAAAATTAGGCTGAATACATTCACTTAATTAAATATATAAACAAAAGTGTTTTTTCTAACCAAGTTTGAGCCTCATTTCTTGTTTTCTTTTGTTATTTTTATTATTTTTTGTTTAAACAATAAGCAATGGCATTTCCACTGATGTATATTAAGTATCAAAAAAAAAACAAAACACAGTCTTGAGCACATATCAACCAATAATGAGGGAGAAATTTAACTGAATGTAGTGGTAAAATATCCCAGGCAAAATAAATAATATTAGTTTTGTCGTATATGATTAAGAAAAACTTAAAGGCTAGAAATAAAGAAGGGGAAAGTAGTTTAGGGATTGAGACCTAAAACCGAATTCCTCATTTAACACTCAGAACACCGACTGAATAGAGAAATTGCAAGATGGAATTTTAAGAACTCACCAACCTAGCTTTTGATAGAAACAAATCCAAAACATGTTAGTCCCCAGATAATCTTACTACCTTAAAAAGACTAACTCATTAGAATGTCCACCCTCTCTCATAGTTACCCTTGCCAGTTTGTCATTCTCTCAGGAAATATATTTTGGAAAAAAAAATCATGGGTTTTGGTTTCATCTTCTCCTCTCCTACATCCTCCATGAATGTTGAGCAGAACATTTAGCCATGGCGAAAAATAATAAAAAGATATGGTACAAATCAGCCATCTACATGATTTGCTCATTAATCAAATGGTTCCCAATTGGTAGAATAAATATTTGTAGATTTATTTCTAGGTAATTCCTGGAGTCTATATTCTTCTTTAGTCATTTTTATCATCCCGGTTTAAAGTATCTGTGAATTGTTGAGAGTAGAGAATTTGGGGGAAATATAGACTGCTTTCAAATTAACTGTTCAATTTTTTAATTGTATTATCTGGTAAAAATTACTTAACCTTTATTCGCCTCAGTTAACTAACCTGCAAAACTAAAATAATGTAAAGGTCTGAGCACACTGTTCAAAATTAATGTTGCTGATGTGCCCCTTTAATAACACTCTTCTATACCTCATAATGATTGTAAATATAATAAATAGTCTCAGTATAAAAAGACATTTTCTTTTACATTCTTATATTTTTCCTTAAAATAGTTTATATTCATACAACCATTTTGATTACTTTGTGCATTACCTTTATTGTTCAATTATTTCAAAAACATTTATTGATCTCCTACTATGTGTGAGACATTGCCAATGCTGAGAAGACAAAAGGAAAAAGGTACAATCCCTGTTCTCACTATGTTAGAGGAAAATAGAAGAAACAAAAATACAGTAAAAGATTATCTGTGCTAAAATAGATATGTAATCAGAGTTGTTTGGAAAGAACAAACCAAGCTAACAGTACTGGAGTGTCTGTTTAAATTTAAAAAAATAAAGGTTTAAACTGGGAACTGGAGAATGAATAGTGATTCTAAAATAAAAATACAGAAGACTCAGAAGAAGGAAATTTTAGGCATAATGAATAGTTTATGCAAAGACAAAGAGATGTGAAATTTCAGCATATCAATTCTTGCTGCCATACTTATCAATTATAAATCTATTGCTACTTACCAGTGTTCTTGGTTCCTTAATACACTTTCTATTTATGATTTATAGAGCAATCATTTTATGTAAGTATCAATGTTGATTTTATGTCTACAGAGAACAATAATCTGGAAGTAAGAATACCCTAACTAATTTAACTGCATCTTATTTCTATTTTTAATTTTATTTTCATAATAGATAGTACCGTCATTGATTCCAAAATCAAAAGGTACAAAAGGATATACATCAAAAAGTTTCCTTCTCACAGTCACACATTTGTCACCTCACATCACTGCTATTAGTCTCTCGTTTATGTTCACAGTTATTCTTTTTTACTCTACAATAAATACTAGAGACTTTCCAGGACAGCTCAAAAAAGTTATATTTCTAATTGCTGTACTATAATTTAAATAGTCCCCCAATGATAGACATATAGATTGTTTCCATTCTGTTGTTATTTAAATAATGCTGAAATGACTATATTTTTACATATGTCATTTTATTGTGCAAAATATCCCTCCAGGCTAAATCTAAAAAAATTAAATTGGGGAGGTCAGAGAATAGGTATGTTTATAATTATGTTCAATATTACCAAACTATTTTTCATAGTGGTTATATTACTCAAGGTGCCAATACTGAAACCAGCAGTATACAAGTGCCTCTGTTTTCCCATAGCCTGGGCAACAATGTGAGTTATTTCTCATGTATTTCTGGGGTTATTTTCTAATCTGACCTATTTATATGTCTATGTATATAGATGATGCTTTTTTCTTTCTTAAGGACTCTGATTATATATATATATGTATGTATATATATTTCTGATTATATATACATACTTCTATATACATAAACAGAGTAGGTAGATTAGATATATCAGATACTATCATGTACCATGTTATTTATATATATATATATATATATATAAATGGAGAGAGAGAGAGAGGGTGCATGTGTTTGAGTACAGTTTGTTTTGCATTTTTTGGTATTATATGTAAGAATGAGCAGAGTTTTAATCTTTTGAGTCATTTTTATTTCTATTTCTATGGGCTGCTTGTTCCCAAATGTTCTCTTTTATTTTCCTTTTAGGTTTTGGTCTTGTTTTAATGTAATTGTAGGTGTTCTTTACATATTAAAATCAACTATATATATATATTTTAAATCTACAAGGCAAAGTCCACTATAAGCAAAGTCAAATTATAAATGAAAAAAAGTAAAAAAAAAATATTTATCTAATATTCCAAAGGTCTCTTTTCCTTCTATCTATAATTACTAGAGTATTTTACAGTCAATAGAGATGTTCCTTCATACCAATACCCATAATTCCCATATGAAATGCTAATAGTAAATAAATGGAAATGGCAATAAAAATGGTGGATATACTTAAACTTGAAATCAGTGCTATTAATTTTTTATTACCTAAAAGAAAAAAATTGAGTGTCGGCTTCAATGTAATGAATTATATACATATAGATAGATTTCAATTTATTTTGAGATGACATTTCAATGAGAAATGTAAGTGCATCAGAAAAAAATATTAATCATTAACACCTGAAATAAAAACTCATTTGCAGAGCTTTTTGGAGGGAGGTGATCAATAAAGAGGTTGATGTGTTAATCATTTTGTGTATAACATTCTGTGAAAGCATCCTTAGATGAAAGGAGAACATACCATTTCAGGCGAGAGCTTTTGACATTTTTCAGAGTACTTCTCTCTACCAGGCACTGTGACCACAGTGGGCAAAACGCATGGTAGCACAAGTAATAACAGAATGAAAGATGGCCCCAATACGTTAATATAGTTACTTTAGATCCCTTCTATACAATACTGAGCAATATGATTGTGCGGTATTCCTTCCATATCAAACTTCATTGAAATCAGTGGTGCAGCTATCTCATTCATTTCCATACATCTTTATATACTTAATTTCAAATGTAAGTACTTCACATAACTGATTTTATTACATAATAAATATATTTGAATACTGCACTGAAAACTCAAATGTGTTCAACTTATTTTTAAAATACCCTAACTTGATAATGTACAGAAACCAGTAAGTTTTAAGGTGACATGACTTAAAACAGTCATGCTATTCAACCCCACATCAAATTTGTCCCACCAAACTCAAATCCATTCTCAACAATGTACCCTGATATTTTTTCAAACAGGACTTATTTTCACTGATCTTGCCCACTGACCATACACACAAACACACACACACACACACATACACACACACACACACTTAAATACCTTCAATAACTTCAATAGCCTTCTCTTGTGCCTCTTCCTTTGTTTTGTGTTCCAGCCATACTAACCTTTCTTCTATTTCTCAAAAAGTTCATGTTTCTTCTCGCTCAGGCCCGTCATCCATATTATTTCATCTTTTAGAATGACTGTTTTTCGCTGTTTTTCCCAGCTATTTGTTCATCCTTCACACGTCATCTCAGAAGTCATTCTACTTACTGTATAATCTCATAGCATTCTGCACTTCTTCAGACTCTTAAGAAAATTATGACTAAATTACCAATTGTGGTGTTTATTCCACCCCTATCCTTCTGCACCCTTTTCCCAGAAATAGAATCTAAGTTTCATGTGAGCAAAGACCATGTCTTACTTGTTCATTTCTATAACCTTAACACCCAGTTCCTGGTACTTAATAAAAAATAAATAAATAAAAAAGTCATGGCATGCTATGGTTTAAAAATAAAAAAAATATGCAGTATAGAAAGCACATTAAGTAAATCATAAGGTTTTTACATAGTACTAATGATTCAGCCTGAGCAGGCTGTGAGAGTCCAGTCATTAAACCATTCTTTACTAGATGCCAAGATGAAGTGGACTGTACCCTGTTGGATCTCCAAATTCTGGCCAAAGCAGCTTCCAAACACAGTGAGAAATTAAAAGCTTTGCTGATTGGATTACTAAAACACATAAAGGTCAACCTGAATGGCAAAATGCAACTATTTCAGAAATCCATATTTTCTGTATATCTCAGAAATAACTAAATTTCCTTGTCAATTGCATTATTATGAACTTTCATCAAATCTTTAACAGTGGTCATTTTTAAGTCTTTTGTGATTTACAGACAATTCTGGGTATACTCTGATACTTTTGCAAAAATGTTCCTATAAAAGGGTTTCATCTTCAAGGAAATCATGGAAAAGACTCTGATAAGTACAGGTTTCTGGTAACTGACTATACTGCTGAACTGAATGAATAAGCATTTTCAGAACTCTAATGGAAAACTGATGAATTCATAAAAGTGCTAACAAAAGATCAAGATGAAAAAAAACTTAATGACATGGGACTGGGTGAACTGATGAGGATGATTATAATTTTTGTGACTTTCTGTTTGAATAAAAAAAAAATCCCACAAGGACTCAAAGGCAAAAAATATACAAATCAATTTTCACTGCAAAGTAAAGGAGCTGTTACAGTGGAGGATTACTGGACTGAATGTCAATATTATGACATAGTATGAGGGTGTTTCATGTTTGGTAATTGCAATCATTGTTGCTTTTGTTGTGGTCATCCATTTACAATGCTTGGTGTCAGTTTATTTCTCTTGTAAAAATAAAAAAAATTAAAAAAAAGAAATCCATATTTCTATGGATACAAAACAAAGTAAAATTCTTTAGAATATTAGGTCATTGAAAAGTCAATTCTTTCAAATACACATGTATAATACCACAATTCCTATCATTTCACTGCTTTGAGTCTTTTCCACAAAGTAGGTCAGTAACAATAATATTTCAATTATTTCACTGTTTTGTTCAAAGGTGTTTAAGATTTTCCACGTATATGCTTTCATTAGTAACAAAAAAGTGAGACAAAGCAGACAAAAAAAAGGATCATTGTTCTACATTTATAAACAGGTTAAATAGTTCTAGTGCCTTATTAATAATTATAATCATTATTCTTGTGAATCTTAGGTGAGTGTATATTTTACCATGTTTCTGTATTAATTAACTCTTGAAAACTCAAAATGACATCACTGCTTAATTCTGATGAATCTCTGAGGTACAGGAATCATGAGTCAGAGAAAGCAGCCTAAGCAGGTAGAACTGTTTTGGTTTACCTACAAAGTTTGGGAACCATAATTATTCATTACACTGCCAAGATCATGGCAGAGTGCCCTCTGGTGTGAGTTCTGGGTAGTCCTCATAAGTTTAGACTACTCATCCTTTCTAGAGTACTTACTAATCTACAGTGTCTTTTCCCCTGGATACCCTCACCTTCCATCAATCTCCACCAATCCATTTCTGGATTGGAGAAAGAGAATAATAATAGGGAACAACATTTAGTGTGTGACAATTATGTTCTAAATATTCTACTGTGCTCTTTAGTTGTACTATCACAATTATTTTTACAATAAACCTATGAAGTAAAGACTATTTTTACACCCTCGCCTCTTTTACAGATAAGGGAATTGAGTTTTAGAAAGGATAAATTATCTTGCCTTAAATACCCAACTCTTAAGATACAGAGCAGAAATTGAAACCCAAAGTCTATGTGATGTCAGAGTCCTGGTTTTTAATGTTTTTCTCCTTTATCTAACAGATTCTAAACATCTGTATTAATGATTAAACTCATCTTCAAAGGCAAAATAATTACCTTTGGTTCTTTGGACTCTGGAATTAATTTGGGGCTTTTCAAAAAATATAAATTGGTAGACTGGGTCAATTAAATTCAATTGATGTACCAATGATAACTATATGTGAAGCCTTTCAAAAATATGTTTAACTTCCGTAGGCTTCCTAAAATGTAATGCCTATTAAAAACAAATAAAACATAACGTCTAGAGGTCACTTGAAAATCCAATTACTTCAGATTCGTCACATGCACAGGTGTCTTCTACAAAGATAAAGTCACCTCCAAAAGTTAAACAATCATATAAATCAAAAATATACTTAAACTCAAGTTTCTTCTTTTTGCCTCTAAATTTGCACCAGACTATATTTACTGCTAAAAATTAAACTTGAGATATTACAATAGCAATAAAAATGTCATGTAGGATTTGCTTATGTACTTTTAAATGATATTAAAAGTGAGTTTAAACTGGACTGCATAAAAGAAAAATGTGTATGGCTGTTGATCTTCCTTAAATGAGGTTTTTCTGTTGCTGTGGTGAGGAGGCTCACCACAGGAATGTAGGCAGCTCATAATGTCCAAACTTAAAGAAGAAGTGACCTATTTTTAGACAGTTAGAGAGCTGAGATACTAAAAGTTTTCTCTTCTTAGAATTCTATAGAAGAATATCACAAAGGGCCATTACAAATGATTAAGTAAATCTTTGACCTTGAAATCTGGGTCAAATATTTACAAACAAAAAAAGGAATAAGGTTGAATATCTATCTGAGAAATTCATCCAGTTTGGTGAAATATTATAAGGACTTCAATGCCTAATTCTACGCTGTCCTCAAGTGACATACTATTACAGAAAAAAATTTGAAATCATCTCAACTTTCTAGTTCCTTATACCTCTGGACATAACTCAATATCTGTTGGTCAGTCTCATATATGCTACAAAAGTGTGATAGTGGATATAAAACAAAGCTCCCAAAGTTTATTTTACTCTGACAGAGGTGAAGAAAATGTTTTTTTGTCTGATCAATGACTTCTAGATTTCTTTCATCATTTCATTGTATAAATGTCATCATGATCTTTCTCTATATAAAATTATTCTAAGAATAGGCAGCAGAAAAATATTTTACAAAATAATTAATAAACTAGTTTTAAATGAAGAGGTAAAATGTGTGTTCCCAGCAAACAGAGTGAATCCCAAACAATTTTCACCTGAATAGTACTATGATATTGCATAGAGGATCTGAAAGTTGCCAGTGGTCTCAGATCTAATATCTTCCACAGTAGAGAGGAACACAATTTTTGAACCAGAGACTATTAATTCTTGAGATATCATTATGTTTTAATAAATCTTACATTTAAAAAATTGGGAAATGCAGTATCTGCAACTGAACTTGGGTATTCTTTTAATATTTCCTATTCACTAAATGAGTTCATTTGTTTAGTTAAAATTTCAAAAAACCGTAGGATAAGTACACACTAGAGTGCCTTTGAAAAAAATTTTTCTGTTACGTATGTCAGTTTTGAAGCTGGTTCCTTTTGCTGTTTCATTGTATTGTAAAATATTTTTACTTCTATTTGAATTACATATTCCTATTTTAATCATTTGAATTTTATCACTAACATTATCATAGCAACTGTGTTTAGTAATATCTATATGAATGGTATTAAATTATACATTCTCCCTAGTCATTAAAAGCAGAGGAGAAACTCACAGCTCCAATTCTCAGGGTCCTCTGAATCATGTAAATTCTCCTGCTGGCCCCACGTTTAGGATCAAGAGGCTCCACATTTAGGATAGAAAAAGGACCTATTCTCCCCTTCCTGACACTCTTTAGTTCCCATCCTCCATTCTACCTGGTTCCAGTAGAGATTCCTCTCTCATCCTCCCCTGAAGACTAGCACCCACTTAAGAGTCAGCAGTATAGCTCCTGTATACCTTTACAGCACTACTGAGAAAGACCTCAGTCCTTCCTTGCATTCCTGCTTCCACGACACATGCACTGATTCGATCAACATCACATATACTGTCATGATTTTCCTCTTTCAGAGTCAGTCTCCTCTCAGAATCCCATGCCTTTCAAATCTGATCTAGGAATGCTCACTGTCTAGGACTTACACTGCTTGTATCCATATGCATGACTCAGGGGAAGTCACTTCATCTCTTTGAGCCATGTTTTCCCTCTACAAGACAATGGGATTATTAGGGGTCAAGTTATAAAGCTACATGGGCATTAAACAATCAGCTGGCCATAGGGTAATTATCAGTCCTCTATATATTTGATATCATGACTTAACTCAGCCTCTGGATTTGTGGACTAGTGATTATGATTAAAGGAGACACGAACAGCATGCGATATAAAAATAGCATCCCTACTCTGTTAAATATGAAAGTAACCTTTAGTCTTTTACTAAGCAGATAAACTAGGGAATATTTTGATGATAAAAAGTGAAATAAAAATCAACCAAGCATTTGCAGATAATAGGAATGAATGCTTTTCTACCACTGTGTTACAAATCTTCTGGTGTGAAATTTGGAAAAAAAAAAATCTCTCTAGCTGATGGCCATACTTGGTAGCTGATGTACTGAATCAGAATAATTCAAGACATGATAGAGAAGTGGTTCTCAAGTCCTGTGTACAGATTTATTGCAACAAAGACACTTGGAATGTTAACTTATAAAAGATATTTCTCATTACTTTTTCAGGCCCTAGGAAATAGCATCACTGTAAGTAAATATCAATAATTTATTGTTTAACAAACACCTCCCATTTCCTGCCAAGGATTGTGATAGAGGGCCAAACTCAGGAATCACTATCCTAGAGGACATTATCTAATAGTTCTTACTGCCCTTATCATTAAAGAATTAGTATTATATTTTGATAATCTCCATGGATGTAAATCTAGGTCAAAAACCTGAAAGAGTATATCAGAAAAGTATAGCTCTTACTTATATAATTGGAATTTGGCAAGAGAATAGATCTAAAAATTCTCACCAAAAAAAGGTAAATAAACATGTGAGGTGATAGATGTCTTAATTAACCCAAAGGGGGAATCCTTTCACAATGTATGTGTATATCAAATCATCAGTTGTACAGCTTAAATATCTTACAATTTTATTTGTTAATTATACCTCAACATAGCTGAAGAAAATAAAATGAAATGATGGCTCTTATGATGCAGTATTATTAATATCACTAAGGTTCCCTCCAAATAGCCTTAATGCATACTTGACAGAATAAAGAAATGCAATTTTCTCTTATATTGTTTTAGAAAATGAAGAAAATATGTTTTCAAACTATTCTAATTTGCAAAAGCATACCACTGACTTTACAATTCTACATGAATTAGATCTATTTTTATTATATTTATCTTTAGTGGAGACTAACTGACAAATATAACTGTATTTATTCAAAATGTACATGATGATTTGATATAAATGTACATTGTAGAATGGTAACCAAAATAAAGATAATTAACACGTCCATCACTTCACATAGTTAACATAGATAACTTGTGTGTGCGTGTGTGTATGTGTGGTGAGAATGCTTAAGATCTACTCTCAGGGTGAGGTCAAAGGGCATAAATTTTCAATTATAAGAATAAGTTCTGAGGATCTAACGTACAGAATGGTGACTATTGTTATTAACAGAGTACTTGAACTAGGCTTATTTTAAGCATTAAACTATTTAAGAAATGCTGAGATTCTCTTATTTAAATTCTGCATAAGTCAGATTTTCATATATTCTTGAGTAAGCAGTTGTCGTGACTGACTTTCTTATTATACATAGCTCATGCCACAACGTCAAATTTTTATTCTTGGTGATAATCACCATAACATAAAAATGATATAAATAAGAATTACAGCTAGAAATGCAGAAATATAAATGCCATTAATGATATATACTCTAGGAATCTTTGAATGGGTTGACTACCCATATTTGAAATGTGAAAAATACAATCACTGTACTTTTTTATCTACAACACTATCAAAAAATTACTTTCACCTATTTTATCATGGAAGTGGTCTGTTGTTTCACAGAATTAACGGCATATGTCACTGTGCTATTGTATACATTCAATCTAAGAATTAAATCTCAAGGTAGAAATATGTCCAACATAGATCTTTCCAATTATCTCCAAAATGATCATGCATTTTAATTGATATTAATGATAACTGTGAAGTGGAAATTAAAACTCTCTTTTACATCTAAGACCTGGAATTGGAAAAAACTTATTCTAAATTCCAGTGAAAATTAAGTAAATGGAGAAAATCTGACTGAAGCCCAAGCTGAGTTACTCTGAGTAATGTAATGCTACATGGACTACACTGTGTTCCTCTCCTGATTTAAAGAAATCAGACATGAATCCTATGCTCAATCTTATTTTGGTACCTTGTTATAGGAGGGATTTCTGCTTGTACTTAGGCTGTGTTGTCTACTGCTGGGGATTCAGATTTATCTTTGCTTCTGTTTCATATTTGTGGCATGGGGTCTAATAGAAATCCATCTATGTGTGCATCTCTGCTAGGTAATCCACCCTGATCATAAGAAGAGTCTCAGTGTCCAGGTTTGAACTGAAGCTACAAAGAAAGTCTTAGTTATTTAATGGGGAGTGATTCAGTTCAGGGGTTTGGCAGTTATTCAAATCTATTTTCATCCCTACTCCCTGGTCCTATATTCAATTCCAAGGGAGAAAGAAAGTTGTTAGTTAAAATCAAAGGGTCTTACTATGAGATATAGACAATGTTATTCTATGGTCCTTATCCCAGCATGTATACAAAGAGGCAGGAGCCCTTGTTTGATACAGTGAGAAAGACCAGAATGTGAGTTGGCCCTTTTGAGGGATAGAGACAGCCAAGAGAGAGTTCAGCTATGCCCAGCACAAGAGTTCCACTCAGTCATCTGATAAAACAGAAGCAATTGTCAACAGCTCTTGTCATGCCTAAAAGCCCAGTAGTGATCACAAATCAGAGAAAAGCCACCTGAATTAGTGGAGAACTCCCCAAAAAGGGTTCAACAGCCCTGGGGGAAACTGGCTATAATAAGGAAGCACATATATATCTCCTTGGAACTTCCAGAAATATTCATTATGTGTGATAAGCAAAGGAAATGTACTTATTAACACACTGTATTAACTTGTCCCCATGTGTATCTACAGTGAGTAAGGTACAGTAACATTGGGCCTCACTTATCTATTTATGTATATGCCCCTTTGTCATATTAACCTGCTCTTTGATTCCTCACTTCAACTCTAAGAGATATATATTAGGTGAATTCCCTGGGAAACTTCCAAAGCCACCATGCAGTGAGTGGTAGAACTAACATTAGAACCAAGGATTTTGTCCCTTCAAAATCTGTATTATTTCTTCTATACTGTTGCTTATAGGAAGGCTAAATTAACAGCAGCAATTGTCCTTTTGAAAACACCCTTGGAAACTGTATCATGATTTTTTAATCTAATCACAATTAATGTTATATAAAAATTATTAAAAGAATATCAACAAGCCCATTCACCATTTCTGTTTAATATTGTTTGCCAGTGTGATAACATAAGAAAAATATATTAAAAGCAAAATAATTAGAAAGGAGGTTTTTCATATGATAGAAATATCTACATAGAGAAGAAAAAGATTTTTAACCTTAGATAAAATGAGGTTAAGCAAGTGTTAAATAAAGATCAATATACAAAATTCAATTGCATTTCCATGTACTAGCAAAGATTAGGAAAAATGTTAAAAACATTCAAAATAGAATCAAAATATTTTAAAATTGTAACAAAATATAAACAAGGACATGCAAGATTTATACCCAGAAAATCATGAAACATTACTGAAAGTCAATAAAGAAGGGCTAAATTAATAAGATGTATCTCATGGGTGTGGGTAGGAAGATTTCATAACATTAAGATGTCAATTCTCCCAAATAGATATATGGATTTATTGAAACTTTAATCAGAATCTTCACAGAGTTTTAACAATATTTGAACAATTTGTTCTCAAGTGTACATGGAAGAGCAAAGCCAGAGAAGTCACCATTCCTGAAGAAGAATATAAAAGATTTACTTGTTTTACCATATGGGAAGATAATGATAAAACCACATTAAGTAAGATGCTTGGTATTTGTGCAGGGTAGACTAAATGATGAATGGAACAGAGCAGACTAGGTAATAGCATCATACATACACAGAGTTTGGGTATCTGACCAAGATATAATGGCAAATCAGAAAAAAAGTGCCAGAAAAAAATGTTTTTTTCTTATAGGGAAAAAAAAGTTGGATTCTTGCTTCCTACTGCATAATAAAAAAGAATGAAAGATGAGAAAAACATAACTCCAGATAAACTAGGAATTTAAATGTGAAAAGGTTACTTTTGAAACTTTAAAAATATAACTAAATATCTTTCTAATCTGAGGTTAAAAAAAGATTTCCTAAACAAGACACTCAAATCTCTAAAATAAAAAGTAATGCTTAATAAATTAATTTATATGAAGATTAAGAAGTTCTCTTCATCAATGGATATCTTAGAGGTCAAAAACTTATCTACAGGGGCTTCCCTGGTGGCGCAGTGGTTGGGAGTCTGCCTGCCAATGCAGGGGACTATGGGTTCGAGCCCTGGTCTGGGAAGATCCCACATGCCTAGGAGCGGCTGGGCCCGTGCGCCACAGCTACTGAGCCTGCGCATCTGGAGCCTGTGCTCCACAACAAGAGAGGCCGCGATAGTGAGAGGCCCGCACATCGCGATGAAGAGTGGCCCCCACTTGCTATAACTAGAGAAAGCCCTCGCACAGAAACGAAGACCCAACACAGCAAAAATAAATAAATTTAAAAAAAAAAGAATAGATTCTCTCCATAGAATCCATGTTAAAAAAAAAAAAAAAAAACCTTATCTACATAATTGAAGTAAATACTTGCTACACATTACTGAGAAAACATTTTCAAGAATATAAAGGAGTTATAAACCAGTAAAACAAACAAACAAACAATCCAATAGATAAGGCATTTTATAAAAGAGAAAATACATGGGTATTAAATATATGAAATGTTCCAAATAAGTAAGAAAAAAAATGTAAATTGATACTAAAATGATACATCATCTAATATCCTTTCCATCTGCAAAAATTAAGCAGTCAGACAAATTTAAATGTTGGACAATATAGGTCAATGCAGCAATAGAATCTCTTACACATTGCTAGGGCAATTTAAGTTAGTTCAAAACACACCTAGGAAAACTACTTGATGTTATCTTGTAAAGTTTAACATTTACTTGTGGTAGATTGTTTAATGGCCTCAAATTCCTCCCTTCCTTGTGTGCATTTCCCTTTGTCATATGCAAATCCCTTTGTGCTTCTCCTATCAAGAGCTAGAATTTATTTATATATCAGTGAAAACAAGAGTATGGTTGGATTTTATAAACATATTCAGTGAAAACTGCATATTCCAAAAAATCATATAGGGATATGACAAATTTTTACTGAAGTACAGATTCTGAGAAATTAACATGAAATATTTTTGATAAGGAAGAGCCTTAGGATCAAACCTTTGTAAGGAAGAGAAAGAAAATAGAATTGTACAGAGGGATTACTTGATCTACAGCAATGCAGGCCCAGTGAAAGTCTCAGTGGTGGATTTTGAATGGCCCTCAGGAAGTCCTGAGAAGTCAAGAGGGACTTTATACTCTGGCATCAAACAGCACTTGGAGATCACTGCATGTGGGCAAGCCCTGAGGCATTCCCTGACACTCTGTCAGTATAACGCTATCTACTGACAACACTCTCAGCAGTTTGGCCAACTTATTCAATGAAGGGGGTTGGATTGCACATCACAGTGTCCACTGACTGGGTGACTAAGTTTTATCCTTTTTCAAACCTCCTGTTGCCATTAAAGTGAATGCTCATCATGTCCAGGATTCAAAAGAAACCTCCAAAATGAAAGGTATCCTTACCACTCAGTGCCCTGTTTTTGAAATTTCATGTTGGCAACTTATTTTCTTTTGTACCAGCTCAGCAATCTATTTAAAATGAATTTGTAAAGGTGTTTCATTCATCATTTAAATTATTTGAATTGAAAGACACATAAAGTTGCATCATATTTCCCATGTCAGTAGAGCAATGGGAACTCCCTCCTTATGGAGGTAGAACGTAACTCCTCCAATCTTAATCGTGGGATGTATGTAGTGACTTCCTCATAAAGAGTACAGTATGGAAGGAAGAAAGAATAATTCTACAATGGAAATACCTGACAACCACTACCTCAGCCAAGTAAGTGATCAAAGATAATATCACTGTTGAGACATTTTAATAACATATGCCCTTGATATTATGGTAAGAATGGCACTTTACCTGTGATATCTTCTTCTAAAACCAATAAACTCAGTCTTATCATGAGAAAAACGTCAAACACACCCATATTCAAGGTCACTGTAAAAAACATCTGCCCAGTATACCCCCAAAATGTCAAGGTGATCAAAAACATGGAAAGTCTGAGAAACCGTCAGTCTAGAGCAACCTATGGAGACATGATGACTAAGTGTAATATGGTATCCAAGATGGGATACTGAACAGAAAAAAAAAGACAAGAGGTGAAAACTAAGAAAATCAGAATAAAATATAGACTTTAGTTAATAATAATGTACAAATATTGGTCTGTTGGTTGCTACAAATGTACCACAGTAATGTTAACCATAGAGAAAACAAGATTGGGGTATGCAGGACTCTCCAGAATATACTTGCAAATTTTTTGCACCTGTAAAACTTTTCAAAAATAAACAAAATTTAAAACAAATACAGAAAATATATTCAATGGTGGAAATTAGTGAAAAACATTATTTGACTCTGCAAAAATTAAAGGTACCCTTTACATGATTATTTCACTGACAGCTTCATTTAAGTGATTGAGTTGACTTTTTCACATATTGTACTGTAATCATACTTACAAAATTGAGGTTACATTAGCAATTTTCTGCTTGCTTTGATTCAGATAAGTAACCCACACTCAGATTCTTACATTGTTACATATTACTTCTTGTAGATTGAGCTAACCTTGCTCTTTCCTCCTGAGAGCAAATGTTTGAATTCAGTCAGTCTCACCAAACCTTTGGAAGGACTTTTAACTTACATTGAATTCTTTATATTAACTCCAAAGAAGCAAATTAGTATTTTAAATAAGAAAAAAAAAATTTTAATGAATTTAAAGATTTTACTAGTCGGTAAAAAAAAAAAAAAAATCAATGATTATGTTTCAATTGGGTATGCCATTCCAATTAAGTCTGACATGTATACATATATTTTGTCAATTTTTAAAACGTTTCCAGCATCAGGGATAGTGGCAAAACTATAAAAAATTTTGAAATTAAAATGAGTAAGATATTTTCTTTTACTCTTTTGGGGGACTTCAAATTCAACTTAAATTACTTTCAGCCAATTGAGTTCAGTTGTTGCCCCTTGTGATCATAGGAATTGACACAATGCCTTGTAGAGAATAAGTTCTCAATGTAGAGGCTGTATGTACTTGATACACATTTCCAATATGCAAGAGTGAAGAGTGAAACTCATATACAAGATTTTCAGTCCATTGAGTAAATATAAACATAAATCCATTTTAGAAGATTTAGAACCTTCTAAATACATAACTGAACAAGACATAGTCTAGATTTCAATAAGAACTATGATAACATTTGTGCCCAAAAATAGTTTATAACTACAATGAGAAAAAATTCCTAAGATGGGACAGAACCAAAAAAGAAACCACTCTTGGACAGAACACAAAACCCTGCATATTTAATATACATATATTAAATCATGTCTGAATGAGCAGTATTGTAAGGGAAATAGAAGCCAGAAAAAGGAGAATGTGTGATTAAATAAGGACAAGGTAGTAATAAAGTTAACATTTGGATGAAAGTCAGCTGTCAATCTTCAGAGGCCACACATGTGGCTTAAAAGAAGGATCACATACCAGGAAAATGGATAAACTGGGCCTCTGAAGGAAGAATATCAACTTAGAATTCTCCAAATAAAACAATACCCCAAAAGCATAACATGGTCAATAAATGAGTTGGGAAAACAAACCAAAAATAAGCAAACCCAATCCCTGTAAAAGCATGCTTGCCTGATTTGGCCCCGAGTTGAGACTGAGTAGAAGGGAACAAAAAAAGAGAAAAGAAAAAAGAAATCTTCCCTAACCATAAGCTCATAATCACACATGTTTGTGTCATGAAATCATAGCATCTGTTGCCTTAAAAGTATAAAAAAGAAAATTTAATCAAATGCAGCCCCATGTTGGTTTGCCTACAGGAATCTGGATAAAACTAATATAAATGTTCTTTGGAGGAAAATATTTTAAATAAAGGCCTCAAATCCCTCCTATTGATGGAATTCCAAAGAGCAGCCCCCATTCAAAATAATGAAACCCATCAAGAACCACATCATCACATAATTACATAAACACAGCAAAAAAGTCAAACTAAAGAATCAGATTCCCAAAGAAAATCCACAGTTAGACATGTCATGGTAAAATAATGGAGCAAAACAAGAAAAAAGAGAAGGTTTTAAAAGCAATAAATGGGAAAGATAAGTTAATATATAAAATAATGGCTATCAGACAGTTCTCAATAGCAAAAAAGGAAGTCAGAAGAGAATGAAATAATATATTTAGATTGATGAGAAAAAATAGCTAACCAATTGTTTTGGGGGTGATTTTGTTTTCTTCATTCTCTTTACTTTTTCATTAAAATAAATTCTCGTTTTTAATGTAGTAAAAATATTCCATTCTTTCCCTTAAGGCTTGTGTTTTTATGTTTTGTTTAAAAACAATCCTTTCTTATTCCCAAGTTCATGAAGAATTGTTTCCTAATTTTCTTTTAAAGATTTGTTTAAGCCAAAAACCTATATAAGATTTTGAACACACAACTGAGGAAGGATTCCATTTAGAATATTAAATTAACTGCTACAAAACAGTAAGAAGACAGTTTAGTAGAAAACTTGGAAAAATACATAAAAGATATTTCACATAAGGGTTTCAAAATCAGAGGTAATATTTATATTTAAACCGGGTAATATGGACACTGATTTCTTTCCCTCTTTTTGATGAAACATACAAATAGTTTTATGCCTATGACAGACTTCACAGAGAAAATATGATAATAAATAATGTGAAATCATATAAGGTAATATATAACTAAACATATAGGTAATTTCAACAGGCATTTTAAGGAAAGAGCACAGTGAACTTGGAGGGGTTGTCATGTACTTTTAAGAACAGAGATTTGCACTGGTACATTCTTGACAGGAGAAAAAAGGAAGGGAGGAAGGAAGAAAGGAAAGAAGAATATTATACATAGGAAAAGCTATATTTAGTGTTGGCAAATGTGGAACGAATCTAAGCAAACCAATGCATAGCTCTGTCAACTTCAGTCTTTTCTGTTACTAAAGAAGCCTTTTTAAAGCTGTTCTGTTTGCCCCTTGAAATATGTCAAAAGATTCTTTTCAGGTTTACCTAGAGAGCTTTGCCTTTGTATAGCTCCATCCTCTTATCCCAGAAACAATCATTCTTGCATGGCATGGTTACCTTATTTAGTGAGCTTTGAGAGCTTTTGCAGGTGGACAATATTTCACATGCAGTTTGGTTTGTGTACTCTAAACATTGCTGAACAAAAACAAATCCATTCAAAAAAATAGCAGTAGAGGGATCAGAAGCTGCTAAGGTTAGAATCATTCTCAGAGATGAAGTGGCCTAAAATTTTGCTTTCCTTCAGAGTCCAAAAGAAAAGCAGATTTATAAATGACATGAGGAGAGCATGCAGAGAAATGAGCTGAAGCAGAGAGATGCTGTGTGTATCTATGCATATTTGAGAACTGTGATTAATCTGTTAAACTGGCCATTTTTTGTTTTACTACAATTTTCTAGAAAATAAATGGCTCTTTTAGGTACCTGTATAATGAAAGACAGATATATGAAATCAACTGTTTACAGGTTAATTTCACTTTTTCAACATAAGTCAAATTCTTAGCAAACAATGAGACTGCCACAAAATCAATATAACTAGATTCTTCCTATAGCCAAAATAACCAATGACTGTTTCGGTGGTGCATTACTCACACGGCCCAAAAAACAGTCACACAATTGGCTTACAGGGTAATACTGCAGAACACCACTTGCCGTGGGAACAATAAATGTGTCTAATAAAGATTTCTTCCAGCTAGATGGGCAATAAAGTTATACTGCTCTACCACAAAATTGTCACAGATGCAATACCTGAACTATGTCTCTGGCTTCCTCAAACCTCTATCTGGAGAGGAGAAGAGGTGTTTTTTGTTTTTTTCCCCCAAATGAAGCCTGTCTTAGTAACCTGTTTCCTGATGAGGACTAATAACTGCTACTGAGTCCAGCTTTTTGGCCCTAGTGAAGCAGTTTGATTGGCCATCTACTTGAGCTTGAAAATCACACCTATCCAGTCAACCTAAAAGGTTTATTATGTAGCCTTGGACCTTGCTAAGAATTCTAAAACTAGGGAAATACTAGGGATCATCCAGAAAAATCCCAGTCAGATCTGACAAAAAAGGTATACCATCAAAGCATGATTTGACTAGCATTTGTTAAGGTTATTTAAAACTACTTAAGAAGAAAGCATTTCTATAAAGACTCAAGCATTTTTTGATAAGCTCTTCCTACTGGTCAGTACATTTTATAGATTATTTCAAACTTCATCATAGACTAAGAAAAAATTATGCTATATGAGTAATTTAAAAATAGTTAATTTAGAACTTTATTCTATTGGGGGATTTTATTTTTAATTGGGAATACTGCAGTATCCCCAGCTAAGCGAAGATTTTAACTACAGGAAAATATGCATCAGATGTGCTTTTATTAAGTGTCATTGTTTTATTATTTATAAGCATATGCTCTCATCCCTCTCCCTTTCTTGTCACTGTCACTTCTTGTCATTTCTCTTTCTCCAAAATCACTTTTGTTATCACAGACATAGACCCTGATATAGTTGGGTGTTAGGGTGATCACAATACATAAAACACACACTTCCAAGTTAAATCAATAGCAAATCCATCCACTCCCTTTCTTATTCATTACTATGACCCTCAACATTTACCTTTATCCAATTCAAAGCTTTATAGGTTGGAGGTTACAGAGGAAAGAATACAAAGGAAAGAGGTACTGCATAAATTTTAGGTTTTATTAACTTAACACTAAGGTCTTGTTATGTTAATAGAAATGTTACCATTATACTATTCAGAATGCTACCATTATACTATTCAGAATCAAATATATATATATATATATATATATTTAGAATTTGAAAATGTATGTATTCATATATATAGGAAATTGTCTTGTGTTTCTGAAAAATAGAAGATGATCAAGCTAATAATTCTAAAACAATATCATTTTTCTGATTTTTTTTTCTTTATTCAGATACAGTAAGCACATGACATGTAACAATCAAGAAAAGATGCAGTTATTTGCGGGAACTGAATTCAGATCTTTTGTCCTCTGTAGGCCCAATTTCTCTACTATAAAAAAAAAGTCCAGTTATCCTATGGCAATTTAAAAGGAAGGAAAGGAAATACCTGTGAAGGATTTTTAATGAATTCTTAATAACATGAACTTAGCTCAATACTCTGCACAATTTAAACTGATTTTTAAAAAGTTTTCCTAGAATGTGAGCATTTCTTCAGTGTAAGTGATGATAATAATAATATGAATCATAATTCTCTTCCAGACAGAAACCTGATATGGCAGTTTTTAGCTCAAAATGACTTACCTGATTTATAATATCTAATGTATAGTGGATATAATGAAAAACTCTAAGGATACAACAAAGGGTTTTTTTCATATTTTAAAAAATCAAGTTTACTTAAAGGTTATCATAAGTCTCTGGAAGTTTGATAGTAAAATTCATTTCTGAGGGTTGTTTTACACTCCTGACCTGCATGCATATAGGTTTATTATGGTACAGTTGTCAAAGTTGCCATTTCTTCCGCGATGAAGACTGGCCCCTGCTCGCCGCAACTGGAGAAAGCCCTCGCACAGAAACAAAGACCCAACACAGCCAAAAATAAATAAATAAATAAATAAAATTTAAATATATATATATATTTTTTAAAGTTGCCATTTCTTGTGCATTAATACTTATTTTTCTGAAGCGAGTTTTTTCTTCTCTTTCTCTCCATCTCTTCCCCTCACTTGCTCACAACACAAACACACACAAATCTACTATCAAAATAAATAATTCCATGGCTTTATAAAAATAGATTATCAAAAGAAAGAAAGGTAAGTCAAATTGTGGTCTTATGATTTTGTCCAGGTCCCCCAGGTACCATTATCATGTGGTGAGTGAAGATACATTTATTACATTCTTTGCGATGTGTAAAATTTTAATTTTCCACTGTGAAGCATCTAAGGTCTGTCTGAGATAGTCAGAAATGCGTTTCTAATTGCTTTTTCCATGCAAAAGAGATATAACAGATTACCAACAATAGGACTATTACTCATCCATCTAAGTGCAGCTTCTCTTCTGCATGCAATATTTATAAGTGTTTATATACTTCTGGCTAATGCTAACAATCAATGCCTATTTGATGAGTCAACCTATATAACTGTCAAATGTCTGAAACTCACCAAGAGATTAAGTGTATTCTTGGCTTCTGTTACAGATTGTATTTGTGATTAAAAGAAAGATGAAGAGAGAAAGGAAAGATATCTTTTTGAAGTTTCTATTAGGAAGGAGAAAATGGCCTAGCTGCATCTTTCTTGTAGATGGCAGAAACACTTTTATTACTGTCTATTTTATTATATCAACTATAATAACAAAATAGGAAGAGATGGTTTTTCCTATCACTGTATTTGTGAATGGCATCTCAGTGTACAGTTTATGTGATGCTGGAATTAAGAACAAAATCCAATTACTTTAATAGTTTAATTGGAAACTTTCAGAAGTTGGAAGAGTTGGGTCCTCATCAATTTATAAATATGGTCTGGTTACATGCCTTGTTATTTTTGTTGTTATTTTTATTAAGAATATAATTTGTAGCTTTTAAATGTAGCTGTCCAGTTTTCCCAGCACCACTTATTGAAGATGCTGTCCTTTCTCCATTGTATATTCTTGCCTCCTTTATCAAAAATAAGGTGATCATAGGTGCATGGGTTTATCTCTGGGCTTTCTAACCTGTTCCATTGATCTATATTTCTGTTTTTGTGCCAGTACCATACTGTCTTGATAACTGTAGCTTTGTAGTACAGCCTGAAGTCAGGGAGCCTGGTTCTTCCAGCTCCATTTTTCTTTCTCAAGATTGCTTTTGCTATTCGCGGTCTTTTGTGTTTCCATACAAATTGTGAAACTGAGTTATTTGTAGTGATATAGATGGACCTAGAATCTGTCATACAGAGTGAAGTAAGTCAGAAAGAGAAAAGCAAATACTGTATGCTAACACATATATATGGAATCTAAAAAAAAAAATGGTTATGAAGAACCTAGGGGCAGGACAGGAATAAAAACACAGATGTAGGAATGGACTTGAGGACATGGGGAGTGGGAAGGGTAAGCTGGGAAGAAGTGAGAGAGTGACATGGACTTACATATATTCTACCAAACGTAAAATAGATAGCTAGTGGGAAGTAGCCACACAGCACAGGGAGATCAGCTCTGTGCTTTGTGACCACCTAGAGGGGTGGGATAGGGAAGGTGGGAGGGAGATGCAAGAGGGAGGAGATTTGGGGATATATGTATATGTATAGCTGATTCACTTTGTTATAAAGCAGAAACTAACACACCATTGTAAAGCAATTATACTCTAATAAAAATGTTAAACAAATTTTAAAAAATACGATTTGCATTATTGGAGTGATACTCATTAATTATGGGTCAACCTGTAGTTTTTTATTATCTTGGACATTAAAATTATACATAGTATTATAAGTCAAAGGGTACTATGAATTTTTCTTTTAATTTCAGTATCAAATAAGGTGAAATTGCCAGGTTATATTTTACATTTAAAATTTTATAAATTATTCTTATTTTGTAGAGAAACTCATATGTATGTCTATAAATTAGTATGGTTTTAATACTTATTACACTCTTAATTTGCAATTAATTGGCTATCAAACTTAATTTGGGGCCTTAAACATTTATCTGCAGGATTTAAACCAAAAGAATTTTGAAGTCTGTATTCACTCATTTAATAATCTGTAAGTACATGCTATGTATATTTTAACACACCATGTTCTATAAATAATAAAGATTCTAAGATTATTTATCACAAAATTTATATTTTTAGAGGAAAAAGACAGCTGCAGCAAGTTCGTTCCCAATATATAAGTGCTACATAAATGGTCATTAAGGAAGTGCAGTGGGAGCTTAGGAAATAATTCCTGGACAGTGCAGCCTGAAGATAGCATCTCAGAGAAAATGGGACACAAATTGTGTCAAGAAGAGTAGTTGGGATGTGAATGAAGAAAGGAAAGAGGGGAGCTCAGGTGGGAGGGAGGCTGTAAGCAAAGACTCATGTGTGGAAGTGATTTGTGTGGCTCGGGAGGCAGAGCTGGGAGATGGGGGAGCGTGCGTTTCTGTTGGAATAGATGAAATAGCTGGAAAGATGTTTACAAAGGCAGTCAGTGAGCAGACTGTGTAGGTAGGGTATTGCGTTTCAGACTCCAAGTTTGTGTTTTATCTTGTAATAGCAATCCATTTAAAAATGATCCATAGGAGGTGATAGATCAGAAGCAGAATTTTATAAACATTTATCTAAACGTAGTTTCAGTCAAAAAGAGTTGCACTGCCAGGGAGACAGGTTAGACTATCATCTCAGTAGTGCTGTCAAACCATCCCCATGCCAGGCCACAGGAGGGATATCCTGGTGAAGGACTAAGGATTCTTAAGGATTGCACAATTCCATTTTGTTTTTCTTCCTCATGGCTGAAATTTTAAAACGATACCATTGAAAGGAGGGAAATTAGATGAACCGGAAATTTGCCTGTTACTTGACAGCA
The DNA here is from genome assembly GCF_964165515.1 of Mesoplodon bidens. Taxonomy (NCBI): domain Eukaryota; kingdom Metazoa; phylum Chordata; class Mammalia; order Artiodactyla; family Ziphiidae; genus Mesoplodon; species Mesoplodon bidens. The sequence goes on along the minus strand of NC_138161.1, from coordinate 50,930,777 downwards.
CCTCCTGTAGGTTTCTGGGCTCTCCAATCTCCAGAACCTGTTACTGACACACGTGGTTTGTTGTTTTCAGGACACTGGAGCTATATGGTGTACTCAAAGTATACACAAGGCAAATGAGATGAGATCACAAATATGGCCATTTACCTTATAAACCTCAGTAATCCCATACCATTCTCTTTCCTTGTTGTCTACCTTCATTTCAGCCCCCAAACTTTTCCTTCCCCACTCCTCTTTTTATCATCAACCTTTCCTCTTGTCTGTCTTCTCTTTTTGAAGTGCCTTTTCTGTTTGGCGGTAAAAAGGCACAACAGAGGTATAGAGCAGGAACAAACAGAAAATAGTGAGTGCCCGACTTCTAGAAACTTAAGAGCACTCATTGCTCCTGAGTATTAACAGACTTCATGAGAACAATCAGAAATAGTGATAATTACAAAAGCTAAAGAATGGCCTTTCTTGGTTTCCTCTCTCTTTCCCTCTTGCCTGCACTTTTTGTGTATATATTGCTATCACAGTTTCTAAGCATGCCAGGTAGCCTAGATTTTAGTGATGGAAACTTGGATTATCATCAGATGGAGTGACATCATGAGGGGAGTTCCCTCAATGTCTTGCCAAATAGAGCAAGCATAAGGATAATTTTTGTAACATATTCTGGGTGTCTGCACTTTCCCACTCAACTCTCATAAGGATACAGGCCACAGGAGAAGAGCTTGGGCAGTGGAGACACCCGAATTCCTATACTTCCTACACAAGAACCAATGTTTGCACACGTCCAATGAATATGGTATAGCCTGTCACCATTTCTTCTAACTTACACCTAACATTGAATTGTATATACTCTAAATGATAACCATCTGGAAGAACAAACTTTAAGTACTAATAAAATACACACCACTACCATTTACATATGTTTAATATGCATGTATATTTATACATATTTTTTTTATTTTTTCAGTGAAAAAAGGGGATGGTTGTTTTGGTGGGGGGGAGTTTTATTTCTGATATATTTTGTTTCCTAAATTCACCTGCTAACATTGCAGCATGAGTCACTGTTTATATATACCCTAAAAACTAAATTCGATTTAAACCTTTAGGAGGGGGAATCTGGTCCCATGCTGTCAAGACACTCGAAAATTTAGCTTTCTATGTGAAGTTCAGAATGTTTGCCACAATTTTTTAAAGTGGCAAATCCTCTAGCAGGAGGCTGGACATACTGAGAAACATCTTTGGAATTTTTCAGTAAGTGTCTCTTCTAGTATTTGTACGTCTGTTCAGTATTTTTGCCAGGTATGTAGCCTTTCTTATGGATAATGGAAGTTAATTAAACATAGCACACGTTATATTTATAATATTTTGGCAGTAGAGTTTAGCACAATTCTGCTGGTATTTCTTCTTCAAAAATATTTACAATTTCCATTTTAGCGGGCTCTTTGAACATTAAAATCAGACTTCAATTCTCTAATTAAAGTGTAAGGGCATTAACACAGAAATCTCTTGTTATTCAAATGAAATATAAAGCATGTGGCATGGGATAAAAATGTCTCAAGCTCTCAGAGGTAATTACATCCATTAGTTGCAGTTCTCCTTTAGAGGGAGAGGATAATCTAATTGAATGGCCATATGCACTATTTTATCAGGTTGATGCTTTGCATTTTAGTATAGCTGGCATTTATGAAAAGAATCCTCCATTTGGAGAATCTTTAAAATGGTCAAAACAGACAATTTATCATCTTGATCTGCTCCTTACTGACTTTTTATATTATGCACAGATTTAAAGTAAGGTGACTGCTATCTAAGCACTGAACAGATTTTTTAAGCATAGAATTCTATCACATATTCTCCTGAGTTGTACACCTAACAAGAGACTGTCATCAGCACCAAACAAATCATTTATAAGTAAACAGACTTTGGAGTAGGGTGTTACAAAATTATGTTAAGTCAGTCAAATGCCAAGTCAAGGGCTGATTTGGATAGAAATGATCAATAAATTTTACTATAAAAATAAGCTCTTGGAAGGGAGGAAGATGGCGGAAGAGTATGATGCAGAGATCACCTTCCTCCCCACAGATACATCAGAAATGAATCTACACGTGGAACACCTCCTACAGAACACCCACTGAACGCTGGTAGAAGACCTCAGACCTCCCAAAAGGCAAGAAAGTACCCACGTACCTGGGTAGGACAAAAGAAAAAAGAAAAAACAGAGACAAAAGAATAGGGAGGGGACCTGCACCAGTGGGAGGGAGCTGTGAAGAAGGAAAGGTTGGTTTCCACACACTAGGAAGCCCCTTCATGGGTGGAGACTGCAGGTGGCAGAGGGGGTGAGCTTCGGAGCCATGGAGGAGAGCGCAGCGACCGGGGTGCAGAGGGCAAAGCAGAGAGACTCCCGTACAGAGGATCGGTGCCGACCAGCACTCACCAGCCCGAGAGGTTTGTCTGCTCACCCGCCGGGGCGGGCGGGGTCTGGGAGCTTAGGCTCGGGCTTCGGAGGTCAGATACCAGGGAGAGGACTGGTGGGGTGAACACAGCCTGAAGGGGTTAGTGTGCCACAGCTAGCCGGGAGGGAGTCCAGGAAAAGGTCTGGACCTGCCGAAGAGGAAAGAGAGTTTTTCTTCCCTCTTTGTTTCCTGGTGGAGAGGAGAGGGGATTCAGAGCGCTCCTTAAAGGAGCTCCAGAGATGGCCACAAGCCGCGGCTAAAAGCACGGACCCCAGAGACGGGCGTGTGACGCTGGGGCTGCTGCTGCTGCCGCCAAGAAGCCTGTGTGTGAGCGCAGGTCACTGTCCACACCTCCCTTCTGGGGAGCCTGTGCAGCCCGCCACTGCCAGGGTCCCGGGATCCAGGGACAACCTCCCAGGGGGAACGCATGGCGCACCTCAGGTTGGTGCAACATCACGCCACTCTCTGCCGCCGCAGGCTTGCCCCACATCTGTACCCCTCCCTCCCCACGGCCTGAGTGAGCCAGAGTCCCCGAATCATAGGCTCCTTTAACCCAATCCTCTCTGAGTGAAGAACAGATGCCCTCAGGCGACCTACACGCAGAGGCGGGTCCAAATCCAAAGCTGAACCCCAGGAGTGTGAACAAAGAAGAGAAACAGAAATATCTCCCAGCAGCCTCAGAAGCAGTGGATTAAAGCTCCACAATCAAACTTGATGTACGCTGCATCTGTGGAACACCTGAATAGACAACAACTCATCCCAAATTGAGGGGGTGGACTTTGGGAGCAAGATATATTATTTTTTCCCCTTTTCCTCTTTTTTGTGAGTGTGTATGTGTATACTTCTGTGTGAGATTTTGTCTGTTTAGCTTTGCTTTCACCCTTTGTCCTAGGGTTCTGTCCGTCCATTTTTTTTTCTTTTTTTTGTTTTAATTTTTGAAATTTTTCTTAATAATTATTTTTTATTTTAATAACTTTATCTTTATTTTATTTTATTTTATCCTCTTTCCTTCTTTCTTTCTACTTTTTCTCCCTTTTATTCTGAGCCATGTGGATGAAAGGCTCTTCATGCTCCAGCCAGGCATCAGGGCTGTGCCTCTGAGGTGGGAGAGCCAGCTTCAGGACACTGGTCCACAAGAGACTTCCCAGCTCCATGTAATGTCAAATGGCAAAAATCTCCCAGAGATCTCCATCTCAACACCAAGACCCAGCTTCACTCAACGACCAGCAAGCTACAGTGCTGGACACCCTATGCCAAACAACTAGCAAGACAGGAACACAGCCCCATCCGTTAGCAGAGAGGCTGCCTAAAATCACAATAAAGCCACAGATACCCCAAAACACCACCATACGTGGACCTGCCCACCAGAAAGACAAGATCCAGCCTCATTCACGAGAACACAGGCGCTAGTCGCCTCCAGCAGGAAGCCTACACAACCCACTGAACCAACCTTAGCCACTGGGGACAGACACCAAAAACAATGGGAACTACGAACCTGAAGGCTGTGAAAAGGAGACCCCAAATGAAGTAAGATAAGCAAAATGAGAAGACAGAAAAACCCACAGCAAATGAAGGAGCAAGGTAAAAACACACCAGACCTAACAAATGAAAAAGAAATAGGCAGTCTACATGAAAAAGAATTCAGAAAGATGATAGTAAAGATGATGTGAAATCTTGGAAATAGAATAGAGGAAATGCAAGAAATGTTTAACAAGGACCTAGAAGAAATAAAGAGGAAACAAGCAACGATGAACACCACAATAAATGAAATTAAAAATACTCTAGAAGGGATCAGTAGCGGAATAACTGAGGCAGAAGAACGGATAAGTGACCTGGAAGATAAAATAGTGGAAATAACTACTGCAGAGCAGAATAAAGTAAAAAGAATGAAAGGAACTGAGGACACTCTCAGAGACTTCTGTGACAACATTAAATGCACCAACATTCGAATTATAGGGGTCCCAGAAGAAGAAGAGAAAAAGAAAGGGACTGAGAAAATATTTGAAGAGATTATAGTTGAAAACTTCCCTAATATGGTAAAGGAAAGAGTTAATCAAGTCCTGGAAGCACATGGAGTCCCATACAGGATAAATCCAAGGAGAAACATGACAAGACACATAATAATCAAACTATCAAAAATTAAATATAAAGAAAACATATTAAAAGCAGCAAGGGAAAAACAACAAAAAACACAAGGGAATCCCCAAAAGGTTAACAGCTGATCTTTCAGCAGAAACTCTGCAAGCCAGAAGGGAGTGGGAGGACATATTTAAAGTGATGAAGGAGAAAAACCTGCAACCAAGATTACTCTACCCAGCAAGGATCTCATTCAGATTTGATGGAGAAATTAAAACGTTTACAGACAAGCAAAAGCTGAGAGAGTTCAGCACCACCAAACCAGCTTTACAACAAATGCTAAAGGAACTTCTCTAGGCAAGAAACAAAACAGAAAGAAAACACCAACAATAATAACCTCAAAACATTTAAGAAACTGGGAATGGGAACATACAGAGCGATAATTACCTTAAATGTAAACATAATGGATTAAATGTTCCCACAAAAGACACAGACTGGCTGAATGGCTACAAAAACAAGACCCGTATATATGCTGTCTACAAGAGACCCACTTCAGACCTAGGGACACATACAGACTGAAACTGAGGGGATGGAAAAAGAGATTCCATGCAAATGGAAATCAAAAGAAAGCTGGAGAAGCAATTCTCATATCAGACAAAATAGACTTTAAAATAAAGACTATTACAAGAGACAAAGAAGGACACTACATAGTGATCAAGGGATTGATCCAAGAAGACGATAAAACAGTTGTAAATATTTATGCACCCAACATAGGAGCACCTCAATACATAAGGCAAATACTAACAGCCATAAAAGGGGAAATCAACAGTAACACAATCATCATAGGGGACTTTAACACCCCATTTTCACCAATGGACAGATCATCCAAAAAGAAAATAAATAATGAAACACAAGCTTTAAATGATACATTAAACAAGATGGACTTAATTGATATTTATAGGACATTCCATCCAAAAACAACAGAATACACATTTTTCTCAAGTGCTCATGGAACATTCTCCAGGATAGATCATATCTTGGGTCACAAATCAAGCCCTGGTAAATTTAAGAAAACTGAAATCATATCAAGTATGTTTCCCGACCACAACACTATGAGACTAGATATCAAGTACAGGAAAAAATATGTAAAAAATACAAACACATGGAAGCTAAACAATACACTACTTAATAACCAAGTGATCACTGAAGAAATCAAAGGGGAAATTAAAAAATACCTAGAAACAAATGACAATGGAGACATGAAGACCAAAAACCCATGGGATGCAGCAAAAGCAGTTCTAAGAGGGAAGTTTATAGCAATACAATCCTACCTTAAGCAACAGAAAACATCTCAAATAAACAACCTAAACTTGCACCTAAAGCAATTAGAGAAAGAAGAACAAAAACCCGAAAGTGAGGAGAAGGAAAGAAATCATAAAGATCAGATCAGAAATAAATGAAAAAGAAATGAAGGAAACGATAGCAAAGATCAATAAAACTAAAAGCTGGTTCTTTGAGAAGATAAATAAAATTAACAAACCATTAGCCAGACTCATCAAGAAAAAAGGGAGAAGACTCAAATCAATAGGATTAGAAATGAAAAAGGAGAAGTAACAACCGACACTGCAGAAATACAAACGATCATGAGAGATAACTACAAGCAACTGTATGCCAATAAAATGGACAACCTGGAAAAAATGGACAAATTCTTAGAAATGCACAACCTGCCAAGACTGAACCAGGAAGAAATAGAAAATATGAACAGACCAATCACAAGTAATGAAATTGAAACTGTGATTAAAAATCTTCCAAAAAATAAAAGCCCAGGACCAGATGGCCTCACAGCGGAATTCTATCTAACATTTAGAGAAGAGTTAACACTTATCCTTCTCAAACTCTTCCAAAATGGCAAGAGGGAGGAACACTCCCAATCTCATTCTATGAGGCCACCATCATCCTGATACCAAAATCAGAAAAAAGATGTCACAAAGAAAGAAAACTACAGGCCAATATCACTGATGAACATAGATGCAAAAATCCTCAACAAAATACTAGCAAAGAGAATCCAACAGCACATTAAAAGGATCATACACCATGATCAAGTGGGGTTTATTCCAGGAATGCAAGGATTCTTCAATATAGGCAAATCAATCAACGTGACACACCATATTAACAAATTGAAGGAGAAAAACCATATGATCATCTCAATAGATGCAGAGAAAGCTTTCGACAAAATTCAACACCCATTTAGGATAAAAACCCTGCAGAAAGTAGGCATAGAGGGAACTTTCCTCAACATAATAAAGGCCATATATGACAAACCCACAGCCACCATCATCCTCAATGGAGAAAAACTGAAAGCATTTCCACTAAGATCAGGAACAAGACAAGGTTGCCCACTCTCACCACTCTTACTCAACATAGTTTTGGAAGTTTTAGACACAGCAATCAGAGAAGAAAGGGAAATAAAGGAATCCAAATCAGAAAAGAAGTAAAGCTGTTACTGTTTGCAGATGACATGATACTATACATAGAGAATCCTAAAGACACTACCAGAAAACTACTAGAGCTAATCAATGAATTTGGTAAAGTAGCAGGATACAAAATTAATGCACAGAAATCTCTGGCATTCCTATACACTAATGATGAAAAATCTGAAAGTGAAATCAAGAAAACACTCCCAATTACCCCTGCAACAAAAAAAGAATAAAATATCTAGGACTAAACCTACCTAAGTAGACAAAAGACCTGTATGTAGAAAATTATAAGACACTGATGAAAGATATTAAAGATGATACAAAAAGATGGAGAGATATACCATGTTCTTGGATTGGAAGAATCAACATATTGAAAATGACTCTATTACCCAAAGCAATCTACAGATTCAATGCGATCCCTATCAAACGACCACTGGCATTTTTCACAGAACTAGAACAAAAAATTTCACAATTTGTATGGAAACACAAAAGACCCCGAATAGCCAAAGCAATCTTGAGAACGAAAAATGGAGCTGGAGGAATCAGGCTCCCTGACTTCAGACTATACTACAAAGCTACAGTAATCAAGACAGTATGGTACTGGCACAAAAACAGAAAGATAGATCAATGGAACAGGATAGAAAGCCCAGAGATAAACCCACGGACATATGGTCACCTTATCTTTGATAAAGGAGGCAGGAATATACAGTGGAGAAAGGAGAGTCTCTTCAATAAGTGGTGCTGGGAAAACTGGATAGGGACATGTAAAAGTATGGGATTAGATCACTCCCTAACACCATACACAAAAATAAGCTCAAAATGGATTAAAGACCTAATTGTAAGGCCAGACACTATCAAACTCTTAGAGGAAAACATAGGCAGAACACTCTATGACATAAATCACAGCAAGATCCTTTTTGACCCACCTCCTAGAGAAATGGAAATAAAAACAAAAATAAACAACTGGGACCTAATGAAACTTCAAAGCTTTTGCACAGCAAAGGAAACCATAAACAAGACCAAAAGACAACCCTCAGAATGGGAGAAAATATTTGCAAATGAAGCAACTGACAAGGGATTAATCTCCAAAATTTACAAGCAGCTCATGCTGCTCAATAACAAAAAACAATCAACCCAATCCACAAATGGGAAGAAGAGCTAAATAGACATTTCTCCAAAGAAGACATACAGATTGCCAACAAACACATGAAAGAATGCTCAACATCATTAATCATTAGAGAAATGCAAATCAAAACTACAATGAGATATCTCACACTGGTCAGAACGGCCATCATCAAAAAATGTAGAAACAATAAATGCTGGAGAGGGAAAAAGGGAACACTCTTGCACTGTTGGTGGGAATGTAAATTGATACAGCCACTATGGAGAACAGTATGGAGGTTCCTTAAAAAACTAAAAATAGAACTACCATACGACCCAGCAATCCCACTACTGGGCATATACCCTGAGAAAACCATAATTCAAAAGGAGTCATGTACCACAATATTCCTTGCAGCTCTATTTACAATAGTCAGGACACAGAAGCAACCTAAGTGTCCATCATCAGATGAATGGACAAAGAAGATGTGGCACATATATACAATGGAATATTATTCAGCCATAAAAGGAAACGAATTTGGGTTATTTGTAGTGAAGTGGATGGACCTAGAGTCTGACATACAGAGTGAATTCAGTGAGAAAGAGAAAAAGAAATATAGTATGCTAACACATATATATGGAACCTAAGGAAAAAAAAAGAGAAAAAGGTCATGAAGAAGCTAGGGGTAAGAAGGAAATAAAGACACAGACCTACTAGAGAATGGACTTGATGATATGGGGAGCAGGAATGGTAAGCTGTGACAAAGTGAGAGAGTGGCATGGACATAAATACACTACCAAAAGTAAAATAAATTGCTAGTAGGAAGCAGCTGCATAGCACAGGAGGATCAGCTCAGTGCTTTGTGACCACCTCGAGGGGTGGGATAGGGAGGGTGGGAGGGAAGGAGACGCAAGAGGGAAGAGATATGGGAACATATGTATATGTATAACTGATTCATTTTGTTATAAAGCAGAAACTAACACACTATTGTAAAGCAATTATACGCCAATAAAGATGTTTAAAAAAGAAAAATAAGCTCTCTAGAGGGGAACAGCTATGTTAATTTTGTGTATTGTAACGTAGTTGTGGTGCTACTGAAAGTGATTTCTCAGTGAATTTTCAGGGCTCATCGAGGAGGGATACTATTTTCTAGAATCATAATATATTATCATAGTCTAATAAGCACCACAGATCCCTTAATCAATCAAACAGTGTGCCTGCTCTTCTTTGAACAACTGCATGATATGTATCTAATGTTATTTGGTCAATAAAACTCCCTTATGCTAGGAGGAATAACTAAGTCATAAACTATGTTTATATGCATATTTAGAAAATAGCCTTAATTAAAATATTAGGTGTCTGATTAGGATTTTTATTCAGTGTGAAATTGATTGAAAGTGTATTTTTTAAAACATTTCATTATAATCTTTCTTCCACAATTTAACATGTAATTCCAAGAACTTAGAAGAATGTAGTGAGTGTTTTCCCTAGTGGGTAAGCATTGTCAATTCAAAGTTTCCATAAATAGATTTCCAGAGATATCATTGTTACAGGCTGAATTATGTCCTCCCCCCAAAAAATGTATATGTTCAAGTCCTAACCCCTAGTACCTCAGAATGTAACTGTATTTGAAGACAGATCCTTTAAAGAGGTAATTAAGGTCAAATGAAGTTGTTAAGGTGGGCCCTAAGACTATATGGCTGGTGTCTGAATAGTACACAGACTTGCACAGAGAAAAGACCATGTGAAGACAGAGAGAGAAATTGCCATCTACAAGCCAAGGAGAGAGGCGTCAGAAAAAAAAATCAAGAATTGTGAGTTTGGAAGAATTTTAGAGGGTTTTCCTGTTTGAGGTCCTCAATATCCATTCATCTCCCTGATAATATATGATTTATTTTTGCAAAATACAACTGCATCTTCCCCATTGTTATTTTCTGGTGATTAGATCCTTCCCTCCAAATTTCTCTCTGTACTTGAAAGGTGTGATCTTAACTTGGCCAACTGGACTTCTTTTCATAAACTTTGACTCTTGAGCTGAGTAAAAGTAGGGAGTAAGTGGTCCATTTACTTTTCCCTCAAGAAAACTTGGACGAGACTCTCAAACTCCACTACCAAGAAAGTGAGAGCAAGAGAAAGAGCTTCCAAATTGTGAATGCCTGAAGTCAACTGATTATTTATATCAGTAACATATCTTCTCTATTCCAATTCAGGTGGTTATAAAGGACCTTCTTCTTGAACTTTCTTATGATGTTTTTAAAGTTTTGTATAGTTAGTTTAGTACAGGATGTTATTTTCATTGGCAAAGTAGGTGGCTGATACATCCTTTATTTTCTCATAACTTAGCCCACATAGCACCTTAGTATCATTCCCATTACCAGAGACATCACAGGAGCCAAAGTAAATAGGGTGCAAGAAATCTGTGAATTTGATCTACTACGGTTAGGGCATGGCTAATCTATCCTAGAATCTAAATTGGAGCTTGAAATTACTTTCACTGTAGTCCCAGTATTATATGTAATATTACAGAATAAACTTTTCCAACCCAGACATCCTGTGATTTTATTATACTTCAGTGGATGATGATGATACACAGTTTGGAGTTTGATCTAACAACCACACAGCATTTAATTTATATGAAAATGTATTCAGAGTCTCAAATAACCAATTTATAAATGAACTTTAGAAAAAAATTACAAATATGAAGATGTCTATATTTTATGTCTGTCCTAGAAATGGAAAATCTTTGAAGTAGCAGTTTTTCAATGACAATTTACTTACTCTGTAAAAATTTTCTGCATTAACATTTTGGAGTGAGTAACCTTTGCTAGATTAATTACTGGAAATTTCAAAAGTCATAACGTATGTGATAAATACACAGGAAGGATTTGCTTGTTTATTTTAACTCACTCTATGCTATTCAATCAACCAAAGACCATCACAAAAAAACTTTTCTTCAACCTAATAGAAAAACTTAGTGACTTAGTGGTCAGCTGTAGTGATAATCCTGATGTTCATCCCCCACTGCTTGGCCACTGTAAGTATTTAGCAATTAGTTATTAAGTCATGTAATAAAGAAGTAAACTCTGCTTTTTATAAGAGAGTTATTTTTCTTTCTACAGTTGTTCATATGCCCAGGCCATATGCAAAACACATGTACCTGTCTCTGTATTTATATGACAGCATTCCAACTTCAACCAGATATTAGTATTTTCCCTTAACACTCTGGCAAACAGTAACAATATTTTATCTGACTAAGCCTTCTTTGGTAGAGTTTCTGAAATCTTAGCTGCACCCTATCCCTACTAGTTGAAGACACCCTTAGGGGTTGTCTCACATATGCAATCAAACAGTCATTACTGTCATGCTCTTCCACTTTGGAAAATCTATAGGTTCTTGCATTTCTACACCCTATTCATGCAAATGTTCTGGTAATAACTTCAGCCATTGTTATGAAACATTTTACAACAACGTGATCTAATGGGGAATGGTATAGAAGAAAAGGTTGAGTTTACTCCCACTTCAATCATGCCACACTCTTTTATAAGTCAGAGAGAAGTGCTGTTTGTGTTCTTACTATCTTATAGAAATTATAGTGTCTTGGGAATTTTTCAAAAAGCTCTAACAATTTCTGAAGGAAAGAGGAAAATGTGAGCAAAACACATGAGCTAAAACACATATATGTTGTCAATAAGAATGTAAAATGGTACAACTTTGGAAAGTTGGTTGATAGTTTCTTACCCTATGACTAGCAATTCCACTCCGAGGTACTTACCAAAGAGAAGTGGGAGGAAAATGTGTCCACAAAAATGTTTTAAAAGAATACACACAGAGGCCTTAATTATTATAGCCAAAACCTGGAAACAGCTCAACCTTCCATTAAAGGAGATTAGATAAACAAATTTTGAAATCTTCAGATGATACTACTCAGAAACAAAGGGAACGAATTGCAGATATAGAAAATAACATGAACAAATCTCAAAACATTATGTTGAGAAGAAGCCAGACCCAAAGGAGTACAAAGTGTAAGATTTTATTTATATGAAATTTAAGAACAAGCAAAACTCATCTATAATGATATGAATCTAAACAATGAGGTGCTTTTGAAGACTGGGGATGACAAACTATGCAAAGGAATGGTTTTGGAGTGAGGGAATGTTCTGTATCTTTGGGTGGTGATTATATTGTACAAATTTAAAAATCTCATTGAACTCAATACTGAAGATATGTCAGATTTATTGCATGTAAATCATGCCTCAGTAAATACACAAACACTGTGTTGTAATTCAGGTTAAACACTCTCCAGTTCCACATACTAAAGACCATCATGAATTGCTTTTGAACCAAACTTAGCCATTTCTGATAGGTCTTCCTTTTGATTTAATCTCCTCAATCTTTATTCAATGTTATTTCTTCAATACTTTAATAATATTTATAAATTAATAATGGATACCCACAACTCATATGAGACTCTTGCTATACATTAGACTGTATTTTCCATACATAAGGACTACCATCCATCTGATACATATCAATTCAGTATAGTCAGTGGGCGTTGATTCTCTATTTTTAAGAAATAATTAACAGGTAATAAAGACATTAGTAGTAATCATTTATAAATTAAACATTAAAAAATATCCCCTCTGCTAAGAAAGAAAGATAGTACAAAGTGTATAAATCAGACTAGTTCACAGCTCATGCTGCCATAGAGTTGGACCTCCATATTCTGCTCTAACTAAATTAAAGGATGATCTGGGGATAACAACTTTGTGATTACTGCCTACCCAAGAAATGTCTTTTATTATAAATCTGTTGCAGTTTATGAATATATTATATTATAAATAAATGATAATTACTTCAGATACAAGTCAGAGTTTAAAAGTTAAATATATAATAAAAGCCATATATCTAGAAAAATTTTCATTTAAATAATTTAAATAATTTAAAATAATTACTGCAGAGATTGACATTTAGATTCTGAAAAAAAATATTTGTGAGATCTTAGTTCACTTTCATATTTCACTAACCCAAAAAGGAAGAAAAAATATTACAAGGTTCTCTCAATCAAAAATTTTAAAACATGTGTCCTTGTTATAGGTTGAATTGTGTTCCAAAAATTCATATATTGAAGTCCTAAACCTCAGTACTTCAGGATGTAATCTTATTTGGAAATAAGGTTTTTACAGAGATAATAATGTTAAAATGAAGCAATCAGAGTCAACCCTAATACAGTATGACTGATGTCATTATTAAAAAGGGAAATTTGGAGATATACATGCATACAGGAAAAAGGTCATATGAACATGAAGTCAACTACTCATAAGACAAGGAGAGAGGCCTCGATCTAATCCTTACCTCACAGCCCTCAGAAGGAACCAACCCGGCCAATACCTTGATTTCAATTTTCTAGCCTCCTGAACTTCAGAACATTAAATTTCTGTTGCTTAAGCTACTTAGCTTTTGGTGTTTTGTTAATGGCAGCCCAAATTTCCATTTAATAATATAGTCTCTGGCCTTTCTATCCTGTTCCATTGAGCTGCATTTCTGTTTTTGTGCCAGTACCATACCATCTTGATTATTGTAGCTTTGTAGTATAGTCTGAAGTCAGGGAGCCTGATTCCTCCAGCTCCGTTTTTCTTTCTCAAAATTGTTTTGGGTATTCGGGGTCTTGTGTGTTTCCATATAAATTGTGAAATTTTTTGTTCTGGTTCTGTGAAAAATGCCATTGGTAGTTTGATAAGGATTGCACTGAATCTGTAGATTACTTTGGGTAGTATAGTCATTTTCACAATGTTGATTATTCCAATCCAAGAACGTGGTATATCTCTCCATCTGTTTGTATCATTTTTAACTTCTTTCATCAAAGTCATAGTTTTCTGCATACAGGTCTTTTGTCTACTTAGGTAGGTTTATTCCTATATATTTTATTCTTTTTGTTGCAATGGTAAATGGGAGTGTTTCCTTAATTTCTCTTTCAGACTTTTCATCATTGGTGTATAGGAATGCAGGAGATTTCTGTGTATTAATTTTGTTTCCTGCTACTTTACCAAATTCATTGATTAGTTCTACTAGTTTTGGGGTAGCATCTTTAGTATTCTCTATGTATTCTCATGTCATCTCCAAACAGTGGCAGTTTTACTTCTTTTCTGATTTGAATGCCTTTTACTTCTTTATTTCTCTGACTGCTGTGGCTAAAACTTCCAAAACTATGTTGAATAATAGTGGTGAGAGAGTGGGTATCTTTGTCTTGTTCCTGATTTTAGAGGAAATGGTTTCAGTTTTTCACCATTGAGAATGATGTTGGCTGTGGGTTAGTCATATATGACCTTTATTGTGTTGAGGTAAGTTCACTGTATGCCTACTTTCTGGAGAGTTTTAACATAAATGGCTGTTGAATTTTGTTGAAAGACTTTTCTGCATCTATTGAGATTATCATGGTTTTTATCCTTCAGTTTGTTAATATGGTGTATCACGCTGATTGATTTGCATATATTGAACCCATGCACATGTGGTCACCTCATCTTTGATAAAGGAGGCAAGACTATACAATGGAGAAAAGACAGCCCCTTCAATAAGTGGTGCTGGGAAAACTGGACAGCTACATGTAAAACAATGAAATCTGAACACTTCCTAACACCATACACAAAAATAAACTCAAAATTGATTAAAGACCTAAATATAAAGCCAGACACTATAAAACTCTTAGAGGAAAACATAGGAAGAACACTCCGACATAAATCACAGCAAGATCGTTTTTGACCCACCTCCTAGAGAAATGGAAAAAATAAAATAAAATAAAATAAACAAATGGGACCTAATGAAACTTAAGAGCCTTTGCATAGCAAAGGAAACCATAAAGAAGACAAAAAAACAATCCTCAGGATGGGAGAAAATATTTGCAAATGAAACAACTGACAAAGAATTAATCTCCAAAATATACAAGCAGGTCATGCAGCTTAATATCAAAAAACAAACAACCCAGGCCAAAAATGGGCAGAAGACCTAAATAGGCATTTCTTCAAAGAAGATATACAGATTGCCAACAAACACATGAAAGGATGTTCAACATCACTAATCATTAGAGCAATGTAAATCAAAACTACAATGAGGTATCACCTCACACCAGTCTAAATGGCCATCATTAAAAAATCTACAAATTATAAATGCTGCAGAGGGTGTGGAGAAAAGAGAACCCTCTTGCACTGTTGGTGGGAATGTAAATTGATACAGCCACTATGGAGAACAGTAGGGAGGTTCCTTAAAATACTAAAAATAGAACTATCATATGACCCAGCAATCCCACTACTGGCCATATCCCCTGAGAAAACCGTAATTTAAAAAGAGTCATGTGCCACAATGTTCATTGCAGCACTATTTACAATAGCCAGGATATGGAAGCAACTTAAGTGTCCATCAACAGATGAATGGATAAAGATGTGGCATAAATATACAATGGAATATTACTTGGTCATAAAAAGAAACAAAATTGAGTTATTTGTAGTGAGGTGGATGGACTTAGAATCTGTCATACAGAGAGAATTAAGTCAAAAAGAGGAAAACAAATACCGTATGCTAACACATAGTTATGGAATCTAAAAAAAATGGTTCTGATGAACCTAGGGGCAGGACAGGAATAAAGACACAGATGTAGAGAATGGACTTGAGGACAAGGGGAGGGGGAAGTGTAAGCTGGGATGAAGTAAGAGAGTAGCATTGACATATATACCCTATCAAATGTAAAAAGAGAGTAGCATTGACATATATACCCTATCAAATGTAAATAGATAGCTAGTGGGAAGCAGCTGCATCACACGGGTAGATCAGCTTGGTTCTTTTTGACCACCTAGAGGGGTGGGATAGGGAGGGTGGGAGGGAGATGCAAAAAGGAGGAGATATGGGGATATATGTATATGTATAGCTGATTCACTTTATTATACAGCAGAAACTAACACAACACTGTAAAGCAATTTTACTCCAATAAAGATGTTAAAAAATAATATAGTCTCATTATTTATTCTTTTGTAGCAGACTTTATCTGAAATCCACATATAAGGGGCTCTAATCCCTTGGTTAAAGTTCAATTCAAGGTATCTGTGTTAGTGTGTTAGGGCTACCATAATGACACAAACTGGGTAGCTTAAACAACAGAAATTTTTTTCTCACTGTCTTAAAAACCAGAAGTCCAAGGCCAAGGGGTCAGCAGGTTTGGTTTTCATCCTGAGGCCTCTCTCCCTGGCTTGCAGATGGTTGCCTCCTTGCTATGTCCTTACACGGCCTTTCCTCTGTGTGCATGCATCCGGGGTGTCTCCTCTACTTCTTATAAGGACATCAGTTCTTTTAGATTGGGGCCCCACCCTTATGACCTCAGTTTAACTTTAATTACCTGCTTAAAGGCCCTAATGCCAAATATAGTCACGCTGGAGATTAATGCTTCAACATATGAATTTGGGCACACAAAATTCAATCCATAACATTAACTGAGGCAGGTTCCACTAAGAAAGTATTAATAATTACTGAAGATTATTTTTGAACCACCATTTAGTACAATTCATCTCTCACACTTTGAGATGTATTAAATTCTAGTGTTTAAATTGGAAAATAAAAAGGGAAAATATTTTAATAATATCTTATTTAGAATTCTTTTAAACAAAAACCAGATTCTAAAAATCTTAAGAAGAAAATTATCCTTATGACTTCAAAAGTGTAAAACCAAAATTACAGCAAATTTTAAATCTCTGAAATTTTGTAAATAAAAACTCTCATGGATAGTTGTCCGATTGGCCTCTCTAGTCCTGGAATAAACATGTTTCAGTTTGTATTTAGTTGCTTTCTTCCATTCTGAGTCTGTCACACATATCTACATACCACCAACTCTCCAATGTGTTCATGCTAGACTGAAAAAATCTGGCCAAGTGAGGGAGGCCTTGAAGGTTTCTTAACAAAGAGTCTTAATACTATTTTCCACTATGTTTAAAAACTGTCTTTTCAGTAGTCATGAGGATAGTTTTGCTTTGTTTTATTTCTTCTGTTGTTTAAACTTATAAATGGCTATAGAAAAACAAATTTTTTCTAGTATAAATGAATGATACTTCAACTCAACACAAATTTTGTCTGATATGTAAACAAATGCTACTACATATTAACATTAGAAAAGATAATTAGAAGACAGTGGTATCAAAAAGAATAATAGAATCAATGCAGGGTATGTACCAAAAAGAAAATGGTTTGAGATGTTCTGGATAATAAGACTTATTTAAAATGACAAAATCCAATGACTTTTTACTTCAGTGCATTCAGCATACTACTACCTTTTGTGTCACCTAGTTCACTACTTCCAAGCCCACATACCCTACAGTGTGGCCTTTAGCAAATCCTCCTACCAAGAAATATTGTGACATAGAAATGTTTATTGATAATATTTTCAAATTCATAATAAAAGTTATATCCCACTAATAAAACCTAGAACAAAATTGATTATTAGAGATTTATAGTAAGAAGGTGGTTCTATTTTTTATTAAAAGAATAGTATGTTATTCGGAATAAAATTAAAAGATATATAATGCAATTTTCTATGGTTTCCCTATTCTTCAAATATTCAGGGTACAGCAATTGTTACAAGTTCTCAGTAATCACTATATTTCAGTAGTAAACATGAATGTTTCTAGATTATGATCACTCAAAAGTTTTACTGTATAAAAGATTCATACAGCTTAAATATTCAGAAAATAATTGTACATTTACAAATGATTCTGTTCTTTTCCTCTAGAAATTCAAGTGAATTGAAAGACTGTAACCCAAAACAAGACAAAGAAGCAATAATCTAAGAGAATAGTCTGCTCCAATAGATAAATTTGTCTTTCACATATTGAATCAAATTTATATTTGAAACAAAGAAGCAAAAGTTTAAAAATAAATTTGATTCAAGGGGAGATAGGCTATACTGCATGTGTGTGTGAATACCCACAAATGAGGGTAAATTATAGACATTTTCATCCTATTGATCCACATAACAGGGTGTGGTATAAACAAATAAGTTTTTTGAAATAAGTTTTAAATTGTAAAACTATCCTATAAGTGGCAAGCTACTAGTAATAAAATCAGACACTTCTTAATGAAGTACTTTTACAAGTTAAATGGGACAGCAAGAAAGATATTTCAATTAAGGAAGGGTTTATATTGTTTTTAACTTGATTCCCTAGTACAAATAAAAAGAACTTCAGGAGGAAATACATGGATTTTGTGGAAATACTACAGGGCAGTATAATGTAGTGGTTAGAAACTCAGGTCCTGGATTTTAAAAGAGTGAATATTCTGATTTTAACATTCAGTAGCTATGTATTATTTGGCAAGTTATTTAACTCTATAAATCTCAACTTCTCAAGATAGAGCTATGAAAATCAAAGAAAAATTGTTTTTAACATAATATTTGGAATATGTGTTAACTATCATTTTTTTGTTTCAATTCATCAGTCTCATCATTTCACTCCTTACTTTGAGGAGGTCCTAAGGAGTCATGTGGTGTTTGTTCCCTGTGGAAAGAAAGTCTTTTTTTTTTTTTAATTTTTGTTTTCTATGCATTTCTTTAAATATAACTCCACTGATTTATTTTCTCAATTACATATGTTGTCCATCTTTACAATTAAAATAATTCCAAGAAATACTAAATAAAATTTAAATACCTTTCTCCTGTTTTCTCACCCACCTTCCTGAAATAACCAGAGTTAATCTTATTGTGTTTATCAGTCCAAAATATTTTCCATAGCACACAAACACATATATTCATCTGTAGAATTAAATTTTTCCCCAAGATGTGTTTTGCAAATTTTTTTCCTATTTAAAAGTATATATTATGGTAGATGTAGTATAATTTTGAATATTAAAATAAACATGATTTCAATTGTAATGGTAATTCCCCAAAATTAGCTTACCACATGTTTTGAACAACTGCAGAAAAACTGATAAAAGTACTTAGCATCCTGGGAAGTAATATTGAGACAAAAAACTAGTATGGTTGATACTATTCTGACATGTTTAGTTAAAATTCATTTATGTTAATATTTAGCCAGAAACTGTTTTTCGTATTAAATAGAGACTTGAGTATTATGGTGGGTAGGAAAGGACAGGTCAAAGAAATGTCTTTCAACTAGGTTTAGTTTTCTTCAAGTTTTTATAATTGGGATTAAATGCCAATAAATTCAGGTCTAAATTTTATGACCTCCTCCTGAAGTTTCAGAAACAAAACTAAACTTCATGTGTCTAAATTTAGAGTTACTTCTTTGAGTAAATTTCATATACATTATTCTTTTTCTCGTAACTGAGCTACATGTCTTGGCAATTTATCTATATTAACAATTTCTAATTTCTGATAGCCTAAAAGAATACAACATGGTTGTTTTCTTCTTTTTGTTCTAGTGATCATAGAATACACCTCATTCTTCAGTCAATGGATTTGTGGTTGGAATTAATATAAATTTTTTCCAATCGTGAGTTCCTTGAGGACAGAAGCTCAGTCAGATATGTATTTTTCCACAGTGCCTAGTAGGCATTACTCTTAGGCAATTAAGACACTTTGAATCCTTGAATTTAAATATTGTTGATGGAAAGATAGAGAGTATTATTTAGTACGATATATATCTAAAATGATTATATGCTCACATTTTACGTAACCAGGTGGATAAGAAAGCCAAAGTAGAGTAAGATACACCTGAGAGTGACTCATCTCTTTAAGCCTCAGTATTCCATTTTCTTCCCCTATAAAATGGGAATAATGAAAATAGCAGAAACTACTTCATAAGAGCACTGCGAGGAACATATATAAGGCAATTAGATGTTGTCCAGCACATAACATGCACCCAATAAGGTATAAAGTATAATGGCTCTAGGACTTTTCCTTGGGAAAAGAGGACAGTAAAGTATTAGTTTTTGAATTCCTATTTCACACATCAAGTACAGTGATAAGTGTTTTTCTTAGGATACTCATTTTCTTCTTTATTAAATAATCAAGTCTCCATGTTGTAAATAGAAATTGAGACTCAAGTGGGTTATAGTTATTTATTAACATGTGGTTAATAATAGAGTTCAAGTCCAGATCTACTGAGACCAGAGACCTTGCTCTTTCCTCAGTATGCTGAATCTGAATACTATGACATTTAAGGCAAAGTGTATAGAAAAAGAGGAACAGGCTGTTGCACACAGGTCACTAGCTACTATTTATGAATTCATGGTGGATTTCTAGAAGGTTGTCATTATTAAACAACATTCATTTGGAGGTAAGTGAAAAGAAAGCTTACATTTTCAGACAGTAGTTTAAATACCAAAAAATATACACTTATATACACTAGAGTGAACAAAGTACATTAACCATTGCTACTATTATCTAATAAACAGGGAATTGAAATATGATTACTTATTCTGTAATTCTGAATGTAAGGGTAAATGGTTACAGACTGGTGACGTCAGGTGTTTAGTATAGCTCCTTTGTATTTTCCTTCCTTTCCCACTTCTACTCATGATAATGACAAACATTGCTGACTTAAGTCACAGATGACAGAAAGGCACTGCCAACAAATAATGTAATATTTTCTGAGTTCTTAGCATTTTATGAAAATGCTAAATGAAACAGTGAAACCTTTTTGGTTGAGGACAATAGACAGGATATTCTCAACACCTAATTCAGTCTCTAATCTAGTATAAACCAAAAATTTCAGCTATTCATGAAAATTACTTGCAGCAATTTTAATTTTAAGGCTTTTAAAATGCAGAAACCCCCTAATGAGAATCCTTTTCTACTTCAGACTTTTCAATGTTGTCATTTCATTGAATGTGGTTCCCAGGTTTTATATTTCCCTTTCAAGTTCCTAACACATTAGAGCCTTACTGCAGATTAATGGAGAAAAACATGACAAAAATACATTTTGATATCATTCTTACACTTATAGTCAGCATCTTTCTTACATGAGTTTATAGTAACACAAAAACACAACAGCAAAAGGAAAGTTTAAATTGATATTAAGCTTGATTATTTCTTTGCTGGTTGTTTTTCAAAAAAAAAAAACTAATCCCATGTCTATTTATAAGGTTAAATTCCTTTATAGAGTGACCAAAAATACTTGTGCAGTATTATGTGAATACTTAGGAAGTTCTAGATCACAAACTATCACCTCAGAGATTATTTTTTTGATCATACTCAGTGACCTAACACATCCCAGACTAATTATCCTCATGATTTCTAGATTCTACAAATGCTAGGCCTCTGGTCATTTTTCCATTGCATACCACAACTCCCAGCCAGAATCAGGGATCCTTCTTGTTATTGCTTATCTGGGAAGAATGGCATTTCCTAAAGTCCATTCCAATCAAAACAAGTTTATGGTCTAATCAAGATTCATACCTGAATATGAGAAAGACTGGTATTGAGCATCTGTGGCTTGTAAAGAATGACTAGGCCTTCAAGTAGGATCTCAATGAAATAAAAGTTAGATTATAATCTGTTTCACAATATATAAATACAGACTTACTTACATTTTCCTGTTACTTTTAGTGGCCCTGTGTCTGGTGTGGGGGTGGTGGTGGATGTGTGTGTGCATGTGCGTGTGTGTGTGTGTGTGTGTGTGTAAGCCATGCATTTTTTTAAATGGTGAAAAGAGGACCACAACATCATCATTTTATCCACTTTAATTGGGAGTGCATAAAGGATAGCATTGCTGGGTCATAGAAAAGATACCCAATCAAATTTGAATTTCAGATAAACAATGAGCAATTTTTTAGCATAAGTATGTCCCAAATACGACAAAACATACTTGTACTAAAATACTATTCATTATTTACGTAAAATTCAAATTTAACTGGTAGTCTTATATTTCTTTTTGTTAAATCTGACAACCCTAATATAGGTACAAACTTCCTAGAAAACAATTGGCTAGAACTTGATTATTTTATTTAAAGGTCTCTTTTCTAAGGAAATAATACCAGAAATGCAGACAAAGGTGTATCTGTACAAAGACATCCCATTTCATGCACTGAATTTTGCATATTTTCTAGACACAGGGATAAAGCAGAGAAAAATACAATTCTCTGCCTTATACACTCTCACAGAAGACAAACATTTTTAAATATAATAAATTAGTAAATAAGGAAGTATCAGTTCCATGATGAAAATAAAACCAGATAATGTGATAGAGACACTGAGGAGCTGCTTTTTATTGGTCATTAAAGGAACGCCTTAGTGGAGAAGTAACATTTAGGTTGAGAAATAAAAAGTAGTAGCCAGCAATAGGAAAGGGAAACACAGGCCCAATGTAGGAAACACACATAAAGGTTATAAAACTTGGCATACCAAAGTAAAAGCAAGAAGAGGAAAAGTGACTGTGATGCTAGAAAAAGTAATGCTAGAAAAAGTAAATTCAAGGAGAGTTGTATGAGACAAAGTCATAGGGGTATTGAGGATCTGATTAATTTGGGATTCAAAAGCTCACAGTACTGAATTTGGATCTTGTCAGTAAATACAATAGGAAACAATGGGGGGGGAGCTAAACAGATAAGTGAAAAAAAAAGTCAAATTATAAAATTTGTGTTTTATAAGGATAATTCTTATAAATAAATTATAAGCAGCCAATGGGGCAAACTAGATAACCAATGAGTAGAGTTGTAGAGTGAGACTAAGGTGGTCATAGGGAGAAGAGAATTAAACACATCGAAACCATGATGAGTTCCAGGTGGCAGCATTTCCTGGCAGATTGGTCCTGGAGATTAAGAAAACAGAGGAATCAATGGTACCTGGTATGTTTTTTTTGCTTAAGCAACTGGTAGATGGTGGCAACTTTACTGAGGTGTACATAACCAAAGGTGTTTGTGGACTAAGACTTTAATTTGAGCTATGTTAACTTTCAGATACTTACAAGATATTTAAGTGGAGAAGTACAGTAGCAGCTGGTTATGAGTTCGGAGTTCAGATGAGAGATCAAGACTGAAGTGTTAATTAGCAGTTAGGCTTTTTCAGGTATGGCAATGGATAAGATTTTCTAGAAGATGTTATAAATAGAGAAGAAAATGGTAACAAATTTGAGTCCTAAAAACAAACTTAGAAAAGCAGCCAGCAATGGAGATGGGAGAGAAGCTGTCAGGAGAAAATCCAATAGAGTATAATACAAAAGAAACCAAGAATAATATTTATTTAGAGAAAATGGGATTGGTCAAACTAGACAGAATGAGCCTCGTGATAAGGTAATCTGAGAGCTGAGAAGGGGTCATTTAGCATTTGGTAACATAGTGGTCACTGGTGATCTGGTAAGAGCAGATTGAGTAGGGTAGTGAAGAGCAGAAGTCTGGCTGAACTTGATGAAGAGTAAAATGCAGATGAGAAAGTTTTGCTACTGACAACTCATTCAAGAAGCTGTGCTATAAAACGGAGGAAAGAAATGTGGTTATATTTTAAAAGAAGCAAGGGTTTGCTTTTTTTGTTTTTAATAGTTGGGAGAACCTAAAGAATGTTTTATTTTGATGAATATAATAGATGGGGAAGAATTGATGGTGCAGAAGAAATTTCAGGATTAATAACCTGATGAAATAGGATGGACCTGGAGCACAGGTGGAAGGACTGCCCTTTGATAACATTAGGGTGTTTCCTTAATTGTAGCAAAGATCAGATGACAAAGGGGAGAGGATAGTGTATGGAAAGTTTGAAATAATGAAAGAAAATATTTAATACTTTGAAATATTGATTCAACTTTAAAAACCCAAGAACAGAGAAATGAACCATATCATGTAATATAATGCAGCCATTAAATAGGAATCTTTTAATGAGATAGGGAAAAAAAGCTCATGTTAATTTTAAAAAGAGGATTAATGCTGTGTATATACAGTATGATAACAAGTATATAAGAAATATATAAGAATACCAACACTGATGCTAAAATACTATTAGTGGTTAAATATGAGTTTTGTTATGAGCAGGCTTATTTCATATTTTATATGTTTATATAAATCAGGGAAATAATTTTAAAAGCCATTTCATAATAACAAATTAATACAACATGAAAAGAAATTTTCAAATTCTCTATCCCACTCCACAAATTCCAGCATATAAGTAGACTAATTCTAATTTCTTTTTAGAAATTTCAAATAAGGCCAAGTAGTAAATAAAGTATGCAAAATCAAGGACTGCTTTTAGAAACATTTGAGAATCTCCTAAAGAAAAACTCCACAGAAGAAAATCAACTTATATCCAGCATTTTAGAATGATATATTTAGAATGATATACATTAGTCATGATATATTTTTTACCATAAGTAGAAGAGGTGTAAGAATTCATAAATGGTGTATAAACAAGGACTGAAAGGGGACACTGTAAAGCTAAACATGTATCCAAGAAACACTTTAATCTCCACAAGGAAGACTACAGAGGAGATTTTGGGTACCAGGTTGGCAGGGGTAGGGCTCAATTTACTTCAGATTCAGTATTCTGCTATGTCAGTTGTTCTTATATCCCACAACCTAGTCTCATTTCTGGAGCTGTTAATTCACAGAAGACAGATCTTCAGGATTTAGTGCTATTTTTAATTAAAGATCTCCTCATTGAACATGTTATTAAATATATGTTATTAAAACATCTAGCTTTCCCACCAACAGTGTAGGACCCATTATGGAAAACAGTATGGAGGTTCTTTAAAAAACTAAAAATAGAACTACCACATGATTGAGCAATCCCACTCCTGGGCATATACCCAGAGAAAACTCTAATTCGAAAAGATACATGCATCTCAATGCTTTTAGCAGCACTATTTACAATAGCCAAGGCATGGAAGCCATCTAAATATCCATCAACAGATGAATGGATAAAGATGTGGTACGTATATACAATGGACTATTGCTCAGCCATAAAAAAGAATGAATTAATGCCATTTGCAGCAACATGGATGGACTTAGAGATTATCATACTAAGTGAAGTAAGTCAGACAGAGAAAGTCAAGTATCATATGATATTGCTTATATGTGGAATATAAAAAATGATACAAATGAACTTATTTATGAAACAGAAACAGACTCACAGACATAGAAAACAAACTTATGGTTACTGGGGTGGGGGGAAGGAGGGGAGAAGGGATTGGGGGATTGGGAGATTGTGATTGACATAAACACACTACTATATATAAAATAGATAACTAATAAGGACCTACTGTATAACACAGGGCTCTACTCAATACTCTGTACTGACCTATATAGGAAAATAATCTAAAAACAGAGTGAATATATGTATAACTGATTCACTTTGTTGTATAGCAGAAATAACATTGTAAATCAACTATACTCCTATAAAAATTCTAAAAATATATTGTGATTTTATTCATGAAAATTATGACTTGAAAAGTTTTTAAAACTCTAGCTTTTAATTACAGTTAGAGGTTGCCTTTCTTTTCAGGATATAAGTTTGCTAGAACCTTTAACAATTTTAATATATGACATACCTTTGGTAAAGCCTTTCAAGAAAGTGTTTTGGTTTGGTTTTAAATAACAGGTAGAGATCTACCAGTGACAGTGTGATATTCTACTGGGGATTTTCTTCTTAGTTGTTCCTCTTATTAAATAGATTATAAGACCCTAAAGGATAGGAACTGTGTCTTATTCAGGCTTACATTCCCAGGATGTGGCATGGGGCCTAAAATATGTTAAATGCCCACTCTATTTGTTGGAAAATATATATATAAAAGGGAGAAAGAAATGAGGAAGGGGAAAAGAGGACATATCCTCCAGAAACCTCATAGTCTCAAAGGGTGCTAAATATTTTTAAAACAGTGTTTCTTTCTATGGCTTCTGAAGAATCATTCTCCAAAACAGAGTTGGAATTTCATGGAGCAATCATCATCCACTGGTTGTGTTTCAAGGGATTTAAGAGACCATCAGTCTTTAAGATTGTTTACTGATCTGGAATATTTCATCAAGCACATGTTGCTTTAAAAATTAGAAATGAGGGCTTCCCTGGTGGCGCAGTGGTTGAGAGTCCACCTGCCAATGCAGGGGACACGGGTTCGTGCCCCGGTCCCAGAAGATCCCACATGCCGTGGAGCGGCTGGGCCCGTGAGCCATGGCCACTGTGCCTGTGCATCCAGAGCATGTGCTCCGCAACAGGAGAGGCCACAACAGTGGGAGGCCCACACACCACAAAAAAAAAAAAAAAAAAAATTAGAAATGAAAAAATAAAACCTCTGTGCTATCCTAAGGGAGATTTCTAATCGATTGAACATATCTGAATGCATTCTTAAGTCTTCATAGGAGTATTAAAACAATGACTCATTTTGTAGTAATAAAATAGACGTCAGTTGTGAATATAAAACAAACAGCCACTTGTACACATCATGAATACACCCAAAGCAGCACCTGGGCCATATTTTAAAGTGACTTACCTCACTGTAACAACATTCATGCTGTAGAATTACTCAGCTCAAAACAGAAAAAAAAGGCTCAATCCAGAATCCAAGCACTTCCCTAATATTTGGCCTATCCCTGATACAGTGTTTTAATAGGTAGTCAGACAAAATGAAAAATATGTGAATTGGACAATAAGGGTTGAGAGAGGAATGCTATTTCAGACCATTATGATACATTTATGTGAGGAATCAACAAATTGTTTGAATATTTTAAGAGCTATTTTTAAAACCATAATTTGAGTATTTTACCATAAGAAAACTGAGTAGTATTCTAAATCATTTTTCCTTTGCTCTCATAAATTATATATGTGTGTGTGTGTGTGTGTGTGTGTGTGTGTCTGTATATAACCTTTATCCTATTTGTACCCTTATCTAGATCCCTTAGGAAAGTCTACTATAAGCAAAATAGAGCCTTATAAGCCTTTAAAAAAGAAAATAAAGAGATCCATAAATTACATACACTAAAATATAGTATTTATAAGTTACAATTAGTTGCAGTCAAGTACAAAATAATTTTGTCATACAATTCTTCCTAGATTACCATGTTTTTACACAAGACATAATTTCTTAACTAAAATATATAAATATTTCATGAGTATGTTTTATTAATTAATTTTACATACAGTAATTGAGAGCTTACTCTAAACCAGAATCTGTGAAAGTCACTAGGGATGCACAGTTCTTTGCTTATGGAGAGTCTAGATTCATATGTTAGAGTAGATAGCTGTTAATTACATTATTGGAAATTAAGTTGTAGCTATACCAAGTGCAATGACAAACGGGTACATGCCTCTATCCACCTGTAACAGAGTTTCATCTGTATATACATCTTCTAGAAAAGATATGTATACAGGGACTTCCCTGGTGGTGCAGTGGTTAAGAATCCGCCTGCTAATGCAGGGGACATGGATTCGAGCCCTGGTCCAGGAAGATCCCACATGCCGCAGAGCAACAAAACCCATGTGCCACAACTACTGCACTCTAGAGTCTGCGAGCCACAAATACTGAGACTGTGTGCCACAACTACTGAAGCCTGTGCACCTAGAGCCCTGTGCTCTGCAACAAGAGAAGCCACCACAATGAGAAACCCACACACTGCAACAAAGAGTAGCCCCCACTTGCTGCAGCTAGAGAAAAGCCTGCACACAGCAACAAAGTTGCCAAAAATATTAATTAATTAAAAGATATATATTCAATCCAAAAAGGTAAGCATTTCTGCATGAAAAACTAACCAACTGAAAGCTACTTTCCTATTGTTGGTCTCCTTAAAAGAAAACTTACATTTTTTCCTCATTATACTGAGAATAAAACTATAGAATTATTCCCAGTTTTGAAATTTTAGTCCACTGAAAATTAGAAGCATATGTGTGTGTTTAATATATGATTGATATTATGAAGAAAACGATGATTGTATTTAGGGAGCTTTGCTTCAGTTAGACAAAGTTAAATAAAAAAAGGCAATAGATATGACTTTATTGGTTTGATTACTTTTACCAAGAAATTTACCTAGATATAACTGACTTTTTATTTTCCTAAATATTGAATATTAGCCTAACAAAGGAAACATGTACCTGTTCCGTATTTTATTAATGTAGAGTAGTGTCCTAAAGAGCATGCTCTGATGGAGTCTGGTGGTACTCTTTCAAAGTACTATGGAAGAGATGATAAACAGAGCTGGTTAACATTGGCAGTTCTAAGCCGGCCCACTGTTCTGCAAATATAGACTGAGGGCTCTGTAATCAGATTGCCTGAGTTGAAATCCCTGCTCTCCCATGTATTAACAACTCCATGAATCTGGGCAAGTCACTTCTCTCTAAACCTTTTTTTCTTTGCTCATCTGCAATTTGTTCTGAGACTACATAAGATAATGCCTGTAAAGGATTAGCATAGTACGTAGCACAGAGTAAACTCTCAGTACATGTTATATATTTTACTACATAAGATACACTTAAAGGAATAGCCATAGGGCAATGACTAAGACTTGGGCTTTAAATCTTGTTCCTCCGTGCTCCTTTTAAACCATACCATCTATTACTGACCCCATGAAGTATCTAATTTTGTCATGCAAGTTTTACAATGACAAAGCATGCTTATCCCACAGGATATGACAAATATTTTAATATGCTAAAAGCCTAAATAAACTGCTCATCTATACAGAAAAATTAGATGGCCAATCACAATTTCCAAGCCCCTCTCCATCATCAACATTAATTCCTCAAAAGTATTTGAGATGGACAGTCTTTTTCAAATGCCATAATCACATAATTTTGTACATAGGGAAATATTTCTTTTCCACAGTCATCATCTTTCCCTCCTCCATCTTCATTTTGATTATCCCTTTCATGCTTGGTATTAAGATAAGGAAATCTTGGAAGAGGATTCTTGGGTTTGTTCTAACAGCAAAGTGTGCTTTGTCTAAGAGTCATCAAATCATAAAGACTAACTAAGACATAAAGTAATTTATTTTAGAACTGTGAATTTTTAAAGTAATTTTTATTGATACACAGTTGGTTTACCATTTTGGCCAATGGATTTTGGAAAATGAATTCTCTGAGAAAATGGGTAGGAATGAACGATGTAGGTTCTCTATTCCATTAGTCACAAGTTTTCCTAGTGATAGAAAAAAAAAACATCTTATCCTTTTTAGTTCCAAAATTGGAATGCTAAATGGCAATATAGTTCACCTAAATAATCACACTTTTCTGAAGATGGTTTAATCCCCATTTACAGGAAAAAAAAAAAATGAGGACAGACAAATCAGGCAAAAGTCTGGCAAGAATTGAGTGTAGTTAATTAATATGTCTCAAAGCCAATGAAAAAATGAATTCTTTATAAATAAGGGACTGAAAAAATAAAGGAAGCCAGAATTTGTCCAGGGAGGACAAACAGGAAAGAACTGGAATGAATATCAAGTACCAATGTGATACTTATTCTGAAGAGCAAATTTTTCAAATCATTGCTTTCACACCTTCACATACTACTCAGTCACAAGAAAAGTGATACATTAAATCTTTGGAGGGATTTTTTTTTAGTTCAATTTTCTGCTACTGTTTCTTTTTGAAGTATGTTTGTATGATTGCAGAATATATAAGAAGAGCACCTTCTACATTATTTGATTATCCAAATAAGAAAATAGTAAAGTGTAAGCATTATTTTCACCAAATATTTTATTTTTAAAAGAAAAGTAATTATTTTTAGAATTTAAATGATAATGTTAAAAGTTTATTTTAGTAACATGAAGACAAAAGGAAAAGAAAATTATTATTCTAAAGGGGAAAACATTAATGATGCTAATGTCACAGAAGCAAAAGCCAATTAATGCACTGTAAACAAGTTTAAAAAATGTTTAAAAAGCAGGCACTTGCCTTTTAGGAATAATTCTGGACAATGCCAATTACTGATCATCTTTTAATGGAAGTCAGGGTTCCAAAATCTGTTAAAATGATAAAATTTAAAAAATACAAATACAGGAAATTCCCACCACATCAGTAAGTAGATAAACCTCCCCCCAAAAAGGAAGAAATTACAAAATAATGATAAATGATGATAGTAATAAGGTAGAATGAAAGGAGAAAGTTTAAATGTTCAGCCACCTGATTCTCCTATAAAAAATGACTACTATGTATACTCTATAAGTTTAATGAAAAATATGTCTTCTGCAAGATCAAGGAGGCTCTCCAAAGCATGACAGGATCACAAAATCCTGGCTCCCACTGTCAGAGTAAACATATCTGTGTCTACTATTCCTTCTCTTTATGTTGTTCACAGGTGTTAAGTAGGCAATTTGAAACAGAATAACTTGGAAAATGATCTGTTGTCTCTGCACAAGAAGGTACAAAAACCAGGTTTCTGTCCAATTTGGTAATCTCATTCCCTGGCAGTATTTAAATATGCACAGCAGCCGCAACTATTCTCAGATCTGAGTAATGATTTATCCGCTGAGAGCAACTTTCATCAGGAAGAAACATTGAGAAAATGATGGAGCAGTATTTGGGCATTACACCATGTCTTTAATAAGCAATAACAGAAATAGACTCTTTCCAAGTCATTAGCAGTGTCTTCTTACATTATCATGTACGCATGATGTCCCCATCTCAAATGCCATGTGAAAATCTCATTTCCAAGAAGGACTATGAAAAAAGCTTTTTGTCCATCCCTATTATTTACCTATTTTTTTCTAAAAAACATTGACAGTTTATAGTATCTCTGTGGTCACATATGTTAATTCACCTTGGAAATCTTGTTCATCCCTAATTTTTGTTTACTAAAATCAAATAAAATGTCTGGACCTTGTATCAGATTTAACATGGAATCAAGCCACAACTAAAACCCAGTCCTCAACAGTTAGTTGAAGACTCAGATAAAGGTCAATAAAATGGAATTACTATCTTCATTATTCTTTTAAACTTGGGAAGTGAATAAACAGACTTATGTACACAATTCAAACTGTTTTTGGCTTTAGAACTCATCAATACATTTCTGTTCTGTCCATAATATCTGAAGAAGATTAGTATCTTTGAGCAGAGATTTGGCTTTTTCTGTGTATATTTTGCATTTTATTATTTTATGTTTGGAACCAGAACAAGTAATTTTTAAATCAGAAATCTTCAATAAATTGCCAATATAGACCCAAGAGAAAATAGAGACCCATACAATCTTGTCCTACAATCACTAAAAGTATTAAATGAATATAGACTGTCATGAAAAAAGTTGCTATACCCAAAATGATTTGGGCAACCATGATAGACCACCACATACCTATTAGAATTGCTAAAACATGGTACCAACCAAAATGCCCTTCAGTAAGTGAAGGGATAAAAAGACTGTGGTAAATCCAGATAATGGACTATTTTCCATCCCTAAAAACCAATGAGCTATCAAGCCATAAAAATACATGGAGGAACATTAAATGCATATTACTAAGTGAAAGAAGCCAAACTAAAGAGACTACATACTGTATGATTCCAACTATGAAACATTCTGGAAACTGTAAAACTGTAGATACAGAAGAAAGATCAGTGATTACCAGGGTGGAGTCAGGGGAAGATAAATAGGCAGAACACAGAGGAATTTGGGGTTGTGAAAATACTCTATGATACTACAATGATGGATACAATCCATTTTTTATTTGCCCAAATCCATAAAAAGTACCAAAACAAGAGTGCACACTGAGGTAAAGGATGGACTTTTGGTGGTTATGATATGTCAATGTAAGTTCATCTTTGGTGAAAATGGTACCATTCTGGTGATCTATGTTTGTAATGGGGCAGACCATGTATGTATGGGGGCAGGAAGTCAGAAAAATCACTGTACCTTTCTCTCAATTTTGTTGTAAACCTCAAACTGTTCTAAAAAATAAAGTCTTTTTAAAAATGTAGTAAGGTTTTAGGAAAATACTCTTAACAGGAGCAACACATACTATAAGTAGCTAGAAATAATTTAATCAATATATAATCAAGAAATTCTTGAGTAAAATTAAATGAATAATTTACAACCTTAGAAGAAAACCTGTAACAGAGAAAAAGATAAAATATGGAGATACTTGCAAACTATATTACAAAGCTATAGTAATCAAGGCAGTAGGGTACTGACATAACATACATATTGATCAATGGAACAGAATAAAGAACCCAGAAATAAAACCAGGCATATATGATCAATTAATTTATGACAAAGGAGCCAAGAATATACAATGAGGAAGGGACACACTCTTCAGTAAATGGTGTTGAGAAAACTGCATAGCCACATGCAAAAGAATTAAACTGGACCATTATCTTACATGATACACAAAAACCGACTCAAAACGGATTCAAGATTTGAATGTAATATCTGAAACCATAAAACACCTAGAAGTAAACATAAGCAGTATGTTCCTTGGCATCAGTCTTGGTGATGATTTTTGGATTTGACACCAAAAGCAAAGGCAACAAAAGCAAAAACAAGCAGAACTACATCAAACTAAAATGCTTCTGCAAAGCAAAGGAAACCATCAACAAAAAGGAAGAAAACCTACCAAACAAAAAAAATATCTGCAAGCCATATCTGATAAGGGACTAATATCCAAAATATGTAAAGAACTTAATAGCAAGAAAGCAAACAATTAGTAAAAAGGGGCAGAAGAACTCAATAGACATTTTTTGCAAAGAAGACATACAAATGGCCAACAGGTATATAAAAAAGTTTTCAACACCACTAATCATCAGAGAAAGCAAGTCAAAACCACAAAGAGATATCACCTCACACCTATTAGAATGGCTATCATCAAAAAGGGAATAAATAACAAGTGTTGGTGAGGTTGCAGAGAAAAGGGGAATCTTGTGCACTATTGGTGGGATTGTAAATATGTAAAACCACCATTGAAAAGGACATAGTTTCCTCAAAAATTAAAAATAGAACTACCACATTATCTAGGAATTTCTCTTCTGGGTATATACCTTAAGAAAATGAAAACACCAATTTAAAAAGATATATGCACCCCCGTGTTCACTGCAGCATTATATATAATAGCCAAGACATGAAACAAGCTAAGTGTCCACCAATGGATGAATGGATAAAGAAAAATATACAATGGAACATTATTCAGCTGTAAAAGAGAAGGATTCCTTGCCATTTGCAACAATGTAGATTGTCCTTGAGGGCATTATGTTAAGTGAAGTAAGTCAGACAGAGAAAGTCAAATACCTATGATCTCAATTATATGTGTAACCTAAACAACAAAAATAAAAACTAAACTCACATATACAGAGAACAGATTGTTAGTTGCCAGAGGTAGGGTGTGGCGGTAGGCAAAATGGTTGGAGGTGGGGCAAAAGGTATAAACTTCCAGTTATAAAATGTCACAGAAGGTAATGTACAGCTTGGAGACTATAGTTAATACTATATTGTATATTTGAAAGTTGCTAAGAAAGTAGATCTTAAAAGTTTTAATCACAAGAAAAAAATTAACTCTGTGTGGTAATGGATATTAACTAGACATTATGGTGATCATTTCACAATATATACAAGTATCGAATCACTGTGTTGTACACCTGAAATTAACATGTTATATTTCAATTATATCTCAATTTAAAAGTTTAAAAGTATGAAGGTAGGAAGATTAAATACGGTGAAGATATTTTTCCCCTAAGTAAGCTGTAAACTCAGTGTGATATGATGAAAGTTCTAAAAGAGCTTTTCATAGACCAATGACAAGGTAATTCTCAAATTAACATCAAAGAGTAAGTGTCCAAGAATAGTCAACATAACTTTGGAAAATCAAAAGAAGAAAACACAACTTTTGTTATTAAGACAATGGCATTAGCCAAATGATAGACATATATGAAAAGAACAGAATAGACTAATGCTTACCTAGAAATATGGTACAAGATTTTGTAGCACAAAAATCAGTAGGAAAGGTTCAATCAATACTCCTGGGACAATTGACTAACCATATCAAAAATAATAAGCTGTCCTATTTTTTTAAATTTCCATATAAACTGAAGAATAAAAAATAAGTAATTTTATTTTTATTTTTTAAATTAATTTATTTTTTTAAATAAGTAATTTTAGAGAAGAAATTAAGGTTCTTGATATTGATTATAGAAAGATGCTTTGTGACAGCAAAAGCCTAACCATAAAATTTAACCTTATAAAGAAATAATATTTAAAATCATTAGTATAACAAAATAAAACAAAAACAAATTAGAAAGATAGGCCACATAATGATAGAAGATGATTGCATTATATATGTATTCAATGTACCACAAATATCTAGTAGGTATCTATAAAATGGCATGAATTGTTTGTAGAGACACTTGAAACACTTAAGTGACAAAATTAAGTAAAGATCTCCAACCCAACGGAGCTCAAATTCTGGTATGAGAGGTAGAGAGACAGAAAATAAACATGACAATAAGTTAAACATATTAAGTTAATTAAAACAAACATTATATAATAATAAACATAGTAAGATATTAATGTAACTTAATTACCTATTAGACCTATGGTCTGCAAAGTAAGCAATGTCTTCAAAAGTCTTTCCTACTAGAGTAAGAAGAAGGAAACATTCAAAGTGGGGGTTAAAGATATAATGTGGGGAGGAGATTGCCAACAAAAATAAAGTAGTTTCATCCTCCCCACTTCTGATTTAGAATCTGTGGAGTGAATAAGCCTATGGAAATTAGGTCTGCACTCTTCCATAGCAGTCTTGGAAAAAATAAATCAGCAAATAGTAGCTCCCAGTTCTGACAATTCACCACTAGAGGAAGACCAAGGTCAGGTCACATGCCATCATTCTATCTTAAGACACCAAAGGAGCTTTCTTTGGAAAAAGATAGTGCTAGGTGGGACTTCTTGACAATAACAAAATCATCATCATCATTGATAAAACTAACATTTGCTGAGTGCTTATTATATGTAAGACATTCTTCTAAATTCTCTACCTGCATCAATTTATTTCCACTTTATGATATCTCTCTAAGAGAATAATATTATTCCTATTCTGCAGATCAGAAAACTGGGTATAGAGAAGTTAAATACATTGCTTTGTTCTGAGATACAGAGAATTTGAGCCATTAGATAGAGATACTTTTTAAAATAAACTATTTTAGAAGTTTTAAATTTACAGAAAAATTGCAAAGATAGTACAGCAATTTCCCCCATCCATTTTCCCCCTAATATTAACATCTTACATTAGTACAGTATATTATTAATTATAGCATCATTGTTAACTACAGTCCATGCTTTATTCAGATTTCCCTAGTTTTTACCTAACGTCCATTTTCTGTTCCAATAATGCATACAGGATACCACAAAAACCACATTACATTTAGTTCTCTTTTCTCCTAAAGATCCTCTTGACTAAGACAGATTCTCGACTTCTGTTATTTTTGAAAACCTTTACAGTTTCAAGGAGTATTGGTCAACTTCCCTCAACTGTGATCTGACTTTTTTTTTAAATCATGATTAGACTGGGGTTACGGTTTTTGTAAGACCACAGCAATAAAATACTATTTCTGTCACCTCACATGAATAATATGCACTACCAATATACTTATCAATGCTGATGCAGACTTTGATTACCTGGCTAAGGTAGTGAAATTTTGGAGAACTGGTATAATTTCTTCCTTAAATATTTGGTAGTATTCAGCAGTGAAACCAACTGGTCATGATGCTTTCCTATTTGAAAAATTATTAATTATTGACTCAATTTCTTTGATATGGGGCTCATTTATTATCAGGTTATTTATCCTTGTGTGAGTTTGGGTTATTTGTATCTTTCAAAGAATTGGTCTATTTTATCTAGATTATCAAATTCAATACAGGCATAGAGTTCTTTATAGTATTCCTTTATACTCCTTTTAATATCATTTTGACCAGTTATTACCCTTCTTTCATTTTTGTTTCTTCAAAATCTTTTATGAAGTATATGTGACTCAATATTTTATTAGTTTCAGGTGTGCAACATAGTGATTTAATATTTTTATAAATTATATTCCATATAAAGTTATAAAATATTGGCTATATTCCCTGTGTTATACATTACTCCATTGTAACTTTATACCTAGCAGTCTGTACCTCTTAATCCTCTTCACCTATCTTGAACATACCCCCACCCCTCTGGTAATCACTAGTTTGTTCTCTGTATCTGAGTCTATTTGTTTTGTTATATTCATTCATTTGTTTTATTTTTTAGATTCCACATATAAGTAAAAACACAGTATTTGTCTTTCTTTGACTTACTTCACTAAGCATAATACCCTAGAGGTCCATCCATGTTGTCACAAATGACAAAACTTCATTATTTTTTATGGTTGAGTAATATTCCACTGTTTTATGTGTGTGTATATAGGTAGCATCATCTTTCATTTCTGATGTTGGTATATGTCTTTTTTCTTGGTTAGCTTGGTTAGAGCTTTATCAAGTTTTATTCATCTTTTCATAGAACCAGCTTTTTATTTCATTGATTTTCTCTCTTTCCCTATTTTCAAATTGATTGATGCTCTAACTATTTTCTTCTGCTTTCTTCAGGCTTCAATTGCTCTTCTTTCTCTAGTTTCCTAAGGCAGAAGCTTAGACTATTGATTTTAGATTTTTTTCTAATATATGCATATTAATGCTACAAATTTCCCTCTAGCACTGCTTTTACTGCAACCCACAAATTTTGATACACTTTTTTTTCATTTACTTCAAAATATTTTTAAATTTCAAGATTTCTTTGACCTATGTGATATTTTAAAATGCGGTAAATAATCTCCAAATATTTAAGGATTTTCCAGGTATTTTTCTATTATTGATTTCTAGTTTAAATCTGTAACTGTTTGAGCATACACATTGTATGCTTTTTATTATTTTAAATTTGTTAAAGTGTGTTTTATGGCTCAGAATGTGTCTATCTTGGTCAATGTTTCAAGAAAAATTAAGAATGTGTATTCAGCTATTATTGGATGCACTATTCTATAAATGTCCATTAGATCCAGTTGATTAATGATGCTATTCAGTTCAGCTATATCCTTACTGATTTTCTGACTTCTGGATCTGTCAATTAGTGATAATGGAGGTATTAAAGTCTCCAACACAATAGTGTTTTTGTAGTTCTAGAACCTTCTTTTCTTAAGTATTTTGATTCTCTATAAGCACACACATATGAAGGATTGTTACATCTTCTTGGATAAATGCCCCCATCCCTCTTTACCCCTGATAATTTTATTCATAAGTCACCTTTGTCTAAAATTAATACAGTTATGTCAGCTTTTCTTAAAAATTATTGTTAGCATGGTGTATCTTTCTCTCCCTCTAGCTTGTCTTTATATTTAAAGTGGGTTTCTCATGAATAACCTGGAGTTGGGTCTTGTGTGTGCTTTTTAAAAAGCCCAGTGGCAAGCATGTATTTTAATTAACATATTTAGAACATTCACATTTAAAGTGATTTTTAATATAGTTGGACTTATATCTACCAAGTTTGTAACTGTTTCCTACTTAATACACTTGTTTCCTCCCCCCTTCTTTTTATGCCTTTTCTAGTTTTAATTGATTATTTCATAAAGTTTTATCTTTTAGCAAATCAGCATACACAGCTTTAAAAAAAAACTAAGTTTTTGTGGTTCCTTAAGGTTTACAATATACATTTTTAATTAATGTAAGTTCATTTTCAAGTAGCACTATACCACTTCACATGCAGTAGTTACCTTATAACAATATTCCCAATTCTTCCCTCCCATCACTAATGACATTGCTATTATTCACTTTATTTCTCTATATGCTATAATCACCCACCACATAGATAATACTTTAAGCAGTTAATTTTGTTATTCATAATTGATCCAAATATAAAAGATTTTATTTTAGCTCTTCATTTTTGGAGTTCCTCCTTTCCTTATATACACCCAAGTATCTGATCTGTATAATTTTCCTTCTTCCTAAAGAACTTCTTTTCATATTTCTTGAAGAACAGATCTTCTGGAGATGAATTACTTCAATTTTGTGTGCCTGAGAGTATTTCTTTAACTTTTGAAAGAGAACATCACTGGATATAGTATTCTAGGTTTGTGCAGGGTTTTTTTCCCCCAACACTTTAAATATTTCACTCTACTCCCTTTTTAATCACATGGTTTCAGATGAGAAGTTGGTTATAATTCTTACCCTTGTTCCTCTTTAGGTAAGGTGTTTGTTTAGATTTTCTCTGTCCATAATTTTAAGAAGTTTGACTATAAGCCTAAGAGTAGATCTTTAGTTTATGTTCTGCCCTTGGATCTGTAGTTAGTATCTCATTAATTTGGAGAGTATTTAGCCATTACAATACCAAAAATTTCTTCTACTCTCTTCCCTCTTCTCCTCTTATTTGAATCACAAAAGTATTATTTATTTTCAAATTGTCCCACAGTTCTTAGATGCTCTACTCTGTTTGTTCTCATTCTCTTTTTTCTTTTGCAAGTTAATTGGGAAAGTTTCTATTTACCTAATTCCAAGCTAGCTCATTACAGTTAACTGTTAAAAAAACACAGGTTTTGGGCTTCCCTGGTGGCACAGTGGTTGAGAGTCCGTCTGCCGATGCAGGGGACACGGGTCCGTGCCTCAGTCCAGGAAGATCCCACATGCCACGGAGCGGCTAGGCCCGTGAGCCATGGCTGCTGAGCCTGCACGTCCGGAGCCTGTGCTCCGCAATGGGAGAGGCCACAACAGTGAGAGGACTGCATACTGCAAACAA
Organism: Mesoplodon bidens; assembly: GCF_964165515.1. Lineage (NCBI taxonomy): Eukaryota > Metazoa > Chordata > Mammalia > Artiodactyla > Ziphiidae > Mesoplodon > Mesoplodon bidens. The sequence goes on along the minus strand of NC_138161.1, from coordinate 50,892,087 downwards.
AACAAAACAAAACCACAGGTTTGAATTGCAGGTGTCCACCTATATGTGGATATTTTTTGATAGTAAATACTAAGTACTACACAGTCCCTGGTTGGTTGAATCAATGGATGCAGGGGAAGCACACATACAGAGGGCTGACTATAAGTTACATGTGAATTAACCCTCGTGTTATTCGAGGGTCAACTATTTGCTTGACCATATTGGTCTACTGATAAACAAAGAATTCTTCATTTCTGTTAGTTTTCTTTTGATTTCTATTTTTTCACTTGATTCTTCCATAGAGTTTGTTTCTCTGCTAACATTACTTTTTTCATTGCAGGCCTTAATATATTAATCATAGTTATTTTAAATTTCTTCATTATAATTGTAACATCTACATCATATTTGAGTCTGGTTCTGATCCTTTTTTCACTTCAGAATTGTTTTTCCTTATTTTTAACATGATTTTTTTCTTTCTTTTCTTTGGTTTAAAGTCAGACAAGATTTAAGTAGTAGTAGCCATTCTGACAGGTGTAAGGCAATACCTCACTGAGGTTTTGAGTTGCATTTCCCAATGATTAGTAATAGTGGGCATCTTTTCATGTGACTATTGGCCATCTGCATTTCCTCTTTGGAAAAAATGTCTACAGTTCTTCTGCCCATTTTTTAAATTGGGTTGCTTGTTTTTTTCATGTTGGGGTCCATGACCTGTTTATATATGTTGGATATTAACCCCTAATCAGTCCTATCATTTGCAAATATGTTTTCCCATTCAGTAGGTTATCTTTTCATTTTGTTGATGGTTTCCTTTGATATGCAAAAGATTTTAATTAAGTCCCATTTGTTTATTTTTTTATTTCCTTTATTTTAGGAGACTGAACCAAAAAACTATTACTGTGATTTATGTTAAAGTGTTCTGCCTATGTTTTCATCTAGGAGTTTTTTTTAACACCTGGACTTAAATTTAGGTCTTTAAGCCATTTTGATTTTATTTTTGTATATGGTATTAGAGAGTGTTCTAATTTCATTCTTTTACATGTAGCTGTCCAGTTTTCCCAGCACTGCTATTGAGAAGACTGTCTTTTCTCTGTTGTATATTCTGCCTCATTTATCATAGATTAACTGTCCATGGGTACATGGGCTTATTTCTGGGCTCTGTATCTTGTAACATTGATTTATGTGTCTGTTTTTGTGCCAGTATCATACCACTTTGATTACTGTAGCTTTGTAGTATAGTCTGAAGTCAGGTAGCATTATTCCTCCAGCTCTGTTCTTAAGATTGTTTTCGCTATTCAGGGTCACTTGTGTTTCCATACAAATTTTAAACTTACTTGTTCTAGTTCTGTGAAAAATGCCATTGGTAATTTGATAGGGATTGCATTGAATCTGTATATTGCCTTGGGTAGTATGGTCATTTTAACAGTATTATTTCTTCCAATCCAAGAACACAGTATATCGTTGCATTTGTGTCATTTTCAATTTCTTTCAACTGTGTCTTACAAATTTCTGAGTAAATATCTTTTATCTCCTTAGGTTTATTCTTAGATATTTTATTCTTTTTAATGTGATGATAAATGGGATTGTTTCCTTAATTTCTCTTTCTAATCCTTGTTAGTGTATAAAAATGCAACAGATTTCTGTGTATTAATTTTGTATCCTACAGCTCTATGAAATTCACTGATGAGCTCTAGTAGTTTTCTAGTAGTATCTTTAGGATTTTCGATGTACAGTATCATGTCATCTGCAAACAGTGACAGTTTTACTTCTTACTTCCCAATTTGGATTCCTTTTATTTCTTTTCTTTCCTCATAGTCGTGGCTAGGACTTCCAAAGCTATTTTGAATAAAAGTGGTGAGAGTGGACATCTTTGTCTTGTTCTTGATCTTAGTGGAAATGCTTTCAGCTTTACACCACTAAGTATGTTAGCTGTGGGTCTGTCATATATGGCCTTAATTATGTTGAGGTATATTCCCTTTATGCCCACTTTCTGGAGAGTTTTTATCAAAAATAGATTTGAATTTTGTTAAAAGCTTTTTCTGCTTCCATTGAGATGATCATATGGTTTTTATTCTTCAATTTGTTAATGTGGTATATCACATTGAGTTGCAGATATTTAAAAAAATCCTTGCATCCTTGGGATAAAAGTATCATGTACCATGATCAAGTGAGATTTAATGTACTATTGGATTTGGTTTGCTAATATTTTGTTGAGGATTTTTGCATTTATGTTCTTCAGTGATATTGGCCTGTAATTTTCTCTTTTGTGATATCGTCAGTTTTTTTTTTTTTAATCAGGGTGGCCTCATAGAATGATTTTAGAAGTGCTCCTTCCTCTGTAATTTTTGGAATAGTTTGAGAAGGGCCCAGAGCCAGTTTCTGAAACTTGGAGCAGGCCCCGTGCTCTTAACTACAGTACTATTCAGGGAGGTCATCAAGAAGACATGACTGCAGATAGACCCACAAGCTAGAATCAGTCAGTTGGAGGATCCTCACCCCCTCTTCCTGTACTTGGAATGTGTGTTTCACTAGCATTCCCCATTCCCAGAAGCTGCCCCATATATACACCCTGAGACTCTCTGAAGGATATAGATGACTGAACCCAGTTAAAGCCTCTATATAAACTGTTAAGATTCAATGTGTGGTTGCAGAAATCTACTCCCTTGCAGCCACCCGAGACAAATTAGTTCCCTTGCTTAATAAACCTGCCACCTACCAATCTGATGTACTCTGCCTCTTTTAGTCTCTCCCTGCCTTCCACATAGGGGGGGCCCAGCTTCAGGCTTCACCCAGGAAGCACCCCATAAAGGTTGCAAACCAACATATACTGACCCTCAATATGCTGACCCAGTATACTTTCAAAATTAAGCCTCTGCTTCTAAGAACCTGTGTGGTAATGAGTCCTTGATTCAGCTTGTGAATATGAAAGTGCTCAATTCATTTTCTACATATGAATAGTGAATTCTAAGGAATTTCTACTGAGACAACATTTAAGCAATTTTCTGGACCTAAGGTACAAGTTCCATGGGGACAAATATCTCAGTCTTTTTATCAGTTTCTTGCCAGAGCCTAGAACTGTGCTCTACAGTCACTAAGTACTCAAATATTTGTTGGATAAACAGCTGTTCTAGGGAACTCTAGGAATGGTGACTTGAAAATGGGTAAAAGAAAATGACTATAATAAAACCCTGTGACTCCAACTCTTCCAGGCCAATAATATTAGCACCAGGAAAAACACTATCACTAAGAAACTGCAGACAATTTTTCTTGGTATCTCACAGGGACTGAACCATGAAACTTCTGAGCCAGGGATCCTCTTGATATTTAAAGTCATTAGAAAGTAATAGGTCATATGTATATGAAAAAAATATGTAACAAGGAACCATAGTATAGATCAAGTTCCAGACAAATGGTGAAAAAATAAATGGAGGATTTCAGGGGAGGAACAAATCAATAAGGTGAGACAGTAAGGAAAGGCTTCATGGAATTTGGAACAAAAACTTGACCCTGAAAACAGGATAGGAAACATTTAAGTAAAATCAAAGGAGGAACAGGGGAGGGAGAAGGTACAAACTCCAAACAGAAAAAGTAGGATGAGCCAAAACACAGAGGCAGAGTCATTCAAACAATGAAAGGGAACAGCAGGAAGAACAACTTATTGGGCATAGAGGATTTAGAGCTATACACAGTACTAAATCAGGTTAGAAAGATAAGTAAAGGCCAAGTAGTAATTTATACCTTAGTCATAAAACTGAACAGAAGAATTAAAATGCACCTTCTGCTGAAATTCTAGACCTCTTTAGAAGCACATTTTCCAAGTGACAGTAAATCACAGGGACACCAGATCATGTGGCATGAAGATGATCCACTAAGTTGTAGACACTATCCAATTAAGCTGCAATCAATGCCACGGGATTTTGCAGCATTTGCCGTAAATTTTTGTATGAAACCATATCAAATTTCAGTCTGGTTGCAGTGAAAATCCCAGTTTCCCATCACTATTGAGAAGTTCTCTGACTTCAAACACATCAAACTAAGATATAAGGAAGCACTGCAGAAGCTGATCTGAGAAATGGAAGTTTTGGTCAAGATGGTGTACTAGGAGAATGCAGAATTCACATCTCCTCACAACTAGGGCCCCTGCCAGGCACTGGTGGGAGAAACAGAGACACCTAAGGGGATTGGAGGAAGCCCCAGTGACCAGTTGTTTCAAATACAGTTTTATTTTTCCCAATATATTTTTGTATCTTTATACTTTTATTTTGTGTTTTATTCTTTGATATTGTACTGCTCCTTTTTTTCTTTCTTTCTTTCTTTTTTCTTTTTACCATGCCATGAAGCTTGCAGGTTTATGGCTCCCAGGCTGGAGCTTGGGTCCAAGCTCCTGCAGTGAGAGCTCTAAGTCCAAACGGCTGGACTACAGAGAACCTCAGACCCCAGGGAATATCAATTGGAGTGAGGCCTCCTGGAGGTCCTCATCTCAGCACCAAGAGCCAGTGCTATGCAACTGCCTGCAAACTCCAATGCCAGATGTCTCAGTTCAAACAAACAATAAGACAGGAATACAGGACCACCCATTAAAAAAAAATGGAACAACAAACAAATGTTACAGAAGAAAGACCAAGGTAAAAACCAACAAGACAAAATAAATGAAGACAAAATATGCAACTTACCTGAAAAAGAATTCAGGGTAATGATAGTAAAGATGATCCAAAATCTCAGAAACAGAATGCAGAAGAAACAAGAAACATTTAACAAGGATCTAGAAAACCTAAAGGGCATACAAACAGTTATGAACAACACAATTACTGAAATTAAAAATACTCTTGAAGGAATCAACAGCAGAATAAATGAGTCATAAGAAAGGATAAATGACCTGGAAAATAAAACGGTGGAAATAACTGCCAGGGAGCAGAATAAAGAAACAACAATGAAAAGAATTGAGGACAGTCTCAGAGACCACTGGGACAACATTAAACAACATTAAACAAACAAACATTTGAATTATAGGGGTTCAAGAAACCCTTCCAACAAACAGAAGTACAGGACCAGATGCCTTCACAGGAGAATTCTATCAAACATTTAGACAAGATCTAACACCTAACCTTCTCAAACTCTTCCAAAATATAGCAGAAGGAGAAACACTCCCAAACTCATACTACGAGGCCACCATCATGCTGATACCAAAACCAGACAAAGAAGTCACATAGAAAGAAAAGTACAGGCCAATATCACTGATGAACATAGATGCAAAAATCCTGAACAAAATACTAGTAAACAGAATCCAACAACACATAAAAAGGATCATACACCATGATCTAGTGGGGTTTATCCCAGGAATGCAAGGATTCTTCAATATATGCAAGTCCATCAATGTAATACACCATATTACCAAATTGAAGGATAAAAACCATATGATAATCTCAATAGGTGCAGCAAAATGTTTGGCAAAATTCAACACCCATTTATGATAAAAACCCTCCAGAAAGTAGGCATACAGGGAACTACCTCAACATAATAAAGGCCATATATGACAAACCCACAGCCAACATTGTTCTCAAAGGTGAAAACCTGAAACCATTTCCTCTGAGATCAGGAACAAGAGAAGGTTGCCCACTCTCACTATTATTTATTTTTATTTTTATTTTTTTGCGGTACGCAGGCCTCTCACTGCTGTGGCCTGTCCGTTGTGGAGCACAGGCTCCGGACATGCAGGCTCAGCGACCATGGCTCACGAGCCCAGCTGCTCCATGGCATGTGGGACCTTCCCGGACCGGGGCACGAACCCATGTCCCCTGCATCGGCAGGTGGACTCTCAACCACTGCGCCACTAGGGAAGCCCCCTCACTATTATTATTCAACATAGTTTTGGAAGTTTTACAACAGCAATCAGAGAAGAAAAAGAAATAAAAGGAATCCAAACTGGAAAAGAAGGAGTAAAATGGTCACTGTTTGCAGATGACATGATACTATACATAGAGAATCCTAAAGGTGTTACCAGAAAACTACTAGAGCTAATCAATGAATTTCATAGATTAGCAGGATACAAAAGTAATGCAAAGAAATCTCCTGCATTCCTATACACTAATGATGAAAAATCTGAAAGAGAACTTAAAGAAACACTCCCATTTACCACTGCAACAGAAAGAATAAATTACCTAGGAATAAACCTACCTAAGAAGACAAAAGACCTATAGGCAGAAAACTTTAAGACACTAATGAAAGAAATTAAAGATGACACAAACAGATGGAGAAATATACCATGTTCTTGGATTGAAAGAATCAACACTGTGAAAATGACTCTACCACCCGAAGCAATCTACAGATTCAATGCAGTCCCTATCAAGCTACCAATGGCATTTTTTACAGAACTAGAACAAAAATATTCACAATTTGTATGGAAACACAAAAGAACCTGAACAGCCAAAGCAATCTTGAGAAAGAAAAATGGAGCTGGAGGAATCAGGCTCCCTGACTTCAGACTATACTTCAAAGCTACAGTAATCGAGACAGTATGGTACTGGCACAAAAACAGAAATATAGATCAATGGAACAGGATAGAAAGCCCAGAGATAATCCCATGCACATATGGTCACCTTATGTTTGATAAAGAAGGCAAGAGTATATAACAGAGAAAAGACAGCCTCTTCAATTAGTGGTGTTGGGAAAACTGGACAGCTAAATGCAAAAGAATGAAATTAGAACACTTCCTAACACTATACACAAAAATAAACTCAAAATGGATTAAAGAGTTAATTGTAAGGCTAGACAGTATAAAACTCGTAGAGGAAAACATAGGCAGAACACTGTATGACATAAATCACAGTAAGATCCTTTTTGACCCACCTTCTAGAGAAATGGAAATAAAAACAAAAGAAACAAATGGGACCTAATGAAACTTCAAAGCTTTTCCACAGCAAAGGAAATGATAAACAAGATGAAAAGACAATATTTTCTCTCAGAATGGGAGAAAATATTTGCAAATTAAGCAACTGACAACGGATTAATCTCCAAAATTTACAAGCAGCTCATGCAGCTCAATACGAAAAAAACAAACCACCCAATCCAGAAATGGGCAGAAGACCTAAACAGACATTTCTGCCAACACGCACATGAAAGGATGCTCAACATCACTAATCATTAGAGAAATGCAAATCAAAACTACAATGAGATATCACCTCACACATGTCAGCATGGCCACCATCAAAAAATCTACAAACAATAATGCTGGAGAGGGTTTGGAGAAAAGGGAACCCTCTTGCACTGTTGGTGGGAATGTAAATTGATACAGCCACTATAGAGAACAGTATGGAGGTTCCTTAAAAAACGAAAAACAGAACTACCATATGACCCAGTAATCCTACTACTGGGCATATATCCTGAGAAAACCATAATTCAAAAACAGTCATGTACCAAAATGTTCATTGCAGCTCTATTTACAATAGCCAGAAGATGGAAACAACCTAAGTGTCCATCATCAGATGAATGGATAAAGAAGATGTGGCACATATACACAATGGAATATTACTCAGCCATAAAAAGAAATAAAATTTAGTTATTTGTAATGAGGTGGATAGACCTAGAGTCTGTCATACAGAGTGAAGTAAGTCAGAAAGAGAAAGACAAATACCATATGCTAACACACACACACACATATATATATGGAATTTAAGAAAAAAAAATGTCATGAAGAACCTAGGGACAAAACGGGAATAAAGACACAGACCTACTTGAGAATGGACTTGAGGATATGGGGAGGTGGAAGGGTAAGCTGTGACAAAGTGAGAGAGAGGTATGGACATATATACACTACCAATTGTAAGGTAGATAGCTAGTGGGAAGCAGCCGCATAGTAACAGGGTGATCAGATCGCTGCTTTGTGAAAACGTGAAGGGGTGGGATAGGGAGGGTGGTAGGGAGAGAGACAAAAGAGGGAAGGGATATGGGAGAAGATGTATATGTATAACAGATTCACTTTGTTATAAAGCAGAAACACACCATTTTGAAGCAATTATACTCCAATAAAGTTGTAAAAAAAAAAATAAATAAATAAATAAATAAATAAATAAATAAGAGTCATGTACCACATGTTAATTGCAGCACTATTTACAATAGCCAGGACAGGGATGCAACCTATGTGTCCATCGAGAAATGATTAAAGAAGATGTGGCACATATAAACAATGGAATATTACTCAGCCATAAAATGAAACGACATTGAGTTATTTGTAGTGAGGTGGATGGACCCAGAGTCTGTCATACAGAGTGAAGTAAGTCAGAAAGAGAAAAACATATATCATATGCTAACACATATGTATGGAATCCAAAAAAAAATATGGTGCTTATGAACCTTGGGGCAGGACAGGAATAGAGACGCAGATGTAGATAATGGATTTGAGGACATGGGGAGGGGGAAGGGTTATCTGGGAGAAAGTGAGAGAGTAACATTGACATATCTACACTACCAAATGTAAAACAGATAGCTTGGGGGAAGCAGCTACATAGCACAGGGAGATCAGCTCGGCGCTTTGTGACCACCTAGAGGGGTGGGATAAGGAGTGTGGGAGGGAGACGCAAGAGGGAAGAGATATGAGGATATATGTGTGTGTGTGTATATATATATATATATATATATATATATATATGATTCACTTTGTTATACCACAGAAACTAACACACCATTGTAAAGTAATTATACTCCAATAAAGATGTTAAAATAATGGAAATTTTTAAATCTAGAGAAATAATTACTGGAAAAATATTAAGAACTATACCTAAATATTTAGGGATCCGTCAAGATGTTTCATCAAACATCTTGAAATTCAAATTTCAAGTCTTCAAAATCTAATAAAACTGAACTCTCAATATGCAGTATTAAAGAGGTGTTACCATTGTGGTGAATCAAGTTGAAATGATTCATGACTTATACACTTATATACATTTATCTAATCAAAAACATATTTAGAATATTAGGTTACCATTATGTTCTAAGAAAAACCACTGCATTAGCAGGCTTGATTTACCAGCAAATATGCTTACCTAAGTTTCTGTGTACTGTAACTTGGTCAAAATCTCAGGAACTGCAAAACTATACAAGATCTAACAGGAAGTAAAGAATGTTTTCCTTTCTCTTAAAGCTGGTGTATTGTATGACTAACTAAGCATTTTAGAAATAGCATTTCTCCATTTCTCTCTTCCACAGGTTCTGTTTTCTAGGTTGATTTTTGCACATTTGTTATTAACCTGTATCAATACACAGTCACATCTGAGCTATGGAAATCTATGTTCATTTATATCTGTTAAGTTATACTGCTATCTGTTATTTTGAAAAAATACTGACAGATCATTTTATATTCCAGAAAGCCTAAATCACTATTGCTTTTGTGACAGTGCCATATTATTTTCCCTTTGACTTCTAAGAACAATGATACTTGAGTGACACATAAGATTTAAAACCAAATAATGGACTATGTCTACATAAATCAAATTCATAATAGTAGGATCTTTTGTGCACTGTAGAAAATATTGAGGTCTGAAAACAATTGATCCTTGAATGACACATTCCCAAACTAAACTCAAATCATCATCAGAATTGATTCCTTGATGACTTTAAGTTACATTATTAGTTTGATACTGATGTACTTTTTTTATGTTTTAACATTCTAAGGGTTTTATGCCTATAAATAGGTCACACATGTAAAACTTTCAAATTCAAAGCTCAGCAGACCAGGAAATTCAAACTTTGGTTATTGGAGACTTTATCACTTCACCACAATTCACTTTTTGTCATTCCATAAGATCTTGTTACAGAAAGTCATAACAAGTGTCCATGAGTTCCAATATAATATACTCAAAAAAATGAGTTTAAAAAGGAGAGATATAGGGCTTCCCTGGTGGCACAGTGGTTGAGAGTCAGCCTGCCGATGCAGGGGATGCGGGTTTGTGCCCTGGTCTGGGAGGATCCTACATGCCGCGGAGCGGCTGGGCCCATGAGCCACGGCCGCTGAGCTTGCGCATCCGGAGCCTGTGCTCTGCAATGGAAGAGGCCTCAACGGAAGAGGCCACAACAGTGAGAGGCCTGCGTACCGCAAAAAAAAATAAATAAAAAATAGGGGCTTCCCTGGTGGCGCAGTGGTTGAGAGTCCGCCTGCCGATGCAGAGGACACGGGTTCGTGCCCCGGTTCGGGAAGATCCCACCTACCGCGGAGCGGCTGGGCCCGTGAGCCATGGCCGCTGAGCCTGCATGTCAGGAGCCTATGCTCCGCAATGGGAGAGGCCGCAACAGTGAGAGGTCTGTGTACCGCAATTAAAAAAAAATAATAAATAAATTAAAAATAAATAAAAAATAAAATAAAATAAAAAGGAGAGATATATACAAATTGTATCATTACAAATCTTTTCACATTTGTTTATTAATTACCATCACCTAAACATGCATAATGTCTATCACATTATACAAAATTATTCCATGTACTTGTGTCATGAACTATTTTTACTATGAATAAGTGTCCTTAATTGATCTTGGTAAAATCACTGGTTAAAATACTAGTTATGTGACTATGAAAAATATATCCTGACATAAAATTCAGTATTATTTATCTTCTAAGGGTAAAATGCTGTGAAGTATTCTTAATCATAGACAAATTACACATTTTCACATACTTTAAAATGAAAATATGGTTCATATTTCATCCTAATACTGACAATTATTTTCCTATCAAGGATTTCATATCATTTTTAGAATAATTAATCCTAATGGTAAGTCCTTTGCTATTTTTATTTATTTCCTGAGAATATTAACTTAAATTTTCCAATATATCTATAAATCATCTGTATTGCTTTAGTCTTCTCAGAAGGACCATACCACTTATATCACATTTAGAATTTTTATTTAAAAATATCACATTAAATTTACCATTTTCATATACTGAGTATCTTTAACCTTTAGTTCTTTAATATGATATAATCTGACATTTTTTATCTTATGCTTCCTTATATTACTATGATCTTATTTTTACCTATGTCCTAAATTCATACATCATAGGATCTGATGTATGGTGTCTGTTATAAATTAAGATATTAAACAAATTATTTAATAATTTGTTTAGGAATCTTTGATGATCACTGTACCAGCAGAGAGTTTGGCCCTCTATTCTTTCCAGTGGTGTGCTGTTCAGTGCACTTGTTGTTAATGCATTCTGTGGATAGCTCAGACTCTAATTTTACTATCATAAAAAAATTGAGGAAATAGCCTTAATTGTATGTATGTCAAATCAGTGATTGTATTGTCAAATCAGTGATTCCCAACACTTGTTGCATATTAGAATCTCCTGGTAACTTAAAAGTAATTTTTGATGCCCAGTCACCACCTCACTCTACCACAACTTTATGTTCTGTTGTAGGTCCTGGGCATAATGTTGAAAACCACTTGAGTAAGTTTACAGATATTTTTCTTTTAGATTACTGATAAAATCTTCACTATCATCTGAATTTTCAGGAAATAATCAGAAACAAATATCTTCAATCTGCTGCTTCAGATGTAGAAGTAAAGTTACAATGGTATACTAAACCTTGTAAATACTCATTAGGTTTCTTAAATGACTTGAAAAATACGTCCATGTAAATAAAAATGGTAGACCACTCTATTCTTAGAAATGATGAAGTTGGAGAACCTTATACATTGTCAACTGATATTGTCAGCTGACATAATCCCAAAGATGATCTTAATCCTATTTTCTTTTTCATATTTCACTATTATTTTTTAAGTGTTTATATCAATTTTGTAAAAGTGTTTATAATGATAATGCTTTATATTGTACACTCCTTGCTATGTAAGAGTCATGGTATGTGAAACATTACCTGTATAACAAGCAATTGCTTGTGAAAATATTTTCGAATTTTTAAACTTATTTACTCACTAATTCAAGAAATAGGAGCCAGGTTTCTACTAATGGTCAGCAAATTTGCCAAGTTCTGAGACTACTACAATAAATGTTAGACATGGATTTTAGCCTTAAGGAACACCAACTAGTTTGAGAGACGAGTCTTCAGACAATTAACTATACTTCCCTGAATATTGAAATATTCAAATTATGTTAAAAAACATGGGAGAATGAGTCTTAAAAGGTAGTCCTTGTTACCATTCCATAATAAGATAAATAATAGTTTTGCCAAAATTTGTGGGTTCCATAAAAAGTGTAGCACTTTATAATTAAAATAGAGAAATTCTGAAACAGGAATCAGTAAATTTTAGCCCATTGCCTGTTACTATCTGAGCTGAGAGTTAAGAATAGTTTTTATACTTCTAATGGTTGGAGGAAAAAATAATATTTCATAAAATGTAGTTATCTGAAACTCAGATTTCATTTGCCATAAATAAAATGACATTGGAATACAGCCAGATTCATTTTAAATATTGTCTATGGCGGTGTTGCATTGTAATGGCAATGGTGAGTAGCTGCAAGAGGAGTCTGGCTTGCAACAACTAAACACTATCTGGCTCTTTACAGAAAAAGGTTGCCAACACCTGCTCCAGGTCAACACCGTTGACTAGAGCTTTCTGTGACAATGGGCATGTTCTATACCTGCACTACCAAAGACAATATCTGCTGGGTACATGTAGCTATTGAGATCTTGATACGCAATCAGTGTGATGATGAAACTGATTATCTATTTTAATTAAAATTTCTCTATTTTTACTTATTATTTTATTCTAATTGTTTTAAGTTCAGTTCATTTTGAGCAATTTAATGTAGCATTAATAGTTAAAAGTATTTACTTTGGAGTAAGGATGCATAGAGTTTAAGTTCAACTCTGATCCAAACTGGTTCTGAACCTTGGAAAATCTAATCTTTTGGATGTACTACTATACCTATCTAACTTATTAGTACTGAATGAGTTAATACCTGTAAAGCACACATGATTCTAACTGGAAAACAGATGCTGAAATAGTGATTGCCATTACATTATGGTTGTTTTGACATTAATATATTCAACAAATTAACACACCAAATATTTGTATTCCCAACACCTATTATAGGTGCCAAGAACACAACTGAAGCAACAGAGAGGATATCTGTTTTGGTAGAGCTTATGTATTGCTAGCCATGATGCAATATAAGATACAACAAAAATATTTGGCATTAGTTACAAGTAATTACCTATATGAATCAAGAACATATTGACATCATGAAATAGAATAAATCAGAAATTATCTAACTGCAAAATCTGCTATAAGCCTATGTAATCTTCAGCCTCCAATTTTAATTTTTTGCTTACTTTGGATCATCTCCAATATTCTTACTGATGGATTTTGTAGAAATAAAGTATAAATCAAATTTTTTTAAATTTGTATTAACAGAAAGCAATGGGTATCTCTTTAATATATTGATGTTCCCTAAATTATTTTATTTTTAAAAAGTCTTCTACAGACAAAGATATCAAAATAAAAGAAAATTACAGGCCAAAATCACTGAAGAACATAGATGCAAAAAATACTCAACAAAATACTAGCAAACCGAATCCAACAACACATTGAAAGAATCACATACCCTGATCAAGTGGGATTTATCCCAGGGTTTCTAGGATTCTTCAATATAAACAAATCGATCAATGTGATACACATTAACAAATTGAATAAAAACCATATGATCATCTCAATAGATGCAGAAAAAACTTTCGACAAAATTCAACACCCATTTGAGAGAGATAAAACCTCTCCAGAAAGTAGGCATAGAGGGAACTTACCTCAACACAATAAAGACCATATATGACAAACCTAACATCATACTCAATGGTGAAAAGCTGAAAGCATTTCCTCTAAGATCAGGAACAAAACGAGGACATTCACTCTCACCTCTATTATTCAACATAGTTTTGGGAGTCCTAGCCACGACTATCAGAGAAGAAAAAGAAATAAAAGGAATCCAAATTGGGAAGTAAGAAGTAAAACTGTTACTGTTTGAAGACGACATGATACTATACATAGAAAATCCTAAATATATTACCAGAAAACTACTAGAAGTCAATGAATCTGGTAAAGTTGCAGGAGACAAAATTAATGCACAGAAATCTCTTGCATTCCTATACACTAACAATGAAAGATCAGAAAGAGAGATTAAAGAACCAACCCCATTTACCATCACACCAAAAAGAATAAAATACCTAAGAATAAACCTACCTAAGGAGGCAAAAGACCTGTACTCTGAAATCAAAGATGATACAAACTGATGGAGAGATATACCATGTTCTTGGATTGGAAGAATCAATATTATGAAAATAACTATACTACCCAAAGCAGCTTACAGGTTCAGTGCAATCCCTATCAAATTACCAAAGGCATTTTTCACAGAATTAGAACAAAAAATTTTATACTTTGTATGGAGACACAAAAGACCCTGAATGGTGAAAGCAATCTTGAGAAAGAAGAATGGAGCTGGAGGAGTCAGGCTCCTGGACCTCAGACTATACTACAAAGCTACAGTAATGACAACAGTATGCTACTGGCACAAAAACAGAAATATAGATCCATGGAACAAGATAGAAAACCCAGAGATAAACCCCCACACCTATGGTCAACTAATCTATGAAAAAGGAGGCAAGGATATACCATGGAGAAAAGACAGCCTCTTCAATAAGTGGTGAGGGGAAAACTGGAGAGCTAAATGTAGAAGAATGAAATTAGAACACTCCCTAACACCCTACACAAAAAAACCTCAAAATGGATTAAAGACCTAAATGTAAGTCCAGACACCATAAAACTCTTGACAGAAAATATAGGCAGAACACTTTTTGACATAAATCACAGCAAGATATTTTTCAATCCACCACCTAGAGTAATGAAAATAAAAACAAAATTAAACAAATGGGACCTAATTAAACTTAAAAACTTTTGCACAGCAAAGGAAACCATAAACAAAATGAAGAGACAACCCTCAGATTGGGAGAAAATATTTGCAAATGAAGCAACTGACAAGGAATTAATTTTCAAGATATACAAACTGCTTATGCAGCTCAATATCAGAAAACAAACAACCCAGTCAAAAAATGGGCAGAAGACCTGAATAGACATTTCTCCAAAGAAGACATACTGATGGCCAACAAATACATGAAAAGATGCTCAACATCACTAATTATTAAAGAAATACAAATCAAAACTACAATGAGGTATCACCTCACAGCAGTCAGAATGGCCATCATCAAAAAATCTACAAACAATAAATGTTGGAGAGGGTGTGGAGAAAAGGGAACCCTCCTACACTGTTTGTGGGAATGTAAATTGGTACAGCCACTATGGAGAACAGTAGGGAGGTTCCTTAAAAAACTAAAAATAGAGCAACCACATGACTCAGCAATCTCACTCCCAGGCATATATCTAGAGAAAACCAGAATTCGAAAGGATGCATGCACTCCGATGTTCATTGCAGCACTATTTACAATAGCCAGGATATGGAAGCAACCTAAATGTCCACTGACAGAATGGATAAAGAAGATGTGGTACCTATATACAATGGAATATTCCTCAGCCATAAAAAGGAACGAGTACCATTTGCAGAGATGTGGAGGCAAAGTGTGAAGTGAAAATTTTAGGTAAACATACCATATGTTTATATAATTAGAAAAAAGTTACCTATTTATGGATTTTATGATGCTGTTATCAGCTTTTTCAAAATTGTAATTTGGTGCCAATCTCACACAAAGTAAACATTGACTTCCATATCTAATTTTATTCATAGTTTTTATACTTTTCCTTTTGTATCCTTCTCCCCCCACCGAAACTGTGTAAGCTTTAGGCACCATAAAACCTGGATCTGCCTTGATCAGATTTTAAAATGGATACTACTTGGAAAATATTTTGTTACAGTAAACTTTCTGGGCTATATATATATTTCCAAAAACAAAAAAACTATGGAAAATATTAAAAATGTATATCTCTAAATATAATGTATGGTAGGTATTATGCTTCTTTATATGTGACAGGAATTCCTTTGAACTTAGTGAAAATGCAACATTTAGGCCAGATCTAAGGCAGCCAGAGAAAGGTGGGAAAATATGTAAGATTTTTAATGTCTTACTTAGACTGAAGAATTATTTCCAATCATGTATTAACTAAGTATCACCTCTGAGCTATTAAAAATTAATAATTTCATATGATACATGGTTGAGCTCATAG
This sequence comes from Mesoplodon bidens, assembly GCF_964165515.1. Classification (NCBI taxonomy): domain Eukaryota; kingdom Metazoa; phylum Chordata; class Mammalia; order Artiodactyla; family Ziphiidae; genus Mesoplodon; species Mesoplodon bidens. The sequence goes on along the minus strand of NC_138161.1, from coordinate 50,875,941 downwards.
CTCTATATTTAAATACTACTCTTTCCTCTGGAATGCAAATAAGTGAGATGAACTAGTAATAATCCATATTTCAACTGTTTTTTTGCCTATTTTTATTATCAAATTATATATATTAAGAATATTATTCTGTACAGATTCCCTTCATTTGTAGAATCTTTTTTCCTCACTCAGTCCTCCTCCTCACATTACTATTTACACCATGAAAATTTAGTAACTTGGCAAATTTTTCCATTAAAAATTTATGGTATATATGCATATTACTTTTCTTATGTGTCTAGGATGTCATTTCATAGCCTTATTTGCCTAGTTTCTATATAATGTCTTAAATATTACATGGAACTTAGATAGTTTGATATTATCCCACAAGTCACTGAGTCTATTTCTTTACTTCAGTATTTAACCTGTGCTTCAATTTGGATAATTTCTATTGCTATGTGTTCAGGTTCACTGATCTTTTATTCTGCAGATGTTTACTGTAATCTGGTTTATATCATCTAGAAAAATTTTTATTTCAGTTATTGTATTTCTCATTTCTAAATTTTTTTAAATTTATTTTTATATCTTTCATAAGCAGAAACCAGCAGCTGTCACTGCATGAACTTATTTGTTTATCCTTTCTTTATTGATCACACTCTGGTCCTGCTAGTTATCCAGTATATGAAAAGAGTTGCTTTATGTATTTTGTCTGGTTTCCTAATTATTTAAAGCATGAATGAAAGTCCAGTACTCTATCATATCTAGAGACAGAAGTCTTGAGTTTTCTTTTTACTCGTATATATGCATATTATACAGTACATGATGCAGGCAGACATTACCAAGACACTAGTTCAAAACCAGAAGGCTTATTAACACAAAGATGAGATGTTTGTCTTTAGTTATCTTAATGTGTGATGAGACTCACTTTACCTTGGCCTGCAATTATGTGAGTAGATGATATACTTCAAATTGAATTTTAGTATTGAAAGCACGTGTGTGTGTGTGTGTGTGTACATGCATGCCCATGTGTGTGCGTGTCCATATGCTCCTGTCTATGATTTGAGGCCATAACTGAAAGAAATGACTACTTCACTTTAGATATTTAGGGGAAAAAATGTAAATTAAAATATGAGAAATTAATGTATATAGAAGTAATAGAAACAGCAAAGAAATAATAGAAATTATAAATAAATCTAAAATTGGAAAACTTTTTTTAAGCTATTGCAATGCTTGAACTGGAATGTGATAGAAAAGGAAAAAATATATATATATAAAGACTATTTCTGAAATATAATTGTAAAATTCCTAAGTAAATTATAGTAATTATAAATAATTATAAATTTATCCTATGCAATAAAATTGACAATATATTTTAAGACTAATACACCATGTCCAAGTAGGTTTAGTTCAGGATATGAAGATGTTTCTACATTAGCACACTCTGTTCAATCAGCAGTGGTAACCTTGCATTCAAACTGACAGTGAAACTCATAAGACACAGTACATTTCAAATAACACCAAATTTATCTAGACTTAATTAAGAATATAAGATGGGTAATGACAGGTAACACATTCTTTTCAAGTACACATGGAACATTCTCTAAGATAGATCACATGCTAGGCCACAAAAAAAAGCCTCAGTAAATTTAAGAAAACTGATATCATATCAAGCATCTTTTCTAAACAGCACTATGAGACCAGAAATCAACTACAGGAAGAAAGTGGCAAAAACACAAACACATGGAGGCTAAACAATATGCTACTGAACAACCCATGGATCACTGAAGAAATCAAAGAGGAAATTAAAAAATACCTAGAGACAAATGAAAATGAGAACACAACAATCCAAAACCTCTGGGACACAGCAAAATCAATTCTAAGAGGGAAGTTTATAGAAATGAAAGCTTACCTCAGGAAACAAGACAAACCTCAAATAAACAACCTAATACACCTAAAGGAACTAGAAAAAGAACAAACAAAACCCAAGGTTAGTAGAATTTAAAAAAAAAGCAGAGATCAGAGCAGAAGTAAATAAAATAGACACTAGGAAAAAAATAAAAATAGAAAAGATCCATGAACCTACAATATGGTTCTTTGAAAAAATAAGCAAAATTGATAAACCTTTAACCATATTCCTCAAGAAGAAAAGAGGGCTCAAATCAGTAAGATCAAAAATGAAAAAGGAGATGTTACAATAGACACCACAGAAATCCAAATGATAAGAGACTACTACAAGCAACTATATGCCAATAAAATGGACAACCTAGAAGAAATGGACAAATTCTTAGAAAAGTACAACCTTCCAAGACTGAACCAGGAAGAAATAGAAAATATGAACAGACAAATTACCAGTACTAAAATTGAATCAGTAGTTTTAAAACTCCCAACAAGTGAAAGTCCAGGACCAGATGGCTTCGCAGGAAAATTCTACCTAACATATAGAGAAGAGTTAAAACCTATCCTTCTGAAAGTATTCCAAAAAATTTGCAGAGGAAGGAACACTTCTGAACTCATTCTATGAGGCAAGCATCAACCTGATACCAAAACAAGACAAAGATATCACAATAAAATTACAGGTCAATATCACTGATGAATATAGATACAAAAATACTCAACAAACCAAATCCAACAATACATTCGAAGGATCATACAAAATGATCAAGTGGGATTTAACCCAGGGATGCAAGGATTTTTCAATATCCACAAACCAACTGATGTCATACATCATATTGACAAATTAAAGATTAAAAACCATGTGATCATCTCAATAGGGTCATAAAAAGCCTTTGACAAAATTCAACATCAATTTATGATAAAACCTCTCCAGAAAGTGGGAATAGAGGGAACTTACCTCAACATAAAAAAGGTCACATATGACATCTAACAGCTAACAGCTAACATCATACTCAGTGGTGAAAAGCTAACATCATACTCAAAGCTAACATCATACTCACAGCTAACATCACACTCAGTGGTGAAAAGCTGAAAGCATTTCCTCTAAGATCAAGAACAAGACAAGGATGTCCACTCTTGCCACTTTTAATCAACATAATTTTGGAAGTCCTAGCCACAGCAATCAGAAGAAAAATAAATAAAAGGAATCCAAACTGGAAAGGATGAAGTAAAACTGTCACTGTCTGCAGATGACATGATACTAAACATAGAAAATCTTAAAGGTGCCACCAGAAAACTACTAGGGCTTATCGATAAATTCAGTTAAGCTGCAAGATACAAAATTAATATACAGAAATATGTTGCATTTCTATACACTAACAATGAACTATCAGAAAGAGAAATTAAGGAAATAGAAATTAAGGAAACAATCCAATTTACCATCACATGAAAAAGAATAACTAGGAATAAATGGAATAAACCTACCTAAAGAGGTGAACGATCTGTACTCAGAAAGTCACAGAAATTGAAGATGACAAACAGATGGAAAAATATACCATGTTCATGGATTAGAAGAACCAATATTGTTAAAATGACCATTCTACCCAAGGCAATATAAAAACTCAATGCAATCCCTATCAAAATTACAATGGCATTTTTCACAGAACTAGAACAAGTAAATTTAAAATTTATATGGAAACACAAAAGTCCCTGCATAGGCAAAACAATGTTAAGCACAGAGGTGGAGGAATAATGCTCCCTGACTTCAGACTACACTACAAAGCTACAGCAATCAAAAAGGTGTGGTACTGGCACAAAAACAGACACATAAATCAATGGAACAGGACAGAGAACCCAGAAATAAACCCACACACCCATGGACAATTAATCTATGACAAAAGAGGCAAGAATATACAATGGAGAAAAGACAGTCTTCTTGATAGCAGTGCTGGGAAAACAACATGTAAAAAAAAAACCAGCTACATATAAAAGAATGAAATTAGAACATTCTGTGACACCATATACAAAAGTAAACTCAAAATAGATTAAAGACCTAAATGTAAGGCCAGATACTATTAAACTCTTAGAGTAAAACATAGGTAGAACACTCTTTGCCATAAATCACAGCAATAGTTTTTTGGATCTGTCTCCTAGAAAAATGGAAATGAAAACAAATATAAACAAATGGAATCTAATTCAAAGCTTTTGCATACCAAAGGAAACCACTGACAAAATGAAAAGACAACCTATTAAATGGGAGAAAATATTTGCAAATAATAGGACCAATACGGGGTTGATATCCAACATATATAAATAGCTCATACAACTCATTATCAAAAAAAAAAAAACCCAACCAAATAATGAGCAGAAGGACTGAATAGACATTTTTTTTCCAAAGAGGAAATGTAGATGGCCAAAAGGCACATGAAAAGATGTTCAACATCACTAGTCATCAGGGAAATGCAAATCAAAACCACAATGAGATATGGCCTCACACCTCTCAGAATGGTTATCATCAAAAAGAACACTAATAACAAAGGCTGGAAAGGATGTGGAGAAAAGGGGACCTTTGTCCACTGTTGGTGGGAATGTATATTGGTGTAGCCACTGTGGAAAACACTATGGATAGAGGTTTCTCAAAAAACTAAAATTAGGAATACCATATAACCCAGAAGTACCACTCCTGGGACATATCTGAAAAAAACAAAAGCACTAATTTGAAAAGATAGATCCACCCTACTGTTCACAGCTGTATGATTTACTATTGCTAATATATGGAAGCAACCTAAGTGTCCTTCAATAGATCAATAAATAAAGAAGTAGTGTGTGTATACACACACACACACACACTCACACACACACACACAACAGAATACTACTCAGCCATAAAAAAAAGAATGAAATTTTGCCATTTTCCGCAACATGGATGGACTTGGAAGGCATTATGGTAAGTGAACTAAGTCAGACAGAGAAAGACAAATGCTGTATGATATCAATTTTATGTGGAATTAAAAAAAAACTAGTGAATATAATGAAAAAAAAACAGACTCACAAATATAGAGAACAAACTGGTAGTTACCAGTGGAGAGAGGGAAGGGAATGGGGAAGCAACATAAGGGTGAGTAATTGGGAGGAACAAACCATTGGGCGTAAGATAGGCTACAAGGATGTATTACACAACATGGGGAATATAGCCAATATTTTGTAATAACTATAAATGGAATAAAACCATTAAAATGTGTATTAAACTAAAAATAGATTAGAATGTACAATTGAACCTTGTTTCTTTTGGCAAATATAACTGTATATATTTAAAATGTAAAAATAAAAAAAGGGTAACAATGTAGTACATACAGCAACAGGAAAGTGAAGCTCCTATGACTCTCAGGTACAGCTTCTTATGTCCCCAAATAATTTCACGCTTAAGACACACATGTTCATCCAAGTGCAGGGAAGTTGTAATTTCCATACACCCATTTTACACTGCTAGTCACAGAGCCCCTTAAGAGCAATGACTATCTCATATTCTACAGTGCCATTACAGCTCATCAATACTGGTTACCAGCTATTCAATAAACAATATCAGTGATGAAGTACTGGTTGTTGGTCTGGCACATATTGATAGTTCTTGATCTGATTCCCATTTATAGTGGCTCTATTGTTTTGTATAGATTCCTTAAGTTAATGATGCAAAAATAATCTGCCTAGGAGCTAAGGCATCAGGTATTTATGAGCCTATAGGAGAAGCCACAGACCAACTACTAACATTTTCCTTCCAGTGTGGGGATTTTTTCAGTACACATTATCATAATACATGAAAATGAGAAAGGATTTACCTATGTACATAGATGTAGGGAGTTTATAAAAAGACACCTGGTAAAATACAACATCCAATCTTTATTTTTAAGAAACCCTTAGTAAAATAAGACTAGAAAGATTTAAATAGTTAATATAAATCTCCAAATGACTGTCAATGTCATGTGATACTTAATGGTGAAACACTACATTCCAAACAAGTAAGAAACAAGAGAAGGAGATATGTATCAAGATGGTGGCATAGGTTATTCCCCACTTCAGTTTTCCTCAGCAGAAGACCAAATAGCAACTATCCACAGACAAGACACCATTGTGAAAATCCCAGAACCTGAAGGTCAGGCTAAAGCACCCCCTTGACTGAGAAGGATGGCATTAGAAGGGAAAGAGAAACAGTTTCATTTTGACCACGTCACGCCTCTCCCAGCCCAGCACAGGACTGCACAAAGAGGGCTTTCTCCAGTGGAAAAACAGCTTGACATGGATATCCAGCTCCCCAAGTGTTGTTGGATGCTTCCTAAGAGGCCCACTGGGGTCTCACCTCACAGGGATCACTGGGGGTGGGAGGGCCTTCCTTGTATTAACCAGTGTTCAGATCTTGGTGAATTGCATTCCTGGTAACAGTGGCAGAGAGCCCAGCCAGAAGCTCTGCAAAATCAAGCCTGTGTCTCTATCTGGCCAGGGAACCCAGTTGACAGTCAGACAAGGAACCAAGCCAACAGTGTTGCCCAACTATCAAGCATAGCCTCTGGCATCACAGAACCAGGGTGTCTGAACAGTGAATCTAGGCAACCTCTGAGCCCAGCCTATGGCCCTGACTGATTGCTGAACAGCCTGAGGCCTAGCCCAAGCAGGGAGCCCAGCCACTGACCCTGCCCAACCACTGACCACCATCTTTAGTCTTACCCAATAGCAGGATAAAGGAGCCCTCACCCACTAGAAAGCCAGGCCAGTGACCTCACCCCACAGCAGAACACAACCAGCAGCCTACCTGATCAGGAAGCCCAGTCTCCATCCCTGCCCAACTTCAGGACACAATCTGTGGCCCCACCAGATTACATAGCACATCATGAGTCTCTGACCAACAACAAAGCTCTGATGTGGCCTTTTCTGAAAACTGAGTCCAGTCAGGAGCACCATACAGTTGACAGCACCTCCCGAGGCCCCACCCAACCAAGAGCCATTGCACAGCCCACCTAGTGGCCCTACCTGACCTTGGAGCATAGTCTGCAGCCCCGCCAAGCAGAAAGCCCATCCTGTGGTCTCACTTGAACTCACAGTGCAGCAAACTCATCCAACTGCAGAACCCAGCCAGCAGTAACCCTCTCCCAAGTCAGAACGAAGGCAGTGGTGTTGTTCAACCAGAAACCCCAATAGCAAGGCCTGCCTGCCAATGCTACCAGCTGAGCCCTCCAGTCCCCCAAGCTGATCTGACTGGTGATGGTCTTTCCCTGCAGAATCAAACCTGTGAAGCCTGGAAGAGGAGACTGCTTATTCAAATGCACAGTTACCAATGCAAAGATACCAGGATCACTTGGAACTGGGTCAGCAGGAAACCACCAAAGGAAATGCATAAATATACTCACTAGTGCCAACTAAAAAGTTGGCACTTGCCATCTGCCTCTACAAGGATTAAGACACTAGCTACTATAGCTGCTGACCTTCAACACACCCTGAAAGGAGTTTAGGGTGGAGATCAGGAATGAGGCACTCTGTGCTCTGGGATAAATTGGCAGTACAGAGCTTCAGATAGTTAGAAATTTTCAGAAGAATATTTTATAAGCCTTATTCTTACATCTCCTCATATCTAGAAAAGCATTAAAAACCATTAATGGTGACCTCTGCTCTTTGTGACGCAGCAAGCCTCTACCAAAATATTTGCTTGACTGCACGTACCCTTAATATCATATATAATACTGACCTTTCCTCCAACCTCTTTGAAGCCGGTGCCTCCGAGTTATCCAAGATGCTGTCTCTCAGGCAACAGTCCTCATTTTGCTCCAAATAAAATTTAACTTACAACTCTCATGTGAACCTTCTTCAGTTGACACTGATAAATATAAATATATATTCAAAGTTAGATTCTCTAATATTGTTATGGTGGTACATAAATCACAACTGTAGTTTAAAAGTTAACTAATACATTAAAAACTGTAATAATTTGGTGTGGATGCACACTATAAAAAGATGTAACTTGTAATATCAATCACCTAAAATCTGAGGAAGGGGAAAAGTAAAAGTACAAATTTAAAACATCCTATGTAAGGCTCATGGTAACCACAAAGGAAACACCTGTAGTAGATACACAAAAGATTATGATAAAAGACTCAAAGAATATGCCTCAAAAAGTTTTCAAATCACAAAGGAAGACAGCAAGAGAGGAAGCAAGGAACAAAGGACCTACAATACAATCAGAAAACAACAGAATCTCAATACTAGTAAGTCCTTACCTATAATAATCAGTTTAAAGGTAAATGGATTAAAGTATCCATTAAAAAGACAGAATAGCTGAAAGAATAAAAAACAAGATCCCACAATATACTCACTTTACCTTTAAGGACACACATAGACTGAGCATAAAGGGACAGAAAAAGATATTTCTGGCAAATAATAACCAAAAGAAAGCAGGGGTAGCTAAACTTATACATATGGAAAAAGCTCTCTGGCATTGGTCTTGACAATGATTTTTTTTGTTTATGACACCAGAAACATAAGTATATGAAAAGGTAATCAACCTCACTAATCATCAGGGAAATGCTAATCCAAACCATAATGAGCTATAACTTCACACCTGTTAGGATGGCTATTATCAAAAAGCACAGTCTTGAAGAGTTATCTCCCCCCACACCCCATGTTCACTGCAGAACTGTTCACAATAACCAAGACATGGAAACAATCTAAGTGTCCTTCAACGAATAAATGGATAAAGAAAACAAGATTATATAATGAAGTATTATTCAGACATAAGAAAAACCCTGTCATTTGTGATAACATGGATGAACCTTGAGTACATTGTTAGGTGAAAGTAGTCAGAGAGAGAAAGACAAATACTGTATGATATCACTTATACGTAGAATCTGAGCAAAACTGAACTTATGGAAACAGAGTAAGTTTGGTTGCCAGGGGCTAGGTGGTGGGGGAAAATAGGGTACAGGCAGTCAAAGGGTACAAATTTCCAGTTATAAGATGAGTAAGTTCTAGGGGAACATAACACAGCATGGTGACCATAGTTAACAATACTGATCATATACTTGAAAGTTGTTAAGAGTAGTAAATCTTAAAAGGTCTCACCACCAAAAAAAAAAAAAAAAAAAAAAAAGAAATGTTAACTCTATGAGGTGATGGATATGTTAACTATCCTTATTGTGGTAACCATTTTGCAGTGTATATATATAGCAAGTCATCACTTTGTATTCTTTATACTTATACAATGTTATATGTCAACTATATCTCAATAAAACTGAAAAAATATAATACTTGAAAGTAGATGAAAAAATAAACAAGACAAAAAGGTAGCCTTATATAAGTTAACTTTGTTCTGGAATTCTTAGTGTAATTTCATAATAAAATGAAATAGGAAAAGAGTAGTTTAAAAAATTGAAACACTGCCGCTGGAAAAACATTAAAGTGGCTGACTACAAAATACATGGTAAAAAATCAATAGTGCATTCAATCTTCAGTTAACTGATTGAGTACTTGTATGCCAAATATTGTGTTACTTAAAAGATAAAACTGAATGTTTCAGAGTCCCTTCTACAAAGGGCTTATCTACAGCAGTGGTCCTCAGCCAGAGCCACACTGGAATTGCCTGAGGAGGCTCTTGCTACATACACAAACATGAGTCACGTATCAGAACTGTTGAATCATAGGTGCCTTTATTTTAGGGGAGAGAGAGAGAAAAAAAAATTTTTTTTCCAATTCTTTTATGTATAAAGCCATTAATCCTGGGCTTCCCTGGTGGCACAGTGGTTAAGAAGCTGCCTGCCAGTGCAGGGGACAAGGGTTCAAGCCCTGGTCTGGGAAGATCCCACATGCCGCGGGGAACAACTAAGCCTGTGCGCCACAACTACCAAGCCTGCATTCTAGAGCCCATGAGCCACAACTACTGAGCCTGCATGCCACAACTACTGAGCCTGCGTGCCACAGTTACTGAAGCCTGCATGCCTAGAGCCTGTGATCTGCAACAAGAGAAGCCACCGCAACGAGAAGCCAATGTACTGCAATGAAGAGTAGGCCCCACTTGCTGCAAAAAGAGAAAGCCCACACGCAGCAATGAAGACCCAATGCAGCCAAAAATAAATTTAAAAATAAAATAAAGCTACTAATCCTAAGTAATTACAGTGCAGTGAGTTACATATTATGATAAATGAAATAGAGGAGAAGAGAAGAGCCTTGCCCAAATTCAAAAATCAAGAAATAATTCTTAGGGAAAAGCAGTAAGTCAAAAACTGAATGGTGAATAAGAGTTTTTTAGATGAATAAGTAGGTTTGGAAAGTTTGTTCCATGCAGGAAAAAGGAAAAAGAAATCTTGTACAAAATCCCTGATGCAACAAAGTGGCCTAAGAATGAGACTTTTTCTATATACTGACCTTAACCTTTTGGAATATAAATGGGGAGCAGAAATTGTCAAGAATTTTACAGAATTTGTATTTAAAAAAACAGCAATAAATTATAGAAAAGTCTATTCGGAGGTATGGAAAAGAATCAACATAGGAAATATACAGTATTCCTGAATGGGAACTCAGTCATATAAAGATGCAAATCTTCTCAAAATTAGTGCATAAAGGAAAAAAATAATATCATGTGGTTTGCATTTATGTTCTGATATTTCATTAGAATACATTCATTAAAATATCATAAGGTTCTTTAACGTGTACTCTGCTTCCTGGATTCACTCTAACTTTAGATTAGATTTTTAAAATTTTATTTCACTTATTTTCATTTTTATTCATTTCATTTTGGAAAGGGTATATTTTTGTTCCTAAAGATCAGATACTTATGTGAGTCTTCATACATAGAGATAGAAGATAAAAAACATTAGGAACATCTCTAAGGGGAAAATGTGAAAAATATAAAAAACAGATTTCCAACGAGATTATGAAATACCAAATTTGAACAATAAGAATAAACTTGAATTGACGCTTTGCTGTACTAGAAATTAAAGATGATCTATGATTTAAAAAGCCACCCAGGGCCTCTGGCAATGGCTAAATATGTAGGCAATGTAAACTTAAAAAGTAAACAAATTTTCTTTAAAAATGAATTCAATTGGGGTCTAACATTGCAAAAAATGTTTATGTCAAAGATTCAAAAGGAGAGAAGAGAGGTAACCTGGGTATTTGAATCTAATGTTCCCTTGATAAGAAACAGACAAACCCCAAGTAAATGAGATTTTAATGACATTCTATCACTACTGATAGAATACAAAGAAAAAAAAAGAGATACATAATATTTGAACACAATGATTAATGAAATTGGCTCACCTGATAATTACAGAACATGAACAAAAAAACAACACAATACATATTATTTTCAACTTCACATTAAATATTTCAACAAAGTTGGTCCTTTGTAGGGTCATAAAGTTAGTCTCTAATTTAAAAGGATTCAAATTATACAAAGTATGCTCTTTGACCATGAAGTAATTAAGACAGAAATCAGTAATAAAATGTTAATGATCTTCTTTTTTTAGAAAAAACGTCTTTATTGGAGTATAATTGCTTTACGTTGTTGTGTTAGTTTCTGCTGCATAACAAAGTAAATCAGCTATACATATATGTATATCCCTATATCCCCTCCCTCTTGCACCTACCTCCCAACCTCCCTATCCCACCCCTCTAGGTGGTCACAAAGCACCAGCACCGAGCTGGTCTCCCTGTGCTATGCGGCTGCTTCCCACTAGCGGTCTATTTTACATTTGGTAGTGTATATATGTCCATGCCACTCTCTCTTTGTCACATCTTACCCTTCCCCATCCCCATGTCCTCAAGTCCATTCTCTATGTCTGCATCTTTATTCCTATCCATATTTTGAAATTAAGCAGTACAATTCTAAATAACTTGAGGTCAAGAAGAAATCACAATGGGAGCTATAAAACATTTTGAATTAAATAATAATTATACATATTAGATTTTGTAAGCTTCATCTATAAATTGGTTTAGAGGAAAATTTATAGATTTAAACACATTAGAAAATAGTACAACTAAAAATTAAAGACCTAAGCATGATTCAAAGATAGAAAAACAGTAAAAATTAAGAAAATCAAAGAATTAAGAAGGAAAGAAATGAAGACAAGAAAATAGGAAACAACAAAGGTGATCTATATAGTCAGGAAATATCCTAATAACATTGATACTGCCAGCAAAGAATCAAGTAAAGACAGAACAAATAGCCAATACCAACAGTAAAAGGGACATTACTAAAGACCATAAAAAATAAGAAAATGGAGATAAGTAAATGTTATTTTCAAAGAACATTATTTAAGATACCCTACTTATTCCAGCAATAATTCAGTTACATGTATAATTTGGACAAATTTCAGAAGTGATCTCATATAACTTCAGTTGAGTTAGGCAAATATTTACTAGCTCTTATTATGTATCAGTACCTTGACAAAGTCTGTGGGACACAAAGATGAAAATACCGTGGCCAATGGGAAAAACACTTAAACGTTTCAGAAAAATCTAAAGTGCTGTCAGAATTAACCCAGAGTGATAAGGGAGTGTGTGTAAGAGTGGTCAAACCAAGCTTCAGGTTGCCAATAAAGGCTTTCAGGAAGAGGTAACAATTAAAGTGGGCCTTAAAGAACAAGAGAAATCAGCAATGAAAAATTCCTAGGCAGGGACAAGAGTGTGAGTCAACAGTCACATAGAATGACTCAACTTCATTTTGGGGAGAAAGACTCAAGTTTGACATTGTAGACTACATATTAAAGCTTAAAGCTGATAAAGAGGGGAGCTTAAAAGAAGAGGCTGTAAATGTCAAGGATTTAATGATGAAAATCCTAAATAACTTTGTATTCCAAGTTCAAGTAGATTGACTCCATTCCAACAGGGATGGGTTGGAATGACAAATTTAATGAAAGGGAGTAATATGAGCAATTAAAATTTTACTGAGTTGCTTGCTTCTCAGAGTATGATCTGCAGAATGTTATCAGAATCATGTGTGAGCTTGTAAATGCAAAAGCTCAGGCTGCATTCCAGATATATTGAATCCAAATCTGCATTTTAACAAGATCACCAGGTAATTTCTATGTGCACTGAATTTTGAGAAATCCTGAATCAGATCATTCAAAAGGGCATATTTTGCTCATTGATGGAGGCAAGATTCAAGTAAGGAGAAGAATTAGAAAGGTAACTGTAATACTGTAGATACAAACACTCAAGATACAAGATCACCTCACACCTATTAGAATGGCTATTATCAAAAAGAGAAGAAATAACAAGTGCTAGCAAAGATGTATAGAAAAGGAACTCTTACGCACTTTGCTGGAATGTAAATTGGTGCAACCACTATGGAAATCAGTTGGAAGGTTCCTTGAAAAATTAAAAATAGAACTACCATATGATCTAGAAATTTCCACTTCTGGGTCTTTATCCGAAGAAAACAAAGACACAAAGTCAAAAAAGATACTCACCCCCACATTCACTGCATTATTTTCAATGGGCAAGACATGGCAACAACTTAAGTGTCCACTGATGGATGAATAGATAAAGAAAATACGGTATATATACAATGAAAAGTTGCTCAGGCACAAAAAAGAATGAAATCTTGTCATTTGCAACAACATGGATGAACTTTGAAAGCATTATGCTAAGTGAAGTAAGTCAGAGAAATACAAATATCATATGATCCCACATGTGGAATTTAAAAACAAAAAGCAAAAAACCAAGCTCTTAGATCTTGCAGGGAGGTGGAGTGGGTGGAGAATGGGTGAAGGTAGTCCAAAGCTACAGTTACCACTTAGAGAATAAATAAGTTCTGGAGAAGTACTGAACAGCATGGCGACTATATTTCATAATATTGTACTTCATACTTGAAAGTTGCTATGAGTATATCTAAAGTCGTCACAAAATTTTTTTTCTAACTATGTATGATAGATATCAACTAAATTATGGTGATCACCTCACAATATATATAAATATCAAATCACTATGTTCCACAACTAAAATACATATGTTATATCAATTACACAGCAGTTTTAAAAAAGAAAACTGCAATACTGTAGATGAAATTTGAAAGGGATTTGCTATGTCACAGAAGATAAATAGGAGAGAAATTTTGAGAAATAATTTAAAGGGTAAATGAGATGTTTATTTTTTCAGTCAATTTGAGGATTAAGGGAGCAGGGAAAGTCAAAAATTTTGCCCAGCCTAATAGCTTGAGTGGAAAGATGGATGAATATACTAACAGGAGCAGGTGTAGAAAATTCCTCACAGTACAGGGGATAAAGCTGAGTAATATTATGCTAACCAATGATAATGCAAAAAGACTTTGTAAGTTTTAAGTCACTGATTTTATGGTGTTTCAGTTTACAAAGCTCTTCCATATATATGCAATTTTTAACCTACTGAGTCATAGTATTATCTTGAATTTACTTCTTTAAGGGAGATTTAAATTTTATAAAATAGTTATTTTCTTTGAAATTTAAGACTAGATTACTATCAAACCATGAGTTTAGGGTTAGGGTATCGTAATTTATGTTCAGATTCTTGAATTACGTTCTCTTGTGCCCTGTAACTTGTGACTACTGCTCAAGAAATAGCTGTCAAATTTCAAGATTTTTTGGTTAGTACTAAAACATTTACAGGAGAAACTGCCTGAGTTTCCATCTTTTATAATACTGCTCTTGGGAGCTATTCTGCAAGCTATGCCCATATAAGCTATCCTTCAGCAAGTCTTCATTTCATCATTGTCTAATGCATCAACATTACTCCTGCCGATAATGGCTTTTTTGTTTGTTTTTTTAACTGAGGCAGTCTGAAAGATTCAGCAGAAAATGTACAAAAAATTGTCACTGTAATGTTGGTGACAGAAAGTACACAATGGCCACATTATAGGGTTTGCTCAACATGTGCGATGGATCTTGTCAACAAAATGGAGATAGACAATTTCCAATTAGTTGACTCAATAAGAAAAATTACTGAACTGGCTGTCTTCACACTGAATACATTAATAATTTCATGTGCAAAGGAGAAGGAAGGGTCAAACACCTATTGAGACTCAAATAGGTAAGTTACTTCCTGGGAACATCAAAGCTTAATCATTCATCAATGATAAATAGCAGTTAACACTATTTTTTCTATGTGCCAGAAACACTGGCCCTGCCAAATTTCTGTTATTCTATAAAATTTCTAGTGTTGTTTTGACTTGATACTGAATTATATTTGATATTAAATTATTGTCATCATATATTTTATGTTACCCCTTTTCACTGGATCTATGTTACAAAGAACAGTTTTTTTCAACTTGAAGGCTAAAATAAAATTTGATATGTTCATTTATGTTGAAATTCACCTCTACATAATATACCTTGATTGGGAACTTCTGGTACATAAAGCATTCTACTCTGTATGTTATTACTGATGTGTGAGAACAGGAATATAAAAATTCCACTCTAAATAATGTAAAATTCAATATGGCTAAGTAATAGTAATAGGCAGCCGATAATATAATTAAGGAGAACAATTTGAAAATGAGAGACAGCTTGATTTCCACAGTGAAATACATTTGGAAGCCTCTAAGAATTTGATATTTACACTCAACATTTCTGTTCCTACTGGCTTCTATATTTCTTCAATAATATGTTTATAAAATCTGTGCAAGTTAAATAAAAGCAATAAATTTGAAATGGCTTAAATAAGTAATCCAAAGCTTAAATCCATTTATAAGGAGAATTAAAGGAAAAAAATTATAACTTCGGTTTTAACACTGGGTGGCTTATATACTATTTCCATGAATATAGACATGACTATTGTATTTTTACGTAAATAAACTTTCTGTAGCAGCAACTGATGTCACTGCCAAATTTGTGCACACTTTGTTAGGCCTGTGAAGTATATTTTTCTTTAATTTGTTTTAACTAACTATGTAATAATCAAATAAATGGAAGTAAGCTTCCAAAAGTCTATGCAATCTGTTTCAAGTTGCCAATAGTAGAATGTCATTTATTGGAACATTTTTTTCCTTCTCTGCTTTCACAGGGAATTGTACTACTGGGATTCCATTCAAATTATGTTCATTAAAACAGAAAGTACATATAGGCTATCAGGTTAGTCAAGTTCACATAAACACAAAAGTGCCTTAACCTTTCTAATAAAGGTAACTCTATTTTACATAATTCTAGTTCATTTTAAATAATCAGGTAATGTAATATCTGGATTATTTTCTAGTGTTTGCCTTTTACAACTTTAAAAAAAAACATGAACAGAAAAACAATTCGCCACTCGAGAAGTCAAAAGAATGAATAAATCAAAGTTGTTTTTCTGGGTTTTATTACTTCTTAGAAATAGTCTCTTTCATGATTTCTGTTTCTGCTTTAACAAAAAGATCAGCATCTTATGTATAGAAACTAAATCAGAGGTGATTTTTCTCTGTGATGCTTTGCATTATTTATTTACTGCTTAAAATGTTCTTCTCTTCCCCGAAGCAAAAGCCTTCAATTTAAAATCCATACAGATTCTATTACCAAAGGAGATTCATAGACTGTATCTACATGTGGCAAAATCGGTTGAAAAGTAAAAAGTCTCATGAAGCAACTTGACAGCCTGAAGGCAAAACAGCAATAAATGTTAGTCCAACTGAAATTTCCAGATCTGTTCTTCCTATTTTCACATTTTCTTTTCTAGTTTTTTTGTAAAACACAGAGCAGGAATAAATAAAATAAATGAATATTTAAAATAATGATCTCATTTCAAAAATCCTATATTGTGGGACTTCCCTGGTGGCACAGTGGTTAAGAATCTGCCTGCCAATGCAGGGGACACGGGTTCAAGCCCTGGTCTGGGAAGATCCCACATGCCGCGGAGCAACTAAGCCCATGCGCCACAGCTACTGAGCCCGTGCTTTAGAGTCTCTGAGCCACAACTACTGAGCCCACGTGCCACAAGTACTGAAGCCCACGCGCCTAGAGCCCATGCTCTGCAACAAGCAAAGCCACTGCAATGAGAAGCCCGTGCACTGCAACAAAGAGTAGCCCCCGCTCGCCGCAACCAGAGAAAGCCTGCACGCAGGAACGAAGACCCAACACAGCCAAAAATAAATAAATTTTTTTAAAATCCTATATTGTGACAGGTTACCCATTTGATTTTTGCACTGGTTTCTTTAATTAAACAACGCATGTATTGCCTTCCTCTCCAGAGGAGGTTATATAACTTAATTCCCCTAAAACCTTGTAATTTTTACTAAAGAACAAAGAATTTGAATCATATAATATATGAGTTTCATGCCCCTTTCCTTGCAAGTAGTATCTGCTGAAGCAGTATTTTTTAGGTGAATTATCGAAGGTTATATCAATCGTTGTATCAAGATTTTGATCTTGATGAAAACCATTAGAATTGACTTTAGTCAAAATAGATCTATCAAGTTAGTCAACTAAGTATCTGTGGAATTAAAAGACTCAAAATAGTATAAGTTAAATTCCAAAATAATACATTAAAGGAAAAACAAACAACTTGGACTATGCTATGGGAAAAAAAAGAAAGTCAACAAGTTTAAATTCTTTCCTCCCTGGATTTTACATCCTAGTTGAAGAGTTTTATTTAGTAAAGGTCTATGAAATATTTTGGGGTTGAAAGAAATCATATTTTTGTGATTCCTGTAATTTAGTACAAAACTTAGAAGTATATCTTGACCCAAACAATGAGCTAATTATTATATTCTGTCAGAAATATGTCCCAAAGATATTACAGGCCATTTTTAATAAGCACATATTTAGTGATTCAAAGTTTGTATATTTAATTGTTTAGTAATAGGACATTTTATGATCAACATTATCTATGATGCATATTGATTGAGTAACCCTATATAAATATTTGCTAAAATTTGAGGGTTTTTTTTTTTTGTAAAATGACGTTATATTTTTGACTTTACTATTTGAAAAATAAGACTTCTTGTCTAAGTCTAGTGCATTTGTTTGAATGTAACCTTGTGATTTGGCCATGATTTTAAATAATGTCTTCAAATCTACATTGAATATACATTTTCATTTGCAATAAATCCTTTCCACGTCATATTGCCATTAGTAAAAGACTGAATGGAATGTTTTATATTCAGTATAAATGTAGATTAAAAGATAATTTTTGTCTTGTTTCCCACAATGTGATTAAAACTTTTTAGAAAAACTTTTGGCTTTTTTCCTATATAACAGGAAATAGTAAAAGTAACATGAGCTATGAGATAAGTTAGATCTGAGATCAAATAACTTGGCATCTCTGACCCTTTAACCTTGAATTTAAGTTCTTCAATTATGATTAGAATATCCCATAAAATGAGACCTATAGATGGCATTTTTTTAAATAAATTTATTTGTTTATTTATTTTTGGCTGTGTTGGGTCTTCGTTTCTGTGAAAGGGCTTTCTCTAGTTGCAGCGAGTGGGGGCCACTCTTCATCGCGGTGCACGGGCCTCTCACTATCGCGGCCTCTCTTGTTGCGGAGGACAGACTCCAGACGCACAGGCTCAGTAGTTATGGCTCACGGGCCCAGTTGCTCCGCGGCATGTAGAATCTTCCCAGACCAGGGCCTGAACCCGTGTCCCCTGCACTGGCGGGCATATTCTCAACCACTGCACCACCAGGGAAGCCCCAGATGGCATAATTATAAGTAAATATTAAACTCTTTTTAAAATGTTTGATGTCTAACCAAATCAAAGTATAAAATATGTTTTCTTCTCCTCCTTTACTAAAGAAAATTGGAATTTTAATGAGAAGTGTTTTTATTCAGAACATGTTCCTAGGTTATTTCCATGTGTATTGCAAATACTTCCCAAATGGACTAAAACTATCCCTAGGGCAGATGTGTTTTGTTTCTTTATATGTATATTCTTCCTCTATCTTTCCATATTCATCCTCCCCAGCCACAATAACAGAGCTTAGCACAGCATCCACTGGGAGAATCACTGAATGTTGACAAGCAAGTGAAAGACTGGTAGGATGATGTAAAACACTGATACCAAATTGCACCTCCACTAGCACATTGTTTATTTATATGAACATTGTTTTGTGGAGGGAACAACAACACTTGTTTTAGCCAATTCAATAGAATACTTTAAAGTGGTATTTTTCAAAATAAGCATTTATTAGCTGGCATATTGGTTCAGTTGAACAAAGTTTGGGTTTGAAATTTTTTAAGTAACCTCATTCATTGGCATTAACATATATACACTACCAAATGTAAAATAGATAGCTAGTGGGAAGCAGCCGCATAGCAAAGGGAGATCAGCTCAGTGCTATGTGACTATGTAGAGGGGTGGGATAGGGAGGGTGGGAGGGAGACACAAGAGGGAGGGGATATGAGGATATATGTACACCTTTAGCTAATATATTACAGAGTATATTCCTAGAAAGTGAAGAAAATGCCTCTTTTGTTATCTGTTAGAAAAATATGTAGTTGAGATAAGGTGCATGCAGAACTTTAAGCCTCTGAAATTGAAGACAAGTAATATCAGCATTACTTTTTTAAAAAGAGCTTTAAGAAATAAGATATTACATGAGGTTCTCAGGTTAAGACTCAAAGGGTCTGAACTCGTGCCCTGGCAAGTGGGAAATATGTCCCTGGAATTACTTTCTTGCAACTCTGAAATGCAGTGACATAAGATAAATGAGGATTATTAACTCTATGCCAGGATGCCTCAAGCATCCTAAAGGCTTGAGACCCCTAATGTATAAATTACAGACTGAATGGCTAGGATAAGACTGGGATATTTGTAGCAGACTTTATAAATAGTTAATAGAGGCTTTAGCCTCACAGGTTTGATGTTGCTCACACTTGCTTAAACATCGGCTCTTACAACCTAACAAATCAAATGCAAAAAATCGAATGAAATCACAAAAAGTAATTTAAAATGATCACAGACCTCAATGTAAATGCAATACTATAAAACTCTAGAAGATAGCACTGGATAAAATCTGGAGGACCTTGGGCACAGAGATGACTTTTTAGAAACAACACCAAAGGCATGATTCATAAGATGGATAGAAAGCTGGACTTCCTTAAAATGGAAAACATGTGATCTGCAAAAGACATTGTCAAGAGAATTAAAGGACAAGCCACAGATAGAGAAAATACTCACAAAAAGTCATATCTGATGAAAAGACTCATCCAAAATATACAAGGAACTCAAAAACTCAGTAAGAAAGCAAACAATCCAATTTAAAAATGGGCTAAAAGAGCCAAACAAACCTCGCCAGAGAAGATACAGGTGCCAGAGAAGCATGGGAAAAGATGTTGCACATCATATGCCTTCAGGGAAATTAAAACAATGAGATGGCACTGCACACCTATTAGAATGGTCAAAACCAAGAACACTGACAACATCAAATCCTGGTGAGGATATAGAACAACATGAACTCTCATTCATTACTGATGGGAATGCAAAATGGTACAGCCACTTTGGAAGACAGTTTGGCAATATCTCACAGACTTAAACATACGATTACCATATGATCCATCAATTGCACACCTTAGTATTTACACAAAGGAGGTGAAAACTTATGTCTACAGAAAAAGCTCCACACATTTTATAGCAGCTTTATTCATCACTGTCAAAACTTGCAAGTAACAAAGATGTCCTTCAGTAAGTGAATAGATCAACTGTGGTACATCCAGACAATGGAATATTATTCAGTGCAAAAAAAGAAATAAGCAATTAAGTTGTAAAAAGACACAGAGGAAACTTAAATGCTTATTATTAAGTGAAAGAAGCCATTATGAAAAGTCTACATATCATATGAATCCAACTATTTGACATTCTGGTCAGTGCAAAACTATGGAGAAGGTGAAAATATCAGAAGTTGCCAAGGGTTAGTGGACAGTGGAGGATGAAAAGGTAAGTATAGAGAATTTTTAGTGAAACTATTCTAATACTGTAATGGCTGATACATATTATACATTAATCCAAAGCCATAGAATGTACAACATTAAAAGTGCACCCAAACGTCAATTATGAACGTTGGATAATAATGTCGTGGCAATATCAGTTCATCAGTGGTAACAAATGTACCACTCTGGTGAAAGATGCTGATAATGGAGGAAGATATTTATGTGTGGGGAAGGGGGTATACAGGAAAACTATCTTCTGCTCAGTCTTGCTATGAACCTAAAACTGATCTAAAAACTAAAGTCTTCTAAAAAAAAATCAAATGAAAAAACTTATTAAATCAATGGTGGGAACATGAATTGTCTTGTGAGTCTTTCCATCAGTCATATACTTAGGCTGAACTGACACTGAGTCAGAAGTCTTACAATAAGCAAATTGGTTTCACTGGATTAGAATCAACAAAAAGACCCTTGACTGAATAAAAGAATAATAAAATATAAATACTGTGCCCCCAGAAAGTATGAAAAAGGAGGAACTGATAAAAATTTGATGGGCAAATGGTTACTGACCTATCCATGTTCTGGTGTAACAAAAAATTATATCATGAAACAGGAAACCAATCAATTAGCTAATATGTGGAAAAGTAAGGAAAGCCAAGAGAAACTGTAGGAAAAAATAAAAACTTATTCATAACTGCTTTGGAAATAGTGAAACCATTAAACAAGGAGCAAAGAGACTCTGATAAGACCTTTGAGCCTGAACTTTTAACGAAATCTGGCTTATATTTACATCCCATTTTGGTTTTTTTTGAGGACTTGGAGAAAACCACACTCAACTTTGATATTATCCAATTGAGAACTTCAGTTATGAGTGCTGACCCAAAAGTTAGGTGAAATCTTTGACATTTAATCCACTAACAACCTGAATGAAGTATCATCTTAGGTTCAGCAAAAGCCAGTCTGAGGTAAATACCAACAGGACAAATGGTCCCTTCTCTCTCTCTCACAATAATATGTAATGCAATACTGAAACATTGACAATGGTAAAGAACAGCAGCTGAGTAGAGTTTATTATATCATAATCAAAACAGAACTTCCTCCAGTGTGCCACTAACTCAAGATATGGTAGATATGATCATTTGAGGACCCCTTCAACTGTATGCCTTTCTTTATGCTCCTACTGAGAGGACAAGAGAGCATGCAGACCATATTGCCAGATTCATTTATGACCTCACACCAGGATTATGGCTGGTTTAAAAAAAAAAAAATCGGGCTCCCCTGGTAGCGCAGTGGTTGAGAGTCCGCCTGCCGATGCAGGGGAAACGGGTTCGTGCCCCGGTCCCGGAAGATCCCACATGCCGCGGAGTGGCTGGGCCCGTGAGCCATGGCCGCTGAGCCTGTGCGACCGGAGCCTGTGCTCCGCAACGGGAGAGGCCACAACAGTGAGAGGCCCGCGTACAGCAAAAAGAAAAAAAAAAAAAAAAGCGAAAAAGAGTTCTTGGAAAGAAAAGAGAATTTCCCAGCCTAATGTTAATACTGGGAAAGAGGTTAAGTTTGTAAGAAACTTAATGGAGTTCTTACAACACACTTGGTGGCGGCCCAACATTAAAGTAGAGAAGAGAGAAAAATGCCTACTTCATCTGTCATTACTCCTAAAAGACACTACCCAGATATTGATCCTAGTTTAAGAAATTCTAAAACATGCAAATCAGAGTTAGAAAAGACTATTCTAAAGCATGGTACAGACAGAGTTCACTTTATTCACAAAATAATAGAAGTGCATAATTGGAGGCCAGGAGCTCCTGCTGTATTCCTAGCAGAAAATCCAAGGTTGCATACCCTTCATGGAGGTGGGTCAAGTGAACAGAGGGAATGGTTGTTCCTTGGTTTGTTAAAGCAACTAATTACATACAGTCTTATCTCCACCAATGACCTTGAGGGCACACTAGAGGGACCCAGGTATAACTGAATCGTTATGTAGACATAAAAGTAAAGGCAACTGGCTAAGAATAAGATGAGAAATAGGAAAGGAGAAAATAAATCCACCCTTGGATAAGATCACCCTTATATAAGTGTATAACTGGATGTGTGAGTGATAGATATGTCAATAATCAACTTGAGATTAAAGATGAGAAAGCTTATCTTGGTCTATTATTTATTTGAAGTATAAAATGAAAAATATTAGAATTTCCTCAGCTACCTTTGGTAGTAAATGATTCTTAAGAATATAGAAGTTACAAAAGGAAGTAAGAAATTACACTTTTGTGAAAGAAATGAAGAGAGCAGGGGTATTAATACCAACCAAATGTATCATCCTGTGAGAATTCTAATAAGGTTCATGGATGTGTAAGTTGAAAAACTAAGACTGCTGAATTCTTGAACAGATGGCAAAGGAATGAATCTTTGAAAAAGGTAACCAAACCTGTAACTCTATACACAGAAAAGACATCCTTCAAAAACAAGGGTTGACTAAAGGCATTTTCAAGACAGTTTGAGAGAATCTGTTGCAGGCTGGCCTACACTAAAAAGAGATACTAAATGGGAGTTATTTAAATGGAAACTACCTCTGCTGGAAACATAAAAATAGAGAAAGGAATAAAGGACACCAGAAAGGGCAAATGTACAGGCAACTATAGATAAATACTGAATATATAAAACTATGTCTTATGGGGTTCTAAATATATGCAGAATTAAAACTCATTACTCATAGATGATAAGACCTTTAAGCAAACTAGGAGTAAAAAGGTAACTTCCTTACTATAATATGATACATGGCTTCAGATGCTCAATGTTTTAAATATACCAATTCTCCCCAAATTAATCTATTATAGCAATGACAAGCAAAATTCCAAATATTTATTTTCATGAAAATTGTTAAAGGTGGTTCTAAATCTGTATGAAAATATAAAGGGCCAAGAATACATAAAGCAAAAATAAAGTTCAAAGCTGTAGAACATATACTACATATTACAACATCTATTAAAAAGCTGTACTAGTAAAAAGGTATAGGATTGGCACAACTATAGAAGACACATAGGACAATGAAATAGAAAACAATGTTTGAAGTCAGAATCAAGTAACTTTTAACAAAGCAAATACTACAGGGCAGTGGAAACAATGATCTTTAAAATAAATGTTGTTGGATTAAATTTTCATATGAAAACTTTATCTTGATCCCTATTCCATGCCATATACAAAACTCAATTCCACATGGATTGCAATCTAAACAAAATTTTAAAAACAGTAAGATAAAATTTTAAAATTTACTTGAAACAATAAAGTAAAAGGTAAAACAGTAACATTGTAAGAAGAAACATAGAAAAACATCTTTCTGACCCTTGAATAAACAAAGATTTCTAAAACAGAGAGCTAATTGTAAAGAAAAATAACAGATTAGATAATTGGAAAATTAAAAGCTTTAATTCATTCAAGAATGACCTGAAAAGGATGAAAACGTAACCCAGAGAGTGAGGCAAAATATTTGCAACACATCTGACAAAGGGCTTATGTCCTGAATATACGGAGTACTGTAAATCAATAGGAAAATGATGAACAAACTAACAGAAAAAAAAATGGGCAAAATACTTGGACAAGCACAAAAAAGTATATCCAAATGGCTAATAAATATATGAAAAGATACTTAACATTATTCTGAGAAATGCAAATTTAACCATGATGTGTTACTATTACACAAAAACACAAAGTCCGAAAATAGAAGTGTTGTAAGGATATGGCATAGTCAGAACTCTTACACTACTGATGGGAGTATAAATTTGTGCAAGCAATTTAAATTTAAAATGTTATTGATAGATTTACTGGACATAAGCATATCCTATAATCTAAGCATATCCTATAATCTAGCTTCTATTCCTAAGCATATAACTGATAGAAATGCATGCATGTGTTCAAGAAAAAGAAACTAAACGTTCATAGTAGTACTATTCAGAAACTACAGATAAGCTGAAAAATAGTGGAATGATGAAATAAAGCGCAGTATTTTCTCACAATGTAATTCTATGCAAAGAGAACAATGTAACTATACACAAAAATATGGATAATTCACAAACAATAAATGCTAAAGAAACTGTATACCAAAGAGTTTATATTGTTTGATCATATGTATGTGTGTATGTGTATATATATTTAAAACACAAGTAAACCCATATACTGTTAGAAGACAGGAAAGTGGGTTTTATTTTTGGAACAGTGACTAGAAGTAGATAGAGTGGAATTCTGGGATGCTGGCAGTGTTGTTTCACGATCTGAATTTTGGTTTTCTTGAATATGTTCAATCTGTGAAAATTCAGCCTAAATGACTATAATTTGTGTATATATGCATGTTATACTTGAATAAATTATTTTTCAATTGTAACAAAGAAAATCCAGATTAGTCAATTAGGTGTTTCAGTAGTAGGATGGAATAAGAAAGGGCTAAACTAGAGAATGAGAGGTACTTCTAATTATAGGTGGTTGAGTCCAGCTCCAAGGACTAAATATCAGGGGCAGGACACCAATCAGTAGACATACTGGAGGGTGAGGGTAACAGCAGAATGAATTAAAGGGGGAGGCAAGGAAAACCTTTAATCATAAAGGAATGTTATAACTTGGAACTTGGGAAAGACAAGAGACAATAAACACATCATGGACACTGTTGGGAATTATCAACTATTAGATCCACAAATGTCAGGTATGCAATTGGTAGCAATGTCAATTACTCCAGACTCCTAATGTATAAATGCAGGCAAAGATGTGTATATTCTTAGCTGAATCCAGGAAAGAGTTCCTCTAGCTTGTTTTGGTACAAGGAGTGTCTTCCTCCTAAAACCTTGGTAACACTGGAGTCAAGAGAGTAAAACTAGAAAGCGGGGATCAATAAGCCAGAGAAGGGCATACAAATAAGTTTTCAAACCACAGGGCTTTCAGCCAGGGTCAGAAGTCTAGGAAAACAAGAATGTAGATCAGATGACCAAGAAACCCATCTAGGCATAGGATCTGGATAAATACTTGGATTTGGCACTGACTAGAGCTGGCTTTATAATTTGTTCTCCAATTATGTATAGGAGATCAGCTATACTTAAATATTCAAGAAGAAAGTAGGAAGCCTCTACAAAAGTGTTTCTTCAAACGTTTGCCTTCAGGGCCCTTTTACCCTCTTACAAGATACTGAAGATCCCGAAGAGCTTTGGTTTATGCAAGCTATATCTGTAATTACTGCATTAGAAATTAAAACTGAGAAATTTTAAATGAAATAAATATTTTAAAATCAACATCAATAAAGCCATTGCATTTAACATAAATTACATGTTTTATTTTAAAAAGTCTGGGGCTTCCCTGGTGGCGCTGTGGTTGAGAGTCCGCCTGCCGATGCAGGGGACACGGGTTCATGCCCCGGTCCGGGAAGATCCTACATGCTGCAGAGCGGCTAGGCCCGTGAGCCATGGCCGCTGAGCCTGCGCGTCCAGAGCCTGTGCTCCGCAACAGGAGAGGCCACAACAGTGAGAGGCCCGCGTACCGCAAATAAATAAATAAATAAATAAATAAAAATAATAATAAAATAAAAAAATCTGTATTTCTGGAGCAAAGTTTATAGTGAAGAGTGGCATTGTTTACATTTTACAATATTGTTTCTTAATATCTCTCGTAACAGAAACAGCTGAATTTTCACACCTGCTTCTGCGTTCACTTGGTTGCAATACCAAATTACATAATCTCTAAAATCCACTCTTCACTTATGAGAAAATCAGAGTTAAAGAGGCAAATGAAATCTTGGTGTTATTGTGAAAATTGTTTTGACATTGCAAACTCCCTGAAAGGGTCTTAGGGAACCCCAAGGGTCCCTTGAAAATTATTTAGGAATCACTGTTCCACTGAATGACAGTTTGACTTAAGAGCTCAGGATATGACTGATCCTATAGTAGCAAGTTGCCTGAACCCACATTCAACTGCCACAGCATGGAGCTTAATATTTTTCAAAGAATACAAAAATTAATTCTCAGAATGATGTGTCAGAGAAAAGCACATTCTTGAATTGGCTATAAATGGCAGCTAAATTTGCCATAGAAAATGAGGTAAATCTTTCAAAACAAGGTTCAGCTGTCATCCTTGTTTATGCTTCAGAAAATCTTTGGCTAAAATAGAAGAGTATTTTTAAGGACACTGGTGGAAAATATTTATAAGAGAAAAATGTAGGAAGTTAAAGGTGAACTTTTATATAGGGATAATGGAAATTTAAGTAAACACATAGAACATGTGAGGGGAGCATTTTTGGGGTACAGCTGAACATAAATAATTTTATTAAATATGTTTTAGGTAAAATTATAAGTTTGTGTGTGTGTGAATAGACACAAACTTGCAATACTGTCAGAAACGATTTGTGCCACATTAGTGAACTTAGAACACGTTTGATCAATAATCTATTCTGGAGAAATGAGTTAAAGAGAAGGAGGCTATACAGCATTTATGATTTGTGTGATCAGAGAGATGAGAGGGGCCAAAACAAACAAAAAAAGAAAAGCTGGAGTTCAACCAAACAATATAATACCACATCCATAAGTCTCAATTTTGATCTTTTAGAAGCAGAGAAAAGTTATTATAAGAGGATGTATATGAGTTGACAATAAAGAATATTTTAATGGCTTTTCAGATTAGAATTCCAGATAAAATTGTAAGAACAAATAACCCAGGTGGTGCTGAATTCACCTGATGCATCAGATGCCACCACACCATAGACAAACCTCTGGAAAGCCCATTCTCCTGATGGGTTTGATGCATTAGTTTGGCCTGTGACAACTACAAGAACACTTGACTTTTATCACTATCCCCTTGATCTCTGGTGCTACCAAAGGAAGATTGAGTGACATGGAAAAACTAAGGAGAATATGAGAGTGAAAGAGGCAAATAATACTTTAGTAATTAAGATGTTAATACTAATATTAATAGAGTCAACAGAGACAACTGTTTGACCTCTCCAAGACTGGAAGAAGTGTTTCTCTAGGTTGAAATCAGAAATCAAAAAGACTTGTCAGTTTCTTAATAGGTAAAAATCTGAAAATACCAGAAAATACTGCAGGACCCTTTTGAAATTTAATTCTCCTACCATTTTAAAATTAAAGTGTAGATTTAAATATTTTCTTACTAAAATAACATAATGAATACCACATTTTAAAAAAATTATACTCACACAATTTGACCTCATCCATTTGAAAAGATAATAAATAGTCTAACATGAATCTGACTCAGCCTTGGAAGAAAATCAGGAATTCCTTGACACAAGCTAACCCTTGCTTGGCAACACGAGCTATAGGGATTCTGATTTGATGTGCTTCTATGAACCTCTCTGAATCAGGTTACCAACTTTTATTATCATCAAAAAGAAAAGTTAAGAAGCTCAGCTGCATATTAAAGATGACATGAGCTTTACCATGTCAAAGTCAAATCCAAAATAGTAACTTCTTATTCAAGCCAGTACCAGCAACTTACTCATTTAGGTATATTTTTAAGCAGAATTAACTTTTCTCTACTTCCCCGATTTTTACTTACATCTTTTTTTTTTTAAAGGAAGCCATTATTTTCTTTCAAACTTGGGGTTTGGCAATGTCTTTTTTAATTTGGCATATATTTTAGGCAAAGGAAATCTATTTCCAATACAAATGAAAGCTAATGGCATGAAAATAGTGCTTGTGTTTAGGTACATTGTATTTGGAAAGGGGAAATATTAGGCAGGTACACAAATTATCAGGTTCCCAAAATTATATATAAAACAAAAAATTAAGAAGGAAAAGCTGAGTGTTATTTTTTTATTTGATTAACATAATTAAAAAATTATTGTTGAAAAATATTTTACTCAGCTTATGAGATTTTGGACATGTAATGTTTGAACTTAGTTATCAATTTGGAAGGTTTCATTCAGAATACAATCTATCTTGCTAATTTTGACTTGGAAGAAATTTAATATGATGTAGCTAATTTCAGGTATATCAATTTATAACGACTGTCTTTTCTACTTTTTTATATTCTTGCCTCCTTTGCCTCACAATTTTTTAGAGACAATTTTTTAAAGACCATCTCTTCAATAAGTGGTGCTGGGAAGAGAACATCTATGTGTAAAAGCAATAACATTAGAACATTTCCTCACACCGTATACAAAAACAAACTCAAAATGGATTAAAAACCTAAATGTAATACAGGAAACCATAAAACTCCTAGAAGGAAACATAGGTAGAACACTCTTTGACATAAATTGTAGCAATCTTTTCTTTTATCTTCCTCCTGAGGCAGCAGAAATAAAAGCAACCATAAACTAATGGAACCTAATTAAACTTAAAACCTTTTGTAAGCAAAGGAAACCATTGAGAAAATGAAAAGACAACCTACAGAATGGGAGAAAATATTTTCAAATAATATGAACAAGGGGTTAATATCCAAAATACATAAACAGGTCATACAACTCAATACCAAAAAAACAAACAACCCAATAAAAAAAAAAGAGCAGAAGACTTGAATAGACATTTTTCCAAAGAAGACAAACAGATGATCAACAGGCACATGAAAAGAAGTTCAACATCACTAATCAAAAAACGCAAATCAAAACCACCATAAGCTATCACCTCACACTTGTCAGATGGCTATCATTAAAAAGCCCACAAATAACAAATGTTGGAGGATGTGGAGAAAAGGGAACCCTTGTACAATGTTGGTGGGAATATAAATTGATGCAGCCACTACGGAAACTGAGGAACACTAAGGATGTTCCTTAAAGAACTAAAAATAGAACTACCATATGATCAATTAATTCCCCTCTTGGGTATGTATCCAGAGAAAACCATAATTCGAAAACGTACATACAGCCCAATGTTCATAGCTGCATTATTTACAATAGCCAAGACATGGCAGCAACCCAAGTGTCCATAAAGAGATGAATGGATAAAGATGTGGTGTGTATGTGTACACACACACAAGAATATTACTCAGCAAAAAAAAAAAAAAAAAAGAACGAAATTTTACCATCTGTAACAATGTGGATGGACCTAGAGAATATTATGCTTAGTGAAATAAATCAAATACTGTATGATACCACTCATATGTGGAATCTTAAAAATAATACAAATGAATATATATGCAAAACAGAAATATTCACAAATATAGATGACTAGTGGTTACCAAAGGGGCAAGGGAAAGGGGGAGGGACAATTAGGGGTATGAGATTAAGTGATACAAACTACTATGTATAAAATAGAAAAGTAATAAGGATATATTGTTTAACAAGGAATTATAGTCATCATCTTGTAATAACTTTTAATGGAATATAATCTGTAAAAATACTGAATCACTAATATTGTAAATCAACTGTATTTCAATAAAAAAAAAAAACCAGCAAACACCTTGTTGAGCATTTTACCACTTACTGTCTTATGCTGCATGCTACTGTATTTTAACAAATCTTATTACTGTGGTAGACCATGTACTGGAATGTTTTATAATTACTTAAAAATCTATTTGTTTCTTAGTGTTCCACAGCCTTGGTAGAGAACATAGTAATATTCTAAGATGAATTATCTACCTGGAGAAATAATATGGTACACGAAGGAACCATGTACCATAGGATTTGAGAGTCTAGTTTGAGATAATACAATACTGAGAGAAGAGAAAATCATAAACAGAGACAAACCAATTGGGTGAGACTTTATGGAGGAAATGGATTCAGGGCTGGACATAAAGGAAAGGCAGCATCTGGCTTATCTGAGGAACAGCATAAACAATAGCAGCAAAACTGATCCGAACATTCGTGATTATCAATAGAGAAGCTGGCCTCGCTGAAGAGCGCTGGGCAGAGGGCCGTCAAGTGAGACTGAGTGGAAACTAAGGGATAAGGAATGTTAAAGAGGGACAACCAAGTGAAAGTGAGGTTTTAAAAATACCCACCTGGAAGTAGTTTGAAAATAGCAAGAGCTTGGTGGCAGCAATTATAAGCATATTGAAGTTGCATAAATGAGAAGTTATCATATTCTGACTAAGATGATATTATTAATAATATAAAGGGGGCTTTCCTGGTGGCGCAGTGGTTGAGAGTCCGCCTGCCGATGCAGGGGACATGGGTTAGTGCCCCGGTCTGGGAGGATCCCACATGCCGCAGAGTGGCTGGGTCCGTGAGCCATGGCCGCTGAGCCTGCGCGTCTGGAGCCTGTGCTCCGCAACGGGAATGGCCACAACAGTGAGAGGCCCGCGTACCGCAAAAAAAAAATATATATATATATATATATATACATATATATATATATATATATATATATATATATATATATATATATACATATATATAAAGGAAGAAGTGCATATGAAAAACTGTAAGGGGAGAAACTATGAGGTATAGGAAGTTAAACTGTCTTCCCAATAGCATGGTTAATTTTGAGCACTGCTCTATTATATGAATAATTATTTCCGTCTTCCTTTTCACTTGGTTTGCCAATTCAAAATCAGTTTCATGATATGTAAGGAATATAGAATACATATAGGAAAGATTTATTTTTTTCCTTTTAACTGTTATTTCTCCATACCCAGATTATTCATATCAAATTCAAAAATATTTTAATAGAAAATATTTCTTACAATATATATACTTACCAAGTTCAAAGTTTTATTATGTTTTTCCTGAAAAACTAATCCTTAATTATTCCAAACCTGATTAGCTCAAATTGTTTTATTAATTCCTATGTAACAGAAAAATTATGTGACACAAGAATTTTGTAAAAATTTGCCAGTAAAATGAATACTCCTACGTAACATTCAATCCAGTGGGAAAAAATTCTGTGTAGAACAAAACAAACTCAGTTGCTGCAAAGACTATGAGACAAAGCAAGAGAAAGACTGTCTACTTCTATAAAATAAAATTGTTCACTTAAAATGAAATCCTTGCCTTAAATGCTGTAAACCTATTTCCTCATGACATTCAGAAACAAATGCTACAATTAATGGATAGAAAGTGTTAAAGAAACAGGACAATGTCTCTGACAGGTAACTGGTTTACTTCAGCAGCGAAAATCTATCAGTGACTTTACTAAAGTTTCAGTTTGCTTTTCATCCATTGCAATTTTAAGTAATTAATTTTCCAGTATAGTTTTGGCAAGTATAACTCAGACCAGAAAAAAAAAAGAGAAATAGGTAAAAATCATGCTTTAACAAGAATATTCCTTTATTTTGACATCTGGAAACATATATCATCCTGTAGAAGAGTCTGTTTCTGATTTAGGAGACCAGCTTTATGATCTGAAAAGCCTCAAGCCCTACAGAAATAATTATAATGAAAATAGGACTTAAAACTATAAGGAAAAAAATTGCATATACTTCCGTTCAAGGGTTATGGTTATTGCCATAACCAAAAATAGTTACTCTGAAGCATCAAGAAATGTAAGCACTAAGCCACGTGTTCAGGGTCTAAAAGAAATCAACAAGTACCTAATGATGGCCTGGTATAGACATATGATTGTTTTGGGGTTTTTTTATTAATACATTTATTTATTTATTTATTTTTGGCTTCATTGGGTCTTTGTTGCTGGGTGCGGGCTTCCTCTAGTTGCCGGGAGCGGGGGCTACTCTTTGTTGCGGTGCGCGGACTTCTCATTGTCATGGCTTCTATTGTTGCAAAGCATGGGCTGTAGGTGCACAGGCTCAGTAGTTGTGGCTCGTGGGCTCTAGAGAACAGGCTAAGTAGTTGTGACACATGGGCTTAGTTGCTCCAGGACATGTGGGATCTTCCCAGACCAGAGCTCAAACCCATGTCCCCTGCACTGGCAGGCAGATCCTTAACCACTGTGCCACCAGGGAAGCCCTCATTGTTACTTTTTTCTGTTAAGTAGACAGTGCTGTTTCTTTATTAATGTGGAAAATTTCAAAAGGAGATAAATCTCTGAATGTACTGAAAATGTGAGCCATGAGATATTTATTAATTAATATATTTAGTGTATAGCACTAAGGGTATAAGATAGTAATTAAAAATTTGTAATCAGCTTGGTTTCTCTGTAGCTCCACAATTTATTGCATAAATTTAGGCAAGTTATATAATGTGGGCTTCATTTTTTTCATCTGTCAATAGGGATAACAATAATAAAATACAGTGTTGTTATAGAGGATTGGATGTGAATATTTCTTAAGGCTCTCAGAACAGGACTTACTTCCTGGTACTTACTGGTGACAGCAGTACTAATTATAACTATTATTATTTACTTATGAATATATCTGACAGTCAGGCATGGTTTTCTCAGTTGAAGCAGGACAAGATATATTGAACCAGACCTGTCCATTGAAGTAGGAAAAGAACTGAGGCGATGGACCCAGGACAAATGGGAATAAATTTCAGTCTTGCAGTTAGAACTTGGCATCTGGTGGGCACAGTCACAAGTAGGCAAGGACTTGCTAGTTCCACAATACTCACTGAGAGAGTGGAGGATCCACACAGGCAAGCAGAGGTAAACTAAGTGGGAATCCAGGTATAAGGTAGTAGTTTCAAAGCTGGTCTTAAACCTAATCATTGGAAAACCTTAAATTCCCTAAAGTACCCTTCATATTCTCATAGCAAAGCACTACTTTGTAGATTTGCACATCATCTCCAAACATAACAAGTTCAATGCTTTTATTTGAGCATATGATAAAGAAGTTCATTGGAATTTGAGGCCCACAGTACAACAGATATAGAAAAGTAAAATCAAAGTCAGTGTGGTTAAGTGTGTAAGAAACACATGGGAATTGAAACCTACCCAGGATGTAACAAATTCTTCTCTCCCCTCTTATATCTAAGTCATATGTATATACTTAAATTGATAACTTTTGAAATTGTTTCTCTCTCCCTCCCTCTCTCTCTCTCTATATATGTAGGTATATGTGATTATAAGTCTTTTATGCTTTCATGCTCCAAAACTTACAAAGAAAATTAAGGTTGTTAGCCTTACTAAAGACTCTCCAGGTCCTTGTTTGTATGGGTAGAACTAAAGCACCCTCAGGCACTCATGTCCATAACCAGCTTAGATTCTGCTTCCTCTTTTCAACTGCTTAGTTATGCTTCAGTTTGCTTATCCCTCTTTCCCTTCATTTCACTGCTCTGGAAGTTCTCACATCTACTTAAATTTAACATCCTACTTCCTTCCTCAAATACATCAGAGCAGCTAAATATGGTTGGAGGAAAACACAACCAAATCGAACGTGTTGGCCATGGACGTGTGCACACAGCTCAGCTCTCCCTTCAGGAGACCCTGCTGCAGTGAACACACTGACTGAGAGCCTCCGCCTGCAGCACCTACAGGTTCTCTCTCAGGCTCACACCAAAGCTGGGCTTCCCTTAGGCTTCTCCCAGCCAATAACTGGATATGATGAGACTACTATAGCTGGGCTATTTCTGCCCAAAGCGGGACCCTCCCAATAGTCAGCCTTTGCTGGGGTGGGGTTGAGGGGCACATTGGCCTGGCCAAGACGTTCTCAGATCTGCACTGCAGTCTGAAGTTCTCTCACCCAGTTTTCCTGTCTTTCATTTCATAGGTGTCAGACCTGCATCACAGTCTGAGGACTCCCTTCACCTATGCTTAAGCCTTTACTCTTTGCAGGCATTTCCCCCAATAACTATCTTACATGTTTAATCCCACCTTGGCATCTGCTTCTTGAGGGACCTGAACTGACTCACTAACTGCTAAATTCCTGATCACATATCTCAGAATGTGTCCTTAATTTCCTGAGTCAATTCAGACACCCAACCTTCTAGATACATAGTACCATCTTCCTCTCTCCTCAAATTAACAAAACTTCTCCCACCACCCTGCCCTCAGGGCATTCTTTATTTTCAGTTATTCACCTTGTAAATATTTCACTGACAAAATAGAAACGTTCAGAAACAGCCAACACCACATCCACCATCCCACCTACTGTGATTCTCATATACTCTACCTTTTCTTCCTCTGTTGCTGTGAATCAGTATTCCTGTCCAAGATGAATCCCTCCAATTATGCATTGGATTCCATCCCATCTTATTTATGATACTGTTTTAATTTCTGACTTATCAGGTTTTTCTCTCTTGAACAATTTTTATCATAAAAAGTGCTGTATTAGTGCCTATAAAAAATCCTTCTGACTCGCAAATCTTCTGAATCTACAATCTGTATTTATAGTCCATCTTTACATTTCTCCTATCCTCTTTTGAGCCCACATGAATTTATATCATTAGTATAACATATATAATTTGCTCTTGCCAATATCAGGAAAATCTACCTTAAGTCTGTCAGTTAATTCTCAAACTTTACCTAATGCAAACAATCAGCAACATTTGACAATGTTGATCACTTCTTGAAAGACTTTCTTCACACTGATTCTAGACACCACTTTTTCTTGGTTCTCTTACTTCGTTGACTACAGTAAGTCCCCTACATATGAACGAGTTCCATGCCGAGAGCACGTTCATAAGTCCAATTTGTTCATAAGTCCAAAGTTAGCGTAGCTACCCAACTAACACAATCGGCTATATACTACTGTACTGTAATAGGTTTATAATACTTTTCACACAATAATATGTACATAAAAAAACAAAAAAATAAAGAAAACATTTTTAATCTTGCAGTACAGTACCTTGAAAAGTACAGTAGTACAGTACAGCAGCTGGCATACAGGGGCTGGCACACATCACATGTTCACATCTTTGAAAGTTCACAACTTGAAGGTTCATATGTAGGGGACTAATTGCACTTCTTTCAGCCTCCACTATAGGCAGTTCTCATCTTCCACTCTTGTACAAATTAGAATGTTCCATGGCTTTTTCCTTGTAACTTTTTCTAACTACATGTTGCGATGTCTTCCATTCCCATAGTTTTAAATGTCATCTTTATTTTGATGACTCCCAAGTTTTGATCTCCAAGTCCTCACCTCTGACCATCTTTGGACCCCTATGTTCCACTGTTTACTCAACCTCTCCACTTGGTTGTCAAATACGTATCTCAAACATAACAATCCAAATACAAATTCTTGATTACCCCAAAGCACACTTCTCTCTCAGTTGTCCTCATTTCAATTAATATCAACATCTTTCAAGTTATTTCAACCAAAAATCTTAAAGGACCTTGAAAGTAGCATCCAGAAAGATTCTCTTTGTTCTATTCTTTTCCTACTGGAAAAGAAAATGTCAAAATATACCCAGCACAAATCTTCTTACCATTTCTACTCACTGCTATTCTTCTGATCCTCACCATGATCTTTGTTTCTGGATTATTGCAATATATTCCTAATAGTCTCTTTGTGTATTCTCTCCTAATATTCCATCCTCATCCTTTAAGCCTATTATTTGCTCTGACTTTTAAAATGTACATAAGATCATATCACTCTTCTTTCCTCAAAATCTCCAGGATTCTTCTCTTTCAGAGGAAAATTTAAAGATGTTAACAGGAACTACAAATTCCTAAAATATGTTTTCCATTTTTCCCTTCCTTCTCTATGTCACCTGTTCTCTAAATATCTTGTTTATTCTACATCAGGCATGTTGACCTCCTTGCCTTTCTTCTGTCAATTTCTGACTCTGGAACATGGAATTCTGTTTGGAGGGAACTTCCTCTAGGTATATGTGTAATTTACTCCTGTACTTCTTTCACTTCTGTGTTCAAATGTCCAGAGAGGCCTTCACTGAAAACAACATATAAACTAACTCAAATCCAACTCTGTCACTCTCTCTTCTCCTTAGATTTTTTTTCAAAGTATTAAACAAGTTGAAAGTCTCTATCCTCCAATACACACAACCTCACCACAAAAAAGTGTAAGTTCCTTTACAGAAGGTATTTTGTGGTACACTGTGCTGTATATTTTGAATTATGTTGATGGCATGTAGAGCAGTGAATGTTTACTGAAGGAGTAAATGTATAAGATGAATAATGAGACCAGCGCAGAGAAGGAGCAGGGTGATCTATTACCAGAATTAGAGTAGAAAGTAGAAAGATAACTGGTTAATAAGATCTAATTAATAACTCTAACCTGGTTATTCTAATTAAGGTATATAAGTAGTTAGAAACTTGGTTATTATTTCTAGCATGCAAGATTTTTACAACTAGGCCATTAGAAACAAAGTTACTTGTGCAGAAAAGGGTTAACATAGCTGGCCCAAGACTGCTATCCTTAGAAGGCCTACTTTCAAAACTGGCCCTTGGGGCTTCCCTGGTGGTGCAGTGGTTGAGAGTCCGCCTGCCGATGCAGGGGACATGGGTTCATGCCCCGGTCTGGGAAGAGCCCACATGCCGCGGAGCGGCTAGGCCCGTGAGCCATGGCCGCTGAGCCTGCACGTCTGGAGCCTGTGCTCCACAAGGGGAGAGGCCACAACAGTGAGAGGCCCGCGTACCGCAAAAAAAAAAAAAAAAAAAAAAAACTGGCCCTTGTCTGGTATCTGTGAACATGGATTTCAAGAGTATTCTTACCATTCCCAAAATAGTAAGCATTGTATATTGTGTCTGAAATACTTGTGCAAATGATGTGCTTTATACTACATCTGCTTTCCTTCTGGGAGTCTGGAGTTTTGGTATGTGCTAGGCAGTGAGTGCCTATGTGACCAGCTCCCAATAAAAACCTAGGCCATCAAAAAAAAAATTTTTTTTTAAAAAAAAGGACTTCCCTGGTGGCGCAGTGGTTAAGAAACTGCCTGCCAATGAAGGGGACACGGGTTTGAGCCTTGGTCCAGGAAGATCTCACATGCTGCAGAGCAACTAAGCCCATGTGCCACAACTACTGAGTCTGCACTCTAGAGCCCACGAGCCACCACTACTGAGCCCGCATCCTACAACTACTGAAGCCCACGCACCTAGAGACTGTGCTCCACAACAAGAGAAGCCACCGTAATGAGAAGCCTGTGCACCACAACGAAGAGTAGCCCCAGCTCACCACAACTAGAGAAAGCCCATGCACAGCAACGAAGACGCAATGCAGCCAAAAATAAATAAATTAAAAAAAAAAACCCTAGGCCATGAGTCTCTAGTCAACTTCCCTCAGCAAAAGCACAGCACACATGTTGCTGCATTTTCATTGTTAGGTAAACATGTGCTCCATGTGACACCTAATGAGACAGAGAAAGCATAAGGAAGTCTGTAGGCAGATTCATCTATACTCTACTTATGTTTGTTTCCCTTATGATCCAGCTGTTTATCTTAAGTACACCTGTATGATAAAATCTAGTTTTACTCCTAAAGATTTAAGTCCCATGAATCATTCTAGGCAATCTTTTAACGTGGGAACTGTGTTGGGGACTCCAAAACACAACAATAAAATGTCTCCACTGTAATAAAATACTTCAGTATGTCAGAGCTTAAGCTACCAACTGTTAAACTACCGGACTCCAATCTCTAGAAAATTTAACAATTGGCTATCAAAAAGCTAGTAAGATCTGGCACACCACAGGAAACCAAAAACCAAGACAATGAAACGCAACCTTAAACCTAGACCTGATAAGGAGACCTGTTCCTCACATTGCCAAGGGTGCTAAAAACCTAGTATTGTCTCATTCAGAGTGCTGAGAAGAGCCACACAAATATCTTAAAACAAAAGGGGCAAATCAATACATGAAACTTTTCATAAGCCTTTGCTTAAATTTGAACCAGTTATTTAATGTTCTACTATAATTCCTCAATTTTACTGACAACCTTAGAGAAGAAAATACATATATTCTGCTCTGAATTGTTCAAATACAAAAAAAAGCACATTTATGTATGCTAGAGAAAAGATATAGCAGTCAAATCTGCAGTCACCTGCTAAAAAGTATAAATGACATTAAAAGTTAAGCTATCCCACCTGAGATCTCCTCAGGAAAGTTAATATAAAAGAGCAATAAATATTTTTTAAGTTTTGTTGAAAAATGGAGAGCTATATATACATAAAGCAGAGCTTGTTCTCAGTCACTGCTGACTCCACAGTTCCTTGAACAGCACTTGTCATAAGAGCCACTCAATAAATATATTGAATTAATGAACAACATCTATCTCACAAATAAAGGTCACATGGTTAAACTGATTTTGCGTTACTCTTATTACTTCATCCAATTCTTGAAAATGACAACATAAAAAGATAATGTGAGACCATAACACATTCATTATATATGGTTGTTATATTTTTCAGTGTCACTCTGCTTCTAGCTTTTTGACCCAACTGGGTAAATACAGAATACTTCTGTCTATTACTCATAACAGCTTTGGAAAAACATTTTTCTGAGTGCATTAGACTATTACTCTATTCATCAGAAGTCAAGAGTGCATTAGTATCTTATATATAAGCTGAACTTTCAAGTAGTTTTGACACTGATCAAGTTAAACGTGATAATGGCCAGAGTGATGAAATGAAATATAATCGAAATGATGCAATACATTAGAATTAAGAATTATGATATGCTAAAATTGCTTGACTGTCTAAGGAATTACTGTGCTCACATTCTGAAATGTCCTAAAGATAAATAAAATTTCAAAATTTAAATGAACAGAAAATAAAATCAGCTTTCTGTAAGAGTGTTAAATTTCTGATTTTTTATACATAAAAACATCCATTTTATGTGTAACTCTACTAATAAAAAATAAAATGCAACTTAAAGCCAACAGTTTAATAATGATATGCCAAAGGCATCACATTTACAAGATAGCATCACATACATATTTTAGTCATAGAAAAATTGTTAAAGACCTAAATTTTCAAAGGGTGATGCCAATACATCTGCTAATGAAACTAATAGTATCAATAGCCAAAAACAATTATGAGTTACTTTCTCATTATGTGAAGCAGGTGTCAGTTTTAATGGTTTCCAGCTGAACGAAAACTCTTCTCCGGAAAGGATTGGCTTCCCATTAAGATACAGAAATGTAGAAAGGGCTCCCACTCAGACAACAGGAAAAAGCCAAATAATCTACAAAATTATAATTTGTTCTTAGCTAATAAAATAGCTGAGATCACAGAGGAAGCCAGTAGGCTGAAATCTGAGAAAAGACAGGCACCTTCAAGGAAATACAAGTGGTGGCTTATCTGGGGCAGAACAGAGTAGGAAACCTGGGCTGACATATAAGCCAATAAAAAGATTTCAGCTAAAAATTTTAGCAAATTCCTAAAGACCAAGTGTGGGATAACCTGAGAATATAGAACTCCCAAGACCCCAAGATACCAGGGATTTTACACTCAATCTCAGAGTTTTCCATGGATGTCACCACAGGGCAACAAAAACAATTTTTTTTTTTTTTGCAGTATACGGGCCTCCCACTGTTGTGGCCTCTCCTGTTGCGGAGCACAGGCTCCGGACGTGCAGGCTCAGCAGCCATGGCTCACGGGCCTAGCCGCTCCGTGGCATGTGGGCTCTTCCCAGACCGGGGCACGAACCCGTGTCCCCTGCATCGGCAGGCGGACTCTCAACCACTGCGCCACCAGGGAAGCCCAACAAAAACAATTTTGAGCAGAGTGAGACGCTACAAAAAGGCCCCCTTTGTGGTTCAAGCCTGAAAAAGAAAAGCAGCTGCCACTGCAGGAAAGCACAAAGTTCCGTTTGGGAACTTCTCTCCTACAGGGAAAAAAAACAATCCTTGAGCTGTGAGTTGGGGAAAGAGGAGGGGAAAGAGCAAACAGCTGCACCTGGGTCGCCAAAAAGAAAAAAATTTCTACCCTTGGAAGGAGGGTTATAGAGTCTCCAGACTCTGGCTATTAGAGGCATTTAGCAAAAGGAACCAGAGCAAGATCCTAGAGAAAGCCCATCCCCAAGAACCAGGAACACCAAGCCAACCTAAGCCTGAGATTGGAACAGGACAACAGAGAAAGCCCTCCCTGCCCCTACCACCAGGCTACTGTGCTGACTTACGCTGCAGTCCATGCCTGAGGTGAGATATATGGAGAGAGACCTATTCTGATGTGGAAGCACACAGGGAAAATCTTAAAGGTAATAGGAGAACAGGGGCATCAAGAAAAAAATCCAACTTGCACCCTATGCACAAGGTAACCCTGAACAATTTTGGAGCAAAATAAGCACTAAGGGTAACTATAGCTACAACAAAATCCACACTCAACTCAAGTTTTATGCAAGCCAAAAGACAACTGACCAGCAACTTTCAAGTTCTGAAAGAAAAACATCAGCCCAAGAACTTTGTAACAAGTGAAAATATTTTGCGAAAAGGAAAGCTAAATTACAACTTTCACAGACAAAAACAGAGAATTCAATACACAACACATATTAAAGGACATCCTTCAGGTAAAATAAATATAATACAAAACTTACCTCGGATTATCTGTAAAATGGGAAAAAGCAATACTGAAACAACAAAATGTCTTTGGCCTTTAACATTAGGGGATCCCCACACTTTCGTGTCTTACCTTCAGGAGGTGGACCAGGTTTTTGCAGTGAATAGCAGAGAAAAATCCCCTTGTGCTTCTGGCAGGAAGAGAGGAAAAGGAGCCATTGTGAAAGACGCCAGAGCACCCTGTTTGTCTTTAAACTGACTGCCCTCAGGTGAAACGATTTAGCTAGAGCCTAACCTGCTGGGGTTAATTAGAACTTAATTGACCTGGAGGAAGGGAAAACCCAATTCCAGCCCCCTCTAGCCTTCCATGTGGAAGAGAGGATATAACCAAATACAAGCCACTCTAGCCATCTTGTCCCAGTGAAGAGGGGCAAAAAATTAAGAAGCCTGTGTGAAGTTCACAGTTCAGTGGTACAAGCTCGCTCAAAGACTGAGACCTACTCATAAGACTATGGAACACTTCCCCTCCACCCATGCCTTACCACTGAAGGCCTAATTACAGCAGTTCCCTTTACCAAGTACATAATGTTCAGCTATGAAGAAAAAAGCACAAGACATACTAAAATAGAAAAATCAAAGTTTGAAGAGAAATAGTAAGCATCAGAACTAGACTAAGATAGTGCAGGCATGTGGGAATTATCAGACCAGGAGTTCAAAACAACTGAATAAGATGCTAAGGGCCTTCATTGGATAAAGTACAACATGCAAGAACAGATGGACAATGAAGGCAGAGAGGAAATTGTAACAAAGAACCAAAAAAAAATAAAAATAAAAATGAGACAGAGATAAAAAAATACTGTGAGAGAAAAGAGAAATGAAGAATGCCTTTGATGGGATTATTGGTAGACTGGATACAGCTGAGAAAAGATTCTCTGAGCTAGAGAATATCTTAATGGAAACCACTGAAACTGAAAAGCAATGGGAAAAAGGACTGAAGAAAGAAAAAAAAAAAAACAGAAGAAACAAAATATCCAAAAATGTGGGACAACTGAAAAAGTTATAACACATGCCTAATGAGAATTCTAGTGGGAGAGGAAAGAAAGAAAGGAACAGAAGAAATGTTTGAAACAGTAATGACAGTAGAACACCTTGCAGGAAATGTTAAAAAAAAATTCTTTAGAGACAGGGCAAATGATAAAGGACAGAAACTGAGATCTATATAAAGAAAGGAAGAGCAACAGAGAAGAAATAAGTAAAGGTAAAATTAAAAAGTTTATTTTTCTTATTATTAAGTGATCTATTAGCTAACAGTATGTTCAAAATAATAATGGTAACAGTGTATTCAATCATATGCTTATGTATATTTATATGTGCTTATGTATAAGTGAAATGAATGACAGCAATGATAAAAGGGTCAGAAGGAAAGAATAAGTATTATTTTATTATTTAAGGTACTCACTACCTGTGAATCATTACAGTGTTATTTAAAAGTTACTTGGGTTAGCTGTAAATTTATATTGCAACCACCAAAAAAAAAGTAGAAACAAGTAAAATGAACATGATAAGGAAAAAGAAAAAATGAAATCATACAAAATGCTCAATTAAAAACACAAAAGACAGAAAATGAGTGGAAGACAAAAATAGGAATAAATAACAAAGGTGGCAAACAGAAAAATACTAACAAATATGTTAGACATTAATCCAACTATGTCAATAATCACTATGAATATCAGTGGTTTAAATGCACAAATTAAAAGACAGATTGTCAGAGTGTATCAAGAAACAAGACCCAACTATATGTTGTCTATAAAAAACCCACTTTAATATAAATTCACATAAGGATTAAAAGTAAATAGATGGAGTAAAATATAACATGCTAGCATTAATCCAAAAAAGCAGGAGAATCTATATTAATTTTAGACAAAGCACACTTCCAAGCAAGGAAAGTTATCAGGGTTAAAGAAGGGCATTACAAAATGATAAGTCATTTCTCCAAGAATACATAACAATTTTTAATGTTTATGCACCCAACAACAGAGTGTAAAAATCCATGAGGTAAAAACTAATAGAACTGCAAAGAGAAACAGATGAACCCACTATATAGTGGATTCAAAGACTTCAACATCCCTCTATCAGAAACGGACAGATTCAGCAAATGGAACATAAGTAAGGACATAGTTGAACTCAACAATACCATCGATCAACTAGATATAATGGACACCTATAGACTACTTCATACAACAATAGCAGAATATATTTTTATCAAGCTCATATGGAACATTAACCACAATTATGGACCATGAAACACCCGCTTGCAAATTTATAAGTCTAGAAATCATACAATGTCTGCTCTCAGACCACAATGGAATTAAATTAGAAATCAGTAACAGAAAGATAAATGAAAAATCCCACAGTATATAGAGATTAAACAACACACTTATTTGA
The DNA here is from genome assembly GCF_964165515.1 of Mesoplodon bidens. Taxonomy (NCBI): domain Eukaryota; kingdom Metazoa; phylum Chordata; class Mammalia; order Artiodactyla; family Ziphiidae; genus Mesoplodon; species Mesoplodon bidens. Next base: position 50,832,577 of record NC_138161.1, on the reverse strand, counting down.
CATGTGCCAAAGAAGAAATCTCTAGAGAAATTAAAAACTATTTTTAACTAAATGAAAATGAAAAGACAACTTATCCAAATCCATGGGATGCAGTGAAATCAATACCGAGTGCATATATTAGAAAAGAAGTAATATCTTAAGTTTCCACCTTAGAAAACTGGAAAAAGAGCAAATTAAATCCACAGTAAGCAGAAGAAAAGAAATAATAATGAACATAAGCAAATCTTGGAAGAATGGACATCTTGACAATATTGAGTCTTCCTGTCCATGAACATAAAACACTTCTCCACTTATTTAGTTCTTCTTTGATTTCAAATTTTTTAATGAATGAATTAAAATATATAAGTTTAAATGAATCAGATTTAGACAGATGCAGTAGAAAATCAGATTGAATACTATAGAGTAGGGACAAATTTTAGAGAACTCAAAAATCAGGCAAATGAATGGTGAATCTGAGCTTGAGTTAGCCCCTGACCTCTTATTTCAGTTAGCCCCTGACCTCTTATTTCCTAAAGTTACCTCAGTGCCCAGTAGTACATACTCATAATCTTCTATTACTTAGAAATTTGCAAAAAGTTACCTTATCAGGTACACATTATAAAGAGCACATTTTTTCCCTCTAAACTTGGGTAATACTATGAATACAAGAACTGCTCCTTGAAGCCCAGACTACTTTGTTTTCATTTCTTTTGTCTTTTAAGAACTTATTATTTTCCACACAGTAGGTATACAACAAATGTTTCCTAAAACTAAATATAAATCTGTCCAGAAGAGAACAGTTTATGAGTACCCTAATGGTTTTATCATGTGTGAGACTTCACAGAGTTGTTGTCAGGACTCACAAGAACTGCACTTTCTTTATCTGCTTCTGTATTTGCCTTGCTTGAAACTTACATAGGCTTAAAATTCAATACCGTATCCTCAGCCTTCTCAGTTGAAAATTAATAGGACACTGGATGAAATCCAATGGGTTTAATTACACATGATACTAAAATACAGAACAACCTATACTTAGAATGTCAAATTATGGGTCAAAGATGAGATCATTTGCTGGCATGAAAAGTAAGAGACATTTAATCTCTGAGCAATTTCTCAGATGCTCACAGCTGTCCTACTTAACATAGTGTCTCAGCCACAGTGCAGCAAGCTCTACTTGCACGGATGGAAATAGGACATTATTAAAATAATATCTCCTTGATTCAATGGTAGAGTAGGAAACAGTACCTTATTTACCTTCCCTTACCATTAAAATATCCGTATGAATGTAATTGAGAAAATAGCTCTAGAGCCCTCATTAGACTCTAGGAATCATGATGTAAAGAAATAATAATTATAACATAGATTGGAACAAATTAAGAAACGGTGTCAATAGGTGATGCACAACTAACCTTCTAAATCAAAATGGGACCTGTAGAAAGAGTTGTAATGGAACACAGGCTTAACTTGCACCTCACAAAAGAAGAGCTGCTTCATCCTAGTCCTTGAATAAAAAACCCTTCACTATTTAAAAAAATATATTTCTATAACAGTAGGAATCTTCTTCTTCTGTACATCCATTTTCCTTCAATAGTTTGTGGTCTCAAAATCTATTTGTACACATGTATGCACACACAGCAGAACTGAGGTGACTTGGAAAATGTATGCAATAAAAAAATGAATAAATGTTAAATCTAAAATAAAAATAAAGTATATAATTAATGGAGGGGAGTGTGTATACTATATTCACAGAGTCATTTCTTACATTAAAGTTAAGCCACAATTTTGACTCTAATTACATAATCTCCAAAGCTAAAAAGGGTTGAATATTTGTTAGCATGATTTGTGAGAATCTGAGAATACACAACAGATTTTCAGTGGAAGCAAACTTCTTTTGTCATTTCAATCTGGAAGTTTATTTCTATTTCTGTTTTGTGTGTGTTTGTGTGTGTGTGTGTGTGGTCAAGTAAGGAGTTATATGGGTAACCATATAGTGGATACCAGCCTCGCCAATGTCCCTACAGTAAATTTAGTGGTGAATTTTAATGCCAAGTCATCAAGCAAAGTAGGAGCCATAATATTACACAATAATGATAGTAATTTAATAACCAAGATGTTCAAAATCATTGTCTTTAATATTCAAAACTCCTTTTACATCAGGAAAAAAAAAAGTTTTTCAAGAGTAAGCCAATTTCCAAGTACCACTTAACTAGTAAATAACTAAACCAAAATCAGAAGCTGGGCAGTCTGACATCAATGTCCATGTTTTTATATGCTACATTATCTTTGCTTCACCAGAAGTAAGTCTGTAAAATGTAAAGAGCAAAGGGTCCAGAGAGGACCAATAAGAGTTTTCTGCTATTCTGGCTTCATCTACTAATAAAACTAGAAAAATTTAAATATTGGAATAGATGCCTGTCTTTCAAAATATCCTGCATAAACCTCTGGCCTTAGCTTGTTGATCTCCTCATAGTTGGTGTTCATTTCTCCTTTATATTTCCTCAATCATTCACTTCTATGGTCACACCCTCGATCTTCACATCACAAGAAAACGAACATCACATCAACTCTCAACAGCAAACATATACTTTATAACAGCATTCCATACTCTTCTTCTCACTTGGTCAAATATCCTCACAATCCTACCCATCAATGTCGTAAACATATTTGACACTATCACTTTCTAACTATCCATCAATACCACTTGTTCCTGTTTGACCTAAATTTCATTGTCTACCATGACAATCACTTTATTGCCTATGCCCACATTTTTTCTTGTCCCTTCTAGCGTTGTTATCTGATAAACCTCAAACCTGCATGAAACAGACTAAATGCTCTCTTTTATTTTAAGTGACTTAAGACAAAGTAAAAATTATTTATTTTTAATATGACAGTCCACATAGTTCTTTATGATAGGTAGCTCTCTCTTGTGGGGCCCCTCTTCAAGAAGTTACACAAGGATGCCAAGGAATTCCACCTTGTGATGCTACCACCTTCTGCATTTGGCCTCCACAGTCACCACAGAAGAGAAAGAGGGGAGAAAGGAAGAAAAAAAAAAGATTGGCGTTATTCCTAAAACCCACCCCACATTTGTATGTGTGTATTCCATTTAGATGATATCTATTCTAAGTCCTCCCTGCCATCATATCAAAGATAAAGAACTTATCCTTTTGCCCCCATTATCCTTATTCATTTCATCCAGAAAAGGATCCTCAGAAATAGCAGGCAACATATGAGAGAAAACAGAGAAATATGGTTACATGGAAAGCAAGAGCAGAAAGTGCTTTAAGAAAGACAAAAATCAACTATGTCAACTGATGCTGAGAAGACTGAGTAAAACAGATCTTTCCCATGCTCCATCCTGTATTGCAAGGGCTAAGAGCCCTTTCCTCAGATTCCTTTTTGGCTAAGGTACTAGACACAATTTAGTTTCTGCCATTGAGATGCATCCATGCAAGATTTGAAAGGTAGGGATAAAATAGAAGTAATCCTTCTACAGCTCTTAAACAAGTTCTAAAAGACATGAGTGGGTTTAGGAGGTAGACTTCATGTTCCAGTATCTAGTTTCAGTGTCATAAATGAAGGCTAATTGTGGAGACAGCAACACATGGCAGCAGTGGCAGCTTCCTGACTTCTAGATTAAATGATTTGGTCTTTAAATCAAAGGTTTAGTGATGTTTACAACTCTTCTTAACCAAACAATTCTAATACCGTTTGACACCAAATTCACCAAATTAAACCCCTCTCTGTTTAAAACATCTAGAATTTTGCCTGAGAGAGTATTCGGTAACTACAGAGGTTGCAGGAAACTGACTCTCATAGAGTTGACTTATTTAGCTTGGTTGTTTTGGAAGTTGGAAAATGGGATACCATTAGTCCACAGATGTGTGCTGAAACAGTTCCGTAAATTATTATCCTCTAAGTCCCTGGAATGAAATGCTCATTGAAGGCAACCTCTGGCAGACCGGCTGGCTGCAGTGACAGGTTGTTATGACAAGAGTGAGTAATACAAATAATGCAGCCGGCTATTCTGATGGCAGTAGGAATTTTTAATTAAAAAAAAGAGATAAGTTCAAGGTTTTAAGTTCTCAGTTTAAGTAATAATGAAGAACAAGAAAGTTCCCATGTTCATCCTAAAGGTATCTCATATCTCTTGCAGATGCAAGGTTGTGTTGCTGAAATTGAAAAGCAGAGCAGAAACTTCTCCTACAGTTTGCTAAATTATAACATAAATGGATTTATCAACCCCCCAGATCTCATAAAATTTACGGAATTGACTAAGTCTCCAAAAAGTGGAATGGGGCATTTGGATGAATTATGATGAATCTATGGATTTTAACCCACAAATAACAAAAAAATTCTCTTAAAGAGCAGAAAAAGTGCCTCTTCTCCTGTCTAGTGACAGAAGTCCTGCCTTGCCTGGTGATTTGCAGTAACCTCACCTGAGGCAGTTACCTTGCACGTAGATAGCAGTTGTCCTATCCTCCACCCCTATCATCCCACATGTCTTTGGGATTGTAAATGGATTAAGATCACAAAGTAGCAAGTATAAATTCTGTTCTGGGAGAAAACAGTTTATACCATAAAAATTAAATGATATTGCTGATTTATACAGACAGATACCTGGGTATTATATGAAGAAATAGTTTCATTAATTGAGACAATATAAATATTAACAAAAAGTGAAATCCTTCTCCAAATAATGATTCATAAACAATGTATCTGTGGCTTTTACAATAACAAATCAATCTCTGTGATAGTTAAGACTTTCCAGCCATACGTTAAACTCTATAAGGGAAAATTCTAGGAGAAAATCATATAACATATCTAAATCTGTAATTTTAAATAAGATATCATGAATACCATAAAATAAAGGGGCTTTCATTTCTGATATTGTTGATACCAATAGAAAATTACATAAAAGCTAAAAATTATCAAAGAACATAACCATATATGCTAATTCAGAATTAAAACAGTTAATTCAATAAGCACATTGTATGCAATGGTTCTCTAACTTTTGTATGTTACAGTTTATTTTGAGAATGCTATATGATACTGGAAGTAGGGGAAAAGTAAAATGGTACATGCAGTATTTACATACAGTTTTGGGTGCCTTACAAAATTCCTTCATCCCAATACTGGCACCCCTATGATGATACACATATTGGGGTAAGAAACCCTGTTAAGACAATCTAAATTATTTCCTTGGGCTTCCCTGGTGGCGCAGTGGTTGAGAGTCCGCCTGCCGATGCAGGGGACACGGGTTCGTGCCCTGGTCCGGGAAGATCCCACATGCCGCGGAGCGGCTGGTCCGTGAGCCATGGCCGCTGGGCCTGCGTGTCCAGAGCCTGTGCTCCGCAACGGGAGAGGCCCGCGTACCGCAAAAAAAAAAAAAAAAAAAAAAAAAAAAAAAAAAAAATTATTTCCTTGGATTAAGAAGTCATGGGCTTCCCTGGTGGCGCAGTGGTTGAGAGTCCGCCTGCCGATGCAGGGGACACGGGTTCGTGCCCCGGTCTGGGAGGATCCCACATGCCGCGGAGCGGTTGGGCCCGTGAGCCATGGCCGCTGGGCCTGCGCGTCCGGAGCCTGTGCTCCGCAACGGGAGAGGCCACAACAGTGAGAGGCCCGCATACAGCAAAAAAAAAAAAAAAAAAAAAAAAAAGAAGTCATGTTATCAGAGACCAGAGTATCAATCTGTACTAATTTTGCAACCCACCCAATAGAATTTCCATTACTGCATTTTATGTGTGTGTGTGTGTGTGTGTGTGTGTGTGCGTGTGAATTTAGGATATACACACATACTCAGTGATAGAAACTGTAGGTTTAGAGATATCATTAGCTAAAACATCCTTGATGGAAGTCATGAGGGAATTTCCTATCAGATCTTGAAATCAAGAAAAGCTGTACTAAACTGATTTTTAAATGGTTTTTAACCCAACAAACAAAAATTTTATATATTTTCTTTTGCTGTGACAGAGTCATTCCGAGATCCATCTGTAGCAAGTGTACAAAATGGTCCACATTTACATATTTTAATTGGGTTTTCATTTCCACTTTAATCTAAAATTTTGCTTTATCCTTTAGTATATACACTTTGTGAGAAATTTTAAACACTTGGGAAACAAGATAAGGGATATAAACTTATAAATAAATCTAAAATCATTTATTGTGTTTCAAATCACAGAGAAATACCTTAAAAAACATATATTTACTCTGGATATCTTGTTTAGATGTACATTCCAGAGTACATATGGAATGGTTGTCATAGCATATTATTTGAAGTACAAATTAAGGATCATAAACATTTTATCACAAGTATGTTTTCTTAATATCCAATCTAAAGGAGCAAATTAAACAAAATTTATATTCTTTACTGCATTATATAAATAAGAGACCATGTCTCCCATTTGACATTTGGCCAAAATAATGTAGCATAGCCAAATCTGTCCTGTACCTTGATCTTTGCCACTGGTCAAAAATAAAATACCTTTATAGATATCATAAATGTTTCTAGTACATTATTTTTTAAAAATTAGCCACAGCCCCTTCTGACACTGACCCTCACCTCACTCACGCAGCTTATTTCTGGCAGTGACTACAAATTATGAGATCAGTACTACAAGACTCTCAGTTTTTATTGTATTTTTCCTTTATTCCATTACTTCTATTTTAGGAAATATGGTTCTAAGTTCCATATTTTCAGTAAGACTCTGAACTTTATATGTGATGATAGCTAAAACTTTAACTGAGAATTATTTCCAAATACCAATGCAGCCTAAATTCTTCAATTTTTAATGATAAATAGATAAAGTCATGTCTTCTCCCACTTAAGAAGATTCTAAGTTTTTTTATTGTTTTCATCTTTTCACCAATATAGCCATATGTCCATGCATTTAATCATGCATTCATTCTTTTATTCAATAAAAGAAAATACATAGCTCGAAAGAATATTGGTAGTCTGACAATCCAGTAATCAGGTAATTATATTGTTGCATGATAAGCATTATTATAGATCATTAGTTATCTCTGAATTTAAGTTAATATTAATTCTCAAAGTATAATTATTTTATCTTGGGGCATATCCAATATTTCATTTCTTTTGATGGTTAACATTCACTTGCTCTAAATAAATAGTGTCAGGTAGCCAGTTTTCAGTCATTGATTGCATTCATTGTCAAGCTCAATCAGTTTTAAATCACTGAAACATATATATAATTCACAACTAGTGACTCTTTTTGTCATGTATACTATCCCTATCTGGAATATTTTCACTATTACCAAACATGTAGTTTTCAACACAATGTATATATTTCTCTTCTATTGTTTTTCAATCATAAATAAATAAAATTTGATTTCATGAAAATCAAAACAACTTTTATTTTTAAAAATCAATTCTAAGCTATTAATATGTTAAGATTTTAATATATTAATATCTTAATATATTAATACAATTATGATTTATATTAGTGTATGAGATGCTTTATAAATATAATTTGATCTCTTTATAAGGTATGCTTATTAAACTTACATTACTTGCTAAGTTCACCCATTTCCTAATTAGAACTGCAAATGCCAAGATCAATAGCAAATGCAGTGGAAAATAAACTAGATGGCAATATTTCACTCTTAACAAAACAACCTGTTTTTAACTTCATATCTGGTACATCGTGGCTACAATTCAAACTCTAATATATTTGGTGGTCAATACTATGTCTACACCCTTTCTCAGGTTAAGCATATCATCCAAAAGGAGCTCTGTATTGTAACATGTGACAGTGGTTACTCATCAGAAATCATGGTACTTGGAATCATAAAATAAATAGAAGGATTAAATAGATCATTCTTAGTTTAGTATTCTGGAAGATTGTAATATCTTTGTGAAGCCAGCGAGACTCATCAGAGGCCTGAAAGCTGCTCACAAATAAGCACCAAAGATCTTTGGACAAGACTTCTACAGATCACAGAAATTCCTCTTCTCTTTTCCAAAACCATCCCCAGTCTTAGCCCACCTTGCCTTGTATTCATATAAATTGCATGAAGGGACAGGATAGTATGGTGTAGAGGGCTGTTTGTTTGTTTGTCCATTTCCTTTTTGGGGTGCATACTCAATTGAGTTAATTATTCTTATCCCATACTTGATTTAAATAATGATCATCTACTTTTCTTTTATTAAATGATTCTCCTCTTTTTGTTCTCTTCTAAGCCTCCACTCCCACAGAAGCACTTTTTAGTGCTAGTAATATAGGTCCCTCCCATCTATCATTCAAGGATATTTTGAATAGTGTTATATCCTTGAAACCATATTGTCGTACTGCTGGTGGGTGTTCATTTAAGCTGAACTGTGCTTCTAATATCACTCCACTTTTTCCTATTGTTATATAGTGATAGTCATTGTATACCCTGCAATTCTTGCTATCACCTAACTCTGGATATGAAAATCCCACTACCTGTTCTCTTATGAGGTAACAGCCATACACTTGAGATCTCATTTTGCCATATCCTCACTAGGCTTAGATATTATGTGACTTTCTAATTTTTGTCATTCTGGAGAATTCAAAGTGTTCTTTAACTTATATTTCCCTGATGAATAGCAAGAATAAACAGCTCTTCAAATGCTTACTGGTCTTTCTGATTTCCACCTTTGTGAATTACTATTCATTTTCTAAGTTCTCTCTTCTCTTGAATACCCTATTGCTAAATGAGCTCCTTAAATATTCTTGATATCTCTACATCTCATGCCTTATTTTGTTACTGAAGTATATTCTTCCTATCACCCGTCTTTGTACTTCCCTCTGGTTACCTTTGTTAAACAAAAGTCCTTAATTTCAATGCAATCCCCTTTTTAGTAGGGTCAGATTACAATAAAAAAGTCTAAGAGGGCTTCCCTGGTGAAGCAGTGGTTGAGAGTCCGCCTGCCGATGCAGGGGACACGTGTTCGTGCCCCGGTCCGGGAAGATCCCAAATGCCGCGGAGCGGATAGGCCCGTGAGCCATGGCCGCTGAGCCTGCGCGTCCGGAGCCTGTGCTCCGCAACGGGAGAGGCCACAACAGTGAGAGGCCCGCGTACCGAAAAAAAAAAAAAAAAAGTCTAAGAGGTCTCAGTACCTAAGTCTCATTTCAGAAGCATAAATGGTCCTTGTTTTAAAAATCATCCTGGGCACATCCTTGAATCTCCCCTTATGTTCAATATCAACAGAGCAGATGAATTCCAAAACATGGAATTCCAAAATAATTCCTATTTATCAACTTGAAGGAAAGTGAATATTAATCTAGATAAACGGATGAGTTATCATCTCATTGCATTATTAACAGGAAAGTTGTGGATAGCTATAAGCATGCTTGATGCAGAGTGACAGGCCTCTAATACAACACAATTGGCAGAAAAACAAAGGGGAAATTTTACTTGACTTTAAAACCTGTTTTGAAACAGGAAGTTTCAGATTACCTCCTTAAATTTCAAAAAAATCTTGTGTGTGTGTATGTGTATGTGTGTGTGAGAGTGTGTGTGTATGTATGTGTGTGGTTGCTATTTTTGCTTTTATTTTTTTTTAATGTATGAAAGCTATGATGAATATTATTGATATTTTGTACTCTGGGCATAATTAAACAGATGTTTTCTTTAATATCCTGACCAATGAAAAGGAACTTAATGTTTTAGTTTTCTAAACTTGAAAAAATTAGGTGAAAATAATTTTGAAATATATGAGACATTTCTTTGTCTTAAAGGGCCCAACTGGCTCCTTTGTTTAGTGTGTTTCAGGATTGTCACTATGAACCCCACGTATTTTACTTGGCTGACACGCTACTTTGTCTGAAGACATTACTGAGGGATGCCTTGACATACAATAAATAACTACAGATTTCTGAGTTTTTATTTAATATACCAGATAATCATAAATTTTCTGCCTCTCTTCCCACTGTCAGACTGAGAGCAATCATTTTCCTCATCTGTAAAATAAAGGTTATAATAGTAGCTACCTCATAGTGGATTTGTGAACAGTAGATCAATTTATACACAAAGTATTTGTAGGGATTGGCCCATAATAAGCACTATCACTATATCAGCTGTAAGCTATATTGTTATTATTAATGATAATTTTTGTGTTTAGTATGCCTCTATATATCAATATCCTCTTTAATAAAATTTTCTGTGGACTAATAAAATAGCCAACGTTGTTAGCATTGTGTGTAAAATTATACCAAATCACCTCTAGATGGTTTATGCAGACTCTGTAACAGTGTGATGTCAGTCAAAATGTATATACATAATATGTATGTGTGTGTGTATAGATATACAATCCCATTGAGAGGTGACTATTATATTTATCTTTATCTCACAGATAAGGAGGCTAAGGCAGAAAGAAGTAGTTGCTCAGTCTAGCAGTGGGGAGAGATGCAGAAAAACGATAGCTATCAGGTATATGAACTCAGTAATGGTTTGCCGTCATTTATACCTACTCACCCACCCACATTTAAAAAAAATTTTTTTTAATTTTAGTGTTATGTTCTAGGTTGTATCCTGTACCATTGTGAAAGCAGAGTGAGAATCTCCCTGATAAGTGAGGTATTAAAATAAAGGTTAATTATGCTTTTTGTATGTTTAATACTAAAGCAACTACATAGAAACAATGCTACTGAGATTTAACCGGCCCGAAAGAACTTCAGCTCCAATAGTTTCCATCTCACTTATCCAATCTGTTCTACCACCCAAATATTTGATTACCCATGTATGATCAAATAAATTCTAAACATTCACTTTCTGACCTATTACAGGTAATGGTTATTAAATATAATGTTCTGAAATCAATTAATTTCTCCTCATGTCAGTACAGTGCCATTTAATGATGCCCTTTTGGAAAGAGAACATTTCAAGAGCATGGAATTTAGGGAGCTATACAATAGAGTCTTAAGATAGTACAGTGAAACTGTATAATAAAATGATAAAATCTTCCATGAACCAATATTTAATAAAGTTTTCACTCTGATCTTATTAGAAACCTGTTTGAGCCCTGAGAACCCAAAATGTTAGGAGGACATTCTGAGGATACTGAACAAAGGAGAATTTGGAAGACACAGTCCATACATTTATCCACCATACATTGAATGGCATGTTTCCAGACCTAGAGAATATATGTTTAGAAACCCTACATATTGGTAAAACTAGTCAGTGACACCAGCTGACAAGAAAGTAAATCCTGAGCTTAAGGGTTCTCTTTATTCTTAAATCAGTTCACTGTGTTCAGATATCACTGACTATACGCTCAATAAGATTAAGTACTTTTATAAAATGTCTAAAGGAAAACTATAGTCTATCTGAGAAAAGAGGTTCTAAGAAATGTATATGGTTGTTATCTTCTTTTAAAGATGAAACAAGAATCCTATGAGTCATTTACCATCAGCCACTTTCCAGACAGCTGTTGTCCCAACAATATTAGGGCATTGAACAGGGCTCTAATCTCAGCTGGAGCTACATTTTGGTATCTGGGCTGAAATAACACATTCAAGTATTATGAAGCTCTGTTTCCTTAAATGATATAGTCAACCTTACTCTCCCTGTTATACCTGGCAGATGGGATGATTCTAAGGTATGCAGGTTACATCAAGTGTGTGTATGTTTAATCACATAGAAGAGGAAAATGAAGGACTCTCTCATCCACATATCACACACAATATAACCAAAACAAATAGCTCTGTAAATGATTTCCCCGTACCCTCACCAAAAGACATGGGGGAGAACTATCTAAAATTCTATTCTACCACATAAGGGGTTAAGAAGAAAATGTTAAGACATTGAATGTTACAAGAAATAAGAAAACCCCAAGCTCAAAATAATATAGCATATTAATTCCCCAAATTACAGTACAGAGCTTAGGTTGTATCCTGTACACCTTATCTTGAGAGACACCTTATCTTGAGAGATTTTAATGTAGTGGGTCTTAATGGTAATTCTGGTATAGGTAGTTTAAGGGTCACCTTATCCAAAACACTTGTCTAGACAATGTCTATTAGTGTGTCATTATGCCTAGGAGCATTGCTGTACTTGAAAATGTATGAAGTCAAGTATATACTTTTCTTTCAGTTTATGCTTCAAATAAGGCAATACTCATTGAGTTGAACATGAAGATTAATAACCTTAGGGAATTGTGGAAAGTGAGCGGGGGGGAGGTATTCTAGCTGTATCATTCTAAAAAGTGATGGCCTTATAGAATTCTGAGCAAAACTACTGTAGCCTCATTTGGTAGATGCCTTGGCTTCTCCTATGTCAGAATCCCTCAGCCAAGCTCTGACTTCAGCTGCAGCTCAGACTGTCAGTGTTTTCTGGTGGCATTTCTACCTGTCAAGGATGCTTAGATGAACCTTCCACTTTCTATTAGGCATCTTCTCCAAGGTAATAGGAACTCCCTTAATCCATGTGTAAATACAGTCCAGAAGTGTGGGTTAAAGCTCCCATGACAATCCTCACCCCATGCTCCTGGCAGCTCTTCTCTCAGCTGGTCTCTTGTAGGAGGAGTTCTCCATACTTCTCAGGAGATCCTGGAGAAACAATCCTGGGGAATTGACAGTGATAACCTCAAAAAACACACCTGGATATTGACCTTTGATCCTTCCCTGTCCAATTCTCCCCCCCTCCCTAATTCCTACTTCCCAGTGTAACCAAGGTCTTGTCTCAGGCTCTGGGATTCAGAAGAACCCAAACTGAGATATTTCCCTAAACCTCCCTTCTGCCTTCTGCCTCAGCTTATCCATGCAGAAGCAGTTCTCAGTAATCCATGTCCTTATACTATTATACTTTCTGGGCCCAAAGTGATTATCTATAATCTAGTTGAAACAGTTTTCCATTCACAAGTTATTTTTAAAATAGCATTTAAGGCAAGAACACCAGAATCACAACTAACTGCTGAACAATCATTGACAGGAAGACACTGGAATTCATGAAAAAAGATACCGCACATCCAAAGATAAAGGAGAAGCCACAATGAGATGGTAGGAGGGGTGCAATCACAATAAAAACAACTCCCATATCTGCTGGGTGGGTGACTCACAAACTGGAGAACACTTATACCACAGAAGTCCACCCACTGGTGTGAAGGTTCTGAGCCCCACATCAGGCTTCCAAACCTGGGGATCTGGCAACAGGAGGAGGAATTCCTAGAGAATCAGACTATGAAGGCTAGTGGGATTTGATTGCAGGACTTCAACAGGACTGGGGGAAACAGAGACTCCACTCTTGGAGGGTACACACAAAGTAGTGTGTGCATCAGGACCCAGGGGAAGGAGAATTGACCCCAGGGGAGACTGAACCAGACCTACCTGCTAGTGTTGGACGGTCTCCTGCAGAGGTGGGGGGTGACTCTGTCTCACCATGAGGACAAGGACACTGGCAGCAGAAGTACTGCGAAGTACTCCTTGGTGTGAGCCTTCCCAGAGTCCGCCATTAGGCCCACTAAAGAGCTCGGGTAGGCTCCAGTGTTGGGTTGCCTCAGGCCAAACAACCAACAGGGAGGGAACCCAGCCCCACCCATCAGCAGTCAAGAGGATTAAAGTTTTACTGAGCTCTGCCCAACAGAGCAACAGCCAGCTCTACCCACCACTAGTCCCTTCCATCAGGAAACTTGCACAAGCCTCTTAGAAAGCTTCATCCACCAGAGGGCAGACAGCAGAAGCAAGAACTACAGTCCTGCAGCCTGTGGAACAAAAACCACATTCACAGAAAGACAGACAAGATGAAAAGGCAGTGGGCTATGTACCAGAGGAAGGAACAAGATAAAACCCCAGAAAAACAACTAAATGAAGTGGAGATAGGCAACCTTCCAGAAAAAGAATTCAAAATAATGATAGTGAAGATGATCCAGGACCCTGGAAAAAGAATGGAGGCAAAGATCGAGAAGATGCAAGAAATGTTTAACAAAGACCTAGAAGAATTAAAGAACAAACAAACAGAGATGAACAATACAATAACTGAAATGAAAACTATACTAGAAGGAATCAATATCAGAATAACTGAGGCAGAAGAACAGATAAGTGACCTGGAAGACATAATGGTGGAATTCACTGCCATGGAACAGAATAAAGAAAAAAGAATGAAAAGAAATGAAGACAGCCTAAGATTCCTCTGGGACAACATTAAAAGAAATAACATTCACATTATAGGGGTCCCAGAAGGAGGAGAAAGAGAGAAAAGACCTCATAAAATATTTGAAGAGATTATAGTTGAAAACTTCCCTAACATGGAAAAGGCGATATCCACCCAAGTCTAGGAAGTGCGGAGAGTCCCATACAGGATAAACCCAAAGAGAAACATGTTGAGACACATAGTAATCAAGTTGGCAGAAATTAAAGACAAAGAAAAATTATTGAAAGCAGCAAGGGAAAAATGACAAATAATATACAGGGGAACTCCCATAAGGTTAAAAGCTGATTTCTCAGCAGAAACTCTACAAGCCAGAAGGAAGTAGCGTGATATACTTAAAGTGATGAAAAGGAAGAACCTACAACCAAGATTACCCTTCCCACCAAGGATCTCATTCAGATTCAATGGAGAAATCAAAAGATTTACAGACAAGCAGAAGCTAAGAGAATTCAGCACCACCAAACCAGCTCTATAACAAATGCTAAAGGAACTTCTCTAAGTGGGAAACACAAGAGAAGAAAAGGACCTACAAAAACAAACCCAAAACAATTAACAAAATGGTAATAGGAACGTACATGTCAATAATTACCTTAAACGTGAATGGATTAAATGTTCCAACCAACAGACACAGGCTTGCAGAATAGACACAAAAACAAGACCCATATATATGCTGTCTACAAGAGACCCACTTCAGACCTAGGGACACATACAGACTGAAAGTGAGGGGATGGAAAAAGATATTCCATGTAAATGGAAATCAAAAGAAAGCTGGAGTAGCAATACTCATATCAGATAAAATAGGCTTTAAAATAAAGAATGTTACAAGAGACAAGGAAGGACACTACATAATGATCAAGGGATCAATCCAAGAAGAAGATATAACAATTAAAAATATATATGCACCAAAAATAGGAGCACCTCAATACATAAGGCATCTGCTAACAGTTGTAAAAGAGGAAATTGACAGAAAACAATAATAGCGGGAGACTTTAACACCTCACTGACAACAATGGACAGATCATCCAAACAGAAAATTAAACAAGGAAACACAAGCTTTAAATGACACAATAGACCAGATAGATTTAATGGATATTTATAGGACATTCCATCCCAAAACAGCAGATTACACTATCTTCTCAAGTGCGCATAGAACATTCTCCAGGATAGATCACATCTTGGGTCACAAATCAAGCCTCAGTAAATTTAAGAAAATTGAAATCATATCAAGCATCTTTTCTGACCACAACACTATGAGGTTAGAAATCAATTACAGGGAAAAAACCGTAAAAAACACAAACACTTGGAGGCTAAACAATACGTTAGAAAATAACCAGGAGATCACTGAAGAAATCAAAGAGGAAATCAAAAAATACCTAGAGACAAATGACAATGAAAACACGACGATCCAAAACCTATGGGATGCAGCAACAGCAGTTCTAAGAGGGAAGTTTATAGCTATACAAGTCAATCTCAAGAAACAAGAAAAATCTCAAAAAAACAATCTCACCTTACACCTAAAGGAACTAGAGAAAGAAGAAAAAATAAAACCCAAAGGTAGCAGAAGGAAAGAAATCATAAAGATCAGAGCAGAAATAAATGAAATAGAAACAAAGAAAACAATAGCAAAGATCAATAAAACTAAAAGCTGGTTCTTTGAGAAGATAAACAAAATGGATAAACCATTAGCCAGACTCATCAAGAAAAAGAGGGAGAGGACTCAAATCAATACAATTAGAAATGAAAAAGGAGAAGTTACAACAGACACTGCAGAAATACAAAACATCCTAAGAGACTACTACAAGCAACTCTATGCCAATAAAATGGACAAACTGGAAGAAATGGACAAATTCCAGAAAGGTATAACATTCTAAGACTGAAGCAGGAAGAAATAGAAAATATGAACACATGAAGCACGAGTAATGAAATTGAAACTGTGATTAAAAATCTTCCAACAAACAAAAGTCCAGGACCAGATGGCTTCACAGGTGAATTCTATCAAACATTTAGAGAAGAGCTAACACCCATCCTTCTCAAACTCTTCTAAAAAGTTGCAGAGGAACTCATTCTATGAGGCCACCATCATCCTGATACAAAAAGCAGACAAAGATATGACAAAAAAAGAAAACTACAGACCAATATCACTGATGAATATAGATGCAAATATCCTCAACAAAATACTAGCAAACAGAATCCAACAACACATTAAAAGGATCATACACCATGATCAAGTGGGATTTATCTCAGGGATGCAAGGATTCTTCAACATATGCAAATCAATCAATGTGACACACCATATTGACAAATTGAAGAAGAAAAACCATATGATCATCTCAATAGATGGAGAAAAACTTTTGACAAAATTCAACACCCATCTATGATAAAAACTCTCCAGAAAGTGGGCATAGAGGGAACCTACCTCAACATAATAAAGGCCATATACGACAAACCCACAGCAAACATTATTCTCAATGGTGAAAAGCTGAAAGAATTTCCTATAAGATCAGGAACAAGACAAGGATGTCCACTGTAATCATGATTATTCAACATAGTTTTGGAAGTCCTAGCCATGGCAATCTGAGAAGAAAAAGAAATAAAAAGAATACAAATTGGAAAAGAAGAAGTAAAACGGCCCTTGTTTGCAGATGACATGATACTACACATAGAGAATCCTAAAGATGTCAGCAGAAAATGACTAGAGCTAATCAATGAATTTGGCAAAGTTGCAGGGTATAAAATTAATGCACAGAAATCTCTTGCATTCCTATATACTAATGATGAAAAATCTGAAAGAGAAATTAAGGAAACACTCCCATTTACCATTGCAACAGAAAGAATAAAATATCTAGGAATAAACCTACCTAGGGAGAATAAAGACCTGTATGCAGAAAACTATAAGACACTGATGAAAGAAATTAAAGATGATACCAACAGATGGAGAGATATACCATGTTCTTGGATTGGAAGAATCAATATTGTGAAAATGACTCTACTACCCAAAGCAATCTACACATTCAATGCAATTCACAGATTCAATGCAATCCCTATCAAATTACCAATGGCATTTTTTACAGAACTAGAACAAAAAATTGCATAATTTGTATGGAGACACAAAAGACCCCGAATAGCCAAAGCAGTCTTGAGGGAAAAAAAGTGGAGCTAGAGAAATCAGACCCCCTGACTTCAGACTATACTACAAAGCTACAGTAATCAAGACAATATGGTACTGACACAGAAACAGAAATATAGATCAATGGAACAAGATAGAAAACCCAGAGATATACCCCCACACCTATGGTCAACTAATCTATGACAAAGGAGGCAAGGATATACAATGGAGAAAAGACAGTCTCTTCAATAAGTGGTGCTGGGAATACTGGACAGCTACATGTAAAAAATAAAATTAAAACACTTCCTAACACCATACACAAAAATAAACTCAAAATGGATTAGAGACCTAAATGTAAGACTGGACACTATAAAACTCTTAGAGGAAAACATAGGAAGAACACTCTTTCACATAAATCACAGCAAGATCTTTTTTGATACACCTCCTAGAGTAATGGCAATAAAAACAAAAATAAATAAATGGGACCTAATGAAACTTAAAAGCTTTTGCACAGCAAAGGAAACTGCAAACAAGACCAAAAGACAACCCACAGAATGGGAGAAAATATTTGCAGATGAATCAATGGACAAAGGATTAATCTCCAAAACATATAAACAGGTCATGCAGCTCAATATTAAAAAAACAAACAACCCAATCCAAAAGTGGGCAGAGACCTAAATAGACATTTCTCCAAAGAAGACATACAGATGGCCAAGAAGCACATGAAAAGCTGCTCAACATCACTAATTATTAGAGAAATGAAAATCAAAGCTAAAATGAGTACTGCTAAACTAAAACTACTAACCTCACACCAGGTCGAATGGGCATCATCAGAAAATCTACAAACAACAAATGCTGGAGATGGTGTGGAAAAAGGGGAACCTCCTGCACTGTTGGTGGGAATGTAAATTGATACAGCCACTATGGAGAACAGTATGGAGGTTCCTTAAAAAACTAAAAATAGAATTACCATAAGACCCAGCATTCCCACTACTGGGCATATACTCAGAAAAAACCATAATTCAAAAAGACACAGGCACCTCAATGTTCATTGCAGCACTACTTACAATAGCCAGGTCATGGAAACAACTTAAATGCCCTTCAACAGATGAATGGATAAAGAAGATGTGGTACATATATACAATGGAATAATACTCAGCCATAAAAAGGAACGAAATTGGGTCATTTGTAGAGACGTGGATGGATCTAGAGACTGTCATACAGAGTGAAGTAAGTCAGAAAAAGAAAAACAAATATCATATATTAACACATATATGTGGAACGTAGAAAATTGGTACAGATGAACCAGTTTGCAGGGCAGAAATTGAGACACAGATGTAGAGAACAAATGTATGGACACCAAGGGGGGAAAGTGGCCAGTGGTTTGGGTGGTGGTGTGATGATTTGGGAGATTGGGGTTGACATGTATACACTGATGTGTATAAAATGGATGACTAATACGAATAAAAAATAAATTAATTAATTAAATAAAATAGGATTTATCTTCTACAGTATGTCACAAATGTTGCTAGATGTTTACATGTGTTATCATGTTCAACTGTCGTAACATCCTATGAGTTATATTAGTCACATTTTATAGGTGACGAAACTGTGAATGAGTTGTAGTAACCTGTCTGATATCACCAGTCATAAGTAGCTTAGTCAGGATTCAAATCCAAATCCATATAGCTCCAAAGCCAATATTCCGTTCACTTTTAGGAGAAAAATACAACCATTTCAAATGTGTGAAATGGCATATACTACCCATTACATTTATCCAAGCACCCAGAATTTTTGGGCGGTGTGGGGGGTGTCTGTCAAATGTCTCTTAGATAGCTGTTCTGCCTTTGCCTGTAGATAGAGTGCTGACTTATTTCAGCATGTGTGCTCAGTTATGGCAGAGCTGCCAACAGGTAGACTTAAACCTCATAAAAGAGACAGAAAAGACTTCATGGTGGACACACTGCAGGATGATTCAGATGGTTTCAATGTAATTTGCTGATTTGTGTTAAGTTTGACACTTATTTCAGATAGCTTCCACTATATCAGGTCCCAAACAGAAGAAGTAATTCTGATTAAACATGATTCTAATGAACCAATCTTAAACGTTAGACACATTATTATTGTGTTTTGCTAATAGTGACTGTTTCAGTTCATACCATTATGCAACCTAGTGAGAGAAAAAAGTGAGCTTATCATATGTCATAATTTTCCAGACATATTTTTAATGTCATACCTTTCCAGAAATATTTGACTCACTGAATATGATGTTAATCTCATTGTTGAGAAGAGGGTCATAGAACCCAGGCAAGTTCCATCATTTGTTCAAGGTCACAAAGCTAGAGTTTGGCAAACTGAGACAGAGCCTTATTCCCAGGTCTGTGAGCTCACACACTGACTAAAATAGCCACATAACTGCCTGTAAATACTATTGTCTTTATAAAGTCTGCAATCTTACCCATGCACAGTGTTGCATACCAATTACCTAGCACAGAACCTGGCAAATGAAGAATTTCAATAAATCAGTCTTCAGCAATTGGATAAAGGTCCAAATAGGGACTGCACTCAAAATACCAAGGAAGCTTCCAAAATGCTCTGGCAGAAAAACTGCACCTACATATGGCTTTAATCTCTCAGTCTGGAAGAGCAATATGGGGTTGCATTTCATCTATGGCTCTTCCAAGGAGGCAAGGCAGTTTTTTAGAAGAACCATTAAGTAGTAGTTCTCAAAATAGGGTTCCCAGAAAAGCAGCATCAGCATCATCTGAGAACTTGTTAGAAATACAAATTCTCAGGCCCTAACAACGTCTCCTAATCAGATACTCTGGGAATAAGGGGCCCAGCAAACTCTGGCTTAACAAGCCCTCCAGGTGATTTTGCTTCATGCCAAATGTGAGACTCCTGCCATACATCACAACAATATCACACCAAAGCACTGCTTGGAGAATGAAACTACTAAAAATAAAACATGATTATGGAATGGGAATCAAATTAGCATTGAAACTTTAAAAGGTTTATAAAGTCTGTTTGCAAATTCTCTTAGTACTAAAAGACTACCTTTGGTAAGAATTTTTTGATACTTGAAATCCAAGTAACTTTTAGTTATACAATATCAAATAATGCAGACAAGGGTGAACAAACAGAGCCCTAGCCATCAGTCAGGGCACAGTCTCCTGCCTCCCAGCCCTCACCAGCTTCAGCAGCCTAGAGTCCCCACACTGCTCACCCTAGGCTCTAATCTAATCTGTGACCAAGTTTGGGATGCATCTAGCTTGGTGAAGATGTGGAAGAAACAGCATTGACTCACATGGTAAGAATGACATTCCATTTTTCAGTTTTCATTCCTTCTTTTTGACTGTATTGCTTTGTTGCAAGTGACTCTTTACATGTCTCAAACATTTGGTAATCTTTAACAATAAATAGAGCATAAACACAAGTCCAGATATTTCCATGGGCAACATTTTTTGGCTACAATGTAATAACTATTTTGTTTTCATTGCATGCCTTTATGTGGATACCTTTTGTTTAAGGACATAAGCTTGATTTTCATTTGCAGTTATAAATACATTCATTTGAAAGAAAAAATTAAACAATCAAAGCTATTATTTTTATTATATCAAATGACTAGATTTGAGAAGAATTTTCCTATCTAAACTGAAACAACTGCTATTTCCTGTATTTTTTCATTCCATACTTGATTTGGACTGAATTATCTCACCTCAAAATTCATATGCAGAAGCCCTAACCCCCAATGTGACTATATTTGGAGATAGGGCCTTTAAAGAGACAAGTAAGGTTAAATGAGGTCATAAGGGTGGGGTCCTAATGCAATAGCATGGGTTTCTTTATAAGAAGAGGAAGCAACAACAGGAATGCACACATACAAAGAAAGGCTACCTGAGGACACAGAGAAAAGGTGGCCATCTGCAAGCCAAGGAGAGACACTTCAGAAGAAACCAAACCTGCTGGCACCATGATCTTGGATTTCTGAACCTCCAGAACTAAATTTCTGTTGTTTAAGTCACCCAGTCTGCAGTATTTTGTTATAGCAGCCCTAGCAGAGGAATATAACACTTACTCACTAATTCACTCAACTAAGATGTAATGGATTCATCTGTGTCAGAAATCACACTCTACCAGGTACTTTTGACACTGATGTGAGTCTGACAGAGTCCTTGCTCCCATGGGATTCCCAAACTCATGTTGAGAGGGGCAAAGAAAGAGTGTTTAGTGTCTTAAGTGTAACACTTCAATACTGCAGACGACAATGTGGAACGATGATATGAGGGCACCTCACCCTGACTGGAGTATAGGGCAAAGGCTTCAAGAATGACCATGGCCTGAGCTAAGACCCAAAGGATGAGTAAATGGCTGGGAATTGTTGTGGGTGAGAGGATGGGTAGAGAAGGCATTCTGGGTGGAGTGGAGAGAATAAATACAGCCATGGTGACAAGAAACAGCACTGTGCATGCACCTTGTGCACATAAACCACTGGAAGGGATTGATGAGCACAAAGGGACAGGCCAAGTACAGAATCACCTTGTTTGCCATGTTTGAGATCTTTGATTTAATCCTGGGGGTCATGGGGGTTACAGGAGTGTCTCAACATCAGCACGACTGACATTTGGGGCTGGATAATTCTTTCTTGTGGGAGACAAAGAATTAGAATAGTTAGCAGCATCTCTAGCCTCTACCCACTAAATGCTAGTGTCACTGTGACAACCACAAAGGTGTCCAGATATTGCCAAACGTCGAGTCCAGTTGGGGGAGGACAAAAATAGACTCTGATGAAAACCACTGCCCTCTATGGTTCATAATGATATGAACCTGTATATTACATAGTTAAATCTGAATTTTATCTATATTTTGGTGCAGTACAGCTTAATGGTTTTAAAACAAGGACTCTGAGCCAGCATGGTTGGGTTCAAACCCTGGACGTGCTACTTACCTGTTGTTGAAACCTGCACAATTTACTTAGCTTTTGTGCTCTGGTATTCTTCACAGTGAAATGAGATAACAAGAACACAGCTACTTCATAGAGTTGTCGTGAGGATAAATGAGTTCATATATATAACAGCTTTAAAATCGTACTAGGCAGGAAATGCTAATTAAACGTTTGTTAAATAAATTTTAAAAATTGGTGAGGTGAGGGCTTCCCTGGTGGCGCAGTGGTTGAGAGTCTGCCTGCCGATGCAGGGAACACGCGTTCGTGCCCTGGTCCGGGAAGATCCCACATGCCGCGGAGCGGCTAGGCCCGTGAGCCATGGCCGCTGAGCCTGCGCGTCCGGAGCCTGTGCTCCGCAACGGGAGAGGCCACAACAGTGAGAGGCCCGCGTACCGCAAAAAAAAAAAAAAAAAAAAAAAAAAAAAAAAAAAAAAAAAATTGGTGAGGTGAACAGAAATAAGGGAGATAGACCAAAGAAAAAGGATGGGTATTAAATTTGTTTGAAACATGAAGGCTTCCTTAACTTCCTCAGAAGAATGTAATCTTGCCCTCCTTTGAACTGATATCAAATTCTAAATATAGTGTTGTTAGTTTCTCTTCTGTTCCATAGGTTATTATGCAACTGTCACATCATCCTTGTATCCATCCACAGTGCTTTACTAATAGAATATTCTCAATAAATATACTTGAATTAAGGAATAGAGAAAAATAGCATGCCAAATATCAGCCTTCCCTGTTAAAGATAGCTATCAATTTTATATGAAGTATGAGTGCCCCTGGTCATTTTAAGCACCAAGCTTTAGCAACAGTGCGACGCAACGGATGTAGTGTTTAGAAACACTGAATTTTAAACAAATACAACTATTTTCTTCTCCTACACAAGGCAGAATTCAAAGATGCCCCTGATGATCCTCATCTTGTAAAATTCCCTTTGAGTGTGGGTGAAACCTGTAAATATGATGATATATCACTCCCATGATTATGTTACATTGTATGACAAAAGAAATTTTCCTGGTGGGTAATCTAATTACATGAATCTAATCACTTCAAACCAGAGTTTTCTCCTGTTCTTGACAGAGGGAAAATGAGAGAGATTGGAAGCCTGAGATCTGGTTGGCTGTGAAGACTAGGGGGCCACAAGGAAGAACCTTGGCTCAACTTCTAATGGCTGAGAGTGACCTCCTGCCAAGAGCCAGCAAGGAGATGGGACTTTAGTTCTGAGACAGGCTGGGACCAACACCTGTTGCCCTTTCCTGCAGGACTTACACCTCCTCCAACAACAGAACACAAAAAAAGTATAAGGGACTAAAATAACTGTACATGTGCAGTTGAGGCAAATTATAAACAAAATACAAAAAGACCAAAAACCCAACTGCCACTTCTGAGGTTTCGGGAGCAAAA
Source organism: Mesoplodon bidens (assembly GCF_964165515.1). Taxonomy (NCBI): domain Eukaryota; kingdom Metazoa; phylum Chordata; class Mammalia; order Artiodactyla; family Ziphiidae; genus Mesoplodon; species Mesoplodon bidens. Next base: position 50,809,019 of record NC_138161.1, on the reverse strand, counting down.
GCAGGGTACTGCACATGCCCCCTGCACACAGCACCACTAAGGGGGTGGGCCGACCACCTAAGCCACCCTTCCAGCCCAACCCCTGGACCCGCCCCTACTCGCACTCCATTTAAGGGACCAGCTTGCCTCGCCCCCCTCAGGGCGCAAGCAAGGGAACCTGTTCTTGTTTTCACTCCCTCCTGCTGCAGTGGGAGTCCCAGCAAAGCCTTGCCTGAATGTCTTGTCTGGCCTCTTATCAATTTCCATTGATTAGGGAGTCCAAGAATCCTGGTTGGTAACAGTTCTACAACCACAAGAAACTGAATTATGACAACAACTTGAATGAGTTGGAAGTGAATTCTTCACCACACCTTCAGATCAGAAAATAGACTAACACCTTGATGTTGGCCTTATGAGAGAAACCAATCAAGCTCTCCCAAATGTCTTACCTCCAGAACTGTGGGATACTACATAGGTAGTACTTGAAGCTGCTAAATTTGTGGGAATTTATTAGGCAGAAATACAACTAATACAACTCCCTTAGAAGCTGATGAGTGTTCATCTTAACTGAGATTCTATACAGAAATGTTATCTGAAACATACATCCACTATTTACATATGCATTCTATAATCCATGTACACACTATAATACAGGCATAATTCATTTTACTCCACTTTGCTTTATTGCTCAGATATTGCATTTTTTACAAATTGAAGGTTTGTAGCAACCCTGAGTTGAACAAGTCTATCAGCCATTTTTCCAACAGCATTATTTTTTAATTGAGGTATGTATATTGCTTTTTTTAGATGTAATGCTATTGCACACTTAACAGACTACAGTACAGTGTAAACATAACTTTTAGACACACTGGAAAACAAAAAAAAAATACCTCTGTGACTCACTTTATTGCAATATTTACTTAATTGCAGTGGTCTGAAACCAAACCCGTAATATCTCTGACGTCTGCCTATATCCATTAGAGAGACTTCGAAAACAACTGCAAGAACCACAAGCAACACCATAGATGAATCTCATAAACATAACATTAAAAGGAAAAAAGAAAATCCAGACACAAAAGAATGCTTATCATACAATTCCATTTATATAACACCAAGAAAACAAGTAAAACAAAATTTCAGTGTTTACGGAATATATACATAAGTGCCAACTGTATAAAGAAGAACTAGAAGTGACTGCCAAGAAACTCAGGATAGTGGTTACCTTTGGGGGACAGAAGGAAATAGTGATGTGAAGGGCCCTGGGGTGGTGGGGGGCTGCACCTGTGCTACTAACAATACGCTATGTCTTGACTGGGACAGGCATTACATTTGGGTTTATTTTATGATTATTCACTAACAAGTTTTTTGCTTTATGTACTTTTTTGCATGTTATTTTTTTAAGCCAGTAAAAAACTTGAGGGTGTTGTGCTGATTCACTTTATCTTGATGCATATAGTCGGAGGCTCACAAAAGCCTTAGGAAAGGAAATGTGAGAAGTGGCATGCGACAGCTGCTGCAGGCCAAGCACCTGGGACTTCTTTAGTAAGGGATACACCTCTTCTGACACATCTCAGAAATGAACTTGAAGACGCTCCTTGCCTAAAAACCCCATGTCTTTCCTTACTTACTTTGGACTCATGAAATGGACTATTTTCTGTTATTTGTTTATTTGATTATGTGTCTTTGAGGAAGGAGTCACTGTCTTTTGAACATGAACATAAATTATCTCTGAAGGAGCCTATGACTGCTCTGATTCACCATCCCTGCTATTTTCTTGAATCGTCTCATTTGCTTCCTATTATTTTGCTCCTATCCAGAAGGCAGCTGAGATTTTGCCAGGGATTCTGGTGCTAATGCCTCCTGCACTACTTCTTCACTGAGTCATTGGCCCCTTTTATATTAATGTGACTGGGAAGAAGCAGTAATAAACCACTGATTGTTTTGTTCCTTCTCCAAAACAGTTCCCTTGATACTTAAAAGAGTCCTGCTCTCTTCTCTCCTTATGCCTATCAGATATTATTTTTTCCTTTTAAAACTATCTAAAATTGGAACTTCATCACCATTAATGGCATTTAGTATTAGAGGGTCCAAGCTATTTGGCAGGAGAGAGGATGAATGTCCATTAACACTGATATCTCAAGCTGAGAATCAGCGTGGATGGAAAAGAGCATACATTATTCTATCTGATTGTTACAAAATAAAAAGAAAGAAATATATTTTTTTTTCAACTTACAGATGTGTTAGTATGGATTTCTAAGGAGGTTCAAGAATACAATGGAATAAGCATTGCATACAATACCTGTAAAGCCTGAACACATCATGATTCAACTTAATTCCACCTCCCTGATCCTCTCCAATGCAATCCCTGCTCACTGTCATCTCTAAATGGACTTGATGTATTTTTCACTGTCCCCCTAATTTAAAGTACCTCGCCTCATCCCTTTTTTTCTATCCAAATTATACACATCCATCAAATCAGGGCTCAAGACTTACTTCCTCCCTAAAGCCTTTTCCAAAGCTAGCAATATAGAGCTCCTCTTCTCTGAGTTCTTACCATTCTTCAATTGTACTCCATTTAATTGGCATCGGATCGTGCTACACTTGTAACAGTAGATTATCAGCTCCTTAAGAGGCAAATCATTTTTTTTAAATCATTTACATCATTTCAGAACATGCTAGGTGCTGAAAAAGAGAAGCAGTAGAGAGTCATGGGACCATAAGACTTTCAAAAGAAGCTCTACTTGGAGGGAAAAATAGCCTCATCCAACCTTCAAACTATAAATTATAGAAACTCAAGGGAAATATGATGGAGCCAAGTGATTCCTGGTACATATAACTGTGGGTAGTTGGTAGATGATCAAAAAGTCTTGTTAATTGGATTGATTTAATATGGGAACAAGAATATGGCTACCTTTTCCTAGAAATACACAAAAGGGAGAAAATTTATTATCTATGGGGACAGTGGGAAGTAGAAAGTGATATAAAATCAAATGAGTTAGGAATAACCCTCATTTTTAGCAGTGGTGGAAGCTCTGCCTCACTAGAAGTGAAGAAGCAGAGTTGTTGGCATCCTTGTCATCACCATCTTCAGCAGCAGCATATATTTAATATGCACCCATATATTTTATGTGATGTATCTCATCTGATCTGCTCAAAAATTCTAAGGAGTAGGAATTATTATTCTTATTTTTTCATTGAACTGAACAAAAAAGTTTAAAGACAATATATTAGACTCCCATTAGCTACTGCAACATATTACCACAAACTTCATGACTTGGAACAACACGAATTTATTACCTTATAATTCTGGAGGTCAGAAGTCTAAAATCAGTTTTACTGGCCCCAAATCAAAGTGTTGGCAAGCTAGTGTTACTTCTGGAGGGTCTATAGAAGAGTTTCCCTAGTCCCTTCCTCTATTTTCACAGCCAGTATCATACCATGTTTCTCTCTCGTTCTCTCTCTCTCTCTCTCTCTCTCTCTCTCTCACTCTGACCCTTGTAATTATATTGGGCTCAGCAAGACAATTCAATATAGTCTCCCTATAGCAAAATCCTTAACTTAATCACATCTGCAAAGTCCCTCTTGCCATGTCAGGTAGCAGTTCTTATATTCACCAATCTTCAACCATCCTATTTTTTTATCTATCTGCAACACTACAAAGTATAGGTGGCAAAGAAAAGGGCAGCTAAAAGACTGCAGAATCCACATCCAGGAGGCTGGAAAGCCAGTCTGATGCTAATCAGAAGGAGGAGGCTAACCAAAGGAAAGTCTAAACTATGTTTCCCCAAGTGTAGGCAACCATTCACTGGAGTTATTCAGAAAGTTTCTTTTCAATGCAATTCCTGAGATCATCCCCACATACTAAATTAAAATCTCATTATAACAAGCTTCCAAGGTGATTCTTATTCATGTTAACCTGTAGGAGCTACCAGACAAGGAAAAGAAGCTCACCATTGGGGATGGGGGAGGAGGAGTGGCCAACAGAAACAGGTATTACAAGGCTCAAAAAAAATTACAATTATGAATGTTCAAATTTACCATGGGCAGCACTAGTAAGCAGGTAATATTGAAATTAAGTTACACCATCATTGTATACTGTCCTGTAGGTGTGATCTCTGTGAAACATTAATATTAACTATGGCCGGAAAGAACTCAGATGATGCCCAGCTCTTTTTAGGCAAAGCAGCTTTGTTGACTGGGGAGCTCTCATAGTACACACATGTTCATGAAATCTTCCCCAATCATGTAAATCTCATGAAGAACCATGTTCTCTAAGTTTAGAGACATAAAAATATTCATTACTGAATATGATCATCCTGCTAAACAAATGGATTAAAAATAACCTTGTTTATCTTGCACATTTCTTTTAAGAACTCAATATTGACAATTACTATTTAGTTGCTCTTTTAATCCCAGGGCTTTAACCAGCAGAACCCAATATTTTTTTATTATTCCTTGAAATATTTCTATCACTAGCAAATATCCTATACACATGTATGTGACAGTCATGACAACTCTGATCAATAATTGAGATCAATAGTCAACCTTCAAGAATAGGACCTTGATTCCTTTTCTCATGTTCAATGACTACTCAGGTGTATTCAAGGGACAGTTGAAAGTCATCAATTATTTCTTGTGAAGGAGGCATAAATAAAATCTCATTTCTTAGGCATAACATGTCAGTTCAATTGACCTTTTAGTATGTCATGTCGCAAAAGATGTACCTTTTATATACAACCTCATAGCAGATTGGACATTTGTTTTTCCTTAAATTTTCCAAATTCTGACAAGCAAGGTTCCAAAGCAAACAAAAAAAATTCTCAATGGTAGATGAATATTTTTATCAACCTTTTCTCCTCTCCCCTTTCTGAGCAGATCTATCTCATTCCAAGTCACAGCAAGGTGTCTGAGAGGCAATGAAGACTCCGACCTTTCTCAGAGCCTCCAGGCCTCCCAAAATGGATAACTGCCTAAACCTATTAGGAGCTGAGCAAAAGGACAGCATGGTGGTGCTTTGGCAAAATACCCTATAAACATTTGAGTGGGTCATGTCACTGTGATAAGTGTCACTAAAAAAAAAAAAAAATCCTATTTGCTGTAGGCATATCTTCTATCCATTAGCTCTGAGAGTGAGAGCAAGAGAGAGAGAGGGGTTTTTCTGTCTCTATAGATTTACTTTCAGATGTGCCCAAGGAATCTATTATGATTCCTTGAGAAGGGAAACACTTACAAGAGCATCAATGTATTAATAGCCATATTATCATTTGATAAACTGGTAATTTCATGTACACTACCTGGGCCCCTGTTGCTGATCTCAGCAGATATCATCACAGATCCTTCCATTAAATGAGCAATCTATTACTGTCAGAGCTGCTCACCAGTGAAATGGGATTTATATTCTAAGTTCTGATGTAACATTGTCCTTAGTCCATACCAATGCATGCAGTCTTATGGAGAATATCAAATAAGAAAATACCTAAGATCCACAAGCCAGACACTATAAAACCCTTAGAGAAAAAACATAGGCAGAACACTCTTTTTTTTTTCTTCTTCTTCTTTTTGTGGTACGCGGGCCTCTCACTGCTGCAGCCTCTCCCATTGCGGAGCACAGGCTCCAGACGCGCAGGCCCAGTGGCCATGGCTCACGGGCCCAGCCGCTCCGCGGCACGTGGGATCCTCCCAGACCGGGGCACGAACCCGCGTCCCCTGCATCGGTAGGCGGACTCCCAACCACCGCACCACCAGGGAAGCCCCAGAACACTCTTTGACATAAATCACAGCAGGATCTTTTTTGACCCACCTCCTAGAGAAATGGAAATAAAAACAAAAATAAACAAATGGGACTTAATGAAACTTAAAAGCTTTTGCACAGCAAAGGAAACCACAAACAAGATGAAAAGACAACCCTCAGAATGGGAGAAAATATTTGCAAATGAAGCAACTGACAAGGGATTAATCTCCAAAATATGCAAACAGCTCATGCAGCTCAATACAAAAAACAAACAACCCAATCATAAAATGGACAGAAGACCTAAATAGACATTTCTCCAAAGAAGACATACAGATGGCCAACAAATACATGAAAAGATGCTCAACATCACTAATTATAAGAGAAATGCAAATCAAAACTACAATGAGATATCACCTCACACCAGTCAGAATGGCCATCATCAAAAAATCTATGAACAATAAATGCTGGAGAGGGTGTGGAGAAAAGGGAACCCTCTTACACTGTTGGTGGGATGTAAATTGATACAGCCACTATAGATAACAGTATGGAGGTTCCTTAAAAAACTAAAAATACAGCTACCATATGATCCAGGAATCCCACTACTGGACATATACCCAGAGAAAACCATAATTCAAAAAGATATATGCACCCCAATGTTCACTGAAGCACTATTTCACTGCAGTCACGACATGGAAGCAACCTAAATGTCCATCAACAGAAGAATGGATAAAGAAGATGTGGTACATATTGACATATATACAATGGAATATTACTCAGCCATAAAAAGGAACAAAACTGTGCAATTTTCAGAGACATGGATGGATCTAGAGACTGTCATACAGAGTGAAGTAAGTCATAAAGAGAAAAACAAGTACTGTATAATACTGCTTATATGTGGAATCTAGAAAAATGACACAGATGAACTCATTTGCAAAACAGAAATAGAGACACAGCCATAGAGAATGGACATATGGATAACAGCAGAGAAGTGGGAGTGGGATGAATTGGGAGATTGGGGTTGACATATATACACTAACATGTATAAAACAGAAACCTACTGTACAGTATGTGGAACTATACTCAATGCTCTGTGGTGACCTAAATGGGAAGGAAATCCAAAAAAGAGGGGATATGTATACATATAGCTGATTCACTTTGCTGTACAGCAGAAACTAACACTGAAAAGCAACAATAAAAATTAATTTAAAAATTTACCAAAATCAGGTGACAGCATTTGAATGAGAGTAGATATCCTGTAAGATAATGATCTAGATTCTGAAAAGCAACAAAATAGCCCCTATGCCTAGACTTCACAATTGCATAGTTCCATTAATAGGTAACAGGAGTGTATAATTTGAGGGCTCAGAAAAAATATATATACTCGAATGAGTTTTGCTACTCAAGAGTCATTTGGACACTTGTTCATTCATTCATATAATATTTATTGAGACTTACTAGGGGCAGTTTTCCTATATTAGTCATTTAGGATACCAGAATGGGTAAAATAGGCACTTTCCCTACCCTTAGAGAACTATCTCTAGAAGCAGTTATGCCTTAAGTCATAATCAGGTATTAAGGGAAAGAATATGTTCCCAGTTTCATGTAAAAAATGAAACTTTACTCTCATAGAACAAAATATCAAGAGCAAGACCTGTTTTTGTTTTTGTTTTTTAAGGGAATTCCTTTATTTTTTATTTATTTATTTATTTATTTATGGCTGTGTTGGGTCTTCGTTTCTATGCAAGGGCTTTCTCTAGTTGAGGCAAGTGGGGGCCACTCTTCATCGCGGTGCATGGGCCTCTCACTATCGCAGCCTCTCTTGTTGCGGAGCACAGGCTCCAGCTGCGCAGGCTCAGTAGTTGTGGCTCATGGGCCTAGTTGCTCCGCAGCATGTGGGATCTTCCTAGACCAGGGCTCGAACCCGTGTCCCCTGCATTGGCAGGCAGATTCTCAACCACTGCACCACCAGGGAAGCCCAAGAGCAAGACCCTTTGAGAAAGAGACGTAAATGTACAAGGATCTGGGAAGATAATGAGCAGGATTTACCATGGGTCATGCTGAGCTAGAAGACTTCTATATTCCCTGCTAGCAGCATTTATCAGCAAAGTCAAGCACATATATGTATCTGGTAGGAAATTCCTCCAATAAAGCAGATGACTGTTAATAGCAATTCACCAGAACTAAATTTGAGAAATGAAAATAATTTCCTTGCTAAATATTGAGTAACCAGCAATGGAGCTAAGCCTTCCTAAGTGATGAGTAAGTGGGGCTAAGGAGAGATCAGTTCACATAAACACAAAACACAGTATCACTTAAGAGCTGGGGTTAAGTAAAGGTTTATGCATTGTAACAAATATCAGATTTGGTATGAACCAGAACATTAAATCATCTTATCTTTATTTTTTTTTCCTAGAAAGTTAAGAAGTGCATTTCACATAGAGCAGAGTTTATGGTCCATAACTCTTCTCCTAAGTAAATGATTAGCATGTATGTAACATCCTAATAAAACAACACAATCACAACTTATGCCACAACAGCCTGCAGTTCTCAATAAGAGACAACCTCTGGGTGCCTTAGGGGAGCACCACTGGGGTAGAATTAGAGACCACAGCATCTATTTGCTCTCTAGACATTGTAGACTGACTAAAATGTACTTCACACAGAGATACTCCTTGTCATGTGTTATATTAAAATGACTTGGTGGTTAATAAAATACATTCAAAATCTTTACTAAATTTATAGCAAATGTCAATCATCACATATTTTTTTCAGTCAACAAATATTAAAAGCCTAACTATTATCCCAGAAGTAGGGAATATATTGTGTGGAAATTTTATTCATTAAGATAAAGGGTTTCATTCTTGAGAACATAAGGAATGACTCATAAAGCCCTTCCCACATCAAAATCCAGCCACTAGGCCTTCACACCATTCACCTACCTGCAGATAAGAGATTCCACTAAAATAGAGGAAATAAGGAAACAAATAAATACTCCAGGAGGCTGCAGTTAAGCTTTTTTAAATTAAAAGACATTCCAGCAGGGTTTACAATTGATTTCAAGTATCTGATATGGCAAATCCAAAAGAGTTATCCAGCCCTCATACTTGGCATCTTTGGTATTTCAGATCTATATTGGCCTGGTGATCTTTAAAAGGAAATGCAGTCTGACACTACCTGACAAGAATGCAGCCACCCCCACTTGCAAGCTTCTCCCCTCCCCAATAAGGGAAAATAATGGAGAGGAGGTTCTAGCACCTGAAGTTCACTGATGGTGGCTTCACTTTGAGAAAAATTTTAATAGTGATAGCAAGTAGGAGGGGAAGTACAGATATTATCAACCCAGCCACTGGGTGATTTAAAAAGTAAGAGATTCATGTCTGAACCTTCTCCACCTTTACCAAGAGCCAATATTTGCTCCTTTTTAAAGAAAACTTGATTTAAAGTAAGGAAGTAGAAGATAGCAAGATTTGAACAGAATCTGGAGGGCATATAGATGCAGCAAAGTCTTGTCAAATTCTTTAAGAAAAACTGTAAGATAATGTGAGACCAGAGTTCAATTTGTTTTGTTCCTGAGACTGAATATTCTCAAAAAACAGCATTACTGTAAGTGATACATTGTCCTCCAATTCACATTCTAGATATTCTCAGTCTGTTGGAAATTTAAGGAAAAAATTAAGAATACTCTCCTCCTCCACAGGTGGACTGGAGAAGAACCCATGTGGGTTTTTCAGCAGGGGAATAGCACACATTAACATGACAAGCGCCAGCAGGAGACCCAGGGATGAGGTTGCCATGTGACACCAGGAATCTTACCTCTTCAGAAAATATTGTAGCAATTATTGCAAATAATTACTTTCAGAAACAAAGCTTCTTTCAGAAATTCAGAGTTAATTTTTAATTTTGAAGGTTCCTGCTACCACAGTGCACATTTAAAAAGTCATGAAGTTGCGAGAAAATATAGCATTGGGTTGAATAAAAAACGATTTGAAAAGTTCAGACCCAAGAAATACTGAAGTAGTTCAGTATAACATTGCTGTTCTAATTAAATGCAGCACTCAAATTTTCACAAGCTAGTCACAAAATGGCATAACTTTTAAAATGAGATCAAGATAGAAAATGGGAAGCTCAGAACATAGAAATCAAGGATTAGGTGGTCCTCACATCATAAACAACTGTATCACAAAATATTTCCACACAAGTCTACAGCTGCATGCTCCTCATGGGTGCAGCTCTCCTTTTATTTTTCTTCTGAACAACTGGAGAGTGGTTATCCTCAAACACCCTTTCTGTCAAGCGGATACAAAAATGGATTGAGTAAAAAAGTTTCCTAATGGTTCCTGGGTGTACCCCACAACCTATCTGTAATGAAGACCCTATTCTACATTAATGCTGGAAATGGCTGCTACTACTGATGGGGTGAGACTTAGAATTATGAAAGCAATTGTCCCACAGAAATAATGAGACATACAATAGTTAGATATATTTAGAACAATTCCAATATATTTAGGTACCTTGCATATTTAAGTAACTTTGCGATATTTGTCAGGGAACATAATAATCATTTATTATGTTTTTTGTATAGAAAAATGCTTTCCAAGTTCTAGAGGAACTCACAAATTATTTTTGAAGTGCTACCGACTCATCACTTGAGAAGAGTCTATTTAGATAATAATAGAATGGCTTGGAACAAAGGAAACGATCCAGGATGCTTCCCTGCTGGCAAAGAATTGCATTAATATATCTTGGTAGTTCATCTCATTTGAAATGTCCTAGTTTCCCTTGGGAGAAATTTTTGTGTGGTTCTTTTCTCTCTTCTTCCATTCCAAATATATATCAACTATCGTAATTTTTTAAATGATAGGTGAGTAATAGAACAGGTGGTACCATTGAGATCATAGAGATAAATCTACATAGTGCAGTGGCCCTGTCCTAGACACATCTCATTGACAAGTGACTGGGGCCTCCCCACTGCATCTATTAGGTGAGTCATATGAATATTACATTTTGAAAACCAAAACTGATCAAATTTTGACTATTTCATTCAATTCATGCCTTGATAAAATAAGATTTTATTAGACGGATTTTAAGATCCTTCCCAGCTCTGATATTCTGTGGTTGGATGAGTCCATTCTTGATGATATCTAAATAATTCTGAGAGTCATAGAGATTTGCACTTTCTGGGGAACAGAGTTAATCAGTAACCAAGTAGCTTTTTCAGAAAATGTTCTCCCCAAATGCTTCATACTTACTCATCATCATCTATATTTTGGATAAGAAAATAGACCATAGAAGAGATGGCTTAGCATGTTCGGCTCATGCAGAGTATACCATGGACCCCAATAAACCATCTGTTTTTTTAAAGAAAAATATAACTGGGCCAGAGTTTCAATAGATCTAGGAAAATTGGAACAGAAGGAACTATGAGTAAGGATATTGTGAAACCTCTATAAATAAAGAAAAATTTAAATCATGAACTAAGGATTGAACACCTTGTGATTATTAACAACAGGACTGTAATGTATCTAAAATGATGAAGAAATCATAAGATAACTTTTCTATCACAATCATTAGGAAACACAGTGAAGAAGGGTAAAACAAGAACATTTTATTTCAACATGGGCCATATCTATTGAGTGTATCAAATCAAAAATTACAGTGTTGAGGCTGGCATTTTTCATCACCCTCATATTATCCAAGCATAAACAATGGATTGTTTGCAGCTGAGTAATTTTAAGTCATATCAATGGCCAAATTAAGGCAACTATTAAAGGAATAAAATTGATAACTTGGTACTCAAAATGAACAATTGGTAATCAAGATATAGGCTCTAGTAAAAAGAAAAAGAATAAAAGGGAGGAATGTTTATAAGACACAAATATTGGCTTTTTCATTTGTAAAACTATACCAGAAAAATTACTAAATAGGATGATCTCTCATAGGGGCAAGGGAGAGTCAGGGAACAAAGAATGTAGGGCAAAGTTTGTTAAGAATGAGTTAAAATTTACCAGTGGATCAAATAATAAAAATAAATCAATCATTTGTTCAAGAAATAGATATAAGTCCATTCCCAAATATCAAGAAGTAAGTTAAGTAGGTAAATTAGGCTCCTAAACTCAATTCCAATGTGTGTGGGGGGGGGAGGGCTTGGGGGATTGTCACACAATACCAAACAATTCTCAGACACGAGCAGGGTGTCCTACAATTTAACTCAATTATGACACTGTCTACAAAGACAGCATCAGATTCCACAGGTTAAGGGCTTAGTCTTACAAGTCTGCCCCCTTCAGACACCAGTCTCAAGGCCAGGTTGTCACCTGTACTTCTGACCCACTGAACCACCCATTAGAGGTTCCCACGACCTCCTCCTTGGGTTCGATTAATTTGCAAGAGAAGCTCCCAGAATCAGAATAAATTTTACTTACTAGATTGCCAATTTACTGTAAAAGGATACAATACAGGAATAGCCAGATAGAAGAGATGATAGGGTGAGGCATGGGGGAAGGATTCAGAGCTTTCATGCCCTCTTCAGGCTGGCCACTATCCCCAAATCGCCACATGTTCACCAACCCAGAAGCTCTCTGAATCCTGTCCCTTTGGATTTTTATGGAGACTTCATTACATAGGCATGATTGATTAAATCATTGGCTACTGGGGACTGATTCAACCTCTAAGCCTTCCCCCTTCCCAGGAGATCAGGGGGTAAGACTGAAAGTTCCATCCCTCTAATCACATGATCAGTTTCCCCAGCAATCAGCCCCCATCCTTAGATGTTTTCAAAAGCTGCCTCATTAGTACAGCCAAGGACCCTTTATCACTTTTAACAGTTAAAAGTCCCAAAGATTTTGGCATCTGTGAGCCAGGAACTGCAGATGAAGACCAAATATATATGAGAAATATATTTTGGTCATCTGAATGACTAAATACATATTTCTTATAAATTACAATGTCACAGTAGGAAACAGAAACAAATAAATAAATGTTTTTAAAAATCAGGAGAGCCCAAATACTGAAGAGCAAGTAGGGCTGAAGTCAGAAGTTGACTCCAGGAGTTGGTCTCAAGCTAAAAGGGAAAAACAGACAAGTTGTTGGTATCACCAATAAAATGGACTTCTCATCATTTCAAAGGGAGCTCTTATGCCCCCAATGGACTAAGCTGGAGACAGCAGAGAAAATTAATGGTGGACAGCACTGGAGAGGGCAATGAAAGGACCAAGAATAGGCTCTTTTTGATTGTCTACACTGAGTCTAGAAAAACTCAGTAAGAAAATGTGGGGTATACTAGTTTTAAACGAAAACAAAGAGTAGGCTTTTGTAGAAAAGAAAAACACTAACAAAATTTATTTTAACATTAACTTGTTTCTCTTGTTATAGGAATGAAATAACTGTTACAACTGCCAAGCCAGGAATAATGGTGTAGGGGAATAAACAATTAAACAGGGATTCCAGGCCCATCTCTCAAAGAACACACATTTCAGTGGTGAACTAAGACAGAGACCCTCAATAACCACAATCAAAGACATTACAAACATGGATCCAATGAGAAATAGAAAGTGCTTTAGGGATTAAGAAGAGATACTCTGTTATTTTCAACTGAAGGAATTAGCACTATTGCTGCCCAACAAAACATTCCTAATCTCAATGGCTTAAAAGAGAAATCATTTATTAAAGCTCACATGTTTTTGTATCAAAGAGCCCTTAGAGTGTAACTGCTGTGAAAAAAGTAAGGAAGACAAGACAAGGGGAAATAAATTGTGCTGTGTTCATATAATGGAATCTTTATACAGTGAAAAATGAATAAATTACTCCTGCAAGTATTAACAGGTAAAACAATCTTAAAAAGTATAATGTGAAGAAATTGATATATTTTGATAAGACTTATATGTTTTAATAACAAAAAATTAAATATTGGTTCAGAATACACACAAATGTAATAAAAATGTAAACATACATTGTTTTGATAAACAACAAATATATCAGTTACTTCTGGAAAGAAGGAGGGGAAAATGGAAGAGGAGATAATTGAGCAATGTGAGTCAAATTAATATGTAATGTTTAATTAAAATATCAGAAGCAAACATGATAAAATATTAAGGTTTGACAAAGCTGGGTGATGGTAGATATTCATTATTATTTTCATTACATTTTTCTTTATTCTTAAACCATCTCATAATAAATAATGTGTTATGTATGGAGAAGTTCTTTATTCAGAGAGCAGTGTTATTGACAGAATAAGAAACTTAATTAAATCTGTTAAAGATGCTCTTAATAAAGCTGGCACATTTTCCACTCAGACTAGCACTGTTCTTTTTTTTTTTTTTTTTGTGGTACGCGGGCCTCTCACTGTTGTGGCCTCGCCCGTTGTGGAGCACAGGCTCCGGACGCGCAGGCCCAGCAGCCATGGTTCACAGGCCCAGCTGCTCCGCGGCACGCGGGATCCTCCCGGACCGGGGCACGAACCCGCGTCCCCTGCACCGGCAGGCGGACTCCCAACCACTGTGCCACCAGAGAAGCCCTAGCACTGTTCTTGATAGAGGGATAGCTGTTGTTTGTTCAGTGATACTCAAACATGCCATAGAATTTTTTAGAGAATTCCAAGATGTATAGAGAGCTTAAAATTAAGTATTGGAGAAAATATGTTCCAGACAACTGCAGATGTCCTCAGTTCAAATAATATTTTAATGAAATATTGTGTGTAGGCTAGAGCCTGGAGCAAGAAAATATGGTTGAATAGATTCATATCATGACTTTAAAATAAATAAATAAATCTCCCCACTCAAATCTGTGCATGTGCTTTAAACAACAAGGCAGATATTTTATATTTAAATATAACCATAAACTTAACAGGATGTTTCAGATGAGGTAAAATTCTTTCATTTGTGCAATTTGGTGTGAATATTAAGAAAATGCAATGGCTATCAGGCTTACTGAAGAAACAAGATTATATTCTAAATGCTTAGCTTTGAGAAAACAGAACAATAAAAGCACATTCTAATATATTCTTCATGTCAAATAGAGGTTTTAATTATAGTATGTTCTACTTATTCTCACAACGGTTTGGATCCTTAACACTAGCCTTACACATAAATGAAATGACATGTACACATGGTATCATATGAGCGGGACCACCTGAAAAGACGGGTACAGAATCACCTCTACCAGCTAGTTCCAGCCCTGAAAATCCCCTCAAGCAATAAGTATATTTGGAATAGGCTGTGGTAGAGTGAGGAGGCTCCTGAATGGAAATCTCCTGTCCTACAGAAAACAAAAGTCTAGGAACTAGGAACAAGAGAAGCACTTGCAAAGAGTGCTGGAGGATGGGGCTGGAAACAAAGATGCTACTGGAACAAGCACAGAGGGGAAAGATAACAGGGTAATTAACTCATTCAAGGAACACCACAATCTTTTGTAGTTAATTCTGCCCCTAAGGAAGAGGGCAATTTCTCTCCAGGGTGGATGGTCACATATCTAGCAGGACATATTGTTTTAGGTGGGAAACTAGGGTTTTAACTGGAGTTGTGAAACTCACTAAACTGCTCTCTATAAGAAACAATGAGAATTGGAGGGTGTAGCAAATATAGTAGAGACTGGAATACAGGATAAGAGTAGAGCAGAGCAGATGAAGAGGCATTTGGAGGTATCTAAAATAGAACCATGAAAGCTTTTCATTTCATCCTTTTGACATCAGCAGGTTGGCCCTAGGGGAATTCTGACACTGCCATGCACAACAATAAGAGCTATGGAACCAAAAAGAAGTAGCACCTCTCTGAATTGTTCAATGATCCTGTTTCTGTACCCACCTCTCTTTTTCTCCACCTCTGGTTCTGAGTCCTCTATGTACACCCCTTCTCTTTCCCATTTCATTTGAAACCACAATAAACAGATCTTCACAACCAAAGGTTTATATTACTTAAATTCATTAAACAATATGGTTGTTAATTATTAAAGTGAGAATGTTATCAATTAAATGTTAAATTTAAGCTGTCTTTATTCAAATTAAAATGAATATTTCTGGTAGAAATAACCAACATAAAAAGTTGACAATAGCCAACAATGCACATATCAAAACATGTTAATCATTAAAAATTGTTAGAAAAATCAATTTATAGAAAAATTTTAGATTTTAAAAGTTTGGCATGGGGAAATTCAAATTATTATTAAACACAAAAGAGTGACAAAAGAAGAACAAAGCTATAATTGATACAATTTGATATAGATAAATGTACTTATCTCTGAGATAAATCTTGCTATCAAAATTTAGCCTGAAAAAACTACCAACTTTTTTAAAATTTAAGAAAATAAAAAATCATAAGAATAAACCTATCTAAGGAGGTAAAAGACTTGTAGCTGGAAAACTATAAGATAGTGATGAAAGAAATTGAAGACTACACAATACATGGTATATGGAAAGGTATACCATGTTAATGGATTGAAGAATCAATATTGTTAAAATGACCATACTACCTGAGGCAATCTACAGATTCAATGCAATCCCTATCAAAATATCAATGGCATTTTGCACAGAAATAGAACAAATAAATTTTCAAATTTGTATGGAAACACAAAAGACCCCAACTAGTCAAAACAATCTTATGGAAGAAGAATAGAGCTGGTGGAGTCAGTCTTCCTGTCTTCAGACTATACTATGAAGCTACAGTAATCAAAATAGTATGGTACTGGTACAGAAACAGACACATAAATCAATGGAACAGGATAGAGAGCCCAGATATAAACCCATGCACCCATGGACAGTTAATCTATAAGAAAGGAGGCAAGAATATATAATGGAGAAAAGACAGTCTCTTCAACAAGTGGTGCTGGGAAAACTGGACAGCTACATGTAAAAGAATGAAATTACAACATTCTCTAACACCATGTACAAAAATAACTCAAAATAGATTAAAGACTTAAATGTAAGACCAGATACTATAAAACTCCTAGAGGAAAACAAAGGCAGAACACTCTTTGCCATAAATCACAGCAATATTTTTTTTGGATCCATCTCCTAAAGGAAATAAAAGCAAAAATAAACAAATGGGGCCTAATTAAACAAAAGCATGTGCACACAAAGGAAGCCACCAATAAAAGGAAAAGACAACCTACTGACTGGGATAAAATATTTGCAAATGGGATTAATTGTTAATTAATTAATTAATATCCAACATATATAAACAACCCATACAACTCAACATCAAAAATACAAACAACCCAATTTAAAAATAGGCAGAAGAACTGAATAGACATTTTTCCATAGAGGAATGCAGATGACCAAGGGGCACATGAAAATACGTTCAACATCACTAATCATCAGGGAAATTCAAATCAAAACCACAATGAGGTATCACCTCACACTTGTCAGAATGGCTGTCATCAAAAAGTACACAAATAACAAATGTTGGCAAGGATATGGAGAAAAGGGAACCCTTGTACACTGTTGGTGGAAATGTAAACTGTTGCAGTCACTGTGGAAAACAGTATGGAGGTTTCTCAAAAAACTAAAAATAAGATTACCATATGACCCAGCAATTCCACTCCTGGGTATATATCCAAAAAAAATCTAAAACACGAATTCAAAAAGATACATGTTCATAGCAGCATTATTTACAATGACCAAGATATGGAAACAACCTTGGTGTCCAATCAACAGATGAATGGATAAAGAC
This sequence comes from Mesoplodon bidens, assembly GCF_964165515.1. Lineage (NCBI taxonomy): Eukaryota > Metazoa > Chordata > Mammalia > Artiodactyla > Ziphiidae > Mesoplodon > Mesoplodon bidens. The sequence goes on along the minus strand of NC_138161.1, from coordinate 50,791,649 downwards.
GATGTGATATATATATATATATATATATACATATATATATATATATATACTATATATACACAATATACATACATATATATACTATATATACAATATATAATACACACACACTCACACACACACTCACAGGAATACTACTCAGCCATGAAAAAGAATGAAATTTTACCATTTGCAGCAGTGTGGATAGACTTAGAGGGCATTAGCTAAGTGAAATAAGTCAGCCAGAGAAAGACAAATACTATATGGTATCACTTACATTTGGGATGTAAAAAATATAACAAACTAGTGAATGTAACAAAAAAAGAAGCTGACTCACCAATATAGAGAACAAACTAGTGGTTACCAGTGGTGGGGGAGGTGCAATATACGGATGGGAGAAGGGGAAGTACAAACAATTGGCTGTAAGATAGGCTACAAGGATGTATTGTACAACACAGGGAATATAGCCAAAATTTTGTAATAACTGTAAATGGAGTATATCTTTAAAAATTGTATAAAAAGTTTTAAAAATAATAAAAATTAAAATGGTTAACTGAACTCTATAAAAATTGATTATGTTTAATTATATTTGATTATTTTCTCTATTTTATTTCAGAAAACACTTTGTATGTGAAAATCCATTTACCCCAGTGGAGCCCCTGCAAAAATTTTGCCAGTTAGAAATTTTTGGCTGTTGGTGCAAAAGATGGGATGGTAAGAAAAGAACTTCAGAGAACAGGATATCTAATACTTTTTACATGAACTGCTATATAGTACTGTCGTGTCCCCTCTCACACCCCCTTAACTCTTAACTCCCCCTTAACACACCCCTTAACTCTAAATTTTCAGTGTGATCTGCTGTAACTACAAATGCTCTCTGTAAGTGGTACATGAGAGAACTTAAATACATGGGAAATGTTCCTTATTTGACTAGATCATGGAGAAAGTGGCTAGGAAAAGTGACAAATAGGTAGATTAAATTCAGAGTGAACAAGAAATTGAAATTAGAAGTGACTGTGAAAATATACATTCTTGGGAATTCACAGAAATGTTGGGAAAAGCACTGGATTTCTTATTGGACATAAAATAGAGGATGCAAATCAATTTTATATGCATCTCAAAGGAGAGAGTAACCTCTAATGATGTCATGGTTATAGTCAGCACCAAGAAAATCTATCTACTTCCCAAAGCAGTCTTAATTCTTAATGGAGTCCAAAAATGTAACTATAAAAATAAATAATAACCTTATTTTGTAAATGTATATAGCATAGATATAGATAGAGCTATGGATATAAATGTTTATAGCATAGCTACTTCTGGAAGGAAAAATTACAGATTTTTCTATATAACTCTTTCCTTGCCCCAATGAGAAAACATCATAAATCTGTAAGAGCTCTACATTTTCTAAAATAATTAAAACTTTACCAATGAGACCACGTCCATGTGAGGACCATAAATAAGCAGAGTAGCTACACAATCTTCACATTCAGGAAGAAAACTAAACCTAAAGGAGGGTCTTACCAAGTCAACATTTCCTCTTAAGAAAGAGTCCGACTCAGGCTTATCAATACTCAATGCTTAGTTCTTTAATATCCTTATAATGATGCATGTGATAAAGAATGTCTCCTTCAATTTTGAGGCTGGAAGACTGCCATTTTGAGACTCACAAATCTCAATTTGTATTCTTTTAGGGAAGACCACTCTTTGATCGGCTTGGATGGATTAATTGAACTCCAATTTATACATATATAAGAAATAGACCTCTCTATTGTTCTCTATTGTTCTTGAGGAAAATTTGAGAGAGAGGGATCTGATCTTTGGTCTATTAACTTTAATAGGTTTCCTTAGCAGAGGAGTACCCATAGAAAGTTGGAAAAATCTTTTAATTATCAATTTATTTTGTTTTCCTCTCAGAAACCTGGATGTTGTAAGTCATCTGCCCTTGGTATATGTGTATCTTTCTAAGGAAGAATGTGTATGCATATTAACGCCCTAGAACAGACTTTGCCCTAAGAATAGAGACCTGACCTTACTTCCACCTCATGTAACAGAAAAAAATATGTAAAGGAATGGGAATGGGCTTGGCACAGCTCCAAACTAGGCCAAAAACACAATGAACGGCATAACTTAGGATTCAAAAACTGAGTTTTGATAAATATACTATGGATTAGAATGACTGGCTTGTGTGGTAGATAAAATTCATTCCACACATTTGTGGTGAAAGGCAAAAATGGGCATCAGAAATTTGGGGAAATTTCTTGAGAACATGTCAGGCTTCTGTGACAGAATTGTCAGTAGACTAATAGACTGGAGGAGGAAGGAGCTCTGTGTTTCTCAGAGGAACACAAGGAAAGTGTATGTAAGAACTGAGATGTACAAGACTCAGGAGATTCCTGTTGTGGGGACTGAGTTTGCCCCCTGGTAGCACAGGGAAACCTTGCAGGAGCCTGGAAGATATCCTGAAAAAAAGTTTCAACAAGTTAATAATTATAAATAATTATGTCTAGGACAAACTGTAAGCTCTTCCATATATTGTCCACTACTGCAAAGTGTCTGCAGTCTTGTTAAAAGTCCAACTTTGCTCTAACTTGTGCTGTAGGGAAATAAAGGGACTAAAGTTGCCTTCCTCGAGGCCATGTAGTATCTGGGATGAGGAGGCAGAATTGGAAGAGTCAAATGGCCCAGAAGGTAACATCATACATTAAGCTGGAGGAACAGGTGAGAATAAATGAAAATTGTAGGTCATGAATTGCTGAAAGCAGTGCATCAGAATAGCTGCCAGTGGATTAGCTTTGCTTAGCCAAGAGCTCAATCACATGGGTGAGTAGCAGTTGAAACAGCTAGACATTGACAAAATTAGAAGATGTGAGACCAGATCAGAGGAAATGGAGGACATTTACCAGAGCATAGTAGGGTTATTACTCTAAGAAATGCCAAGAATAAAATATAGGTATTCTATCCTTAAAGGGATACTAATTTCCCAGGAGGATGTCAGGGATGAATTCATCCCCTAACCATGTTGGGTAATAACAGAGCATGATCTCATCTTATAGTACCAGACTAGTGAAACAGAAGCATATGGTAACAATGAAAGATAGGTATAAGCTCTCCAAAGATGTACATACAATTGCTTTAAGCTGACACACACCACAACAAAAGCTTCTAAAAGCAATGGTCAGGTTTTCCTCTTGGATGACAAATGCAGAACTACCTCACCTAAGACTTCCTTTTGAGCAACCCAGATTTTAACTCTCCCTGCCACTCACTTCCTTGTCCTGTTATTCAATCTGGCATCCATCCTCGGCCCTTCATGCTCAAGGCATGAGTTTACGTTTAATTTTTTGGTTTTCTAATTCTGCTATCCCTTCCTAGATATGCTTCCACAGAATGCTTTAGGAATGGCTTCCCTTTGCTCCAACTTTCCAGGGATGTTTGGATGGGATAGCATCCCTCTGGGTAGGGATCCAGACAAGAGAGAGGAACCCAAACATAAACCATAACTGACATATACTATGGTTTTCCAAAACAAAAATCTAAATAATTCAGTATGCAAATATAACCTCATTACGGGTACTGATATAACTAGGATTTAGAAGTCTTAGATTTCTTTTTTTTTTTTTTTTCACAGAAATCGATTCCACTGACTGAATCTTTAGGAAGCCAGAGATCAAGAGAATTAAGGGAAGCAACTGCAGGGGCAGGGAGCCTATCGGCACACTGACATCCATAAACCAACCTCTTTATGGTGATTTGACTCACAAAGAGCGGGCATTTCTACACTCTTGACAGAAATCTCCTTGTATTCTTGACTGAATTCTCAGACGAATCCTAATGCTTAACTTCAAAATTTTTCTGCAGCAAATTTTATACTTTATCTGTTTTCATTTCATTTTGGAGCCATAAAAGAGTATCTGATGTTTTCCCCTCAATATCTTTTATAGTTGATTTGTTTTTGGTCTTCTTTTCCTTAGTCTGAATGTTTTTACCTCATTTCCTCTCTCTTTATAGTTATGCTTTTTTAGCCTCCAATAATCATTATGTCTCTCTTTTGCTATGCTCAAGGACATCTATCCACTTCTTCAAGATTGTTACTCATAATTAAACACATTGTTCTCTCTTAAATTAGTGATAAATAACCCTTGCCTCAATTATTTATTTAGTTAAGTCCCATGACTTATCCACTATTAAGTGCAAATTTGGCCTCAGACTGGGTCTTTATTTTTTTTAAGAAGTCTACCTGACAGCTAGTATAAAAGAAATACTTTTCTTTCAGAATGCCACTAGTTTTGCAGCAAACAACAAAGCCTTAGTGCTTGGCTTTATTTGTTGTTACTAAATCCACGTTGCTTATTGATTGACTTTTCAACTCCATTAGATAATCAGAGATTTTCTCTTCTCTGCAGGCTAAATGGGATCCCAGGAGAGCTTCACATAGTACACAGACTTCTGGAGGGAGCAAAAAGCAAGATGATTGTTAAAAGAAATTATTGGTAAGGGAAATGGGAGAAGATATTCTGTTAAAAAGAATTTATTGAACAATTTATTGGCAAGACTTGGCTTGAGTCATTCACAAGAGTTAAACGTAGGAGGTTTTAGAGACATACAAGTTCAATATAAGCGAACAATATGGGAAACAATATGAGATAGAAAAATCTAACTGAATCTTAGGTTGTACAAATTTAAGGACAGTGACATGTACAGAAAGTATTGGGCTACTTAAAGAGAATTATAAGAGAAAAAGCTTAAACCTATTTGCTAATTATTACTGTTCCTATACTCTAAAGCAAAAGAACCTAATAAATTAAAGCATCCCCAAATGATTCCTTTATGAACATCTCCCACTGTGAATCCAAGCACTAGCAATGTTTCCTGTGTAGGGTATATGAGCAAGAAAGCTTAAGTTAAAAGATAAATCAGTTTGTCAGTTCAATTGACTGATGCATCTCAGGCATAATAGTTTATCATGCTTTTAGGATATTAATAATGAAAAAAGCTTGTGATTAAAAAGATTTATAGTGTCCCTGAATATAATGAATATTTCTATTTAAATATTGAATGATTTTGTTTCCAGTATTAAAAAAAGAAATCATTAGCAATGAGATACCTTTATTGAAGGTGAGCATTTAAATAATATTCTATATCACTTTTTAAAGTTTTTTCTTTAGATTTACTTTTTCTGAATTCATATTGCTTCTCAATTTTATAATATATAAAGACCTTTGACAGCAGTTTATAAAATTTCAATATTCTCTCTACTATAAATTATGCTATTTCTAAATCTAATTATTATTTATCAATTTCTATGGCTCCTATAATCAATATTTTCTAAAAGGGTATGTTTCATCTTTTTCCTATCTTGTTCTCCTTAGACTATTTTAAGATGCCCTTCATGTTCTCTTCAACCTCTTTGCTGGTATTTTTTCTTTCCTGGTAGCTATAAAGGATATCAGCTATTTTTAAATTACATCTTTAACTTTTTTATCTTCTATAACCAACATTCAAGTTAATCCTACACATTTTTTTCAGTGAAGATATTTATTTTCCTGTTGATTTCTGATAATTTCATGGTAAAAACCTATTAGAAATTTCCAGTTCTAATTATTGGCAGAACTGTAATCTATTCTGATTTAGTTATGGTGCCCTTTAGAATACTCATGAATTTTAATATTTCCTCTCACTGAAACATAATAACTAGATACTTTAATTCCTGCAAATTTGATTTACTGGAAGCTAATGGTATTGAAATGCAGTTGTATGTGATCTTATTATTTAATATTCTAAATTTTAATATCTTGTAGGCTCTATGTGCAAAGATTGCCTGATTGTAATAAAAGTATCCTGATGGGAGAAGCTTTCGACAACATCTGTGCCTGTTTCTTGCTTTGGTAAGAGGATAATGATGCTGTATTGAACAAGCATAAAGCTACCTTATCTCTCTAGCTCTCCAAATGACATTCAAATTATAACTAGGTGGTTTAAAATCTCCATATTTGTTATTGATTTATTTAGAATTTGACACAATAATCTCTGAAAATTTTTCACATTAAAATATCAGGTTAATTCAGAGGGTAGACTGTTATATCAGTATTGACATTCTGAGAAGAAAATTGACATTAAGTCGTGCATTTTTTCATTTATATTCACTTGTTTTTTCTCGTGTCTGTTTTCCACTCATTCCTTGTACTTTCATATGCATACTGAATATAATATGTTTCTTTCTTTTTTCAATTTGGTATATCCCAAAGTCCTTCTGCTCAAGAAGCATCAACATTAAAAATGAGTAAAGTAGGATATTTTCTCTCATATTATTGATAAACAGGATATCTCTCTTCACTACATGTCTAAAAGTTGATACATGCTGTGTTTACTGGACAGGGTTCTCCAGTGAAACAGAACTAATAGGATGTAGATATAATGTAAATATACAGAAGGAGAATTATTATAAGATAGTGATTGTAATTATTATTAGAAAGCGATACATGTGTTATGGATACTGGTGAGTCCAAAATCTGCAGTGTAGGCTGCCAAACTGGAAATCTAGGAGGTAAATCTAGGTGCAAATGAAGTCGGAGGGCAGTCTGCTGGACAATTCCCTCTTGATCTGAGAGAATGATCTTTTTGTTGTATTCAGGACATCAACTGCTTGGATGGGGCCTACCTACTTATAAGGGGCAATCTGTTTATTCAAAGTTTATCAAATTAAATGCTTATCTCATCCAGAAATACCCTTCAACATGACACATAAAACTAATCACCACACATGTAATGATAGATATAATATCTCAGATGTTATTGATCTTATTTTTATCTCAGACAATAGAGACTAAATTACAGATGTGATCTATACTTTCCCAATAGTGGCATTCTTTGTGGTAATCTGAGACAATAACCCATAAATCTAGACAATGCCATGGTACACAACCTAACCACTCTATCATGTTAACATCTGTTCAGATTTCAGATTGGTATTACCTCTTTACTCCAGAACTGAGTAAACCTATCTGTATAGAGCCCTGGGACAAACAGTATTCCTAGCAAAAGGAACTTTTTAAATTAGTCAATAGAAAAGTTTATTCTTTAGTTGGTCAATAATCTCATAACCACCCTGTTTAGTAGGATTTAGAAAGAATCTAAATCATCTTCTTTGTCTTTCTAAATGATCTGTAAAGTACTGGTGTGTTAACATAATAAACACAACCCTTTGCCTCTTTCTTACATACTTAAGTAAAGATTTCACAACTTTATTCTGTAACTTTGTGGGGTTTTTTGTGGTTTTTTTTGCTTTTTTTTTTTTTTAACATCTTTATTGGAGTATAATTGCTTTACAATGGTGTGTTAGTTTCTGCTTTATAACAAAATGAATCAATTATACATGTACATATGTCCCCATATCTCTTCCCTCTTGTGTCTCCCTCCCTCCCACATTACCTATCCCATCCCTCTAGGTGGTCACAAAGCAGTGAGCTGATCTCCCTGTGCTATGCAGCTGCTTCCCACTAGCTATCTATTTTACGTTTGGTAGTGTATATATGTCCATGCCACTCTCTCACTTTGTCCAAGCTTACCGTTCCCCCTCCCCTTATCCTCAAGTCCATTCTCTAGTAGGTCTGCATCTTTATTCCCGTCTTGCCCCTAGGTTGCTCTGACCTTTTTTTTTTTAGATTCTATATATATGTGTTAGCATACAGTATTTGCTTTTCTCTTTCTGACTTACTCCACTCTGTATGACAGTCTCTAGGTCCATCCACCTCACTACAAATAACTCAGTTTCATTCCTTTTTATGGCTGAGTAATATTCCATTGTATATATGTGGCACATCTTCTTTATCCATTCATCTGCTGATGGACACTTAGGTCACTTCCATGTCCTGGCTATTGTAAATAGAGCTGTAGTAAACATTCTGGTACATGACTCTTTTTGAATTATGGTTTTCTCAGGGTATATATCCAGTAGTGAGATTGCTGGGTCGTATCGTAGTTCTATTTTTAGTTTTTTAAGAAAACACTCCCATTTACCATTGCAATAAAAGAATAAAACATCTAGGAATAAAACTACCTAAGGAGACAAAAGACCTGTATGCAGAAAATTATAAGATACTGATGAAAGAAATTAATGATGATACAAATAGATGGAGAAATATATCATGCTCTTGGATTGGAAGAATCAATATTCTGAAAATGACTCTACTACCCAAAGCAATCTACAGATTCAATGCAATCCCTATCAAACTATCACAGGCATTTTTCACAGAACTAGAACAAAAAATTTCACAATTTGTATGGAAACACAAAAGACCCCGAATAGCCAAAACAATCTTGAGAAAGAAAAACGGAGCTGGAGGAATCAGTCTCCCTGACTTCAGAGTATACTACAAAGCTACAGTAATGAAGACAGTATGGTACTGGCACAAAAACAGAAATATAGATCAATGGAACAGGATAGAAAGCCCAGAGATAAACCCACGCACATCTGGTCACCTTATCTTTGCTAAAGGAAGCAAGAATATACAGTGGAGAGGGCTTCCCTGGTGGCACAGTGGTTGAGCGTCCACCTGCCGATGCAGGGGACACTGGTTCGTGCTCCAGTCCGGGAAGATCCCACATGCCACGGAGCGGCTGGGCCGTGAGCCATGGCCACTGAGCCTGCGCATCCAGAGCCTATGCTCCACAATGGGAGAGGCCACAACAGTGAGAGGCCCGTGTACAGAAAAAAAAAAAAAAAAAAAAAGAATATACAGTGGAGAAAAGACAGCCTCTTCAATAAGTGGTGCTGGGAAAACTGGACAGCTACATGTAAAAGAATGAAATTAGAACACTCCCTAACACCATATACAAAAATAAACTCAAAATAGATTAAAGACCTAAATGTAAGGCCAGACACCATCAAACTCTTAGAGGAAAACATAGGCACAACACTCTATGACATAAATCACAGCAAGATCCTTTTTGACCCACCACCTAGTGAAATAGAAATAAAAACAAAAATAATCAAATGGGACCTAATGAAACCTAAAAGCTTTTGTACAGCAAAGGAAACCATAAACAAGATGAAAAGACAACCCTCAGAATGAGAGAAAATATTTGCAAATGAAGCAACTGACAAAGGATTATTCTCCAAAACATACAAGCAACTCATGCAGCTCAATATCAAAAAAACAGACAAAACAATCCAAAAATGGGCAGAAGACCTAAACAGACATTTCTCCAAAGAAGATATACAGATTGCCAACAAACACATGAAAGAATGCTCAACATCACTAATCATTAGAGAAATGAAAATCAAAACTACAATGAGATATCATCTCACACCAGTCAGAATGGCCATCATCAAAAAATCTACAAACAATAAATGCTGGAGAGGGTGTGGAGAAAAGGGAACCCTCTTGCACTATTGGTGGGAATGTAAATTGATACAGCCACTATGGAGAACAGTATGGAGGTTCCTTATTCTGTAACTTTGTATTTTAAATCTCAACATTCATATTGCCTCATTTGGTCTTTCTAGCAAGCATATAAGGTAAATACGAAAATATGGGATTGTCACTGCTTTATTTTTCTGAAAACACAAGCACAGAAGTTTTAACAATTTTCTCATGGTTGTCCATCTGGTGACACAGCCTTAACAAGAAGCCAAGAATCTTGGCTATTGGTTTAGTACTCTCTTTTTTGACTACATTACACTGAATGTGAACTTATCAGTTGAATGTTATATACTGATTAGAATAAACTTGAGTTTTTAATCTTGTCCTCTATATGAAAACTAAGTAATTTAAAAATTGCCTTTCCATTTCATTATCAAATCATCATCCAAAAACAGTTTAATATATTCAGCATCTACCACGTACAAAATGTTGGGTTACATCAACATTTTTTTTTAACATCTCTATTGGAGTATAATTGCTTTACAATGGTGTGTTAGTTTCTGCTTTATAACAAAGTGAATCAGCTATACATATACATATATCCTCATATCTCCTCCTTCTTGCGTCTCCCTCCCACCCTCCCTATCCCACCCCTCTAGTTGGTCACAAAGCACTGAGTTGACCTCCCTGGGCTATGTGGCTGCTTCCCACTAGCTTTTTTACATTTGGTAGTATATATAAGTCCATGCCACTCTCTCCAAAATGTTCTTAAGTTCCTATGAAATTCCAACGATATGATTTTGTAGATACATGGGAAGCTGAATTGGGAATATAGAGGTAATTACCACTAGGAAGTAAGTCTGTCATGATCAGCTTTTTCATAGTATTGTACCAGAATTTTCACTGAAATGCTGTCAGAAGAGTTTATCTACAGTATCATATTTCTTCCCAAATTGTAGAAGGCTGTTTACTGACATAATAGTGTGTGTGTGTGCACACACATGCACTCTATTTGTCTTTCACGTACCCTCAAATTCCAACATGTGGTCAGGTACTGTATTTCCTTGCTTCAGGAAGTTTGAAAGGGCTGAAAGCAGAAGCTGTTTAATGATAGAACTGCTTCATATACAGATATTCCTCAATTTATCATGGGGTTATGTTCCAATAAACCATCCTAAGCTGAAAATATTTTATGTCAAAAATGCATTAAATACACCTAACCTACAGAACATAATGTAAGTCAGGACACTTACATTAGTCTACAGTTGGGCAAAATCATCTAACACAAGACTATTTTATAATAAAGGGTTTAATGTCTCATGTAATCTATTGAATGCTGTATGGAAAGTGAAAAACAGAATGGCTGTATGGGTATAGAATGGTTCTAAGTGTATCGTCTACCCACATGGTTGCAGGGTTGACTGGGAGCTGTGGCTCACTGCCACTGCCCAGCATCCCAGAGTATTGTACAGCATATCAGTAGCCTGGGAAAAGATCAAAATTTAGAATTCAAAGAACAGTTTCTACTGAATGTGTATCACTTCACCACCACTGTAAAGTTGAAAAATTCTAAGTCAGGGACCATCTGTTTTTGGTTAAAGCCTACTTTTATTAAAGAGAGCATGCTGGGTTTTGAGGAGAGGTGGGAAGCAAATGGAAATTGCCTTTAGTGTGGCAATGTCTACAAGGCTGCCTAGAATGGAGATGGAGGAGCAAAATTCCCAGCAGCGTGGAGAACTCTATGGGGCAACTCCTTCAAAAAGGGGGCAAATCTTAGAAAGGACTAGGTTCACAGTGTGCCAAGGGAGTTTGGAGCCTAAAAGCCAGGTTTACCTGCTCTGGGTTTATGAATGGCAGAGAAGTAGAAAGCCACTGGACTGTAAGGGACCCTATGACCTTACACTGAGCTGCAATTGGTCCTATAATGCATAAAGTAGATTATATAGACTGTAAGAACAGTTGCAAAGTTGAGAAAGAAAGGGGACCTAAATAATAATTGAGGTTGAATGTAGATCCATAACCAAATCAAATTAAACCAAATAAGGTTATATTTCCCATACATCTGAGTGTAAAGTTTGAAATTCACTCTCATAATATAAATTTGACTCTAATGTTGCAACTCAGTAGAATAAGAATAAGAAATTGGCCGAGTGACCTGTTTATATTTGGCTTAGATGTGGGGAAGTAGGAAGTGAATATTAGGTACCTGGACTTGTGCTAGGTGTTTTATTCAGAGTTATCACATTTAATGTACACAATAGAGCTTTGAAATATCTACTGGTGTTTCTGTTTTACAGCTGAGGAATTGAGGCTTAGAGTGAATAATTTAAGTCACACAGCTTTTATGTGGGTGAGATGTGACATGAACTCAGACCCAAATGCCTCTGATTCTCTTCATTAAACTCTACTGCCTCACTCCAAGGCTTTTGTTCTGTGTTCTGTCAGGTTTTGGCCTTGAATGAAGCTAAGCTTTCATTGTGTGGCTTGACAAGATCTCTTTCAATTCTTGTTAAATACTGAGATTTTCCAAGCACTGATAACTCATACATCATACTCATGAACATGATTCCTGACTGTCTGGCTGTCTACTCTTCAGGCTATTTCTGATTTTTCACTTTTCTCCAAAATATGCATCACATACACTATCATCTGTAAATAGAAGAGATCTAAATGTCCATCCACAGAGAGAGAAATAAGGAAGTTATTTTGGTGAACCTAGATTGAATACTTTTTTATAACCGATTTATTAAAATATAATTCATATACTGTAAAGCATTCTGTTATTTTCCAGAGTTCTGAAAAAGTTGACTTTGACAATTTTTTTCAGTATCCTTATTGTTTTTATGGAGAAGCAGATTTTTTGAAGTTTCTTACTTTGCCATTCCAGAAGTCTTGCTTCTGAAATGGACAATTTAGGTATTTTTCGTACCTGCTTTGCCTTATTAGATAAAATAAAAGCATTCTTAATCCCAAAGTGCTAACCACAGAACCTACTTTCTAATCACTAAGCAATTAGATATTTAACCACCCTAAGATTCACCCCCAGGAATAATAGTACAAAATGTTGATAATGGTATAATTATACTTAGTTTGTAAGTCAATATGCAAAAGTGCAAATATTCTATCAAATAAGAAATATTAATAATATAGAACGTCAAATAATGAAAAACTGAAAATCTCTTTGTACAGTTGATTCTCTTGAGCATAGGTTTACACAGCAGTCAATGCACACATAAAACAAAATTTCTAATTACCTCATCATCTCCTTCTGATGTTCCATGTAGACAGTAAGCATTATAAGAAGGTTGACTCCTCTAAACCACAGAGAGAGATAAGGCATTTTATCATGACCAACAGAATAAGAACTGAAAACTTCTGGGCCTAACCAAAACCTATCAAAGTTTTACTCTCATATCCTCTGTGTAAATACTCTCAAGTTATTAAAATATGATTTTCCAAAATTAAAAAAATCAAATGTAGCTGAGTTCACAAAAGATAATGGGATAAAAATAAAAAAGCTTCTTAATTGTTTCTTTACAATATCAGCAGCCTCAAGACACCAAACTCATGATATAATCAATAAAATGGTTACATCGTAAATTCTAACTTAAGAGTGGGTAGTATTAAGTCTCCTAATGAAGAAACACTGTAATGCACACAACAGATTTTTTTTTTTTTTTTTTTTTTTTTTTTGCGGCACGCGGGCCTCTCACCGCTGTGGCCTCCCCCGCCGCAGAGCACAGGCTCCGGACGCGCAGGCCCAGCGGCCATGGCCCACGGGCCCAGCAGCTCCGCGGCATGTGGGATCCTCCCAGACCGGGGCACGAACCCGTATCCCCTGCATCGGCAGGCGGACTCCCAACCACTGCGCCACCAGGGAGGCCCCACACAACAGATTTTATTTTTGGCCTGAAATATAATGTTTCTTGCTTGACTCAAATTCAAAATATATATATAAGAGAATGTAGTTTATCTATTGATATATACATAGTACCCCTAGTCAAAAAACCTAAAAAAAATCAATAAATAAAATTTGACCACAGAACTCTAATTTGGAATCACTTTGTGAGGTTTATTTCTCATTTTTAACAACACAGAATTGGGAAGCTAAGGTAATGGAAACAAAATTGCTCTAATGGTAATAAAATATTTGTAAACGAAAAAATATTCATTTTGACAGCAGAAGAGACATTTAAATAATTTAACTGCTGTGAGTAAAACTGAAATGGAGTTGTAATTACTCATATTTTCAGCATCCCTCCCTTCATGAAAAGAAAGAACTACTGCTGGTTTCCCCAACACATATAGTTTTCTCCTGCCAAATAAAAAGATTAAAAATATGTGCCAGGTGCAGGGAGAGTGAGCCTGCAGCAAATTAACAAAATACAGATGATGCTTTTTCCAATCACTCTTTTTTATTAATGTGATGTCTTGCAAATATGTATTTCATTAACTCTATGTATATACATGAGGGATACATCAACCTTAAGTGAAAGCTAGAAAACAGCTAATATTTTGTCAATTTTGAAATCCTTTTCACTGGCTCTTTAAGAAGTACTAAAATTAACTCTTTTAAATCAATACTATAAAAGTGTGGCCCTTAAGTTGCCTGAGTAGTTTTCCTGCTCTTCACTGGGACAGCCCCTCCCCACTACAATAATCTGGGAATCTATGAATATCAAAGTCTATAGTCTAAATAGGAAAACAAATTTAAATGAGTTTAAATATCATTGTAATGTTTTTCTTGAATATTTATAGATGATGAGGATTTTAGAATAAAGACATTTAGAATAAAGAAACTTTCCATGACTCTCTATCACCACTCCTACTCCTCTATCCACAGACAAAAAAAGTTTTTTCTTAAAATATATCTTCTACTAATGACTATTATCCTCTAGTTCCTATTCTATTTCCTTCATCCAGTCATTGCTTTTATTCTGTCCATTGTTCCACATTAAATGTATGGAACAAATTAAATCCTCTCTCAAATCTTAGCCAGGTGCAATAGCCAAGGACCACTATTATTTTAATAGCCATTGATCATCTCCATTGCTTAACTGACTCTCTCTTATATTTAGGTGGCTAAATTAGACCTCAGGGTGAAGGATAAAAATGTATATGTTGGCCCTGGTAGTTACCCAGCCTTCTATAGATGGTATTATTAAGAGGATTCACCAGACCTGATCCAAATCAGGAAATAATATTTATCTTCATTGTCTGTCCACAAGGTGGCTGGATCTGGATGTCAATCACCCAAATATGAAACATGTCAGGGATGAAACTGGAAGCTCCTGAGTCATAACATCCTTCTACCAACAATTCATGACCAACAACTCCAGTAAGGGTCGCAGTGTCTTAACAGTGCACAAAACTACATTTCTGGCTCATTTTCCCATCCCTAATGGGATAGAAGACTGACCTGTTTTGTGGTGCCTGATCCCTAGCTTTTGTCAGCTCTTCCTTCCATGTGATCTATCCTCTGCTCTCTTCCCCTTACCAGCAAACACTGGCTGAGGACTCTTGGCAAGAGGTCTCCCAGAATTCAAAGGCCAAAGCACCTTCACTTGTAATAGCACATGTTCTTTTTTCCTTTTCAGTACCTCCTCCTATTTTTGAGAGACAGAAACTCCTTCCTTTGATAAATGTCTCCTTCTCCTCCAGTCCAACTATGTGATTTCAGTGGTGGCTTTCAATTATCACATTTGTTGGTGATCCAGCCATGGAGATCCTGTTTGACCCATGCAGACCCAATAATACTATTACTCAAGCCTGTAGTAGTATTAGCCCAATAGGTGAACACTTTCTTAAGCTGCTCCAGAGTCTTTCTCTGAGGGTTTGTTTTGTTTTGATATATGTGTGTGTGTGTGTGTTTAAAATAATATTCTTTTTTTTTTTAACCCCACATTTATTTATTTATTTTTGGCTGTGTTGGGTCTTTGTTTCTGTGCGAGGGCTTTTTCTAGTTGTGGCAAGTGGGGGCCACTCTTCATCGCGGTGCGTGGGCCTCTCACTATCACAGCCTCTCTTGTTGCAGAGCACAGGCTCCAGATGTGCAGGCTCAGTAGTTGTGGCTCACGGGCCTAGTTGCTCCGCGGCATGTGGGATCTTCCCAGACCAGGGCTCGAACCCGTGTCCCCTGCATTAGCAGGCAGATTCTCAACCACTGCACCACCAGGGAAGCCCAATATTTATATTTTTGTTTGTGGATTTTTTTTATAGTTGGAAAAATAAATCCCTTAGGGACCCACTGGAGTTATAAAGCTATGAGGACTGAGCTCACAAACTGCCAGCCAACATAGTTCTATTTTATGTAGCTTAGTGTCTAGAGATATTGAAGCCACCATGGCAAGAAGGAGAAAAAGGATAAAGGATACTGGCATCATTCCTGAGGTCCTGGGAGATGTGTGGCGCCTACCTTCTTGAGGTGGTTCCTTAGACCTTTCTTCAATTTAGTGAATTGAATAACTTTATTTTTACCTAAGTTAATTTTAGTTGCATTACTAAACTCATTGCAAACCACACACCCAGGACCACTTGATTTGTGCAAATATATGATGGCCACTTGTATTACTCCAGCAGTGATACCCATATAATGTCCAACTTAGGGTCAAGTTGATTATTCTCAATGCTCAACAGAGCTAATACCAGGTACTGTTTGCTTTCAACTATCAAAATTAGTCCACTCAAGTCATTGGTATTAGTCTTAGGATAATATTTAAATACTTAAACTCATATTGCAAAATCATTCAAGTTATATCTACCCTCAATCAGATTAAAAATCCATTATCACTCTCAATCATTTCTAAAACTGTTGCATAGTGAGGTTTTCTGTATGGTTAATTTAAATTATGAGACAGGCTCACTAATTTTACACAAATAAGTCCATAATTTTTTAAATTTTTTACTGTTTTAAAACATATAAATTCAGAAATTATATTTTAGGCATCATCTTAAACTATGCCAACTCTATTGCCTTTTACGATAAGTATAACATGAGTGAGATAAAAAATGAGCATATGTCTCTGACTTCTCTTTTCTATGTTCATTGATAACTATGGCTTAAAAGCTCTACAAACAGCAAGGATTTTACAAATTCCTTTGTATAGTGTTTATAATGTAAGGTAAACAATACTACTAAAATGTTTGCAAGTAAAGGCTTTTACAGACAGCCTGATGGCCTTCTCATGAGCATCCATGTTAATAACCAAGTAGTCTCATTTTCATTTTATTTGTCATTTATTTTAATTGTCTACAAGTAACACCATCATTAAGCACTGCATAAATTCAAAGCATCACAGATGACTTCATGGTATAAGTGGAATTTGATTTGAGATTTGACACACGGGTAGAATCTTGCTGGATATGCTTTAGGAATGGCCTGGACAAATGCATAAAAGCCATGGTCAGGGAATTGTGAGTAGATGAGTTTGGCTAGGATAGATTGGTTTTGTATGGAGCTACTGAAAAGATAAGGCTGAAAAGATGGGCAGAATTCAAATTATGGAGGGATCTAAATATCAGATGTCAATCATTCTATCAATCAAAGTCAATCTTCGAAGCACACCTAATGAGTATGTACCATGTTTCAGGTACTGTATTTAGCACTGACAATACAAACTTCAGTTTGGTCCCTCACAACTGTTGGGAGAACAACAAGTAACTATAGTGTAACGAGGAATACTGAGGACTTAGAAGGAACTGCTGTCTGAGATGAGTACTAAAAAAAATGATAACCATTAACCAGATAAAGAAGAGGCAAGATTGAAAGTGGGAAAGCTATATTAATTGAGTGTCAGGATGAGGGTAAAGGGACAGAGCAAAAGAGAATCTGACATACAGAGAATTACAAATAGTTTTGTAAACTTGAAGTTTACAGTGTGGAAACAGAATTCAGGAGCTACATTTGGAAACTGAATTATTACCCCCCACTATTAATAGGAAAAAAGAACTTAATTATCACTTAGTTCATATTGTTGCTTCTCTCAAAGTTAGAAATTATTTTGTGCATTTTCTTTATGTAATTACTTTGCTTAGAAGAAGTATTCTTCATGATACTCTTTCAGTCCAGTTTGAAGCCATATTATAACAAAGTGTTAATTAGCTTAGTTTACATGGTGAGTGCTGTGAGGGCAGGATATTTTTCTCTCCTGTTCACTAATATATCTCAAAATTTGAGCAAAAGGTCTCAATATCTTTGAGTCACTGGTACTCTATCTAGTGCTTGGCATAGATAGAGTACTCAGAAAATATTGGTCGAATGATATTAATGATATATTAATGTATTCCCAGAAAGATTTTTTTTCTTTTTACTTGATGAGTGCATTGAAATAAAAGAAAGCTTACCATTGATTTTCTAAGTTCAGAGAGTCAAAGGATTGAACTCCATTGAAGAATAATGGAGTTTTATTTGTCCTCCTGCAATTACCTTTTGGAAAAGGATCCTAGGGAGCAAAACTCCTTCCCATTCTGATTGTTCCTTATTGTCTGGAAAAGACTTCTCCCAGAAACACACTGAATAAAAATTTGGACTGCGTAAGATCTCAGCCAGCTCTCAGCTTCAAGCATATTTAAATTAGTCAAATGCTTACTCTAAAAAGCACTGATGTGGGAGTACTCAACTTCTGATGCATTTTGGTTGAGCACTAATCAACTGCCAGCCTCCTGCTACTAGTTAGCTTTTGGTTTTCATATGAGTACAAACTTAAAATCTGTAGAAGTTTATGCATCAAATTTCTGAAGATAACAGTCCCAAACTCATCCTTTTTAAACTCTAAGAGTGGGGGAAATAAAATAATCTTTTAGTATTTGTTCCTCAAAAATCAAATTCATCACAGCATTTAGGAAGGATATTAAAGCTGTCAAATGTGTGTAATTGCCAAAAAACCAAAGTCCTTAGGCCCATAGCACAAACTTTTCTGAGAAATGGAATGAGTGCATTCAAGACTAAAATATCACATGATATCACTTATATGTAGAATCTAAAAAAAAATGATACAAAATGAACTTATATACAAAACAGAAATAGACTCACAGGCATAGAAGGTAAACTTATGGTTACCAAAGGGGAAATGGGGTGGGGAGGGATACATTAAGAGTCTGGGGTTAACATATACACACTACTATGTATAAAATAGATAACCAACAACCAACAAGGGCCTACTGAATAGCACAGGGAACTTTACTTAGTATTTTGTAATATCCTATATGGGAGAAGAATCTGAAAAGAAATAGATATATATGTATGTAAAACTGAATCACTTTGCTGTATACTTGAAACTAACACAACATTGTAAGTCAAGTATACTTCAAAAAAAAAAAGGCGAAAATATCTGAAAGAATAAAGGGTCATGACACAGGAGATACATTTCACTGTAGCAAGTATATACCATTCTTGCATTTCTTGTCCTCTTTTCCTTAATCAAAACACTTTGAGCATTTTGTTTTAGATGTACAAATGTTACAGTAGCATAACAATGACTTTATAAGCTCTTGGATGTAGGGTCCACATACCTTCTTCATTGTTCCTCAACATTCCCTAGGTAAGAAAATTAACATTTACTGAGTGCCTATTATGTGCTCCAAACCATGAAATGATATTTAATGACTGATGCCTAAGTGCATAGTTCTGAACTTTATTGGTAAAATAAGATAGGATAAGATAAGATAGGCTATCAAATATTATCACCATTTGAATTGAGGGGCAACATAATGTAGTGGCCATACTAGACTGTCTGGACTTGACTGATAGCTCTTATACTTACTAGCTTTGTGTCTTTGGGCAAGTTTTTAAAATTTCTTTGAGTCTCTTAACATCTCAGTTTCCTTATCTGTACATTAGCAACAATAGTAGCAAAGAGTTGATACATTAACTTGCATAGAACATTGACGCAACATAGAAAGTAATTAATTAATACAGTTGATCCCTGAGCAACACGGGTTTGAACTGCATGGGTTCACTTATATGGGAATTTTTTACAATAAATATGGACCACAGTACTACACTATCTGAATTTGGTTGAATTCACAGATGTGGAACTATAGATACAGAGGGCTGACTGTAAAGTTACACTTGGATTTTCTACTGGTAGGTGGGGAGGATTGGTGTCCCTGACCTCCATGTTGTTCAAAGGTCAACTGTACTAGCTATTATTAACAAGCTATTCTCACTGAAAAACTCCAAGACTCATCATGCACTTTGCTCAGAGTTAAGTAACTAAAAAATATTTTGTGAGAAAAAAATTCAATCCTTTTGCAGAAGATGTAATTATCAGTCATATAGATCACAACAAAATAGATGAAATAAACCAACTACTTGGAAAAAGTGCCATTCACTTTGGTGGTTAGATCAAGCAGTAATTTCTTCTAAGGCTCCTGATAAAAAGGCCAGTGTATAATGAAATAAACAATATTCTTCACAACAGCCATATAATAAGCATAGTGACAACTCAATTATCAAAATAGGCTGATGGCATCATACCAGAGCCCAATTCAGAACAGCAACTCAGGAGAAGAGACTTTGCAAAGGGGTGCTGTTCATTCGCAAAATGAATAGCTTTTGAGGTGAAATCTGAAATTGGCCCCATACAAAGAGGCAGGGAGAGACCTAAGAAAGAAGCAGGCCACTCCAGATTGGTAGGTAGCAATTTTCATAAGCAAGGGACACACCAGGCTTGTCTTGGTCAGTTGCAAGACCAGTAGATCTCTGCACCTGACCGCCAGAATTTTAAAAGTTTATATAGCCTTACCTGGGTTCAGTCACTTATTCAGTTCAGATGGTCTCAACAGCATTTACTCTCTCAAGATTCATCCTTGAAACAGCTCCTAGTGGGCAAATGGTGGGCAGAAGTTACATTCCAGGGACCCGGGAGGGAGTGAGGAACTTCCCAATGCCTGACTACAGCTTGAGGGTCAACCAGCTGGCACATCCTCTCCATGACCTCCTCCAACAGATATTAATGAACTAAATGACCTGCTTTCAGTTGCTTTAGCTTCTTCAAAGAATATAAGTTATATCATCTGTAAAAGGAAATAGACTGCTTGACTTTAAGCAATCCTCCTTGAATACTCTCTTCATCAAATAATGTTTCAAAAAATGAATGGCAGAGCTGGAGATTGTATTCTTGGCCAAAGAAGCCAGGAGGGCAATTAGTCCATGCTGCAATCTGAGCATAAATGTGTCTCCCTTACCAAACAAAATTGTGAAGTAAAATCATTTGGTAGAAGTTGAGGTCTCTAATGGAGACAGTTACCTAAATATAAAGCCATCCTATCTTTGCTCTGTAGCTATGCTGTCAAGTATCTTCTACAGATAAGTCTATTAAATACATCCCAGTGCATAGACAAATTAGAGATCAATCCTGCACCTCTCAGTAGTGGAGCGGCCTCCTTGCAAATGGACTCGCTGGCTGGGTCGCCCTGTTCCCACCACCCGTGAACTTGATTGCACACCGAGGCTGGAGAAGCACAGCAGCCAAGGTTTCCACCAGCCCACAAGTGTGTTTAGCAGCTCACTCATGGCTACTGGTGCTGCCCAGCCTCCACTTCCATAACAGCTCCTGCAGAAGTGCTGAGCACCGTGGAAAAGCCACTCCCCAACTCCGGTGTCCCCAAGCCCAACCTGTGTCACTGGTAGGGGAGCTTCTGTTTTGGAAAGTCTGCTCTCCCATTCCTGGACACACTGCTGGAGTCCCCAGAGCACTCGGAATCTCCCTGGGCCTCCAGCAGCATGGCTGTGACCTGCCTCAGGAAGCCACGTGGAAGTAACAGCCTGGTGGCCAGCCCAGCAAAACCAAGGCCAGGCCCAGTTTTGAGTGGCCACCACCAGCTGCCAGGATTCCTTCTGAGGCCCTGGGCTCATCAGGGCCTCTCCCTGCTCCTTCCCTCCTGGCCCCGCCCCACCCAATGAGGAGACTAGGCAGGGAGAGGCCACCAGAAGCAGTTGGGTTATTTTATATCAAAACAACAAAACACCAAAAAGGAAGTTGAGAGAACTCTGCTTGTTACTATCTAAGCCACACGTGAGCCTTCCTGACACCCGATAACCATGTGCCTTGCACCAAGTGGACAATAAATTTCAAGTGGCCAGCAAAAAAAAAAAAAAAAAAAAAAAGAGATCAAGTGTCCAATATTTTATTCCATAAAACATAAATTATTTTATTTTGAAAAAAAACTGCAGTAATTATAAACACAATTGCCTCAGGCAAAACAAAATCCAGGAGTGTATGCATAGAATGCCTGCTTTTGAGCAAAGTAACTTCTAAATAGACTGTTTATGAAAGAACACCAAAGTAACCAAACGAGGTAATTTATCTTACAGCTTTGTCTTTTATAAACCTGTTAAAAGCAGCGAAATGTCTATCAAAGGTAATTGGTTCTGTTTTAGAATCAGTAGTGTATGTCTCGGAAAAATATTAGGAAGCAAGATAGAATGTTTCTAAGCAAATCAAATTCAAGCTGATAAAGTTATAGTAGATACTTAGGTGTTTACTATTCAAAAAGAGGTGTCAGATCATTAAAAATACATATTTAAAAACAAGAGAACAAAATATACCTTTTGTACACCTTTGGAAACTTAACTCTGCATCACAAGACTTCCTACCGATTCTAATTACTGCATTACCACAGAGGTGTGGCTTTCCACAAGCAGCAAATGGGTCTGTAATGATAATGACCGCCTGCCTATCACTGATGACTGCTGAGGTAGAAGCTGAGAGAACAACAGATTTAATTTCCTGGTGGATGTTTCATGGAATAACAAACACTGCCACAAGAGTTGTATGCCACTAAAGCCCCAAAAGATGCCACTAACACCTGCCTGTTTCTTGGATAAATATTATCCTTGAAACCAAGCAGCCTCCATGACCTACCCTGAGTTCCAAAGGACAGGTTCAAACAGTTGCTAATTAGGGAAGTGGGGAGGCGGGGGGGGGGGGGGGGGGGATGCAGAGACAAGGGAGGAGAAGTCAAGAAACAATAGTGCAGCCTTGGGGCAGGGTCCTGGTTCCCCTTCAAGAGCTATACATAACAATACCTTTGAGCTGTTTGGCAGATACTGAAGTCGCCCAGATCGGAGAATTTAACTGTATGCTGCTCATAAACACTTGACCCCAGATTGGTTGGGACCAGAAGGTTGCTGACGCTGACTCCCACTTACCTCACCACCAACCAACCAGAAGAATGTCCATGAGCTAATACATCTTCTTTGAACCATTACTATAAAACTTCTCACAACCCCTCCAGGTCAGGACACACATTTTGATGACATTAGCCTGCTGTGGCCCCCTCTGCCTAGCAAAGCAATAAAGCTCTTCTTTTCTACTTCACCCAAAACTCTGTCTCAAAGATTTAATTTGGTGTCAAAGTACAGAGGCCAGATTCAGTTTCATCCTGAATATTCAAGACTAGTGCCAAACAAGCAGTACAATGTGTTTGGGATAACCAACAACCTAATTACTCTATACTTAGAACAAAGGGTTTTCCTTTTTGGAATGAAATAACTATACTCTTAAATGGCCAGTAAGACCATGCCTGTTGAGTTGATAAATACAAAGGAATTAGTGATAATCTGCAAGATTCTTTAGCAGCCTTGCATGAGAGGAGGAGGAAGGTAGGGAATCTTCCCTGGATGCTTTATTCAGACAAATATTTTAAGATCAAAATGAGAAGGAGTGTTAATGGCATACACTAGAAAATTACATAGAATTTACAAAATTTACAACCCCTTTATCTTGTTTTGTAGAGCTAGGAAAAATAAGTCTCTATAATATAATTAGAATCAGGATTCCATACCCTCAACCCCTAGTTCTCCCTTACGGTAGCTCTTTTAAATAACATGTTTTTTTATTCAATTACAACATTTATTTTTAAAGTGGCATGGGACAGGAATGCATAGGATGGCTAACTATAATACAATCTATAATGCTGTCTCTCTAAATCAAAATGTGGGCAACATTTCCCTTACATCTATCCTATACAATATTGTATATCACCACCAAGTGCTAATAAAAAATGAATTTGCTGAGAAATTTCCTATTAATAATAATATATGTTTTTCTCTGAATGCATGCCTTGCAGTCAAGTAATACTTTCATTCCTAACCAAAGCAGAGTACTTTCAAACCTGACACCAGTCCTGGTATTCTGAAACCTATAAATGATTATCTCGGCCATGGGCTACAAAAAATAAAAGTTTTAAAGATCATAAAAATAAAACCATGTGTCTAAACATATGGCATGTTCTTTGGCAGTGTGAATGCTCATCATAAGAGAAATCTCATCCAGTTTGTCAGGAAATGGAATCAAATATTTCCTGCCATGTGAGCCAGAGAGCTCAAGAGCAATCTCCCTAAGGTTTGTGGTGAATACACCTACTGAAATACTATCACTGACAGTACAGAGATAAAAATCTAAAGCCATAAATGTGGAAAAATAAATATTCTGAAATCAATATTTAGACAAAATCTAAACCTCAAATGGATACTCTTACCCTACCAGGAGGAAATTGTTCCATCCTGGTAATTAGCAGGTTGGATGAAGACTAGAACAAAAATGATGCCAGGTACTTAGCCACAGAACAAATGTACATCCTTCTATTAATGTGTCTTGAAAGTTTTAAAACCATCTGGTTCCACATCTAGGTTAACCCAGGAGGGTAGAAACTTGGAGTTCCACTGGTCACTTCTTAAATGCTTCCACCCTAGAAGTGATAACAGTATTTTCCACTTATATATTATAAACTAGATCAAATCTCATGCAATTACTATCTTCCCAAAAGTGTGGTGTAGGGGAAAAAATAATTGCCACTCCAAAGTGTCCTTTGGCAAGTGGATTCTTTCAAACTGAAAAAAGCAAGGACCAAAACACTCAGGAAGAAACTCTGAACTTTGCCCTAACTGCCTAAAGATTGTACATAGAAGACCTCTTCCAGGAAGGGAACTGTCACCATAGCTACCTATAGTATGAATTTAGTGTGTAGACAAGGATGAACATAAAAAAGTCTGTGTGTTAAAATTCCTTTCTGTGTCCAATTGTCTCCGCAGGGCCCAGCAAACATTTGTTTACCAAACATTTGCTTTTTCATCTCTATGTCAGTTGCCTTCCTCCCCTCTGAAGTCCCCCAGCATCCTCTTCTGTCTTTTGCTGAAAATAGTATTTTAGGCAAGGGGTTCTGTCATTTTGGTGAGTTACTCAGTTTTCCTGGGTCTCTCCCATGTATACATGTTATTAAACTTTTGTTTGATTTTCTCCTGTTAATCTTGCATCAACTGAATTCTTAGACCAACCAGAAGAACATAAAAGGGTAGAAGAAAATCTATTTCTCCCAACAGTGGAAAAAAGACAAAACTGGATGTTAGCATAAGGCTTGAGAGTATGACTAGATAGGACTTGGGAACTGTGGAATTACATAAACCTACTTCTTTCTCCCCAAGTACCTAGCTACATCCTCAATTTGCAAGAAAGCAGAATAGTCTCTTTGGGAGAGTATACAAACTATGTTCACAATTGTATATGGACCCAATGGACTTAAAAGAACTTAAAGGAAATTGTGTATGTTGGGAAAGACCCAAATTGTGATGAGGGACAATGAAGGAGAAGAAGGCATCTGGCATGTCTGAGACAGTCTCAACAGTCAGGTCTAAGGATTATAGGCAAATGATGACTCCACAAATAATTTAGTGATTGTTCCATAACTAGTATGATTGTCTACTAAATAAAATGCTTAAAAATTTTTTTCTGGAGTAGCATAAACTTCTGTGCAGCCACATGTCAGTGTTTCCCATTCTTACATCAATAAGTCTTTAAAGATATTGCCTATGTAACTTCAGAGCAGTAGATAAGCATTTGCCCTTCCTTATCAGGAATTCAATGACAGCTGCTTATCAGTACTGAGTCAGCATGCTTTCAACTTCATCAAAACATGTTAAAACTCCTTGCATCCCATGTTTCTTCAAAATAGAAACACAATTATTTTGATTTTTCTTTTATTTATTTATAGCTCTTTTCAAAATTGTAAACTAACAGAAAACAATCTTGAGAATAAAACAGAATGTTATTTTTTAAGTGTGAAGATCATAAGACATAGTAGAGGCTTATTTCCTCAAACTGCTATAACGTTTCAATCACTACTTTTTCTCTATAAAAGAACAATAGAAGAATCCTAAAAAGGGCTAGTGAAAATAACCAAATATGTAAATGAATATGACGATCCTCATAGAGAAATTCTGTGTCTGGTCTTCTGTAAAATATAATTTCATGGGAAAACAGCCCAAATTCTAACCTACTCCAGGCAAGTTGTGGCATAATCCTTTAAGAACACAAGAAAATGACTTAATCAAGTCTCAGAAGATAAGAAGATTTATAAGTCCTAGTTCCTGTTTCAAAATCTGTGATGTTTCAATGATGTTAAGTTTCTAAATGAAAAAGATAAAATGAAGCTATTTGAAACTTTATAAAATAAATGCATAAGTAAATAAACATATAAGTA
This sequence comes from Mesoplodon bidens, assembly GCF_964165515.1. Lineage (NCBI taxonomy): Eukaryota > Metazoa > Chordata > Mammalia > Artiodactyla > Ziphiidae > Mesoplodon > Mesoplodon bidens. The sequence goes on along the minus strand of NC_138161.1, from coordinate 50,765,826 downwards.
AAAAGAATGAACAATAAGTTCTAAATTTCTGCAAAGCATTGCAAACTTTAGGTTTGAATCTAAACTCCCTCTCCATAAAATTCAAGTAATACCAGCAGAAAAAAATTATCTGTCCTATGCTCTCAAGTGGCTTAATTTATAATTTACTCAAGAAGATCGTTTTGATTTACACAAACCCAAATGCTGAAATTTGTGTATTCCTCTTTACAATGATGCTACCAGCCTCAAAAACCCTTACTGCAGTCCTTAAAATTGTCTTATTAAAAATTTGATGGAGTTTCATAATTTAATTGTGCTTTTACAAAAAAGCATTAAAGAGTGAACAAAAATTTTTATAAGGGTTAAGATAAAGAAGTAATAGTACCAGTTTGTGAATATTTCTTATTGTACTTTTTCTTTTTCTTGAAATTGTACTAATTTTTTATTATACTTCATTATAACAAGTTATTTTCTCTGTGTTCTAACTGGGACAAATAGACTTAAATGAAAGCTTACGGGATATAAGTTAGGTACCAGGAAGAATCTGCTGACAGAGGGGTCTGTTAAGCACTGAATGTAAGCTTAGAAAATCTTTTTATCTGCTAGTCTTTAAAAGGATTATGGGAGCTTCCCTGCTGGCGCAGTGTTGAGAATCTGCCTGCTAATGCAGGGCACATGGGTTCAAGCCCTGGTCTGGGAAGATCCCACATGCCGCGGAGCAACTAGGCCCATGAGCCACAACTACTGAGCCTGTGCGTCTGGAGCCTGTGTTCCGCAACAAGAGAGGCCACGATAGTGAGAGGCCCATGCACCACGATGAAGAGTGGCCCCCACTTGCCACAACTAGAGAAAGCCCTCACACAGAAACGAAGACCCAACACAGCCAAAAATAAAAATAATAAATAAATTAATTAATTAATTAAAAAAAGCAGTATGGGACGTCCTGCACCCCTGATAATCAGAGGAGGGGCCGAGGTCAGATGACATGGCCTGGAGCATGGAGCTGCGAGCAGCGCTAGGTAACGGCCACAGTGACCACCAAGATGGCGCCAGTTCCCATCATCGAGCTTTCCTATTGCCATTCGCTGCGCTGCTGGCCATGTGGCTGACAGGGTCTTGGTGCTCCGGCAAGGTGTCAGGCCTGAGCTTCTAAGGTGGAGAACCAAGTTCAGGATATTGGTCCACCAGAGACTTCCTGGTCCCACATAATATCAATTGGGGAGAGCACTGCCAGAGATCTCCATCTCAACGTTAAGACCCAGCTCTACTCAACAACGAGCAAGGTCCAGTGCTGGACACCCCATGACAAACAACTAGCAAGACAGGAAGGAACACAACACTACCCAATAGCAGAGAGGTGGCCTAAAATCAAAATAAGTTCACAGACACCACAAAACACACCACTGGACATGGCCATGCTCACCAGAAAGACAAGATCCAGCTACACCCACCAGAACACAGGCACCAGTCCTCTCCAACAGGAAGCCTACACAACCCACTGAACCAACATTACCCAATGGGAGAAGACACCAAAAACAACGGGACCTACAAACCTGCAGCCTGTGAAAAGGAGACCCCAAACACAGTAATTTAAGCAATATGAGAAGACAGAGAGATAAGCAGCAAATGAAAGAACAAGGTAAAAACCCATGAGACCAAACAAATGAAAGGGAAATAGGCAGTCTACCAGAAAAAGAATTCAGAGTAATGATAGTAAAGATGAGATGATCCAAAATCTTGGAAATAGAATGAAGAAAATACAAGAAAGGTTTAAAAAGGACCTAGAAGAACTAAAGAGCAAACAAACAGTGATGAACAAGACAATATATGAAATTAAAAATCCTCTAGAAGAAATCAATAGCAGAATAACTGAGGCAGATGAACAGTTAAGTGATCTGGAATAAAATAGTGGAAATAATTACTGCAGAGCAGAATAAAGAAAAAAGAATGAAAAGAATGGAGGACAGTCTCAGAGACCTCTGGGACAACATTAAACACACCAACATGTGAAATATAGGGGACCCAGAATAAGAAGAGAAAAACAAAGGGTCTGAGAAAATATTTAAAGAGATTATAGTTGAAAACTTCCCTAATGTGGGAAAGGAAATACTCCATCAAGTCCAGGAAGCACACAGAGTCCCATACAGGATAAATCCAAGGAGAAACACACCAAGACACATATGAATCAAACTATCAAGAATTAAAATACAAAGAAAAAATATTATAAGCAGCAAGGGAAAAACAACAAATAACATACAAGGGAATACCCATAAGGTTAACAGCTGATCTGTCAGCAGAAACTTTGCAAGCCAGAAGGAGTGGCAGGACATATTTAAAGTGATGAAAGGGAAAAATCTACAACCAATATTACTCTACCCAGCAAGGATCTCATTCAGATTTGACAGAGAAATTAAAATTGTTACAGACAAGCAAAAGCTAAAAGAATTCAGCACCACCAAACCAGCTTTACAACAAATGCTAAAGGAATTTCTCTAGGCAGGAAACACAAGAGAAAGAAAAGATCTAAAAAAAACAAACCCAAACCAATTAAGAAAATGGTAATAGGAACATACATATCGATAATTACCTTAAATGTAAAAGGATTAAATGCTCCAACCAAAAGATATAGACTGCCTGAATGGATACAAAAACAAGACCCGTCTGTGACAAGGCGAAAGAGAGGCATGGACGTGTATACACTACCAAACGTAAGGTAGATAGATAGTGGGAAGCAGCCGCAGAGCACAGGGAGATCAGCTCGGTGCTTTGTGACCGCCTGGAGGGGTGGGATGGGGAGGGTGGGAGGGAGGGAGATGCATGAGGGAAGGGATGTGGGAACAGATGTATATGTATGACTGATTCACTTTGTTATAAAGCAGAAACTAATTTAAAAAATAAATAAATAAACTTTAAAAAAAAAAAAAAAAAAAAAAAACAAGACCCGTGTATATGCTGTTTACAAGAGACCCACTTCAGACCTAAGGACACACACAGACTAAAAGTGAGGGGATGGAAAAAGATATTCCATGCAAATGGAAATCAAAAGAAAGTTGGAGTAGCAATTCTCATATCAGACAAAATAGACTTTAAAATAAAGACAGTTACAACAGACAAAGAAGGATGCTACATAATGATCAAGGGATCAGTCCAAGGAGATATAACAATTGTAAATATTTATGCACCTAACATAGGAGCACCTCAATACATAGGGCAAATACTAACAGCCATAAAAGAGGAAATTGACAGTAACACAATAACAGTAGGGGAATGTAACACCCCACATTCACCAAATGACAGATCATCCAAAATGAAAATAAATAAGGAAACAAGCTTTAAATGACACAAAAGATGGACTCGATCAATATTTATAGGATATTCCATCCAAAATAATAGAATACACTTTCTTCTCAAGTGCTCATGCAACATTCTCCAGGATAGATCATATCTTGGATCTCAAATCAAGCCTTGGTAAATATAAGAAAATTGAAATCGTATATCAAGTATCTCTTCTGACCACAATTCTATGAGACCAGATATCAATTACATGCAAAAAACTGTAAAAATAGAAACCCATGGAGGCTAAACAATACATTACTATATAACCAAGAGATCACTGAAGCAATCAAAGAGGAAATCAAAAAATACCTTGAAACAAATGACAATGAAAACATGATGACCCAAAACCTATGGGATGCAGCAAAAGCACTTCTAAGAGGGAAGTTTATAGCAATAAAATCCTACCTCAAGAAACAAGAAAAATCTCAAATAAACAACCTAAATTTACACCTAAAGCAATTAGAGAAAGAGAACAAAAAAACTCCCAAAGTTAGCAGAAGGAAAGAAATCATAAAAATCAGATCAGAAATAAATGAAAAAGAAATGAAGGGAACAATAGCAAAGATCAATAAAACTAAAAGCTGGTTCTTTGAGAAGATAAACAAAATTGATAAACCATTAGCCAGACTCATCAAATAAAAAGGGAGAAGACTCAAATCAACAGAATTAGAAATGAAAAAAGAGAAATACCAAGTGACACTGCAGAAATACAAAGCATCATGAGAGACTACTACAATCAACTCTATGCCAATAAAATGGACAACCTGGAAGAAATGGACAAATTCTTGGAAAAGCACAACCTTCTGAGACTGAACCAGGAAGAAATAGAAAATATAAACTGACCAATTGAAATTGAAACTGTGATTGAAAATCTTCCAACAAACAAAAGCCTAGGACCAGATGGCTTCACAGGTGAATTCTATCAAACATTTAGAGAAGAGCTAACACCTATCCTTCTCAAACTCTTCCAAAATATAGCAGAGGGAGAAACACTCCCAAACTCATTCTACAAGGCCACCATCACTGTGATACCAAAACCAGACAAAGATGTCACAAAAAAAGAAAACTACAGACCAATATCACTGATGAACACAGATGCAAAAATCCTCAACAAAATACTAGCAAACAGAATTCAACAACATATTAAATAGATCAAACATCATGATCAAGTGGGGTTTATCCCAGGAATGCAAGGATTCTTCAATATATGCAAATCAATGTGATACACCATATTAACAAACTGAAGGATAAAAACCATATGATCATCTAAATAGATGCAGAAAAAGCTTTTGACAAAATTCAACACCCATTTGAGGTGAAAAAAAACTCTCCAGAAAGTAGGCATAGAGGGAACTTACTTCAACACAATAAAGGCCATTTTGAAAAACCCACAGCCAACATCGTTCTCAATAGTGAAAAAATGAAAGCATTTCCTCTAAGATCAGGAACAAGACAAGGTTGCCCACTCTCACCACTATTATTCAACATAGTTTTGGAAGTTTTAGCCACAGCAATCAGAGAATAAAAATAAAAGGAATCCAAATTGGAAAAGAAGAAGTAAAGTTGTCACTGTTTGCAGATGACATGATACTATATATAGAGAATCCTAAAGATGCTACCAGAAAACTACTAGAGCTAATCAATGAATTTGGTAAAGTAGCAGGATACAAAATTAATATACAGAAATCTCTCACATTCCAATACACTAGTGATGAAAAATCTGAAAGAGAAATTAAGGAAACTCTCCCATTTACCACTGCAATATAAAGAATAAAATACCTAGGAATAAACTTACCTAAGGAGACAAAAAAGACCTGTATGCAGAAAACTGTAAGACATTGATGAAAGAAACAAAAGATGTTACAAACAGATGAAAGATGTATCATGTCCTTGGATTGGAAGAATCAACATTGTGAAAATGACTATTCTACCCAAATCAATCTACAGATTCAATGCAATCCCTATCAAACTACCAATGGCATTTTTCACAGAACTAGAACAAAAAATTTCACAATTTGTATGCAAACACAGAAGACCCTGAATATCAAAAGCAATCTTGAGAAAGACAAATGGAGCTGGAGGAATCAGGCTTCCTGACTTCAGACTATACTACAAAGCTGCAGTAATCAAGACAGTATGGTACTAGCACAAAACCAGAAATATAGATCAATGGAACAGGATAAAAAGCCCAGAGATAAACCCATGTACATGTGGTCACCTTATCTTTGATAAACGAGGCAAGAGTACACAATGGAAAAAATACAGCCTCTTCAATAAGTGGTGTTGAGAAAAATGGACAGCTACATATAAAACAATGAAATTAGAACACTTCCTAACACTGTACACAAAAATATACTCAAAATGGATTAAACACCTAAATGTAAGCCCAGACACTATAAAACTCTTAGAGGAAAACATAGGTTGAACACTCTTTGATATAAATCACAGCAAGTTCCTATTTGACCCATCTCCTAGAGAAATGGAAATAAAAACAAAAATAAACAAATCAGACCTAATGAAACTTGAAAGCTTTTGCACAGCAAAGGAAACCATAAATAAGACGAATAGACAACCCTCAGAATGGGAGAAAATATTTGCAAATGAAGCAACTGACAGAGGATTAATCTCTAAAATATACAAGCAGCTCATGCAGCTCAATATCAAAGAAACAAACAACCCAATCCAAAAATGGGCAGAAGACCTAAATAGACATTTCTCCAAAGAAGATACACAGATTTCCAACAAACACATGAAAGGATGTTCAACATCACTAATCATTAGAGAAATTCCAATCAAAACTACAATGAGGTATCACCTCACACCAGTCAGCATGGTCATCATTAAAAATTCTAAAAACAATTAATGCTGGAGAGGGTATGGAGAGAAGGGAACCCTCTTGCACTCTTGGTGGGAATGTAAATTGATACAGCCACTATGGGAAACAGTATGGAGGTTCCTTAAAAAACTAAAAGTAGAACTACCATATGATCCAACAATGCTGGGCATATACCCTGAGAAAACCATAATTCAAAAGGAGTCATTACCACAATATTCTTTGCAGCTCTATTTACAATAGCTAGGACATGGAAGCAAACTTATTGTCCATTGACAGATGGATGGATAAAGATGTAGTGCATATATGCAATGGAATATTACTCAGCCATAAAGTAAACGAAATTGAGTTATTTGTAGTGAGGTGGATTGACATAGATTCTGTCATACAGAATCAAGTCAGAAAGAGAAAAACAAACGCCGTATTCTAACATATATGTATGGAATCTAAAAAAAAAAAAAGAAATGGTTCTGGAGAACTTAAGGGAAGGACAGCAATAAAGACGCAGATGTAGAGAATGGATTTGAGGACACAGGGAGGGAGAAGTGTAAGCTGGGACGAAGTGAGAGAGTGGCATTGACATATTTGCACTACCAAATGTAAAACAGATAGCTATTGGGAAGCAGCCACATAGCACAGGGAGATCAGCTCGGTGCTTTGTGACCACCTAGAGGGCTGGGATAGGTAGGGTGGGAGGGAGACTTAAAAGGGAGGGGATATGGGTATATATGTATACCTATAGCTGATTCACTTTGTTATACAGCAGAAACTAACACAACAATATAAAGTAATTATACCCCAATAAAGATGTTAAAAAATATAATAATAAAAAAAAAGGATTATCGTGTTTTTCTCAACTAAGTTTGCCTAAAGACAGAGGAGACAGACTGGTTGACATTTCTCAAAACATTTTTCATACTAACATTCTCTGATTTGATGATTATGTAATTAGGTCCTTATGATAAATATTTCCTTTACTGCTTTTCCTGTATTCTCACCCATCACCAACATTCCTTACCATCCTTGCCAATTAGATTTTTTTTTTCAAAAATGGCTTCAGTGCCAAAAAGATAAAGAAATTCAATTATTTTGAATAAGTGAATTTATTTTATAGGGGTATATATATTTCCCAATAATGGAAATTAATAAAATTTTCTGTGACTGTCAATATTTAAGGATACATTTGAGTTATGCTCACCAGTGGTTAAAATATTTGAAAATATTTTGTGGTGAGAAGTTGTATTATTTCAAATATCCTCTGTAATCCTTTACTATGATTAAATGCTTATTCCTGATATAGGTAAATAAATTGATTCCATAAATTTTTGCCTGTAAATAGAAGCTTATAGTGAGTGTCTTCTTTTGCTTCTGAGATTTTACACAGCTGACACATATGCCATGAATGTAACTCAGATTCTGCTATCTTTTCTCTTACTCTTGGTGAAATCATTATGCCCTCAGTTGATATTTCTCGCTTTCCCTTTCATAAAACCACAGTGAATCCTTTTTGTATACCTCCTATGTAACAAAATCTTCAACAATCAAATAGGTTCAATTTTGTCATGATTTCAATATGATGAGCTGCATTTACAGTTGTTTTGGACATAACACACCTACTTGGAATATACTCAGCTTGGATTCTACATTCATTTTTAATTCAATTTTAAACTCCAATTTTTGTTTCCTTTGCCATAATTCTAAAACTGGATGCTAATCTTTAGTGCTTTGTTTACATTTAGGTTTATACAACTTATCTGTCATTTTATATAATCATTTTAATCCAATTAAATCACAAAGCAGATATGCCACCTATAAACCTATTGGTCTCCAGGCAAAAGGAGACAAGGAAAAATTCTCCTTCCTCTGAAAACTATGTAAGTCATCATCAAATATAGCTCTTCAGAATGTTAGTCCTGGGACCATATAGCCATGATATTGATAGGGATATACTGAGAGGAACATAAGAAGGAAGAGGTAGAGCCAAAGATACTGAATTTGCCACAGAATGTCTCCTTGGCCTCTTCTTCTGCCACAGTCTTCAGTTGGTATTTCAATAAACAACATGTAAGGATATAGAGGGAAAATGCAGGTCTGGGCTTGATGCATAGCAAAAATGCAACTGTGGTGGTAACTGAGCAATTCCCTGAGTGCTTAATGACTTAGACAACAGAGGAGGCTGCTAAAGGTAAATCTCCCCCAAAAGCACTCCCCTAAACCTAACCCAGGTTATGTAGTGGTGGATAAAATCTTCTATAAATGGCACCAGATGCATGATATGTGCTTCTACATTCCATAGGACATCATAAGAATCTTGGCTCACTTAATTGTAATTTCTAATTTGTTAAAATATAATAATTAATTTTTAAAATCTATATCCTACACTCTGTGAATGTCAAAATTAAGGATAAGTAAATTTAATTATTGAATGGCTGGTAAAAATCTGAAACAAATTTTATAGTAAATTTTGTGTTTGTCTGTTTATTTGACCAGCTATACTCTCTAATGTTTTCAGTGATATTCAACAACTTCCATATGCACAGACACTATTAACAAATAGAAGACCTTAAGTATTTTCCCAGCTTTTATTAAATACTAAAATATAATGTCTTTGTGACTTTTGTCCAGTATAAGAAAGACTAGTATATTTTGGATATATCTAATATCTAATAGGAAAAGTTATGGAATTAATTACTTGATGGAGCTGACAAATAGTTATGTATTTATCTTGAGTTAATCATTTTGAATTGGGCTGTGATTGAAATAAATGTATTATATGTATATCAGCTCTGATGTGGCACTGATGAATGTGGTCAACTCAAAGAATCTGTTCCCTTACTTCTTTTCCCTCCTTCCTCTTCCTCCACCTCCTCATCCTCTTCTGCTTCTTTCTCCTCCTCCTCTTTCTTCTTCTACTTCTTTCTTTTTTTAACAACACTTTAAAAATGTAAAAAATATTCTTAGCTTGTTAGCCGTACAAAAACAAGCCACAGACCACATTTGTCTTGCCAACATGAACTGTAGTTTGCTGACCCCTATATCAGACTATGACTGTTTCAATTTAATCTGTTTTTCTCCCTCCATAAGAGGTTGATAAATACTTAAATGGAGAGGCTAATACTGTCTATTATCATGAAATAATTTCTTATATTTTAGGTGAGTAGGAAAATATTTTCAACAGTTATAACTCATGAATATGTCCAGAAAAATTCAATTAAACTATTTCTTCATCATTTACCTCATAGGACATTTTTATGTTACTTCTGTTAATTGAGAATTCTATAGAAAGCTTTTGTGTTAATTTGACCATTCTATAGAGAGTTTACATACACTATATTCACAGACCAGGTGATTATGAAATATTTTTTTTCTAATATTTTATTCTTCACCCAGCACAGTGAAAGGTACTGGGAATATCTGGATAAATATAACATAGTTTCTGCTTTTAAAGACTTCACAGAACAGTAGGAAGGAGAGACAGGTAAATAATTAAAATATTTAAGCTAAATAATTTGAAATTTGACCAAAACTTGGATTTATTTCCAAGTAGAATAAAGAAGTAACAGATATTTATCTAGGACCCCAGAAAGACATGTGACCTGGACAGACATGTTTGAGACTTGTCGGCATACGTAGTGACCTGAAAATTTATGCATACACAAGACCCTGTAAGAAGAACAGAGAGAGAGAGAGAGAGAGAGAGAGAGAGAGAGAGAGAGAGAAATGGCTGGAGGAACAGCAGTACCAGCAGTCAGTAAACAGAAAAGAAGTGGTACAAAGGAAACTTTGTGAGAAAGGATTGCAAAGAAGTCAAGAAGTTCAAAGGCTTCAGGGAGCTCAGCTAAGATAGGACTGGAAAGTGGCATTGGAGTTTGCAATTTGGGAGCCATCTTAGCGAGAAGACTTTGGGGAATGGTCAATTTTAACTGTGAGGCATTGCATTAAGATAGTGACTCTCACACGATAATCGGCTAGGGAGTATTTTTCAAAACTGAAGTACCTCTTTCCCAAAGGAAATGTCAAAATGCAATATGCCAGAAGAAATGTGTGTTTTAAAATAAGCTTTCTGTTGTTCTGATAACTGCCCTCCTCACAAGTTGAAAATTAATGGGAAGTGAAGGACTTGAGATAGCAAGTGTATCTTATTTTCCAAGAACAAAGGCTTTGTTAGAGAGAAAAGGGATCAAACCATAATGAAAAGGAAAGATGGGCTGTAGGAAGAGCTTGCTTTGTTATTCTTTAGGGTGAGAAAGATTGGAGAATGTTACAGACCAAGAGCTAGTAAAAAGGACAGAAGCTAAAGAGAAATGATAGAGGAAAGGACTCAATATCTTGCCATGTCCCTGAGGCAGTGAGAAATGACAGGATCCAGAGTAAAGGCAGAAGCACATATAGAGAGATTTTCATACACAAGACAGTTTGTTAAGGAAGGAAATTTGTGCAAAAAAAAACTACTTCTATACAGTTTCAATACTAATTTTCTCCACTTTAAGTTATATCTGTATTTGAGGAAGAAATAAAACAAAAGCATGGGAGGAGATAAAAAGCTGATTACAGGCTGATCTGTATAATGGATTTCTATCCATTATTTATCACTAGATTACAGCATTTTAGGATCCTAAGGGGAAAGAGGTACTATTGGTTTCATTTGAAAGGTGATCCATAAAAGGGGCAGAGATGACGTTCACAGCCTGGATACCAGTAAAAAAATAACAGGAACAGGAACAGTTCATATGCATAATCTAAATATTTCATTAACTAAATGAAAGTAAAGCTGTGAATACTGCTGCAGCCTTGTTGACAGGTGTGTCACTCTGGAGTACCTCTGAGAACATGCTGACACGTTTTCTAACCAAAAAAAATACTCAAGCAAAACTTTTTTGTTTTATTGTTATCTGAGAGATATCAGAAAATTTAGGGAGGAGGAAGAATGGCAAGTGTTAAAATTTAATAACTTTTCCATTAACGGCAAATTTCCACAGTGGGGGTGGGGCTCCATTTACATATTCCAAGATCTAGCACGTATTTGAAATATGTGAATTTTTTTTATACAGTGTTAATTCACGAGAAAATGGTATATATGTCTTGTGTCACCTACAAATCTATTCATGGAGAAAACAAACCACTAATAACATCATCAAGAATGTAAAAGCGCCATCTAGAGGCTCATCAAGTTCGTTAGATGTATACGTACAATCCTTAAAATTCACACGGGGTGGGGTTATCGGGAAGAACACAGAAGGGACTCAGGAACTGATACAAATCATATAACTTATGTGCTTGTTCAAAGATCCTGCACTGCAATCTAACAGACTTTAAAGGAGAGATGCTACTCCAGTTCTACTTACTTTAAAACATTAACTCATGTTTTCAGCCAAGTGGCAGCACTGAATCGGCTTGTGATTACGGGCATTCAACATCCTATGTGCCATTTAAGTACCTTCAGCATCAATTTTGCAGCTGGAAAACTATTGCTATTTATGTTTTCAGTGCATTTGAAATAATCTAGAAGTTATTTTACTTCTATTAGACATTAAGAATAGAACCAAATGTAAAATCATTACTTTGCCAATTTACTGTGAAACCCAAAGGAAATCTCTCAAATGTGTCATTTATTGAATGTAAAAGTGAAGAAAAAAAGCAGTTCTTGGAACTAGTTATCAATATTTCAGTCAGGCAGATTTATCAAAATTATAATAAGGATTTTTAGACTTTTTCCATTTATGTTGCTATAAAAATAGCATAAAATAACTGATTAAATATATTCTATATTCCAAATATTATTAGTAATGTTTTATTCCTTTTACTCCTGAAAACCCAGCAAATTAAGCACAATCTCTATTTTACACATAAGGAGAAACTAAGGCTGCAATTCATCAATTTGCATGACTAATTAATGAGAGCCAAAATTCTAATACAGGTATTTCTGAATTCAAAGCCAATGTTCTTATATTCTCAAGTGAGTCCCTTTTGGGATTCAGATGTATATATATATACATATATATATTTTTTAACTCTGGAGGTAATATATATCTATATACAAAATAAAATTTTAAGGTTGGAGCTTAGATTCCTTAATTAAATTCCTAAATTTTCTTGCCTCCTTATGTGTAAGATGTGACCAAACATAACATCTGAAACTTCAGTGCTCCAATTATCAATATATTCCAAGCTGCTTAGGCCACTCATCCAAGCAATACAAATCAGTTCTCATCCCTCCACCCCTCCTGAGTTTTGTTTTCCATTTTTCTGCTTGGGCTGAGCACTGTTGAAAGAATATTTAGAATCATGAAGATTTGACCCACCACACATTTATCCTATTAAGGATCATCGGGATCCTAAATGTCACTTGCCATCCTTTTATGCATCCTTTTAAAAATTCTTCAAGACCCCAAAACACTGTGTACGACTTTCACTTGAAGCCTCTTATTCTGCACCTCTTCACCTTACATTGTCTCCTTCACTGATCATATATTGAGCTCCAGCTTTTAACATCTCTCCATTTCAGTAACTCTTTCTCTTCCTCTCTTTCTATGTATCTATATAGATATACAATTGACCCTTGAATAACACGGGTGTTAGGAACACTGACCTACACAGTCAAAATACATGTGTAATTTAGAGTCAACCCTCCATAAACGAAGTTCCTCCACACACGAGGTTCATCCATACCCACTGTTCACATCCGCAGTCCACATCCATGGATTCAACCAACTGCGGATTCTGTAGTACTGAAATATGTTCTGTTGAAAAGAAGTCTGCATAGAAATGGACGCATACAGTTCAAACTCATGTTGTTCAAGGGTCAACTGTATATCTGTGTCTATATCTATACCTGCATGAGCTGTATTTGCCTTCGTCCCATTGATAGACAAGATGACCTGCCCTTCCTGACTCAGGTTAATTTGTCCTTCTTGACTGCTGAAGCAACTTGCTGCTATACTTATATTTTCCCTTTTCAGCAATTCAATCATTTCCTCATCTCTGAATTCTTCTGCCTCAGTTTACACATAGCTGCAGGTATTGTGGCAGGCAGAATAACAACCTCCCAACGATGTCCACATCCTAATTCTAACACCTGTGAATGTTACCTTACTTGGTAAAAGGGACTTTGTAGATAGGATTAAGTTAAGGACCTTGCGATAGGAAGGGTATCCTGGACTGTCCAGGTGATCCCAATGTAATCATAAGCGTCCTTAAAAGTGGAAGAGGGAGGCAGAAAAAAGGTCAGAGAAGGAAATGTGACAACAGAAGTGAGGTTAGTGATGTAATATGAGAAGGACCTGACTTTCTTTGCTAGCTTTGAAGATGATGGAAAAGCGTCACAAGCCAATGAATGTTAATGGCCTTTGGCAGCTAGAGAAGGCAAGGAAATGAATTCTTCCCTAAGCCTACAGAAAAGAATGCAGCCCTACTGACGCCTTGATTTTAGTCCCATGAGACCCATGTTGGACTTCTGACCTACATAACTGCATTATAAGAAGTCACTATATTTGTGTAATTTGTTACCATAGCAATAAAAAACTAATAGTCTTCATCTATCTTAAAAGGGTATTTATGGATGCTGCTACCTCCTATAGTTGCTATCTTATTTCTCTAATTCCTTATACATCTCAGAGACTCAAATTTGTAATTGATATCCTCTGCCTTCATTAATTCTTTACCTATTCTCTACCTTCTTAATTACATGAACTTTTTATTCTCACAGTGTTACTAAAATTTTTCTCATGGAGGTCCTTAAAAGACAGTTTTCTTACAAAATCTGATGAAAGTTTCTCTTTATTTCTTTGACATCTTCAGTATATTTGATCCTGTTGACTTCCTCTTACATCTTGAAATTACTTCCTTTCTTTGGTTTCTCTGAACTTTAACAGGCTTCTGGTTTTCCCTAGCCTACTGAGGCAAAGACTATTTAAAATATTCAAGATAGGTGTGACCACCTTTCTCTGTGCCTCAAAAAAAAAGTCGATATCCTCTGGGAAACTCTGAGACCAGCAGCTTACTGTTTTTCTTTCCAAGTCCTACTTCATTCTTCAGGAGGGTGAGAGAGAAGCTCTTACCCTCCATCCCCAAGGGTTAATGCCTCTGCTCTTCTGCCAGCTAAGAAGATGCTTCTCAGTTGCTTCCCATTTACTTTAAAACTCAGAACTAGGGAGACTACAATGAGTGAGAGTCTGAGAATTTAAGGCTAGTTTTCAAAATTAATTTTGCCTTCTGTCTAAAAGAGCTGAATCAACTAGATTGTATTTAAGAAGGAAATTTACTGCTTTGAGTTCATCTTCTTTGCCTTACTAACTACTATTAAAGATTGTAACAAGCAGGGGAATTTCATATATTGAGTTCTGAATAATCTATAAACTAGATAATAATTCCTTGAATCTCTGAGTTAGTCATTCAGTCACTGTGGATTTTGTTGACAAGTATATAGTCATTAAGAAAACAATGTTTCTAAAATTATAAATCAATTGGAAACAGGCGAGTCATTTAATGCCAAGTGAAACAATAAGCATTGAAAATGTCTGATTAAAGATATGTAAAATAAGCCTAGACACAAAAATAGTTAAAAGAAATTAACTAAAATAGGAGCAAGAGTTATGTGTTGGTATTATAATTTTCTTGAAAAGTCATATATTACTTTTTTTTTTTTTTTTAAGAAAAGATTGGTTTTAAAACACAAGCAAAACTCAAATGGACTCTCCCATCAGGTAACTTGATCTCATCTGGACAACGCTGACCCTGCTTCTCAATGTGTCCTGATGCCTAACGGGTGTCACTCATTTTATTCCACAAGCTAAGCTAAGAAGAAATTCTGAACCCACATCATGGCTATCCCCATGCTCTTTATCCTTTAGGAAGCAAGGTATATGCTGAATTATTTTTTAACCCATAGAGAAAATCTTTTGTGCTTTTAGGCTATGCTGTGTGCACTTTTATAAAAAAGAAGCCAAGGGCTTCCCTGCTGGCCCAGTGGTTGAGAGTCCGCCTGCTGATGCAGGGGACACGGGTTCGTGCCCCGGTCCGGGAAGATCCCACATGCCACAGAGCGGCTAGTCCCATGAGCCATGGTCGCTGAGCCTCCGCATCCGGACCCTCTGCTCTGCAATGGGAGAGGCCACAACAGTGAGAGGCCCGCGTACCGCAAAAATAAAAAAAGTAGCCAAATAATGAGATTTTTCTCATGCTTACTGATTCAAACAACAAAATATTACCAATATGTAATAAAGTATAACAAAAAGATATACATTTTTCTCCTTTGCAGCTAGAAATTCATGCTGAAATATTCATGTATTTAAAGACCAACGTTTAAAAATCTAAAAAGTCACCAAATAACCTCTACACAGGTGAAAATAAGTTGCAAAAACTGCATGTGAAAGATTATCTCCTAGACCAAAAACCCACCATCAAAACTGAAATAAGAGCAAATAGCAAATAGCAATGACAGATGCAGGCACTTTCTAAAATAATACAAAATGAGGATTTCAGGGAAGTGTAATTTAATTTGCATCCTGGGGATATATTTTCATCTTCTTGTCAAAGAATTTATATTCATAACCTGCCATGAGTAATTACAAAAAAGAGAGGTCTAGGATGTTATTTTTTTTAAACAGGAATCATTAGAACAGTAACTTTGGAGTGCTGACCATAGTAAGCATATCATTTGGAATATTTCCTCTGTCATGCTAGCAAAGTAAATAGTGCAATTTGCAAATTCCCGAGGTTTGGGAGATAACAGTGGTACTAATGTTTTGGACCACAGGTCTCTGTTGGCTCATACCTTTTCATATCAGTGTTTTTGCAGCCACTACCCTTATTTCTCCCTTCCCACGTAAATACTTGCGCACAGTGAAACAATGAGATTTCTGGCATACCTATAGGCCTTCTTAATCTCTCTCTTGTTCTGCTTCTGTTCTCTGGCTGAATAAGAGAAATATGTTTTACTGTGGATTCTTGGCTCCTTTGAAATAATTTTTTTTCCCTTCTGTCTCCATTTTAGCATAGCTTATTAAAAAACTGAGCGTTATTTATATTTGCTTTGAAATTGCCTTTTCAATTCATTACATTGCTGTGTGTTGATTTCCTTTATCAAGTTTGCATGCAGCTAAACATGATCTACAAATTTTCTGCCAGAAGAGTGGACTGCGATATTGTCTAAATTTGACCTTTCATCATTTATAAGTGATGTATTTATTCATTTAATTAAACCCTCCCAAGTGAGTCACATTATTCATAAACCTCTAGAGCTGCACTGTCCAAAATGGTAGTCACTAGTCATGTGTAGCTATTTACATTTAAATGTAATGGCTTCCATATTGGACAGCACAGATGTTACAGAACATTTCCATCATGTCATAAAGTTCTATTGGACAACACTGCTTTAGAGGAAGTCTCCTAGACTGAAGATCTAAAAATCTAACCTGGCCTTCTTGAAGTATAAGAAGTGAGAGGTTTTTTTGGTCCTTACTCAATGAAGGAATTCAATATATACCAATTAGAATGTGTTGATTAGTGTGTAGGTGGAAAATGAAACTAACATGTTAGGATTTATTTACCAATGAATACTACACGACAGGGAAAACAAAACATCCAAGCTATGATGTACTTACATTCTCTGCTCCTGATTAAAACTCTGACTCTTGTAAACAATCCTCGGCATACTGAAGCTCATTTAATCTTAAATTTATCACACACCCACTATTAGCAAGTTGATGAGTTACACATTTTTTTGCAGGGGGAACATTCAAGAAAACATTCTCCATTCTAATGGGGAAGATAGTCATGTACTTAAATAAGTATAGTATAAGCAGGGGCATATCCAGGCTTTGTGGGGCCTTGAAAATTATGCAATTTAGAAAGCACTGAAAAAAACCAAACTCCCCCAAATTGTAAATATATAAAACTATACATACATATAAAACTTCTAGAGTTTTGGAAGGATACTGTGCAAGTAAGTGTTCCTGAAGATTAAGCTTCCTTAATTTATTGTAAAGCCACTTCTGAATATTAAACAAAATGTAACAAAGGGCTATGTGCAAATAGCAGGAGAAAGTAACAGTAACAGAAAGGACTGGAGATGGCATTTTCATAGAAAAAATACTAAAAGTTAATACTTCATGCTGTTAAAATGATAGTGTTTACTCCTGGTATGAGGAATCTGTGAGGGCAGAAAGGGTTGGTGCCATATTTTACTTTTTATATTTCTCACAACTTTTACAGGGAAAATTCATTCTTGTGTAACTTGTGTTTAAAAATAGAGTCTGCCTTGGGCCTCCCTGGTGGCGCAGTGGTTGAGAGTGCGCCTGCCAATGCAGGGGACACGGGTTCGTGCCCTGGTTTGGGAAGATCTCACATGCCGCAGAGCGGCTGGGCGCGTGAGCCATGGCCGCTGAGCCTGCGTGTCCGGAGCCTGTGCTCCGCAACAGGAGAGGCCACAACAGTGAGAGGCCCGCATACCGCAAAAAAAATAATAATAATAATAAAAATAAATAAATAAAAATAGAGTCTGCCCAATTTGTAGACACACACTTACACATACACATAAAGAAAGATGATGCTTGAATTAGGCACTGAAGGTTGGTTTGATACCAAAAGATGGGAGAATGTCTTAGCTCAGGCTGCTATAACAAAATACCAAAGACTGAGTGGCTTAAACAGCAGACACTGATTTCTCACAGTTTTGGATCCTTGGAAGTTCGAGGTCAGGATGCCAGCATGGCAAGGTTCTAGGGAGGGTCCTCTGCCTGGCTTGCAGATGGCTGATTTCTTGCTGTGCCCTCACTTGGTGGGGGAGGAGGTTAGGGGTGGGGGAGAATTCTGGTCTCTTCTTATAAGGGCACTAATTCCATCATGAAGACCCCACCTTCATGACTTCATCTAAACATAATTACCTCCCAGAGGCTGCACTTCCTAATGCCATCACATAGTGTGTGGGGTGGAGGGCGGCAGGTCAGGGGAGAGCAATGATTAGGGCTTCAACATATAAATTTGGAGGGAACACAAGCATTCAGTCCCTAAAAGAGAGTCAATCCTGAAGGAGGGAATAGAACTTGCAATGATGGGAAGTGACAGGTGAAACCAGAAAAAAAAAAAATCCATAAGATTTTCTGAAACCTACAATATTAGTCATTAAAAGAGATGTTCTTTTTCATTGTCTTTATGCCATTTAACTAACAGTGATAGCTTCCAATTTAGGTAAGGACTGTGCTTTTGAATTCTTTCCCGTCTTCCAAAATTTCAAACATAATTTTTCACAAATGAAAAAGTCCATAAGATATGAGAAGGAAAGACCAATGAACATAAAAGTAGAGTTAGAGAAAATAAAGTAAATATGTAGAGTGGGCATTTGTTCAATCATTTTGTTTAAATTATCCCTCTCAAAAACTTCATGATTGAGTCCTGGTTTGGAGGGATATGATTTTTCAAGGTGCTTACATATCCTACTTTTTTCTTTACTGAATGCTCACTTCTGTATAATTCACTATTCATAAGTTTTCTATTATGATATGGGCTGGAAAAATAAAACAGGAAAAAAATAAGATTCGATATTATTACTGTTTAGGCAAAGAGTTGATAAAAGTTTCACTGAAGACAAAGGGAAATGTATTTGAACAAAATCATATATTGAGGATTTTCCTGTGTATTTTCATTATACACAGTTCCTTTAAAATTACAATACTTAAATATACATTCCTTTTTTCATTTTGTGTGTTCACATGCACTCTGATTTATTCCTCAGGAGAAACTTACAAAATGCTCTTTGAGGACATAAAGAAATAACTAAATAAATGGAGAGTAATTCAGAGGGACTCACAAATATCATAAAAATTTATACTTCCCCCAAATTAATCAAGTGTTAAATGGTACTTCAGACAACTTCCCAACAAGGTATCCTATGGACCTATATAAACCGATCTTCAAATCTACATGGAAGAGTCACAGACACTGTATTGCTAAGGCAGATCTGAAAATGAAAGAGGCAAAATGTCCCACCAGACATCAAGATCTTTCTAAAGCTATTGTAATTTGAAGGTGATATTGATGAGAGAATTAGTAAAGGAAACAGAATGGTGAGCCAGAACAAATATGGGTGCACTTATGGAAATTTGTTATATAATTGAGGTGTCATTACGCATCAATGGGATTGATTCACGAAGTTATTTGGGAATAGTGCATGTTTCCTATAGGGAAACAATAAACTTAGATTCCTATGCCTAGCAAAGCAGAATTCACAATCCACAAAAGGAGAACTCAGAATGTCCAAAAGACATTTGAAAAGATGTTTATCCTTACCTACCATCAAGGAAATAAATAATAACAAAAATAAAATCCATTTCACATGAATCAGATTGGCAAAATTTGAGAGGTTTGATAATACTCAGTTGGGCAAGGATAAAGAAAAAATGGAAATTCTTAAACAGTGGTAGGAACATAAATTAGTACAATCACTATGGAGAGCAATTCAAGATAATCTAATAAGATTGGAAACATATAAACCCTATAAGCTAACAATTCCATATCTAATACACTATTGAGGAAACACTCCCACAAAAGAACCAGAACATATACATGAAACATTCTTTGGAACGTTGTTAATAATAGTAAAAATGGAAAACAAAACATTCATCAGTTGTTTTCTTTCATTTAGAAAGCACATATATTGATCCTCCTATGTGCTGGCACTATACTGAAGGATTGGTAAATTATTTGATTCACATAGCAACTCCATGATCTAGGTACTATTATAATCCCTATTTTGTAGGTGAGAAAACTGAGGCAGTTAAGAGAGGTTAAGTAACTTCCCAAAGATGCCACAGCAATAAATGGTAGAGCTAGGTTACAAACCCAGATGGTGTGGCTCCAGAGTCTATGCTTTCTCTGAAGCGCTAAGGTATGCTGTTTGTCATGCATTGGAGAATCAAATAATATATGCTCTAAGATAGTATATATTATCAAGAACAGATCTTGAAGGGACTTCCCCGGTGGTCCAGTGGTTAAGAATCTGCCTTCCAATGCAGAGGATGTGGTTCGATCCCTAGTCAGGGAAATAAGATCCCACATGCTGTGGGGCAGCTAAGCCCACACACCACAGCTACTGAGCCCATGCATCACAACTAGAGAGAAGTCCTGCGCCGCAACTAAAAAGATCCCACATGCCACAACTAAGACCCAACGTAGCCAAATATAAAAATAAATAAATAAATATTAAAAAGAAAAAGAACAGATCTTGAAAACTATAGTGAGGAGGGGGAAAGCAAGTTTCAGGATACTATATACAGTTTGATAGCATCTGTGCAAGTTTTTAAAAGTTGTAGGCACACAATATTATATTTTTTCATGCACATATGTGTACATTCCTGTATGTGACTGGAAGAATTCATAATAAATGTATGAAGTGGCTGATTCTGGGGAGACGGGAATGGAAATAAGACTAAGGATAGGAGACTAGAGGCTTTCAAGTTTATATTTAAAGTTGGATTAAAGAAAACCTTTAATGCTGTGTGTGTGTGTGTGCGTGTGTGTGCGTAAACTCCAATGTGAAGACTGAAACTCCAAGAGGTGTGGCTTATTCAAGGACACAGAAAAATACCAGAACTAGAAATCAAACTCAAAGTATAGTTTTACATTCTAACTGTCTTCTCTTTTTAAACTTTGCCTAACCAGATATTTGCTACATACACATAAGCTGCCCAAAAACAATTTAAAAAGGATATTACTTATAGTGAAATATAATCTATCTTTACCCCCCAATTTTCCCTATTATTAATTTACCTATTAACTCATGCACAATATTTATTGAACTACTGTTTTGTACAAGTCATTTTGTTTAGGTACTAGATGTAGGTTGACATTCTAGTGAAGTATGAACTCATGACCCCTGGTTTACAAAACCAGGGCTCCAACCACGATCAGCAAAAAGAGGTTGTAAAGATAATAACTATTCATTGTTTGAGCTTCTGGAAGAAAATCTTTCTAAATCTGACAAGGAGTTATCTTTACATATCATTCTTATTCATGGTGTAATAATAATTTCAAGCATTATTATTGTTATTATTCTCTGTAATTATATAATAATCATGACAGCTCATTTCTAACTCTCCAGAGAGAAGAGGAAAAATCTATAGGGAAGATGATGAGAGAGATTAGACCAAATGGTCTTGATAAATTTTCTATTGTAATTTTAAACAAAGCCCTAGACACCATCTGACTAATTGCAGATATTTCTGGAAAGCTTGAAGGTCTCCAAATAATTAGGCTGGGAAGAGGGGAAAATCAGTTAGGAAGCTGATATCTCCCTGGACACTGCTACAAACTAGCACTGGCCTGCAGGCCTGGGTGGTGCTGGCTGTGTGAGCCCACCTCGGAGGCTAATTCGGTCTCAGAAGCAATGGCGTGTCTATGCAATTTGGGAAAGCATTTTGGCCATGAGAAGAATTTCAAAGCAGAAGTTCAAAGAGAAAAGAAAGAAGAAACTTGAAATTAAATTTAAACTGTATTTGTTATAACCTGAACAAACAACAATTTTATGTGCACTAACCAAAATGCTCTGTCATTCTTCATCAGTAACTGTTAATTCAAATCCCTTTGCTAAAGAGTAAAGAAGTATCCAGGGGACTGGTAAATCTTGATTTGCTTCATTAAGTCTGCTGAAAACAAAACAAAACTTGATAAAGGCATCTTATGACGATCTATCATTATTATTCTCATCCAACACAACTAATCTGATACAGTGAAAGGAACATTAATAGAATTGTTTTTAAATTTAAGAAAAAGATAATGATACGCTCGCGAGATCTCAGACCACCGAACCCGGAAGGTTCTTAGGAAGCTGAAGGGCCTGGAGGAGGCCCGGGAACAAATGGCTGCAGCTGGACCAACCATGCTGCAACGAGAGGAGAATGGCTGTTGCAGCCGGTGTCAAAGCAGCTCCAGCGCAAAGGACTCAGATGGGGAGCACGAGGACTAAGCCGGCTACGCGTGCTAGGCAGCAGCTGGAGGCGCTGCTCAACAAAACTATGCGCATTCGCATGACAGATGGGCGGACACTGCACCAACCGCGACTGCAATGTTATCCTGGGCTCGGCGCAGGAGTTCCTCGAGCCGTCGGATTCCTTCTCTGCCGGGGAACCCCGTGTGCTGGGCCTGGTACCTGGACACCACATCCACATCGTTTCTATCGAGGTGCAGAGAGAGAGCCTGGCGGGGCCTCCCTATCTCTGAACACGATCGCGCATGCCTTTCAGACTTCATTAAATCTGTAACCAAAAAAAAAAGAAAAAGATAATGATAAATATCAATGTTGGCAGCAGAAAGGCTATGTTTTAGCTGTAAGATATAAAGGGGAAAAAGTTATTCCTTGCCGACGTTCTTCATTTCTGTATTTAAACACTGAATTTCTTGCATAGATCCATTTCTTCCTGATGGGAATATTGATAATAGCTTTTGCAACAACCACAGCAGAGTGACATAGAAATCCTTGCATCACTCCAATCTCTGCCTCTGTCATCACATGGCCTTCTTTCTTCTGAGCGTGTCTGTATGTCTCCAAATCTCCCTCTCTTTTAAGAACACTGGTCGTTGCATTTCGGGCCCGCCCTAATCTAGGATGGCCTCATCTTAACTTGACTACATCTGCAAAGACCCTATTTCCAAGTAAGGGCACATCTGCAGGTACCAGGGATTAGGATTTGAGCATATCTTTTTAGAGAATACAATTCAACCAATTAAAAATAGGTTAAATGCATATTTAAATTCTCTAAACCTGGAAGGCAGGAACAGATGAGGGAAATGGTTTTCAGAGCAGTAGCTATCAATTCAATTTTTAAATGTAATCCTGAGGTTGAAGGGAAGGAAATCTCTCTGTATGATTATGCAGAGCAAGAACAGATGTGCAATCCCATGAATGCTGACATCCTACATATAAGAAAGGTAAAAAGGAGTATATGCATCCAAGTCAAGCAGCTAGGCACTAGCAGGTCATGAAATATTACACTTTAGACTCTGGAAATAAGGCAGTGGATGCCAATAGGGAACAGAAAGGAAGTGTGTTATGCCCATTTCACAGAAAAAGAAACTGAGGACCAGAAAGTTTACATAAACTGACCAAAGTCAAGCAGCTAAGAAGTAGCAGGATTGGGATTCAAAATCTTTCAGTCTGGGCCCAGAGTTCTTAAGTTTTTCACCATTATATTCCTTGTTAAAGAAATGGTTCAATGGAAATTGTTCTAGATCTGCATGGGAATACCATATCAGATATTCCTTGTAAGCTGATACACACAAGTGCCTTTGCCTAGACCTTCCCTGGGCAACTAATTTCCCAGGAAATCTCTTGGAAGTGCTATCATACTTGAAGTTCAATATTCCTGTTCCTGGATATTTCTTTGTACCAGAGATGAAGCTAATGAATTCCTTCAGATAATGCTGTAAATATCTGGGCACAATTCTACTTCAGACAAGACAACTTACTTGCATTTCCCCCAAGTCCATGATCCACAGATCACTGTGCCTTGCCCAAGCTGTCCACTTCTGTTGTAAGGACTCATTGCCCTTTTCTTCCCAGCTGTCTTGGCCACCTGTTACTTAGAATTCCAACCTGCATTTTAAGTGTTACCCCCACATAGATTCATTTCCTTATCCCTCTCCACCACGCAGACTGAGTTTAATTCTCCTCTCCTGTAGCTGTTTAGGATCTACAGCAGTGGGCACTCTTACCAACCAAACATAATTCACACCTTCCTTCTTCTTAACAGAACCTGGAAATTATTCAAGTAGCCAACCCCATCCACAAATCTAGGTACTCAGAGAAAGCTAACCCACCTCCACCTTGAAGGATGCCCTTCATTTTTGTTGAAACATCATTGTATCAGTAAGGTATTTCCAACCACAAATTTCAGTAGTTTAAAGCTATTGCAGTTTGTTAATGATCATGATTATGTGGGTTGGCTACTATAATCTTCTTGTCTATGCCAGCTCAGCTGGAGCTGGATCTAGAATGACCTCAGATGGATGGTCTTCAGCCTCAGTTGGGACCTTAGCTAAAATGGTTTGGAAAGCTGAGAGCTCTATCTCCCCTTGGGCTCTCATCCTCCAGCAGGCAAAACTAGGCTTCCTCACTTGGTGATAAGGGGTTCCCCAGTAGAAAGAGAGGGCAAATCCCAATGCACAAGCATTTTCAAGCCTTTGCCTTTTTCACAATTGTTAATGCCTGTTAGCCAAAGCAAATCACATGGCCAAGCCTCTACTCAAAAGATGGAGAGAGACACTACTCCTGAAGCAGCAAAGTCACATTGCAAAGGGGTGAGCATACGTGAAAGGGAAGAGTTGCAATCAACTTTGTCAATAAGACTTGAAGTGATCACCTTATCTAAAATTACAATTTAGCCCCACCCAAGCACTACTGATCCCCTTTGACCTGCTCTTGTTTCCATAGTATATGTCACATTCTAACATGCTGTGCTATTTACTTATTATGTCTATTGTTTTTCTGTCTTCTCCTTTAAAATACATGCTCCCAAGGTAGAAATCTTCGTTCACTAATTGATCTACTTAGAAGAATATCTGACACATAGTAGTGGCTCAAGATATATTATTTGAATGCAAGTGTGAAAGGCCCATCAATAACCCAAAGCCAATGGGAACCTCATATTCAGTCAGAGAAAGTATCTCATTCACATCAGAGGGAATGCAGTTAGAAAATCTCCAGCAATGGGGAGGGCCTAGATTGGAATGGTCCCTGAAGTATCCATTAAAACTGTTCTAAGAGTTAAAATTCCATCTTAGAAAATAAATATAACAAAATAACAGCAATAATCTGAGACTCTGGTACCAATTTGTGACAGTATTAGCCAAATAATAACTTTCTTGCCTCTTTCGAGTTAGAAGCATAAGTCAGTGGAAGAGGCCAATCAGCTCCTCCTCCACCGACCCATCAGGCCATGGCTAACAGGCAACAGAAGTGAGCTGAAAAGAGGAGCTGGAACTCAAATGAAGTTTGAAGTTTTAATTATCACATGAAATGAGACCTATATATTACTCACCAGAGAACTTGACTATCTGAAAGTAATCAGAAAAGTCATGGGGCTTCCCCAAAATTTTACCCAAGAAAAGGGGAAATACTGGCCCCATTGAACAAATTAAAATAACAGTGTGGGAGCATGGGGGGGAATAAAAGTGCTTAATGATCACATCCAACAAGCCATACTTGTCAAACATAATGGTTACATTGCCTTTCCAATAGTGAGAGATCTAGTTGCAAAATGCCTGATTCATTCCTTGTTTATAGGAATGCCTCCTACATGGAAGAAAGGAATGCTTATCAGAGACATCAAAGAGAGCTAACATTTATTGAATATATGCAAGAACAGGAGCATGGCAGGAATTATTTTATAAAATCTTTCCCAAATGCTATAAACTAAGTATTATTATCATCATTTTATATATGAGGAAATCAAAGCACAGAAAAATTAATGTGTAGTCAGACAGGAAGTAGAAGAGCTTGGCTTGAAATTGGATTCTTGCCGACTCTAAATGCCATGCTCTTCCATTAGAAGCCACTGCCTTCCACCTTGAAGCAGAATCAGATATAAGTCCTCTACTCAATTAGTTTATAATCTTATAGTATCAGAAGACCCTGGAGAGTGTCCATAAATCACTACCAGACAAGGTCTTAAGTGCTTTAGGAGATGCACTGGAAAGTCAGAAGTGGAAGAAATGACTTCCAGCTGAGGACCAGGGAAAACTTCCCAGAAGAAATGGAATTTTAATTTCACATCATAATTATGACAGAACCAAATCTCTGGTTGGTTTTCCCTGCCTTCTTTCTTATCTTTGAGAATATTATGGGTCTTATTTACAGTTTTCCAAATTTTTAAATAATCAACTAAACTGAAAGTAACTTAGACCCACTCTTCTCTCTTTTCCTTTCTAAATATATCTTCCTTTTTTTCACACACATGCACAAAATTGAAGTTAAAAAAAAAAAAAGAGGATAGACTCCCTACCTCCATTTCTTTGTATATATGACACATACACTCTTAAAGCAGTCTGGTCTCCCACTACTATTAGAAAAATCTAAAATCAAGTCTAAGCACCCAAATCATTATAAATTTTATTAATGTTTACATATGCTTTGACAATATAATTATTATTTTTAGCATTTTTCTCATTCTGAATTTCTTAGTTGTTTATCATGCTAAATTGGCAATAACAATTATATCCTTTTCAAGCTAGAGAAAAGAGCAAATATGCAATAAACATCACTGTACATATCATAAACTATGATATTCCAAGTCCTAATGTCAAAAAGGGTGTAAACCTGAAACTTGAAGGTATTAAAAATTATAGAGTAGAAAAGTACTTTATTTTGCCTAAAATACATATTTAGAAGTTATAAATGACAATAATAATTTTTATAATTATACACTCTAGCATTATAAATTAATATATAAAGATAATGGTACAAATTTATGTCATATCATAAATGGCTATTTGTAACTTGCATATCTTTTCATTAACCAAGAATTTCAGAGCCCGCTATGGAATAATAGACCAAAGATCTGATCCATAGATCTGATCCAACATAAAATCCAAAATTCTGTTTAACCAACTTAATTCTTCTCAAAAGACTAATCTAGGTCTTAAGTTGAACCCAAACAGCAGTGAGAATCAGATGACTCCAACACTTTAACTCTACCCAATTTGGACATAGTCATAAAATGTGATTTATGAATCAAATAAATGAAAATTTACCTCTTCAATCAGATTAATGATTAAATAGAAGGAAATAAGGAAAACATTTGTTTTGACAGTTAGTAAGTACCAGGTCCTTTCCATATATTATTTCATTAAAATAGTACATGGTAAAGCTGGGCTTTGAACACATAATCTGCTCCCAGAGTCAGGCAATTCACCACTACACTAGATCTTATACTAGGTGACAAATAAGCTTTATACCAATAAAATTATTGATTCCACAGTATTGCAAGATTTTGGAATTGCTCTTTTACCATGTGTAACAGTTTGAAAATGTGCAGAAAAAGGTCGTTTGAACCAAGGGTGTTGCTTCACCTTAGATCCCTTTGAAAACTCCAATACATATTTAAGAGCCCTTCTAATAGTTCAAGTTTGAGCAGTTGCCTTAATCCATCTAGTGATGAAACCAGCCTTTTCCCCCTCAGTTTCCCTATTCTTGTTCTTTTGTGGATCCACAATTAGCAACGTAAGACTGAGAAGTGTGTGATGCCCAAAGTCCACAAAAACACATTGCTCACTGCAACCATATGGCCCCAACTCAAGCACAGGCTGATGTCATGTCTTGTCAATATCCTGTTCATGGCCAGTGGTGACTTCCTCTCTCCATCTATGTCACCACTTCTAGGGGTTCAAACTTTACCTAGTAGGGCACTCATGAAGGGTCCTGCCACAGGTTGTGTATGCCACATGGCATTTCAATAAAGTCACTACCCAACTGTGCACTGGTTTCAGGGCTGCCAGCACTGCTGCTGGAGTGGCTTTTGCTGTCACTCTGCTTAACTCATCCATCATCCAGTGTTGGTCTATGACACCCCAACTGCATCCTCCTACTTGTCCCCAAACGGACTCCTGTAGTAATTTCTCTGTGGTGCAGAACAGGAATGAAAGTGCTGGGCCATAGTTTATATGCATATATAATTTGATGAATAACTACCAGGGTGCTTCTCAGAATAGCTGCATCAGTCTTTCCAGAAACACATGAAAATCATTACTGGCTATTTTATTCTCAACGATGGTTGAAACTAATCCAAGATCTATATTTATGGGTTTTCCCCTTACATTTCCTTTATTAGTTTCTTAAATATAAAATACTAGTATCTTGCAGGTTTCACATCATTTTGGTCTTCCTCCCCGCCTCCCACCTCCAACACAACATTGATGGTATTTAGAATTTATTTTCCTCAATCTGAGCTTTTTAAAATAACCAAGATATCCCCTAGGTTTTGGGCCACCATTACTTCATGTATCTCTTGTAGCACCCTTATGCTTTTATGTATCTTTTAATTCTAATACATTCTCCAAGAGTTTTCAAAGTGGGTTTCCATCTGGTCAATATTTTGAGGCCTGACTGGATATAATGTTCTTGTTTCTACCATGTAACTATGGTGTTAAGAAGTCTGATATCAATGTAAACATTTTTCCTTGTTTGGTGATATGCTCATTCTCTTTGGAAGCATTTTCCTTTGGTCTTCGATGTTCTAGAATTTAATTATAATAAAGCTAGGTAATAATAATAGCTAATACTAAAATAGCAGTTATGTACAAGGCACTATTCTAAGGGCTTTACACATGTTAATTCACTTAATCCTCATATTAGTTTTTTAAGATAGTAAGAAACATTCTACTATCCTAATTTTATTGGTGGGTAAACTGAGATACAGATGGTTTACCTTATGCACTACTTCAAAGAAGAAGTTTTGTTTTGTTTTTTTTTTTTTTTTTGCTGTAAGCTGGCCTCTCACTGTTGTGGCCTCTCCCGTTGCGGAGCACAGGCTCCGGACGTGCAGGCTCAGAGGCCATGGCTCACGGGTCCAGCCACTCCACGGCATGGGGTATCCTCCAGGACCAGGGCATGAACCCATGTCCCCTGCATTGGCAGGCAGACTCTCAACCACTGCACCACCAGGGAAGCCCAAGGTCTGTCATTTTATTAACTCTGGGATAAGTAAATATTCTTTATTTCTTCAAATATATCTTCCCTTTGTCCCCCACTATGACCACCAGCATCTTTCTTCTGTATATTAATATTAATAATATTATTAACTGTATATTAGCACTTTTATTTCTTGTCTTCAAACCCCATAGTTTATTGTTAGAATTTCTCTTTTTATTTCTTTCTGTTACCTTCTGAGAGTGTTCAGTCTGATCTTCTGGCAAACAGATTATTTCTTCACATTCTTCACAGATTATTTCTGCATCATTTGGATTATTTATCTTATTTATTCTGTTCTTTATTTCAACTATTATATTTTTCATATTTACTGTTTTCATTTGGTTCTTTTTTATGACTTCTCCGACATTTTATTAACATCTTTCTCATCTCTGAGTATTTTTTATTTATTTATTTATTTATTTGTAATAATTTTTTTAACATCGTTATTGGAGTATAATTGCTTTACAATGGTGTGTTCGTTTCTGCTTTATAACAAAGTGAAGCAGTTATACATATACATATATCCCCATATCTCCTCACTCTTCTGTCTCCCTCCCACCCTCCCTACCACACCCCTCTAGGTGGTCACAAAGCACCAAACTCATTTCCCTGTGCTATGCGGCTGCTTCCCACTATCTCTGAGTATTTCAATTAAACTTATTTTAAATTCTTAGTCTATTTGTTCTAAGAATTCTGTTTCATATGATATTAGTTTGTCACCTTTCTGTTACAGGTTGTTCTTCCCAATATCTAGTTGTTATTGTTGTTTGGATCTGACATTATTAACTATTTCTTTGATTATAAGGCTCCATAGCTTATTCAGTACACTAGTGTTCTAATATCTTAAAACAGGCAAACAAAAAACAGAAAAAGAAACCCCATAAAGCTTCCAAATGACTTAGATTGCTTCTGACAGGCAGAAAAGAAATTCTCACATTTTAAATTTGTTTGGGGAAACTGCAAAGGTCTCACCACCACCTTAGCTATTATAAGTGGAAGTTCAGGATAATCTAAATTCAGAATTTCTTCTTCTAAAACATTCTTACTGTTAATGAATTACGCAGGTATTACACCTTCTGTGCCTTTCCCATTCAAAAGAAAAGCTGTTCTTTTCATCTGGAGCAGAGTATGTGATTATGCACCAACTAATTAACTTGTCTAATGTGGAAGGGATGATGTAATTTTCACTTCTAGCTTTTCTCTCTTCCATATGGACAGGTTGCCGCTTATAAACGCTGGGACTGTTGTTGGGCAAAAGCTTGTCCTAAGAACTCGCTTTAAGCTCATTTTTATACCCACCATTCAGCAACCTTAGCAACAGAGAAAATTTTTAAAAGCCAGCCAAACTAAGTTACCAAGTTGAATTTTCACATATTCTCATTTATAAAAGGCAGGATTTTCTTTCAGCATTTTCTGAGCTTCCTTTTAGACTTTAATATTTTAAAAATATAACACTGTCACTTAATAATGCAAACCATGGCATGGGAAAGAGACACTATTTATGCTTTCTTACCACAGTGTGCATGGCAAAACCACAGAAGAAAACCAAACCTTCAGAACACTCCAGCTTCTGTAAAGGGAGAGGGAGGAGGAGGGCGGTTTCTTACTCTGTCATTCTAATTAGAAGCGTATTTCTCTCTTGCAAAAGGATAATTCCTGTTGTTTTGTTGACTAGATATTACTTTTCATCAAAGTATAGAATCAAATTTAAAAAACTACTTAGTGATACTTGGCCTAAAAAAAAAAAAACCCTTAGCAATAAACATTTGAACATTTTTGCAGAGAAAGAAAAAGACAACAGCATGCTTCTAGTTGATCCAAAAGAAATTTGTTCAAGCCAGATATGGATAGACACATACACTTCATCTAAAAAAATAACAGCAACTACATTAATATTGATAAAAATAATAAATTGCCTTCCAAGGAGAAAAGCATAGATGACAAAAACACATCTGTGATATATAGCCTGAGAACTCACAACTTAGATCCAGGAGTACAAGGGCTGTTGGCTGATTTATAAAATGCCTTATTGCTTTGGGTTCAAGTGCCAGTAAGTACCATCAATACCATCATCCTTAATACACGCTTTTTAAGACATCTAAATAGCTGATGCAGTATTTCATTTATGACCATCCTGAGGAGAGTTTCTTTAGTCTGTAGACTCAGAGAAGGGAAGAAGCCTGGTCAGGTGGTTAAATGCACATCGGAAACTTGCAGTATTTATGACACTGCCTGTATCTATAGTGTGACCTTGAAGAACTGCCATGAAACCTCAGGACCTAGAATAGACCTTAAAGATGTCTAATCCAGCCCCTCCAAGGGCATGCTCTCTCCTCTGGGAATAGTTCTAAGGCTTTGCTCACACCTTCTATATCACACTTGGCAGATAATAATAATAATAGCCAACATTATTGTCTTAAAATATGTCAAGCACTGTTCTAAATGCTTTATATGAATCAGCTTATTTAATCCTCAGCATAGGCCAACGAGAAAGGTACTGTTTATGTTCTTATTTTTCTAGACAAGAAAGTTGATACCTAAATGTTTTAAGTTACTTATCCAAATTTACACACTAACACCACAGCCTGCACTTAACATTTTAACATTTAGAGTTCACCATTTTAACTACATATTGGTGCCATACCAAACTCTGTTTCTAAGACTTAAGCTACCTGAGGGCATAGACATTATCTTTTACCTTTGAAACACTCCACGCACTTAACACAGTGTTTGGTAGGCAGACAAAAGTACTGGTTGGGCTTCCCTGGTGGCGCAGTGGTTGAGAGTCCGCCTGCCGATGCAGGAGACACGGGTTCATGCCCCGGTCCGGGAAGATCCCACATGCTGTGGAGTGGCTGGGCCCGTAAGCCGTGGCCGCTGAGCCTGTGCATCCAGAACCTGTGCTCTGCAATGGGAGAGGCCATGACAGTGAGAGGCCCACGTACCGAAAAAAAAAAAAAGTACTGGTTAACAAGCTATAGTCATCAAAACAGTATGGTACTGGCACAAAAATAGAAATATAGATCAATGAAACAGGATAGAAAGCCCAGAAATACACCTGTGCACTATGGTCAATTAATCTACAACAAAGGAGGCAAGACAATACAATGGAGGAAAGACAGTCTCTTCAATAAATGGTGCCGGAACAATTGGACAGCTACATGTAAAAGAATGAAATTAAAACACTCTTTAACACCATATACAAAAATAGATTAAAGGCCTAAATATGAGACCTTACACTATGAAACTCTTAGAGGAAAACATAGGCAGAACACTCTCTGACATAAATCGCAGCAATGTCTTTTTCATTTTATAGAATGTGAATGCACCAGCTAATTTTCTATCCCACTAGATCTTTCTCCCATTTTCTATTCTGTCCTGGGCCCTCAGGAAGCTGACCTCTATAGACTGTTTCATGCAGGTCCCTTTGCTCTCTGGATTCTCATGGGGTCTGGCCAACGGAGGGGGCAGCAGGAGACTTGAAGGGTGGGAGAGAGAAAGATCCAAGTTCTTTTCCTGCCTCCATCACTTCTGCTCAGGGGGTTGGCAGTGGCTGCCTTGCTCAGTGGAAAATCACAGCATCTGTCAGGCAGCTACAGCTAAAGCTATAGGTCTTCTGGAGTCCTTGGAGCTACTCCCTCCCCTCACCCTTCAGACCTACTGGTGATAATCCAGCCCTTGTTAGCCCAGAGGTGAAGCATCATCCCTTTCTAATTTTCCTTAACCTTTCCCACAATGTTCAAATGAGTACCTTTGTAAAATTCTCTTTAATTACTCTGTTTGTGCATGCCATCTGTTTTCTGCCAGAAACCTGACTGATAAATGCAAATAAAGCTTAGAAAAATTAAGCAGTTTGCCAATGATCGCAATGATAATTATAATTGATGCAAACTTTGGCAAATTATTTAATTAGTCCATGCCTCGACTTCTCATCTGTAAAAGAGGGATGATAATACCTACTTCATAGATTTGTTACCAAGTACCTGGCACGTGGTAAGTACTTAATCAATTCCTATTAGAATCTGGTGCTAGGAACTTGGATTCATTGCCATTTTTCAAAGAATTTGAACCTTGTAGAAACAAAGAAAAACGCAAATAAAACAGTATAATTCAATCTAGTCTCAATTTAATTCAGAATTAACAGTGCTAGACTGACTTGCCTCTTCTACTATGAATATTGCTTAGATGTTTAGGGAATGCTCAGGCATTTTAATATTGACCCCAAAATATATAAATTTAAATCTGCTATCCCTCAGACACATGTAACATATGGTCAAATGTGGAAAACAGTAAACTAGTTAACCATTTTAACATATTAATATCCACATTGAGTTCTGTGGATAAAGAGAAACTGACCATATTGACTACACTGGCAAGGAATTATAGAATATTGGCAATAAAGTGGTCCTAAGAAATCATTAGGTTATTCCCCTCTCCTTCTGGAGGTGAGAAAACTGAGGCTCAGAAAGACAAAACCAGATACACAGAGTTGCACAATTGGCCAGTGACTACTTAGGTATAAGAATCAGAACTCTTAACTGCTAAACAGTGAAAATATTGATCTAAAAGTGTTGACCTCTTCAAGATGCTCACATAAATACTAGTGTAAATGTTTTAAATCCATTTCTTTTTATATATTTTTTTTCATTTAAATATTTATACTTTCACCCAGGTAAATAGTTTCATAAAATAATATTTGGTGATATAGTGAATAGGACTCCTAAGAATATCTAAAATATAAGACAAGTAACCATGATCCAAAGAAATACAAAAAATTCAAATTTACAAAAGAAAACCTTTAAATAAGAGTTCCTATCCTTTGGGATTTCATAGGCCAATAATTTTGTTTAATTTTGTGCTATGCATCTACTGGAATGGCCAAACTCTGGAACACTGACAACACCAAATGCTGGCAAGGATGTGAAAGAATAGGAACTCCTCTTCACATGATGGGAATAAAAAATTTGTAACATTTTGGAATATAGTTTAGCAATTTCTTATAAAACTAAACATACCATTACCATACGATCTACCAATTACACACCTTGATATTTACCCAATGGAGTTGAAAATTTATGTCCACACAAAAACCTGTACATGGATGTTTGCAGCAGCTTTATTCATCATTGCCAAAACTTGGAAGTACCCAAGATGTTCTTCAGTAGGTGAATGGATAAACTGTGGTGTATCCAGACAATGGAATGTTATTTAACACTAAAAAGAAATAAGCCAGCAAGTCATGAAAAGACATGGAAGAACCTTAAGTGCTTCTTGCTAAGTGGAAGAAGCCAATCTGAAAAGGTTACATACCATGTGATCCCAACTATATGATATTCTGGAAAAGGCAAAACTATGGAGACAATAAAAAGATCAGCAGTTGCCAGAGTTGGGACTGGGGTTGGGGGGAGGGATGAATAGGCAGAGAACAGAGGATTTTTAGGGCAGTGAAAATACTCTGTGTGATACCACAATGATGCATACATGTCATTATA
Source organism: Mesoplodon bidens (assembly GCF_964165515.1). Classification (NCBI taxonomy): domain Eukaryota; kingdom Metazoa; phylum Chordata; class Mammalia; order Artiodactyla; family Ziphiidae; genus Mesoplodon; species Mesoplodon bidens. The sequence goes on along the minus strand of NC_138161.1, from coordinate 50,731,511 downwards.
TATTTGTCCAAACCCACAGAATGTACAACACCAAGAGTGAACCATCATGTAAACTATGGGCTTTGGGTGATTATTATATATATGTGTGTGTGTGTGTGTGTGTGTGTGCGTGTGTGTGTGTGTGTAATATTTAATCAATAAAACAGCAGAAATTGTCCTTTTACAAGAGAGAAATAAGCTACTAAAATGATAGAGTAAAAAAGCAGGCCCACCCTGACCCTTATCAGCTAGGATTTATATATTTTATAAAAGAAAGCCATGTACAATATCTCCCAAATAAGAGTGTAATAATATCAGAATAGGACAATTATCCCCTGCCCCCACATCACAGGATAGAACAATTTCAAGTACTAGCTATTACAAATTGCTGCTGTAGAACACTGATATTCAGCATTAAGTGGAGAGTTTATATGTAACCATAAACTAAATATCCCAGAATGATTTTGATTAGTTGGACCCACTTATCACACTCACATCTGAGTATTCGAGGGATCTGTTGTTTGCCACAGGTGTCTAGTTTTCTGGGCTGTCCTGGAATGAAATGGAAAGCTTTGCTTCAGGCGTCTCCACTTCTTACCCACAGACAGAACTACACAGAATCCCAGAGATTTTATCCCAGAGACATACTCTTTTCCTATTGAACAACTATGTTTGTTCAACCATTACCAACCAGTCTCTCAGGAGTTTGAAAAAAACATACCTTTAACTGTTGCTATCCAATGACCTGGGCAAATGAAATCATCCTACTTTACTTACTTGGTTTTAACCGAATTTTGCTTCCTTGTCAATAAACTTTGTCAATACTGCAATTCATAGAGGAATAGAAAGGAACTAATTTAGCTATAAATTGCCACTCTTTCCTTCTTTTCCAAATTATTTTTCTTTTGTTTCCAAAGAGTTCTTTCCTATAACAGTTGGGACAAAGACATTTTTGCCCTCTCAAATCTTCATCTTTCCAGAGTATATTCTTATAGATATTTATTATCAAAGTTCCATAATCAAGGACATAATCAAGACAGAATAAACGAGAGACAATATTGGGTAGAAGTGCCATGGGAAGTGACTCCTGTCCTGAGGATATGTATATGATACTTCAGAGAGTGTTAAGATGGACCACAGCATCTTAGCATCATAATACAAGAGCCACCTAGGCTACCTCTTCGACAGTATTCCCTACCACTCTCACACTAACTCATCCACATCTCCATTCTCTGGCCCCCTTGTTGCTCCTATAGAATAACAAGCATGCCTAAGGGTATCGTATCTACTTTTTCTGCTGTTTGGAACACACTTTTCCCCACAGAGCTGCAAGATTTATTCCCTTACTTTATTTGGGTTTTGACTGTCATTTCAGATGACACTACCTAAAAGTAGCACCTGCCTATCATGCTCTATTTCCTCTGCTTTACACTTCTTTTAAAAATGTACTATCTGAAATTATAAGAATATTATCTTATCTGTTTATTGCTCTCATTTCTACTACATCGTAAGACCTGGGAGGGCAAAGACTTTGTTGATTTTGTTTTTCACTATATTTTCTGTTCCTGGAGAAGTACCTGGAATATAGTATATACTTTGTAAGTTTTTGTTGACTGACAGGGTGAATGAGTGAACAAGTGATTCATACCAACCTTCCAGTTTGAGAGTTCATTTGCATTGTTCAGAACTGGATTGTTTTCTCTTTTACCCATTCCTTTAACAGCTTTAGGAAAGAGAATACAATTATATCCTTACATAAGGAATAATTCCTAGATATAAAACAAGTCAATGAACCAAATTCTCTTCATCTCCCAGACCTCAAAAGAGCATTTCAATGCCTCCTCAGATCACTAAAAAGGTGAATCTTTGTGTTGGGTAAGTTCTTAGGTGGAAGAAATACATGCTAGTGCAGAGGAAGATGATAATACATGACTCTGTCCTCTTTCAAGAATCTTTATGTTCTGCCTCGTGGTCAAAAGGCAGTGGGTTTCTGGCAATCAATTTTCTTATGGATTTCAGGAACTCCATTTTAGCCCTAAAAGTCACATGGCGTCACAGCATAAAGAGCTGGAACTTCAAAAACCTCTAACACCATACACAAAAATAAAATCAAAATGGATTAAAGACCTAAATGTAAGACCAGATACTATAAACTCTTAGAAGAAAACATAGGCAGAACACCCTTTGACATAAATCACAGCAGTATCTTTTTGGATCCACCTCCTAGAGTAATGAAAATTAAAAACAAAAATAAATGAGTGGGATCTAATTAAACTTCAAATTTTGCACAGCAAAGGAAACCATAAATAAAATGAAAAGACAACTCACAGAATGGGAGAAAATATTTGCAAATGATGTGACTGACAAGGGATTAATCTCCAAAATATACAAACAGCTCAAGCAGTTCAATATCAAAAAACAAACAATCCAATCAAAAACTGGGCAGAAGATCTTAATAGACATTTCTCCAAAGAAGACATACAGATGGCCAAAAAGCACATGAAAAGATGTTCAACATCACTAATTATTTGAGAAATGCAGATCAAAACTACATTGAAGTATCACCTCACACTGGTCAGAATGGTCATCATCAAAAAGTCTACAAACAACAAATGCTTGAGAGAGTGTGGAGAAAAGGGAACACTCCAACAACTTTTGGTGGGGATGTAAACTGGTGTAGCCACTATGGAGAACAGTGTGGCGGTTCCTTAAAAAACTAAAAATAGAGCTACCATATGATCCAGCAATCCCACTCCTGGGCATATACCTGGAGAAGACCATACTTTGAAAGGATACAGGCACCCCAATGTTCATTGCAACACTATTTCCAATAGCCAAGACATGGAAGCAACCTCAGTGTTCACCAACATATGAATGGATAAAGAAGATGCAGCATATATATACAATGGAATATTACTCAGCCATAAAAAAGAATGAAATAATGCCTTTGGCAGCAACAGGGATGGATCAAGAGATTATTATGCTAAGTGAAGTCAGTCAGACAGAGAAAGACAAATATCATATGATATCACTTATATATGGAATCTAAAAAAAATGATACACATGAACTTATTCACAAAACAGAAACAGACTCACAGACTTAGAAAACAAACTTATGGTTACCAAAGGGGAAAGGTGGCGGGGGGATAAATTATGAGGTTCTCATTAATATATACACACTACTATATATAAAATAGATAATCAACAAAGACCTACTGTATAGCACAGGGAACTCTACTCAATACTCTGTAATAACCTATATGGGAAAAGAATCTGAAAAAGAAGAGATATATGTATAACTAAATTACTTTGCTATACACACCTGAAACTAACACAAAATTGTAAATCAACTATACTCCAATATTAAATACATACATACATACACACATACATATATAGAACAAAACAAAAAAGAAATAAACGAATGTGCTAAAGTGAGAGACACATGGCAGGCACTCAGGAAACATTTTCTTTCAGTACAACTTCCAAGAAACCACCTACTCTACACACTCTAAATCAGTGATGTTCAAATTGTAGAACTCTTGGGTTCTGTGGAGATGCCTATGTGTTTGGATGGGGGTAGTAGTGGGTAATGAGGGGCTGGCGGTGAGAAGGAATGCTGAAGGAGAGGACCCATGAATGAGGTCTTCAATCAAAGCAACTCCAATGTTTTCTGTTTTGTTTTGTATTTTGAAATTCTGAATGGAATTCTCTATTTTTTTAATACAGGAAACAGTTTAGATTTTGTATCTTATTATATGAAAACACACGAGAATATTAAAACTGTCTAACCATGCATAAAATATACCTGCAGTTAATTCACTGAGGGAGAGAGATGCAGTGGAGTGCAAACAGAAAGTAATGTTACTCCTTTTAGCTAATTCTTATTTGAATCTCCTCTTCTGACTTGTTTTCCTCTACCTCTCAATGAGGTTTCAGGCAGATCCTGTAACTCTCCTAGTCATTTTTATTAGTTAACAAATTATCTCAACATTCAGAGAATTAAAAAGTTTATAGTGCAATCTATGAACAAAATTTCAGCATCTCATTCAATATAAAACTTCCACCTTCCCTGGCTCAGACTAGGAAGACTTCAAGGGGAAGCAGAGTAGGTTTTCTCCATGTCACCTTTTTGTCCCTTTTCCCTATATTGTTCTTATACATAGTTGCAGGACATGAGGGTAGAGAACAGTGGTGAGGAGTTGGTAGAAAGAAAAGGGAGATAAGGGGCAGAAGAAGTCTTCCTTGACTAGCATTGTTGTTATTTGGCATGGGTTCCCTGTGGATGTGGCAGATGTTCAAAGCTGACTCTCTCACAGAGCACTTTGTTTTTTTGTTTTTTTCATGGAGCACTTTGGATGATTCTTCAGAGACCCCTGACACTGAAACTCTTCCATGACACAGGGAGTACCTCTTCTGTACAGCCACTTACAAATCTCCCTTTGATACCAGACTTCACCAGCCCATACCATTCAGATCCCCTCCTTAGAGGATCAATGAATCACCCAAGTGGACCTCTTCCTCATGGCACTACTCAAGATGACACCAGTCTTATCCCTCAAGTGGAATCTACTTCTTTGCCCACCTGAAACACGCAAGTATCCTTTCTCTACCAATGTCTGGGAGTAAAGGCCTTTTCCAACACATCACAGCCTTTCCTGCCAGAGAGAACTCCAACAAAATTCTCACTCTCACATATTTTATGAGTCCTTCTGTCCCTTATAATCTGGAACACATGTCCAGCTTTCTGATGGTTTTCTGGTGCACTACCACTTATTTGAGGAGTTGGGGGAAAAACCTATCCTCCAACTGGAAACAAGGAGAAAAACCTTTTTAATCTGATAAAAAAATTATCATTCTCCAATGTTGAAATCTTCTTTTATGTAGCCTGGATATGGATGATGAGTTATAATGGTACATTACTTATCCTTTTCCCAGCTTTACATCTTCAGCTATAACTAAGAGATACAAATCCCCTGAAATTTCACTGCTCTGAAATTACTACCAGCAGAATGTTGTTGAACGTTTCCATAATCAAGATTATAGCAAACACATTATTCTTATCATTTATTTCTTCCCTTGTTTTTTACACCTCTGCCTTTCTCCTCTCCTTCCCACTCACCTGAATAGCCAGTATTGACAACCTGGTGTATGTCCTTCATAACTCATAATTGTAACACATAATAATAAAAGTTTCTTTTTACTAACAGTGACCATAATCTTATGCTTATCATTCATTTGCTTATTTGTCTTCTGTTTTTATCATTTAATACTACATCTTGGAAATCTCTCCCAAGTCACCTATCCCAGAGAAAATCTTAAATTTTCCTTATTCTATGTTGTGAATTTATAATAATTTATTCAATCATTCTCCTTTTGATGGACATCCACATTGTTTTCAGTTTTCATATATCCTAGTGGTTTATTTTTCTGTAGAACAAATTCCCAGCTGAAGCAATGCTGAGTTGAAGAGTATGCGTATTTTCAATTTTAATACATGTTGCCAGAATTGTTTATAAGAAGACTATAATAAATAACATTTCTACTTGCAAAGTAAGAATCTACTTTTTATACTGACCCTATAAAGAATGTTATATCTTACAATTTTTCTCAACCTTATAAGTATAAGGAGTATGTCACTTTTTAAAATAAGTTTTTCCTGACTACCAATGAGGCTGGACCTCTTTCAATATGTTTATTGGCTCTCTGGATTTATTCTTTTGTGAACTATCTATTCATGATGTACTTTGTTCATTTTTATATTTTTTCTTGTTATTTTCTTATCAATTTATAAGAGCTCATTTTATTCAAAATTTGTTGATCTCTCAAATGTACTTTGAATATTTCCCTCAGTCAATCGTTTATTACAGACTTTGTTTATGGCATATTTTGCCCTAGAAATATTTTCTAAACATTTATGTGATTAAATATGCCTACTTTTTTGTTTTTGTTTTTGTATTGTCCAGTAGAGAGTTATGTCTTTATTACATAATCCTTCCAAACTTCTAGGTTATACATAGATTTATATAATTTTTAAATGTTTAAGTTACAATACATAATTCATCCCTTGCTTATTTTTTACATGAAGTAAAATCCAGATTTATTTTCTTTCTGAAAGATTGCCAATTGTGCTGGAGCTACTGATTAAGCAAACCTGTTATTTACCAAATGAAAAAACTACCTTTATCAAATCTTATATGTCTGGGTTCTATATTCTAATTCACTCCTTATTTTTTTCTGTTCCAGTGCCAACACCATACTGTTTTTACTGCTATGTCTTTAGAGTATATGTTAATAGCTGATAAAGCATGCCTCTCATCACTGTTTTTCTTTTTTGATAATTTTCTAAGCTATTTGCAAACAATTTATTCTTTCATATCTAATTTTTAAAAATATTATCCAGTTTCAAAATAGCATGTTATTTGAAGAAAATATTCCACCATAAATATTTGAAAAGTCACTCCAGTTGAATGGGGAGGGTGCTGATTTTATAAAATTAAGTCAATGGTTTCTGCCCTAGGTCTGATGACCAGTGAGCAGAAAGGACACTTCAGAAGTACTGGTGCATGAGGTATCACCTCACACCAGTTGGAAAGGGCATCATCAGAAAATCTAAAAACAACAAATGCTGGAGAGGGTGTGGAGAAAGGGAACCCTCTTACACTGTTGGTGGGAATGTAAATTGATACAGCCACTATGGAGAACAGTATGGAGGTTCCTTAAAAAACTAAAAATAGAATTATCATAGGACCCAGCAATCCCACTGCTGGGCATATACTGAGAGAAAACCGTAATTCAAAAAGACACATGCATCCCAATGTTCATTGCAGCATGATTTACAATAGCCAGATCATGGAAGCAACCTAAATGTCCATTGACAGATGAATGGATAAAGAAGATGTGGTACATATATACAATAGAATATTACTCAGCCATAAAAAGGAACGAGATAGTACCAGTTGCAGAGATGTGGATGGATCTAGAGACTGTCATACAGAGTGAAGTAAGTCAGAAGGAGAAAAACAAATATCGTATATTAATGCACATATGTGGAACCTAGAAAAATGGTACAGATGAACCGGTTTGCAGAGCAGAAATAGAGACACAGACGTAGAGAACAAATGTATGGACACCAAGGGGAGAAAGCAGCGGGGGTGGTGGTGGTGGTGGGATGAATTGGGAGATTGGGATTGACATATATACACTAATATATATAAAATAGATAACTAATAAGAACCTACTGTATAAAAAATAAATACAATAAAATTCAAAAAAAGAAAGTACTGGTGCATGACTCCATTTTAACTTAGAAAACCTTAAATTAGTGGATTTCATCAGTAATTCACAAATAACATTCATTCTGATGCTCACTTTATCTGCTCAGAATTGCCTTCAGAAATTTAAGATGTTTTGGAATCACTTATTGCAAATGAGCCTGAGAACTGAGAATGTACATGGAGAACCTAATTTCTATTCACCTCTAGTTCAAAGACTTTAATTAAATGTGTCTGCATGTGTGTGTGTGTGGTAGATGGGGGGGTGGGGAGTAAGGAGTCAGTGGAGCAGAAGGGAAATCAAAGATTGAAGCAGAGGAAAGAACAATAGGAAACAATAGTATGAAAATTGCCTTAAGTTTCCTCCTCTATTTGCTTGTGGTAAACAATTCCATACATTTTATTTTGGTAAATACAATTGACATCCCACTTTTCCCTTTTCCCCTAGTGCCACTTGCTCATAAAGAGGTCCCAAAGCCCTGTAGAAGTCGTCTATGAAGAAAAGCACTAAATGTTGCTCCTTGACTTTTTGTTGTTTTAGTAGTCTAATTCTTTGGAAACAACATTAAGGCAAATAAAGCCATTTAGCTTTTAATCACAGATGATATAAATCATCACGTCAGTTAACTCTAGGGTCCATAAATCTCTAAAAATATGGATTTATGACATAGGGATGCAATTTACCAGAACTGCCTTTTTAAAATCTGATCAGAATGATGGACTCTGATAGAACAGATTTTTGCAATTCTGCTGGCAACTGTATCAAAAATGGAGGCTCTCGGGGCTTCCCTGGTGGCGCAGTGATTGAGAGTCCGCCTGCTGATGCAGGAGACACGGGTTCGTGCCCCGGTCCGAGAAGATCCCACATGCCGCGGAGCGGCTAGGCCCGTGAGCCATGGCCGCTGAGCCTGTGCGTCCGGAGCCTGTGCTCCGTAATGGGAGAGGCCACAACAGTGTGAGGCCTGCGTACCGCAAAAAAAAAAAAAAAAAAAAAAAGGAGGCTCTCAAGCTCACAGTCTGTTCGCATATTAAGTATCAGCTTCACGTTTTCCCTGTTCAGACTAATTACTTCTTTAATCTGTGATTGCTGACACATGTGCAGTTGTACAAGTTTAAGAGGCAGGAAGATGATTCTGATACTCTTCAGTTTCATTAGTATATTCTATTTTAATTGTCTTCCTTGCTAAGGCACCATTATTTTATTTGATGATTTAATAAGCAGGAAATCCAACAATAAAATTTAAGTGTTTAAGATAGTTATCGATAAATGTTCAGTGTAACATAACCAAAAAGAGCCAAGTCAAGTGGATCCATTTAAAACACGGCTAATGTTCTGACGGGTAGTAGAGATTGGAGCTAGCTCTGATTTGCCTTGCTTAGCTTGTTCAGACCACCTATCACAGTAAACTTTCAAAATCTGTGCTCTCAAGTTTTGATCACTTACCCTAATCTCATAGCAGGCACGCACACGGAGTCAAGTGCCCTGCAGCTGACTGATATGCTGGTGCATTTTTAGAATGGAACAGAGTGAAGCTGAACCAATGCAGTGGCTAAAATAAGAAACCAATTTCAGTCCATTGTAAAGACAGCCACCCAAATCATTCCCCCAAATAATTCCAACTGTTGGGCTGCAATACTGAAAACACATATTTGTTCTTTTTTTGGCATGCATTTTTTATGTACTTCTTAGTCTTTCCCTCCTACTCACTGAGATCTCATCATCCTCTTGTTCTGGAGGTTTTGGAGCTGTTATTATATCCAAGCTCTCACATGATGCCTCTGTTAAGTTTGGTTCAGCATTTCCATTATAAAACTCATAAATTTCTGGAACAAACTTATTATAACCGTCTATGAGGGAAAAAATTGCTCCCAGGTGAAACTTAGTATATATTACATTCATTTTCAGTCTGGAAGGCACTTGTCTTCTTTAACATATTATAAAATAAAATTTCATACCATTGCTTTTACTTTCTTTAGTTGCTTCTGTCAGTATGATAACACAAAAGAATAAAGTGGGGAAGCAAAGAGAGCTATTCATCTCACATTTTGCCCATATTCTCCAGGACACTGTTCCTTTTCCATTCCCAGCCTAAAGTCAAAGTTTCCAGTCTTAGCACAGTGCCCTGAGTGTCACTTTCACCAGGTCTTGTTCTGGTCACTTCTAGAGTATTAGATTACAGGGATCTTGACCATCAGGGGGCCACACAGGAAGGTTTTTTATTTCCCTATTTTCAGGAGCCACTGTGAAAAAAATACATAAAATAAAAAACATTAAATATTTCCTAAAATTACTTCAGAATAGAACATTAAAAGGGATTTATGCCAATTCAAGCAATTCCATTTTTGGATTAAGTATTTAAATTGCACAGGATATTTCTTTAAATTCTTCTACTATTTGATGTTGGAGGGAAAGGAAAAGGAAAGCACAAGCAAGCTTGTAAAATGGGAATTCAACTACTGAATATTGTCACGATTTTCTTGTTTAGTAATATAAAATTAGAAGTTAGGTAAACAGTATTTTTTCACATACTTTGAACCTGAGAAAATGTTTTCCCTGGTTAAACAAACATGTAGATTTCTAATATATCTTCATAATTAATATATACAAATGGGATCAATGGTAATTAAACTCCCATTCCTCTGACTGAGTCTGAGGAGGAAATACACCACCTCTGGGAGATACCTTTAAGAGAGGAGGTGCCAGGGAAGACCTGCTCAGAAAAGAGGTTAATAGGGAGCCAGGGGCCTATTGAAAAAACTATTAACTGCTTGATCTCTGATTCCAGACCTAAATTTCTGTGTTTGTCATCTACCTTTTTCTGGCTCCACCCTGACATCCATTCCTATTTCTATGACTCCCCACTGGACAGGTGATTTGTAGAGGGTTAGTACAGGTCTTCATGGGCCAGGAACCACATGTAACTCTGCATCTGCCATAAAGCCACTTTCACCATGAGGCAAAGGATGCTGTGCCCATTAGCACTCCCTTCTTTGTTCTTAACACTTTGGCTGAGAGAAGGGGTTTTATATTTGTACCCAAGCTCAATCCAGAAGCCAGGGTACAAAGGAGCCAATAGACAGTATAAGCGTCCTGTTGGGATGGGCAAGTTGATTCAAAGACAAGTCTCAACACAAATGCAGGCATCTGCCTCATGCTAAAGAAAAGTAAAACAGAGAGGGCTGATACTTCATTGTAGATACAAAAGAAGCTATATAAACATCTCTTTCTTCATGTAGGCTATCAAATGACATTTAAATCTATCCAGAAACTTTTCTTTGAGAACTTATTTCAAGCCCAGCAGTGCACTGGAAGTGGAGAAAAGGAGTTACGTAGAAAAGGAGGACAATGTTTGTGCCCGGAAGCAGTCAACAGTCCAATCAAAAAACCAAAAAAAATCTCAGGAGTTTCAAATGAGATAATATTTTAAAAGTCACTTTTTAAATACTTAAATGCTATACATTTGTTAGTAGATACTAATAAGTAACTGCTGAAACAAAAATCAATAGATTTTACTTTTTCAGGAAAATTGCTTATCCTAAAAATAACACATCAGTTTAACACTTCCTACATAACATGGTGTATAAATAGCATTCATAGAAAGAGAATGGACTTTGAAGCCAGACTCATCTCTGGTAATTTACTAGTTATTTGAACTTGGCAGGCAACTTTCATCTTTTTGAGCTTAAACTTCCTCATCTACATAAATGGGAATTAATTTCTTCTTCAGATAGATGTATGGATAGAAGAGATGAATTAATATGCCCCAATATTTGGAGCATATTAATTAAAGTTAGTAGGCATTCCATCTACCTGCTTCTGAAAATAGAATATAATCAAATTTCTTCACACAGTGGTGATGAGACTGATGAGCAAATATGATGAGGTCTTTATTTTTGTTTGCTGAAGGGAAAGAGAAGTGCATTCTTAAAGTGTGCTTCTAAAACACCAGTGTTGTGTTTTAGGTCTTCTCTTGAAAAGAAAAACTGACCAAATATGAGTCCCTAATATCTGAATAGAAGATCATACTATCCTTTTAAAAGTTAGAACTCATTAGAAACCACACACTCCAGGAAACTTACATTTCACACTTCCATTTAATTTTATTTTGCTCAATCCTGGTTAAAAAAAAATACTCTGTGAACTTACCTTGAAACTTACTGATTTTATTACAGTGAGTTCCATAAACACAGGAGTCATGGTCCTTCTTTTCCTCTCACAAGTACAGAATGACGTCAGACCCAAAATCTAATAAGTTGCCTTCAGATTTCAATTCTGAACAAACCAGAAATAGCAGGTAAGAGCTAGCTGATTGCACCTGTGAAATGATCAACCTGCACTCCAATTTACCTCTGAGTCCCTTCTCCTCAGGCTTTACCAATCATTTGGCCCTTAATGGGTCTCTTTTGCTGTTTATCAGTCTCTCTCCCCATCAATTTTCATTGCTCTCTACAGCTTCTTTATCATTTTTTGTTGTCAAGAACATAACTACTTTTGGATCAGATGTTTGCCATAAATTCCTGAAATAGACATCTAGCCCATAAAGAATAGAAATGAATAGGCTAGTTTTAAATGTCACCAGTAGATAGTTCATTTCAGTAGGCGTGATTGTTAGTGCTTTCACATCTCTAGTTCAAAATTGAAATTTTTCCAGTGCCCCAGGCATAATTATTTTCCTCCAAATGACTTGGAAGCCAGAATTACAGCATCCACCTATGCATTATATTTGACCAAAACACTGACATCAAGCAGAATCACAAAAATCTATTTATGTATGCTCCTTAGTGTTGGCAGCCTTGATTTCTTAGGAAATATCATCTTATTCAGACAGAATAAAATTTGTTAGCATTGGCAATTACTGACTTCTGCTTTAAATTAATGTCCACATGTGAAAAAAATGGGGTTTTGTGATTCGGAATGTAGAGAAAAATGGCAATGAAACTGAAACTTTATATACCATATTTCAGCTGACAGCACAATTTAGGGTTGAGTCACACACCCTTAAAATGAAGGCTTCCAATAGAAATGCTGACAGGCTCTTTACTTATAAGGAAGTATTTGCCTCTAGAATAATAGCAATATATTATATTTAAATGGTTCCTTTTATAAAGCACTTTAAAAACTGTCAATCTGTATTTCTCCTTCCTATACACAAGTATGTCTCATGAAAGTCAATAGCAAAACTATATATCTATTATTTATTTAGTTAGTTATTATGTATTTATTACATTTATGAGATTCACTCATCATTTATTAGCCTCTGGGCACCTCTGCAAGTTCCAGAGCTAAAAAAAAAATAGGAAGATCGTTTGTGTCATTATGATTTGCAGGTTATTCTAGACATCATGAAAACAACACATATTGCTTCCAGCCTTATTATCTTAGAAGTTTAACATACCTTTAAAATATATGTACAGGGAGATGTGTGGCCAAGATGGTAGAGTAGGAAGACCCTGAATTCATCTCCTCCCACAAGCACACCAAAATTACAACTATTTACAGAGTAACTATCTGTGAGAATTACCTGAAGAGTACCAGAAAAGATTCCCATGACTAAAGACATAAAGAAGTAAATACGAGATTCGTAGGAGGGATGGAGACACAGTATCGTCAAGATACACACCTCTCCACACCACAAATGGAAGGATAATCATAATTGCAGAGGTTCTCTCCAAGGGATGAGGGGTGCAAGCCCTACATCAGGCTCTCCATCCTGGGGTCCTGTACCAGGAACAGGAGCTCTCCAAACATCTGGCTTTGAAGGTTAGTGGGGCTTGTGAATAAGAGAGCCAGAGGGCTACAGGAAACAGAGACTTCTCTTAAAGGGCATGCAAAAAAATCTCACACACTCCGAGTCCCACTGCAGAGGCAGTCATTTGACAACAGCATGGGTTCAACCCACTTGCTGATTTTGGAGAGCCTACCCGAGAGACAGGAGGCAACTTGGAATACCCCTGGGGACACAGACGCAGGTGGCAGTTATTTGGAGGAGCTCATTCTACCAGGAGAAAACCTGTGCTGGCAAGCATCATTTTGGAATCCTCTGTCTAGCCTATTAGTGCCAAGGACTTACCCATCAACCATCAGGTGGACACCAGTTCTAAGATTCCCCCCAGTCCTGAAGCTGACTGCCCCAGGACACAGCCTTACCCATGAGTGAGCTGGCACCACCCAGGGTTCTCTGGGTCATGTAGCTGGCTGCCTAAAGACCTGGCCATGCTTACCAGTGGAATAGCAACCATCACATGAGGCAAGGCTTCGCAGCCAGCCATACTTACTAGCACACCCACAGTAATTGGACCTGCCAATGAAAGGGTCCACACAGCCCACATAGCGGGCACCCCAGAGTACATAGCTCTGGTGACAAGAGGGGAGGGTGTTGCTGGGCCCCATAGAACATCACCTCCATAAGGCCACTTCTCCAAAATTGGGAAATTTAACAGACCTACCTAATACATAGAAATAAGCACAGAGAATTAGGCAAAATAAGGAGACAGAGGAAGATATTTCAAATGAAGGAATAAGACATAACCTCAGAAAAAGAAATAAAGTAAAAATAAGCAATCTATATGATAAAGATTTCAAGGTAATGATCATAAAGATGCTAGACAAACTTGGGAGATGAATGGATAAACACAGTGGGAATTTCAACAGAGTTAGAAAATATAAAGAAGAACCAAATGGAGCTAAAGAATACAATAACTTAAATTAAAAATGCAACACTAGAAGGAATCAACAGATTAGATGATACAGAGAAACAGATCAGTGAACTAGAAGACAGAGTAGTTCACCCAAGATGAAGAGAAAAAGAAAAGAAGAATTTAAAAAAATGACAGTTTAAGAGATCTCTGGAACAATCTCACCCACGTTAACAATCCCATTATAGGGGTCCAGAAGTAGAAGAGAGAGAGAAAGGGGCAGAGAACTTACTTGAAGAAATAATAGCTAAAAACATCTTTAACCTGCAAAAAAAAAGAGACATCCAAGTCCAAGAAGCACAGAGAGTTCCAAACAAGAGGAACATAAAGAGGACCACACCAAGACACATTATATTTAAAATGGCAAAAAATAAAGATAAAGAGAGAATCTTAAAAACGGCAAAAGTAATAGTTATGTACAAGGGAACTCTCAAAACGAGTATATCAGCTGAATTATCAGCAGAAACTTTGCAGACCAGAAGGAAATAGCACAGTATATTCAGTGATAACAGGAAAAAAAAAAACTACAATCAAGAATACTCTACATTTAACTCAGATTAAAGGAGAGGTAGGAGTTTTACAGAGAAGCAAAAGCTAAAACAGTTCATCACCATTAAACTGGCTTTACAAGATGTGTTAAAGGTACTTTTGTAAGTGGAGAAGGAAAGACCATAATTAAAAATATTACAAAAGGAAAAATCTCACTGGTAAAGGCAAACATACAGTAAAGGTAGTAGAACAACCACTGATAAAGCTAATAGAAAAAGTTAAAAGACAAAAGTAGTAAAATTATTTATATCCATAAAAGTAGTTAAGTTATACACAAAACCAAAAGATGTGAAATATGATATCAAAAATATTAAGTATAAGGCAGGGGGAGTAAACATGCAAAGCTGTTAGAATGTGTTAGAACTTAAGAGATCATCAACTGAAAATAATCATGTATTTATACTGGTTGCTATAGATAAACATGGTAACCACAAACTAAAAACCTATAATAGATGCAAACACAAAAAAGAGAAAGGAATAGAAACATAACACGAAAGATAGTTATTAAATCATAAGGGAGGAGAGAAAAAAAACTACAAAAACAAGAAAACAATGAACAAAATGGCAATAAGTATGTACACATCAATAACTACTTTAAATGTAAATGGATTAATTCTCCAATCAAATGAAAGATTGGCTGAACTGATACAAAAACAACACCCATATATGTACTGCCTATAAGAAACTCACTTCAGATCTAAAGACACACAGACCGGACATGAAGAGATGGAAAAGATATTCCATGCGAATGGAAACAAAAAAAGCTGGGGTAGCAATACTTATATCAGACAATATAGACTTTAAAAGAAAGACTATAACAAGAGACAAAGAAGAACATTATATAATGATAAAGGGATCAATCCAACAATTATAAATATATAAATAATCCGCATAGGAGCACCTAAATACATAGAGCACATATTAAAAAACACAAAGGGAGAAACTGATGTAACACAATAATAATAGGAGACTTAAACATTCCACTTACATCAACAGACAGAAAACCCAGACATCCGTACAGAAAACCAATAAGGAAACACTGGCCTTAAATGACACCTTACAGCAGATGGGCTCAATAGATATATATACAGAACATTTCATCCAAAAGTAGCAGAATACACATTCTTTTAAAGTGCCCATGGAACATTCTCCAGGATAGATCACATGCTATGCCACAAAATAAATCTCAGTAAATTTAAGATTGAGATAATATCAAGTACCTTTTCTGACCACAACACTATGAACTAGAAATCAACTACAAGGAAAAAACTGCAAAAAATACAAATACATGGAGGCTGAACGATATGAAAATAAGCAACCAAGCTTCACTAAAGAAATCAAAAAGTAAATTTAAAAACACCTGGTGAAAAATGAAAATAGAAACACAATACACTAAGTCCTCTACATATGAACCTTCAAGTTACGAACTTCCAAAGATGAGAACGTGTGTGCCAGCCCCTGTATGCCAGTGGTTGTACTGAATACTGTACTTTTCAAGGTACTGTACCATAAGATTAAAAATATTTTCTTTAGGGCTTCCCTGGTGGCGCAGTGGTTGAGAGTCCGCCTGCCGATGCAGGGGACATGGGTTTGTGCCCCGGTCTGGGAGGATCCCACATGCCACGGAGCGGCTGGGCCCGTGAGCCATGGCCACTGAGCCTGCATGTCTGGAGCCTGTGCTCCGCAACGGGAGAGACCACAACAGTGAGAGGCCCGCGTACCACAAAAAAAAAAAAAAAAAAAAAAAAATCTCTATTTTTTATGTTTTTTGTTTTTACATATGTATTATTTGTGTGAAAAGTATTATAAACCTATTACAGTACAGTACTATCAGTATTATATAGCCGATTGTGTTAGTTGGGTACCTAGGCTAACTTTGTTGGACTTACAAATGCACTCTCAGAATGGAACTTGTTCATATGTAGGGGACTTACTGTAATCAAAATCTATGGGTGGGCCTCCCTGGTGGCGCAGTGGTTGAGAGTCCGCCTGCCGATGCAGGGGATACGGGTTTGTGCCCCGGTCTGGGAGGATCCCATATGCCGCGGAGCAGCTGGGCCCCTGAGCCATGGCCGCTGAGCCTGCGTGTCCAGAGCCTGTGCTCCGCAACGGGAGAGGCCACAACAGTGAGAGGCCCGCGTACCGCAAAAAAAAAAAAAAAAAAAAAAAAAAAATCTATGGGAAACAGCAAAAGCACTTCTAAGAGGGAAGTCTATAGCAATACAAGCCTACCTCAGGAAACAAGAAAAATCTCAAATAACTATTTAACCTTACACCTAAAGGAACTAGAAAAAGAAGAAAAAACAAAACCCAAAGTTAGTAGAAGGAAAGAAATCATAAAGATGAGAGTGGAAATAAATGAAATGGAGACTGAAAACAATAGAAAAGTTCAATGAAACTAAGAGATGCTTCTTTGAAAAGATAAATAAAATTGATAAACCTTTAGCCAAACTCATCAAGAAAAAAGAGGGCCCAAATAAATAAAACCAGAAATGAAAGAGCAGAAATTATCACCGATACCACAAAAATACAAAGGATCATAAGAAATTACTATGAATAATTATACAACAATAAGATGGACAACCAAGAAGAAATGGAAAAATTCCTAGAAACACACAATCTCCCTAGAAGGAATCAGGAAGAAATAGAAAATATGAACAGACCAATTACCAGTTATAAAATTGAATCAGTAATCAAATAACTCTCAATAAACAAAAGTCCAGGATCAGAAGGCTTTAAAAGAGATTTCTACCAAACATTTGAAGAAGCGTTAACACCTATCATTCTCAAATTATTCCAAAAAATTGAAGAGGAAAAAATTATTCTAAACTCCTCCTATGAAGCTAGCATCACCCAGATGTCAAAGCCAGACAAAGATATCACCAAAAAATAAAATTACAGGCCAATATCACTGATGAACATAGATGCAAAAATCCTCAACAGAATATTAGCAAACCGAATCCAACAATACATTAAGAGGATCATACATTTAGGTCGCTTCCATGTCCTGGCTATTGTAAATAGTGCTGCAATGAACAATGGGGTGTGTGTATCTTTTCAAATTATGGTTTTCTCCAAATATATGCCCAGGAGTGGGATTGCTGAATCATATGGCAACACTATTTTTAGTCTTCTAAGGAACCTCCATGTTGTTCTTCACTGTGGCTACACCAACAGTGTAGGAGGGTTCCCTTTTCTCCACACCCTCTCCAGCATTTATTGTTTGTAGATTTTTTGATAATGGCCATTCTGACTGGTGTGAGGTGCTACCTCATTGTGGTTTTGATTTGCGTTTCTCTAATAATTTGATGTTGAGTATCTTTTCATGTGCTTTTTGGCCATCTGTATGTCTCCTTTGGAGAAATGTCTGTTTAGATCTTCCACCCATTTTTTGATTGGGTTGTTTATTTTTTTGATATTGTGATGCATGAGCTGTTTGTGTATTTTTCAGATTAATCCCTTGTCGGTCGCTTTGCATATTTTCTCCGATTCTGAGGGCTGTCTTTTCCTTTTGTTTATGGTTTCCTTTGCTGTGCAAAAGCTTTTAAATTTAACTAGATCCCATTTGTTTAGCTTTGTTTTTATTTTCTTTACTCTAGGCAATGGATAAAAAAAGATCTTGCTGAGATTTATGTCAGAGAGTGTTCTATCTATGTTTTCCTCTAAGAGTTTTATAGAATCTGGCCTTACATTTAGGTCTTTAATCCATTTGAGTTTATTTTTGTGTATGGCGTTAGAGAGTGTTCTAATTTCATTCTTTTACATGTAGCTGTCCAGTTATTTCAGCACCACTTAAACCTAAATGTCCGTCAACAGAGGAATAGATATAGAAGATATGGTACATAGATATACAATGGAATATCACTCAGTCATAAAAAAGAATGAAATAAAGCCATTTGCAGCAACAGGGTTGGACTCAGAGATTGTCATACTGAGTGAAGTAAGTCAGACAGAGAAAGACAAATATCATATGATATCACTTACATGTGCAATCAAAAAAAATGCTACAAATGAACTTATTTACAAAACAGAAATAGAGTCACAGATATAGAAAACAAACTTATGGTTACCGGGGGGAAAGGGTAGGGAGGAATAAATTGAGAGATTGGGATTGACATATACACACTGCTATATATAAAGTAAATAACTAATAAGAACCTACTGTATAGCACAGGGAACTCTACTCAATACCCTGTAATGACCTATATGGAAACAGAATCTAAAAAAGAGTGGACTTCTCACTGTTGTGGCCTCTCCCGTTGTGGAGCACAGGCTCCAGACACGCAGGCCCAGCGGCCATGGCCCACGGGCCCAGCCACTCCACAGCACGCAGGATCCTCCCGGACCGGGGCACGAACCTGTGTCCCCTGCATTGGCAGGCGGACTCTCAACCACTGTGCCACCAGGGAAGCCCTCAACTGGCTAAAATTAACAAATTTAACAATACTGTGTTTTGAAGGAGAAATAGATTAAGAGGATCTCTTTTTACACTGCAGATATAAATGCAATGCTTACAAGTTGTCTTAAAAACAAATTAAGATTATCTTTACAAGCTAAACAATGGCAGACTATGGCTCCAAAATTCCTTCCTGGGAAAATACTCAAGGATATCTTACATATGAGCATCACGGAACGACAACAACAAGAATATTCACTGCAGCACTAATTGTAATTACTAGAAACTGAAAACAATATAAATTCCCACCAAGAGGAAGATTAATGACTAAAATGCAACAGTTTAACACAATGGAATATTGTAGCATGGAATCACACAGAGTGATTTCAGTAATATAAAACTGAATTTAAAAAATAGCCCCCAAAGACTGTAACAGTATGACACCCTCTTATGAAGCTCAATAACAAATAAAACTAACAATACATCCTTTAGACATATAATTATGTTCAAGAGAATGATGAGCACAAAATTTAGGATAGCAAGGATCTCTATGGGGAAGTTGAAGGCTAGTGGAGGAACAGATTTGTGTGAATTATCGATTTGTTTTAGATATTCACTGGAATGTTCATTGTGTTATTTTATTATTTAAAAATCAAAAGAAATAGTTACTATAAAAGACAACATACGCAAGAAGGATAATGATGCATAATGAATGAAAAATTATGATTAAACTAATTCTGTATTTCCAAAGTTCTTAAATTAAAAAAAAATAAACGAGAGAAGAAAAGACAGGAAAGGGAAAAAAAGAAAGAGGAGGGAAGAAAGGAAGGAGGCAGGGAGGAAGGAAGGAAGTCTAGCAGGCAGGCAGGAAGTCTGGGTATATATTTAGTGTATTATTTTTGAGGTTTTATAGTCACTTCCATCCTTGGTAAGTTGTTGCTAGCTATCCCAGTGTAGGAATGGTTTCTAAGAATATTCCTATTACCTCCTCTATTGATTCCCTTGCACCTTGACGTACTGCTATATGAAGGTTTCCCCCAGTGCCCTCCACCAGAGCAAGTGATGAGCAGGGAAGAAAGATTTGAAAGATAATGTGTCAGAAGCCAGTCTATGGAAAATTCTTCCATTCATCAGAGATGTAAAATTATAAGCAGAAAATTCAGTTCTCATTAACACCTAGTCAAACTGGAAGTTCCATCTGTGAGGAATATATTTAACGATACATCATATACAACTATAAGTGTATAACACATTATTAAGGTAATTACATGAAATAGATTGCATGGAATCCTGTGTTTGAGGTCACAAACCTGCAACCACATTATAAACTACAAGCACAACTGTACATGAAATCATTAATAAAAATTTTTTAATCACTCACAATAGAGGAAAGATTTTTCTATTCTTGATATAGAAGTGATACTATAAAGTCATTTTCACATAAAGTGCTAAAGAGAATGCAGCAAAAAATATATATGTATATATAGAGAAAAGGAGTATTATATACAAAGTTGCACTAGAGAATTAATTTAAATGTTAGATTTTTTAAAAAGTTTTGGATGTTTGTGGTATTTCTCATCTTCTGAAAATCTTTAACTTGGTTTAGTTTTGTTTCCATCTTAAATAAATATTTATTTTTATCCTAATTTTACAGTTATAAATTCAAAAAAAAATTTTTAAAGGTAGCCCACCAAAATGGTACATAGGCTTCAACACTTTATAAATCTGGGTAAACCCCTTCCTGAGCCTTTAAAACACAGGTGGAATCATCTCCTTCTACTTATCCTAACCTCACTTTCTTTGAGTTCTAATTCTGGCTCTTTCCCTCACTTTCTTTATGTTTTCAACATCTCCAGTCAACAAGATTCACATCAGAATAATGGAGGATAGGACCACCTGATGTCCATTTAGATTTTCACAATCTTTTATTTTGTGAACAAGACGAACAGAAAACATTCATTTAAAAAAGACGTTAAAGACAATTGTTCTTTTTACTGATCCCAAAGTTAGAGAAGGTACTTTACTTTCTGTCATATATCAGACTGTTTAAACCCAACTGACCCTGGAGACAAGATTTCCATACTTATAAGAAGATCACTCAAAGATCCATCTTTAAAAGTTTGAGAATTTTCAAAAAACCAAAATGCCACATCAGATGACAGCTATTCTATGACATGACATCACTGACTGATGAAAATAAGAGGTAGGTAATTATAATAACAAAGCAAATACTCAGCAATATTTTTTTATTGATTTAAGTCAAGATTAAGGAAGGGCTTACAATGTGCTATAAACTTGTTGCATTTTCAAAATGCAAATAAATATGGTCACGTTTACTGTGAAATTAAGCCTAATGCAATAAAGAAAGACACTGAAATAAAATTTTAAAAAAGGTCTGAAAGAAGGCTCTCACTTGTGAGGCATGAACACTTGAATTTAGAATGCAGTTATTTTACTGCTATCTGTACCAGTGTTTCATTTTTAGCAAAGGCAAGGAAAATGAAAAATATCCAGGCAGTATGCATGTCATAAATGTAACTACTGTTTATTTTAAATCATTTCATTCCCTCGTATGCTTTTGTAAAGCAGCTGTTGCCATTGCTACACGTTTAGACCAAGCAATCAACCTCTTGCTTCAACATTTGCAACAAAATCCAAAAACCACAAGCTGCAATGTGTCTCTCTACTCATCTTGGCAGCTATGAAGAGAAATCAAGCGAAAAGCATTTTATGTGAAGGGGTAAAAGTTCCATCCACACTTACATTTATATTTAGCGGCATTGAGTTTGCAAGCTCCAGTTTTGGGATGAAATAGGAACAAAGTTCTCTGAAGCCCTGGTCTGAGAGACAACGAAAATCCATACGATTACAGAAAGCCATAAAACCTGCAGTTCCATCATGCTTTGCCTGTGAAGAAAACTGCCCTCCAGCATTTTAGCTGAATTTTGAAAGGAAATTTTATTTCAATATCCTTGTAAGAAATTTTCTTCACCACCTGTAGCTAAGCAATTTAGACTATAGGACGCTTGCTTGCTTCTCTGGATTCCAGCAGGAGCTTTTGGAATACTCCTAGTGATCAAATATTAGAATTTATAGATAGATAATGAGAGAGACAGAGACAGAGAAAGCACACCTCAATAGAAGTAAATGAGTAGATATCTGATAGCCCACCAAATATTATTTTGAATGTCAAAATTATTATTACTATTCTCTGAAAAAAACATTTTAACAAACATCACTTTTCAACACTTAGAGAAGAGAGTGGGCAAATGTCTACTTATTTCTATAAATCCTGTCTCCTGCTTTGATATGCATTTGTTATGAAATGGGTAGAGGAGCAGGGAAGACAGATTCCATCTTGCTCATCAGACCCATAGTCTGCATTCTGCTGGAGACCCGAGCGTGGAAGGAGATTGCTGTCTCCATTTGCTCACATACTAACTCTCCCAGTCCTGCAGAATAGGTTTCACAGATTTCTGGAATATAGATATAAGAATCCAGTTTCCACAGAAAAAAGCTCTCTTCTTCACTAAGATGAATTAGTTTCTCATTAATACTAAAACAGTAAAATTCATAGTTCTAATGTATAATTGTTACCCCTATGGAAATATCTCCATGAGAGCAGGAAGAGGTCCATCTTATTTACTGCTCCATCCACTACATCTAGAGCACATCTGACACTCGAACGTCTTTCAATGAATGTTTGTTGTTGAAGAGTGTATAGATAGAATTTATAATTAGGAAACACACTGACAATTTCCTACCAGATAAACTTTAAAAACAATTGTTTAAAAGTGGTAAATGTGCTTGATCTAGGTGTTCATGATATAAGATAGCATACTAGAGTGAAAGGTGAGAAATAACACATTCATTAAATAGGAGGCACTCATTAAATATTAGTTTTCCTTGTTCCACAACATTCCACTGACTGATTTTAAAATCATTAAGTCCATACACAACTCCCATTAAAATAAACCATCTCAGGGCTTCCCTGGTGGCGCAGTGGTTGAGCGTCTGCTTGCCGATGCAGAGAACACAGGTTCGCGCCCCGGTCCGGGAAGATCCCACATGCCGCGGAGCGGCTGGGCCGCTGAGCCTGAGTCATGGCCGCGGAGCCTGTGCTCCGCAACGGGAGAGGCCACAGCAGTGAGAGGCCCGCATACCGCAAAAAAAATAATAATAATAAAATAAATAAATAAATAAATAAATAAATAAAATAAACCATCTCATATACTTTAAGTTCCTTGAAGGTGCGGCAGTATCCATTTTGACATTTGAGTTTTGCTTTTCCAACTGTTAGCACGGTGCCTGGCACATAGAATATGCTTAATAAATATTTGTCAATAGGTGAATAAAATATAAATGAATGAATGAAAAAACACCCCAAATTATACATCCATTAATGGAAAATATTTTTGAAAAGTAACTTGTGTTTGTTTGTTTGTTAATCTCCTGACATGTGGTATTAAAGGCTCCTTTAAGGAAAACCATTTTCTTATAATTATCAGTGCAGAATAAAATAAATAATTTATGGATAATTACAAAATAGAATTTTACATACAGAAGTCCTTTTTAAAAAATGTTCCATGCAAGAACCTGACAATTGACATATTCCTAGATCCAGGAGCTACCCAGGGGTTGAAGATTCTCATGATGGCAAAACATCCTTGAATTTGCCCCACTCCTCCAGGAAGAGTTGACGGCAGATTTAAAATGAATGGGACGCTTGGCCACTGTGGCGAGTTCCAGGAGTTTGTACCAGGTGCTCCCTTTTCCTCTGTCCCGTTTGTTGCTAAGCAGCTGGTTGTTACTGGTGGCAAAGATAAAGTCCACTGTACTTAGACAAGACTCTCTTGGCAAGAGTTACTGTTTCCAAGCTCAAAAAAGAATTCAGGAGGTATACATCTATATCTAATATGTTAGACAAGTGTCATAATTGTTTTTCTCCACTAAATGAAAGAAAAAGGATGAGGAGAAATATCCAGCTAAAAAAATAGCATACCTAGCTGTAGGTTGGCAAATGTGAAGAACAATGAAGTAGTGCAATTAAGATGCAAAGTATGCTCATAATCTGCTTTGAAATATTTAAATGAAAGAAGCTATATCCCTGTAAAGAACTAAAATATGGATTCTGAGAGCACAAGATGGGGTACATACAGATGGGAGGGAAAGGAATTTCATTGTGAGGAGTGCCCTCACCACATGGGTAACATGCACTTAGTAAGGATTAGAATGGAACTCGAACTCATTTAACCCATTTTCTTTACAGTATTCTCCATCTCTCTCCTTTTCAGAAAGAATTCTAGGGCATTCTGTCTTTAACAAAATAGAGAAGTTCTCCTTTCTTGCAACTTAAAAAATATCTAAGGAGTACATACTCTACAAACTAAAACTCAATTACTAACCCTTTCACGCATACAGTTTTGCAAGTCAGTGGTCTTCTTACTGTAAAAATAAACTTCATGTCTTGGGAACGAACACCTCACAGCCACTAAAACTCCAACTCCAGTCTTTGGGAAGTCTCATGTGAGGTCCTGTCCCCACCTGCTACTCTCAGCTGGCTGTCTGCCAACAGCTGAGACAGATTCCCCCACACAGGAGGCTGGATCTTGGGTCCACAGGGTTTAGCAAAGCATAATCAAACTCTGTGCCCTCATCAACCCTGCCACAGCTTCCGGTGCAAATGTCCCTTTGCTCTCCTGCCTGATACTCAGCCCCAGCAGCCTAGCTTTTCAATCACAGCACCCCTGTGACAAAACGTGCAGAGCACCGCATGACTTCTTCAACCAGCTGGTTTTCCTAGCATTTGAATAAAAGTAAAAATAGAAAACAAAGAGGGAGAAGAAAAGCGACAAGCTGAAACCTGCGAAGAGAAAAAGGACAAGGTACAGAAAATTGGCTACAGAATGCTGGGGAGGGGATGGGGTATGATGAGCTGATACTGCCATCTAGTGGCTTCATGATACTCAGAGGAAATATACTAAATCAATCTCCCTCCACGCAGTGATGCATTTATTTTTTTAAGTTCTAGGGAAAAAAAGAATACAGTTGACCCTTGAATGATGCGGTGTTTATGGGTCCCAACCCCCTGCAGTTGAAAATCAGGTAGTGCTATCTCAGCCTCAAAAACAAAGGGATTAATAAATGACTCACCCAAGGGCAGGAAGCTGAAACAGTTTAGATAGAATCAGGACTCAAACCCTAGCTCTTTTCCTTTTTTCCTTTCTTTAAGTAGGACAGCTTTTTTTAAAAAAATAATTTTATTTTGTTTACTTTTTTAAATATTCTTTTCCATTACGGTTGTTTTTTTTTTAACATCTTTATTGGAGTATAATTGCTTTACAATGTTGTGTTAGTTTCTGCTGTATAACAAAGTGAATCACCTATATGTGTACATATTTCCCCATATCCCCTCCCTCTTTCACCTCCCTCTCACCCTCCTTATCCCACCCCTCTAGGTGGTTACAAAGCACCGAGTTGATCTCCCTGTGCTATGCAGCTGCTTCCCACTAGCTATCTATTTTACATTTGGTAGTGTATATATGTCAGTGCTACTCTCTCACTTCATCCCAGCTTCCCCTTCCCCCTCCCCGTGTCCTCAAGTTCATTCTCTATGTCTGCATCTTTATTCCTGTCCTGTCCCTAGTTCTTCTCATTTCACAAACTGTGATCTCTAAATGAACACAAACGTTTTCCCACATTTAATTTAAAAATCTGTAAAATGAAAATACAAGTACTGTATTTATTGAAAAGAATAATCTGCATATAAGTTGACCCATGCAATTCAAACCGGTGTCATTCAAGAGTCAACAGTACTTGTCAAAATGAGCCAGGACTGTGATGGGGACAATATTTTTTGCCTTAGTAAACAGATTCCCCCTTCTTTGGTAAAAAGGGAAGGATATAGAAAACATTTCCAGAGCTGACTTGCTGCCTTTACAAGTGTGTCCTCAGCTTTTCTATTTGAGACTTCAATAGATGCCTTTTTCTCTTCAAACACTGGCTTCTCCTATCCTAAGGTTGCCAGGTTAAAAAAAATATATATATATATATATATATAATCATAGTTAAATTTAAACAACTAACAATTATTTAATATGTCTGTTCATGCAATATTTAGGATATACTTATATTAAAAATTTTAAAAATTCATCCTTTATCTAAAATTCAAATTTAACTAATCACCTTGTATTTTTTTTATTTGAAAACCCTACCTCACTCCCAAGTAATGGCAAAATTTTAGCTAAGTTTTTATTAGCACTAACCTGAAATGAAGTTGTCTATGACAAAAATATATTATTTTTATCAGGTTTGCTACCATGACTATTATTACAGGTGTTGGTATGATAAACACTAGAAAAAGAATAACTAATAATAATGATAATATCTTAGGCATTGAATTAAATTAAGTCCATACTGATCTGTCATAGTGAATTCTCATTTATTCTGTGACACATATTTAGAGCTAAGAGCTGGTAAGAAGCAGAGAAGGTTTGAAGATCTAGTCATTTAAATATACCCCAAACTAATAATCACACAGTGATTAGAAACTTGTAAGTTTGTTAACTTGACCTTAATATCATTAAGAGCTTACATATAGGTGAACAAAGAATTATGAATTGTGAGTAAAAAAGAGTCCTGTCCCAGAAAGACTCTTCACTTGCCAGGAAAACAAGAGTCTAAAAAATGACCTAAGTGTCTTAGAAGCTTTATATTTCAGTTTTAACATACTTGACCATTTGACAGATCGAAATTTGCTTTTTAGATTTTGACTTTTGATAAGAACATTCCTCTCATTTCACAGCCCTGAAGGACAAAGTTTAAATGTCCCACTGAACAAGGATAATTTGTCAACTGTTACAAAGATGCTGTGGGTTGAATGATCTTGTGTATTTAGGACAAACTATTCAATTGATGGATGAGGCCAAATCTTCCAGAATTTATTGCAAACATATTTTGGATGTTGTACAATTGTGGCCATTTTTCAGTTTGTGTCAGTCATCAATAATGACGGAAGGGCTCCATACAATGAGAACAATAAGCTCATTTGGTGTTGAAATAGCCACAGCCCCAAAGAGTACTTCTGAGTAAATGATCAACACCATTTACTGCCCTTTGGCTGCTTGCTCTAATTCACCTCAAGCTGCCAGCGACTTTCACTTCTTCCCTTGCCTCTTTCTAGGTAGGAGCTGAAATAGAAAATGTGAGCCTTCCCATCCCCAATTCTCACATATCCCCTACACAGCAACACCATATTAATATATCTCTTCTTTACTCAGTAATATTAGACAAATAACCAACTTTCTGTGGCTTAATTTTGTCCATTCAAAGTGGGATGAAATCTAAGCTGCCTTGTCTAAATAAAAGAGCCTAGTAATAGTAAGTCAATCCCTTTGAAATTCCTGTAGTAGACCACATTCCTCAGGTTTAAATTCTTCCCATTATAAAGGATGCCTTGGTCCCAAGTTGAGCACATTTAGAAGTTCCAAACCTTAGAAACTGGGAACCTAACACATTATGCATATAACTGTATTCTAATACAGATTGTTGTTTCTTGACATAATAAGTGTAGTCTTCCATAGGGTATCAGTTCAGATCATCTTTTTCTATTGATTTATTATATAAACTAGGAAGTGTATTATCTTTATTTCTATTCCTTCTTTGATTGCCAGTGATCCCAATACATATCCTTACACTTAGCTCATCTACCCCTTGTCATGTAGGTAGTAAAAAATAAACAAACAATATAAAATAGTATTAGAGAAAAGCCTTTTTATACTAATCCTTTATTGTATGAGAATTATTCCCTTTAAACATCAATTTGTGTACTTGAGATTTTTTTCAAACATTTATATATATGTTATCAACTAAATTATTTTTAGGTTATGAAAGCTACATTAGTTTTACCTAGCCAAGAAAATCATTTTATAAGTAGAGAATTCTATAAAATAGAAAATATAAGATTTGCCTATTAATCTCAACAGGCAAATGAGTGCCTATGAGTGTCAAATGACTTAGCATGGAGTATAGAAAATATATTTTTGGGAAATGTTTTTTTATGGGTCTCCTTTGTGTATATACATGTCTTATGAGCAGAGTTACTGAGTCTAGAGTTACTCTAGACTATTATTTCAAAATGTATTTTCAAAGCATTCTTTTCAAGAGTGGAAAACAGCCTTGCAAGATAGAAATAGCATCACCTTCCTAGGCAGAGGGAAGATTTATTTGATGCCCAATATAATAAAGATAATAAAAATATAGTGAGATCTCCCTCTGGGCAAAGGTTGGGCAGGTTTGCTTGCAACCCCTTTAAAGGTTGGGATTTCTTATCTGTGACACAAATACACTGTATGCCCAGCATCTACCTGGGTCCATCTCCAAGTGACCACCTTGGGATCTGGGGGTGGAGATGGAAACCAATGCAAACAGGAAGCTTATGCTGCCTGTCTTGCCATGAATAATCAAGTATTTTGTCTCTGAACCAAGAATCTTATGTCTTTTCATAGGATAATATTTCAGACCCTCAGGGTTCTTGACATAAAAACATTAGTGTGAACATTGTTTTATTATTTGTAGGTCTTTACAATTCTGAGGTAGTATTGTTACACTTTGAATTACCTTACAAACTGATAATGTATGTGTCTGTGCTTTTATTTGGGTTTATGTGTGTTGTGGGGAAAAGAGCTGAATTAGGATCTCCCTAATGTAATTTTGCTAATATGGGCAACACAGTAGCATGCCTAAGTCCAGTCCTACCACTTCTGCAGCATTCATAAGACTCCTAAAGATGGAAATACAGTTTAGAGGTTCTGAGTCTAGACTGAGGAGTGATGTTGTGCTGTCCCAACCCTACTGTCTACTGGCTGTGTGATCTTGGACAAGTTACTTCACTTTTCTTTGTGGTTAGTAATACATACCTCATAGGGTTGTTGATAAAATCTGGTAGTCAGTTATTGTACTGTTTTTACCCTCATAAGTCAAGCAAATCAAAATAATTCAGTTCTGTCTGATTTAACTGAGTCACAAAGATTTGAGGCAAACTACGTATTGGATAAATCTGGCTTAATGCCTTAATTTTATAAAGGTGACAGGGCTTCCCTGGTGGCGCAGTGGTTGAGAGTCCACCTGCCGATGCAGGGGACACGGGTTTGTGCCCCAGTCCGGGAGGATCCCACATGCCGCGGAGTGGCTAAGCCCGTGAGCCATGGCCGCTGAGCCTGCGCGCCCGGAGCCTGTGCTCCGCAACGGGAGAGGCCACAACAGTGAGAGGCCCGCGTACCGCAATAAATAAATAAATAAATAAGAAAAAGCAATTATACTCCAATAAAGATGTTTTTTAAAAAAAGTAAAGAACTCAAGAAATAGAAGTAAATCATAGTATAATTTATAACTAAAATCAGTAAATAAAAAATGTGATGGCAGTCCAGTAGCCATAACTCATAACCTCAAAAACGTAGCTGTGTGTATTTATGTTTACCATATATATATATTTTCCTTTAAAATCACTATTATTTCCCAATTTCCTTCAAGGTTACTTCAATTTCCCTGTATGGGAGCCACTGCACTATATAAGTACATGCTAATTACTGTGTTTGTAAAGATGGTTAAAATGAGATTTCAAGTCAGTGACACTCTCCATTCCCCTAAGAAAAGCCCAATACATTTTCATAAGTGATAAAAAGCCATCAAGAAAGATTTTCATTGGAACATTTTAGTCAATCAAGAAAATCGAAAATATTTTATATACTGATCTTATCCTCTCTTTTTTCCTCCTTATACCTCATACCTCATACTACCAAATTCCTAAGGAACTTACATCTGACAGGTAGTATGGATGAATTGCTATGTCTGTCTAGGTGTTGTCAGGATTCCAGCAGCCTAAGTAGCCATTCCAGGAATTCAGAGTGAAGAAAGATGGTCATAATTCAAGAAATGGTCCTACAAAATCTGAAATGTTATCTGTTCCCACTACAGGACATCCTCATTCAGTAGGCTCATCAGGTTAAAACAGACAGAGATGAGGACCCCTACTGTCCCCTACTCTGTTGTACAACTCAGAAGTCAACAGAAGCCTTAAGTTTGGGAGTCTGCTTGTTACTTTTCTCGAACATATAAACAGGTTCTTCTCTGATTACTGACAGGGCTGATTCACAATCCGCACTGTTCTCACAATCATGGATTCAGGAAAGTGCTAATTTCTTTTCTTAAAAATCTATTTTTTAAATGGTGAGGACCAAGTGGTAAGAATTGTGCATGGAGAGGTGTGGAATCAAAGTGTCTGGAGGAAGTGATAATGGGGGGGGGGGGGGGGGCGGTCCTGTTCTGAAATACAGAATCCTGAGCCCATGGCCACTCTGAGGGCTGACTTTGTGTGTTCTGGCTAAGGGCATATTAATATATACTGCCTTCCTACAGCCAACAGCACAGCTGCAAGAAAAACAAAAAACCTCATTATTACAAAAATGCTATTGATGAAGCATTTCAAAGTTGTACTCTTAAAATATCCCTTCAGAGCAGAGTTTTGAAAGGCTTTGTCCTTCTCCATTTCTAGGGAGGGAACTGAGGCATGGGGAGGCTAAGTGAGTTGACCAAGGTCACTCAGGAAGTCAGTGAATTAACCAGAAATGGCACCCAGGGCTCCTCCCTCCTACACCACAGCTCTAACCACTGAACCATGTTTCCTGATGGCAGCGAAGCATTAGACCACAGCGGTTTGCCAGCAACATCAAATAGCATTTTGCCAGTGTAATTTACCTCTTTCGGAGTTAAATAATAGTACCATTTTACCTTAATCTATCACTTTTCATCCCAGGGGAGCCTAAGTGCTTTAGTTATGAGTTTGAGCAGCTTACATATAAATCACGTCCCACATCATTAAAATGCAGCTGTCCTTGGAGTCAAGGTTACAGCTGTTAAATGTAAGTATCCCAACTGGTAAACATTTATTGAGCACCAACGATGTGCTAAATGTTAGAGAGAAGGCAAACTTTGAATTTAGGGAGTTTATAGGGAGTGGGAAATAGAGGAAAACTACTTAAAATCTTGATGACATATAGATAGAAATCAGACCGTTACTGGAACACGCTTTCGTTTCTAGTGAACATAATCATCAAGGGGTCTGAAAAATTGCTTTTGGTTGTACAATAAAGGACCCTTAGATAAATGCTCTAAAAATGTTAAAGCAATAGTTTAGACCACAGACAAAGCTATTTCAGACTCATTTCAAGACATTCCAGTAATATTTACCTGATTTCTCACATTTATTTCTCATTTTTCCTTGTGTTCTCAGGCACTTACAATGACAAAATTTAAATAGCCAAGTCCAATAAGTTTAATATAACTTGACTTGATTTTCCCATGGAGATCCATTATATAACTAGAAGCATTTATTCCGATGGCGGGGTGGGGGGGTGGGGGGAATGGATCCAGAATAGAAACAAAGCATACTTGAGCAACCAGAAAATAATGACATGGTTAATGGGAAAATAATAATTTTATGATAAATGCTTAAAATAGAATTATAAGGTTTTTTGACCATAGCTCCCACACCATACATATACTTTAAAATATGTGCCATAATAAATTCTATGCACCAAGTAGATGTGCCATAGAAATTATGAATGGAATTAACCAGGATTATTTTTATTTGCCTTTTTTTACACAACCACATGAAAAGTCAAAGGGAGGTAAAGGACAGTTCAAAGTAACAGAAAATCCCAAATGGGGAAGTGAGTCTCTATTACACCTGTCCAGCATTCTATGGCTTGAGAACATACTTTGGTTGTTTAGATGTCATTTTGTAGCACTTTATGCCAAACGATTGCTTTCAAAAATAAAAAAGTTGATCTGGTCTTCAGGGAGGAAAAGACACAGAAACATAGTAAAGGAATCTCTGACATGCTACGGACGTGAACCCACAAAGGGATCACATGGTCCAAAACACAGGGCTTGGGGATAGGCGTGAGAAGCTAGCTCTGCTCTCACTCTTCTCTCTGCTATCAAAATAGAGTAAAAGCAAAAACAAAAAAATCTGCTTAACCTTGTTGTCTTTGTTGATTCTCAGGTTCTTGATGGCTGACATTTCAGGAAGTTTTATATAAATAGCTAATAAAATTTTCCTACAGGAGGGTAATCTGAAAGAGTGAAACACTGGCTGAAAGAAAGAATGTTTCATTGTTTCCAAGTACCTATGGTACCATGAGTTAATATAAAGTCTACTCTGGATTGATAAATAGCTTAAAATAATTTGGAATTATTTTACTTAAAATATGCTTCTCAGACCTTAATTTTTCAATACATACATAAGGTTAAAATACATATATGTAGGCGTAAGTGTGATGAAGAAAACCTTGTTTAGCTGGTTTCAGTGAAAAGGTGAAAAGGTTTCAGAAACGTAAATTGGCAAGGTACTCAACATGACTCAACCATGTAATACAACTGCTAAAAAAGGCTGAAGGGAGTCTTAGTCCATAGTCACTTATCCATTTAGTCAACATCGTTTACTGAGTCTCTAGCTTGCACCCGACATAAAGGGGAATCCAGTGATGAATAATACCTTGTCCTTGTCTCAAGGAGCTTAGCATTTAGTGGGATAAACAGATGTAAATAATGAATGAATGAATGAATAAGTAAATCACCATTCGATGTGATATATGCCAAAATGAAGATGTATATATAAAGTGATTTTAAGAACAGAGGAGGGGGACAGGATGTAAGGGAAGATGTCTGAATTCCACAGAAGGAATAGGATTCCACCCGGAAAAGGTGACTCTGGAGTGGGAGGAGTGGATTTTAGAAGCAGGGTATCCAAAAATAAAGGTGACAGGGCTTCCCTGGTGTCGCAGTGGTTGAGAGTCCACCTGCCGATGCAGGGGACACGGGTTTGTGCCCTGGTCCGGGAAGATCCCACATGCCACGGAGCGGCTGGGCCCATGAGCCATGGCTGCTGAGCCTGCACGTCCGGAGCCTGTGCTCCGCAACGGGAGAGGCCACAACAGTGAGAGGCCTGCGTACCGCAAAAAAAAAAGGTGACAATTTTCCCATTCTACTCGGTATAAGCTGAATTCCACCTGGACAAATTAATTGTGTTCAAAAGAGACCTCTGTCCTGACAGGATTTGAAATCCTCTTTTTCAGTTGGAGTCAATGGGATTGAGGAGTCTTGAAGGAAGGAAAGAGGGAAAACATCTGTGTTCTCCTTAGATATTTAAATATTCTCATGTAAAAGAGAGAGAACAGCTTGGTCTGTTTAGCTTCAAAGAACAGAATGAGGAGGATTGTTGGGGAGAAATTAGAGAGAAGCAGACTTTGGCTTGATCCACAGACAGACAAAACTGCAGCGGTTCCCAAATACAATGAGATTTCACCACTATTGGAGATGTTGAGGCCAAATGAATTATTGTCAGGGATATTGCAGAAGAAATTTAACCATTATGTGGGTGAATTAACTGACATCTACAATTCTTATCTCTCCTGTGAGTCTATAAAATGTATTGTAAAACAAGCCCAAATAGTGGTGGGCTTGGCTTGCTTTACAAGCACACTGTTGTCATAGTTCAGGCAGCTATTGCAAACCACATGCTGGTTGGCTTATAAACAACATAATTTCATTTCTCCCTGTTCTGTGGCCTGCAAATCCAAGTTCAGGATGTCAGCATGGTCAAGTTCTGGTGAGACCCCCCCCTCTACATTGCAGACTGCTGACTTTTCCTTGTATCATCACGTGGTGGAGAGCAGAGAGAGGAAGCAAGCTCTCCTCTCTCTGTAAAATACAATTACATCAGGGTGCAGCAGGAGTACCACGAGCAATTAGCGACATGAACCACGAACAAGAAGGGAGAGGTGGCAAGTGGGCTGTATATTCGTCACCTCTGAATGAAAGCTTATTTTTCCCTTGACTGATATTGAAGTAAAGGCAGGCTGTTGGTTCATGTTGAAATGGAGAGAAAACTATGGTTTGACAACAGACAGGTAGCATCAAGTTCTTTCACAATAACCAAAATGACATGCTCCTTTTCATCTCAATTGTTTATCTAACTAGAAACCCAGTGTCAGAAGCATGTATCTGGAAGGGGACAGGAAGCATAGAATGGGAAAGTGAACAACTAAAGACTTAGGTATTGCAAGCTCATGGGTCCATAAAGTGTACGCAAAAGTGCCCAAGAAGCCACCAATAACCCCAGGTTTCTTGGGAAGAAAAAAAAATCTATATCTATATCTATATCTATATCTATATCTATATCTATATATATTGGAGGTGTTTTTTTTTTTTTTTTTTGGCTGCACTGGGTCTTCATTGCTGTGTGCCGGCTTTCTCTGGTTGCGGTGAGTGGGGGGTTGCTCTTTGCTGTGGTGTGCGGGCTCTAGGCATGCGGGCTTCAGTAATTGTGGCACGTGGCCTTAGTAGTTGTGGCTTACAGGCTCTAGAGCACAGGTTCAGTAGTTGTGGCGCACGGGCTTAGTTGTGCCGTGGCATGTGGGATCTTCCCAGACCGGGGCTCAAACCCATGTCCCTTGCATTGGCAGGAGGGTTCTTAACCACTGCCCCACCAGGGAAGCCCAAATTGCTCCTAGGTCCAATAACAGGAATAACTAGGACATCCTGAAGGTCTGGATGTTGAAGAACAGGAAAACTTAATCCATTAAACTGCTTCTGAAGCTCATCAAATAACAGATTTTTCACATGTTGTACTGAGGCTAGATGCATATTTACTCTTGACAGTGGTGAATGATGGAGGGTGGGACAACTTATGTATTGGAGTTGGCCCTATATATATATAGGGTTGGCCCAAACGTTCATTCGTGTTTATATACCTATATACATGCATACATATTTATCAATTCTTATTATTTACAGTAGTAGTAATTATGTTCTATAAAGTCACTGGGAACACTGAACTAGTGTATACCAAACAATTGCTCCTAGGGGAAATACAGGGTTAGGTTCCTGTGAGCCTCTGGTCACATTTTCATCAGTAGATCAATAAATAACCTTATTTTATGTGTGTTTCTGCTCAAAGACATCTTATTTAATGTATAATGTGATTCATTAACATTGGACTCATGGCCAAGAGCACTATAACTCATGCCTGAACAAAGCTTATCTCACTCATAATTTCTCTGTGAGGCACATCCCAGCCTTCTTACACTGAGGAACACTAGACAGCACTTCTGCACTATGCTTAAGGGGATTCTAAAAAACAAAATCGCCAACAAAAAGCACCAAATTACCTAAAACATGGCACTAACTAGACCATGAAAAGAATACTTGTTTACAGTATGAGATTAGAACATGCATTTTGGGAAATTCAAAATTTTTGTGGACTCTACATATCCACAAATGACCACAAAAGTATCATGAGTATTGATTTTACAGTTACAAATATATTTTAGCAAATAAGTGTATTTGCAAATACAAAATCTATGAATAATGAGGATAAACTGTGTGTGTGTCTGTCTGTCTGTCTGTAAATGCTAGGACTTTCCAATGAGAAATAAAGATACAACCTTTAATTGACATCAAGAGTTGACATTTAAGAATTAGGACTAGCACAAATAAAATACTTAAAGAAAATATAAACTGAAAATATAAGAAGACCATACTCAATGGATGAAATGATAATAAGAAGTTAAGAGTCATTTGGTGTGTTTCAAGGCAGCCATATATTTTTTTAAGTGGAATTTTTCTGGATTCTTGAGTCTAGCATAGAATTTGCCTAAGAGGGATGTAGTAGACAGGGTATTCCTGGGGAAGGTCCAGAGTGGGCAAAAGTTTAGAGAGAAGAATGATGCCCTGAGAACCCCCTACAGTGCTCCAGAACCAGCAGAATACAGAAGCAGACATGGGGTAGAGAGAGAGACTGAGCCAACAAGGCCACACACAGCAGCAGGCCTGAGGGCTTCATTCTGGAGTCAGAAATACACACCAGTCTGACCTTCACATTCTGATTTCAGGCTCAGGTTCCTACAGAATAAGGGCTGTGCCTTTCGTGTATACGTGTATTTAGCTAAATTAAGCATGGTGCACTATGCACAGAGGGACCCTTGATAAATTTGTTTCCTGGTTATTCCTTCACTTCTGCCTCGTACAAGAGAAGTGAATGATTATAGTTTCCCCCCCCGCTTTCCTGGCAGTTTCACAGTGTGGAAACAGCATGTTCCTTCTGGTTGCCGTTCCCTTCCCCCAGGATAAAGGAGAGAAAATGACTTGAGCCACAACAAATATTAGCCCAGGTATATTACTAAGCGTTCCCAAGGGAGTGGAGACTAAATAAATCCACTGTGTGGCTTTCAGAGGGGCAATGCCCATGAGGACTTTATTTCTGAACACTTCCTGAAAACGTGCCCATGATTAAATTCTTTGCTATCATTCAAAATTGGGGGATTCAACATTCAGCAATTTATATTGCACTGGAATGTCACAGACATATCTGCAATATGTTTTCCCTTCCTTAAACATACTATTTTAAAGCATATATGTGTTTTGTAGTTGTTGTTGTTGCTATGAAAGGTCCTATTTACAAAATGAAGGTAAGAAGATGGATGATGCTGGGGTAAAAGGAGAGAGTCATGCAATCTACTTGGGCAGAGGTCAGCAACATTTTTTGTAAAAGTCCAGATAATAAATATTTTAGGCTTTGCCTAAGAGTCATCTGCCATGTGAAAGCAGTCATAGGTAATACATAAATGAATGTGTGACTGTATTCCAATAAAACTTTATGTATGGGCATAAATATTTGAATTTTAAATATGTTTCACATGTTATAAAATATTCTTCTTTTTTTTTTCAACTGCTTACAAATGTAACATCCATTGTTACCTTGTAAGATATACAAAACAGATTTGGCCCACTGGCTGTAGTTGACTGACTTCTGTTCTTAGGTAAAAGAGGGTAAACACCTTGCAGAGAAAGCCTAGGAGAGAGAATCCTGGGGCAGATTAGGGGTATAATCATGAATCCAGGTAAGAAGACAAGGTTCTTGGACTCTGAAAGGCATAAGCACTGTCCCCAAAGGTATATTCTCCAGGGACTAGAGTCACAGACTTTGGCTGTTTTAGCAACTGGAAAAGATATTCCAAAGTAGCACCAAAATGATTGTTTCATCAGAAACCAAAGAGCTAATGCTGCCTTTCAAACTGGTACCACTCAAGCTCACAGTCTTAACTCTGGCTTGCCTGTCCCAAGCTCCTGGATTTAATTTAATTATCCTCACTGGCCTTTAACAGGCTCTGCCTCACTGAAATTATTTTTTGGAAAAGGCAATCACTTGGTGGGGGTCAGGAGTGGGGAGAAGAGGTTGGTTCTAGGCTCCTGGCTAAAAGTAAAGTCCATCAGCCATCACCCAGAGGTCACCCACTTTTATGAGTGATATTATTTTAATCAGTTTGGTTATCTGGTTTTTCAATTACAAACAACATTTCAGGGAGATCTTGGGGAATGGTTTATTTGATAGCTTAACAACTGGAAAAAAAAGAAAATAATTATGACATAAGGATGCAAAATATATAGCTGTCTGGGACCATTTAGTAAAGTGCATTTACTCTCTTTTATGTTGTGGTATAGTAGTTAATTTTCAAAATTAAAATGAGTCATCAAGAAATGCTTATATTTTGCTCATCATACTCTGCTTATAAAAGCAAGAAAGTTTGTGAAACATGTTTGGATTTTTGTAAATCAAAATTAGTTTAAAATTTTAAAGAAAGTTTCAGAGCTTAAAAGGATACATGTCAGTTGTAGACAAATTTTATTTTACTGCCTACCAACACCAGGCATTCTTTGCATACAGACAAGTACAGGCCAAGAGATCTTGGTAACTAGCCCAGTAAGTGTCCAGGCCATCTATAAGGCTGTCTGTAATGGCAGCTCAGATGCATAGGAAACCCAAGAGCTAAGCCAAATAACTCCTTAACCAAAGGATTAACTTTTAGAGGCACCATGCCAAAGGAAAGATACAAAACTCAGGAACTAGGAAATAGAGTTAAAGGTCAAATTCCAAGAAAGTCATCAATCATTCCTTAAAGTTGAAGAGTTGAAGCAGTAGAAGAGTGAACTGGAAAACTGAAAAAATAAAATGTCTCAAAGAAACAAGTGGATAACAGAAGGAGGGTTTTGCAGATAAGAGCATTTCACCTTTAGATGAAAGCTGGAATAGTGCCTTATCCGCATAATGGACTTCACAGGTGACTGCTCAAACCAGTCCACAACATGCAATCCAGTCAGCACTCTGATGGATCTATTGCACGTCTTTGTGTTGAGGATTCCTGGATTTAAGCCCATCCTTTCACTTTCTTATCTTTTTTTTTGAATTTTATTTTTTTATACAGCACATTATTACTAATCCATTTTATACATATTAGTGTATATCTGTCAATCCCAATCTCCCAATTCATCACACCACCATCCCCCCCATGCCACTTTCCCCCTTTGTGTCCATATGTTTGTTCTCTGTATGTGTGTCTCAATTTCTGCCCTGCAAACTGGTTCATCTGTACCATTTTTCTAGGTTCCACATATATGCGTTAGTATACGATATTTGTTTTTCTCTTTCTGACTTACTTCACTCTGTATAACAATCTCTAGATTCATCCACATCTCTACAAATGATCCAATTTCGTTCCTTTTTATGGCTGGGTAATATTCCATTGTATATATGTACCACATCTTCTTTATCCATTCATCTGTCGATGGGCATTTAGGTTGCTTCCATGACCTGGCAATTATATATAGTTCTGCAATGAACACTGGGGTGCATGTGTCTTTTTGAATTATGGTTTTCTCTCAGTATATATCCAGCAGTGGGATTGCTGGGTCATACAGTAATTCTATTTTTAGTTTTTTAAGGAAGCTCCATACTGTTCTCCATAGTGGCTATATCAATTTACATTCCCACCAATAGTGCAAGAGGGTTCCCTTTTCTCCACACCCTCTCCAGCATTTGTTGTTTGTAGATTTTCTGATGATGCCCATTCTAACTGGTGTGAGGTGGTACCTCACTGTAGTTTGATTTGCATTTCTCTAATAATTAGTGATGTTGAGCAGGTTTTCATGTGCTACTTGGTCATCTGTATGTCTTCTTTGGAGAAATGTCTATTTAGGTCTTCTGTCCATTTTTGGATTGGGTTGTTTGTTTTTTTTAATATTGAGCTGCATGAGCTGTTTATATATTTTGGAGATTAATCCTTTGTCAGTTGCTTAATTTGCAAATATTTTCTCCCATTCTGTGGGTTGTCTTTTCATCTTGTTTGTAGTTTCCTTTGCTGAGCAAAAGCTTTTAAGCTTCATTAGGTCCCATTTGTTTATTTTTGTTTTTATTTCCATTTCTCTAGGATGTGGGTCAAAAAGGATCTTGTTGTGATTTATGTCATAGAGTGTTCTGCCTATGTTTTCCTCTAAGAGTTTGATAGTGTCTGGACTTACATTTAGGTCTTTAATTCATTTTATTTTTGTTTATGGTGTTAGGGTGTGTTCTAATTTCATTCTTTTACATGTAGCTGTCCAGTTTTCCCAGCACCACTTTTTGAAGAGGCTGTCTTTTCTCCATTGTATATTCTTGCCTCCTTTATCAAAGATAAGGTGACCATGTGTGCGTGGGTTTATCTCTGGGCTTTCTATCCTGTTCCATTGATCTATATTTCTGTTTTTGTGCCAGTACCATACTGTCTTCATTACTGTAGCTTTGTAGTATACTCTGAAGTCAGGGAGACTGATTCCTCCAGCTCCGTTTTTCTTTCTCAAGATTGCTTTGGCTATTCGGGGTCTTTTGTGCTTCCAAATTGTGAAACTTTTTGTTCTAGTTCTGTGAAAAATGCCATTGGTAGTTTGATAGGGATTGCATTGAACCTGTAGATTGCTTTGGGTAGTAGAGTCATTTTCACAATGTTGATTCTTCCAATCCAAGACTATGGTATATCTCTCCATCTGTTTGTATCACCTTTAATTTCTTTCATCAATGTCATAGTTTTCTGCATACAGGTCTTTTGTCTCCTTAGGTAGGTTTATTCCTAGGTATGTTATTCTTTTTGTAGGAATGGTAAATGGGAGTGTTTCCTTAATTTCTCTTTCAGATTTTTCATCATTAGCATATAGGAATGCAAGAGATTTCTGTGCATTAATTTTGTATCCTGCTACTCTACCAAATTCATTGATTAGCTCTAGTAGTTTTCTGGTAGCATCTTTAGGATTCTCTATGTATAGTATCATGTCATCTGCAAACAGTGACAGTTTTACTTCTTCTTTTCCAATTTGTATTCCGTTTATTTCTTTTGCTTCTCTGACTGCCAAAGCTAGGACTTCCAAAACTGTGTTGAATAGGAGTGGCAAGAGTGGACATCCTTCTCTTTTTCCTAATCTTAGTGGAAATGCTTTCAGATTTTCAGCATTTAGTATAATGCTTCCTGTGGGTTTGTCACATATGACCTCAATTATGTTGAGGTAGGTTCCCTCTATGCCCTTTTTCTGGAGATTTTTTATCATAAATAGGTGTTGAATTTTGTCAAAAGGTTTTTCTGCATCTATTGAGGTGATCATATGGCTTTTATTCCTTAATTTGTTAATGTGGTGTATCAAATTGATTTGCAGATTTTGAAGAATCCTTGCATCCCTGGGATAAATCCCACTTGATCATCGTGTATAATCCTTTTAATGTGTTGTTGGATTCTGTTTGCTGCTATTTTGTTGAGGATTTTTGCGTCTATATTCATTAGTGATATTGGTCTCTATTTTTTTTTTTGTGGTATCTTCATCTGGTTTTGGTATCAGGGTGATGGTGGTCTCATAGAATGAGTTTGGGAGTGTTCCTTCCTCTGCAATTTTTTGGGAGAGTTAGAGAAGGATGGGTGTTAGCTCTTCTCTAAATGTTTGATAGAATTCACCTGTGAAGCCATCTGGTCCTGGACTTTTGTTTGTTGGAAGATTTTTAATCACAGTTTCAATATAATTACTTGTGCTTCATCTGCTCATATTTTCTATTTCTTCCTGGTTCAGTCTTGGAAGGTTATACCTTTCTAAGAATTTTCCATTTCTTCCAGGTTGTCCATTTTATTGGCATAGAGTTGCTTGTAGTAGTCTCTTAGGATGCTTTGTATTTCTGCTGTGTCTGTTGTAACTTGTCCTTTTTCATTTCTAATTTTATTGACTTGAATCCTCTCTTTTTCTTGATAAGTCTGGCTAATGGTTTATCAATTTTGTTTGTCTTTTCAAAGAACTAGCTTTTAGTTTTATTGGTCTTTCCTATTTTCTTTGTTTCTATGTCATTTATTTCTGCTCTGATATTTATGATTTCTTTCCTTCTGCTAACTTTAGGTTTTGTTCATTGTTCTTTCTTTAGTTCCTTTAGGTGTAAGGTTAGATTGTTTATTTGAGATTTTTCTTGTTTCTTGAGGTAGGCTTGTATAGCTATAAACTTCCCTCTCAGAACTGCTTTTGCTGCATCCCATAGGTTTTGGATCGTCGTGTTTTCATTGTCATTTGTTTCTAGCTATTTTTTGATTTCCTCTTTGATTTCTTCAGTGATCTTTTGGTTATTTAGTAATGTATTATTTAGCCTCCAAGTGTTTGTGTTTTTTACGTTTTTTTTCCCCTGTAATTGATTTCTAATCTCATAGCGCTGTGGTCAGAAAAGATGCTTGATATGATTTCAATTTTTGTAAATTTACTGAGGCTTGATTTGCGACCCAAGATGTGATCTATCCTGGAGAATGTTCCATGTGCAGTTGAGAAGAAAGTGTAATCTGCTGTTCTGGGATGTAATGTCCTATAAATATCAATTAAATTTATCTGGTCTATTGTGTCATTTAAAGCTTGTGTTTCCTTATTAATTTTCTGTTTGGATGATCTGTCCATTGGTGTGAGTGAGGTGTTAAAGTCCCCCACTATTACTGTGTTACTGTCGATTTCCTATTTTATAGCTGTTAGCAGTTGCCTCATGTATTGAGGTGCTCCTATGTTGGGTGCATATATATTTATAATTGTTATATCTTCTTCTTGGATTGATCCCTTGATCATTATGTAGTGTCCTTCCTTGTCTCTTGTAACATTCTTTATTTTAAAGTCTATTTTATCTGATATGAGTATTGCTACTCCAGCTTTCTTTTTTTTTTTTTTTTTTTGCGGTACACGGGCCTCTCACTGTTGTGGCCTCTCCCGTTGCGGAGCACAGGCTCCGGACGCGCAGGCTCAGCGGCCATGGCTCACGGGCCCAGTCGCTCCGCGGCATGTGGGATTTCCCCGGACTGGGGCACGAACCCGTGTCCCCTGCATCGGCAGACGGACTCTCAACCACTGCGCCACCAGGGAAGCCCTCCAGCTTTCTTTTGATTTCCATTTGCATGGAATATCTTTTTCCATCCCCTCACTTTCAGTCTGTATGTTTCCCTAGGTCTGAAGTGGGTGTCTTGTAGAGACTGGAGAAGATGTCTCTTCATTTTATTAGTTCAGCCTACATGTCATCTTTATTAATGTACATGTTTGTATGTTTTCATCTTTTTTCCAAGCTTCTGCCTTAACATATCTACAAAAATTCTTGGAGTTAAGTGTCCAGCTAGCTGTGAGAATATAATCATTGTAAGAAGGATGGAGATATCATACTGGATTTTACAATATATTTCTCATGTCAAAAATTCTCTTAATTGCACAAAAATATATTGTTCCAGAAATGCCAATATTGCAAACATACAATCTCAGATCTTCCCATTATAACTAGAAACGTGGCAAAGGTCTACCATAAAGAAGAACCAAGAATCTATTTAGCGTAATTCATTTTCTGTCTTGGTGGTTAAACATGTTCGATTACCAAAAATTAAGGCATGTTCCAATGTTTCTAGGCTCTGGTTGAAAACCTCTGAAGGTAATAATGGAAGACTCATAAATTTTTCAACTACTTGCTCTTTTATCTTGAACTTATACTGTTTAGTGTTGTTTCCTTTGGC
This sequence comes from Mesoplodon bidens, assembly GCF_964165515.1. Lineage (NCBI taxonomy): Eukaryota > Metazoa > Chordata > Mammalia > Artiodactyla > Ziphiidae > Mesoplodon > Mesoplodon bidens. The sequence goes on along the minus strand of NC_138161.1, from coordinate 50,688,693 downwards.
AAATAAAAAATTACTAAAGAGACTTTAACTTTGTTTCCAACGTATTTCCAGTTGAATGTTTCTGATTACTTTAGAGCACTTTCCCATGAGGCCATTTCTCTATCTCTGCATATTATATTCCAAAGTCCTAAAGAAATGGTCACTTGCCATCTGGCCATTAACCTACTTCCTTTCTCTTGCTTGGGATGCAAAGACAGAAATAATTAAGTCTACATCTTTTTTTTTTTTTTTTTTTTTTTCTTTTTTTTGCGGTATGTGGGCCTCTCACTGCTGTGGCCTCTCCCGTTGCGGAGCACAGGCTCTAGACGCGCAGGCCCAGCGGCCATGGCTCACGGGCCCAGCCGCTCCGCGGCACGTGGGATCCTCCCAGACCGGGGCACAAACCCGTATCCCCTGCATCGGCAGGCGGACTCTCAACCACTGCGCCACCAGGGAGGCCCAAGTCTACATCTTAAAGCAACCTTTGTGCTTGGTCCAATTACTCATTTAAATAATAAATAAGCCCACTAATACATTGCAATTCACTGTATTGCCTTTCACTAATTCACCAGTCTACTTTATTGAACAAATAAAATATTAACTCCATGAAAGCTGGAACCGTGTCTGTCTTATTCATTGCTATTTCAACATCATCTACAATATGTGAAATAGATTAATGTATCAATAAATATGTTAAATAAATGAATGAATAAGCCCTACTAACACTGTGCCCCATTACCCAATACCACTCCAGTCACATACACATAAAATTAATTAAACGTATTAAGACATATTACAGAAAGGTACAGCTTCATGAGAAATATAAAGCTTCACATACATCAGAAATACAAAGCTTCTCTTACTATTTTCTCTTCTTTGTAGATAGAATAATGGCAGAATCCTTTAGATGCTCTAGAATAATTTTAAAATATTTTAACTTCAAAATGAAAAACTTTAACAGGAATCATAAAAACAGAGAAACAGTGATAAGTGTATGTAAATACATGGTGTTTATCAACTAATCTCTTTAATAGACCTACTACCCAGTTTAACAAAGAGATAGTACAGCATACAAGGCAAGGGCAGGTGGCCCTAGAGTCAGACTGCCTTGGTTCATACCCACTGTCGCCAACAGTTGTCCCTGGACAACTAATTAAAATCTCTGGCTCTTGGTTTATTTATCTGAAAAGAGATAATAATAGCACCTACCTTACAGGATTGTATGAGGTTAAATTATTGTGCCTATTATTTGTCTATTGTCTCTCACTCCAAATCTACTCTTCTCTCCTCTGTTCTCTGGTGCTGAGAAGGGAGTCTGCAAACTACATTTCTCAGACCCCTTTGCCAGTGGACATCTCATTGTTCTATCAATAAGAGGCACAAAGAGGTAGACTGGAAAGTAGGAGGATGAAGAAAGGACCTCCTCCTGTTTCTTGCTGTTTTTGTCAGCATTATTTATGCCCATTTATTTGAGCCTCCAACTTATTTCAACACATCTGCCCTCTTAGAGATACTAGCAATAGACTGTCCATGCCATAGTTTCAGAGAACGGAGCACTGGCTGGCTCTATGGGGTTATTTCTCAAATTCATGAGATGTCAACTACAGCTGAGTAACCCTCTCATCAAAAGTCTGAGCACCCTCCTGTGATCTACTGGATTCTGGTAAACCCAACTCTGTTGCTCTCCCAGATGTTGGGGAGTAAAGTACATGTAGCTGCTTCCATATGGTTATTATCTCTGTTTCTTTCTTCAGCTCCCCCACACCTGTATAACCAGTTCCCTAGGTTAAATGACCCCTACTCGAACACCTCTTGTGGTTATTAGCTTTCTGACTGGGCCCTGACATAAAATAAGTGGATATTTGTAAAATGCTTAGAACATTGCATAGCACATGGTAAGTGCTCAATAACTTTTAGTGTTGTTATAAGCATAATACTGAGTTATTTATTAGGACAACACCTGATCTCTAGTTTCCACAGTCAGGTGAAAGGTAGCTGAATTTAGGAGAAAAAGCTGAAAATTATTCTCCCAGCAAATCCTGTGAATGAAACATACTAATCTACAACTAAAAAATAGTGTGCAGTAGGTATGAGATAAATATTTGCTGAGAATAGATGAATAAACATTCCTCTTAACTCTTTATTAATGGGCTTCTCTAGCTATCTGTAGTAAAAAAAAAAAAAATCATTTCTAACCCATCACAGACTGGTATGTGGTCCCCCAAACATGATCAAAATGTAGCTTGTGTCACCTATGAACCAGGACATGAGTTCAGTATACCCAAACCATTCTATACCCTGTTCAACAAAATGAGGCCACCAATCATGGGCATGAATGTTGTGGTAATATTGTATTGCCAATAGACTTTTTAAACCCTACTCTCAATTTATATACTTATCTGCTGTGGATTGGTTCCCAACAGTTTTAAATGTTCCAGAACACACTTTGAGTAGCACTGTTTTATAGTGAAATGGTGTTATCCACTCCTTTTGTTAGAAAATCCCAACTGAGTGAGAGGTTTGGTTCTTCCCTGATAGGACTCTGAATTCTCTTTAATTACAGAGTTTTCTAACTACATACAGAGAAGAAAAGCTTGAATTATATTGGAGAACATGTGAATGGTGAGTCATGTAGGCTACCATTTTAGAAAGGATGGTACATAACAACCTGGCTATGTTTTAGTATCTTAATTGAATTAAAAAGTGTCCCATTTCACCACCCTTCCCCCAAACAGGAACTACTAGCCATACCTTATACTTTCTAATCTTCATTTCTTTTGACATAGGACATCTTACACTACAATGTTCCCTTATTGTTCCCTACCTAGTCATCCTTCTAAGCTCAAACCCAAAGCCATGTATTCCATGAAGTCCGCTTGGATCACCCAGTAATACTCTATTTACCCCCACATACTTAATACATACTTCCTGGTACTGTAGATTTTTTCACTTTAATTCAGGGCTTACCTTCTTTAAAGATTTTTAGGTCCTTGAGGAAAGGACTCTTTCTTAGAAAACTTTGTGTCCTCCTAAGAAACTGCATGTGAGGCTCTACATCAAGGTGTTCTCTAACTGCAAAAGGGTACAGTGAGATATCCATGTTCATAGAGGATAGCAGTGGGAAAAGGAAGCATACATTCGATTACCAAGGAAGTACTAAATTTCAGTACACCATACTGGTTTTTTAACCAAACCATAGTGGGACCAATGCTTATAAAATATTTTGAAATCCTTGAGTAAAAGAGATTTTTATGAATGCAGAATAAAACAAAATATTTCCTGTTAGGAATAAAAAAATCATGAGGTATTTATTAATAGCCTGAATAATATAATGAATTATAGTTTTATTTTTAGAGTATAATAATAATTGAAAGTTAAAAAAATTTATTAGAGAATATAGTAAAATAATTTGCATGGAAAACAATTACTGGTGAGTCACAGACTTCATGTCAGGAAAATTTTTCCTCTTTATGCATGAGGAATATTTCTATCATCTTTGGCCAAAACAAGTAGATAAAAACTGAAGAGTTCTCTATCTATAAAGAAAGGATTTGCCAAACAAGATGAAGAATAGTTTAGTCTCTATCTAAATTATTTAAAATTCCTTAATCTTAACTGATTTGTTTTTCTTATGTGAAAATGTCAAGGGAATAGTAGAAATAATTCCATTGAGAGAACCAGGTTACATACATACATTTTTTTAGTTGTGGCCCTGTAACTAGCCAGTTTTAAAATTTTCTGCATATCTTTACACTCTGAAAATGAGATTTTAAAATATATGATCTCTATGTTTCTTTTCATCAGAAATAAGAAAAGTGTTTTTGAAATGGAAATTTCTCTCTAAGATGAGAAGGCTCAGTGATTGTTGAACTACACCAAGGGGCAATTTGACATTTCCCCAGTAGTTTTTACACTAAGTCAAACCTTTTGAAACTTTAAAGGTGATAGAAAGAAAATGATTCACGTTAACAGTTTCAAAATCTGCCTGGTTACTGGCATGCTTAGCAGAATTATTTTAACCCTAACCCTATCAGAACCTTCTTTTCAACAAAGTATATTCCTTTGCAATCAAACCTTCCTTTATATGCCATATACATCTCAAAAGTACGTTTTGACCTTGACTTCAATTTGGGAAATATATTTCATGCTATGGTCCATTTTAAGTAGAGCCTATGATAATGGAAGCTGATGCATAGCTAATTTCTGGTTAGTGCTTCATAAATTATTTAGACGACCCCTTTCATAGGAATGAAAAGAAAGCAATGTCCATTAAAGTTTCTCAGAGATTACACTAGCTTTGGCTGTGTATTTTCTACTTGTTTATAGGTTTTGTAGTGCCTCTTTTGCTATGAATATTCCTCCGGTCCTTGAGAATTATAAGATCCATGAAAATTAGTAAATCAGGGAGTGAGAGTCCCACTCAAATCTAATTCTATGCAAATACTACTGAGGATAAGACAGACAAATAGACCATCTATTTGTTTCCTCCTTCCTCATGGCAGGGATGTGAATGGAGACCAGCAGATGGTACGTTGATCAAATAATCAAGAGAATTAAAACTTATATCCATCCTGACACCGAGTGCAGACAAGGCACATGCTTTTCACATGCTTCTTGTTTGTGTTGCTTATTTTGTTTGTTCTTAATGTCAGCAGTTATGTATAGTTAGCTTTACTTTTGAGTCTTATTGTACTAAAACAATGGTTACTGAAGTATGTAGGTGAACTCTTAATAATAACAGTTATAATTATTATGAAAAGCTATAGAAGTTGCACCCCCATACCCACTGCACTGTCATAAGTATATTTGTAAAGATATGAAAAAAAGGAGCTTACCAGAGTTGTGAGTCTACTGGCATATCTCTATGCAAAAGGTCAGCAATGAAAATTGCATCAAGAACATCATTTAGTCACAGAAGACAGACTGATGACATCTCAGCCTATAGATACCTTCTGTGCCAGTAACTTTAACTACAAGAATTGTCTTTTGCCAAAAGTGTCTAGATAATGCAACTCTAATATATCTTAATTGTATTATAGCTGCTACAGCAGTTTGCTCTGTATTTTCAGTATTTTTCATTCAATAAAAACACTAGATGCTAATGCTAAAAAACAAAATTTAACTGAGTAAATTTTAAAGATCTTATTGTCTTTAACATTTCATGAACTGTGCAGCATCCCACCTAGCAGATAGAAAGGAGCTCTGAGGAGCTGTACAAAATGAAAGATTTTTTATAGGCAAAAGGGAGTAGGAACAAGGAAGTTATATTAGGCAAAAAAAGAGGATTGGTCATTGCAAGGATACTTTCCCTTAGGTGATGGCAGGGGTCTATCAGGCAGGTGACCTAACTAGTGTTGATCAGGTGATTCTGGATTGACTGCTTTAAGATTCCATCTCTGGGAGACTGAAACTATAATCAAGTTTTGGTTTGGTGAGGTGGTGCTTAGCATAAGTGACTCCATTTTGGGCCTGTTATCTTATTTTAAACACTGAGAATGAAAGAATTGTCCAGTAGGAGAGAAGAAAAAGCTACATGAATATTTGAAAAAGCATGTACAAACACTGTAATAGAGATGAACAATGCACACTGGTAACACAAAGGAGGGAAAGACTAACTTTCCTTAGCATTGGAGGAAGTTCTTACAATGAGAACATAGTTGATAAAGTTCTTTGTGATGAGTAGAAATTTTCCAAACAGACAGTTGAGTAGAATACAGGAACAAAAGAGGCATGAAACAGCATGAACCAACAAGATCTGAGTACTCCACGGGAAAATTAGAGGGCCTCACCGCCCTCTACACCATCCAGTAATTTGGGAATTTATGTCCTAGGCAATGGGAAGCCCCAAATGCTTTCTTAAAGAACTGGAATAGTATGATCATGTTTGCCACTTGGAGATCATTCTGGCTGAAACATACAGAATTGACTAAGTCACACCAATTAAAGGTAAAATGAGTGGTTTGGAGAGACTTGTTATCATGGAAGTTTGAACTAAAGAGGTAGAAGATGGTAAAAGGAAGGGACTAATCTGAAAGGCTCTCAAGAGGAAAAATGGACTCATAGCAATGACATTGAATGAAATGGATTCACTTATTTTCTCAGCACTTTACCTAGGCAGTTTACTAGTCCTTAGGGATACAACTAACTTGAACAGATATAGAATTTATGGCCTAACAGGAGAGACAGAACTTTAAACAAGCTTTTACAGTGGAATGTAAATGCTTTGATGGGGTAAGATGGGTTGCTATGGCAGCAGAGCACAGAGTCTCCAAACTTAGACAGGAGATATGGGAATATTTTGCTGGGGAAATAAAATCTAAACTGAGACCTAAGAGGAAAGGGGTGGAGGGGAGATTTGCAGGAAGAGATGAGAGCATTTAAAAAGGGCTTGAGGTCAAAAATGGTTTTCACAGGAGAGAAAACCTGAAAGAATTTGTAAAGAGATGAGAAGAGGTAAGAAGGGGAAGCAGAGGTCAGAAGAGTGTCCTGAGCGCTGTATCCATCTAAAGGGTAATGTTGAACCACTGAGACAATTTTAATCACAGAAATAACACATATATTTGCATTTTAAGAAACTCACCCCAGATGTGATTTAGAGAACTCATAGCTAGAAAAGGCCAGCCCTTGTGTTTTCTGTATCACGGTATTCCTCACACTTTGCTCAGCTTATTTGTTTAAAGGCCATTCCTCTCACTAGACTACATGATTAAAGCAGAGAAAGCATCTTTCTCGTGCATTACTATATTCCTGCACAGGTACTCAATAATGTTTGGATGATATAATAAACAAATGAATAAATGAGTGAGGAACAATTAGAATGCTATTATAGGATTCCACCAAGGGAATGTGGGAACATTGAAAGAATAGAGGTAATTGACATAAAGATAATTGGACAGCTTCAAGAGATATTTAGAAGTGCAATTGACAGGTCATTGAAAGTGATGAGAATAAAGTTACGAAAAGGCAAGAATACTTTCTAGTTTACTGTCTTACAAAACAAGGATAGTGATGCCTTTATCAACTGTCTCTACTTAGCCAGCCAACTTTTATTTCCCATAATGCTCTAGCACTCAGCTTTATGCTCTTCACCATTTCCTTCGCAAATTATTCCTTAGACTGCCCTGGACAATTAGTTACCATCTTCAGATTGCAATTTATTTCCCTTGAGCTCCTTAAAATCAGATATAAAACTCACACTTTCCAAAGATTTGAACAAAGAAAAATAAATTATAAAAAAATTTAGGAAAAATTTTATAAGCTAGAAGAAAACACAACTGAAGCTCAAATTTAAAATAAGTGGAAATTGAGTGGCAATCACCATTAGAAATTATGATTGAGGATGAATTATGTGTAAGACCCTGGATAGAGATAATTAAATAATTGTATTGTTTTATTTCAGAGATAGGACATTTATGTCCCATAATGCATAAGAGTATAAAGAATAGAAAGCAGTATATGATAAGTACCAAATGAAAGGTAAAGAGAGTAAGGTCTACCTGAACCCAATTGATGAAAATATTTCTTTGTCCTGGAACACAGGGCAAGTTGAAGGAAGGACCCGGGACACTCCATATGTCCTAAATCTCTTCTCAGTAAGGCTTTGTGTCCCTGTTAATGACTATATCAACCCCTGTCTAGTGTGTTTTCCATCACAATAATATCATGAACTCCAAGTTCAAGATTTTTGCTCCAACCTGCAGCTGGCAATATTCCTGAGCAGACATAGCTAATACCCAGCAGCTGAATGTATTTAGATTGATAGTCAGAAATATTCATGGTGCCAAATGTGAGAGGCACTGATATTCATGCCACTCATCAAATGAGCAAATTAGTTATTTAATTTCCCCAGTCCTAAGAATCTCAGCACCCTCATATCCTCTTTGCTAAAAAAAAAAAAAGTGATATCTGGAGAAGTGAGATAAAAATCAGAACCTGTCATCATCCACATAGAAACTAAACTACTGGCATTAATATTTCTCTCCCAGTTTGGCATGTTCACCTTAATGAAAATACCAGAACGGCAAGCAGTTTTCTTCCTGGCTCTTAGGGAAATAAAATGCAGCAGAATCCTAATGCTTTTAACATGATCTATTCACTTTGGATAATATAAAGTATCATGGGAAAAATGAATGAGAGAGATGAAAGCATTACAAAAAATGACAAAATGATAGGTGATATAGTAGCCAAAAATGGGAATGTACAGAGAGGAAAAACAAGACCCCTAAGAAATAAACTATACATACATGTCTTCATATCTCTTTTCCACATGAAGCTCATGTGTGTGTGTATATGTATGTGTGTGTGTGTTGCTAGTGTGGTTAGCGCTGTTATTTTTTAGTGTTAATGGAGAAATAGCTAGCAGCCTTTTCTTCCTACTAAAGATATTTTCCAAGCAGCACATTAAATATGTATATAGATGAAAAGAGAATTATATGTGTCTTTTATAGGAGCAGAAAAATCCCAGAAAGGGAAGGGGAGAAAGGATAGCAAAAATAAATAAATCAATCAAAAACTGACATGGAATTGAGGTGGGACTGAGAAAGGAGGATGCAAATAAGTAATACTGGAGAAATTCAAATGGCTTCAAGTGAACAGAATAAAAAATTCAAGCAATGTAGGAATTCAACAGAGAAAAATGAGGGTAGTAACTAGATGGAAATGAGGGCTCTGATATCTAGGTGTCTTGGTGTACTTTACTGTTACTTTTCACGGATTTTCAAGGATTTTGTGAAATTAAAATGAATAAAGAACCTTAATCAGACAAACTTTTGCTCATTAAAAGGTGGGACTTTTTCAGGTTATATTCATAAGAGACTGCCAACCAAATCCTGTCTGTCACTATTGTGGAAACTTATGGAAGACCCACATAGAAAGCGGGTTTTTAGAACAGGACGTGGTGGGTGAAGAAACAGGGCAGGCTTACTGGAGAAGCACAGGAAAAGGGAGTAGTTGACTCAGTTTCTAAAGCAAACTTGAACGTAAACAACTGAGTTAACACATTCACATAAACCGCCTTCATATGTCTGAGTAAACAGAGAAAAATCATCAAGTATCTCCCTTTCTCTAATTTTTGAATTGTGAGGAAACTTCATGCATGGCTCCCTTAAAGGCAATAAAGCATGGGGTTAACACTGAACCCGTCAGAAAAATGGTTGACTTCCACATCAAAGTAACATTTGAGGAAGCACAGTGGGGTAGGGAGAAGGATAGTAGAGGCAAACAAAAATGGTTTGAAGGCCAGGTCTTTACTTATTCATCGTGTGATTTTTGTGTGGTAACTTATCTGAGACTTTGCTTCCTCTTTTACAAAATGCAGACAGTAATATCTATTTATGCAAGGGTGTTTCAACACGTGAATACAAGTACAGGCATACCTTGCTTTATTGGGCTCTGCAGATATTGAATTTTTTGCAAATTGAATTCTTATGGCAACCCCACATTGTCAGATGACGGTTAGCATTTTTTAACAATAAAGTATTTTTAAATTTTTAACAACGTGTATTTTTATGCACGTTGTTTTTGTAGATATAATGCTATTGCACACTTAGACTACAGTATACTGTAACCATAACTTTTATTTGCATGGGGAAACGAAAAAATTTCTGTGACTTGCGTTATTGCCATATTCGCTTTATTGTGGTGGTCTGGAACTGAAGCTACAGTATCTCTGAGGAATGCTTGTAATTTGTTCATTCAATAAACACTTTTGTAATGTCACAAGTATTGATGGTTCAGGGGTGAACAAGCAGAGATAATACCTGACCTCGTGAGACATTCTAGTAGACAGTATAGTAAATACATAGATGTTCAATGAACTGCAGCTAGTATTTTGTTAAAGGAATAAGAAATGCATTCAAGGTAAAGAAAAGAAAATCCCCTGGACACACCATAAACTATCACCTGCAGGTAGGTGAGTCTTTGCTAAATGGAAAACAAATGTGGCTGATTTGGCATAAACCGTAGTATTCTGATACATGTACTGACAAGTTCCACAGAGTAAGAAAGCTAGCTAATGAAAGAGGTAGATGAGAAAAACGTGCCTGGCTTTAAATGTATGTATGTGGCTTCTGTAAAAATCCACCCCAGCTGCCCCATTACATATTCAACAAGATTTCCTACATTGAAGAAGCAGATACAGGTTGTGTTACTGCTTCCCTACTGACTCACTTTGAGTATTAAGAGGGTTTTCAGTATAATAAAAACAAAATTGAATACCTCTCTGGGCTGGTGAATAGGCTGCATTACTTAGCTCACTGCAGTAATAGAAAATTGACTTATTAAAAAAAGGATCTCACAGTCCATACTCCTCACGGTGCCAAGTCCAGGGAAAATTTCTTCTCCCACCACACAGCCACAGGAGCTGCCAAAAGCAAAGACCTTGAAATTGAGGATAGCCTTTCTTCTGTTTTCAGAAGTCTCTGGCATTTAACTCTAGCTTCTTGGGATGCTGTTTTATCGACAGGTAATGCTCCAGACTAATTACTTCACCCAGAAGAAAAGCCTTTGCAGAAACCCTGTGTAAATGCTCCAAAGCTTTCTTTCTTCTTTTCCAAGATTCTGTTTAGGTTGTTTATTACAGTGATAGCTCTGTTGAGCTGGCCTGCAGTTCCAGAGGCCATCTCTAAGCTGAGGCATTAGAGGAGCTCCCAAGGAAGCACTGCTCAATGCTGAAGAAATTAAAATTACTATTAGTCTAGAAACCTCCTGAACAGAAGCAGCCCTATCTCTGTGCAGGATCCAGCAAGAGCTTGAGTGGAATTTCTCATTGAGATTCCAAGAGCATGCCTACATTTCCACGGTGAAAATGCATTTCCATTGTGAACAGTACAATGAAGAAAGTTTAGGGAATAAAGGGCAACAATTCTCTAAGGAAATGAAATTTAAAAAGAGGTCGAATAGGGGCTTCCCTGGTGGCACAGTGGTTGAGAGCCTGCCTGCCGATGCAGGGGACACGGGTTCGTGCCCCCGTCCGGGAGGATCCCACATGCCACGGAGCGGCTGGGACCGTGAGCCATGGCCACTGAGCCTGCGCATCTGGAGTCTGTGCTCCGCAACGGGAGAGGCCACAACAGTGAGAGGCCTGCATACCGCAAAAAAAAAAAAAGAGGTCGAATGGAATTAAGGAGGCAAGGAGGATGAGGAGAGTTCTTTACAGGGATGTTTTTCTACAATAATCAAAAGATCTTTGTGAAAAAGAGCTATATGATGGCCAAAGATATATGTACATTCAATTCAGTAAATGATACACCAAAAAGAAAACAGTAGTCAATTCTGTTTATTAGAGTTATAGGTGTTTTTCTTCTAATTTCACCTATGGCATTATCTCTTTATTCTAAAACAATGATGCATCAATTGGGTCAATAAATAAATATTTTTAAAATAAGATGAAGTGGTAGGCACCATGAGTCCTCTCTAGTCCATGTCCACATGCCAGTCCCATCTCCTCAGTCAGCCCCTTGTGATGCCGTTCTTTACAACTGACCCACTAAATCCACATTCAACTCAGGACCTCATTAACCTTCCATATGAGGATGGCAGGGCTGCAAATCACGAAATCACTTCAACTAGGACAATAAAAAAGGAGTGATTTATTTAGTACTGGGATAGGGGCTATGGCTTGGAACCCAAAACCAAGAAAAGCAGTGGACCTGAAAAGGGATTGGAACCAAAGTTATTCTCTCAAATCTCTCTAGAGTTGTTGGTCTCTCATCTCTGACTCTTTCTACACATGCTTCATCACTCTTTCTGCAAAGAAGCTTCTTCCACTGTTCTGTTCACACAGTGGAAAATTGCCATCCTCTACCCACTGGTTCTATTATGTCTAATACCAGATCCAGGGGAGAAATAGAGAGGATATGGGGACTTGAGTTCAAGCACTGGCCCTTATCCATCACACTTGGATTTTTTTTCTGTGACAGTAAATTTTGTTTAGAGTTCTCCACTGATGACAAGCAAATGCTAGAAATCTTACAAGGTTCTACTGCTCTATGACATGCAACCTCTCCAAAACAGAAAGTCAAATCTGGCTACTACTCCTAGGCTTCTGTGTCTAAGCAAAAACTTGAACTAGGACTTTACCCATTCCAATGTTCTGGAGCTAATAAGACTAATAGATCTACCTTTCCACTCTCCAGAATAGCCATTTCACAGTACTTCCTCATCCCCTTCCTTTAAAATCTCTAACACTTCTTCATACCTCATTTAAAAACATGTATAGTCAGATGAAAACTACCTCAAACTTCCACCACAAAACACAGATATTTGCATATATAGTTCTACCTTTCCTCATGTTACAATGGATAAAATTTCCATACATTTATCTCATGCCAAACCTTCTAGCTATGCTCTATATCTGTACTGTCCAATGCAATAGCCACTAGTTTTATGTGGCTATTGAGCAGTTAATACACAGCTAATCAAAATTGATGTGTACTGTAAGCATAAAATGCACACCAAGTTTCAGACCTAATATGATAAAAAGAAGGAAAACTATCTCAATAATTTTATATTAATACATATTGAAATAATAATATTTTGATGTTTGGGGTTAAATCAAATATTTTTATATTAGTTTCACTTACATTTTAAATAAACTTAATGTGACTTCTAGAAAATTTTTAAATTACATATGTGGCTCAGATTATATTTCTATTGCACAGTACTGCTCCATATCCTATCCCTGCTTGCCATTTCCCACTGCCCCCCTTCCCAGCAACATTAGTTTCCCTCTCATTCCTGGATCATTCTCATTGGCACACAAAGACACTTTTTTATTGTTTTTCAAATAAGGACATTCTTTGATTTTTCTCCACATTTCTCCATAACTCTTCAGCACAGACTTCCTCAAAAGATTTGTCTATAATTACTATCTCCATTTCTCTACTCCTATTCTCTCCTAAAGACCACTCAAGTTGGGTTTACATCTTTTTATTGAGGTCACTTATGGCATCCATCTTGTCAAATCATATGGTTGGTTCTATTCCCTTCTTACCCAACCTCTTGACCACTCACTCCTTGAGATACATTTTCCCCTCATCTCCTCTGACTATATAATACTCCCCAGTGTCCTTGCCTGGCTTCTCTTTTTCTTCCTGACTTAAAACACTTCAGTGTCCTAGAGCACAATCCTAGACCTCTTATCTATTTTCACTCACCTAAACTTCACTCAGTTACTCATCCAGTCCTGCTCTTGGTTTTAAATATTATATGCTGATGATTCCAAAATGTATTTCTGTACCCAAAATGCACCCATGAGCTCCAAAGTTATGAATCCAGTTGCTTCCTCAGCCTTTACTCTTGGCTTGTGAATAGGCATCCTAAGCCTTGCACAAAACCCAGTTCTTGATAACCATCCCTCCTCTTTCATCCTTTCCAATCTCAGTTGTGGCATAATATCTTCCCAGATGCTCAGGCCACAGACCTAAAGATCATTAGTCATTTTCTTCTACTTTATCCTCATATCCAATGTATTCTCCTGGTGACCTCTCAGTATCTCCAGTGTAGCCCAAGCCATTCTCATGTCTCCTAGAATATTGCAAAGCCTACTTCCTCCCTTTCCCTACTTCAGTTCCTCTTGTTCAAAACATACAGTGTCCTTTTTAAAAGCTCAGTTGAGTTTATATTACTCTTCTGCTTGCAACTCTTTAGTATGTTTGTAATCATAATTGAAATAGAATCCAACTACCTTAACATGGCCTATAAGGTTGTATATTATGTGACTTTGGTAATATCTCTAATCTAATCTCTCACAGTATTCACCATCTTTTGCTGGGCTCCAGCTATTCTGAACCTCATTTCTGCCAGGAGAACACACTAAGTAAGTTCCTGTTTCAGGGTCTTTACACTTGTATTTCTTTTCCTTAGAATGCTCTTTGGATTTTTCTTATTATTTGGGTATCAGCTCAGTTATCCCATTGTAAGAGAGAATTTCCTTGATCCCTTTAGGTAATGTGTTATCTTGTCCACCCCCACAATCACTTTCTATTCCCTTACTTTATTTTATTTTCTTCATAGTGTCTGAAATTTCTCTCCCATTAGAATATAAGCTCTATGAAAAGAAATTGTGCTTTATTCACTATTGCATGTTTTATGCTCAGAAGAGTGCCAAGAACCCACTAACAGCTCAAAAGAAAACTGATGAATGAAAAGATTAATAAATAAATGGATGATACAGCCAACAGAGACAAGAAAACAATGAACAGTTCTACAATTTGTTCTCATGATATATGAGGAATGCCAGTTCCCTCAAGGTCCATACTGAACTCTAGCCCTATTTATTGAAGCCACTTTACACTGAGAAACTGTATCAAGTTTATTCAGCATGAGATGCCCACAAGAAAAACATTAAATAACCTAGCAAAATTGGGCTCCCCCATCACCTGCACCTTCCCCCTCATATCAGTCTAAAAGTCAGAATCCTACTTTTTGCTGAATTGTGTAGTTTGGCCACAGATGTGCAAAAAGAGAATTCAACTGCTGCAATTCAACATGGCATTTAACTGATTTCTTGCTCTGGATTTCAGCAATTTCAGAATTTTTAGACAGCTTACAGATAGATAAAGCTTTTCATAAGAGATTTTCATATTTGCAATGCTACACTTTTCTTCTGGCTGGCAAACCACCCTTTCTGTAAGATCCAGTCTTGGTTTGTACCAAGGAAATATGGGAAACAGTTTATTGTTTCATCATCCATAAGCAAGACCATTCCCTCAAATGAAGGAATTTTCACTTCCTTAATGTTCCACAATTTTTCCCAGGGGTCTGTTACTTACAACCCTACTGCCTGATAAATTTCTGTCAAGTTACCATTTGGTAGCAAGGTATACAAACTCACTTAAGCAAATTGGAAAATGTATCAGAAGAATATCAGAGATGTAGCCAAGACTCCCAAAGAGTGAAAACATTTGGGAACCAAGATTCTTTAATTTTCTATTTCTCTTGGAAAGTCTGTGTTAGTCTTCTCTCTCTTTCAACAGTGGCTTTTTTCCTGACTCTTCATTAACGTAGCAGGGACTAGCTATATAGGTTTCCTGCTTTTTACCCTCTTGTAATTTAAGTGCCAACAAAGACTAAGTATATTTTGAGTTCAAATTCCAAGATCCTGGAAAGGGAAATGTTTTGTCCTAGCTTGGATCATGAATATATCTCTGGTCCAATGGCTAAATTATGGGGTTACATGATCCACTGCCTACTTATCAGTTGTTCTGGACATAGGCTTTCTGAAAATAGGGAAAATGCAGATTCTTTAAGAAGGTACTGTGGGGCTTCCCTGGTGGTGCAGTGGTTGAGAGTCCGCCTGCCGATGCAGGGGACACGGGTTTGTGCCCCGGTCTGGGAGGATCCCACGTGCCACGGAGCAGCTGGGCCCATGAGCCATGGCTGCCGAGCCTGCGCATCCGGAGCCTGTGCTCCTCAATGGGAGAGGCCACAGCAGTGAGAGGACTGCGTACCACAAAAAAAAAAAAAAAAAAAAAGAAGGTAGTGTGGAGACCGGGAAGTGATGAAGAGTAAAATTCTTTGCGTGTCTGGTACAGTGCCAGAAATGGAGGAAACCTTAACTTCTATTGACTGCTCATTGCTTCCCTAGACTATGAGGGACCATGTATTTCCACTCTCCAGTAGAACTGCTAGTGCCAAGCACTGTGCATTGCATATAGGAAGCCCAATAAATATGGCTTTCATAAATGAATGAATGCATGAATAACAATTTTCACACAAGAGACAATGCAGAAATAAACATAAAAAAGAAAATTATAAGCCAGAAGTGAAGGGGAAGAATCATGGATGTGTGTCTTACTTAAAGAATGGGTAAACATTTAGTAATAGATATTCATTGCAGCTCTATTTACAATAGCCAGGACATGGAAGCAACCTAAGTGTCCATCAACAGATGATTGGATAAAGAAGATGTGGCACATGTATACAATGGAATATTACTCAGCCATAAAAAGAAACGAAATTGAGTTACTTGTAGTGAGGTAGATGGACCTAGAGACTGTCATACAGAGTGAAGTAAGTCAGAAAGAGAAAAACAAATACCATATGCTAACACATATATATGGAATCTAAAAAAACAAAAAAAGGTTCTGAAGAGCCTAGCGGCAGGACAGGAATAAAGACACAGACATAGACAGTGGACTTGAGGACACGGGGAGGGGGAAAGGTAAGCTGGGATGAAGTGAGAGAGTGGCATGGACATATATACACCACCAAATGTAAAATAGATAGCTAGTGGGAAGCAGCCGCATAGCACAGGGAGATCAACTCGGTGCTCTGTGTCCACCTAGCGGGGTGGGATAAGGAGGGGGGGAGGGAGGGAGGCGCAAGAGGGAAGAGATATAGGGATGTATGTATATATATACCTGATTCACTTTGTTATACAGCAGAAACTAACGCACCATTGTAAAGCAATTATACTCCAATAAAGATGTTTAAAAAAATAGATATTGGGGTCTGAAAGCAGAAACTTGCAGAGTAATACAAAAATTTTCAAAATATCCAAATAATTGTTGAATTCTTAAATAAGTTAAACTTTATTTATTAAGGGCTAGTGAATCATTGTGTGAGTTAATGCAATTTATACCATTACTATCTCCTAATTGTTCGCTAAGACTCATTGTCCAATCTGCTATTACTGCCATCACTATTATAATTATAGATGTGTTGGAGATGGACAAGATACTCAAGAAAGATGTGGAAAATGCTAATGACAAACTTTACATTATTGAACTAATATTTTCCAAATAATTTCCATC
Organism: Mesoplodon bidens; assembly: GCF_964165515.1. NCBI lineage: Eukaryota > Metazoa > Chordata > Mammalia > Artiodactyla > Ziphiidae > Mesoplodon > Mesoplodon bidens. The sequence continues at coordinate 50,671,960 of NC_138161.1, read as the reverse complement.
TGTGCAGCTTTTACCCTTTATCCACAGCAATGATGCTTTCATATGTTTCTCCTTTACCTAAGCATAAGATTACTAGTGGAAAGTTTATACCCTACATTAATAGGAGAAGAAGGGGTCCTGCATTTTTGTTAACAAGGCAGAGAGATTTGCAACTGTGTTTATAGTTAGGCAATGCTAAGGAGCTCAGAGATAAGCTGTAGGCTTTTGGGGATGTTTATACATATCATAGAGGAAGGTAAAATGAATAGCCTATTGTTTGCTCCTCAAACAAATGAAAAAATGGTAAACTAACACTTAAAGATGTGCTTCCCTCTTAAAAAGGTAACTCAGATCTTTTAAAGCTATTTAATATACTACTACTGTTGTTTGGTTTGAAAAGGCATATTAAAATGAAGTGGCTGTCCTTGATTCCTCTATTTACAGTGGTGAATATATTTAGATTTTGAATGACACAATTCCTTCAATTCAAATCCCTAAAGCTGGGTTCCATTATTTATAATTTAAACATTTTACACTAAATATGTTTCCAGGAAAACTTCACTTATATTTTTCCATTTTACCCTTACAGTCATTCTTTAGAGAATGTAAATTTGACAAAAATATATTGTTCAACCACAAAACATCAGGCATTGTAGAAACTAGTTTAAAAACACACTCCTTGCCTTAAGTTACTTCTGGGGGATACCAGCATGTAATCAGAAAATAACCACAGAATATAATGAGAATTAAACTAGAAGTTAGTAAGGGGCTCTGGGAGCCCCTAAGCACATTGCAAGGGTCTTACCCAGTGAAGGAAGTTATTACCTCCAGATTCTTCAATTATAAGAACAAGATAGCCAGACAAAGAGAACGAGATAGCTGGAGCAAACAGAGCTCAGTGCAAATATTATACCCATCTTACAAATAATTAATAGATGGACTTGAGCACATAGTAACTCCAAAACAGCAAGTTATATTGTATTTCCTCTATTTTGGCTTGTCTACTTTCCATTATCTTACACTACATCCCTTATACAAAGGGATTTTGTGATTACACAAAAAAAATTTGAAGACTGAAATTATCTGATGATTGTAGCCAATGGAGTTCATTAAAATCTGGACTGCAAATGAATACTTATGGCCCTTATAGCATTTTGGTATCAGCCTTATCAATGTTTAAGCACTGTATTGGCTTATCTCATTTAATCTTACAAAAATGCTAAGAGGTATGCACTATTATCTTCATTTATAGATGATAAAATTGAAGCAGGGTTAAAAAACTTGCCTAAGATTGCACAGCTAATAAAGCAATGGGACTAGTATTTAAATTCAGGTACTTTAACGCCAGTACCTGTGCACTTTGATAGTAAATGATACTGACTACCAGAGTCATCTTAACATTACTACAACTAGCTTTGTGGAATGAATAGACAATGAGCTAATACATTAAAAAAATAGTATGTCATTTGTGTTTCTTTTCATGTATTCATTGTTTTTTCACACTTTTTTCATGTTGTCAGTAATTCAAGTGTGTATTCATGTTTCCAAAGAGTTGCTAGGGCTTACCTGGTGGCGCAGTGGTTAAGACTCTGCCTGCCAATGCAGGGGACACGGGTTCGTGCCCTGGTCTGGAAGGATCCCACATGCCGCAGAGCGGCTGGGCCCATGAGCCATGGCCGCTGAGCCTGTGCGTCCGGAGCCTGTGCTCCGCAACGGGAGAGGCCACAACAGTGAGAGGCCCACATACTGCAAAAAAAAAAAGAAAAAAAAAAGAGTTACTAGAGCAATAAATCCTGAAATAAAAGAAGACCACATATTATAAAGGGCACACTGTGTACTTGTGAAAACAGACTTCAAATGAGCAACATTGAGACTTTAAAATAAGAGAAGAAGTTCTATAAACATACAGAAAAAAAATTCAAATTACTAATGAGGAAAATAAAATTGGATTTCTATTAGAGTTCTCAAAGGAAAAAACAATTATTATTATTATTATTATTATTATTTTGGTTCAGGCTGCATGGCTTGTGGGATCTTAGTTCCCTGACCAGGGACTGAACCCGTGATACAGCACTGAAAATGCTGATTCCTAACCACTGGACTGCCAGGGAACTCCCTCAAAGAAAATATATTTTTTAAATAATTTAAGTGACTTTTTAAAATTTATTTATTTATTTATTTATTTATTTATTTATCTTTATCTGCATCGGGTCTTTGTTGAGGCATGCAGGATCATTCCTTGAAACTCACTGTCTCTTCATTGTGGTGCACGGGCTTCTCTCTAGTTGTGGCGTGCGGGTTTTCTCTCTCTAGCTGTGGCCCACAGGTCCAGAGCGCATGGGCTCTGTAGTTTGCAGCACTCAGGCTCTCTCATTGAGGAACGTGAGCTCAGCAGTTGTGGCACGTGGGCTCAGATGCCCCGTGGCATGTGGGATTATCGTTCCCCAAGGATTGAACCCGCGTCCTCTGCATTGGAAGGCAGATTCTTTACCACAGGACCAGCAGGGAAGTCCCAAAGAAAATATTTTTTTATTATTATTTTTTTATTTTTTTTTTTTCGGTACGCGGGCCTCTCACTGTTGTGGCCTCTCCCATTGCGGAGCACAGGCTCCGGACGCGCAGGCTCAGCGGCCATGGCTCACGGGCCTAGCCGCTCCGCGGCATGTGGGATCTTCCCGGACCGGGGACTCGAGCCCGTGTCCCTTGCATCGGCAGGCGGACTCCCAACCACTGCGCCACCAGGGAAGCCCCCAAAGAAAATATTTTTAAGGAAAGAAAATATGAGTAAAAAAATTTACATCCAGCCAAATTGTCCTTCAGGTATAAAGACCATAGACAGTTATTAACATGCAAGATCCTAAGAATGTTGATCCCAGGAGATTTACCTGAGAAATATAACAGAAAATAAGCTGCAGACAACTACAGAATAACTTCAGAAGAGTCAACCTAAGATTTGCAGTTTAGCATTAAATATATTTAACTAAGTTACCAATATTAGAGTTAAGTGTGACATAATAATGTTAAGAAATACGTGATCTGACCATGCAGAAATAATATAAGTAATAAAAAATGAGAGGAGAAGAGACAAAATCTATAGGCGATAAAGCATGCTAATTGATTTATAGGGATTATCTGAGAGTAAAAGTTGATTCACTTGAAGCTAACAAACAGAATAAGCTTAAGTACATTTAATATCATGTATATTAAAGCAAAAAATAACACTAGTAATGTAAAATTGGAAGGTAAGGGACAGGTAAGGGTAAAGAAGCAGATTCCATTATTGCTCATGGTGAAACCAAATGGGAGATTCTAAACAAAGAAGAGATATTAATAGAATTATACCACTACAAAGAAATACAAACCTTTCTAAGTTTCCAAAACAAAGTATTTAAACAGTCCCTGTGATGGAAAATTTAGTAAACATAATATAGAAAAACATGAAACAACTGAAACTATATACATAATTTATGTTAATAAATGGAAAAGGGATTACCTTACTGATGAAATAAAGATTTTTTATATCAGTTCACAAAGATAAACTCTATGCTGTTTACAAGGTACACACATAAATCAAATTTATTCACAAGGCAAATATTAAATGAACTGATAAAAATATACCATGAAAATGCAAATAATATATCCTAATAAAATGCAGTCAATGTCAAACAAGGTAATATTCAGAACCAAAAATATTGAATGGAACAAAGAAGGACACCTTCATAATGCTATTAACGTCTCTGTGTCAAATATACAGCAACAACTTTCATAAAGTAAAAACTACAGGAAATAAAAGGATTATCAGAGATGTACAGTACTCACTAATAGGACATTTTAACACACCTCTCAGATCTAGACAGAGTTAGAGGACAAAAACGTTGGTAAAGATACAGAACATCTCAGAAACATATACAACATATAGGCCTCATAGAAAAAATATTAAACTGTGTTTCTTAGTTATTAAAAATATATCTATTTTTTCCAAGAGCGCATGTAATCATTGTGAAAATTACCCAATATTAGCTCAAAAGAAGGTCTTAAAATTTTCAATAAAATAGAAATGCAAATCACATTTATCAAATTCACTACAATGTGATAAAATTGGAAATTAATACCCAGTCATAAAAACAAGAAGCCTTCTACCTGAATTTATTTTTAAATTCTCTATAAACACAATACAAAATTGCCAAATTTCTGGAAAATCACAAAAATAAAAACATGACATACCCATGAACCTATGGGATTCAGCTAAAGTAGTACACAGAGGAAATTCTATAGCATCAGTAAAATACTAACAATAAAACTGAAAAACAATAATTTGGTTTCCAAAGCTATTGATTTATATATATCAGTGGAATTATGTATTTACAGTAATACAATGAATACAATGAATAGAGAAAGTAAATTAATTAAACATCCTAGTTTAAAAATTATTGATATCTCTATGTTAAAAAAATTATACTTCAATGAAAATCTATGCATTGGCTATAGCACACCATCTGGGTCTGTCTGATTCTAGCAGTTAATTGTCTTTGAAATATTTTGCACCTTTTTGTAAAGTGCAGGTAATTGATACATATGCAAAATCTATCATGTAGAGATTTACTGAATTCCCTCTCCACTATGAAAAGAAGTTTTGTAATTTATCTCGATATTTCTTTACAACATATAAATTTGCAGTTTTGACTTTTCCTTTGAGCCAGCTGTAACATCTGTCTGGTTCCCTCTTTGAGTAGAACAAAAATCTTTAATATATTATTTATCATTATATCTCTATAAGAATTACGATTTTACTTTTATCTGAAACTTTTTTTTTACCAATTAAAACAGTAAAATTATATACTTATTTCAATATGATAAAATAATAACAATAAGATAAAAATAACACTAAATTTTGGAATTTAGAAAAAGATCAACAAAGTTCATAAAATAAAAGCAGAATAAAAAAATTAATAATAATAAAATAATAAGATAAAAAACAAATAATAGAAAATGAATAAACGTCTTTTAAAAATACAAACCAATAACCAACCTAATATAAATAAAGGTTGGGGTGAAAGCACAAATATTCAAAATACAAAATCACAACAAAAATATAGCAATTAAGCCAGAGGAAAATTTAAAAGAGATTATTTTTACATAAAAAATGTTAATAGATTTGAAACATCAATATATGGATAAATTTATAGCAAAATCATAAGATATCCAATTGCCCCTCACCTCAGTTGATTTATACATTTTAAATTATTTTCATAAAATCACCAGCAGGATTATTTTCTAGAGATAGACAAATCATTATAAAGTCCATATGGAAAAATAACCAAAGTAAAAATGGTAAGAAAGAAAGCACCAGAAAAATAAGAGAGTAATGTGAGGAATCTAGTTTTGTTGGTTATTATTTTTCAGGGAATCCTTATTATAATACATATCATTATATATGATAAAGTGGTATTATAGTCATAGTGAATTGAATAGTTTCTCCCCAACATTTATGTCCATTTGGAAAGTCAGAATAGAAGCTTATTTGGAAATAGGATCTTTGCAGATGTAATTAGTTAAGGATCTTCAGATGAAATTAATTATCTAGGATTTGGGATAGGACCTAAATCCAATGACTAATGTCCTTATAAGAAAAGGAGAGGACACAGATATACAGAGAAGATCTTGTGAAAACAGAGGCAAAGATTGGAGTTATGCTGCCACAAACCAAGAAATGTCAGGTGCCACCATGAGCTGGAAGAGGAAAGGAAAGATTCTCCCTTCAAGCCTTCAGAAGGAGCAAGGTCTTGCTGACACTGTAATTTTGTTCTTCTGGTCTCCAGTCTGGTATTTTGTTATAGTCGCCCAAACAGACTAATACAAGCAATGTGACTGAAATTGAGAATAAAGGGTAGAATTTGGTTTAAGATGAGGCTTGAGGAGCAGGTGAGAGGCTCCCTGCAGAAGACTGCCTTTATATCAAGATCAATAAAAGAAACCTTTGGAAAGATTTTAAGAATGATAACATGATTCAATTTGTATTTTTGAGAAAGACATTCTAACATAGAATGGAGGTAGACCAAAATGTAGAACTGTTAGGAAGGTATTGCTGAAGTTCAGGAAAGAGAAACTAGTACCTTAGATTAGGATGGTGGTGGAAAATATGGAGAGAAATGAACACAGGCAGAAGATATTTAGGAGGTAAAATATAGAGAACTTAGTAACAAATTGGATTTTTTGATATAATATTGAGTGAAAGAGCCAAATGCAAAATTACAGATTCATTATGATATAACTAAAACTGAGAGAAACATAGGGTGGAAATATATAAATTATAGGTAACATTCTCATTTTTCTACTTTCCAAGATAATAAAAATATGGCTATATTATACTTCTTTTCAAATAAAAATAATATTTTAGTATAACTGCCATAAAATTTCCATCAGGATCACTCTTCAAGGGTAATTGAAATCTAACTATAGGTTTTGCTAAGATTTTGGGTAAAAATTAGTACAATTGAGAGAGGCCTGGCAGCAGGAATTACCTCTGACATTAAATATGTCACAGAGAGTTTAGGATAAAAGGGGTGTTCCAGCACAAGAAGATCCACACAGAGCTGGAATCATCGTTAACAAGGTTCCCCTGGTTAATTTTCCTGAAAGAGGATTTTATATACAGGTAGACCTTTATTATGCCTCTTTTACCTGAGGCAAATTTTCCAAACTCTGTGAAGTTTTGATTCATTTTATCATCTATAAAATGAGGGTCCTAACAGTACCTCTGACCATTGAATAATAAGGGGGTTGGGGCAACCCACCTCCCACACACAGTCAAAAATCTCTGCCATCTTTGCCTCAAAAACAAAGGCACTGATAAATGACTCACCCAAGGGCAGGAAGCTGAAAACAGTTTGGATAGAATCAGGACTTAAACCAGTTCTCTAATCAAACACAAACTTTTCCCTACACTTAATTTAAAGATCTGTAAAATAAAAATTTATTGAAAAAATATACGGGTATAAGTGGACCCATGCCATTCAAACCCGTGTTGTTCAAGGGTCAACTGTACTTTCTCAGTAGAAGTGTTGTGAGGACAAACTGAGATAAAGTAGGTAGAGTCCTTTGAACCATGTCTGTTTGGATACTAAGTGGTCAGACTTGTAGTGTGGTAGTGATGATGGGCAAGTAATTAGTAGCAGCAGTGGCAGTACTACTATTTACTTCTCTCCACACTTAGATCTTTCAATGACTGGTATACGGTTAAAGTAAAATGGTTTCCACCTTATTTAGTTATGAGACATAGGTTTGAGAGAAATTATTCATGTTGCATAGGAAAGAAAATCATTTGACTGGGATTTTAGGAATAGATGTCCAGAACTGATCGTCTAGGTAAGATGGGCAATATTTGGTACTCACAGTAGAATCTTCTGCTAAGATGTCATCTGACATTTCTTAAATGAAAATCCTTTTTTTTTTTTAAGCCCACAAGGGCAATTTGGGAAACAAACCAAAAAAGCTAAATCCTTGGGAAGTGTTGTCCAAGTCATCTAGAGAGTCTTGCAGGTCAAAGGTAAAGGAGGCAGATGGAGTGACTGGATTGGGAGAATTGATCAAAGTGATCCTCAAGCAATATGAAGGCACCTAGTAGGTGAGCACTATTTTTTTCTAAGTTATATTCATGAGATAACTTGTAATAAAAATAAAAGTGCACTTTCTGAACAAATGATGCTTTATCCTCCTAGTTGGCGATCCAATAATGGACACATTACAAGTTGTTTCTCAAAAATGCATTTTGGATGAAAGGAAGAATTCAGTAGCAAAGTTCTGGTTTTGTTTATCTCTTCCACCTCCAACTGAGCGTAGGACCAGGAGCAGGTGACTCAATGACTCTGAGCCTTAGCATCCACGTGTTCAATGAGGACTGTGACACCTCATTCACATGGTTGTTGGAAGAAAGTTTAAGCAGCAAAGAATATTGTAAAGACTTCACATGTGGCCTAGTGCATTTTATGAGTTTATGAAATGCTAGTATCCCTCCCCCCTTTCTTACCTCTGTAACCATTTTTAGAACATTTTGTCAGAGGAATATGTACCAGGTGTACAGTGGGGTGAAACATACAGTTTTAGATCCTTTCTAGTCTTAAATTTTCTCTCTATATGGGTGCAAGAACAGGAGTTAGATGATTATTTTTAAAAGCATAATTTCTCAATTGGGATATACTTCATAAGTAGACATGATTTGGAAACATACAGCAAGCAGATTTGATTGACATCGATACATTAAATCCAAAATTAAAACTATAATAAGGTATTTCTAAGTTCAATGTTTTGTTACTTTGTCCCTTTATTCTGTATTCAATTTAGCTGGAAACCCCTTCCAATGTCTATTCGGGAAAACATTTTGAAAGGAGTATTTTAATGAGACCATTTGTGTTCCCAGTGCCTTGCTGAATGACAGGTTATAGAAAGCATAGATAAATATTGTTGGAATTGAGAATATAAAAATGGAACCGTTTTATAAGTTAATCAGTGTCTCACATTCAGTATGAACTAGTGAATTTCCCAAAGTGTGCCCCAAATATAAAACTTTAAAAAAAAGTAAATCACTATCCTTACTCTTCTCGTTAACAAAACATTCTGAAGATGTTGTCCCAGTGTTACTTCTCAAGTATCTCTTGCTTCTAGGTTTCTTTAAAAATTTTGAAGTAAGCAGACAAGATATTTTCCTCAGTTTTACAATGGTAACAATGTTCATTTCGGAGGGTCTTTACACTTTTTAGCAAGGCTTTCTCTAAGTATGTATATCTAGTTAAGAAGCTGATGTGCCATAACCTCTGTAACTGAAAAATTGTTTAACCTACAAATTCAGTTTGTTTTATAATGTTCTGGTGCCTGAAAAAATACTGATAAATGATGACCTCCCATTGTTCCAAATGCCAAGAATAAAATGCCATCTTTCTATGCCAGCATTTAGTATTGATTCTTCAGATGGCAAAAGAAGCTGTAATAAACACAGGGGAATCGAGAAGGCTTTTAGACTCAGCAGTAGACTCAAGGAGAGAGGGCAGGCCAGAAGTGGTTTTAAACTGCCTGGAAATTACTGTGTAATGTAAAGGGCTGAGAATCCACAATTTGTTAGTAAACCCAATTCACATCATGAAAACTGTCAAATCACTGATACACCAAGCTAGTTTTGTTGTTGTTGATGTTGTTTTTAACAGTTTATAATCTAGTAGTATAGGATCTTATGGTAAAATAGTTCAAGTCATTTTACGGAGTATTGGCCATAGATCATCAGCAACCCGTTTTTTATCAGCAACCCGTTTTTCATCCTTGTACCCTTAGATCTGTCCTACAAACGCTATCAGCTTGGAAAAACAACTCCACTCTGTGCAGTGTGGACAAAGGGAATGGTCTTGGGGTACTGCTATGGCATAGAAGTCTCTTTTCTTAAAAAGGGCAGGTGGGAGCTTACACTAATTGAATCATTTATTGGCTGTGTCTTTTTTTTTTTATTAGTTTCTGCTTTATAACAAAGTGAATCAGTCATACATATACATCTGTTCCCACATCCCTTCCCTCATGCATCTCCCTCCCTCCCACCCTCCCCATCCCACCCCTCCAGGCGGTCACAAAGCACCGAGCTGATCTCCCTGTGCTCTGCGGCTGCTTCCCATAGTGGGCTGTGTCTTTTTAAGTGCTTTTCTAGTCGAGGGGCCAAAATCTATATTAACACCTTTGCCCTCAGCAATGCAGTCTTTCAAGTCAAGGAGCTTTGCTCACAGGTCTTCAAGGACTCAGTCGAGCTCACTAAATAAATAATAAGCAAGTGTGAATAGTGACAGTCTAATGGATTATGTTGGATCAGAACTGAAAGAGAGATTAAAAAAATAAAAGAGGAGCCAGTATCCATGGTCAGTTATGAAATGTCTCCTCCTGTGCTTCTTCCAGGACTGAGTCATTCACCTCTATTCTATCTGAATTAGAATGCTGATGTGTTTTGTTCAAATAAGTCAATGCATCTGTGAATGTTAATTTGCTAAAGGCATTCTGAAAAGAAATTTAATAGTATATTGTGCCACTCAAACTGTCTCCCCTACACCTCCCCAACGCCCCACATGCCTGCTAGAACCTTGTGAAACTAAAGATTTAAAGAACAGATAAGATCAAAAAGGGGTCATTCAGAATCTTTAGATAACTTTTTGACAAGGCTACATGTTAAAATCTTTATTTCCTCAAAAACAATGTTTTCTAAATTTAGTATACTATTTGTCTCTATTTTCTACATTGTTTGTTTTCAATCCAATTATTTCATAGTTCCTTCTCTCCTATCTCTCCTTTACCATGCTTGATTGCAAGACCTACCCTGCTTTATGTACTGAATCAGCAATTGCTTTGAATGTATCAGCAATTTTTTTCAAATTCAATCAAATGATTTTAAAATTCATCTAGGAGCTATCATTTATTGTGTTCATACTGTGTGCAAGTCAGGTGTTGAATTAATCACCTTACAAATATTAAAGAAAAACATTAGACACTGAATCAGATAGTAAGACAAATATTTAAGCTACAATATTTCTAACAGCTTGTCAGAGTCAGTCATATGCACATATGTAGATTTTGATTTAAGTGATGTTAGGAAGCCCCATGCCTACATGTTTTCTCTCCAAAAGACCCTGAAAATTTACTAATCCATTCCTTGGATTCTGTCATTATTCCTTAGGAGTATTTTAAGCAGGACAATTCTCCCAAGTTCTACTCCCTAAGGTACTTTAACTCTCTTTCACTTTGTTAAATTCCCCTACCTTTCCCTTCATGATTCTCTCTTTATCTTTCTACTATTTTTTGTCTCCTATAAGTTAATATCCTATAAAAAACTATTATGAAGTCCCAGGACATTCTGCTTATATTAAAAGAATCCCACCCCACTATGCCACATTCAAATTCTTTTCCCACATGGAAAAATTCAGGTCTTACAGGAGAAATATAACCTTTGGTACAAAATTGTTAACTGTCTTAAACATATGAAATTGATTTAGAAATTCATCTAATCCTATGAATTCATTGCAGGAGGATGTCAATGCCCAGAAAAAAATAGAATTGATATTAAAGATCTAGAAGGAAACTTAGCCCAGAAAGAGGAAGAACAAATGTCATCCAAATTAAAATAACTGGAAAAGGACATCTAGTGCCTGTTTAAGACATTGGCCCACAACAGAAGATCTAAACGGAAGGAGGACTTGGAAGGTGCTAGTGGGATACTTTGGTGCCTGAAAAGGGGGGAGAGTGGGGCTGGAGGATTTGAATTTGAGAGGAATTTACTCTAGGTATCTGATTTTGTAAACTTATGTTTTATCTGGCCTGCCAGTATGGAAACCATTATAAAGTAGTCAACTCTAATACGTTCACTGACACAAGAAGAGATTGGGAAGCAATTCAAGAATTTGGTGGCAGACTTTATACGAACCACATTCTTCTTTACAGAAAAGGTTTGGAGCCTTTACTCTACCATCAGGTAATTATGAGAATGTGATCTATGATCTCCTTTCTGAAAACTAGTCATGTCCCAGTGCTAAGGCCAAATCTGATCAGCATCTCTCAGACTAGCCAGTCAGCCCAACTTTAAACATAGATCATGCTTCTACTCTCAACAGGACTCTGATGTGACCCTGAGACTTCTAATCAGGCACCAGATCAGGGTGTTTCAGCAATGCTCACAGGCATTGAGAATCCGACTTTCTCCCACTTCTTTTTTTTCTGTCTAAACTCCTGGCATGGTTTCTGTTTTGTTTCATGTTTTATTTTGTCTGGGCAAGCCCATTCCCGGGTGCCTGAGATGCTGTTGACACACTTTGCCTTCCTAGGCATTGTGGGGACAGCCAAGCCTACCCCCACAGAACTGAGTCCCTCCTCTTCAACTGTTCCATGTTGCTGGCCAGACACACAGACCCCTGGTAACATGTTTCAAAGGAGAGTCCAGGGCCAGGAAAAGACTACTTGGGGATAGGGAGTTTCAAAAATATTTCCAAATCTTATGTGCAATGTGGAGACTAGAGTTTCAGGATGGCAAAGAAGAGGACATGGATCCTAGATCAGCACTCCAAGAAGACAGCAAAAGAGAACCCATGTGGTATTTCTAAAAAAAGGTAACATGGAGATCGGAGTACCCAGCCCCATGAAATAACTCTGTCCAGAGAGGAGCTGGATCTGAAATGGCCTGTTGTGATAAACACAAAGTACATATTGGTAGTTACTTGTGTAGCCACACAACCATTACCAGAGGGTGCCCCCTTTGACCCTACAAAGAATGCAGGTGGCACTGCATAAAACCCTGTCATCTCTGGGGGTGGAGGGAAGCCCAAAGCATAATGAACCTTGAATATCTCACTAGCCAGCTAGATAAGGGCTTAGAATCAAAATAATGTTAAGTCATAAACAATGAAAAAAACTACAATATCTCTCGCAAAACTAAGTTTCTGGCCTGAGGTCTATACCTGGTTGGAATCGATGCCAAACTGCTAAGAAATGGAAAATCATTACTGTGTAACTCCTCACTAGTATAGAATGTTCCCAGAGAATTCTGCACCATGTTTAAAAATTGTTGCTAACACGGATGGACAGACAGTTCTTGGCTGCCACAGAAAGCACTGGGGTGGAGGGCTTTGAGGGGAGGTTGATATTGCTAGAGAGATGAGAGACAGAAAGTGCTCTGGAAAGTCCAAACAACTTGTAGAAGACATGAAGATATTGATCCAAGGAGGAGGATAACAGAAACCCAGATGAAGGGCCCAGCTTTCGAAAATTTATCTAAAAAATAGAAGTAATCATATAGGCAATATGTGCTCTCAATATTTAATATTTCTTTTAGCATTTTAATAAAAATCAGATAAAAAATAAACAAAATTTTTAAAATGAATGAGAAAACACCAGGGTACTTCTGCAGGAAATCTCATGTCAAATTTTTAAGGAATAACAGAGCTTTTGCTATGAGTTTAACATAGAATGTATTGGAAATTATGTAATAAACCTATTATGATTTAGCCCTAATGCATAAAAGACAAGATTTTTTTCTCATTTGTTTCAGCTGTTTACTGTGTCTGTGGGATATCACACTTTAGCACTAGAATATTTATAGTTTTCCAGAAGAATGTTAAATTCTCAAAGTCAACCCAATGTGCCTATTTTTTAAAATGCAAGCATACATTATGCATTACACCACAAGTACTCTGGAAAATCACTGCTATCAGCAGGAGAGAAACCAAGAAATCTTAAAGAAAAATTGAAATAATAAAATAAAGATGGAGGGCCTTCAAGATGGCAGAGGAGTAAGATGTGGAGATCACCTTCCTCCCCACAAATACATCAAAAATACATCTACATGTGGAACAACTACTACAGAACACCTACTGAACACTGGCAGAAGACCTCAGACTTCCGAAAGGGCAAGAAAATCCCCACGTACCTGGGTAGGACCAAAGAGAAAACAGAGGCAAAAGAATAGGGATGGGACCTGCACCCCAGGGAGGGAGCCGTGAAGGAGGAAAGGTTTCCACACACTAGAAAGCCCCTTCACTGGTGGAGACGGGGGTGGGCAGGGGGGAAGATCCAGAGCCATGGAGGAGAGCGCAGCAACAGGGGTGCAGAAGGCAAAATGGAGAGATTCCTGCACAGAGGATCAGTGCCGACAGGCACTCACCAGCCTGAGAGGCTTTTCTGCTCACCCGCTGGGGCAGGTGGGGTCTGGGAGCTGAGGCTCTGGCTTCAGAGGTCAGATCCCAGAAATAGGACTGCGGTTAGCTTCGTGAACACAGCCTAAAGGGGGCTAGTGAACCACAGCTAGCCGGGAGCGAGTCAGGGAAAAAGTCTGGAACTGCCTAAAACGCAAGAGACCATTGTTTTGGAGTGCACAAGGACAGGGGATTCAGAGCACTGCCTAAACAAGCTCCAGAGATGGGCACGAGACACAGCTATCAGCGCGGACACCAGAGACGGGAATGAAATGCTAAGGCTGCTACTGCAGCCACCGAGAAACCAGTATGCAAGCACAGGTCACTATCCACACGCCTCCCGCGCCCCCCAGGAGCCTGTGCAGCCTGACACTGCCAGGGTCCTGTGATCCAGGGACAACTTCCCCAGGAGAACACACAGCGTGCCTCAGGCTGTTGCAGTGTCACGCTGGCCTCTGCAGCCGCAGGCTCACCTCCTATTCCAATTATAACTACCATACCCCTACCTCCCAAAGGCCTGAGTGAGCCAGAGCCCCCTAATCAGCCACTGCTTTAACCCCATCCTGTCTGGGCAGGAACAGAAGCCTGAGGGCAACCTAAAACACAGAGGTGGGGCCAAAATGACATCTAAACACCAAGAGCTGTGTAAACAAAGAAGAGAAAGGGAAATTTCTCTGCACAGTCTCAGGACCAGTGGGTTAAATCCCCACAATCAATTTGATGTACCCTAAATCTGTGGAATACCTGAATAGACAATGAATCAACACAAAACCGAGGCAGTGGACTTTGGGAGCAACAGGAGACTTGGGGTTTGGTGTCTGCGACTCACTTGTTTCTGATTTTTATGTTTATCTTAGTCTAGATTTTAGCTCTTGTTATTATTGGTAGATATATTTATTTGTTTGGATGCTCTCTTCTTTTTTTAACGACTTTTCTAATTTTTTATTTTAATAATTTATGTTTTTTTAAATTTAAGTTATTTTATCTTATTTTATTCTTTCTTTAATTTTTTCTTTATTTATTTTTCTCCCTTTTCTTCTGAGCTGTGTGGTAAACAGAGTCTTGGTGCTCTCGCCTGGTGTCAGGCCTGAGCCTCTGAAGTGAGAGAGCCGAGTTCAGGACATTGGTCCGCCAGAGACTTCCCAGCCCCATGTAATATCAATCGGCAAGAGCTCTCCCAGAGATCTCCGTCTCAACGTTAAGACCTAGCTCCACCCAATGGCCAGCAAGCTCCAGTGCTGGACACCCCATGTGAAACAACTAGCAAAACAGGAACATTAGCAGAGAGGCTGCCTAAAATCATAAAAAGTCTGCATAGAGAGTCCCATACAGGATAAACCCAAGGAGAAACATGCCAAGACACATATTAATCTAACTATCAAAAATTAGATATAAAAAAAAATATTAAAAGCAGCAAGGAAAAAGCAACAAATAACATACAAGGGAATCCCAATAAGGATAACAGCTGATCTGTCAACAGAAACCCTGCAAGCCAGAAGGGGGTGGCAGGACATATTTAAAGTGATGAAAGGGAAAAACCTACAACCAAGGTTGCTCTACCTAGCAAGGATCTCATTCAGATTAAACAGAGAAATTAAAACCTTTACAGACAAGCAAAAGCTAAGAGAATTCAGCACCACTAAATCAGCTTTACAACAAATGCTAAAGGAATTTCTCTAGGCAGGAAACACAAGAGAAAGAAAAGACCTACAAAAACAAACCCAAGCCAATTAAGAAAATGGTAATAGGAACATACATATCGATAATTATCTTAAGTGTAAATGGATTAAATGCTCCAACCAAAAGACACAGACTGGCTGAGTGGATACAAAAACAAAGACCTGTATATATGCTGTCTACAAGAGACACACTTCAGACCTAAGGACACATACAGACTGAAAGTGAAGGGATGGAAAAAGATATTCCATGCAAATGGAAATCAAAAGAAAGCTGGAGTAGCAATTCTCATATCAGACAAAATAGACTTTAAAATAAAGACTATTACAAGAGACAAAGTAGGACACTACATAATGATCAAGGGATCAATCCAAGAAGAAGATATAACAATTGAAATATTTATGCACCCAACTTAGGAGCCCCTCAATACATAACGCATACGCTAACAGCCATAAAAGGGGAAATTGACAGTAACACAATAATAGTAGTGGACTTTAACACCCCACTTTCACAAAGAGACAGATCATCCAAGATGAAAATAAATAAGAAAACACAAGCTTTAAATGATACAATAAACAAGATGGACTTAATTGATATTTATAAGACATTCCATCCACAGATAACAGAATACACTTTCTTCTCAAGTGCTTATGGAACATACTCCAGGCTAGATCATATCTTGGGTCACAAATCAAGCCTTGGTAAATTTAAGGAAATTGAAATCGTATCCAGTATCTTTTCCGACCACAACACTATGAGACTAGATATCAACTACAGGAAAAAAAAACTGTAAAAATATAAACACGTAGAGGCTAAACAATACGCTATTAAATAAACAAGACTTAACTGAAGAAATCAAAGAGGAAATAAAAAAACACCTAGAAACAAAAGACAATGAAAACACCACCAGCCAAAACCTATGGGATGCAGAAAAGCAGTTCTAAGAGGGAAGTTTATAGCAATATAATCCTACCTCAAGAAACAAGAAAAATCTCAAATAAACAACCTAACATTACATCTAAAGCAATTAGAGAAAGAAGAACAAAAGAAAACTCCAAAGTTAGCAGAAGGAAAGAAATCATAAAGATCTGAACAAAAATAAATGAAAAAGAAATGAAGGAAAGGATAGCAAAGATCAATAAAACTAAAAGCTCGTTCTTTGAGAAGATAAAATTGATAAACCACTAGCCAAACTCATCAACAAAAAAAGGGAGAAGACTCTAATCAACAGAATTATAAATGAGACATGAGAAGTAACAACTGATATGGCAGAAACAGAAAAAATCATGAGGGATTATTGCAAGCAACTACATGCCAATAAAATGGACAACATGGAAGTAATGGACAAATTCTTAGAAAAGCACAATGTTCTGATACTGAACCAGGAAGAAATAGAAAATATAAACAGACCAATCACAGGCACTGAAACTGAGACTGTGATTAAAAATCTTCCAACAAACAAAAGCTCAAAACCAGATGGCTCCACAGGCAAATTCTATCGTACATTTAGAGAAGAACTAACACCTATCCATCTCAAAATCTTCCAAAATACAGCAGAGGGAGGAACACTCCCAAACTCATTCTACAAGGGCACCATCACCCTGATACCAAAACCAGACAAAGATGTCACAAAAAAAATCAAACTACAGGCCAATATCACTGATGAACATACATGCAAAAATCCGCAACAAAATACCAGCAAATAGAATCCAACAGCACATTAAAAGGATCATACACCATGATCAAGTGGGGTTTATTCCAGGAATGCAAGCATTCTTCAATATACGCAAATAAATCAATGTGATGCACCATATTAACAAACTGAAGGATAAAAACCATATAATCATCTCAAAAGATGCAGAAACAGCTTTCGACAAATTCAACACCCATTTGAGAGATAAAAAAACTCTCCAGAAAGTAGGCATAGAGGGGACTTGCCTCAACACAATAAAGGCCGTTTTGACAAACCCACAGCCAGCATTGTTCTCAATGGTGAAAAACTGAAAGCATTTCCTCTAAGATCAGGAAGAAGACAAGGTTGCCCACTCTCACCACTATTATTCAACATAGTTTTGGAAGTTTTAGCCACAGCAATCAGAGAAGAAAAAGAAATAAAAGGAATCCAAATTGGAAAAGAAGAAGTAAAGCTGTCACTGTTTGCAGAAGACATGATACTATACATAGAGAATCCTAAAGATGCCACCAGAAAATGACTAGAGCTAATCAATGAATTTGGTAAAGTAGCAGGATACAAAATTAATGCAGAGAAGTCTCTTCCATTCCTATACATTAATGAAGAAAAATCTGAAAGAGAAATTAAGGAAACACTCCCGTTTACCATTGCAACAAAAAGAATAAAATACCTAGGAATAAACCTACCTAAGGAGACAAAAGACCTGTATGCAGAAAATTATAAGACACTGATGAAAGAAATTAAAGATGATACAAACAGATGGAGAGATATACCATGTTCTTGTATTGGAAGAATCAACATTGTGAAAATGACTATACTACCCAAAGCAGTCTACAGATTTAATGCAATCCCTATCAAGCTACCAATGGCATTTTTCACAGAACTAGAACAAAAAAATTACATAATTTGTATGGAAACTCAAAAGACCCTGAATACCCAAAGCAATCTTGAGAAAGAAAAATGGAGCTGGAGGAATCAGGCTCCCTGACTTCAGACTATACTACAAAGCTACAGTAATCAAAAGAGTATGGTACTGGCACAAAAACAGAAATAAAAATCAATTCAAAGGAAAGAAAGCCCAGAGATAAACCCACACACAAATGGTCACCTTATCTTTTATAGAGAAGGCAAGAATATACAATAGAGAAAAGACAGACTCTTCAAAAAGTGGTGCTGGGGAAACTGGGCAGCTACATGTGAAAGAATGAAATTAGAACACTTCCTAATACCATATACAAAAATAAATGCAAAATGTATTAAAGACCTGAATGTAAGGCCAGACACTGAAAAACTCTTAGAGGAAAACATAGGAGGAACACTCTTTGGCATAAAACACAGCAAGATCCCTTTTGACCCACCTCCTTAGAGAAATGGAAATAAAAACAAAAATAAACAAATGGGACCTAATGAAACTTAAAAGCTTTTGCACATCAAAGGAAACCATAAACAAGACAAAAGACAACCCTCAGAATGGGAGAAAATATATGCAAATGAAGCAACTGACAAAGGATTAATCTCCGAAATATATAAGCAGCTCACGCAGCTCAATATTTAAAAACCAAACAACCCCATCCAAAAATGGGCAGAAGATCTAAACAGACATTTCTCCAAAGAAGATATACAGATTGCCAACAAACACATGAAAGGATGCTCAACATCACTAATCACTAGAGAAATACAAATCAAAACCACAATTAGATATCACCTCACACTGGTCAGAATGACCATCATCAAAAAAACCTACATACAGTAAATGCTGGAGAGGGTGTGTAGAACAGGGAACCCTCTTGCACTGTTGGTGGGAATGTAAATTGATACAGCCACTATGGAGAACAGTATGGAGGTTCCTTAAAAATCTAAAAATAGAACTACCATATGACCCAGCAATCCCACTACTGGGCATATACCCTGAGAAAACCATAATTCAAAAAGAGTCATGTACCACAATGTTCACTGCAGCACTATTTACAATAGCCAGGACATGGAAGCAAACTAAGTGTCCATCGACAGATGACTGGATAAAGAAGATGTAACACATATATACAATGGAACATTACTCACCATAAAAAGAAACAAAATTGAGTTATTTGTAGTGAGGTGGATGGACCTAGAGTCTGTCATACAGAGTGAAGTAAGTCAAAAAGAGAAAAATAAATACCGTATGCTAACACATATATAGAGAATCTAAAAAAAAAAAAAAAAGTTCTGAAGAACCTAGGGGAAGGACAGGAATAAAGATGCAGACATAGAGAATGCACTTGAGGACACGGGGAGGGGGAAGGGTAAGCTGGGACGAAGTGAGAGTGACATGGACATATATACACTCCCAAATGTAAAATAGATAGCTAGTGGGAAGCAGCCCCATAGCACAGGGAGATCAGCTTGGTGCTCTGTGACCACCTAGAGGGGTGGAATAGGGAGGGTGGCAGGGAGACCCAAGAGGGTGGGGATATGGGGATATATGTATATGTATAGCTGATTCACTTTGTTATACAGCAGAAACTAACACAACATTGTAAAGCAATTATACTCCAATAAAGATGTTAAAAGATAAATAAATAAATAAATAAATAAATAAAATAATGATAATTTACTAGTGACACTGTATGTAGAATTGGATTTACTTTCTCCAAGTGTAATTTAAATTCTTTATATTTCTGGGTAGAATTTTGAGATATAACCTAAGAATTGCATCAAAAGATTAAGTGTTAGGCCAATAAAAATTTGGCAATTTTGTTGGCATTTCCTCAGAATCAACTTTTTATGAATTTATGGCAATTCTGAAAGAGGTATCAGCTCATCCTTGTCTGAATATAAAAGAAATGCTGATAGATTGTTAGTGGAGGTCAGTAAGCAGCCAGATAGGGAAATCAATAAAACTGTGCTTTTATGTAAGAGAGGGTTATTGAACAGAAAAGTGCAAGATTAACAGTAAGGTTCTGTGGAGGAGAGAGGTTTATGTTCAAGTTAGAATTCTTAGAAGCCCTCTCTCATGTCATGCTCAGAAATAACTATAATAATATTCAGGAAAGCAGATGGAATTTGACACCATTTCAAAGACTGCAGATTGGATGCTATGTATTTAAACTACATGTAATTGGGAAATTATGAATGAGTCTTTGAGATAGAAAATGTCAACCATTTCCTGTTACGCTGCAGTTGGTTTGATTTATAACGACTCTATAAATAGTAAAATTAAAGGAAATGTATGTACTAAAATATTAGAGCAGAATAGGAAAAGATCGGTGAAGTTCTCAATGACAAAGAAAGCCATTTGTTTTGAATGGAAAGTGATTGACATTCAATTAAGAGACAAAATAAATAAGTTTGCCCTTTTATCGCCATTCTATCAAATGTAGAAAGCATTGTGATAGGCCAAAAGACCAATCGACAATGATACACAATAAATAATGTAGGGTACAGCCTAGCTTGCAAATGGGGAAGAAAAAGCCTAATTACAATTTTTCTCCATTGTTCCAAAGCCAATATTTTTGTTCTCTGATATATCTGCAGACAGTTTATTTTGCTTCTGACTGTTCGGTAATCAACGTCTTGCCCCAGGCATAGCTGGATATTCAAGCAACGTTTCTCTGGGGACTCAGTAGGGAAGCCAGTAGTAAAAACAGCCGAGTAGGAAGATTTAACATGTTAACTAAAAACTCAAGGACTGCAGCTTGGTGGGAGCGCTGGTTTTTCGAGTCAGTCATTGTACTAAACAACACAAAGGGAACTTGGTTTATACAATGACTGAATCAATGAGCCAACCCATTTTACATTTACATATCATGCTCTCTTAAGTCATTTATCTCAGAATTACCCGCTACCATGACTCAAAGGCTCTTGCTGTTTAATGAAAACAGTTGCAAATGAAACCTCACTCCTATAAAATTTGCCAGAACTTGGCATCTGTTTCAGGAAGCACTTTTGTGTCAGTTTCCCTCATCCAAATCCCTGGTTCTTAATGACCCAAATAAGTAATGTTTTTTTGGCCTCTTTCATTAGGAGTAGATAGTATCCCATATCCAGCAATATAATCATGGATCCTCTCCAAATCCTGGGTAAATTCTGAATGTTCAAAAGATTTAGAAATGTCTCAAGCCGTCTGTCCACTTCTAGCTAGGCTTTTGTCTGGTTTTCCAAAGCTCTGAAGAGTCTTTGAAAGAGGTATTTGACACCTGATCCTCTCTGCCCAGTTTACTTCATAAGCAGTTCCCAATACAGGAAACAGATAAACTCCGGAGAGACCCACTCAATCCTCTGTTCTCTCAACACCGACATAGAGTTAGTTGATATATAAAATCGGTATTTAAATTGTACGTGGAACGTAGAGAAACACGATCCCTCTTACAAACCATAGAAAAAATATACAAAAATTATTTTTGGAACAAACTTGTATGCTTTTATCAAAAAAAAAACATTTCTGGATTCAGTAAGGAAAGACTTTATTCAAAAGAATAATTGTAAGGGGGAGGGACTATTGGAATAGGAAGAGGGGGACTATGGCAGCAGGGCGAAGCTGTGGCCATAACATCTGTCCCAAGAGTCGCAAGAGTTAGGCAGAAGAGATTTTTCTATTATAGAGAGAAGTCAACAAGGCTCGAGGGCAAGATGTGGGGAAGTGGGATGACACACAGTGGGATCAGACAGAAGATCAGAGAAAGTTTCACACTGAGGCCAGTCTATTTTTCTATTTTTTTCTGCAGGGGCCCTTAAGAAGGCTTCTGTGCTGGATCAGGCACAGGGTAGGCCAAAGTTCAGACGTTTGGGAAAAGGAGACAATCTTACCCCAAATTTGGTTAACAAGAACTTTGTTCCTTCTGATTAATTAGAGGAGAAACAAGCAGTTCAGCTAATTGTTTGAAGCAAGGAAAGGGAATTTGGAGGGTCTTAAGTCTGGCCTTGTCAAAGGCAAAGGAGACAGCCCACAGCATTATCTAAGTTTATCTGAATCATATGGGGTTGGCTGGTTCTTAGCAGTAAATGGTTTTTCAGAATAAATAAGGGTGTGGGGATTCCTTTCAACTTCATTGTTTACCAGAAACAAAGGGTGCAGGGAAAATTCAATGTTATGGTCTTTTATGTAGAGACTTATTTTATGGACATAAGAATTGCTTATCTTGGATTCCCAGTCTCTAGATCTGGCTGGAAACATAAGAGATTTTCAGTGTTTTGCAAGGTAAAGGGTAAGATTTCTATCTTCTACAAGCACGGTTATGAACCCCTTGTATATTCAACTCCATTTCTGCCTTAGTCTAGAAATGTTAATAGGCAAAAAAACTGGTTGTAGGACTAGAAAAGAAATGAAGTGTTCCCAAGCAGTCTGAATGACTTTACCATTCTTAACGTTTGTGCAATTCTATTTTAGACATATGAAGAATAGAAGGAGGCCTGTGATTGTTAATTAAGATCACAGACCACCACAAAGGTTGATTCTTTAAAAGATCTGTGTATTGATTTTGCATGAACCCAGCCAGTTTAAATTGACATAGGAAACCACTTCTGTAGACCCTTTGACTTCCTACTCAGAGACACCTTCATCATCACAGCCACACTGCCCTGTTAGATAATTGAGGTTATTTGTTGTGGTTACTGGTGTCACTTGTGTTACTCTTCTCTCCTAGTTTCACACTGATCTGATGTCTCCACAGAACATGAGGAACATTAAAAATACCCAATTGACTATTTAATTGCAGTGTACAAAATGGTGTTTGTATATTGAATAAACTGTTGACAGTGGAAAAAAAAAACAAAAACCCCAATTGACCTTAATGGATTCCTTTACTCCTTCCTGCTAAAATAAAGGCCCTTTGTGTACTTCAAGAGTCTAACATAACTAGAGATGATACAGTAACTGCGGGATCTGGGAAAAGACAGTGGAGACTCTGAACAAAGCAGCCCAACTCTTAGGGTGGAGAAGCGATGCAATTTAGGTCGTTTTATTTCTTATTTCATTAAGCCTTTGCTACACAACTTACTTAATGACCAAAGTTTTACAGGTAACTTATTTACAAATACATTTCAAAATAATGTTGTTGAACTTAGCCCTTAATTCTATCCTATGTATTTTTCAAAGTCAATGAATGGTAGTTTCTGCAAAGTCAAAATTTATTCTTCCATACATCTGTCATTAAAGAGATAGCCAAAAACAAACAAAAAAAGTTCCTAGGTTTGGTTTGGTGGGTAAATCATTCTTTTCCAGCTCACTTCTACAGATGATTACGTCTCTGGCAAATAATTTTGATCCTGAAAAGATATGGCCTGACTTCCTCAGGGCCAGAGAACAGGACTCCTGTTTTCAGCTGCTCTCCTTCCTACACCTCCCACTCTGCTTCTTCAAACCCACACCTCAAGGGACTGAATGAATCAACAGATGCTAGAGGCTTAAATACCCACCAAGCACCTCCCTGGAGTGCTTGGAGGACCACCAGGCAAGGTGATTATGGAAGATTTTATTGGTGGCTCATGGATGCTACAGACAAAAGGTGAAGTGGTAGCGTGGGACTTAGAAATTCAGAGCTGCGGCTAGGACTAAGTGTTCCCTCAGAAATTGATCCCTAGTACCCATTTGGATTTCCATTTCCGAGACACATACACACAAAGACACTCTTTGTTTTGTAGCGAATGCCAAAATGATTCCATTGTAAATATCCTTTTAAACCATTTAAACAGAAAACAATTTCACTGTCTTCAAATTTATGACTTCTGGATTTTTTTTTTTTTAATGTTCCATTCCCTTCTTCTCCCTTCGGTTAGATGCTTGATAATTCCAATATCATTTCACTCCTGGATAGATAGCTCTCCTGAAAATAAATACTGGGCTCAGGTGCACTCCTAACATTTGGTGAATCCTTCACCTAACTAATGAGACGTGAGTCTCTTAACCTACTGCCCAGGTCCCAGGGCAGATTATTAGCACGACTGCTTTTGATGGATCTTTTTAAGTGCTCCTCCTGGGAAAGATATTTGAAAGTCACATTTAAATAAGGATTCAAAAATTACTGAACATTAATTCTCCTCTAGTCTCAAATGCTATTTCTGGCCAAGGTTACAGGGGCCATTTCAATGGGAGAAACAGACCATTATTTAGTGGTTTTGCTCACAGGTGACTCCATAACCTTATGTAAATAGTTATGAGGTATTTATTTTTTTATAACATGCTCGTTCCTTTTTTCCTATGGGATTTCCTATGGGAGTGGAAAAAAAGGGAGGTTATGCCTTGTGTGTTTGGGGTACATAATCCTTGGTACATGCATGAGAGTATGTCATGCTTATCAGTGTCATCAGTCACGTTCAGTGAGTCAGTTAGGGTGTAGCATTTGGATGGTGTCATTGAAAGTCCATTCTCCAGTTTGGGGATGGGTGCGGTCAAAGGTTGAAGGAAAAGGTAAAACTCAAAGGACAAGGAAGTCCTTCGAGAAGCATAATGAAGAAACAGTAACTGTTGTGAGTAGAGTACTCTCTCTTCTTTAAGAGAGCAGCTTCCACTTCTGGTGCTGCAGTTGGTTTCAAATTTCCAATATCAGAAATAGTAGCACATAAACAGCAACTGATGCGTGAGACAACAGGGAAAAAAGCAGGACTGGTGGGAGTGGCAGGAAAACACAGAAAGCCAAGAGAAATAGTTGCACCCCAACGTTCACAGCAGCACTATTTACAATAGCCAAGACATGAAAGCAACCTAAATGTCCATCAACAGATAAATGGATAAGGAAGATGTGGTATATATACACAATGGAGTATTACTCAGCCATTAAAAGGAATGAAATAATGCCATTTGCAGCAACAATGGATGGAAAAAGAGATTGTCATATTAAGTGAAGTAAGTCACACAGAGAAAGACAAATACCATATGATATTCCTTATATGTGGAATATTTTTAAAAATGATATCAATGAACTTACGAACAAAACAGAAATAGACCCACAGATTTAGCAAACAAACTTACGGTTACCAAAGGGGAAAGGGGGAGAGGGGTAAATTAGGAGTTTGGGATTAACATATATGCACATCTATAAAATAGATAATCAACAAGGACCTACTGTACAGCACAGGGAACTATACTCAATATTTTGTAATAACCTATAAGGGAAAAGAATCTTAAAAAGAATAGAATATATACATATATATTATACATATAATCCTAATCACTGTGCTATACACCTGAAATTAATACAACATTGTAAATCAACTATACTTCAATTAAAAAAATAAACAGTGTAAGAAACCACCACCATGCCTGGTAAGAGCAGGAACTTGCTGTGTTTGAAGATCTCAGTAACTGTATTAATTGAAGACAGGAAATCAAACCCCAAAGCCAGGGAGAGTTAAGAGATAGCTAGCACTCCCTCCTCTGTGCTCCATAATTCATAATAAAGGATAATTTTTCATCTACACAATTGATTATTTCACTAAATTGTGAGGCTCTAAAAGAACTGGGAACATGTCTTACTCACTTTCCTGTCCCCATCACCCCAAGTAGTACTTGGCACACAGTAGAGGCTCAAAAATGTTTACTGAAAGAGAAAGTATAAAGTCCCCTGGAAGAGGCATCCTGAATAGGAGAAAAGACACAGGCATGGTATTTTAGGAGATTGCCTATTACAGTTCTGCCTCTGGAAGGAACCAGATGTGAGACCCTAGAAAGCCATTTAATATTTCTAAGGCTTGGCGTATTTATTGGCAAAATAAACTTATCTTTCCAAATTACTCTAATATTCTATTATCTGAAAGTAAAATCTAGATATTTTGGAAGTTTGCTTATAATAGCTAAGTACCAGTTTTTACTAGATTTAACACCTACAAAAAATGGGATATGTTAAAAGCCCCAAATTTTGAGAGTTTAATTCATTTTCATAAATGTAGTAAACACTTTAACTCAATTACAGCCTTAATTAATAAAATCAATACACTGTGAGAAATATATTTTTAATCTCTCCGATCTCTCTAAAATGAAAATATTCTGTTCTTACCATTCCCATGTAAAAGCTGTGAGACTGTTATTATTTTGTGCTAGTTTACTGTCTCATTAAAGAGAGAGAATTATTAAAGTTATACCTTAAATTGATGAGTTCTATTAATCTTCCAGGTGATGCCTTTGTAAAAGAAAATAAAAATTGCAGGTATAGAGTATGTCTTTATTATTGCAAAATGAGGGAGTTTTATAAAGACTGGGAATGTTTAAAATAAATTATGTAAGAACTATTTATTTGTTTAATTATCTGTGTAAGCCATAGTATAGTGAAAATATTGTAATTGTGCCACTTTTCACAGAAACACTAAGGAGAAAATTGTAAACATCATGGATGGGGAATTATGCACACAAAGACTAATAGCTACAATAATGTTATTCAAAACTGTGCTGGTAATTTGCCCCTTAGGGGGTAAATTTGGAAAAAATATGTATAAGGTTTAATCATGTGACTCTCACTTAATGGGTGTTGTACTGTAAAAGCCACACATACCACACTGAACATTCAGTAATAATTATTTCTTTTAGTTATTCTCCTGGGGGCTTCTCTAGTATCTGTAATTGCCATGTTCTCAAAAGCAGCACTGTTTGCATGGCACCTGCCCAACAAATAAAATGGACTGGCAGTTACAACATAGAATTAGCAATTAGAGATACTTTTTTCTTTCAAAATTTCATTACTGAGGGCTTATTCTAAAGAGAAAAAATAAGATAAAATGAGTAGATGAAGTTTTCCTCTCTTGAGACCTAGGGATCTCAGTTGGTGGTGTCTCTTTATTAAGTGTTTTACTTAGGGATTATTTGTCAAATATGTTAGAGAAAATGGCTTGCTTTGTGGATAGGAGAGTGATCTACATTTTATTTGGGAACTGTGATGATTATTCTGTATTTGCAAGTCTTATCCATTCTTTGCTCTTATCATTCTAATCCTACTCTTTGCCCCAGGAGACTAACCCTTGTGCATTGCATCTCCCAGACTCACTTGTTAGTTGCCTTCCAGTTGGGTTGGCCAGTGGGAAGTCAGTATGTAATCAAGGGTTTTGGCATCTATCTCCTCTTTATCAGTAGCTTTTCATCTCCAAGACTATAGCTCCTTCTGGTATAGACTTTCCTCCGTGACTCCAACTCTCATTGGGCTTCTGTATCTCCCTTTATATGTCTTGTCCTTTCTACACCAAGGGAGTTAATTGCATCCTACTGTTACTATCTCTGGGTACCTCATCATCTCTATATATCCCCTGACCTGTCCATGTCTTTGAACTGCTACTTTAATAGAAATACCATCATTTGAACTATTTGAGGTAAATTCTGTCTTCTTCCAACACATTGGCCATAAATCCTAGTGGCAGATGCACTCAATGATAGTTAATGTAAATGATTTTTAGCGTGTTGAGTTGCTTGATTATAGGTCAAATGTTGCTATTACAGTTATCTGTGCACTGTTTCTTTATGTAACAATGTACTGTAGTGGATACTGAAGTGCTCTATCCAAAGAAGTAAATTACTATATTAACTGGAGAAAAAATGTACTTGTTCTTTGCCTCAATCTGGGATAACACTGAGGGCCATCCCAGCTCCAGAGTTTGCCATAGATTGATTGATGCCTCATTAGTTACTTCAGTATGGCACAGATTTTCCCTTTGCCCAATTTTGCAGATATATCTCCTGAGAGCAGCCCCCAATAAACCTTTCACATGCAATTCTCAATTTCTGAGACTGTTTCCAATCTAAGTCATGAAATGACTGGGATGAGCCTAGACCTGAGCTAGTGGAGGAATATAGCTACAGCTCCACATTCAGCAAGTACTTAGACCATGACTATAAGAATCAAAACCTTCTATAGATAGTATCTCATGAAAAAATTGCTGTAGTCATTAATTAGTGCAGCTATCACTGAGAACAGAAAAAGAAATTTCCTCCCTTCTAGTGTTAGAGCTCTTTTTATTTTTTTTTTATTTATTTTTTTTTTTTCTTTTTGCGGTATGCGGGCCTCTCACTCTTGTGGCCTCTCCCGTTGCGGAGCACAGGCTCCGGATGCGCAGGCCCAGCGGCCATGGCTCACGGGCCCAGCCGCTCCGCGGCATATGGGATCCTCCCAGACCGGGGCACGAACCCGTATCCCCTGCATCGGCAGGCGGACTCTCAACCACTGCGCCACCAGGGAGGCCCTAGAGCTCTTTTTACTAAGCACCCCCAAAGAATAACTTTAGTCTAGAAGAATATGTGTTGTATTTCATCAGGGACGAGGTGGGTAGACATTTGAATTGTGCCAACTAGTACTGTCTCCCAAACCATCTCTCATGTTTTCTGGCCTCAGTTCTCCCTTCTTTCAGGGATGTGGCTGTCCCTGCCTGTTGCAGCGAGTTGGTTCCATGGAACCAAATTAGAGCATGCGTTCCTTCTTGAGGCAGCCAGTTTGTTATGACTCTGAGGAGTGCAGCAAGTCAGTCTTTAAAAAGAGTTGATCAAAAGCAATCATTGAATTAAAAAAGCTAGAAACAGGTTTAAAGTTTGAACTGCAGAGGCAAGAATATTGATAGGGATGGCCTGGGGCAAAAACAGGCCAGCAATAAGTGAAAAGAATTCTGGGCATCTGCACAAAAAGTCTTGGGCTTTAGAGACTTGCCTTCAAGTGTGTTGATAAGTGGGAATGAGGGGGAAAAAAAAATCAAGACTATTTCCACCATCACAATCCTTCTTCTCCAAATGATTCCTAGAGTAAGGATCATTAGTAAGCTGATGACTGGTTTCTATCAGGATCCAGGGAGGCTCAGAGAAGCTACAGACCACAGGGTCCTCAGTGCAAGCTATTGCAGTCAGCTAAAATGGATGAGAAAGCCAGAGCCTTGGAAGCAGTAGAATAAGGCAGTTAGGCACAGAGCCTTTAAATCTACAGCAGTGTAATCAGCATCAAGAAAGAATGTTCACAAAATATGTATATAAGATAACTGCATATTTGAAATTATATTTAAATGGATTAAGTTCACTGAAAATAATCAATAGTAATTTTAAGGCTTCTTTATAAGATCAGCCTCACACAACTCTTAGAGGCTTTTTTCTACACAGAACAGTATAAAATAAAATCAAAACAGAAAAAAGATGAGCATAGTTAATGATTGAAAAAACTCTAAATGACCAATCAATTTTCCTTGGAAATATATGTTTGAATACCATGGCTTAAAAGCTTACATTAGTTTCTGTTCCAACACTTGAAATTTAGCAATAGAATAGTGCAATTTTCTTTGCAATAATGATAGTCTTGCTGTACCTACTTAATATAAACAAAAGATAAAAATTCCTCAATAACACAATGTGTTTATTTACCTCCGATTCTCCTAGGCAGACTCTAGTTAAATAAAAAAGGTAATTTAAGGTTAGTCTTTCACGGAAATGCTCTTTTAATGAAAAACAAACTTATTTTAACTAATACTCATTTTAAAGCAGATTCAGAATTAAGAATCCTCTTTGAATTCAGGCTAATAAATTTTGGTTGATTCTAAGTACTTGTAGTCCAAATAGATTTTTACCAAAAGATTTCTTATTACAGCAGACCAGATTTAGTGGGACTGACCCCACGAGCAATGGAGGTTCTGAAACACTAGTAGAGTTACTCACAAAGCACTGTTAATGAGCTGCAACTAACTGTAATGACCATTTTGCAAGGTGGCTCCTGCCCAATTTAATCATAACCATGGAGGTAATACTGTTTTGGATGGGGTGTTTTTAAAGTGCTCTTTCATTTAAAAAACTCTCCATAATTTCTCAGGTCTTTTAATCTCATAATGCCCTAGATAGGTGACCATGTTTTCCCACAATATCTCAATAAGGAATACCAGATTTGTATTCTGTTCTCTTTGGGAGCCTGTTGGCAAGTCTGAGGCAGGAAGCACACGTGGTGTCTCCCATGGCATCCTTCTCCATAAAAACCCATTCCCTTTATGGATGTAGGGAGTTTGTAGAAGCCTGAATTCTAAGATGCCTCCTAAGATTTCCACCCCAAAGTGTACATGCCCTGTGTAATTCTTTCTACATGAGTGTGAGTGAGACCTGTGAATATGATGGGCAAGTTTCCTTCTTAAGTTGTGTTATATGGCAAATGTGACAGGATAGTCAATCCTGCTGGACTTGAAGAAGTAGGTTGGCATCTTGTGGAGAGAGCCACATGGCAAGGAACAGTGGGTGGCCTCTAAGCTGAGATCCTCAGTCCTATAATTACAAGGAACTGAATTCTGACAGCAGTCACATGAATTTAGAAGAAAATCTCAAGCCCAGTTGACACCTTGACTTTAACTTTGTGAAACCCTGAGCAGGGTACCCAGCTGGGACTCCTGCTTCACAGAAGGTCCTAAGTGGATGTTGTTTTAAGTTGCGAACTTTGTGTTAATATGCTACACAGCAATAGCAAACTCATACAAAGAGGGAGGTGTGGAGTGGGGGGCGATGCTTGGGATCATGAATCATGTTAATAACTCCTCTGTGGTATGTATATAAAATATTTGGATTTTCCCAAAGCTGCCTTTTGCATAGGCCCTGATAGCAAAGAAGGAGACAGTACTGCATAGTGGCTAAGAAAATGGTCCTTGGAGCCAAGCTGTAGAGTTTGAATTCCTATTCTGCCACTTAATCACTGTGTGAACTCAAATAAGGAAATTAATTTCTTTGTGCCTCAGCATCTTCATTTATAAAATAGAGATAATAACAGTCCCTGGGATTGTCATAGCTATTAAATGACCTAATGTATACAAGGTGCCAAGCTGGTCATATAGCGACCATTCAATAAATTTTGGCTGTTTTTATTTCTCAGATGGCTGCCATAAATGTGAGGATTACATCTCCAATGCCAGCATAATTGAATTAGAAGACTCATGTTGCAGGAATAGAAACTCAAACACACTAGCTTAGATGAAAATATATATTTTCTTTTGTCTCAGAAAATAGAAAAGTCTAGTAATGGGGATGGTTTCGAATACTGACTGGCTGGGCACAATATCATCTCTCTATAACTGTTGGTATCCTTTCTAGGCTGTATGTTGGTATAGCTCTCTATAACTGTTAGTATCCTTTCTAGGCTGTATGTTGGTTTTATCCATTTTCTGATGCCCCTGGTATTAGTGAGATGGCTTTAGTCAACCCAGATTTCAAATCCTTATACTGTATTTGCTCTCCAAGTAAATAAAAGGAAGGAAAGAAAAGAAAAAGAAAGAGAGAGAGAGAGAGAGAGAGAGAGAGAAAGGAAGAAAAAGAAAGAAAGAAAGAAAGAAAGAAAGAAAGAAAGAAAGAAAGAAAGAAAGAAAGAAA
Source organism: Mesoplodon bidens (assembly GCF_964165515.1). NCBI lineage: Eukaryota > Metazoa > Chordata > Mammalia > Artiodactyla > Ziphiidae > Mesoplodon > Mesoplodon bidens. The sequence continues at coordinate 50,640,642 of NC_138161.1, read as the reverse complement.
CCTGCTTTTTTCCAAGAACTCTAGCAAATGCCTCCTAGTGTCTCAACAGTTTTGACTGAAATACATACACACCTAGAACCAAGCAGAGGGGCCAGGGAGATGGGGCAGGATTCTCTGACTAAACCTCTCATAGTCCTTCCTTGGAATTGAGAGTTGGTCAATTCAATCCTATTAAAAATGTATGCCTGAGAATTAAAGAGTCTGATGGTTTCTCAAAAGAAAATTAAGCTATTTGTTATGCATTGAATTGTTTCTCCCAAAAAAGATATGTTGAAATTCTAACCACCAGTACTTGTACATGATCTTAAATGAAAATAGGCTCTTCGTAGATGTATTTAAGCTGAGGTTATTAGAGTGAACCCTAAATATGACTCATGTCTTTACAAGAAGATGAAATTTGGACATAGACATGCAGAGAAGATGACCATGTGAGGACAGAGGAGGAGATTGTAGTGATGCATCTATAAGAGAAGGATACCAAGGATTGCCGGCAAACCCCAGGAACTAGAAGAGGCGAGAAAGGATTCTCCCTGACAGGTTTCAAAGGAAACATGCACCTGATGACACTTTAATTTCAGACTTCTAGTCTCCAGAACTGTGAGATGATAAAGTCCTGTTATCTTAAGCCATTCAGTTTGTGGTACTTCCTTACAGCAGCCCTGGGAAACTAACACACCACTGTTGGTGAAGATGGAGAGATACAGGATGCTAGGGAGGCAACAGAAAATTTCACTTGTAGTCTTCCAAAAAAGCAATGAGCGCTCTTGGAAAATTAAATCAGCCAGCAGACACTGTATACTTTGTGGAATTTCACAACTATGTCTGTACTCTGCTTGCCACTCGTTTGTAACCCCTTTTGAGCTCAGAGTCATTGGAAATGCAGTAAATAATTTGGCTTCCCTCCTTCTCTCAGAGACTTTCAAAAAAATTAAAGCCAAGTTTCCAACAAAGAAAAATGCAAGTGTACGAAGTGGAGTGAGAAATAATTCCTTAGCACCAGGTTAAGTGGCCATAGGGTCTTACATATTTTGTTTTGGAAACCACTGCACCTATCACTACAGTTTCAGCAAGCAGTATAAACAACCAATATCATAGAGAAACTTGAAGTAGCTAATGCATATACATCCTAGTTCTACTCCCTTTCAACATGAAGTATGTGAGCATGTGTATTCCAGTAATGGAGAAAGAGAAAGGAATATGGAAAAAAAGTTCAGTCTACAGTAGGCACCTACTATGTGCCCAGTTTTTATTTCCTTTGATTACTGTAACAAGACTGTGAGGCTTATTTGACAAATGAAAAAAAGACAAAAGTCAGAAAGATAAAGAAGGTTAATAATTCACTGTTGTAGGTTGAATATTGGTATATAAAATGATCAGGTCCTAGTCCTGAGAACCTGTAAATCTTACTTTATCTGGAAAAAACTTCACTGCATAAGTGATTAATTTAAGTATCTTGAGATGGTAAAATTATCTTGGATTATCCAGGGGCGCCCTAAATGTAATCACAAGTGTCCTTGTAAGAGAGAGGCAGAGAGAGATTATACCACATCAGGAAGAGGAGAAGGTAATACAAAGGTGGAGGTAGAGATAGGAATGATGAGACTACAAGCCAAGGAATGCAAGCAGCCAAAAGAAGCTAGAAGAGGCAAGGAACATATTCTCCCTTAGAGTCTCCAGAAGGAGTGCATACCTGCCAACACCTTGAATTCAGCCTAATAAAACTGGTTTCAAACTTCTGGCCTCCAGAATCGTAAGTGAATATACTTCTATTGTTTTAAGCCACCAAGTGTGTGGTAATTTGTTACAGCAGCCGTAGAAAACTAACACATACATCTAGCCAGTAACTATTAGTGCTTTACAATGTTCTGGGTTCTGTTAAAAAATATTATGCAACAAACCTAATAAGTGGGTAGTATGATAATTCACATTTTATAGAGGGGAAACTGAGGCATAAAAGTTTGTGGCCCAAGGTCACACAGCCAGTGTGTTAGGGTTATCAGCTATGCTAGTTTATTCAATACTGTTCTGGGTTTAGCACTGAATGTCCTATATTTCAGGAAATCTCTCTCCTATATTTCTGGAGGGTCGATCATCCTATATAGAGATTTGAATCCAGGCAGTCTGATGTACAGATGGTGTTCTTAAACCCAGGCTGTACCTTCCACTTCAATCATTGTCATTTGGGTGATGAGGCATGACATGATTTGAATCACTCATGACTGGTCCAAAGCCTATGCTTTGTTATCCTGCAGCATAATTCATCACTGACCCTATAGCCCTAGACATTTGGCAGAAACTTCACTTTGCATCCAAAGAATGGAAGCTATGTTTGGAGCTCATGAAGGGCTCATGTATGCCACAATGGCATACTGATTATTTTGAATTAAAGTTACTGAAGTAATGGCCAATGCAAGAGGAACACTCTGACCCTCTTTTCTGTCTCCCTGAAAGCAGAAAATAAATCTCCCACGTGAAAGGTGCTCTCCCTGCATCAGGAAGTAGAAAGACACCCTTATCGCCAGAGACAGGAAAAGCCTATATAAACAAACCCGGTTACTTGTTAATTCACTACCCCAAGGACAAACTCTGTTTAGATTCTTCACTGAGTACCCAAAACCTAAGTTTCTTTGTCTTGTCAGTTCCTCACAAATGTACTGTTTCCTTGTCTAAAAAGTATAAAAGGTGCCTGCTTTAGCCACTTTTTAGGTCCCATTTCTATGAGACCTCCATGCGCAAGAATTAAAATTTCTTTCTCTCCTATTAATCTGTCTTCTGTCAATTTTATTATTAGTCCAGCCACAAGAACTCAAGAGGATGGAGGAGAAAACTTCCTCCTCCAGGACACTACCTTTTCTTTGTCTCCTAAGAAATGTGGCAATAGGATGTCCCCACCCCACTGTCAGAACCACATCTCAAAGTAGGAGGAGGTCTTCATTTGCCCAGAGGCATCCAGGGAATAAGGGCAAGTGCATGTTTCCCCAGGGGCTCCTTTCCGGGAATAAGACTTGGAATCACTAAAATCTCTGAATGAAGAGACAGAAGGGACAGGTGAGCTAGGTCACCTGGAGTGTGACATTGTGCTCAACCTCAGCACTTTATTTCAGATCAGGATGATCTACAAGATCTGAATGCTCAGGTACACTATGCATATCTTCTAAAAAAAAAAGACCTTTTAATTCTATTGATATCCATTTTCTGATGGTTATTGCTCTTGTTAAGAGTCCCATGGTACAAACTAAAGCCATTTTTAAGTGCATTACCAGTCATATTGGAAGAATAATTTCAGGCACTCACTTACATTCCCTTAACCTTCCTGAATTAAAAGCACTTTACTTTTTGGAGATGCATCAGAAAGAAAGAAGACCACTAAAGGTTGAATTTCCTGTTTTCTAATTCAGTGCCTTGAAACCTCCTCTCCATGCCTTTCGCCTGCCACAAAACTTTCCCTTATCTTTCAAATTCAGATCTAAATTCTGTCTTCTCCAGGAAGCCTCCCCAATCTTCTTTATACACAAATAATGATAAAATGTTTATATTGTAACATTTTACTAAGTACCCAACACTGTGCTCTATAGGTAGATTAGATAGATAGATAGATAGATAACCTTAAATATATTCATATAATCTTATTTAATTTTCACAACCACCCTATGAAGTACATAGTATTCTAATTATCTTAATTCACAGATCAGAAAATTCAGTCACAGAGAAATTAAGCAGTTTGCCCGATGTCACATAGCTAGGCAGTGTCAAGGTTCAAAATTAGACCTGCTAACGTGAAATTGTGTCCTAAACTATAACTACCTCATGATAATTCCCCAAAACACTCACTTCTGGAAACAGTCATTGAGTACACTGTTCAGTTGTGGCTTAACCTCTGTTCCTGGTTATTGTTAGGTAACTTTTGAAGCACATGCCTTGTTTACTCCACGTATATCTAGAAACTCCTAGATTACAGGAAGGCTACTCTATGCCTCTGAATCTTCAGCACTTAGCATAGTGCCTTCCTCAGTATGAACCTTGGTCTTCATCCAAGTCTAACATTATGATAGCATTTGTCTTGGAAGAAATGCAAGTATCGGTTGATTGTATACCACAAGTGAGTATTTGATTTATAAGTACATAATGTTTTATTCACTAACATTATAATTATTGAAATATTTGAAAATGGATGAAATGAAAGATATTCCATTAATTCATTATATGTTCAGCATCATCTGTCAAACATTTATCTACATTTTCTACTTAAAAGATACTGTTTTGAGCACTGAATGAATGCAGAGATGAATCGGATACAGATTTTTGCCTAAAAGAATTTGCAATTAAGCAAGGCATATATGTAAATGATTAGGAAGTAAAATAATTGAAGATTAATTATGTAAGAGAAACAGGTATTCCTCCCAGTTTGACCCTAAAGATGGGTGGAACCTGGACAAGAAGAAATGGGCAAAGGCAATCCAGGCAGAGAGAATTACGGGAGCAAGACACAGAGGCAGCAAAGGACAGGCTATATGCAGAGAACAGTGGTTCCCAGACTAGATGAAGTATTAAGAGCAGAAGCAAGTGAGGCTAAAAAGGTAGGTTATATCATTGTGGCCTCAGTAGGAAGCTAAGACTTCTAAGCTTGGCCCTGAGTGCTTAACAAAAGACATGATAGTAAGAGAATTGTTTCCAGAAAATTAATACTGCAACAATGTGAAGAACTGACTAAAGGAAAAAAAACTGCACAAGGGGAAACAATTGGGGCTGAGGTGGATTCAATTATAGTGGAGATTATCAATATTTTGTTTGTGCCTATAAATCCTCAATAACAAACTAAAGATATTTATCATCTAGATTTCAAGTAAGATTAATAAAATATTGACTCAAATATTTTGTGATCTTTTTAAGAAATGTTAGTAATAGACATCTCTATTAAATTATCAATTCTGGAAACCACCGGTCAAACTATAAATATTGAATTTCAGTTGGTACAATCACCTCCTCACTTTCATCTCCATAGTTCTTTGTTTATACACCTATTAGATAATTTATCAGTCTGTCTTTCATTTAGAATAATTTGTATGTATGATGACCATTAGATTGGCAACACTTACAGGACAGGAAACATAGCACAGATGATACTGTCTAGAAAAGCACTGGTAGTGGATAAATGTTCATTAAATTAAACCAGAAGTTACTACTAATTTTCATTGATGCATTTAGCTCTTATCATCCACTGATTTGTTGAATAACCACTGAGAACCTACTATGTAAAGATGCTGAAACTAGGCAGCAAATATGGAAATTTAAAACACATTCCCTGTTTTGAAGACATTCACAGTGAAGAGCAAGTGAATCATTAATTATAACAGTCTTGTAAGTGTCGTGATGGAGATGATCACAGTTAGGAAGCCTCCTAACTTACCTGGGGAGCCCTAAAAAGCTTCTCAGGAACTGGAACTTACAGAATAAGTAGAAACGACACAGGGAGACAGGACATCAAAAACCATGATATACAGTCCTATAAGTTTTCTATATTTCCAAATACTCTGTAATTTCAAATTAAATACAAGCCTTAGCTCAATTATACCTTATTTACTTAAGTCCCTTATCACTGAAGGGAAAGACTATTGAAGGTATACCTCTTATTTTAGTATTCCTTGGGCTTTGAAGGCAGACAGAACCTCAATTTGATTTACACATGCTCTGCTTAATAACTACTTGAGACCAAATTTTCTCACCTGTAAATGGCAACACAGTGTAAGTGCCTTCCTTTCAGACCTGTTGGAACAGTTACATGAGATCACTTATGTAAGACACCTATCAAAGTTCATTGTTCTCTCAACCCCAACTTCAGCCCCCACTGTGGATGACTCCCCCACCCAGTCCCACACTCCTTACTTTACCACAGTGTCTTGAGAAAGTATCTTCAAGGTGTGGTTTCTGGAGTGGTAGGGGTAGGCAGTAGCAAGTAGAAAAGTAAAAGGGTGAGAAACCCCTGTCCTTTGATATGATATTCAAGCTACATGTTCAGACATCCTTTAATCATGCTATTCCATACTCAGAAACCCTCATGATCTGATCAATTGTTATACTTAATATAAATTCCTATCCTTAACCATCACAGTTTACATAATGCCGTCTCACTTCTTCTATTTCAAACTATTGTCCATGCTTTCTATTACAGAAACTCTACTCACACAAATACAGTAGGCCCAGTTCCACTTTTATGTCTTCAATTGTGGAGCTTGCCTACACCTAGAACGTTTTCCCTAGTCACCTTTATTTGTCACCACTCTGTCCATCTTTCAGCAACAAATTCAATTTCTGCATCTATCTCTATATTTTTTCCATTCACCAGGCATCACATATCACTTCTTCAAACTCCTGTTCTATTAAAGGAGATTTAATACTATTATTGCTCACTGATTGCTTCAAATGTTACTTTTTTCCTTTTCACTTCTCAACCTAAGTAACCTATTTTTTACCCTTGAGACAACCAATTTAAGGTCACTAATGACCTAATTTACAAATCTATTACCAAATCTGGGCAAGCTAATTTTATCCATCCATTAAAATTGACACTATTGAAAAATGACTTGAAAAGATGGCTTATTTCTTTTCGTGACTTTCTTCTCCTCTGTTAGTCATGATTTATCTCCTTTCCTCTTCAGTCTGTGTGATAGATTTCTCATGCTTTGTCTACCCTATTATTGTTGCTAGTTTACCTTGGCTCTCTTGCTTCCCTCTGGGGATCTCCCTGTTCTAGGAGTTTGTTTACCATATCCTTACTATCTCCAGCCCAAATCTCTTCTCTGTGCTTCAGGCCTCAGCTCCTGGATCACTCACAAGTATCTCAAACTCAACAGGTACAGAACTGACTCATTTTCCCACATCCATCTCTTCCTCCACTCCCTACTTTGGGTGGTGGCACCATCCTCAGCTTAGTCATTCAGCCTAGAGACCTGGGCATCAACCTTCCCTCTTCCCATTCTTTTACCAACCACATGAAATTCATCACCAAAACTTGTTAAGTTTACTTAGTAAATGTTTTATGAGTTATTTTCTCAGTTCTTACCCCTATTGCTACTACGTGTGTTATTACAATGACCTCTCTGAAATGAAAATCAGATCTTCACATCCTAGTTTAGAACTCTTCAAATTTTTCTCATTGCCAAAAAGATAAAATCCAAGTTCCTTAGACCCCCACCTGTCTAGAATTTCTTGCCACACTCACACATGCCCCCTATATTTACAGCCTTGAACATGCCACGCACTTCACTTCTCCACACTGTTCCCTTGGATTGGAATACCTTCCTCCTATTCATCTTAAAGGATTCTATTTAAACGTTGCCTTTTCTGCGCTTTCTCAGACTCCAACAAGAAACAAAGTTCATCGTTTCAGCACTCTATTTCTCCCCTAGAGCCTCCAGAAAGAAACAGAGCTTCACAACAGGTGAGACTCCTGGATTTCTGACCACCAGAACTATAAGATAACAAATTTGTGTTATTTTAAGGCAAAAAGTTTGCGATAGTTTTATAGGGCAACATAGAAAAACGTACATAGTTGATATTCAATAAATACCTGCTTTTGGACATAAGAGGTTCAATTCAATCTGGTGAGTTGCATGGGAATTTGAAAGCATACGCGGTACAGCCTCCCATCTTAAGGCAGGGAAATCTGTCATCAATGAACGCTATTTGTTATCAAGTAAATCACATGTTCAAGAAAAAAAGGCAGCAGTGCTGCCCTCAGCAGGCAATTTCAGTGTTTCACCACCATATGATCAAGTAACCCCCATGTCCAACAGAGCTCTCACTTGCCATGGATTTAAGATTATTTTCTCATGACTATTTCCTTGTTCACAGAGTATAACTGGCCAACATCCCCCTCCTAAATGTCCTACAAATTCTCACAGACAGAAATCAAATTTGCCCTTAGTTAAACTCACCAGAGTTTAACTTTTCCTCAAATGACCTTTCAATTTCTATGATCATTTTTATTTCCCTTCTTTGGACTACTTTTTAAAAGATTAACATGAGATGCAATATATTTGGTCAGTGCTAGGGTTAGGCTAGAATTAGAAAAAGTATTCTTCACTCTCAATCTTCTTGTAATGACAAAACCATGCAACTTCAAAAACTAATATGTTATGTGGAATTTCTCAGATTAGGTAAATATTTGTTCAGCAATAATTCTTCTTAGCTGCTTTCAATCTATTTGGACCAAAGCCTATAACATTCACACTGTTTTGTAAAATTTTTGACCAGAGGAATTGAAAGGGAGAGAGAGAAAAGTCAGAGATGAGAAAATATATTTATAATGGAAAGACCTATTTTTACAAAAGTATATATCTTTCCTAGAGATGTCTATAAAGATGTTTCTCTACCTGTATAAGGGCCAGCCTTCCCCTATCAAGGATTTGACTTTTATGCTTCCTTTTAAATCATAGCCAGCATTTCAAAAAATCAATATGCGTTAGTAATAATTCATAATTCTCTCTGTACTGCCTTTGTTGGCCAGTTGGAGCAGTCATATCTTGCTCACTGGGAAAAGCATTCAGCAACAAAACAGGAATCACAAATCACAAGTACAGAGCTCTCAGAAGCCTGTTCATTCTGCTGGGCAGTGTCTCAGTGTGAGCCAGGCATATCCAATAATTTTGATCCAAGCAAAATCAGCGTCTTCTATGGAAAAAGCAGTTTGACACTTTGCCTAATGTTCTTGTCGTACCCTTAGTATAGAACAGTCATGGGTCTTAAAGAACTGTGCCATCTTCATTGATCTAAGCCTATGGAGGCCAGTCTGTGGTCCTTGTCCCCAAGAAGACCAAAGAGAGGCCCTTCAATCCATATGCATGCTAAATGTTTTTTGTAGAATAAACGAACAAAATATTTTTTAGATATATGTACTTGTAATAGTTAACTTTATGTCGACTTGACTAGACTATAATACCCAGTTATTTAATCAACACTAATCTAGGTATTGTGAAGGTATTTTTTAGATATGGTCAACATCTACAATAAGTTGACTTTAAGTGAAGGAGACCATCCTCCATAATGTGGGTGGGCCACATCTGACCAGGTGAAAATCTTTAAGAGCAAAACTGAGATTCCCTGACGACAGAGAAATTCTGCCTCGAGACTGCAACATCGGCTCCTCTTCAAGAGTTTCCAGCTGCCAGCCTGCCCCCTCAAATTTTAGACTTACCAGCCCGCATAATAATGAAAGCCATACATGGCATAACTACTGGTTCAGTTTCTCTGGAAAGCTCTGATACAATACTATTTTTCCAAGTGTGTACATATAATTGGGATTTAAATATGTAAATTGATTTCAAATATATTCCTATGTAGTAATATTTGTCATTATATATTTTCACAAATAATCAATAAATACTAAAATAAATATAATGAAATCTGCAAAACTTTTTGACATTAATCAAGGGTTCTTATGCTAAGAAAATTTGGGAACATTTAGAAAGTGATAACTACTGAGTTTGGAGACTACATTTTACCAACTCTACAGTAGAACAGAACCTGTGTGTGACTTTGACTATGAAAGGCAGAGAAAGTGATACCCTGAGGTTCAGAGTTTAAAATCACAGGCTGCTTTTAGGCAACTGTTGGCGGTGGGGTGGTGGGATATGAGCTACCTTCAGAAACTTTTCCTTACGCTAGCCCTTATCACAGGATAGCAATTATCTGTATCCCCTCCACAAGGCTCCACGAGGGCAAGGCCTACAATCCCCACTCATAACAGGCATAGTAATAGCTACTACACCTTGAGCACATCCTATGTGGCATGCCTCTTTATAAAGTACCCCACATACCACAGGTTATTCTCAAAATCCTGTAAGATAGGAGTTATCTGAAACACTTCTTTTACATGTGAAAAAAACTGGACCTTGGAGAAGTAATTGCCCAAAGTGTCTTCAGTTTGATGTTGACTACCTAGCACTCATCAAAGTACTTTATACATTGTAGGTGCCCACTAAATATTTGGTGAATGAAGTAATACAGATGCTCCAAAGAGAACTGAATTCAACTCATGTGATATTTAACAGACAAGGAAACTGAGGCCAAGACAGGCTAAGTGACTTGTTCCACAAAGCACAGAAGGTTAATGGCACCACAAGCCAGTTCTCTTGACTATTAGACCAGGATATCATAGAGTCAATGTTTCTGTTCCTAACAGCTACAGCTTTCCAGGTCCTTTGCAGGGTCAAAATATTCCTGTAACAACTAACCAAATGTCATGTGTGGGCTTTGCCAGAGAGTGGGAAAAATTAGCTGCTAATCCCTCTCTCTCATTCCCCCAAACCATCCCTACCCAGGACCAATGCAGTCCTCAAGAAAAGATCATTGATGATTTCAGTCTTCTCTTGATGAAAAATGAGAAGTGTAAAAACCCTCTCCTAACCCATCCAGCTAGTAGCTTATCTATTTGAGCTTAGAAATCCTGCTTAGATGTACAAGGATGTGCAATGTTTGTGTAAGACATGTATAACTTCCCCCAAAGAACCAGGGAAGACACCAAAAGTTGTGAATGTTCCCCAGCCAGTGGTTCTCAGACAGTATGTTACAACTCTTAGGCTTTTAAATTCCTACCAGGGACTATATTTAGAAGTATTAACTGAGAAAGCTAATTTTTTGGTGAAAGAAACTTTTAAAAAGATTAAAAGAGAAAGGGTGCAAGTTTTAAGGTTCAGAGGTGAATTAAAGATATGTGGTAGTGATGGCATTTAGCTGAATACATAGTTTCGAAACCAAAACCAAACATCTTAAATGTGTATATTATAAAGTGTGTAATAGAATGAGAGCTTCAAATTCATGGCAAAAAAACCCCAAAAAAAACCTGGAGTTGGAAAAAAAATAAGATTCCAAACTTTCAGAAATCCTAGAATTAAGAAATATCCTGGCCACTGGAACTCCTGAGTTTTCCCAAGTATAAATTAACTATTCATGTGTCTTTGAGAGATCTCTTAGCTGTGATCTGAATGAAGCTATTGGAGGAGCCCAACAATCGATGGGCAATTATCTGTAATAAAGATAAATAAGCTTCACTTTCCCAGGATTAGAAAGGAAGGAGCTATAAGATTCTTCCCTTCCAAGCTCTGATTTTTGGCCTGTAGAGGTCATCTTTGTCTAGGTAGAAATGTGAGCCTATAAAATTATTCTTCCTTGGATAATCAAATACATTAAGCTTTATCTCCTGAAATCCTTTAGGATAACTGGAAATGCTTAACTGAATCCTTAACCCACCATTTTTAAAAGCAACTTATCTGTTAACCATATTTCAGCCCCAGTGGTCTTTGAATTCTTCCACTATTTCAAGCATCCTTCTGCGAGGTTTTTGGAATTTGTTTCTTTCACTTGAATAGTTTCTTCTAACCCTTCAGATCCACATAAATGAACACTTAGGAGTGGATTTCTCTGATCACACTATCTAAATTAATTCTTTTCACCTGTTATTCTCTCTTACAAACATGTTTGTTTTCTTCACAGTTCTTATCTCAATTTGTAATTTTTGGGTTTGCTTCTTTATTTATATTTCCTTTTGTAGACAGTAAAGTCCTTGAAGTCAGGAATACACACACACACACACACACACACACACACACACTCTTCTAGGATCTAGCAAAGTATCTAGTATATAATGGGTGCTCAATAATATGGATCAAATGAATGTTCTAGCTCAGAAATATAAATATGCAAAAGTAAAAACTGTACATTTATGTTTGATCTGCACTCTTATGAGCCCGATATATTTCTGAAGTCTGTTTTTTCCTTGTGCTTCTCTATGGACAGCTAATAAGTTTGGGGCATTTTACATAGAATTTTTTTAGAAGACACAGGGAATAATTTTGCTTTTCAGTTTAGCTTGTAATTCAGCAGTACAGAGAGTTAAAAATTCTTGACAGACCTTAAAAGTTAAAAAGGACCAGGATACCCTTTACTGACCGTGTAGTCATATGGCACTTACTTAACTTACTTAAATTACTCAAGTCAATTATTTCAGTTTCCTTCTCTGTTAGAGATAATAGTACCTTCCTGATTAAAAGAGTATTTCCAGGACGAAAATAAGAAGGAATATAGAATTCTTAGTATAATACCTCACACTTAATAAAAACTGAAAAAATGATAGCCGTTACTCTTATAATTTAAACTGACAACAACTATGTAGTCAGAAGGAATCCGGAAGCAACACATTTACATGCTTTTCTTTCTCTAGACAACATTCAAACAACTCTTAAAATACTGAATATAGCAAAAGACATAATAGTATTTTCAAAGAAATTCCATGTGAATTACAAGAAGATATCTTATTCCCACTTTTCAGAATGCATATGGCAAATTTTAATGCCTTGGCTCTTTCTGACCTTTGATGCCTCCCATATGGTGTTTGGGATGCTTCTAGTGTGCTTTAAGAAAGCCCTGGAGGCCATTTTCAAAAGCCAGTGAGTCTCTAATAGTAAATACAGATTTGTATGCAGTAACCAATTTGTTAATAACCAAGATCTTAGAACTATCACATCAGCTCTACTGAGCGACCCTCTTGCAGTCTCCCTTCTACAAGCTCACATTTCTTCATCAGGTGAAGTTGTGATGTACACAGTTTATTGCTACTATCTTAGATCTTTTCTCTCTTTGAAAGTCAGTGAAATGCTTTTTCAGATAATGCAGTCTTCCATCAATACCTCAGGAGTGACTGAAACCTACAAGCCAGCTAATTATATGCCCTTCCAAACTCAACTTCAAACCTTTCAGCATTCTTCTGAATGTTTTAAACTTACTTCTTTCAGTGCTACTTTATGACCTCCATCAGCAAATGCTACTGATGTGGTCTCAAAACAGTAGGAAATGAGCCCATATTTGTCAAGAATGAGTGTTCTATCCAGATATCACATTAGCAAGTTTTAAAAATTCCATTTGCAAGTAGAAAGTCCTGTTGGTGAGATATTTATAAGAGGATATTTTTACCCATACACAATTAAATTGAAAAATGAAAAATGCAGAGATTTTTTTTCCATATCTAAAGTATAGAAAAGGAAGGCACTGCTCTCAGTAAAGTCAACCTTGGGTACAGTAAATTCAGTTCCATATGTAAGAGTATATAAGATATAGCATGTAAGAGTATATAACAAAACTAGAGGAAATGTTGCCTATTAAAAGCACAATCTTTAAAAATGTACCTTATAAGTAAAGGGTAACATAGGAAAACTAGGAACAAATTGATGTTATCATTTAGAACATAGCCACTGTGTCTTCTCTTTTCTCCTTTGTTTAATCAATAGACCAGTTTGAAAACTAAAGGTTAATTTCTACTGTCATCTCTATACCAACCATGGAAGATGTGGGGGTCAGAGATCTTTGGACCCTTCATTTACTTTGCCCTGACCCACTCTAATCCCTAGTGGGCAATGGGTATATTAGCACAATAAAGCATAGGCTGTTCTTAGGAAGGCAAAAAATATTATCAAGACAGACAGCGGCTTGGTTGTCTTGTAAATAAGATTTTGAAATTTTGGAGCAAACAGGGTTTTAGAGCCTTGGTCTCAAAGAATAAATAGAACTTGGCCTGGGGCACAAAGAGCTGAGGCCAAACAGAGGTAGTAGCCTGAAGGGAGTAGAAAAGAAAGGAAGAGACTTTCAGGTTCCCTTTAGCAAATAAATGCTTGTGTGCTGAACCCTGGGAACTGAGTGTGTCTGTAATTACGAATAATTACTGGGTTATTTCTGGTTAAAAGCTGAGCTCACGAACCCTTCCAATCATTGTAGGATATAGGCCAAGGTTTACAAAATTGTTGGTGAATTGTCATGTAAATGCAACCAATATGTAGAGCCAGACTCAGGCTTAAATGTAATACTTTTTTGGCCAAGGGTTTTATAGGCTTTGCCTGAATACTCCAGACGATTCATAGAATGGTTCACTGTAACTGTATCAAATAACTCTGAAACTAATATTTTCAGTAACTAAAATAGGGCATAATAGCAACCGAATATTTTTATTTAATGGTTTCTATTCCTCTAATCAACCCATCTCTCCTAGATGTAAACCCACTGAGAGACTGTTACAACAGCATAATTGAATGGTTAGAAAAAAAAAAAAATCAGCTTCTATCAATAGGGCTAGGTAGATATAGTCATAATCTAAGACCAAAGACTTTGTCATATTCACCATTAATTGAGATAAATAACAGATACCAAATATATAGAGAAATCAAATATATAGAGGGTAAAGATATATAAAACTAAGCTAGAACAGCTGCTTAATCAACTTTATTACATATTTCCATTTTCTTTTATTTATATGGACTACACTTAGTGTATATTGCCTCTCTTTTGATTAAAAAAAGTTTATAACATTGAGAAAATTTAAGAATTACAAGTATTTGGTTCTTCAAACTGAGTCTACTATTGTCTATTTTCCTTAAGATGGCATTTTCCCATTTCTGAACATTACTGCTGCTGTAGGCCATTCAATAAAAATATTATTTCTTCCCTATAAATGTCTGTTCTGATTTACTTTTATATTGTTTCTTTAACCCTGATTTAGTTTTATCCTATGGCAATGTTTTGAACTGAAAAGGATAACTTAACTTGGAATTATACCTATAAGAATTACTGATGTGAAGATGTCACAGTTTTAAACCAAGTGCAGCAATGATTAAAATAAAAGAGTAAAAAGAAAAGAGTTAGTGTTATTGAAAAATATTCCTTTCAAACATCTAACCTTTAATGGATACTATTCTCTAAGTATGAGAGTAAATTGTATGCTTCAGCATAGTCATCAGTATAGAAATAACCTTTGAGAATTGAAATACTATTAAAATAGTATACTATAATAAATGGAACAGGTTTGTGACCACAACACTTGTGGTTATTTTAATTACCAGACAAAGTATTCTGTAAAAACAGTTGCATGATTTCTTTCCAGAACAAAGGCATGGGCTGAAATGTCCTAGCCAGCAAGAAAAGGTAACAGTCAGCTGAGGGGTGACCTTCAAGCACAGACTGACCTTCAAGCACCAGTCAGAGGTAAGCAATAGTTCTCCTGCTACAGAAGAAGAGGCAAAGAGAGCAGAACTGAATAGAATAAATGGAATAACTGGATCAGAAAGCTGTTCTTTTCTTATGAGTCTATCCCAACCACTATCACTTAGGGGTACCATGAGGAAACACTGGGAATTGCCCAAATCTTCAACATTTAAATATCAAGGGAATCTTTCCCTTTCCTACATTCCCCAAAGAAGTTTACATGCTGCCAGAGATCCCAGGGCAAACTATCACCACCCAAACTTTGCCAAAAAGCAAGAATTCACATCAAAAAATAAATGACTGTCGTTTTTCCAGCAAATCAAACTTCATGAGTTAGAGGTTATTCAATCAGGGATAGGTAAGGACACATACCAGAAAGCTTGAAATTCTCACCTGAAATAATGATGAATGTGATAACTTAATATAGAAAACAAAATATTATTTGGATGACTATTGGCCTACAAAACAATGTGCCTGCTGTCTTTTCCTGACAGTATATATGAGAAGCTAGTGATTCCCAGTACAATGAGGATTATTAAATGTAGACCCTTGTATACAACCCTCCCATAGAAGTTTAGCAGAATGACCTCCAGCCTAGGGATTTGCAATCATCCTTCTTCCTCCAAAATCTACAATTTAAACTTTCACCCCCCAGCACCATCTCAGGTCAAAGTTCCTCAAGAAGTATAAAACACAGAAAGGATAATGGATGGAGAAAGTAAATTGAGATTCTGACTAGAGGGAATTTCTAAAGTTCAATATCTATAATCCAACTGTAGCAAATGCAATTTAATATGCTTTAAGTTTAATAACAGAGCAGCTTCTCTATAAGTCACAAAGTTGGCATATGAAAAATGGCTGATAAGGAAACTAGGCTGTAATGAATCTCATCACTACTACGTTCCTTGTAAATGTTTTTCATTTAGTATTTTGCATGGCGTGATGAAATCTGTTTCTTACACTTTTGTCTGGCAATGTAAAACTACCTCTAAATTCTCTCATGTGTTCTAAGAATGTGAAAACTGACTTGTAAATGTTGTTTGCAGGTATTCTTCAAGCCCCCATCTTCACTTTTGAAAATCTCCAAATGAAATGTGCAAAAAGAAGGAAGTACTTTGAAAGTGATATAGATCTGTGTGAGGCATAACATTCAGACTTCGGATAGTATCAGGGAAGTAAATGCTTAGGAGCTGGAGAGAAAAGCACCAGAATATAAGAGATAAACAAAAAGAAAGGCATGACCGCTATCAAACACAAACTTTGCTCATTTCCGAACTTTGCCTAAAGATCATCTTGCACCCAATAAAGTGAGGGTTTTGTATGAATATCTTTCATTCACTGCAAATTTCAGCCTATTGCCTATTATGATTTCTAACCCTATCTGTTAATTTGTCTCTTTTATCGATTTAATAAGTCTCGTGAACCAGTCTATAAACAGGCTTTTTGTGAATTGAGAATTCAATCATCACTTACTATGTTGTTCCTATTATAAATTATGGTTCAGATTTTTTTAAAAAAAAGCATTTAGAACACATTATTTAAAAGTCAAGGAAATAGGGAGAGGAGCAAATGGGGATTTGCTCTTTAATGGATATAGAGCTTCGTTTTGCAGGATGTAAAGAGTTCTGCAAATGGATGGTGGTGATGGCTGCATGATATGATTATACTCAATATAACTGAATTGTACACTTAAAAATGGTTAAGATGAAACATTTATTATGTGTGTTTGAAGACAAAGGAAAAAATTTGAAAAAAAAGTTAGGGCTAACTGTTTTAGTATTTCTTTATAAATAAAATAATTTGTACCTAATTATAATCAAAGGGAAATCTCTGAAGTTTACTTTCTTTGTTATGTCTGAAATTATAAAAGACCCCAAAAGTATATTAGATATGAACTACAAAAATTATTTTAAAAAAAGATCTGAAGTTACAAAAGAGAGCCAAAGGATCATCGTACATATTGCAGGTAATTTACCAATTTGGCAACACCGGTCTTTATCAACTAAGATTTCCTTTGTTTGCATCTGTTTGCTCAAAATGAAAATACAATCTTCTTAACTCCCTGGTTAGAACCCAGAATAGTAAGGTCTTATATCTACCACTTAATCTGCATCTTAATTATACCATTAAATGCTATCTCAGAGCATACAGAAATTAGCTTTGCCTTCTTTATCTCTTTTCATTCAAAGGTTTCAATTTAAAAATTTAAAAATTCCTTTTCAAGAAAAGTCTAATAAGTGGCCAATAAAAGCCAGGGTCTTGGATTACAGATTAATTTTCTAAAACTTGTCTTTTTTCTTTTGGCTTATAAAGTTACTTATTAGAGGATTAATCATTCCATTCCCAAAGGAGATTTTACAAATGAGTTTTCAGTATTCTTTATAAAAAATTATTATAATTTCTCTATAGCTCCTAGAAGACAGGGAGCATTTAATGTCTCCATCATATAGAATACTAGAAGTGGATGGAGAAACTGGGATGTTTAAAGCAGAATTAAAAGATCAAGTTCACAGCATGTTGGATTGTAGGTAGAAGAAACTGTTGCTGTTACCCTCTGGCTTTGGACCTTGGCCCACATAACTGGAATTTGACCCCCCCCAAAACGGTTCTCCCTTTTCCACATTACTTCTTAGAGGAAGCCTTCTGCTTTGGCGTGCATGCCCCTCTTAAACATTACAATAACACTCTTTATAGCCCCTCTGTGACAATCAGCTGATTTATTGTAATCATCTACTTGTTTGTCTCTCTCTTCCACTAAACTGTGAACAGAAATTGATTCTACATTCTTCTCTATGTTAGTTTCAGGTTCTAGCATATTGTTTAACATGTCAGAATTAAATACACAAGAATGAAAAAAAACATATAGGTCATTGTTCTAAGCCTTTTACATTTATTGAAGTCTCAAATCAATCCTTTGATGTAGGTACCATTATTATCCCATTTTATAGGTGAGGAAGCTGAGGTACATACAAGTTAGGTGAGTAGCATACATTCACAGAGATAGTTAAGTAGCTCTGGCATATACCGTCATGCTAACCTGAATAAACAGAATAATGAGAGCAAAAAGGCACCCCAAGAGATGAAGGGCCATATGGAAAGGAAAACTATTCCTTGCCTCCCCCATGCTTTATATTAAATGAGTAAAGTACTTTTATTCATGAATAAAATTCTAAGGGATTTGGATTATCACCATGCTACTGAGAGTTAACCAGCTTATATTCTGATACCAATCCTTCTAAACTACTTAAAGACAATGAATGGAATCATACTATGTGTATTCTTAAATAATCTGCTTTTGTCTCTTAACATATTATTGTACATATCTTTCCACAGCAATACATGGAAATCTTCAACATCAATTTTAATAGTTGCCTCATAAATTTTTCTTTAAATGCATTGGTTCGGCATCACCTGTGTGTACACCCTACTAGGTCAGCACAGAGATGTGAAATCTTGATGTTATTCTGAAAAATGGAGATGTTGGATGAAAGAGTGAAAGCTGAGATATGGGAATGCCACTAACAGGAAATTAGCAAGAGACAAACAGAAGGAAGTTAAAGGCTATGACTGCCCCCCAACAATCAAGCAAGATGTGGTGACTCTGGCAGTAGATACAAAGGAGGGAGGTTATAAGAATGAGGAAATAATACTTTTATGGCTAGGTTCACAAGCGTACCCTCAATAACCAGTTTCCCTAGAAATTCCAATTAAACATAAAAGAGCCAAATGGCTTTTAGAACACCTTTGAGGAAACTTGTCACTGGTTAAATAAAGTTGGTCATTTAGACACGTGAGGCAAAAAAACCTTTGTAACTTTTGTTTCCTTCTCAGAATGGTTGTGTGTTTTGGTTTAGAAATGACACCAAAAATGTCCTGGCATTCAGACTCACATGAAGAGCCTAGATCAAGGATGCTTCACTACAACTAAAAGTATGAGTAGCAGAAGGGATGATTGCCAAAATTTCAACAAGTTCATAGTGCATGTGTTTGTATATTTGAACATCTTGGGCATTAATGGATCAGTAGCTAAAGACACATCTTGACAGGGAGCAAGAAGGAAAGATTCAGAGAACATTCACAAAGCGACTCACATTTTCCTGTGACACCACACTAATGGCACTTAAACTGTACATAAAACACTTTTACAAGTAGGTCTCTTTCCAAGAAAATGAAAAGACATGCTTAATCTGTAGGCAAATAAAATTTCCTGGGGTGAGGTCTCAGACAATTGGTTTTAAAGTTTCATTCTTTTTCAATTATGGTATTCTGCTTTAAAGAGGAACATGAAATGCTTCCATTTACCCCATGGCCACCTTAAAACCTTATTTTAATTCCCACATGTCCTTAATACAACTCTTTGGAAAGAGACATTCCTCCATTTTCATGAAATCTGGCCATGAAAAGGAGTTCAAGCCTCATGAAGGAGAGAATTCTTGGATCACTAAGAAAGTAGCCATAGCACAGATGGATGCCAATCCAGCTATATGGCAAGAAGTAGCCAACGTCCTAAATTTAAGAGATGCCTGATTTGGTTGACAGCCTCTTCAAGATCTATGGTAGGGAATGAGAGAAATGAGGTCATTATATTGCATAGAGTATCTCACACCTTTCCTCTCTTCTTCAATACCACCCTCCTTACTTCACTCCTAACTCTAACTACACTGAGGAAATAAGTGAAATAAAATTAGAGGGGCTTCCCTGGTGGCGCAGTGGTTGAGAGTCCGCCTGCCGATGCAGGGGACACGGGTTTGTGCCCAGGTCCGGGAAGATCCTACGTGCCGCGGAGCAGCTGGGCCTGTGAGCCATGGCCGCTGAGCCTGCGCATCCGGAGCCTGTGCTCTGCAACTGGAGAGGCCACAGCAGTGAGAGGCCTGCATACCGCAAAAATAATAATAATAATAAAAAAATTAGAGGACAGCCACCACAAAGGCTAACAACCCCCCTGCATCCACAGTCCATCAAATAGACTGTCTTGATTTCTAAGGGATATATCCTTCCACTTACACACTGATCCCAACCCTCTTCTCATCCTTAAGGATTTTGCTCCTGCAATATTCCCCATTCTTTCCTCAACACCTTTTCTCTCCCTACAGGATCACTCCTATTTTTATGAGAGGCAGTGCCCTATACTCTAAATGACATGCGCTCTGGAAATAGAATGCTAGGATTGGACTCCTGGTCTTACCCTGTAATAGCTGCATGACACTGAGCTCACTACTGACTTCTTTTGTGAGTTAATTTCATCTGTAAGATGAAAGATTCTTTTGAAAATTGAGAATTAAATAAATTGATATTTTCAGAACACTTAGTTTCAGGCACATGGTTAGTTATGTAAGAATGAGTTATTTTTATTATTCACATAAAAATATACTTCAATATTTCCCATATTTGAAAAAGTCCTCCTTAGACACTAGGCCAACTTCCATCTATAGTCCCATTTCACCAATCTTCTTTCCTGTGAACATTTCAAAATAGTCTTTTCTCATATCTCCACTTCCTTACCACCCACTCTTCCAATCAAGGCCCCAACCCCTGCCTATGACTCCACTAAATCAGCTCACAATTAATGTTACCACCGACCTTCATATTGCCACAGTGAGTGTGACATATTCCAGCAAAAGCAAAATCCAGAGTCCAATGTAGACTATAAGCAATCAAAACTTGCACAAGTGTTGGGGCAGCATATTAGACTATCTGAGATGCAAGATAATAAAACTGTGCTAATTTTATCTTACTAAAAAGGATAGAATAACTTCAACTAACATCTAGGTTACATTAATATCTATATAAACAATATCCCCTAGGATACACAAAATACATTCATTTTAACATTTAGACCCAAAGTCCATTGGGTCACTGGCTCTCACACACTAACACAGGACCTTATCCCTCTGCTGTGTAGTATCATTGCAGAAATTCCTAGAGTGGGGCTGTCACATATGGTCTGTCCCACCGTCTCTTCCCATTTCTCTCTGCCTTCCTGTTGTTCTCCTGCAATCTCTCTGTTTCATTCAATCTTTACTCTGCTTGACTCTGCTGCACTAGACTGGTGTCAAGGGTGAATTTATCATCCAAATTTCAACACTCGAGAGTGAGAGGAAGTTGCTTTAGGTTAAGTCCCCTAGAAGTAGAGCCCTCTTTCCCCCAGACAAGGATTCATGTGCACATGATTTACTGAGGAAAAGCTCTTCAGGGTAAAACTATAAGGGAGTGAGGGAAGTAGAGAAGGAAAAGAGGGACGAACTGAGCAAGGATGTGTTCTCAGTGAGGTATGGTCTTGGCCTGATCCACAGGAGGCTCTGAGGCATAAATTGCTCTAGAAAGATGTCCCCAACTTGAGCTAAGGGGAGAATCTTTTGCACCTAGTCGTCCACTGACTATGGATCAATCACTCCTGGAGGACCACTCCTTTCTTAGCTGAGGGCACTTCTGTGTGTGTGTGTACGTGTGCGTGTGTGTGAGCCTGTGGGCAGGGAGGGCTGATGTGGTATCAGTTGTAAGCCATTAGCAGTCCACACTCATAGCTATTGAGATATGGGTGCATCAGCCTGTAAAAGAATCTGGGTGAGTCACTAATAGCACCCACTGCAGGATCACCGTTAACATTTATTATGCCTGGATCACTTCAAGCAAACCAGGACAACTGGTCACTATATGTGTGCCTCTTACACTGCCACCCATGCCGTGGCACTGCTCTGCTTTGAGCCACTCATGGCCTGACAGTCCTGAGAGATCACTGTTACACAGCACCACTGCATGGACACCCTCAGGCTGCTCCATGAAGGCCACTGCTGCCAGCCAACACCCTTCACACAGACCACTATACAGACACTGGAATGCAGCTCAGAAATCTTTGCCTTCATGACCTGTCTTTGGGCTCCTTTGTACCTTGTAGAAGGACAGGTCTGAACATTGAAAACCAGGATCCTCAATAGGGTGAAATTATAATTTGTTGTCCAAAATAGGACAATTTTGAGAATTAAAGGAGGTGTTATATATAATTACACTCAGAAAAAAATACATATCCTGACTATTCTAGTCAAATCTGGATACACAGTTACCAAGCCTAAATAATACCACTGTGGGGCCTTGCTAAAAGAATATAATTCAGGGTTAAGAAGGATTTTTCTACTGTTAGAAGAGCAAAAAGCACCAAAGATTAAAAGATGAATTCTGATGGTGAAAAGCTCCAAGAACCACAGGGAAGAGGGACTCATGGATACATAGGAATGGCAAGAAGGCCTTGGGCAGAGTGATTTCAAATGCAGCCTCTCTCTGTACTTAGAATCACTAACCCCCTACACTTCAGGCTATGTCCCCAAATTTGGTTCATGTCATGAGACTCTTTGTCCCTTAGCAAATTCTCTCCAGGATCTCAAAGCACTCTCTGTACTTTAGATTTACTTGGGCCCTCTCCTAAGATCAAGAGATATTCAAACATAGTTCTGATCCTTCCATATGGACAAGTTATTAACTAGGGTGCTCAGTCTTTGGCAAAAAAAAAAAAAATGCATAAAACTAGAACTACACACCAGGATGCGTTGCCTGACTCCAAATACAAGTCATAGTTGAGCTTCCACTGTGAACTAGACAGACTCTGAGGACACTATGTTTCTTGTAGACAGAATATATATGGGTCTTGTTTTTGTGTCCATTCAGCCAGTCTATGTCTTTTGGTTGGAGCATTTAATCCATTTACATTTAAGTTAATTATCGATATGTATATTCCTATTACCATTTTCTTAATTGTTTTGGGTTTGTTTCTGTAGGTCTTTTCCTTCTCTTGTGTTTCCTGCCTAGAGAAGTTCCTTTAGCATTTGTTGTAAAGCTCTTTTGGTGGTGCTGAATTCTCTTAGCTTTTGCTTGTCTGTAAAGGTTTTAATTTCTCCATCGAATCTGAATGAGATCCTTGCTGGATAGAATAATCTTGGTTGTAGGTTTGTCCCCTTCATCACTTTAAATATGTCCTGCCACACCCTTCTGGCTTGCAGATTTTCTGCTGAAAGATCAGCTGTTAACCTTATGGAGATTCCCTTGTATGTTATTTGTTGCTTTTCCCTTGCTGCTTTTAATATCTTCTCTTTGTATTTAATTTTTGACAGTTTGACTAATATGTGTCTTGGCATGTTTCTCTTTAGATTTATCCTGTATGGGACTCTCTGCACTTCCTGGACTTGACTCATTTCCTTTCCCATGTTAGGGAAGTTTTCAACTATAATCTCTTCAAATATTTTCTCAGTCCCTTTCTTCTCTTCTTCTTCTGGGGCCCCTATAATTCGAATGTTGGTGCATTTAATGTTGTCCCAGAGGTCTCTGAGACTGTCCTCAACTCTTTTCATTCTTTTTTTCTTTATTTGGCTCTGCAGTAGTTATTTCTACTATTTTATCTTCCAGGTCACTTATCCGTTCTTCTGCCTCAGTTATTCTGCTATTGATTCCTTCTACAGAATTTTTAATTTCATTTATTGTGCTGTTCATCATTGTTTTAGTTCTTCTAGATCCTTGTTAATCCTTTCTTGTATTTTCTCCATTCTATTTCCAAGATTTTGGATCATCTTTACTATCATTAGTCTGAATTATTTTCCAGGTAGACTGCCTATTTCCTCCTCATTTGTTTGGTCTGGTGGGTTTTTACCTTGCTCCTTCATCTGCTGTGTATTTCTCTGTTTTCTCATTTTGCTTAATTTACTGTGTCTGGGGTCTCCTTTTCTCAGTCTGCAACTTTGTAGTTCCCATTGTTTTTGTGTCTGCCCCCACTGGGTATGTTTGTTTCAGTAGGTTGTGTAGCCTTCCTGGTAGAGTGGACCGGTGCCTGTGTTCTGGTGGATGAGGCTGGACCTTGTCATTCTGGTGGACAGGACCATGTCCAGTGGTGTGTTTTGGGGTGTCTGTGAACTTATGCTTTTAGGAGCCTCTCTGCTAATGGGTGAGGTTATTTTCCCGTCTTGCTAGTTGTTTAGCATGGGGTGTCCAGCACTGGAGTTTGCTGGTCGCTGGATGGAGCTGGGTCTTAGCGTTGAGTCGGAGATCTCTGGGAGAGGTCTTGCCGACTGATATTATGTCAGGCCATGAGGTCTCTAGTGGACCAATGTCCTGAACTTGGCTCCCTCACCTCAGAGGCTCAGGCCTGACACTCAGCCAGAGCATCAAAACCCTGTCAGCCACACAGCTCAGTAGAAAAGGGAGGAAATAAAAAGAAAAAGAAATAAATAAAATAAAGTTATTAAAATAAAAAAAAATTTAATAAAAAAATTGAAAATAAAAGAAAAAGAAGAGAACAAGACCAATAAACAAATCCACCAATGATAACAAGTGCTAAAAACTATACTCATAAAAAAACAGAAAAAGGACAGACAGAACCCTAGGACAAGTGGTAAAAAGCAAACCTATACAGACAAAAATCACACAAAGAAGCATACACATACACACTCAGAAAAAGAGAAAAAGGAAGAAAATGTATATAAAGAGAGCAACCAAATCAATAAACAAATCTACCAAATATAATCAGCTCTAAATACTAAACTAAGATAAACATAAAACCAGAAATAAATTAATTACAGAAAGCAAACCCCAAGTTTACAGTTGCTCCGAAAGCCCACCACCTCAGTTTTGGGATGATTCATTGTCTATTCAGGTATTCCAGAGATGCAGGGTACATCAAGTTGATTGTGGAGGTTTAATCCACTGCTCCTCAGGCTGTGCAGAGAGATTTCCCTTTATCTTCTTTGTTCGCACAGCTCCTAGGGTTCAGCTTTGGATTTGGCCCCGCCTCTGCATGTAGGTCTCCCTGAGGACATCTGTTCCCTGCCCAGAGAGAACGGGGTTAAAGTAGCAGCTGATTAGGTGGCTCTGGCTCACTCAGGCCAGGGGGAAGGTAGGGGTATGGAAAGCGGGGTGAGCCTGCGGCAGGCAGAGGGTGGCATGACGTTGCAACAGCCTGAGTCGCGCAGTGTGTTCTCCCGGGGAAGGTGTCCCTGGATCACGGACCCTGGCAGTGGAGGGCTGCATGGGATCCCAGGAGGGGAGGTGTGGATAGTGACCTGTGCTTGCACACAGGCTTCTTGGCGGCTGCAGCAGCAGCCTTAGCATTTCATGCCCATCTCTGGTGTCCATACTGATAGCTGCAGCTTGCACCCATCCCTGGAGCTCGTTTAGGTGGTGCTTTGAATCCCTCTCCTCGTGCACCCCAAAATGGTCTCTTGCCTTTTAGACAGTCCCAGACTTTTTCCCTGACTCCCTCCCAGGCAGCCGTGGCACACTATCCCCTTTCAGGCTGTGCACCAGCTAACCCCAGTCCTCTCCCTGGGATCTAACGTCCAAAGCACGAGCCTCAGCTCCCAGCCCCCGCCAGCCCTGGCGGGTGAGCAGACAAGCCTCTCGGGCTGGTGAGTGCTGTTCAGCACTGATCCTCTGTGTGGGAATCTCTCCGCTTTGACCTCTGCACCCCTGTTGCTGAGCTCTCCTCCGTGGCTCCGAAGATTCCCCCCCACATACCTCCCATCTCTGCCAGTGAAGGGGCTTCCTAGTGTGTGGAAACTTTTCCTGCTTCACAGCTCCTTCCCAGAGGTGCAGGTCCTGTCCCTCTTCTTTTGTTTCTGTTTTTCCTTTCTTCTTTTGCCCTACCCAGGTACGTGGGGAGTTTCTTGCCTTTTGGGAAGTCTGAGGTCTTCTGCCAGCGTTCAGCAGGTGTTCTGTAGGAGTTGTTCCACATGTAGATGTATTTTTGATGTATTTGTGGGGAGGAAGGTGATCTCCACGTCTTGTTCCTCTGCCACCTTGAAGGTCCCCCCTCCATACTGAATATCAACAATGCACTAAGCGTCGTTTTAGGCCTGGGAGTACACTTGTGAGGAAAAAAGACAGAAATCAAGGGATGGAATAAATACATGCTATAATATCCAGGGTTGCTTGATAATTTCTGTGAAGGAAAAGAATGCAGTGAAAGAAGATTAAAAAAATAATGGGCAGGGTTATGCTACTTGATAGAGAGCAGTCAAGTAGGGCTTTCTCTAAAGGAGTGATATTTAAGAAGTGAAGGCACAGTGATTTAAAAAGAAGAGTGTTTGAGGCAGGGTAAAAAGACTCTAAGACAAAAATTAACTTAGTACATTCAAAAAACAGCAAGAAGGCCAGTGTGAACAGGGTGGAGTAAGTAACAGTGACAAATAGAGTTGGAGGTCTCAACTGGGCATATAATACAGAACTTGAAGAACATTTGGAGTGTAATATTTAGCCACTGAAATGCTCTGAGCAGGGATGAGGAATGAATTGAACCACGTTTGCTTTCTCTGAATTCTCTGAAATTGAATTAAAAATTTACATAAAGCAAAACAAGAAAACCTTAAGTGCACAGATCAATGACTTTTTACACAAGTATACACCATGTAACCACCACTCAGAATTCTGCTTTTAAAAGATCACTGTAGGGGGTATGGGAACAATTAAAACACAAGAAAAGAGCATGGAGACTAGTAAGGAATAGATGGCTATAGTTTATGTAAAAGAGATAATGGAGGCTTGAAATAAGATGATAACTTCTTGAAGTGGTGAGAAATGCAAGTTGGAAATTGGAGTTTACATTTCAAGGTGGAGACAATAGGGATTTTTTGCTTTATTGAATACAGGTGTGAGGAAACCAGAAATACAAAAGATTATTCCAACGTTTTGGTTCTCAGCAGTGATAGACACAGGCAGAATGAAGATTTATGGTCCATTTCTGAACAATCCTGAGATGAGGAAGGGAAACGTCATTATCCCAACCAGACATATTCACGTATTGCCTACTTTTCCTTGCATCTGTAAGATATTACTATACACTTAAAACCAAGTTTTAAGGTATATCAGTGTGTACCCACATTTATTATTGGGTTTAATATTAAAAGAAACCCTAAGAGTTTTATTACTGAATCCTTAAGGCTAACCACTAATAAAGATGAGCAAATCTTAAAAATTCGAGTAGGATATGAAGTCCTGGGAGATGCTTCCCAGCCTTAATTTTGGAACTAAAGGAAAGGGATATGACCAGAAACCAATATGTTTATCAGAGACTGCTAATGTTTTTCCAATATTCATTCTCCCCTTCTTTCCTTCACAAGTGTTAACTCAGGTTTTAGGTAGAATACACACAGCCCCCTTGAATCATGTGGTTAAGTTTTGACCAATGAGATATAGGCAAAGGGGTTTCCAAGAAGGGTCCTTAAAGAGAGATGCACGCCTGTTTCATCATGTCCTCTTTCCTATGGTCTGGAATGTGGGCATGATTGCTGGAAACTCAGCAGTCATATGGCAGAATGCTGCCTGCTGAGAATGGCAGGGCAATGGGAAAGAAACATGGTCCTTGACACGATGAAGTGACATGCCAGTCCTAGAAATAAATATCTACCTTGTTTTTCATCATTATTTCTGTTGTATTCTATTACTTCTAACCAAATAGTCTTGAGTATATAACTCCAAAGGCACCTTCCTGATAGTATAAACAAAGGTAATACAATGAAGCATGCTGTTTCATTTTTCAGTGCCTATTTCAATAAAACACTCCTTTCCAGACTTTGAATTTGGGTACATACAATGGTACAACTTGTGCGTGACACAACTCCACAGGACCTTACTCACATAGGGGTCTATGGAAATGGCACCCCTGGAGTTATGCAGTGAACCAGAGTCTGATGATCCCTATTTAACATCAAAACATCTTTCACTTCCCATAATGGTATAAATTGTATTTTTACAAACTGTTGATTAGAAAAAAAAATAAACATCTCATACTTATTTAACTACATTCATTTTTTATTAATCATATGGCATCCATTTACTCTTGAAACATCATAGTGCATGTGTGTATGTAATGTCATCCAGTCTATAAATTTTACGCGGGACACATGTGGACTGTGAATGTCTTACAGCAGCTGTGAGCCCCTACCCACGAGGTCCAGAGCACAGGAATTAGGGCTACTAACAGAGTATCTGAACTGTGGGAACCCTTAAATTCACAAACAGTGGGTAATTTAGGGTAGTGTTTTAAGTACAAGGGCTGTGGAATCAGAGAAATATGTTTCAGTTTCTTTCCTGCCACTTAACCTTACGGAGAACTAGGGCCCCCGTGACCCTCACTGTCCTCTTATTTAAAATGTGGATTCTAATAGTTGGGAGGATCAAATGAGATTCACAGACAAGCACTTAACAGTAAGTACCCAGGCCGTGTTAGCTACTACTACTGAGTTTTCAACAGTGTTGTTAGTGATTCAGTTAATGATACTATTACTTCACCATTTTGCAGATAAATAAACTGAAACTAAGACAATCTGAGTTATGTTCCCGAATGCCTGTTTTACTTTTGCCTAGTAATAGCAAAGTCCATGCCCTTTCCCTTAAATGTCACAGGAAAGCAGACTCTGGAGGTAAGACTTCCTATCTGAGGCAGCTGTTATCACAAAATTATTGCCATTATCATCTCCTAAACTTTGCCTTTTAGGTACTTGCTTCATTTAGCCAGACTCCTTCCTGACTATATGCTTTTAAACTAATATAATGTTGATAACAGATGCAGAAATCGTGTTTTATGTTGCAAGTCTAATCTTTTAAAACAAATTACCTCAGATCAACAATTATTTTCAACAATTTCCCAAGATTTGAATAGGTTTTAAATTGGGAAACATTCTCTTTACAGACATTGCACTGCTACCACACCAGAATGCTTCAATAGATTTTTTTTGCACCAAATGAAATGTTCACAAACTATAATCTCGTAGTCAGGGCCATGTGCACCATAGACAGTAAATAAGTATTTTTTCTTTTTTAACAGAGGTAAGGAATGACAGTTTCTGGGGTCAGATTTCTTTGACACTAGGTCAAGGTGATGGACAGGGCTGGATGTTGACTGGCAAACATTTTCATGATTTCTAAGAATAAAAATCAAGAATAAAGTTTGGATGTATGAAAACATTAAAATAAATAGCATAATGACTATCATATCTTAGATGTATACATTGATTATGATACTAATCATGTCATTTTCCACATTCTCAGATATTGGATATGTTATATATATACACAAGTATACAAATCTAAATTTTCAGACCAGAAATTCATTTTAGCTAAGTACACTTAGTATGAATCATCATCCTCAAAAATCTTATTTTCTTTTAAGTAAAATTCACCCTTACATAAAGTATATGCTCAATGAATGGTTTTCACATTAAGTGAAGAAGTGAAATTCAAGAATTTCTTAAGGGGGAACATTTTACATAAAACAAAAGATTCTGCTTTATTTTTAAAGAAAAATATAATCAAGTAGCATATAAAGGTCTGTGATAAAAAGAAACTTTTGTATTCATCTCCAGTCCTTTCTACATTTCAGAAACAATCATGTTTAGCCACTTCTGGGTGTGATATTTTTTTCCCCACAAAACTGTACTATTATTAATGTATTAACGTTTGACTTATTAACTTAGGACACTGTCTACTAACTTCTTGCTATAGTAGAGGTTTTAACTCTTACCTCCCACATCTCCCTTCCTCTACCTTAGTAGATGTGATCTCTGTGATCTCAAATAACATCCTTAAATCCCATCTCTTGTTCCATCAACTATAGAAGGTCTCCTTTATGCCCTTCTCTGCGCAATCTAATATCTTCCATTATTCCCTTCCACCTCCCAGACCCCATCAACTCTAAGTTTATGCTGGCATTTACATTTTCCCCTATAATCATTTAAATGCTTTTTGTAATTTATCTGTCAGACTGTTTAAAAGTTGAGGACCAGGACACTATGTTTCCATTACCATGACTATGTAGCTATTTTTTCCTGAAGCATCAAGCAGTATACTAGCATTATATTTCCTTCTGTATATGTCAGTATCATGGGCTCCCATGTCTCTCCTATATGGTTTAAAAAAGAATTTTATTTCTTTAAGTTTCAATGGATTTTCCTTTTTTTATTTCACCGATGGTATTTACCAGAACCTTGAGTTCTTCCAAGCTCTAACTAATTCTATCATTGATATCACAGTCCCTGTTATCCCAGACACCTACCTCCCAGGTTTATAGTGAGTGTTAATTAAAACATGAATATAGAGGGATTAGCACCAGATCTGACAAGAATAGTTAACAATAAATGTTATTATTATAGCATTATTGTTATAAGTTCTTAGCTGGTCAGAAGGCACCATTAAGTTAAAGCCCAGTTTTTGTTTACTATTATATCTATGTCATCTGGCACTGTGCCTAACTGTAGCTATTCAAAAATGGTTAATGAAAAAATAACTGATGCATATTTTGTAACGATCTTTAAGAATTAGGAAAAAGTTGCTTAGTTGTCTCAATATTTAACATTGTACATACTCAGCAGGGTCATTTAGTATAGTAAAAAATGTAAATAGATGCTCTTTTTATTTTTTTAATTTATCTATATTTTTGATAATCTTTTGGAAAAAATATATTTCAATGTGCTCTAAAATTTTTGATGTAACTGCTCAAACTGACTCACCCACAGACATCATGGTGGAAAGTAATAGTTTTCCATGCACTTAGAGTAAGTAGGACTTTATATAGACTACACTGTATTCTGCTCTGTCCTGCTGGATTATTTTAAAGCAAGTTGTATTTGTTATATGTTGGCAAATTTATGAGCATGGTGCATGAGCATAACAATAATACAGAATTTTTCTTTTGGAACCATATAAGGGAAATCTTATTGTTTTCTGCTCTGTAGAAAAATTGCAGTTTCTGGATTCTTCCATAGTTTTTCAAAGAGTAATTTCAATGTGTTAGCTTTTACAATGCTTAAATACCAATTTTCAAGGAAGGGAATAAAAAGTAATATTTTTATGATATTCACACTTGTTTTTAGTTTTAATTTTGTGATAACTGCAGATTCTCATGCAGTTGTAAGAAGTAATACAGGGAGCTCTAGCAAGCCCTTTACCCCATTTCTCCCAATGGTAATATCTTGTATCACCTCAGTACAATATCACAATCAAGAAATTGACATTGATACAATCCATCGACTTTATCCTGATTTCACTAGTTCTAAATGCACGTGCGTGTGTGTGTGTGTGTGATTTAGCACATGTGCAGATTCATGTAACCATCACCACAGGCAAGATATAGCACAATACCATCACAATTATCCATTGTTTTCAACTTCAGATTGCTAAAGTAAATGTACACTTTAACCACATTTTAATTATGGTTACATGTTCCAAACTCAGGCACAATTAAGCAAAATAGTCTTATTAGTTCAGTTTCAACTTACATAAATATTTTAAGTCCTGAATAATCACATAAATAAGAAAAACACTAAATATAACTAATTACTAATTTCTAAAACTATACTTTTCTAAAGGTAAATATTTATCACAATATTTAAAAGAAAAAAAATGAGTTTCCTGGAAGCATCTTTTACAGATAACATCTGACCAATCCCAAATACAGCTGTAAGCAGCTCTTGGTTTCCCTCAGATGCTGGTAAAGCACACCTTTCTAATTCAACCAGAATTTGTTGGCAACTCTGAAAATTCCAACGAGCTTTGGGCCGGAGTAGGTGGGCAGAATCTGACAAGTGTATTCCCAGCTTTTGATCTTGTCTTTATTGAGATACCTGAATAGGTGTGACTTAATCTGGAATGTATCCAGTTGCCTTCCTTTTCCAGGCAACCAGGTATACCTCCTCATATTCCTCAGCACTCCCTACTCTCACCCCAAGGCAAGCAAAAATGAAAGGGAAATTAAAGAAACATCATGATACTGCTGACCTGCATGAAAACACCATGATTATCTTTTTCTAATCAGATGGGAGTAATTTTCTTGCTCTCCACGTGACTAATTTTCTCCACTCTTCTCCCCTCCCATCAGGTATCTAACTGCTAAATATTTATAGATTAATTTGCATGAAATGGTCCCTTAGCAACAATCACTCACAGGATCAAATTCCTCTGCTCTCTGATACAGACTTTTTTTTTCTGATGATAACCTGCTTTAATAAAGATTTAAAGTTAAAAATAGGGCTTCCCTGGTGGCGCAGTGGTTGAGAGTCCGCCTGCCAATGCAGGGGACATGGGTTCGTGCCCCAGTCTGGGAAGATCCCACATGCCGTGGAGCGGCTGGGCCTATGACCCATGGCCGCTGAGCCTGCACGTCCAGAGCCTGTGCTCCACAACGGGAGAGGGCACAATAGTGAGAGGCCCGCGTACCACAAAATAAATAAATAAATAAATAAATAAATAATAAATAAATAAATAAAGTTTAAAATAAAAGTCAAATCCCAGAATGTAGCCTATATAAGACTATAGGTTTTTAAATCTATTTAAAAGAACCTGTTTTTTAGACTGATATAAGGTGTTTTCAAGCCCCAGAATATTTTATGTGTTTTAGGTCACATCCACACAACAGGAAAATTTATATAGGGCTGATTAGTTTTAAAAGTACAGTTGCAGTTTGCTGCCAAAGTAGAGTCACCAGCTCACCAGACTTTTCTGTCTACCTCTCCCTAACACCTCTGCCCTGTAGGATGAAGTGATTGATGCCCGTAGGAGTGACAGGAAATGGTAATAATGAAAGGCCCATGGTTAACAAGACTGGGCCGTTTCTTGCACTGATTGATTCTATGATTTTGTCAAAGGCAATTTAAAGCATGAGCTTCCAATTCTGTCAACTGATTATTACCCTACTAACTTGATTTATCAGTTTGTTTTAACCCCAAATTACAGCCAATTGAGGACTACTGTAATGTGGAGACAATTGTGGAGGCTTCTAATGCACAGGCAAACTCTGAACCTCTTATTACAGAGATTCCCAAACCAGCCCCTCCTCCAACCATAGCAGAAGTGGATTTTCAGCAACTGCACCCATGAAATGTGCCAGTTAATCACCAATAACCATATCTTTGCCATGACTGTTGTCCTACTTGTTTCTCAGAAAGCTTAAGGTTAAAGGAAAATTATTTTTTAAATTGATTTAGTTGCAAAAATTTTAATGTTTCAAAGTAAGTAAAGTTGAACATGATTTTTCTGTTTTCTTAAGTCAGGCCAGTTATAATCTGTTATTAGAGTCGTAAGATTTCCTTTGGAAATGATTTAGTGTCAGGACCCTAGTGGACCTGAGCCTTTATGTCTTAACCAACCCAGAGAGCCAGACTTTACCTAGAGAAGTTTAATGGTCCAAAAGTGTCATATCAATGTCACAAATTGCTCTGGGCAACTGGGGGGAGGGGACACTAAATATGATACTATTCAATATCATTATACCTGCCATTCTGGATGTTTACAATGGACTTGAGACGTCCCCAGACTCTTCGGCAGAGCAAAGAATACTATTACCATTTTACTGATCATCAATATAATATTTGTATTAGTCAGGGTTATCTGGAGAAACAGAACCAATAGGAGATAGGTAGGTAGGTAAGTAGGTAGATAGATAGATAGAAAGATAGACTGATAGATAGAATAAGGAGACCCAGGTGAGCCAAAAATTTAGTTCTAGTCCAAAGGCTGGCAGGCTTGAGACCCAGGAAGAGCTAATGTTTCAGTCTGGGTCCAAAGGCAGGGGGAAAAAAATGATGTTCCAGTTCAAAGGCAGTCAGGTAGCAAGAATTTCACTTACTCTGGGGTATGTGTGTGGCGGGGTCGGGGGGAGGGGTCAGTCTTTTTGCTCTATTCAGGCCTTCAACTGGTTGGAAAGAGTCCACCCACATTATGGAGGACAGTCTGCTTTACTCATTCTATCTACTTAAGCATTAATCTCATCCAAAAACACCCTCACAGGAACACCCAGAGTAATGTTTGACCAAATAAGTGAGCACCCATGGCCTAGTCAAATCGACACATAAATTTAACCATCACAGTGTGTTAACTAACCTTATTGTGGTAATCATTTCACGACATATACATGTATCAAATCGTCACATTGTACACCTTAAACTTACATATATCAATTATATCTCAATAAAGCTGAATAAAATGAATCATCACAATGTTATTTCAACATATGCAAGAAACACATACCACTAGAAACATCTGTATTCCCTGCAGTCTATTTTGTAAACTTCATATTTAGTGACAGTAAACCTGGATTGACAGAGAGGCCAGCAGAGGATCTGCATGAATATTTTGCCTATTTGTGATATATGGTATTACATTCCTGGGGGAAATATTGTTTGGCATAATCCACAGTGCTACCATCTTTCATTTAATTGTTCTGACCTTGGTCTACAAGCATAAACAGAATGTATTTCAGATAATGTTAGTTCCCATCATAATTATATTCTGTGCACATTCAGGTGGAGAGGAGTTAAGGAGCATCTGTGTTTGCCAGCAGGAGCAAGAAACCTTGAACCAAAAACAAATGTATAAATCTAATCTTAGGTTAGATTTATATTAGATGAACACTGATCATGGACGGGGAGATGTGAAACTGCAAATCTTTACTTTAACCAAAACTATAGCATCCAGAAGATAACATTAATGATAAATTACCATAACCTGTGCCTATAAAATGAATCTTCTGAGTTGGCTTGAAAAACCTTTGTGTGATTACATCTATAAGATACTGGGTACGATAAACGCCTTTTAGTGTATCCTAAAAGCTGCTGCAGGCTTGTCAGTGTTAAAACAAATGTCAAGTGACCATGTACTGACAGCACTCTGAATCACACTGCATTTACCAAAACAAACTCTATTTTCATGAATTTACAAACTAATTATGACAAGATGATTAATAATAATTGGAAAAAAACTTAGGGCCCTAAAAGTAACTTTATAATTTATAAACATTTGGTTTACAAATCTTTACTTGATTTGCTAAAAATGAGAAATCAATGTGTATCATTTTTAAAATTTTTCATGCATCTTTATTTAAAATGTGTCAAAATAATATATTGAATAAATTTAATTTCCAAACATGCAAAATCTATGAGTCTGGATACTTTAAGTTACATGTGAATTAAACCTAGCTGAAACCAGTTTAGATAAAGGGGGATTGGGCCATATAACTAGGAAGTCCAAAAGTGAAGTCAGGTATGGCTAGATCAAGGAGTTAAGTGGCTCTCTTTTCATATTTCGGCTCCATTTCTTGATGCTCCTTGTATGTTGGCCTCATTGTCTTCTTCAACAAACTGACTTTATCTATATGGACAGATGGATGCTGGTTGATCCAAGCATATATTTTTGCTGGCTTACCATTCAATAGGAAGAATTCCTCTCTCTTAACATTCATATGTAAAATGTCATAAAAAGGTTTTAATTGACCCTGTTACAGTTGTCTATTCTACTTGGAATGGGAAAAATGCCTGTATTTAGAGAACTCTAGGGCATAATTCCTGTTGTTAGGAACAGGGTGACACAGATTAATAGACATGTTGTATTACATGTTTGAAAGAAAAGAGACAATCTTCCATTGGAAAATAGGTATTGGAAAGGCCAGAATCATCACTTAAATCCCACAGCTTTAAGTGATCAAAAAATTCCATGAGACATATTAATTTATATTTTTGTTTCTAACTTGACTCCAGAATCCTGAGTTTTATAGAACTAGACATCTACTGTTCCAACAGAATGCAGTTATTCACAATTTATTCAAAGCACCATATTAAGCATTATAGCAGTTATAAAAGAAAGAGAAAATAATTCTTCCAGTGACTTTATAACCTATGAAGACTTTGTGGGGGAAAAACATGGAAATGCATTTTGAAAAAAGAAAGAAAAAACAAATGTTATAAAATTATAATGAAACTCATTTCATCAAATATTTTATATCATATTCCATAAAACAAATCAAAGATCATATACAAATATAGGATGTTTTCAAGAATAAGTAAGCATTTACTTATTTTCTTTATTTATTGACTTAATTATTCTCTTCCCTGGTGTTCCATTTGGCAAATTAACACACCAGGATACTAAATGGTACTGAGGTGATCTAAAAGAATTTAGATACCTTTCAATCTGCCCGAAACTCAATTTGCCCAAAGGTGACCTAATTAAGTAAGCTTTAAAACACTCCCAAGAGAAAGTTCACACTGTCATTGAACAGAAAGCTGTAATACAGTATTTCTGTTACATAGCATCTATGGCCCTGTTGTTCTACACAAATGCTTAAGCAATAGGAAAATCTGTGCAAGAATGTCCAAGAACAAGGACATCAGGGTAAGAATTCAAACATCATGCCTGAACACATACTTTGTTTACATCATACTTACTGTGCCTTCCCTCTTTCATTAGCTTTGAATTATAGATCTTTTTATTATTTTCATTTATTTATTTATTTATTTATTTATTTTTATTTTGGCTGTGTTTGGCCTTCGTTGTTGCACGCGGGCTTTCTCTAGTTGCGTTGAACGGGGGCTGCTCTTCGTTCCAGTGTGCGGGCTTCTCATTGCGGTGGCTTCTCTTGTTGCGGAGCATGGGCTCTAGGTGTGCGGGCTTCAGTAGTTGTGGCTTGCGGGTTCTAGAGCGCAGGCTCAGTAGTTGTGGTGCATGGGCTTAGTTGCTCCACGGCATGTGGGATCTTCCCGGACCAGGGCTCGAACCCGTGTCCCCTGCATTGCAGGCGGATTCTTAACCACTGCACCACCAGGGAAGCCCCTATAAATCTTTTAAAATGTGACTGTTGGTCAATAAATCAATAGGTTCCTGTAGTGTATTACATTTATCTGTCACTCTATATGTTTCTATAAATTGTGTTTTTTTCTTTTGGACTTGAAAGAGAAGAAGGTCATGCCAGAAATAAATGTATCATCAGGAGAAAATGTTTGGACTAGAAGCCGTTCTGCATCATTGGAGAAAATATCGAAGTAAACATACTACCCAGAGAGGAGTCCTTTCGAGCCGAGTCCTGTCAAGCCATCCAGTATAACTTTTACCAAAATATAATTACAGGGGCTGTAAATATATTTGCTTTAATGGTTGGTACTACATCTACAATTATAAGCAGTCCATTTACCTGATGTATCTCTGAACAAATAAAGGAATAAGAGGCTTGGAGGGCTTCCCTGGTGGCGCAGTGGTTGAGAATCCGCCTGCCAGTGCAGGGGACATGGGTTCGAGCCCTGATCCGGGAAGATCCCACATGCCACGGAGCAACTAAGTCCGTCCGTGCGCCACAACTATTGAGCCTGCGCTTTAGAGCCCGCGAGCCACAACTACTGAAGCCCACGTGCCTACAGCCTGTGCTCTGCAACAAGAGAAGACACCACAATGAGAGGCCCACGCACCGCAACAAAGAGTAGCCCCCACTCGCCGCAACTAGAGAAAGTCTGCGTGCAGCAATGAAGACCCAATGCAGCCAAAAATAAATAAATAAAATAAATAAAAACTTAAAAAAATAAAAATAAAAGGCTTGGAAATACTGGACAGCAGAGGGTGTTTCTCAGTTCTCAGTGAGTTACACCCATGACAACAATCTTAGTGACAGAGAGGCCATTAGCCTCATGCACTCCACGGTGAATCCACACCACAAGTGTCACCAAGTTCTCCAGACATACCCATCACTCTTGTTGCTTTGCCTTTTCTGACCAATTGGGTTGTTTTTACTGTTTCTCCAAACTCAAGGTAACAGAGGAGGTCAAAAACAACAACCAAAAATTAGCTTTAATCTGTTTTATATACAGAGGAGAAATCAGAAGGATAAATACCGTCATTTAGCCTTTTCACTAATTACTGATTTTAGCATAAATGAAGAGGTCAGGTCAGAGATAAGACAGTAAGCACGTTCAAAACTACAAACCTGGGGCCTAAAGCAAATCAGTTAGTAGAAAAACGTGGAAACTCTGCATGGCAAAATATTACAAGTCCACAATCCCTTCCCTAAAATCCAAGTGTGTTTCAGAATTCAGAATTTTTCCAATTTAAAATTTTCATTTCCATAGTGTCCACACCGTGTATTACATAACCCTTCCCACAGCTTTTGGGGCAACACCTGTAGTCAAGGCTCCAACATTCTGCAGTAAAACTTAGGAATATTCTAAGAGGGTCAAGTATATGCATGAATTCACTTCAGATTTTCCCACCATATGTGTTTGCAGGAAACTTAGGAAAAAATCATTGTTTTCAGAGCTGTTTAGGTTTTGGGTGGAAAAAAAATATTGTTCAGCTTCTCAGACCTGGATTCTTCTCTGCGAAGACCTCTCTCCTCAGATCCTTTCTACTGCCTTTGCTAGTACTCTCTGCCTAGACCTGCCTGAACCCCAGCAATGGATACTGAGAGTCCTGATCTAAGTGTATGTGCTTCAGGAGAGGATTTAAATGCTTAAATCCAAAAACCATGTCTGTTATCATTTGTATTCAATTTTCCTACCACTCTTGAGTTAATTCCATTCAAAGAACCACCTACCATGAGAGTCAACATGTTTTGCAACAAGGCTGTTGAATAGTCAGGATGCCAAAATATTTTTTAAATCAATTATGATAGTAAACTCATAACCAATTCACCAAATTACTCAGATGATTGTGTTTAAGGATGGACTGGGATAAGAAATAGGCACACTAGAGGCCAAACTCAAATGTAGCTGTCTTAGTCTGTTCGAGCTGCTATAACCAAATACCACAGACTGGGTGGCTTATAAACAAAAGAAATTTAGTTCTCACAGTTTTAGAGGCTGGAAGTCTGAGATCAGGGTGCCAGCATGGTTGGGTGAGGACTCTCTTCCCGGTCACAAACTTCTTGTTCTATCCTCACATGGTGGAAGGGACTAGACATC
Source organism: Mesoplodon bidens (assembly GCF_964165515.1). Taxonomy (NCBI): domain Eukaryota; kingdom Metazoa; phylum Chordata; class Mammalia; order Artiodactyla; family Ziphiidae; genus Mesoplodon; species Mesoplodon bidens. Next base: position 50,601,931 of record NC_138161.1, on the reverse strand, counting down.
TCTCTGGAGCCTCTATAATAAGGCACCAGTCCCACTCATGAGGACTCCAACCTCATGATTTAAGCACCTCCAAAGGGCCCACCTCCTAATACCATTATCTTTGGAGGTTAGGATTTTAATATATGAATTGTAGGGTGACATAAACCTTTTTTAAATTTAAAAGCCTCTAGAGAATAAAATTCCATTATTTACTCCAGATCTATTTTGTAATGTTTAACACTTTCTACTACCAGGAAATTCTCTCCTATATTATCTAACTAACCAAAATCTTTCTTGCTCCAGTGTCTCTTATCCACATTAGATGTTGGGAACTATTAGGAAAGTTAAAAAACTTCAATAAAAACTGAAATAAATTTGCAGGTAAAAGAAAATAAACAAGGATAAGCTAATTTTGAAAATACATTATTTCCTTCATGTTACTGGAAACCCAACAATTAACATGGCTCTAAACTGAACATTTAGAAGGGACCCATATACAGTGAAAGAAGATGGGTTAATTTTTTAAGCCTGAAATGTCTGATACATCTCAGCAGATAGGTTTCTAACTGGGAACCCAATATCTCATAAAGTATTATAGTACTAATTTCCACTTATTACAAAACAGCTTTTTTGCCTGTATGATATTGCCTCTTGGACCCCATACATAACTTTAACTAGGATCTAAGTTATTCATGACTATAATTCAGATCTAACAACCAGCCTAGTCAGATCAGTGTAATTAGTCCCAGAGGGTATTGTAAGAGAGCTCATTTTTCTTTTCATCTTTATATTTCGTCAAACAAGTTGAAGTACTGACTCATTTGTAGAATTCTATAATTCAGAGAACTCAAAAATGTGGGAGTGAATAAGCTAAATAAATTATTTTAGGAGATCCTTATAAAGGGCTCATGTGCAGGTTAACTTGGTTTGTGTGCCTTTACTGTGGTCCAGAACAGAAACAATAAGGATGATTAACCAACATCAAGCTAATAAACTCTTAACAGCCTGTTACCAAGTTTATTAGAAAATTTAAAGGCAAGAAGTTAACCCTTACATATCACACGCCCACTTGAATTTCAGTGGAGTTGAAAGCATTTATATCCTACTCTTATTTCCATTACTTTTATTGTTGTTTTATTGAGAATTCTATTAAGAACTTATATATTCAATCAACTGGAAGGATGAAACACCTTACATAAATCAGGGTGAGATAAAGCAAAGCTATTTTCTCATTTAAAATGTTGCTATTACAGTGTTCCTTTTTGTACTGTCATTGTCTGATGCTAGAGGACATCCAAGCTTATTCTTACTAGTCACTGTATGTGCAACCACCTTCAACATTATAGAAGTCTCCTCCTTCCACTTTTCTCCCTCCCATTACCTTTACTTTGTAACACATTATCACAGTAATTCTAAATAGTATAACCAAAGAACCCAGAGCCTCAAGGGATTTTAGAATATGGCTAATTAAATTCCTAGCTTAACATCTAGGTTAGCACATTCTGTTTAGTCCGATATATTCTAGGAAGCAAGGTATTTAACCAAGAATAATTTTAAGATGAAGAATTACCCAGTGATGTATAATGCATGCTGCCTGGTCTATACCAGATAGCCAAAAATTATATATTTCCAATCATTTCCAAGAAAAATATATGAGTAATGCCATGTGCCAAGTCAATCCAGTAGATGACCATTTGGTAGATGGTTAATGTTGATGACCAAAACCAAAGTATGTAGGACAGTGTCTTCCCATCCAAAAGACAGTAGTTCAAATGCAATAGAGCTAGAACACTGGGCTATAAATCAGGAGACCAAAATTACCATTTCAAGAACAGCTTCATCCCATTTACTTCCTACCTTTATCTGTAATAAGGCAGTAATGAGAGCTGTTGATAGTTGTTGAAATGGAAAGGAAGGTAGAGTTTAAGTCTTAAAATTTGGATTCAAATTCTAGCTTCATTTTTTTTATTTTTATTTTTTGGCAGCACCACGTGAGTTGCAGGATCTTAGTTCCCTGACCAGGGATTGAACCCGGGCCCTTGGCAGTGAAAGTGCAGAGTCCTAACCACTGGACTGCCGGGGAATTTCAAATTCTAGCTTCATTATCTTAATAGCTGCATAACCTTGGAAATGTTATTTACTTTTTGAGTCTTCTATGCTTCAAAGTAAAATGGAAATAGTGATTCCAAGCTCATAGAATATAGCAAGGATTACATGAAAGCATGTGTGCTGATTCAGGAAGAAGAGGACCTGAAATAAAGTAGGTTCCTTCCTCCTTGCTCCTTTCCCTCACGCCTCTTTCTTTCCCTCCCTCCCTCTCTCTCTCCTTCCTTTCCTTCTTTCCCTCCAGGTGCATCTTAATGAGGGATATTTCTCCTCTAAATTGCTAGTTATGAATGTGGATTACAGAAGTTACCTCTGAAAAGAGAAGTTGAGGGAGGAGCCCCTTTTCCCTGGCCCCCCACATTCCTTTCCTTTTTTCCTATTCCTTTTCCTCCAGCAATCAAACTGCAAGACTAATAATAGCTGATCCTATTGACAGTAAGGAATTGATGTCGAGAATTACTTAAACTGTATCAAAGCACTATTAAAACAGCCAAAGGTAAGCCCCTACCTGGACCAGGTAAAGAAAACAGAATCTTTAAAAGCTTAGCATGAAAGGGCAGGAATGTAAGGGGAGCAGTGGGGGATCCAGAGTGAGGAGAGAGTAGATGAGTGGGACTTTGAGGTAAGGAAGGAGCAGGTGAAAATGAGAATGAACTGGTAACTGAGACCAGGAAGAGGAGTGTGTTTTGTTTCCTGTAAGTCAAGGTTTCCTCTGCATTGACTAAATCTACCTTAATCAGTGGTCCCCAGCAATAATATCAGTTATATTTAATACACAAATCTCTCTTATTCTGGCCTCACTCGGAGATGAATTTAGTTACAGTAGTCCCAACAGGACTTCATCATAGGTAGTAGGCCTACCTATAAGACATCCCACATCATGAGGAACTTATTGTAGAAGTTATATTTAGAAGGAGGGGAAGTTATTTCCATGTAAATAAACAAACATCTGAAAATTCATGATATATCCCGTCTCAGCATCATGATGATTGAATTATTCAAACAGAACAAAACTGGAAAATTAACTGTATCCTAACTTCTATCTTCATTTTTCTAAAAAAGATAAAGTAAAAGATATGGAATCTGATCAGCATGAAGGGAGTTTTATTTTGTGTTTAATTATTGGAAACTTCTATTGAGATGGGTCTAAAATTTGAATCTATGCAGAGAGGCAGTCTCAATACAATACATGGAACAAACTCCACCACCCTGACTCAGCTTATATTTCCAGCCACTTCTCCATGTAATTCTCCTTCTTCACTGACTCTCACACCTACAATCCCCTGAGCTCACACGCTGCACTACTCATTATTGAACCCACCTCACCGTCCCCTTCACTCAAGCCTTCACATATGCTACTTCCTCTGCTGGAATATCTTCCTCTACCCTGTACACCTGGCCAAGGATCAACTGTCAATTCTGTTTGATTCATTCCTCTCCAGTTTTGTCAAGGTCCTACATGAACAAGATAAATATAAAATAACTGGTTGGATGTTCTGGGTCACAAGTTGGAGAAAGATACCAATAGGAAATGTAGTGGGATCTCAGATAACATGGAAATCAGTGACATTCCCATGTATATGAAGCCTAAATGTGGAACCCAAATACTTATGGGGCATCTCCATATATATTCTTTGGTGCCAATATTCAAATGGTTAAGGAGAAATCTCCCTGCTTCTACTTCTGCCCTTTCCACCTAAAATTTGACTTAATTACCTGACTTTTTCATAGCTGCATCTGTGCTTTGCATTTTCCAAATACAAGCTTGGTTCTTAAAATCAGATGTCATTGGTCATCTCTTCACCAAGACCAAGGCCCCTCTTTTACTAAATCAAGAAATCTAAGCCCAGAATTCTTCAGTGACTTGCTCAAAGCCACATGAACAAATAAGTTCACCAAATCAGGACCATGTTGTGGGTCTCCTGACCCCCAGGTCAATGTATTTTTCTCCCCTGGAATTTCAAAAAAGTATGTTCAGTGTGACACTAGCTTCTTGGGGTGTAAACAGGCAGCAGTGCTTAAAACATTAGTTCTGTGATAAAGTACACTTGGGAACTTCTGAATTAAACAGAGTTAAGCAGCTTTATTTACTGGGAAGTCTTCAGTATGCTAATGTGTATTGATTAACTAAATATAACACTGTGTCCAGTTATGCCCTCTCTCTCCAGCTCCTATGTAACCAAATTCTACTTGTCTGAAAATAATGGTTAACAATAAAGAATTGAGTAAGCATTTAAAAAAGATAGTAGAGCATATTGGTTAGAGCAAAATGCTTGAGTTCAAATGCCAAACATTGCTATCAAGTGCAACTTCTGCCAATTAATTTACCCCTCTATGCTTCAGTTTATTTATCTGGAAAACCAAAATAATATTAATATCACCTGCCTCAGAGAGTTTTTGTAAGGATTACATATTTTATAGATGTAAAACCCTTAGAAAAATGTCCAGCACATAGCAAGCATTCAATAATGGTTAGCTATTATTAGAGGAGATGGATAACTACTTTGTAATCCAGGTAGCAAATATCTTAATAAACCCCAATTAATATTTTTTATCTTCTCCTAAATGCCTTCTATGTTCCATCCACAATGGCCTGTTCTGTGATTCTCTATGCTCAGTGCTCAGATATAGCCACTCCTTTTCCTCTCCTTTTTATGCATAGTTGTTTCTCTGTTTGGCATGAAACTTGGGTGTCAGCCAAGCCACACTTCTGAATTAATTCCCTCACAGCTTCTTTTTAAGAAAGCAGGACCCTCCTCCTCCCTAGTCCCACACAATAGAATTCTCCTACCAACTATTAAGAAGAGAACTTTTTTCTTGGCATACATGAAAAGTCTTTTCTAGTTCAACATCCTCAAAGGACCGGTCTTTGGGAAGTAGTGCCTTGCAGGGTGCATTCTTCATACTTAAAACCTGTAATTTTACATTTATATTTCTAGCTTGTTACTCTTGAGACTGTTAGAATTTATTAGTAGTCTAATACAGCTTAGACTGCTATAACAAAGAGACTCAAAAATATATAAGCTAAAGTAAGACAGAAATTGGCTTCCCTCTCGTCTACAAGTCTGCATAGGCATTCCAAGGACTCAGGGCACATCAGCAGTGCTGGGAAGCCAGGCTGTTTTTACCTTGTTGCTCTGCTCCTCTTTAAACTTAACTTCCACCCCTTGGCCAAAATGGCTGCTCTATTCCCACCATCATATCCACATCCCAGTTAGTAGCAAAGGAAAAAGAAGCAAGGCAGGAGGGCACACACATTCTTCATAAGGGTATGACCCAGATGCTACACATATCACAAGTCCAAAGGCCACACTTACTTCAGAAGGAAACTAGACATATTTAGCTGTGTAGTTATGTGCCAGCCAAAAGTTCTGTTAACTTAAGGAAAAAAGAAAAATAGGCATTAGAAGACAAATGGCAGGGACTTCCCTGGCAGTCCAGTGGTTAAGACTTAGCCTTCCAATGCAGGGGGTGTAGGTTTGATCCCTGGTTGGGGAGCTAAGATCCCATATGCCTCGGGGCCAATAAAACCAAAACATAAAACAGAAGCAATATTGTAACAAACTCAGTAAAGACTTTAAAAATGGTCCACATCAAAAAAAAAAAATCTTTAAAAGAAAAAGAAGACAGATGGCAGACTCTCCCATGCCTGAAGTTAAGTTGATAGTTTTATGACTGACTGCCCCCTGGGAAAGGCTTTCACAATAGAAATCTCCCCTCCTCTACTTTCTACCTTAAACTCTTGGTTGATTCCTTCAGTGAAAATATTCTAAGTAGTCCTTAAAATGAAGGGGCGATCTATTTGGAAGGCTGAAGCAAGGATAGGTTTCTAAAAGGAAGGAAGAACATACAGAAAAAAGAATGGAGGTGCATTTTCAAGGTCTTTTAAGCACTTGAATGCAATCAATTTTATAATTATTAAAAACGTTAATAATTTTTTAAAATTTAATCATTTATATTTTTTTAATGGATGGTTTTCTGGCCTCAGAATATATTCCTCCTCTCTCTGTGTCTGTTTGGCTAAAGCGTTTTTATCTACTGTGAGTGGCAAGATGAAATTAGTTTCTCTTCTTTGTTTCTACCATTCTTCATCAATGTATTTTTGTTGTTAATATAATAGCTAACATTTTTGAGCACTTCTGCTTAATTTATTCCTCTTAAAAGCCCAGTGCTGTATGTACTATTTTTGTCCCCATCTCACAGATGGAAAAATTGAGACTAGCAAGGAGTCTGTATAGCCAGGATGCCACCTCTGGTAACCAACTGTCTGTAGACACCAAGCCTTAAAACCCGTGCAATATAAAACCCGTGCAATATTCTATCAAGCTAAGGATCTCCTTATAAAAACAAAACCAAGGTGAGTGATCAAGCATCCAGTGCCAAAAACCACTGCAGAAGAAACAAGATATGGAAAAACCGAAGATGTGGCTTTAACAACAAAAAAGTAGGGTTCTCTGTTTAGTGTTTTTAATTCCACAATTCCAATGCTTCCTCAATAAAAAAAAAAAAATCATGATCAGACCACTTCTTTTACTAGGCAGAAATGAAAGTAAAAAATGTAAAATGTTTTCACTAATTAACAGCCCAGAGTTAAATTATTTAGAACAAGAAAATGATAATATGCACTGTTTAATCATTTTCCAAGGATGCATAACAGATTGAGAGAAATTCTTGACACACTGTCATATCTAAAATGTGTGCTGTTGATTCTCCACTCCATAACTCCAGAGGAACAGGAGAATGTGAGTGGGGGCTGAGCACTGAGAACTCGAGATGTTGGTGTAGGTTGTGTGTTTGTCCTGTTGTGTGTGCAGCTGTTTATAAAGGTGTCCGCCAGGAACTGCTAACCAGAGGATTAGGGCTCAACACCATGCTGATGCTGCCGTTAGCTGTGGATGTATTTCTATGCTAATTTACTAGGTGGCGATATAATCTTAAAAATAAGCATCCACATTCTGGTGTAAAAGTTTCAGCTCTCCAATTTTTCACTGACACATTTTTTCATTTCCAATGTTACTTTTCTCTTGCTTTCATTTTTGTTGTCTTTCACTCTGAAATTTTGTGTCATCTGCCCCATTCTTGTAACAGAAAACTATTAAACCATTCAAGCTGGCTTGAGAAAGGGAAGTTCAAAATCCCTCTGTAGTATGTCCTGAATATTGGATCTTCAGTCTCTTGCTATCACTGGTTCCTGAGGGCTGACCAATATTGATATTTATTCCTTATATCTGTATATCTGGAATTCTCTTTTTCGCTTGAACATTAAAGAAGCAAACTCTTTCTTGTGTATGTGTGTGTATGTATATATATATATATATATATATATATATATATATACATACACACACACATATTTCATATTTGATATTGTTGATATTTCATATCAACACTTCTTAGGGCCAATAAAAGGTGCACTCTGCTATCAAATATTTTTGTAAATCCAAATTCCTCGCCCCCTACTTCCTCCATTTATTCCATCTTCACACACTGTACCTCCAGCCTCAAAGTGCATAGCAATCCTGGAGGAAGTTATAAAATTATGAATAAGTAAATATCAATGAAAGTACTTTATAAGCAGTTAAATTCCATAAAAATGCTTGTTATTAGTATTTTCCAATATCCAGAACCAAAGTAGGAAACACTTCACCTGGAAATTGGAGACATTGAGAAAAGCCTCCTTTTCTTCCTTGCCACTAAGTTATCCTAAGAAAATACCATTCCACTGGCCCATAGGTGATTACCCAGAAAATGTCCACTACAAATTCGTTTAATTCACCCACTTATATTGGAGCACCTACTACATGGTCAGCACTGTGCTGGACATTGTGACACTGTGAGGACAACCAAGGACTATAAGCCATAGTTTCTAACTTCAAAAAGCACATCTGTTAGTAAAGCACAAATGGAAGTGATTAGTGAAAAGTGGCTCTGACAATACACCTGCAATCAGAGTTCAAAGGAGAGAGTAGAGTGGATGGGATTAAGTTGAAAGAACAATGATGGAGGATTAAAAGTGTGACACAGCCTGGAAGAAAGGGAGGATTCTGATGTATGAGAAGGGAAAGGGGCGAGAAGGAGAAGGTCCTGACAGATGGACTTTGCAGCTGGGATTGGACCAGTGTTTGTTTGAGCTAGAATCAATGAGGAAAGGAGAAAATTAGAAATGAGGGTGGGTGCTACTTAGTAGTGGGAAGTAAAGTGGGATGGGTAGAGTGGGGTTTGGGTTGGGGAAGGCAGTGAGAACCAGGCAGAAGAGTAGATCTGATGTGACAGCAAACAGCATTTCTGGAAGTATCACAGTAACACTGTGAAAGAGTAGTTTGGGGAAGATTAGCCTGGTGATGAGAGTAGGATTAGAAAGGGAAACAGATAAACTCAGGAAACTTAAAATAACAAGGTGATGATTCAGACACAAGGACAGAAAGGTCTGGGCTAGGAAGGTGGCAGTAAGAATACACTAAAATAAACAGTAGAGAAATACTGAAATAAAAAAAATGTCTGAAATCTAAGATTGACTGTTGTGGATGGATGAAAGGGACAAAGGTTAGTTTTGGTAACTGGGATAATGATGGCTTCACTGAAAGAGATAAGGAAATTTGAGAGGGAAAGGCAGTAAGTGTGATTATAGGAATGTCACTATTAAGGTGACCACAGGATTCACAGTATAGATTCTAGGAGGCAATATGAGATGTGATTATATAGCCAAAGAATTAGAGAGAAATATGTAATAGCTGCCTACATAGAGTTAATAGTTGGGAAAAGAAAACAAGAATTAAATAATTCAGCCAGTCAATTCAGTATGATCGACTTCTTATATGTCAGATACTGTGAAACACTGGGATGGAAAGACAGAGAGATGAAAAAGATACATCACTAGAAAGACAGACACCTGTTGTGTTTGCAACACAATAAAATCAATTCTATATCAAAAGTACAATGGAAGGATCAATCAATCATTCAGAGGAAACCTGAGGAGGTTTCATAGTAGGCCATGGAGAATGTTCTTCCAATTTGTTCCAAGGGCAGAATGGAGGTTACTAAGCATTTTAGAAATATATTCCCACCTTCTTGTCAGAGGAAGAGAATGTGTAACAGCACAAAGATGAGAAGGACCAAGTTTGAGTCAAAGGAGTGCTAATGTTCAAAATGCCTAAAGTGTAGGACACACGAGGGAGTGGTGTGAGATGGGCCTGGTAAAGAAGGTCAAGGAGAAATCATGAAAGAGCTCTGTGGGGGTGAGACAGTGGCAGACTGATGAGAGTGACAAGGCCTGGGGGTTAGGCCTTGCTCATTGTTTGGGGAGAGACAAAGGAAGCAGAAGCAAAGAAAGTGAGGAAAACAAGTAAGGTAATGAGATAGAAGGGATTGGGACAGTACTGAGTAAAAGTGATAGAGGGTTAGAGCAGGAGACTGAAAGGAAGAGTTTTATAAGGAAGAAATACACAGAAGGCTATGGTAAAGAAAGTATCATAGATGATTGACATAAGAACTGCATTTTAAAGAATACTTCAGTCATTTTGGAAAAATTTGGAGGGAAGTAAGCCCTCCACATAAAGTAAACATAGGCATATAATACATCTATAACTTTTCAAAATATATGTATGTGATATATTTATGACCAAGACCCAGAAAGACAGATTCAGATTCTGCAGCCCACCTACGGTGTACCCTCTGAGTTTTTGTCTTCATTCTAAAAGTAGTAGATTCTCCAGTGGATTCATAACCTTCATAACCTGGATCACACCTTCAGGTAAAGCCCTACTCAACAGATGTTGGCAATATTCTCCTGGACCATTGGTATACAACTAAACTTTAATATGGCACAATAACCATACCTCTCCATATTTTTTTTCTGTCAGAGAGACCAAAGACAAGCATTGCTATACTTATAATTATCCCATGGGTCACCACAGGGCTCAGTCCTATTGATTACACAGCTGCATGCACAAAGGAAACGGGAAAAAAATAAACCTCATAGCATTAGATGTGGAATGCCACATGCCTCATCTACCCAGGATTCTGTAAAATGCTTCACAGGCTATAAAGTGTTTTCTTCATAAATCTTCAACTTTTAGCTGCTGCTCAGCACTAGCGATGCAGGTGTCAACCATAAGAGAAAGACCACGAGGTCAGGGAAATCAAGAACCAGACAAGCAAATTATTTACCCCCATCCTTCTGGTCCAATCTCTGGCCACTGACTTCAGAGGACTTGAAGCATCAATTAATCTTTCTGAGATGGTCCATACGATGCCCCATCCATATAGACAGGTTCCTTAGTGTTCTACTGGTCCATAGTCCTAGAAGCAGAAGCAGAAATGGAAATTAGACCTTTTAATTCCTTTCCTAGAATTGTTTCCATGGAGTGTCTATCTTCCTCCTGGTGACCTAGAGATGTCAATGACATATTGGGAGCAGACCAGAATCAACAGGGCACACCCCAAAAGGGTTCTGCCCTGATAGTAAATATCTTCAAGTAACCTATTACACATTAACAGGTATCTATCTGCAAGCATCATTATTTAGCTCATTTACTTGAAATTAAATGCCAAATATAATTTTAGTTGGAAACATCCCTGTCACTTCAGAAAACAGGAGCTGGTATAAAAGTTTTATTCTGGAGGCATTTCTTTCTTAGGACATCTGTCGTCCTAAGAAGGAAATATTCCTCTTCAGGCTCCTCCTTGCCTTAAGTGAGATTAACAGACACTTCTGTGGCTCATGTTCATTTTTTTCTTGTGTGAAGAATAAAATGGGGGTAAGGAACATAATGGGAGTTTGGAAAATATAAATATTTATATATTATAAATATATAAATTATACGCTGAGAAGAATTATGTCAATTTGATATGGTAATGTTTTAAATGAAATGCTAATAAGCAAATGACTGTGTAATCTCACCCTCTCCTATGACGATCATTTGACGAAGCTCAAAGTCAGCTCTGTGATTTAATATGAAGGGCCAAACTTTCAAGGGTAGTTTTCCTTTCATGGGTGCTCAATTTGGGACTGAGAAACAGGATGCTTGGTGAAAGCAAATACTGTATTACAGTTGAATTATGGCTGCACTGACTAATTGCAGTTCTGCTCCCTGAAAACCTGTGTGGGTTGGCAGAGCCATAATGAGGCACTGTTTGTCAGAGAAGATAAGTTGCTGTGGGGAATGGGGCTGCCGAGGACTCATTGACTTCAGTGCCAGCCTCAAGATTTGTGAGGTCAGGAACCTGGAGTAAAATATGAGGCTGTCTGATGGCAAAGCTGTTTAAAAATGACCCTGCTCACCTTGGAGGACAACCAAGGAACTGACTGTTCCATGGCACTCTACAACTACCGACCATGAGGAGAAACAATGTCAGGCTGGCTTGGGTAGTCCCCACCAGGGAGAACTTATGTTCACAACCATTCAAGTAATACCAGAAAACCTGCCTACCCCAGCAAGGTGGTACCCTCAGTGCTTCTTTCACTGAGCACCATGACATTTGTATAAACTTGATTTTTTTTCCAAGATAACTAACATACTGTTAGCCATTCTATTTGAGAAAATGCCTCTCCTTTAGCAGACCAGCTTAGAGAGAGGTGAGTACAGCCAGTCATGGTTCCCCAACTGATAATGTTGCTCTGTCCAGAGTAGCCTAGATTAAAACAGAACATCAAGGAGGGAGACATAGGAATATTTTAAAGGCCTCTAACAAATGGAGAGATGAAAGAAAACAAATATATTCTCTTTACTTCCAGGGATAATGAGACAAAAATTTCTCTTCTGAAGGAGCCCAGAATTGTCATATAAATTATAAATTTGAGCCAGGTTGTACCTTGGAGCTACAATGGCCTTATGTTGTCCAATTCTTTCACTACACAGATACGGAAAACCAGGGTTCAAAAAAGCTGTGTTGATTTTCTCAAGGTCACAGTGTATTAATCAGGGTTCTCCAGAGAAAAAGAACATATATATACACACACACACACACATATATATAAGTATTAGTATACACGTACACACACACACACACACACACACAGGGCTGACCCTTGAACAATGTGGGGGTTGGGGCACTGATCCTTCATAAATTTGGAAATCCATTTATAACTTTACAGTCAGCCCTCCCTGTAAACACAGTTTCACATCTGTTGATTCAACAAACCACAGATCATGTAGTACAATAATACATATTTCCTGAAAAAGAAAAAGTGTATATAAGTGGACCTGAGTAGTGCAAACCTTTGTTGTTTAAGGGTCAACTGCCTATACATGTATATATGGAGGAATATTTATTATATACATATTTATTATTATAAGGATTTAGTTTACATGATTATGGGGACTGATAAGTCTCTGCAGTCAGCAAGCTGGAGACCCTGGAGAGCTAGTGGTATATTTCCAGTCTGAATGCTGGTAGGTTCTAGACCTAGGAAGAGCCAATATTTCTGTTCAAGTCTGAAGGCAGGGAAAAAACCATGTCCCAGATGCTGTTCAGGCTGGAGGAATTTCCCTCCTACTTGAGGTGTGGCCAACTTTTTTGTTCTATTCAGCCTGCAAGTGATTGGACTGGGCCCACCCACATTAGGGAGGGCAATCTGCTATACTCAGTCTACCCATTCAAATGGTAATCTCTTCCAGAAACACCCTCACAGACCGCCTAGAATAATGTTTGACCAAATGTCTGGCACCCTGTGGCTCAGTCTAACTGACACACAGAGTTAAACATCACACACAGCCTGTTGGGGAAGATTCCAGCCTCGATCAGCCATCCTGACTTTAGTCCAGTTCTCTTTGCACTAAGCCACATTGCCAATTCAAAATAAAATTTTGTGCAAGGCATTTTTATAAGCCTGGGTGATTCATTTTAATCAAGTTAAGATCCCTTCAAATGAATTATGTGAGACATTATTCACCTACTGATTTTTGGATTAGAAAAATAATCATTGAATTGCATTTGAAGCTCTTAGAACCCAAAACAATGAGCTTTAAAGAGGTATTTCAGCACAATCAGTGATCTATCTACCAAGTCAGAGTTGGAATAGAATGTGTCCTCTGCCTGAGTACCCACAACTTCCTGCAGGAGAGTTTATAAAACCAGTCATGAGGAGAGTACTCTCTCTCAAACACTGTTCACTTCCACCACCACACTCCCTTAAGATCTACAAAATCCCATAAAACAATACCACATCATGTCCATTTTTCAAAATATTACATCAGCTGGCCTTCACAGAACAGACAGAATCATTCACTCAATACTTTCCCTGGAAGCCATACTGGCAAACTTCATTTCTGGGTCCTCATATTCCATCCTTTGACTATGTCACACCAGGAATTTGGGGATGGAGAATACCAATCATCACCAAGACATGGATCTATGGCAAGTGTACCCATGTGCATTTTTCCCCACTAAAAGAGAGGAAATGGGCTTAATATCAAAGATTCACAAAACAGTGGTTATAACAGAGGGGTGAATTCTAACTATTCCCCTGGAATGATTTGGTAATGACAAAACAAGTATTTTTATTTTTCTAAGTCTGTAGGAATCATATCTTCTGCATTGGAATATATACATTCACTGGAATAAGGAGGTTATTTGTGTATTGCATGGGGATCGTCTAGTCTCATTTTCTCGGTGCTGTGAGAACTGAGCCCACATGAGTATTTCTCCAAATGAAAAGACAAAAACAATTATATCATTTCTATTTCATTTCAGCTTACTTAATAAAGGAGAAACAAGAGAGTTTAAAATTAATTGCAAGAGCCAGACTAGTACTGGGCAAGTTAATGAGGAGCTTTTATGAGCTGTAATTTTTATTTTTTTATTTGTCCAATTAATTATTTATTACATGCATTGGATATGGCCAGTGTGTAATAGCCTTCTGGGTGCATTTAATGCTGTAATTACCCAAAAACGAGCCCTGCCTTTACAACTTGTAACCTAATCAGACTCAGGAAAGCAGAACATTCACATATGGACTAAATGGAATTTGCTGAGCTCTCCCTCAAATGGAGGTTTCAAGGAAATTTTTTTTTACCCAATAAAAGGCTGTGCTGATCTCTATGTGTGTCTATCAATCAGTGAGTCGATAAATAAATTATTAGTCACCTACTATGTGTAAGACACTGTGGTAGGCAAGATGAGGAGAGGGAATAAAGCATATAACATGCTACACATCCTCAAGCAAAACTAGCAGTGACCATCTACTATGTGCCAGGCACACTATATATATCCTCTGTCAAAGCTTTACATTAATCTAACAACAAAGACATTATTGTCCCCATTCCCCCATCTTACAGACCAGAAAGCTAACTAAGTAGCTTGCACGATCCAGATCAACAGTTTCCCTGACGGCTGTAGCACTAGCCAGATATAACATATGTTCCCATTCTAGGTGATATTTAGAAAATGAATTAACTTGCCTACATGCAGATTAAATAAAATTAGTATTTTATATTGTTTTTATTAGGTGCAATTCACATAACATAAAACTATCACTTCAAAGTGCAAAAGTCACTAATATCTGGTACATTTATAGTGAGAAAACATTTATATTTTAACTTGTCTACCTTGCTGATGTTTTAGAAAGAACATTCTCACTGACCTGGGTGTCCAAAGCTTTGAATTTTAGTTCTTACTTGTCCAAACCAACTTTGTGACCTTGGCTAGGTTGTTGTTCTCTAGAACTGAAATATCTCTCTGGAGAACAGACAATGATTTTCACTCTTTGTACTAAAATCACCTTGAGAAGTGGTTAAGAATATCTGGCCTTGGTCCATCCCCAGAGTATAATTCAGTAGATTTAGCATATGTGATCTTTAACAAGCTAAATTTAAGAACTATTAGATTTGATAATTTCTAAGATTCCTTCATAACGTTATATTTTATGATTCTGAGAACCATGATTTCATAATACAAAGCTGGAGTTTTACCAAAAAACCTCCTTTAAAAAAAAAGCTGAAATCAAATGGAGAGGCATAAAATGTAACACTTGTATAAAGCTCTCTGACATAGTTTTTTCAAAAAGTAAAATTATTTGGAAAACAATACACAAAGTGGATGTCTTCCAGTGAAGAGTAAAGCAAGTAATAGAAACCAATTCAGGCAGCAAATGGTCCAAAGAAAACCCAAATTTAATATTTGAAAATGGGCATTTTCCAATAAATACCAACTGAACTGCTCCTGCTACTCTGTCTTATAACCACATAAGTCATCCATGTCCAGTCATCATCAAGCTGCATGTTCATCCCTCATACAGTCAGTATGGAGACTCCTATGGAGAATATACACTAGACATTTTCCATGAAGAGTCTGATTCAGAAATCTGGTTTCATTCCAAGAATATGTATGTTTAATTTCCCTGATAATTTTTATTATCACATGAGGGTAGTAAACAATGATGTTTTATTTGAAATTATATGATAGTTCATTTTATTGTGACATAGACAACCAAAGAACAAAGGGCTCATGTGATTTGTATTTATCAATATGCATACTAATTCATTTCTCAGTTATTTCCTTCCTTGATCTTGGTTTGCCATTCATAGCTTCAGTTGGAAAAAGAAATTTCTGATTGTTGATTTCTGGCAAATGCAGTGTTTAAATGGCTTACCATTACTTAACATCCATTCAAAACACAATCCCACAGTGGCTGTATCAATTTACATTCCCACAAGCAGTGCAAGAGTGTTCCCTTTTCTCCACACCCTCTCCAGCATTTATTGTTTCAAGACTTTTTGATGATGGCCATTCTGACCGGTGTGAGATGATATCTCATTGTAGTTTTGATTTGTATTTCTCTAATGATTAATGATGTTGAGCATTCTTTCATGTATTTGTTGGGGTAAGACAGGAATAAAGACACAGACCTACTAGAGAATGGACTTGAGGATACGGGGAGGGGGAAGGGTAAGCTGTGACAAAGTGAGAGAGTGGCATGGACACATATACACTACCAAACATAAAACAGATAGCTAGTGGGAAGCAGCCGCATAGCACAGGGAGATCAGCTTGGTGCTTTGTGACCACCTAAAGGGGTGGGATAGGGAGGGTGGGAGGGAAGGAGACGCAAGAGGGAAGAGATATGGGAACATATGTATATGTATAACTGATTCACTTTGTTATAAAGCAGAAACTAACACACCACTGTAAAGCAATTATACTCCAATAAAGATGTTAAAAAAAACACACACACACAATCCCTCTTTCCTGTGACATACTCTGCTTATATGCTTCCAAGATGTTTGGTGAGTCAGCACTGCGGTGTCTTACTGAGTATACATTA
The DNA here is from genome assembly GCF_964165515.1 of Mesoplodon bidens. Lineage (NCBI taxonomy): Eukaryota > Metazoa > Chordata > Mammalia > Artiodactyla > Ziphiidae > Mesoplodon > Mesoplodon bidens. Next base: position 50,585,586 of record NC_138161.1, on the reverse strand, counting down.
GTGCAAGTTGATTCTGAATGGTTTACTTTTACTACCATTTGCATCAATGTGGAAGAGATTTCTTGGCAAATGAGAAATATGAAGGTGGAGCTGCACATTATGAGAAATGAATTCAAGTCATGGTGACTTTATTTTCCTCAGATCTAGCCTTATTGGACACAATATTTTTGGTAATTTACTTTCTAATTAAGCTCATTTTTTTATCTATATGAGAGTGGTTTTTCTTTGCTCCTTCAATGCACTTCCCAGTCTATTTCATAATACATGTCACAGTATTTGCATTTCCCATTAGTCCAACTTCCCTATCAAGAATTGCCCAGTGGGGACTTCCCTGGTAGTCCAGTGGCTAAGGCTCCATGCTTCCAATGCAGGGGTCCCAGGTTCAATCCCTGCTCAGGGAACTAGATCCCACATGGCACAACTAAAGATCCCGTGTGCCACAACTAAGACCCGGCACAGCCAAATAAATAAATATTTTCTTTTTAAATATGGGGATATATGTATACATATAGCTGATTCACTTTGTTATACAGCAGAAACTAACACAACATTGTAAAGCAACTATACTCCAATAAAGATGTAAAATAAAAAAAAAGAATCGCCCAGTGAAGAGTGTTTTTCTCAGCCTTTCCTTTAAATACGTGATATTTTTTAAAATGCTGCAAAATGGGCTCAAATATTTCTTCCCTGATTATCAGATAACAACCTTTCCTGATCTTATTAGTACGTAACACTGCATATTATTTTAATAAAAGTTGTTTTATAATGACTTACAAAAGAATAACACTTTCCTCTCCCTCCCCCCCATTACCCCACTTCCACACACAAACAAAGCCCTAAATTCTTAAAAGTCGTCTTCCTCCTTTGATGGGTTTATGGTACCTTTTAATATTTTGTTAGGACAAAGGAGAGGAACAGAAGGGTGAGAGCTTGTACTGAAGGGCTATGGATTCTATGATGCTTCGACTCTGATGTAGCTCTGCATCACCAGACATATGTATCACCAGAAAATCCTACAGGATTTTCTGTTTCTGTTTGATCACTTAGATCAGCCCATCTTGTCTCACCATCACTGAGCCCCAGACAGCAGCCCTGAAAAATCCAAACTCCCACAGGAGTCAACAGATAACTACTCACTTTATCCATCAGATTTGTCCCACTAACAGTTTCCCACTCTGCTAAAATCACTTGCTTTGTTAATCATCCCATTACTCTCCAACCTCCATCCAAAGAAGTACATTTACCAAATAATGTCCACTAGGATTTTCAAGCAAACGTGGTAGAGAAAAAGTACGCAGCTTATGAGAAACAGCCATAACTAAACTAAGTCCTCCTAGACAGCTTAAGAGTTTCCCAACAGTAAAATGATCCCTAAAATCCAGGTTATCTAGGTAAAGCAGACTGGTGGTAGCCCAGTATTAATTTCAGTTACAGTAAATGTAATTAATTCATTGTTTGTTTGAAAGCAGCTAATAATTAACACAAAATACGGCAACAATAACCAGAGGTCAGAAATTCAAAGTCATAACCAGTTACATGCACAATACTGGTAATGTAAGCAAGGACTTTCAGATCTAAATAGTGAAAGGTAAACTAAAGACCAAAACTGATATCCACAACCATAAACAAACCCTCTCCCTAAGCAAACTCAACATTCTCACTGGCTAATGTTCCTGAGGTAAACAGAAGGTCTCCGTTTAACAAATAAGGCTTTAGGAAATGAAACTGCTTACCAGACCAGGTTGTTAGATAAGAATTTCTTGTACGTGACTTGTTTGAAATGCCTCTAATCTGGTAATCAACATGATATACAAGCTCTACTCCAAGACTGCACCCATTCTTTAAGAGAGGGTGGGAAGCACATGCTGGACAGAGGCATTAAAAAGTCTCCCAGACTGGAAAGCACCTAGTATTTTTAAGAACCCAGAAGGCCAATGTGGTTGGAGTGAAAGAAGTAAAAGAAGAGTGGTGATGGCCAGAGCTGAATTTGGAAGGATAGGCTAGATCCATATCTCTGCCCACCACTGAAAGAATTTGAGCATCTCAGTGTGATGGAAAGTCACTGAGATTTTATTCTCTCTGGCTGCTATGTGTAGAATGAACTGTAGAGTAGCAAGAAGAGAAGCCAGAAGGGAAGCTAACATGCTATGGCTACCCAGTAGCTGGCCAGCACCATCTTCACGTGTCATAAGTGAACACTCACCTCACGTACGAAGAGCATCTAACCACCCCATCAATGCTCAGATAGAGTAACTCACTCTATTACCCCTTTCTTTTTTTCTTTTTTTTTAACATCTTTATTGGAGTATAATTGCCTTACAATGTTGTGTTAGTTTCTGCTGTATAACAAATCAGCTGTATGTATACATATGTCCCCATATCCCCTCCCTCTTGTGCCTCCCTCCCACCCTCCCTATCCCACCCCTCTAGGTGGTCACAAAGCACCGAGCTGATCTCCCTGTGCTATGCGGCTGCTTCCCACCAGCTATCTATTTTACATTTGGTAGTGTATATATGTCCATGCCACTCTCTCACTTCACCCGAGCTTACCCTTCCCCCTCCCTCAAATCCATTCTCTACATCTGCATCTTTATTCCTTTCCTGCCCCTAGGTTCATCAGAACTATTTTTTTTTTTAGATTCCATATATATGTGTTAGCATATGGTATTGGTTTTTCTCTTTCTGACTTACTTCACTCTGTATGACAGTTTCCAGGTCCATCCACCTCACTACAAATAATGCAATTTCATTTCTTTTTATGGCTGAGTAATATTCCATTGTATATATGTGCTACATCTTCTTTATCCAATCATCTGTCGATGGACACTTAGGTTGCTTCCATGTCCTGGCTATTGTAAACAGTGCTGCAGTGAACATTATGGTGCATGTTTCTTTTCGAATTATGGTTCAGGGTATGTGCCCAGAAATGGGATTGCTGGGTCATATGGTAGTTCTACTTTTAGTTTTTTAAGGAACATCCATACTGTTCTTTATAGTGGCTGTATCAATTTACATTCCCATCAACAGTGCAAGAGGGTTCCCTTTTCTCTGCACCCTCCCCAGCATTTATTGTTTGTAGAGTTTTTGAGGATGGCCATTCTGACTGGTGTGAGGTGATACCTCACTGTAGTTTTGATTTGAATTTCTCTAATGATTAGTGATGTTGAACGTCCTTTTATGTGTTTGTTGGCAATCTGTATATCTTCTTTGGAGAAATGCCTACTTAGGTCTTCTGCCCATTTTTGGATTGGGTTGTTTGTTTTTTTGATATTGAGCTCCATGAGCTGCTTGTATATTTTGGAGATTAATCCTTTGTCAGTTGCTTCATTTGCAAATATTTTCTCCTATTCTGAGGGTTATCTTTTCATCTTGCTTATGGTTTCCTTTCTTGTGCAAAAACTTTAAGTTTCATTAGGTTCCATTTATTTATTTTTGTTTTTATTTCCATTTTCCTTCACTTGGCATAACATATTTTATATATTTCTGCTACTAAGTTAAATGAAATAATATAAGTGAGATACTTCTCACTGTGTTTAATGCATAGTAATTGCCAATATTAGTTCCTTTTCTTCCTTCTGAGCTACAAATAGTCATTCTTCATTTTCTCTCTTCTGCAGGGAAGACTGCTGTGGATTACTTTCACTACATATTACCAATAATGCCACAATTAAGGGACTTTGCAGTTCAAGACTGATAAGGCAAAAGAGGAAGTAGGGAAATTTCGGCAAACAAAGTTGGGGTGCCAGCCATGGATATTGAAAGCCAGGCAAAGAATAGGCTTTAGCAAGCCAGGGAGGTAACAGCTTGCAGGAGTGTGAAGATAGAATGAAGGAAAGAAAGGTCCTTTGTGAATGCCTGGAACAGGCTGACTTTACTTGTAAGGAAGCATGCCAGTTATGTTTAAGTGGTCAGAAAATGGGTGAATAGTCCCTGCATCTTCTTCACTGATATATCCCCATGTCATAGCCTAGGGCCAGGCACATAGAAGCTCAAAAGTGCTATTACACAATTATAAATAACGTATCCTTCAGGGAGAGACAAGCTGTTAAACTGAGGTGCAGTCAAAGCCACTCTGAGGAAAGGATTACAGAGCCCAGGGGTAATGGCTCTACCTGACCTTGTGTTGTAAGGAGAATCCAAGTGTGGCAGGGTCTTGGAGGTAACTCTCCTTTAAACAACATGAACATAATCAGAGAAGGGTGGCCATGGCTTTATTGCTTGAAGGGAGAGAGGAAGGAAAACAAAGGAAGAAAAATGGATAATTATGTTTTACTAACAAGATTGTTCCATAATAGACTCATGGTAAAGGAGTACAAAGTCAGCAGAGGCCTCTTTCTGAAGGGTAACAGTAATATGATTCAGACCTAATGCGGTTTAAACCCCTGGAGCATTTTTCTCTATTTCAAGCCTACTTCCATCTTTGCCATGGCATTATCCTTTTAAGTTTGAATTATTGGCCTAAGCCTGGTGTCGACCCCTTCTTTCTGGCAAAAGTCACAGTCTAGCCATTTGAGCTCAGAGTCAATGGCTCATTGAGCCAATTAATGAATGATTCATTTATTTCTTCCAACTCCTGATAAGGGTGGAAATCCATCCAGTAGTCATTTATAGAAATACCACAAAAATTTTCAAAAAGTCAGTCAAAGTTCCAATGCCCCTAAAGAACAGTACTTCTCAAAGTGCTTGTCCAACTCCCTGGTAAACCTCTGAGGTTTACCATAGGCAGCTATGGAAATAAAATTCTGACAGTGGAGAAAGGCTGGAAATGAAGAACCTGCCTATTCCTGATTCACACTGTGTTTGTAGATTCTTACCAACAGGTAAGGATTGATGGGGTCCAAGCACCAGAGACTGTGATGAATGGTGGGAGGGTTTAGGGCTATGTGAATATAAAACAGAGCATTCTCAGGAAGAAAATTTTCCGGCTTTGACTAGACATGACTCTGTTGGAGAGGGTGCTGGCAACTGTGGAACTACCCTAGGATTTGGCGTTATGAACCTCCTCAATAAAAAGTATTTTATTGGACTTCCCTGGTGGCGCAGTGGTTAAGAATCTGCCTGCCAATGCAGGGGACACAGGTTCAATCCCTGGTCTGGGAAGATCTCACATGTCGCAGAACACCTAAGATCGTGTGCCACAATTTCTGAGCCTGCATTCTAGAGCTCACAAGCCACAACTACTGAAGCCCATGCAACTAGAGCCCATGCTCTGCAACAAGAGAAGCCACCGCAATGAGAAGCCCGCGCAATGCAACGAAGAGTAGCCCCACTCGCCGCAATTAGACAAAGCCCGTGAGCAGCAATGAAGACCCAACACAGCCAAAAAATAAATAAATGCCTCATTAAAAAAAAAAGTATTTTATCATCCTGTAATCATTCTTCTCTTCACCTTGACACTCCTCCACACCTCATTACACATACACACACACACACATACACACACACACAAACACACACACACCAAGGTTTGCACAAGGCTCAGTGGTTTGTGACCACCTATAGGGGTGGGATAGGGAGGGTGGGAGGGAGGGAGACGCAAGAGGGAACAGATATGGGAACATATGTATATGTATAACTGATTCACTTTGTTATAAGGCAGAAACGAACACATCATTGTAAAGCAATTATACTCCAATAAAGATGTTAAAAAAAAAATCTAGCCCTGAAGATGACAGCAAGTTAAGAGAGGCAATCAAAACAAAGTGGAAAAAATGTCTTGGGAGCAAATAACACAGTATGCTTGGATGAACTTGCCTTATGTAGACTTTTCCGAAATACATATTTTTCAGACAGATGTTTTTGTTCTCACGTTCAGTAATGCAGAAAAAAAATAGGAAGAGATAAAAATGGCTTACAGGGCGTGGACACAGGGCTAGAAAATATGGGTAGATCAGATGCACATCTTGTATAACCAAATCTCAACAGAAACCACTCTTGTTTTCCACCTGACAGAGTCCCCCATTCCCTGCATACCCACCAAACTGAGACATAAATTAGATGCCACACTAATTTTCTGATTAAATTCATGAGTGATAAATGATTTGAACATACTTCTGGATCTGCTAGTTTTTCACCATGATGGATAAAATTATTTATTTCCCTTTGGTGAGTTAAAGACATCCAGTTACTTAACAGCCTCTCCTGACTCTAATTCCATAAGCATTCATTGTAAGTCTTATTTTAAGAGCTCTAGTGTTTTCCTTCCCCTAACCAAGCTATAAAATTTGGATTTGTCTTATTCAATGCATCCCCTCATCTCATTACCATATACTATTCATATAAATAGTATAAATAAAAATTTAAAAGGAAGGGAGCATTTATATTCATGGCTTAGACTTGTGTAAGTTTTTATTTAAACATAGTTAATTAATAAGTATTAAACTTGAATATGCTATGCCTTTCTTATGTTAACAAACATAATTCTTTTTAAAACTCTGTGTAAGCAATTAAATAGTTTATGTGGCAGCTTCTATACCAAGTTCTAATTATTCTGTATGAAGATAGGCAATGTAATAATTAACCACCTTCAATTCCTGAACAGGAAATAGCAAGTTCTTTGTTCCATTAGTAGGGATTTGGCAATCATTAAACACCTTAACTTCTTGTTTCATAAGTAGTGATAAAATTGGTAATCTTTAAAAAGCTGAGACACAGATATTTTGCCTAAGATTATGAGTAGAATCATTTTTAAGATAAGCATTTAAAATATGTGGAGTATTTAAAGATTTTAATCAAGCAAAGCCCTAGACTACCATGTACAGGATATGAAATATCCAGTGAAATATTTGCTGGTGAACAAGCACACTTAATGATACGTTTGATTCCTATTTAATTGATGAAATAAAGTCTGAGAAATCCAAAGTAAAACCTCCCCCTGCAAAATGGGGCCTATATCATACAGGCTCTCAGATAATATTTTCCTTTTAGCAGTGTGGGAAAAAATGAAAAAACAAAACTAAAAAGATACACTTACTTAATCTTTTTATCATAAGCAAGATAGCAGGTATCAGGGCCTAAATTCCTTTAAAATAATCAATCTAACTAGCAAAATTTAGGTTGCTCCATTCACATTTAATACATTCTCTTGAATCAATCTTTATTTCCATCAACCTTTTATCATCAGCATTAGTTAGGACCCTTGTGGCAATTGACAGACCCAGGTTAAACTAACTCAAAGGAAAACAGGTAAATTTATTGGTCAACATCAGCAATGGCATTGAACCAATAAACCACAAGAAATATATGGAAGCTAGAACAAAGTCAGATTGTTGACTACAATAAGGAGTTTCCTCTCTCTCTCTCTCTCAATCTGTGTGTCTCTCTCAATCTCTCCCTCTGTCTCTGTCTCTCTCTGTCTCTCTCTCTCTGAATACTGGCTCAATTATTTTTCTTCCTTACTACACATGGAAGAAAACATAGGTACCAAAAATTCCCAGGTTTACATGTCTTACAAATACCATTATAGAGACTGAATTGTTATTTTTAAGACTAAAAATTCCTAAGGTTGCCCTAAGCCCACACCTCTGCAAATTAACTATCCTCTAATTATCTTATTTCAGTTGTGCTGTGGGTTTCTTATTATGATCTTAACTGATATAAGCATGCAAGCAACAATCACCATATACTTCAGAAACAGCAATGCCAAATTCAACAAAGATAATAACTTGTACCTGAGATAAGCACAGTTAATAGAACAAGTAAAACAGGATTTTTAAATATATCCTTGAAGACTAATATAAGAATATTGCAATCTTTTAAAAAATTAAGTAGAGGGGATATTGGGGATATTTTGCTTCCAGATATAATAAAGTACCTGGATTGATTAATAATAATCAATCCCTCCTAACATGAATAATTACAAAGCTGAACAAAATGTATGAGAACCCTATTTTTAGGCACTTGATGACAGGCAGTGCAATACTATAAACCTTGAGGGAAGAGAAAGCCCATGACATGAGCCCCACAGTCACCCCAGTTCTCAGCCTGGAGAAAATTTCCTGACTTTACTGACTTTTTTCCACATTTTTCCACTGTGTCTGACTTTGGCACAGTGAGCTGGAATTCAGAGAGGATATGGAGGTCCTAATGAGCTGAGGAGGTAGATATCAGGGTTTAGGGGAGCTGGGGCAGCTGGAATCTGAGGGCATCAGACAGGAAGAAGCTATGGAGGGGATGGACAGAAGTCTGCATGAGCGTTCAGGCAAGCCCTTCATTAAACGCTTGGCTGCATATGTGCAAGGTGAGACTTCATCAGACTTACCAGAAAACAGCTGGTATAGGGTTCAGAGCTCAACATTAGTTGTCGAACAGTGCTGCAAGTTGCAGTCTTGTCCGTATAGACAGTATAGATCATAGATATATAAAACACTAGGGGTATCCTGGGAATCCAGTTGAGACATCACAATGTTTAGTACAGACTTCTCTAGATCAGCCCAATAAAATGAAAAACCAAGCCCTGACCAAAAAAAACCCTCAGGGAATATATAATTTGGAGGAATTTGAATCCTTGAAAGTTACAGTATCTTGGGAAATACTTTATGCTTTTGTCAGATCTACATTAACCAACTGACAACTATGCTTATACAAATTCAAGGTGTTTAATTAATAATTTTTTACTAGCACAAAATTAAGACACTTAGAAGATGACAGAATCCATATTCTCTACAGTGTATTATCCAAAATGTAGTATGTAATAATAAATTATATGATACACAAAGAAATGGGAAAATGTGATCCATAGACACAAAAGAAAGCAATCAATAGAAACCAGTCCTTTGATAGGCTTATTGTTGACTTTAGCAAACAAAGATGTTAAACAAACTATTGTAAGTAAATTCTAAGAACTCAAGAAAAATAGAGGCAAAGAATTAAAGGAAAATATGGTAACAATAAGTAAACTAGAAGTGGTTCTTAGCAGAAAAATGAAAATTTAAAAAAATAAAAGATTCAAGTGGAAATTCTAGAGCTGAAAAGTAATGAAATGAAAATCACTGAAAGGGCTTATCAACAGAGGGGAGAAGGACTCAGTAAATCTGATGATAGGTGAATAGATATTATCCAATCTGAAGAATAGCAAGAAGACTGAAGAAAACTGAAGAGAGCAATAGTGACCTGTTGGATGATAGAAAAATGGTCTTAACATGTATGTAACCTGAGCCCTAGAAGCAGAAGAGACAGTGAATGTAACAAAGAAGTATTTGAGGAAATAATGGTCAATTTTTCCCAGTTTTGATGCAAAACATTGATTTAGGGCTTCCCTGGTGGTGCAGTGGTTGAGAGTCCACCTGCCGATGCAGGGGACATGGGTTCATGCCCTGGTCCGGGAAGATCCCACATGCCGCGGAGCGGCTGCGCCCGTGAGCCATGGCCGCTGAGCCTGCGCGTCCGGGGCCTGTGCTCCGCAACAGGAGAGGCCACAGCAGTGAGAGGCCCGCGTACCACAAAAAAAAAAAAAAAAAAAAAAAGATAACCACCAAGGACCTACTGTATAGCGCAGGGAACTACACACAATATTTTGTAATAACCTATAAGGGAAAAGAATCTGAAAAAAATAGATATATATATGTATGTATAACTGAATCACTTTGCTGTACCCCTGAAACTAACACAGTGTTAACCAACTATACTTCAATAAAAAATGAAATAAATCAAATTAAATTAGAGGGAAGAACAGAACTCAAATAAGTATAAAACAAAATTATATAAAAGTAAAATAATGAAAAATTGCTTCTTTACAAATATTAAGAAAATTGATAAACTCCTCAATATATGGAAATAAGAGAAAACAAAAAGTGCTAATATCAAGAATAAAAACAAGCATATTACTTCAAGTATCACAGGCATTAAACAGCTAAGAGAATATTAAGAAAATTTTTATGACAATATATTTTATGACTTACATTAACTAGAAACTTACTTGAAAAATACAATTTACCAAAATTGAAATAAGAAGACACTGAGTCTGAATAACCCTATAATTCTTTTAAAATTTTAATTTGTAATAAAATATAACTTCCCCAAAAGAAAACTTCAGACTTGAGTAGGTTTCACTCATGAATTTCATCAAACATTTAAGGAAAAAAATACTAACATATCAAATTTCTGCTTAAAAGAGAGGCAGAGAAAAGAAATTTTCAACTCATTTTATGAAATCAGCATAATCATGATACCAAAGCCTGAGAGAGATATTATAAGAAAAGAAAACAACTCCCAATATCCTTCATGACATAGACACAAAAATCCTCAAAAATAATAGAAAATCAAATTCAGCAATATAAAGGATAAACAAGGATATTATAAGGATAATACAAAAATAATAAAGGATAAAAAGGAATACAAGATTGATTTCACATTAAAAAATCAATCATATAATTTGCCACAATTACATAATAAAGATATGTATATCATATGATCTTTCAAAAATTACAGAAGAATGGGCATCCTTGCCTTATTCCTGATCTTAGAGGAAATGTTTTCAGCTTTGCACCATTGAGTATGATGTTAGCTGTGGGTTTGTCATATATGGCCTTTATTATGTTGAGGTAGGTTCCCTCTATGCACAGATTCTGAAGAGTTTTTATCATAAGTGGATGTTGAAATTTATCAAAAGCTTTTCCACCATCTATTGAGATGATCATATGGTTTTTATTCTTCAATTTGTTAATGTGGTGTATCACATTGATTGATTTGCGTATACTAAAGAATCCTTGCATCCCTGGGATAAATCCTACCTGATCATGGTTTACGATCCTTTTAATGTATTGTTGCATTCTGTTTGCTAGTATTTTGTTGAGGATATTTGCATCTATATTCATCAGCGATGTTGCCTGTAATTTTCTTTTTTTGTGATATCTTTGTCTGCTTTTGGTATCAGGGTGATGGTGGCCTCATAGAATGAATTCAGAAGTGTTTCTTCCTCTGCAATTTTTTGCAATAGTTTCAGAAGGATAGGTGTTAACTCTTCTCTAAGTGTTTGGTAAAATTCACCTGTGAAGCCATCTGGTCCTGGCCTTTTTTTAATTGGGAGTATTAAATTACTGATTCAATTTCAGTACTGGTAATTGGTCTGTTCACATTTTCTGTTTCTTCCTGGTTCAGTCTTGGGAGATGGCACCTGTCTAAAAATTTGTCCATTTCTTCTAGGTTGTCCATTTTATTGGGATAGAGTTGCTGGTAGTAGTCCCTTATGATCCTTTTTCTTTTTGTGGTGTCGGTTGTAACTTCTCCTTTTCCATTTCTCACTTTATTCATTTGGGCCCTCTCCCTTATTTTATTGATGAGTCTGGCTAAAAGTTTATCAATTTTGTTTATCTTTTCAAAGAACCAGCTTTTAGCTTCATTGACCTTTTCTATTATTTTTTTTACCCTCTATTTCATCTATCCCTGCTGTGATCTTTTTGATTTCTTTCCTTCTACTAACTTTGGGTTTTGTTATTCTTCTTTCTTTAATTGCTTTAAGCATAATGTTAGGTTGCCCAAGACAAGGATGCCAATGCTTGCCACTTTTATTCAACATAGTTTTGGAAGTCCTAGCCACACAATCAGAGAAGAAAAAGAAATAAAAGGAATACAAATTGGAAAAGAAGTAAAACTTTCACTGTTTGCAGATGACATGAGGCTATACACAGAAAATCCTAAAGTCACCACCAGAAAACTACTAGAGCTAATCAATGAATTTGTAGAAGTTGCTGGACACAAAATTAAAATACAGAAATCTGTTGCATTTCTATACACTAACAGTGAAATATCAGAAAGAGAAATTAAGGAAATAATTGCATTTATCATCACACCAAAAAGAATAAAATACCTAGAAATAAACCTACATGAGGAGGCAAAAGACCTGTACTCTGAAAACTATAAGATGTTGATGAAAGAAATTGAAGACCCCACAAACAGATGGAAAGATATACCATATTCTTGGATTAGAAGAAACAATGTTGTGAAAATGACTATACTATCCAAGGCAAGCTACAGACTCAATGGAATTCCCATCAAATTACCAATGGCATTTTTCACAGAACTAGAACAAAAAACTTTTAAATTTGTATGAAAACACAGAAGACCCCAAATATCCAAAGCAATCTTGAGAAAGAAGAATGGGGTTGGTGGAATCAGGCTCCCTGACTTCAGATTATATTTCAAAGCTACAGTAATCAAAACAGTATGGTACTGGCATAAAAACAGACACATAAATCAATGGAACAGGATAGAAAGCCCAGAAGTAAACCCATGCACCTATGGTCTATTAATCTATGACAAAGGAGGCAAAAATATACAATGGAGAAAAGAGAATCTCTTCAAAAAGTGGTGTTGGGAAAACTGGACAGCTACATGTAAAAGAATGAAATTAGAGCATTGTCTAACACCATATACAAAAATAAAGTCAAAACAGATTAAAAACCTAAATATAAGCCCGTATACTGTAAAACTCCTGGAGGAAAACATAGGCAGAACACTCTTTGATATAAATCACAGCAATATTTTTTTGGATCTGTCTCCTAGAGTACTGGAAATAAAAACAAAAATAAACAAATGGGACGTAATTAAACTTAAAAGCTTTTGTGCAGCAAAAGAAACCACAGTCAAAATGAAAAGACAACCTAAAGAATGGGAGAAAATATTTGCAAATGCTGCTACCGACAAAGGATTAATTTCTAAAATATACAAACAGCTCATACAGCTTAATATATATTAAAAAAAATTCAAAAAATAGGCAGATGACCTAAATAGACATTTCTCCAAAGAAGGCATACGATGGCCAGAAGGCACATGAAACGATGCTCAACATCACTAATTATTAGAGAAATACAAATCAAAATCTGAATGTGGGTGAAACGCGGGGGGCGGGACCACCCAGTCTTTTGCAAGGAGCCCGCGAGGGGGGTTGGCGCGCGCTAAACGGGAGAAGCACTGGTTTGAGAAAAGCATGGGTCGCAAGTACACATTGGGACCCTGCCATTAATGGAGGGGAAAAGCGGGGAGACGCCAGCAGATTCCATCCTGTAAGCTGGTAGGAAGCCTGAAGGCTTGATGGGATTCCAGTGTGATAGGAGGCAAGGACATGCTTCAGGACCCCGGAGGAAGATGGCGGAAGAGTAAGACGCGGAGATCACCTTCCTCCCCACAGATACATCAGAAATTCATCTACACGTGGAACAACTCCTACAGAACACCTACTGAACGCTGACAGAAGACCTCAGACCCCCCAAAAGGCAAGAAGCTCCCCACATACCTGGGTAGGGCAAAAGAAAAAAAGAATAAACAGAGACAATAGGATAGGGACGGGACCTGCACCAGTGGGAGGGAGCCGTGAAGGGGGTAAGGTTTCTACACACTACAAGCCCCTTCGCGGGCGGAGACTGTAGGTGGCGGAGGGGGAAAGCTTCGGAGTAGCGGAGGAGAGCACAGCAACAGGGGTGCGGAGGGCAAAGCGGAGAGATTCTGGCACAGAGGACCGGTGCCCTCAGGCACACACCAGCCCGAGAGGCTTGTCTGCTCGGCCGCCGTGGCGGGCGGGGCTGGGAGCTGAGGCTCGGGTATCGGCTTTCAGTCGGAGCGCAGGGAGAGGACTGGGGCTGGCGGCAGGAAGAGAGCCTGAAGGGGTTAGTGCACCACGGCTAGCCCGGAGGGAGTCCGGGGAAAGGGTCTGGAGCTGCTGAAGAGGCAAGAGACTTTTTTCCCTTTTGTTTCCTGGTGCGCGAGGAGAGGGCATTAAGAGGGCTGCTTGGGGAAGCGCCGGAGACAGGCACGAGCCGCGGGTAAGGCACGGACCTCGGAGACGGGCGTGGGCCGCCGCCGCCGCCGCCGCCGCCGCCGCCCGCCGCCCACCGCCCGCCGCCCGCCGCCGCCGCCGCCGCCGCCACCACCGCCGCCCGCCGCGGCCCGCCGCCGCCGCCGCTGCCGCCGCCGGGCCTGTGTGCGAGCGCGGGTCACTGTCCGCCCCGCCTTCCGGGGGGCCTGTGCACCCCGCCACTGCCGGGGTCCCCGAGACCCCGGGACGGCTTTCCCGGGAAAGCGCACGGAGCGCCACGGGCTGCTGCAACGTCACGCCGGCCTCTGCCGCCGCAGGCCCGCCCCACACTGCGCGCCCCTCCCTCCCCTCTGCCTGAGTGAGCCAGAGCCCCCGAATCAGCGGCTCCTTTAAACCCGTCCTGTCTGAGCGAAGAACGGACGCCCTCCGGCGACCTATGCGCAGAGGCGGGGCCAGGTCCAAGGCTGAGACCCGGGAGCTGTGAGAGCAGAGGCAGGGAAATCTCTCTGTGCAGCCTCGGAGGCAGCGGATTAAAGCTCCACGGTCCATTTGATGTGCCCTGCGTCTGTGGAGTGCATGAATGGACAGCGAATCATCCCAAATTGAGGAAGTGGACTTTGAGGACAAGATTTAAGACTTTCCCCCCTTTTCCTCTTTTTACAACGAATTATTCCAAATTAAGGAGGTGGACTTAGAGAGCAAGATTTCAGACTTCTCGCCCTTTTCCTCTTTTTACAACGAATTATCCCAAATTGAGGAGGTGGACTTGGAGAGCAAGATTTTTGATTTTTCCCCCTGCTCTCTTTTTGTGAATGTGTATGTGTAATCTTCTGTGTAAGATTCTCTCTGTATAGCTTTGCTTCCACCATATGTCTCAGGGTTCTATCGGTCCGTTTTTGTTTTTTTTTTTTCAATAATTACTTTCTAATTTTAATAACGCTACTATATTTCATACTTTATTCTATTTTACTTTACCTGCTCTTTCTTTTTTTCCTACTCTCCCTTCCTCCCTCCCTCCCTCCGCTCCTCCTTTCCTTCTTTCTTTTTCTTTCCTCCCTCCCACCCTTCTTCTTTCCACTTTCTTTTTCTTTCCTTCCTCCCTCCCTCCTGTCTTTCTTCCTTTCCTTTCTCCCTCCCTCCCTCCTTTCTTTCCTTCTTTCTTTCCATCCTTCCTCCCTCCCTCCCTCCCTCCTTTCTTTCTTCCTTCCTTTCTTCCTTCCTTTCTTCCCTTCTTCCTTTCTTTCCCTCTCTCTTTCTTTCTTCTACTAATTCTTTCTTTCTACTTTTTCTCCCTGTTACTCTGAGCCGGGTGGATGAAAGGCTCTTGGTGCTGCAGCCAGGAGCCAGTGCTGTGCCTCTGAAGTGGGAGAGCCAACTTCAGGACACGGGTCCACAAGAGACCTCCCAGCTCCACATAATATCAAGCAGCGAAAATCTCCCAGAGATCTCCATCCCAACACCAGCACCCAGCTTCAGTCAACGACCAGCAAGCTACAGTGCAGGTCACCCTATGCCAAGCAACTAGCAAGGAAGGAACACAACCCCACCCATTAGCAGAGAGGCTACCTAAAAACATAATAAGGCCATAGGCACCCCAAAGCACACCACCAGACGTGGACCTGTCCACCAGAAAGACAAGATCGAGCCTCAACCACCAGAGCACAGGAATTAGTCCCCCCCACCAGGAAGCCTAAACAACCTACTGAAACAACCTTAGCCACTGGGGTCAGACACCAAAAACAACGGGAACTACGAATCTGCAGCCGGCAAAAAGGAGACCCCAAACACAGTAACATAAGCAAAATGAGAAGGCAGAAAAACACACAGCAGGTGAAGGAGCAAGATAAACACCTACCAGACCTAACAAATGAAGAGGTAATAGGCAGTCTACCTGAAAAAGAATTCAGAATAATGATAGTAAAGCTGATCCAAGATTCTATTTCCATGATCCATAATCTTGGAAATAGAATAGACAACATGCAAGAAACAGTTAACAAGGACCTAGAAGAACTAAAGATGAATCAAGCATCGATTAAAAACACAATAAATGAAATGAAAAATACTCTAGATGGGATCAATAGCAGAATAACTGAGGCAGAAGAACGGATAAGTGAGGTGGAAGATAAAATAGTGGAAATAACTGATGCAGAGCAAAATAAAGAAAAAAGAATGAAAAGAACAGAGGACAGTCTCAGAGACCTCTGGGACAACATTAAACGCACCAACATTCGAATTATAGGGGTTCCAGAAGAAGAAGAGAAAAAGAAAGGGACTGAGAAAATATTTGAAGAGATTATAGTTGAAAACTTCCCCAATATGGGAAAGGAAATAGTTAATCAAGTCCAGGAGGCACAGAGAGTCCCATACAGAATAAATCCAAGGAGAAATACACCAAGACACATATTAATCAAACTGTCAAAAATTAAACACAAAGAAATCATATTAAAAGCAGCAAGGCAAAAACAACAAATAACACACAAGGGAATCCCCATAAGGTTAACAGCTGATCTCTCAGCAGAAACCCTACAAGCCAGAAGGGAGTGGCAGGACATAATTAAAGTGATGAAGGAGAGAAACCTGCAACCTAGATTACTCTACCCAGCAAGGATCTCATTCAGATTTGATGGAGAAATTAAAACCTTTACAGACAAGCAAAAGCTGAGAGAGTTCAGCACCACCAAACCAGCTTTACAACAAATGCTAAAGGAACTTCTCTAGGCAAGAAACACAACAGAAGGAATATACCTACAATAACGAACCCAAAGCAATTAAGGAAATGGGAATAGGAACATACATATCAATAATTACCTTAAATGTAAATGGACTAAATGCTCCCACCAAAAGACACAGAGTGGCTGAATGGATACAAAAACAAGACCCATATATATGCTGTCTACAAGAGACCCACTTCAGACCTAGAGACACATACAGATTGAAAGTAAAGGGATGGAAAAAGATATTCCATGCAAATGGAAATCAAAAGAAAGCTGGAGTAGCAATTCTTATATCAGACAAAATAGACTTTAAAATAAAGACTATTAGAAGAGACAAGGAAGGACACTACATAACGATAAAGGGATCGATCCAAGAAGAAGATATAACAATTGTAAATATTTATGCACCCAACATAGGAGCACCTCAATACATAAGGCAAATACTAACAGCCATAAAAGGGGAAATCGACAGTAACACAATCATAGTAGGGGACTTTAACACCCCACTTTCACCAATGGACAGATCATCCAAAATGAAAATAAATAAGGAAACACAAGCTTTAAATGATACATTAAACGAGATGGACTTAGTTGATATTTATAGGACATTCCATCCAAAAACAACAGAATACACATTTTTCTCAAGTGCTCATGGAACATTCTCCAGGATAGATCATATCTTGGGTCACAAATCAAGCCTCGGTAATTTTAAGAAAATTGAAATTGTATCAAGTATCTTCTCCGACCACAATGCTATGAGACTAGACATCAATTACAGGAAAAGATGTGTAAAAAATACAAACACATGGAGGCTAAACAATACACTACTCAATAACGAAGTGATCACTGAAGAAATCAAAGAGGAAATTTAAAAATACCTAGAAACAAATGACAATGGAGACACGACGACCCAAAACCTATGGGACGCAGCAAAAGCAGTTCTAAGGGGGAAGTTTATAGCAATACAATCCCACCTTAAGAAACAGGAAGCATTTCGAGTAAACAACCTGACCCTGCACCTAAAGCAATTAGAGAAAGAAGAATAAAAATACCCCAAAGCTAGCAGAAGGAAAGAAATCATAAAGATCAGATCAGAAATAAATGAAAAAGAAATGAAGGAAACGATAGCAAAGATCAACCAAACTAAAAGCTGGTTCTTTGAGAAGATAAACAAAATTGACAAACCATTAGCCAGACTCATCAAGAAAAAAAGGGAGAAGACTCAAATCAATAGAATTAGAAATGAAAAAGGAGAAGTAACAACTGACACTGCAGAAATACAAAAGATTATGAGAGATTACTATAAGCAACTCTATTCCAATAAAATGGACAACCTGGAAGAAATGGACACATTCTTAGAAATGCACAACCTGCCAAGACTGACTCAGGAAGAAATAGAAAATATGAATAGACCAATCACAAGCACTGAAATTGAAACTGTGATTAAAAATCTTCCATCAAACAAAAGCCCAGGACCAGATGGCTTCACAGGTGAATTCTATCAAACATTTAGAGAAGAGCTAACACCTATCCTTCTCAAACTCTTCCAAAATATAGCAGAGGGAGGAACACTCCCAAACTCATTCTACGAGGCCGACATCACCTTGATACCAAAACCAGGCAAGGATGTCACAAAGAAAGAAAACTACAGGCCAATATCACTGATGAACATAGATGCAAAAATCCTCAACAAAATACTAGCAAACAGAATCCAACAGCACATTAAAAGGATCATACACCATGATCAAGTGGGGTTTATCCCAGGAATGCAAGGATTCTTCAATATACGCAAATCAATCAATGTAATACACCATATTAACAAGTTGAAGGAGAAAAACCATATGATCATCTCAATAGATGCAGAGAAAGCTTTCGACAAAATTCAACACCCATTTATGATAAAAACCCTGCAGAAAGTAGGTATAGAGGGATCTTTCCTCAACATAATAAAGGCCATATATGACAAACCCACAGCCAACATTGTCCTCAATGGTGAAAAACTGAAACCATTTCCACTAAGATCAGGAACAAGACAAGGCTGCCCACTCTCACCACTCTTATTCAACATAGTTTTGGAAGTTTTAGCCACAGCAATCAGAGAAGAAAAGGAAATAAAAGGAATCCAAATTGGAAAAGAAGAAGTAAAGCTGTCACTGTTTGCAGATGACATGATACTATACATAGAGAATCCTAAAGATGCTACCGAAAAACTACTAGAGCTAATCAATGAATTTGGTAAAGTAGCAGGATATAAAATTAATGTACAGAAATCTCTGGCATTCCTGTACACTAATGATGAAAAATCTGAAAATGAAATCAAGAAAACACTCCCATTTACCATCGCAACAAAAAGAATAAAATATCTAGGAATAAACCTACCTAAGGAGACAAAAGACCTGTATGCAGAAAACTATAAGACACTGATGAAAGAAATTAAAGATGATACAAATAGATGGAGAGATATACCATGCTCCTGGATTGGAAGAATCAATATTGTGAAAATGACTCTACTACCCAAAGCAATCTACAGATTCAATGCAATCCCTATCAAACTACCAATGGCATTTTTCACAGAACTAGAACAAAAAATTTCAAAATTTGTTTGGAAAAACAAAAGGCCCCGAATAGCTAAAGCAATCTTGAGAACGAAAAACGGAGCTGGAGGAATCAGGCTCCCTGACTTCAGACTATACTACAAAGCTACAGTAATTAAGACAGTCTGGTACTGGCATAAAAACAGAAAGATAGATCAGTGGATCAGGATAGAAAGCCCAGAGATAAACCCACGCACATATGGCCAACTTATCTTTGATAAAGGAGGCAGGAATGTACAGTGGAGAAAGGACAGCCTCTTCAATAAGTGGTGCTGGGAAAACTGGACAGGGACATGTAAAAGTTTGAGATTAGATCATTCCCTAGCACCATACACAAAAATAAGCTCAAAATGGATTAAAGACTTAAATGTAAGGCCAGAAACTATCAAACTCTTAGAGGAAAACATAGGTAGAACACTCTATGACATAAATCACAGCAAGATCCTTTTGGACCCACCTCCTAGAGAAATGGAAATAAAAACAAAGATAAACAAATGGGACCTAATGAAACTTCAAAGCTTTTGCACAGCAAAGGAAACCATAAAGAAGACCAAAAGACAACCCTCAGAATGGGAGAAAATATTTGCAAATGAAGCAACTGACAAAGGATTAATCTCCAAAATTTATAAACAGCTCATGCAGCTCAATAGCAAAAAAACAGACAACCCAATCCAAAAATGGGCAGAAGACTTAAATAGGCATTTCTCCAAAGAAGATATACAGACTGCCAACAAACACATGAAAGAATGCTCAACATCATTAATCATTAGAGAAATGCAAATCAAAACTACAATGAGATATCATCTCACACCAGTCAGAATGGCCATCATCAAGAAATCTAGAAACAATAAATGCTGGAGAGGGTGTGGAGAAAAGGGAACACTCTTGCACTGCTGGTGGGAATGTGAATTGGTACAGCCACTATGGAGAACGGTATGGAGGTTCCTTAAAAAACTACAAATAGAACTACCATATGACCCAGCAATCCCACTACTGGGCATATACCCTGAGAAAACCATAATTCAAAAAGAGACATGTACCAAAATGTTCATTGCAGCTCTATTCACAATAGCCCGGAGCTGGAAACAACCTAAGTGTCCATCATCGGATGAATGGATAAAGAAGATGTGGCACATATATACAATGGAATATTACTCAGCCATAAAAAGAAACGAAACTGAGCTATTTGTAATGAGGTGGATAGACCTAGAGTCTGTCATACAGAGTGAAGTTAGTCAGAAAGAGAAAGACAAATACCGTATGCTAACACATATATACGGAATTTAAAAAAAAAATGTCATGAAGAACCTAGGGGCAAAACGGGAATGAAGACGCAGACCTACTTGAGAATGGACTTGAGGATATGGGGAGGGGGAAGGGTGGGCTGTGACAAGGCGAAAGAGAGGCATGGACGTGTATACACTACCAAACGTAAGGTAGATAGATAGTGGGAAGCAGCCGCAGAGCACAGGGAGATCAGCTCGGTGCTTTGTGACCGCCTGGAGGGGTGGGATGGGGAGGGTGGGAGGGAGGGAGATGCATGAGGGAAGGGATGTGGGAACAGATGTATATGTATGACTGATTCACTTTGTTATAAAGCAGAAACTAATTAAAAAAATAAATAAATAAACTTAAAAAAAAAAAAATCTGAATGTGGTATCAGCTCACAGTAGTCAGAATGGCCATCATTAAAAAGTCCACAAATAATAAATTCTGGAGAGGATGTGGAGGAAGAGGAACCCTCCTACACTGTTGGTGGGAATGTAAATTGGTGCAGCCATTATGGAGAACGGTATGGAGGTTCCTTAAAAAAATAAAAATATAGTTACCACATGATCCTGCAATCCCATTCCTGGGCATATATCTGGAGAAAACTCTAATTCAAAAGATACATGTGCCCCATTGTTCACTGCTGCACTATTTACAATAGCCAAGACATGGAAGCAACTTAAATGTCCACTGACAGATGAATGAATAAAGAAGATATAGTATATATACACAATGGAATATTAGTCATAAAAAAGAATGAAATAATGCCATTTGCAGCAACATGAATGGACCCAGAGATTATCATATTTAGTGAAGTAACTCAGACACAGAAAGACAAATATCATATAACTTATATGTGAAATCTTAAAAATATGATACAAATGAGCTTATTTACAAAACAGAAATAGACTCACAGATATAGAAAACAAACTTATGGTTACCAGAGGGGATAGCAGGGGAGTGGGGAGGAGAGAAATTAGGATTTCCATCATCATCAACAATGACCTACTATATAGCACAGGGAATTATAATAACCTATAATGGAAAAGAATCTGAAAAAGAATATATATATATATATATATATATATATATATATATATATATATATGAGAAACACTTTGCTGTACACCTGGTGCTAATTGAACACTGTAAATTAACTAATATTTCAATTCTTTTTAATGGTTGAATAAAAGAAAAGGAAGACCTGACTGCTCATAACTAAAAAGACTTCGAGTTCTGTCTGAGCACTGTTTAAAAGGAAAACGTGTTTTCCTTTTAAACACATGTTAATGTGTAGATGAATACTGTCTGCGAGTACAATCAAAAAGCAAGGGTTGGCAATGATATTTTTAAAGAGTTAGAGGGTACTCAACACTGGAGGCCACTGAACACATGTGATAAGAATTTTTGTTCAGGAATCTTCCATCAAAGGCCAGTTGGGTGCCATAAAGACAGATACCCCTAACATAACTGGCTGGGACACTTAAGAGAAATAACAGAACTTGCAACAGGAGAGAGCTGGCAAGGATTGTTCTCACATATGGAACCAGAATCATGTTTCAGGATGAAACAGAAATGCAGTGTGCCAGATAATATGTTTGGGGAGCCATTATTCATTCCTCACTGCCCTCAATAAGCACATGATAAAAAGTAGATGTGATGTTAAAGGTGATGTTTAAATTACATCATTTCACTTCAGACCCCTTACATTTTGTTGTCTTATCAGTTAAAACATGTGAAAATGAGAGCAGGAAAAGCGAGCACCCTGAAATCTTAAGGTGCAAATTCCATCCGAAGCCCTTCTATATGCCCAGGGACCTCTCCTTCCTATGGATGACCTAATGAAAATGCTTAGGCTTTTGATAAGACAAAGCCCAGAGTAACTCCTGTCCAGATGTCTGACCTTGGACAAGTTATTCTCTCTCTCTGAGTTTCTTAATTTACAAAGTCGGTGTGAAAACACTTATCATTGTCAGCTTTTTGTAAAGATAGAGATCATATATACAGTACAAATTTTCAATTAAACAAGTGATTTTCCATAAAAAAAAATTACAGAACTAGCTGACAAAATTCAAAACCCACTGTTAGTAAACCTCAAAGCCTAAAGGTAAAAAGAAACTTTCTCCTTTTCTTCTTTTTCTTGCTTAATAAACAGCATCTTCTAAAAAAAAAAAAAACAGTAACATAATACTATAGTGAAAGACTAAATGTTTCCCTTCAGGTTGGGAACAAAGGCAAGGTCATCACTTTTATTGTATTGGAGGCCCTAGCTAGGTAATAAGGCAAGAAAAAAGAAGGCATACATATTGAAAACCAAAAGGTAAAAAAAGTTTCTATTTATAGACATCATAATTATCTATATAGAAAATTCTTTTTTAAAAATCTCAAAAATACTGCAACAATAAATTTAGAAAGCTTTCAGCATAAAAGGTCAATGTACAAATCAATTATGACTTTCCAAGATACTGGAGGAGTAGGAGGACATGGAGCTCATCTTTCCCCACAAACATATCAAGAATACATCTACATGGGCTTCCCTGGTGGCGCAGTGGTTGAGAGTCGGCCTGCCGATGCAGGGGACATGGGTTCATGCCCTGGTCTGGGAAGATCCCACGTGCCACGGAGAGGCTGGGCTTGTGAGCCATGGCCACTGAGCCTGTGAGTCCGGAGCCTGTGCTCCACAACGGGAGAGGCCACAACAGTGAGAGGCCCGCATACCGAAAAAAAAAAAAAAAGAATACATCTACGAATGGAAAAACTGTCACAGAACACCTGCTGAACACTAGCAGAGATCTCAGACACGTAAAAGGACAAGAAAGATCCCCACATAACTGGGTAGGATGAAAGCAAGAAGAAGGGAAAAGGAAGAGGAAAGGAAGCAGGATGGGATCTGCACCCCAGCAGAAAGCTGAAGGTGAGGAGAGGTTCCCACACCTAGGAAAGCCCCCTTACTGGCAGGGAGATCAGCGGGGACAGAAGGGGAGCTTTGGGGGCTCAGAGAGCCCAGCAACTGATCTGTGGCAGGCAGGACAGAGTAAGATATACACAGATGGTCCATGCCACAGCCCTGCACACCCTAGCCTGAGACAGGTGGCCACTGGTGCATACTGGGGATGGGAGATGGAAAATGGGGTTTGGAGAGCAGACCCAGTAAGGGGACTGCTGTTGGCTGTGAGGAGACAGCCTGAGGACACAGGAATGAGGAGCTCCGCAACCGGGAACGCTCGTGGAGGAAGCCCAGACCGACACAGAGGTGACATGACGTGCAAAGGGTGGGGCCAGTGCAGCCTCTTCCCTCACGTGCCAGCCCCTGCCTCCACAGGAACTAGGGAGGGCTCCCACTGGAGCCGGCTGGCATGCCCCTGCCATCACCTCTGCCGTCCCTTCCCTTGCCTGGGCAACCCGCTTTCCCTGATCACCCCAATCACTGCCTCACAGGCTCACACATTCCAATTTCTACCCCAGCACCTTCCTGCCTGGCAGCCTGCTCCCCTCTGATCGCCCCCTTGGCTCCTTCCTATCTGACAGGCTCATGTGCTCTGGCAACCTCTAGAGCAGACTCCATTGGGAGGAACACACACAGAGGTGGGGCTGAAACCACAGCTGAGCCCCAGGGGCCATGTGACTAAGGAAGAAGAGCTGAAATCTCTCCATGCAGCTGTGCAAACCACGAAGTTAAACCTCCGCTGACGGCTTCCTAAATTCAGCACCTGCAAAACATCCAAAAGGACAACAAGTGCTCCTACAGCTGGGACGGGTCTGGCTTTAGCAGATGTGAGCTTTGTGGGCACGTACACATGAGGGTTGGGCCAGGCCAGAGTCTGAGCTGTCTCCATAGCCTCCACAGCAGGTTCAGATACACAATCCTGGGACCTGACGTCAGTGGATCTGCTGGTGGCATGGTGAAAACAACACCTCAGAGTTACCAGGGCCAATTGCCAGCATGCCCATGGTTAAGCTGGGATCAAGAGCAGTGTCAACAACACTGTACTTTGTGAGCCTGCACAATGGGTGAAAGGGGACACAACAGACCACATTCACGGGTAAACAGTTCCAAAGGAGGAATACTCAGTGGCTTCTCTCCCAGTGGGAGTGCTCCAGTTCCACCTACCTTGCACCACAGATCAGAAACACAGCTAAGAAACAGATCTCTACTCCAACAATTAGGGAGCAGACCCCACCCCTGACAGGTCAGTGACAACCACAGAGCGAAGGGGAGGTCCCTCTCAATATCCAGGGCAGGCTCTGGTCACCACAACACCAGTCAAACCCCCTATCAAGGGGATAATAGCACAAGCCTCTTGACCAACCTCACCCACCAGGGGCCAGACACCAGAAGCAAGAGGAACTATAATCCTGCAGCCTGTGGAAAGGAAACCACAACACAGTAAGTTAGACAAAATGAGAAGACAAAGATATATGATGCAGATGAGGAGCAAGCTAGAAACCTACAAGAACAACTAAATGAAGAGGAGACAGGCAATCTACCTGAAAAATAATTCAGACTAATGATAGTAAAGATGACTCAAGATCTCAGAAAAAGAATGGAAGCACAGATCAAGAAGATATAAGAAGTGTTTAACAAATACCTAGATGAACTAAAGAACAAAGAGAGATGAACAATACAATAACTGAAATGAAAAATACACTAGAAAGAATTAATAGCAGAATAACTGAGGCAGAAGAATGGATAAGTGAGCTGGAAGACAGAATGGTGGAAATCACTGCTGTGGAACAGAATAAAGAAAAAAGAATGAAAAGAAATGAGGACAATCTCAGAGACCTCTGGGACAATATTAAATGCATCAACATTTGAATTATACAGGAAGGAGGAGGAGAAGGAAGGGGAAGGGAGGGGAGGGGGAGGGGGAGGAGGAGGGGGGAAGGGAAGGAGGGGAGGGAGGAGGGGGAGGGGAGAGGGAGGAGGAGGAGGAGTAACTGCTCCAACTGAAAGACATAGACTGGATGAATGGATACAAAAACAAGACCCATATATATGCTGCCTACAAGAGACCTACCTCGGACCTAGGGACACATAAAGACTGAAGTGAGGGGGTGGAAAAAGATGCTCCATGCAAATGGAAATGAAAAGAAAGCCAGCGTAGCAATTCTCATATCAGACAAAATAGACTTTAAAATAAAGACTATTACAAGAGTCAAGGAAGGGCACTACATAATGATCAAGGGATCAATCCAAGAAGAAGATATAACAATTGTAAATATTTATACACCCAACATAGGAGCACCTCAATACATAAGGCAAATGCTAACAGCCATAAAGGGGGAATCGACAGTAACACAATAACAGTGGGGGACTATAACACCCCACTTACACCAATGCACAGATCATCCAGACAGAAAATTAATAAGGAAACACAAGCTTTAAATGACACATTAGACCAGACAGACTTAATTGATATTTTTAGGACATTCCATCTGCAAGCAGCAGGAAACTTTCTTCTCAAGTGCACATGGAACATTATCTAGGATAGATCACATCTTGGGTCACATAACAAGCCTCAGTTAATTTTAAAAAAACTGAAATCATACCAAGCATCTTTTCTGACCACAATGCTATGAGATCAGAAATCAATTACAAGGTTAAAAAATGTAAAAATACACAAACACATAGAAGCTAAACAATATGTTACTAAATAACCAACGGATCACTGAAGAAAGCAAAGAGGAAATCAAAAAATACCTAGAGACAAATAACAACAAAAATGTGATGACCCAAAAACCTATGGGATGCAGCAACAGCACTTCTGAGAGGGAAATTTATAGCAATACAATCTTACTTCAAGAAAGAAAAATCTCAAATAAACAACATAACCTTATACCTAAAGCAACTAGAGAAAGAACAAAACCCAGTTAGTAGGAGGAAAGAAATCATAAAGATCAGAGAAGAAATAGAGATGAAGAAAACAACAGGAAAGATCAATGACACTAAAAGCTGGTTCTTTGAAAAGATAAACAAAATTGATAAACCTTCAGCCATACTCATCAAGAAAAAAAGGGAAAGGACTCAAATCAATAAAATTAGAAATGAAAAAGGAGAAGTTACAACTGACACCGCAGAAACACAAAGTATCATAGGAGACTACTACAAGCACCTATATCCCAATAAAATGGAAAACCTAGAAGAAATGGACAAACTATTAGAAAGGTACAACCTTCCAAGACTAAACAAAGAAGAAATAGAAAATATAAATAGACCAATCACAAGTAATGAAATTGAAACTGATTAAAAATCTTCCAACAAACAAAAGTCCGGGACCAGATGGCTTCACAGGTGATTTCTATCAAACATTTAGAGAAGAGTTAACACCTATCCTTCAGAAACTCTTCCAAAAAATTGCAGAGGAAGGAACACTCCCAAACTCATTGTTCGAGGCCACCATCACCCTGATATGAAATCCAAACAAAGCTATCACAAAAAAAGAAAATTACAGGCCAACATCACTGATGAACACAGACAGAAAAATCCTCAACAAAATACTAGCAAACTGAATCCAACAACACATTAGAAGAATCATGCCAAAATCAAGTGGGACTTATCCCAGGGATGCAAGAATTTTTCAATATCCACAAATCAATCAGTGTGACACACCACATCAACAAACTGAAAACTAAAAACTATATGATCATCTCAATAGATGCAGAAGAAACTTTTGACAAAATTCAACACCCATTTATCATAATAACTCTCCAGAAAGTGGGCAAAGAGGGAGCCTACCTCAACATAATAAAGGTCATATATGACAAACCAACAGCAAACATCATTCTCAATGGTGAAAAACTGAAAGCATTTCTTTTAAGATCAGGAACAAGACAAGGATGTCCACTCTTGCCACTATTATTCAACATAGTTTTTGAAGTCCTAGTCAGAGCAATCAGAGAAGAAAAAGAAAATGAATCCAAATTGGAAAAGAAGAAGTAAAGCTGTCACTGTCTGCAGATGACATGGTACTATACATAGAAATCCTAAAGTTGCTACCAGAAAACTACAAGAGCTTATCAGTGAATTTGGGAAAGTTGCAGGGTACAAAATTAATACACAGAAATCTCTTGCATTCCCTTACACTAACAATGAAACATCCATAAGCGAAATCAAGGAAACATCCCATTTACCATCACATCAAAAAGAATAAAATACCTAGGAATAAACCTACCTAAGGAGGTAAGAGACCTGTACTCAGACAACTATAAGATACTGATGAAAGAAATCAAGGACAACACAATCAGATGGAGAGATATACCATGTTCCTGAATTGGAAGAATCAATATTGTGAAAATGACTATACTACTCCAAGTAATCTACAGATCCAATGCAATCCATATCAAATTACCAATGGCACTTTTCACAGAATTAGAACAAAAAATTTTACAATTTGTATGGAAACACAAAAGACCACGAATAGCCAAAACAATCTTGAGAAAGAAAAATGGAGCAGGTGGAATCAGGCTCCCTGACTTCAGATTATATTACAAAGCTACAGTAATCAAATCAGTATGGTACTGGCACAAAAACTGACATAGATCAATGGAACAGGATAGAAAGTTCAGAGATAAACCCACACACCAATGGTCAATTAATCTAAAACAAAGGAGGCAAGAATATACAATGGAGAAAGACAGTCTCTTCAATAAGTGGTGCTAGGCAAACTGGACAGCTACATGTAAAAGAATGAAATTAGAACACTCCCTAACACCATACAAAAAAGTAAACTCAAAATGGATTAAAGACCTAAATGTAAGATTGGATTGTATAAAAATGTTTTAGAGGAAAACACAGGCAGAACACTCTGACATAAATCACAGCAAGATCTTTTTCCATCCGCCTCCTAGGGTAATGAAAATAAAATAAACAAATGGGACCTAATTAAACTTCAAAGCTTTTGCACAGCAAAGGAAACCACAAACAAAATGAAAAGACAACCCTCTGAATCGGAGAATATATTTGAAAATGAAGCAACCAACAATGGATTAATCTCCAAAATACACAAACAGCTCATGCAGCTCATGCAGCTCATGCAGCTCAACATCACAACCCAAACAAAAAATGGGTGGAAGATCTAAATAGACATTTCTCCAAAGAAGACATACAGTTGGCTAAAAAGCATGAAAATATGCTCAACATCACTCATTATTAGAGAAATGCAAATCAAAACTACAATGAGATATCACCTCACACCAGGCAGAGTGGCCATCATAAAGAAATCTACAAACAACAAATGCTGGAGAGTGTGTGGAGAAAAGGGAACCCTCTTGCACTGTTGGTGGGAATGTAAATTGGTGCAGCCAATATGGAGAACAGTATGGAGGTTCGCTAAAAAACTAAAAAGAGAGCTACCATATGATCCAGCAATCCCACTCCTGGGCACCTATCCAAAGAAAACCATAATTCGAAAAGAAACATTCACCCCAGTGTTCACTGCAGCACTATTTACAATAGCCAGGACCTGGAAGCAACCTAAATGTCCATTAACAGAGGAAGATGTGGTACATATATACAATGGAATATAACTGGGCCATAAAAAAGAACAAAATAATGCTATTTGCAGCGACATGGATGGACCTAGAGATTGTCATACTGAGTGAAGTCAGACAGAGAAAGACAAATATATAATACCGTTTATATGTGGAATTTTTTTAAAGGTACAAATGAACTAATCTACAAAACAGAAATAGAGTTACGGATGTAGATAACAAACTTATGGTTACCAGGAGGTAAGCAGGGGAGGGATAAATTGGAAGATTGGGATTGATGTATATACACTACTATGTATAAAATAGATAACTAATGAGAACCTACTGTATAGCACAGGGAACTCTACTCAATACTCTGTAATGGCCTATATGGGAAAAGAATCTGAAAAATGGTGAATATATGTATAACTGATTCACTTTGCTGTACACCTGAAACTAATACAACATTGTAAATCGACTATACTCCAATAAAAATTAAAAATATATATAAACGTATAAACAAAAACAAAAAAACAATTTTACTCTATAGATCAGCAATTAACATTTGGAATTTAAAATATGAAAAACAATATCATCAAAATATGAAATATTTGGAGTCATTCCTTTTAATTGAACTATAGATTCAACACAATCCCAAATATAATCCTAATAGACTCCTTTGGCAGACACTGACAAGTTTATTCTAAAATTAATATAGAACACAGAGACAGAATAGAAATAAACAATCTTGAAAAAGAACAAAGTTGAATGACTTATTGGACTTAGTTGACAAAGCTACAGTAACCAGGGAGAGGTTTTAGGTTTTAGCATGAAGGTAAGCACACAGATCCAAAAAATACAGTGTCCAATAATAGACCTACACATATAAATCAATTTATTTCAATGAAGGTGCCAACATAATTTAATAAAATTAATACACTATTAGGAAAATTATATTCATCATTTTCCAAGCAGCAGCAGCTGGAGATGGGAAATAGAATAACCCCTCTTACAGACTGACAGATTCTGCCATAAGGACTAAAATAACTGCCAAGAGGTCAC
This sequence comes from Mesoplodon bidens, assembly GCF_964165515.1. Taxonomy (NCBI): domain Eukaryota; kingdom Metazoa; phylum Chordata; class Mammalia; order Artiodactyla; family Ziphiidae; genus Mesoplodon; species Mesoplodon bidens. Next base: position 50,555,728 of record NC_138161.1, on the reverse strand, counting down.
AGATAATTGGGCAAGACTGAGATTAGTTTTGCAATTGCCAGCCTTCCTGTACTTGATTCAATTCACTGGGTCACTCTTTCCCTAGATCTGATTTAAAGTAGCATATTAAAGTTTTTCCAACTGACTTGTAGATAATTAGCAGTCAAACTGCAGTTATATTTTAAAAATACATATATGGGATGAGCAACATAAAAAGAGGGAGAAATTATTTTTATTTTAATCAAATGGATTTAGGTTTCACTAACCTACTTCCTTGTTTGATAACTGAACTTCCTGGAAGAAAAAAAAAAATAATGTACCCATTCATTAGATCTAACCTGCCTCAGTTATGAGTGAAGGCCCCTTAACAGAAAGTTGATTTGTTTTATATGATAAATAAGTCCATCTATATATAGAACATATACTTTTGTCAAATACGTTATCTCTAACCTAAGTTATTTTTAATTGCACAAGCTCATTTTGGTATAATCATTTCTTAATGAGATTTAACTTGATCTGAGTAAGAAAAAAAAATAACTGTATAAATGCCTCATTTGTTCCTGCTCATTTGAATAACAGCCAAAGTAATACTGTCTCAAAGAGATGTTTTTTCCAAATGTGGTTTATGCAGTAATAAGTTATTGATGTTAACATTTCCAGTCATTATTACTACAAAGCTAAATATCAGCAAAATCCATTCATTTCTATTTGACACATAGGAATATGGGCAAGGTTGGGAGGCCCTACATTGACCATATCACATTTCCCTTTATCTCCTCATCAAGTCCATGCAGTTTAATTTTCGTTGCATCAGACTTCGATAGTGTGTCAATTTTTTAAATGCTCTTCTTCCCAAATAACTAAAATACAAAAATAGTATAAAGAAGGAAAGTTACGTTATTACTTACTGCTTTTTAAATACAAAGGCTGTTATTGCTGGCAGATGGATTTTTGTTCTGAAGAGATTCATCTTCCTCTTCTTTCTCCTGCCAACACAAAATTAAGCTTTGGTAATTAAATATTTCAGTGAATATGAATTGTGAAAAAAGACAATTTGGACCTTAGACCATTTAGCATTTACTGCCCATGAGAGATAAAGGTAGATGCTTTAGTCTGAACTATATTAACTGTCTACAAAGCAATTTCAAGAGACAATTCTAAATCCTCCAATGTAATTCGTGCCCTCTGGAACAGGCAGGAATTCCCTGCTGTATTTATTTATACTATTTCACCAAATATGTAAGCAAAAGCCTTGAACATCTTCATTTTTATTCTCCCCTTTAACCAATTTTATAGGGATCAAATTGAATTTAGTATTCACTGTTCCCGTTATTTTACTTTTTTTTTTTTTTTTTAGAAATGGGCAGACTATCATGGAGTAGGGAGAAAAAGAAGTACAATGCATAGGAATATATGGAATCCATTGTATACAAAATTTTTTGCATACTGTTGAAATTGAGACACTTTTGAATTGTGTCTCCTGGCTTGCTCTGCCATTACCATCATCACATAAGGGAGACGAGTCATCATTAACGTAACTAACTATTCAAGCACTAAGGGTGGCAGTAAAGACCTTCAAAGAAAAGGACTCAACTACTGGAGTCACTAAACTCCAAGATTCAAATAACACAAATATGCATTGGCAGAGTAATGTGTACATCACACAGTAGTTTGTACCTTTCTACTGGATTACACCAGCCATTACTTCATATGAACTTCCTAACTAGAGGGAACACATTAAGAGAATGCCAGTGGAAATCACATATGTATTTCAGAAAAAAATTCTACCCCAGAGCTTGCTTTTTAAAATGACAAACTAGGACTTCCCTGGTGGCGCAGTGGTTAAGAATCTGCCTGCCAGTGCAGGGGACATGGGTTCAAGCCCTGGTCCAGGAAGATCCAACATGCCGCAGAGCAACCAAGCCCATGCGCCACGACCACTGAGCCTGTGCTCTAGAGCCCACGCGCCTAGAGCCTGTGCTCCACAACAAGAGAAGCCACCTCAATGAGTAGCCCATGCACCACAACGAAGAGTAGCCCCCGCTCCCCGCAACTAGAGAAGGCCTGCACGCAGCAACAATGACCCTGTGCAGCCAAAAATAAATAAATAAATAAATAAATTTAAAAAATAAAGTGACAAACTATCAGTATCTGAAATCTGTCCTTGCCATGATGATAGAAACCACCACACGGAGATGCTGAAGGGTTCTTCTGTACCGGTGAGCCAATCCCCTCAGTTGCCAGTCTTTATAAATGTCCTCTTCTCTCCTCTAATCTGTCTCTGATTCTGCCATCTAGTAAAACTGGAATTGTGCCTGGTTTTGACTGCATTGGGCTTGCTGGGCATTTGAGGAAGCACTCTCAATTTGAGAGTTCCCTATTACCACCTGGAATAGAACATTACTAATTATAGGTTGATTATAAAGTATATTTTTTCTCCCAGAATTTATCAAAATTGCTTAATCATCAACCAATATAATATGATGGTAGTTTTATCTTTTATAGCACAATTGAGAGCTCTGGGAATCCATGGATCCTGATGCTTCAGAAGGTTTTGTAAATAGCACCACTTAGGGACTAGGCCACATGCATCATGTCACATCCAGAGAATTCCTTCAGGGCTGCTCTTTGTTGTACCCAGTATTGGGGTACATTGCTTAATCAATCCTGTGTTACAACATGGAATTGCTGCTTTTGGCACTGGGGTTGGGGAGGGCAGCAAGGATCACCTTCTTATAGGTTAAGAATGAGAAAGTAGCCTTGTCAGAGCAGGAATAGACAGCTATTTGGTACCAGGAGTTAGAATTTGGATATCAGCTGTTTAGAGGGACTGAGAAAGCTGGCTGCCCAACTCCTGGAAGCCTCATGGCCTGTAGGATGCTGTCAAGAGTCCATGGGAAGCTGTGTTTAGATGCAGTCCCTTCCACCAGGAGAAGGGAAATAGGCTCTGGTGTCCCTGCTGCCTTATTGCCCAGGTAACCCACACTGAGCCCACAGGGACCCCTTTCAGAAAGCTCTGCTCACAGAATGCACATTCTGGTCAGAAGAACAGTCCTAAACAAAGCATTTTATTATCTGGTTTGGGGAAATAAGGCAACAAAGCTCATGTTAATTTCATTTCAAGAGTTGGTTCCAAGACTTACTCATGACTAAACCTTCAATGATAAAAGCAACATTCTGGTAATCCCCAAAACAGACAGGTCCTCAACTACAAATGTTTTACCATCAAAATATTGACTTACTACTATCTGCAATATTTACAAAACACAGCAGAAAAATCCATTAAAAGATAATTCTGTCCCCAAAAATACATCCCATTAAATTCTTTAAGAAACGTTGACTACTTTAGAGCAACATGTACTCATTTGAGTTGCCCTTTTGATTCAAGGACCAGAATACTACTTACTAGCAAACTCTTTGCCAGCACCACAGTTGTGACTTAGTCATTTTTTGTTTCATTGTAATTTTCTATTTCTATACTAGTACATGTGTGTCTTTTCACCACTGACAGCTTGAGCAAAGATGAATTATTTTAGATATGCAGGAATTCTATGTGGGTATATTGCATACCATTTACTGACATCAGGCAAATTGGAAGATTACTGGTGTAAATGATTTTATGTTTCTCAACACTCATGCATAAGTTCTATTTTATACACATCCATAAGGGAATTTTCAGTCCTACAGGTATTTCCTTTTCTGTGAAAATAATCAATCTAGTAAGGGAATAATTACCACCTAGCCAATTTCTTTCATAAATTTGAAATTGAATTGATAATGTTTTCCAAAGTAAGCATGTATGTCTCATGTCACAAAAAAGGCAAATCATGTCTTTCAAATGGACACATCTGATTTTGAAATAGTATGTACAAAATCTTTCGGAGAGGTAATACAGAGTGTCATCATCTTAGCAGAGTTTATGATGGACAGCCACATTACAAACTATAAATGCATTATAAATGCATTCTATTTATGTCTGAACTCTTCTGCTCTTAAACCAGCATGTTTCTGTGTCAACATACTGCAGCACAAGGCAGTGCTACATTGATGCAACTGTCTGTTAATGTTCTCAGATTTACTGAGAACATCCTATTACTGGAGTGATTAGGTTTCATGTACATGATGCCATGGTGTCAGCAATGTTGATGTTGGCTCAGAAGCCATTCAAATTAGCATTGCTCATAGAATTTTTTATATAGTAAGATGTTACTCATAATGGCAATACTGAAGAAAATACTTCTTCCATAAATGACATACAACACCCCCAACTGTCAGAGAAATGATTAAGCAGAGTATAAAGGCAGCATTTGGAAAACAAAGGGATGAAACATTAGGAATTATGCAATCATTTACAAAAGTTTGTTCCAAAATTCTTATGTTTATATCTTTATTGCAATCTTAGGCTGTGTTTACATTACAAAGACATAACTCCTGTGTATGTGTTTTGGGTTTTTTTTTTTTAACATCTTTATTGGAGTATAATTATTTTACAATGTTGTGTTAGTTTCTGCTGTATAACAAAGTGAATCGGCTATATGTATGTATGTATATGTGTGTGTGTATGTATATATATATATATATATATATATATATATATATATATATATATATATATATCTCCCCATATCCCCTCCCTCTTGCATCTCCCTTCCACCCTCTTGCCTTTTGGGAAGTCTGAGGTCTTCTGCCAGCGTTCAGTAGGTGTTCTGTAGGAGTTGTTCCACATGTAGATGTATTTTTGATGTATTTGTGGGGAGGAAGGTGATCTCCATGTCTTACTCCTCCGCCATCTTTACAGTACCCCCATGTTGGGTTTTATAGAGGCTTCTTTCAGACACTTACATTAGGAATTCAGTTTTGAAATAAAAGTCATTCCCAAATTAGGCCAATGTTGTTTAATAAAATGAAATTCATGCCCAAACCCTCAAACGGCTCTGGTGGTAATTAGCCAAAATCAAGTACTGGAATATTGCAATTTTTTAAAACCAAGCTGACAATTAATTTTTAAAAGGAGACAGTCACTCACTATAGATCAAATTTTAATGCATTTACTTAGTCTGCCATCATTTCAAGAGCTTTGTCACAAATCCTGTTTTCCTAGTAAAGGAGAACAGTATCACATTAAAAGAAATCTCTTTAGCATGATATTTCTTTGCTGAAACATGTACTCATTTACAATAGCTCTTCAGTTCCAAATGCTCATTGCATTTTATAATATAATCTAATTTTAGTAATCACAGTGTCTCTGTAACACTAGTGAGTGAAAATTAGCATTCCCATTTTCCAGATGAGTAATTGGTGGAAAAAAAAAAAAAAAGTAACCCTTTTCTAGGGTCACTCAAATGAGAACGAGCCTAAATACCTAAACAGAATTCATGGCCAAAACACCTGCAATACCTAGAACACATCACGTGACTCCTTTGAGTTTTTCTTTCATGAACTGTGTGTGAACAAAATCCCACCATTACATAGCACTTAAAGTTTACAGAAAACTTTAACATATATCATTACACGTAATCCTCACAACCGTGTGAAGGTGGGTATTTTTATACCATTTTGCTCATGAGAAAAAAATGGAAGCTTGAAAGAGATAAATTGACTTTCCTAGGGTCACAGATATGACAATTGGCAGAGCTGGGCTAGGTCAATTGGATTTCAAAAACAGCATTCTTTCCTCTTCCCCATGACTACAGTTGCCTTGTCCTGAGTCTCTGCTATCTCTGCCTGTAAAAGCATATTTTACACTTCAAGATCTATCTCAATACCACCTACCACACAAAGCTCCTAATGTTCCAACGTTCCCACAAGAAATCTGTATAAATATCTTACATACAATAAAAGATGTGGCTTATCTCTTTTTCTAGAATGAAGCAGTAAAATGAAAGAACTGGTGAGCCTTGCATATAGCACTTGTTCAAAGGTCATAGATTGAACAAATGGATGAATTAATGAATGGAATCATTAACCAAGGGAAAGAATTATTTTTTAATGTTTATATAGCAACAGTCATAATAGTTGACAGGATGTTTAGAATATTATCTGGCCTCCCCTCCAGGAAAAATAATATCTGTGGATCTACTCTGTCCTGAGGAGAGGAGAAGGCAGGCGGTGTGCTCACCTGTGGCAAGGAGCAAGGTGGGAACTGAGTCCCAGTGCCAGGTGAGGGTGGTCCAGGATACCTGGCAAGTTCTGAACATTCAAATCTAAGGGAGCAGGCAGGGGTAAATCCTGGATCCTACAAAACTGTATATACTCGTACCATATCAGAAGCTTGGCAACCAAGTATTTTTATGAACCAAGAGACGTTCCTCCTGTCTTCACAACTTATCCACACAGGGTCCCAGAGCATCTTACACATCTAAATTGTCCTTAGTGTTCACAGTCTCAGTCAGGCAGAAGTTAGGACAGAAGAGGCCTTGCATGCCTGTGATCTCACTAGACCCTAAGGTCTTTGACGGCCAGGACTGTGTCTTGAACACCGCTATGTTGCCATTACAAAGCAAAGTGCCTTTAGGGATACTCAACACCTTTAAAAATAAATAAATAACCAAAGGCCAGATTACCGTAGAGGGGGAGGGGTCCCCTGTGGTAAACCAACTTGTTCTCCTCCCAAAATGCTCTGTGGGAAGAGATTAGCTTAATAATTTTCCCATGGCAGACCCTGGCCCTTCATCTTGAAGAAAGTGAAGCCTTGTTTGTCAGCACACATACACTGATCTCTCGGATGCAGACATACATTAACTGAACTCACAAAACTGATAAATAAAACCAGAGTGACGAGTGATTCATTTTAGTATAAAATCTACCTGATTTAGAGTTTCTCAGCTCTAGCTGGCACATTATTTCCCTAAAGACAAAACATATGAGAAGTCCAATTATAATCAAAAGGTTCCTGAATGAGAATACAACTGAAAACTTGTATATTCATATAAAGCCACCATCTCCTATAAGGAAAGTCTTGACAGAAAGAATAGTCAAAATCATTGGCCAAAGATCTTTTTCCACTTACCAGACTGTGCTAACATGGATCTAGTCTCCATTTACCTTCCTAACTCTCCTTTTTCTTTGTCCTGGAGGCTGTTAGTGCCCTCTTTCCATAGATTCATTGTTTTTAATTGGTATTAATATACTTCAATGAGTTACTATCAAGTCTTGCAGACCTAGGAGCTAGTTTGCCTCTTTGGCAGTTTTGTGCGTTTCTCAGCTCAATTGCCATTAAAATTTTACTCTTAGAGCAGGGAGGGCAATTAGATTTTCCTCACTTCAAAGTTCCTAAGGGAAACCCCACTGTATCATGACGTCATAACAACAATTAGATAAAAGAACAACTAATAAGATAAAAATATGTTTCCCAGCAGGTAGAAAGTCAAACTCACACAATGTCAAGAGAAGCCTAATTGCTCCTGAGCCTTGCCTGAGTCAGTGGTGCTCTCCTGACATCACAGATGAAGCTAGTTGACTCACCCTGCAGGCAGATCCAGTCCACCCAGGTCTGTGATCACAGGCAAAGGAGATCTAAGTTCTTGCCCCACATTCTGGGTTTCTGCACCCCTTGTTGTTCAGCTCTCTTTGAACCCTTTCTAGAGTATGAAAACTGGGCATCTCACATCGCTAGACACTGTGTCCCCATGTGCTCTAACATCAGATGCTCGGTGACAAGGGACACAAGCAGCCTGACATGACCCTATAGGGAGGGACCTGGGGGAAAAATACTTTGACCTCACTTTCCTCCCTACTTCTCTCCAACTTCCCTCTATTCTCCTCCTGTCAGTCTCTTAGGGTAAAGATCAAGGTGGAGAAGGATCCAAGGGGCAAATAGAGCCTATCTGAAACGGTAGATAAAAACACAAATAAGCAGTGGGATTTTGGTCAAGTTCCTTCTCTAGACATCAGTTTCCTTACTTTTAGAAGGAAAATAACAATACCTACAGAATTACTGTAATAAATAAATGAGCTAGTTCACAGAAGAGTGTTTAGCAAAGCACCTGGTATATAGTAAGAGCTTTAACTATGCTTGCTATCATTGCTGCTGGTGTTATTATTATTGCAACCACTACCCCAATCCACTCCTCTGCCCCTTTCACTTTGAACAATCCTGCCAGTTACGCTCCATCTTCCTGAGGCTGGGTTCTTGTTCATAAATCCTGGTTCCAGATTCCCCATAGTTGGGGTCCACTAACAATGATCACATCCTTAACTTCACTGATAAGAACAGCTTTACTGAATTACCCAGTGATGAACTGTGCTACACCTGCTGAATATTACAATCTTTTTTATTATAAAGTTAAGTAGGAGTCGTCCCTAGGTTTGGGACTTCCCACCCCATCTCTTTGTCTTAACTGGCTACAGTTGATATAATCATAGCCAAGATTTAACAAGGACAAGAGTTTTATTTTTAAATCCTTGATGTTATTCAGAACCATTACCTTATCATTTAAGAGTGACATTTAGAGAATGAAAGGATGCACCATTAGGAATTATGGGTCTGTATACAAATGAATACAAATGCAAACACAAAATGCCTTGGTCACTCCCTGTTTCCTTCCTGAGTCTATGGTTTATGGGTGAAAGCTTCACTGGCTACAGAAACCATTCTAGAAGGATCATTACCAACTGCATAAAAGTTTGACAGTCAAAACATATTAGGTGATTGTTGGCCATAACTTATTGAAAATATGAGCATAAGTGGAGCAAAGCTGAGACCTGAGGATTGTTCTGAGACTGTGTACCAACAATATATTTGAATCCAGTAATTCACCGTTGCCAGCTTAGGATGGCTCTATGAAGCCCTTTAAACTCTGTGGCTGGCTAGAATGGTCATTTGATGGGTGAGAGGTTTTTGTTTTATTTTCCAACAGGTGTATTTGTTCTCTTTCCTTCACAATGAGATTCCACTTTTGCTTTTCTACCCTCAAAGCCATACTCTGCTCAGCTTGGGGTGTTAGTGATATGGAAAATGATTTTATCTTCAGTCTAGGACTGCACCCTTCAAACGAAGCAGAAAGGCTGGTTTTGTTTTCTCAAGGACCAGGAATTTAATAGAAAGCTGAGCTGCCTGTCATAGGGATGAGAAAAGGGTGAACCTGAGAGAAGAAGACATCTATCACTTAAGCTGGGCACCTGAAAGTGCCTAAATGAACATAATTTATACCCTAGGATTTCTCAGCTTGATTTAATTTCTTGTGCTTTAAAAGGCTGGCTTAATGTGATATATTTTCCATGGAAGGTAAAATTACAGAATGGTAATTGGGAGCACATAAATAACAATGTCTATAATAAAGGGTAATCAGAGTATGTGAAATCCTCCAATGCTACTGATTCCTGGCCTAAGGCCTTGCATGTATCTTTGCAAAGCTTCAATGTGTCCCGTGAAATAAACCAAAAAGAAAGAGTAATTATGAATTGTATTGATGCTGTGATTCAGAGTAAGATCACATCCTTTGAAAAATATAAAATGGCATTATAATTTAAAGTTTCTTTAGTGTGTATAAACAACATGGAGGAATATATGAATTTAAGCATTTTTAATCTGGAGATAAATAGCTATTTCAGCAATCTGTCAGTAACTCAAATGAATTCTGTGGCCCTTCTTTGATTAAGGGTTTTAAGTGGTGAAGTAATCACTCAGAACTAATAGGATTCTCCTGTAAGCATGAAGAAGTGTTGCTCACAGCGTTCTAAAACACAGAATCTAGAGGAAAAATGTTGTCTGTCCCTCATAATGCAGCAGCTAGACACTCATCAGCTGTGTGATCTTGGACCATTCACTTAGCCTATTCTTCAACTGCAAAATAAGAGGTTTGGGTAAGACCATCTTATATCCCCTTATAATTTTAAGTTATAAAATTCTAGGGTACTTATACCTGACTTCCTGTAGAGTGGCAGGACAGCCAAATTAGCTTTTTTTTTTTTTTGAAGCTATTCTCAATCTCATGCAAACGAAGTTCTAAATTTAACAATTATATGCTGTATTTTTGGTGAACAATTTGGTTGACAATTTCTTTATTAATTACCTAAGTTTTTTCAAAAGCTAAAAAAGAGCTCAAGTGCCTTCTCCATAACCAAAGATGCTCAATTCCAATGCATATACGTCACCATGCTTTGGACCATGTCACCCTAACATCTTTGATATAGCTGAAGGACCCCTAAACCAAAGGCACTCAACCTTACAATGACTTACACAGCCTGTGGTGTGTCCTAGAGTTAAACATCTATTCATTGTAGGTACTCCGTGCTGAACCATAATTATCTGTCCTGATTAGATCCCTTATCCTGAGAAACTTGAATAAAAATAAGAGAGACACAGAAGGTATAGTAGCACAGAAGGAAAGACACATGGAGACTTTGCAATAAACAGGAGCCATGAGACAGGAGGAACCGTCAGTAAATGGAAGAAGGTACCCTGATGCCAATTGATAGCAGTAACAGAAGTACAGAAAGAATTGCAGAAAGTATAAAACTGGGATGGACATAATTCATTACTAGAATTATTGTTGGACCACTAGAACAGCTTGAATTCTTACTGAGTTCCAGTTCTCCATGAGGCCTGATTATGTATCTTCTGAGGCTGTTCAACACTTCCTTGACTCCTCTATGTGAATCCAGACCAAAAACTCTTATCATGAAAAGAAAACTTCATATCTTTCTGCTCCTTACAACCTGACAGAGCATAACACAAGTTATGTTTCAATAAGTGAAATAAGTCAGAGAAAGACAAACACTGTATGGTATCACTTATATGTGGCATCTAAAAAAATACAGCAAACTAGTGAATACAACTCAAAAGAAGCAGACTCACAGATATAGAGAACAAACTAGTGGTTACCAGAGGGGAGAGGGAACAGGGGAGGGGCAGTAAGAGGGGGCAGGCTATTAAGAGGTACAAACTATTAGGTATAAAATAAGCTACAAGGATATATTGTACAACACAGGGGATTTAGCCAATATTTTATACCAACTATGAATGGAGTATAACCTTTAAAAACTGACTCACTATATTGTACACCTGTAACATGTAATATTGTACACCAACTATAGTTCAATAAAAAATATATATAATGCAAATAAATAAATAAATAAAATCAACCTGTTGTATCTGGTCCAAAATGGGCTTATTCCTGAATATGCAAAAGCCTGGTGTAACTCAGCAACAGTAGGCAGAAGGGAGTGACGGTAAAGCCCACATCAGTCCATATTTCAGGTTATAGAAAGCATTTTAGTAAAAGTATAAGAGGTCAAGTAATCTAAAACTGAAAACTAAAAGTTTATATGAGATGAGTATCTATAAATTGCATTTATCCATGCTATTCCTGTTCAGCATTTTCAGGGATATTCACGATTGAGGTTTAATGAGATTATTTTGTAAATGGAGTTTGGCTAATGTTATTATTGCTTTCATGAAAGCCTGGTATCAGCAGTATGGTTTATCATTCCCTACCAGAGAATGTTAGAAGAACTGTATAAATTAAACCGCAGAATGCTTACTCTGTATGCTAGTTGCTGAAGTATTTATCAGCATTCTAATTAGAGTCCTGTTTATGAGGCTGAAATTGCTCAGGGCCAATTTCTCATGTAGCTCCTGTTGGTGGGCATAGTTTCCAGAAAAGCATGGCTACATCTGGCGTGTACCTTGTAGCACAGGATTGATATTTTATTCATTTTATAGCTAGCAGCAATTTTGCAGGCAATATCTTTCTGAAACAGTGGATTCAGTACAAATAGCAATGTAGCTATGATATGGTTGCTCTGTTTTATCAAGTGGAAAACTTTAAAAGGAAAACCTGTGTGATTTGACTATCCCTGTAAACTGTGTTTAATGCACCTTTAAATGAAAGGACAGGAGTTGGTCACAGAAACAAAAGCACTCAGTACATCTCTCTCCCCAATCTGATACAAAGCAAGACTCATGTGATATCAGGAGAATGAAAGTCATCATCGTAGGGCCATTTCAGGAACCACAGGACTCAGAACAACATTTTGACAAATGGGAAAAAAAAGGCAATGCCTTCTCCACTCTGATTTAGTTTGTCAGTCAGGCAGTCTGCCAACAACAAACTTATTTGTTTTGCCCAGCATAATTGTTAATTTGAGGATGAATGTATTTTCTTTTTCCTTCAGTCCATCTATTCTTATATTTAAGCTGGGATTTAAAACAGGGGTGAGGGCTTCCCTGGTGGCGCAGTGGTTGAGAGTCCACCTGCCAATGCAGGGGACGCGGGTTTGCGCCCTGGTCTGGGAAGATCCCACATGCCACGGAGCAACTGGGCCCGTGAGCCACAGCTGCTGAGCCTGCGCATCTGGAGCCTGTGCTCTGCAACAAGAGAGGCCGTGATAGTGAGAGGCCAGCACACTGCGATGAAGAGTGGCCCCACCTTGCCACAACTAGAGAAAGCCCTCGCACAGAAACGAAGACCCAACACAGCCATAAATAAATTTAAAAAAATAATAAATAAATAAATAATAAAAATAAAAATAAAATTAGGGTAGAAAAAGTATATCTTATAAAAAAAAAGCAGGGGTGATTAAGATCATACATTCCTCACAATAAAAGATGACTAGTTTTTATTGTCCATAAGGCGAGATGCAACTGTAGCTGATGACCAATTTCATTATGTATTTAGAAAGATGAATGGCTCTGGCTGGATTTTAAAATCCTTAAAGGGACAATGCTATTTATCCAGATAATTACTCTATGAAAGGTACAATGAAAACTTATAACAGTATCTCGCCCACAGCTGTCAATACTGTGGTCCCCAAATGACCCTTCCCATTACATCTTCTGCATAGTTCACAGTGATTTACATGAAGGATGAAAGAAGATTTGAGAAGCCTGAAGCTATCCTCTCAATGTTGCGTAATTGGTAGATGTGGTAAACACTGATGATCCTGCACGTTGGTGGTGCTGAAGGCCAATAAAGTATTTTCTAACTGCATCTTTCAATCTTCTCACAAACGTCTCACACAAAAATGCAGTTTGGGGCTAAAGAGAACCACAAAATATTGGGGTAGAGATAGGATGCACAAAATGAGGAGAATGGCCATTGATAAAATGCTGTGTTGTTCTGTGATGAATTTTCACCTCTGAATACCAAGCTGACCAGGTCAGGCTAATACAAGTCATCATCAAATGGCAAAAAAAATTCAGAGTTATAGAGGTGCTTTTTGTTGTTGCTATATGATGGTGAGGATGGTCATAGGTCTTAGTAAAACACTTCAGAACAAAGATTCAGTCCACAGTGGAACTTTGGTTTGGGAGAATCTTTGTTCTCCCTCCATCTTTCATCCATGACCTTCACCCACCATTTTTATCCTAGCGAATTCCGGTTAAAATAAATATCAAAAGAATGTACAGCCTAAGAGGAGTACATGGAAAAAGAGAAGGAAGCATCAAAGCCAATCTCTCTCTCCGCTGGGGGGGTTGGGGGATTTTTTTTTAAATTCGGCTGCTGCTCTATCTTTTGTTCCTCTATTCCTTTACTACAACTTAGTATTAGCAAATACATCTATAGAGAAAAAGACAATACTTTTTCTCCTGATTTAGCACCTTCCTTGTGAAAGATGTTCCACAAGGCATTGTGGAGGGTTGAGGGAAAAGAGCAACCTAGTCCTTGCCCTCCAGACTTCTCAGATTAAGTTGTAAATGGCAAACTAAGATAAAAGGGTGAACATAAATACAGTCTAGAAAATGGAGAACAGGTTAGGGAGAGGTTGATTCCCACCTGGGAGATCCAAGAAAGCTAAATTAAAAAAAACAAACAAATTTTAAGCAGAGCCTCGGAGGACAGGAATTTAAGTAGTCAAAAGAGTAACAGACCATTCAGTACAGAGAGAAAACATGCAAAAATTTTTTAACCAATATTTATCCAATTAAAGAATTAACTAGTATGTATATAATGGAATGTAAATTGGTATAGAAAACAGCATGGCGGTTCCTTAAAAAATTTTAAATGTAATTACCATATGATCCAGCTATTCCACTTCTGGGTATTTATTGAAAGAAAATGAAAACACTAACTCAAAAAGATATATGCACCCCCATGTTCACTGAAGTATTATTTACAATAGCCAAGATACGGAAACAACCTAAGTATTCATCAATGAATATAATGTTATATCTCAATTATACCTCAATAAATGTAAATCTTTAAAAATAATTAACTTAATAAAAGTTAACTATTCACATAAGGCAATGTTAGAACAAATTTAGAGGAGGACATCTTCTGAAGTGCTGGAGAGCAGAGTATTAGTAGCATTTTAGGGGAAATGTCTGAAGACAAGGTTATAAAGAGAGACAATGACCCACTTTGGTACACTGTTGTCCATCACGCCTACGGGTATAGAAAGTATTTGAGGAAGGGAGTGATCTAAAAAGAAATGCTTTAAAATGTATCTACAGCAGTACTGTTAAGAATGTATTAGTATGTGTAGTAAATTATTATACCAGTTAATAAATTACTATAGTTCTGGTAAGTTTCAGTAAAATATTAAAAATAACCAATAATTCCTTAGTGCGTTAGAATTTACAACGTTTTTTCACTCTCGCATACATTCTCGTTTGAATACAGCCTGATATAGGGCAGAAAGGTAGGACTAAAAATAAAGCACAGATACGAGATAGAGGTTGAACTGAAGGATCTGACTACTGCCTGAACATGGACAATGGGAAAACTATCAAAGGACTTCGGTCTGAGTTGAGAGCTATTCACCACCATCACCACCAACAACGTATTGAGGACATCCTAAGTCTTGGATCCTGTGCTAAAAATTTATATTAGATGATCTCATTTCTCACAGCTATATGTGGTCACCCCATTTCACAGATGAGAAAGCTGAGGTTTAGGGAATATTAAGAAGTTTGTCCATCACATAGCTGGCAAGTGGCAGAGCCAAGACTTGTCTGAATCCAAAGCTGTCAACCACTTTAGCTTGTAGTAACTTCCATAATATGGGTCAGTGACAGGCATAGAAGCAAACTCTTTGTTTATATCCGCATGTCCTATGTAAGATATGCAGATCTCATAAAGAACTTAATTTGACTTTTTTTAGGTTATTCATTATTTGATTCAAGAATAAACAGTACTTTCTTATAAAAATGAGCTGGGAGCCTTGTCAGAATTGATTATAATGGCAACAGATCCCATTTAAAGAAACTGGCAATCTCTTGCCACACTAGATTTTAATTAAAAGGGTGTACAAAAAATGGGAAGCTTTCTGCCAAAATGCTGTAGCATGATAACAGAGTCACCTTCACTTCTGGACGTTGTTACATGGAAAATCCTCAAGTGTCAAGGAAAGAAAACCATTTTCCTTTAACCACCTATTCACATATGACAGTATCTGTATTCCCAAAGTTATTATACACAGTCACAAAGTAATTTCCAACATGCCCGACTTTCAGCACTCCTGTATAAACTATTGTGGGGGTTTCTTCTGGAGCCTAACCTAAATCTTTCTGGCCAGTGGGACAACTTAGAAGGTTACTGTTTTAATCCACTAAGTGGACCTTGATGGCATGAAGCAATTAATGACTTGTCCAGAAGTACCCAGTGATAGCATCAAGAATAAGAATGAAACTTTCTATTGCTACATCTTTTACAATGTGATTTTTATGTAAGTGTATATGTGTACACTTCAGATGGATTCTCTATGATTTTATTCTATGCTGTGCTTGAAATCACAGGCCAGTAAGTGAGGATTTATTCTTCTCTATGTATTTCATTTAATTACACAATTACATTCTCTAGAGAGAGGCTGTATTTGAAACGACCTAGGCAAAGGAAGGTTTAAAGGTGGAGAGTCATATTATTATGAGCGTTTACAGTTCCTAGTTAAAATGACAAATCCACTCAGTTACATATATTAAAGAAATGATGAGCATCTTTTTTCACAAAGTAAATATTATCATGTTTCTCATCTTGTCTTTCCTTTGTATGGCGTGTTACTTATTTTATACATAAATTTGTCCTGGAGTAAGAGAGGAAATAAACAACAGTATGCGTTAAAACGCTTTCTTTCCACAGAAAGAAAGCACTAGCAGCAGGGAAAAGCCTATTTAAAGAGTATTGTCATTTTGGTTGAGCAGGAAATGAATCTGCCACAAAGGGTCAGAACTCATTCTGATAGAATTGAAGGTAATTAAAATCTAATGGTAGAATCTAACCATTTAAATTGCAATTTAAATTGATCAAATAGGATTGAAATCAGAATACATGACAACCTTAAAATGGGACTATAAGAGATTCACTGTGTGCATGTGAAATGTTTGCTTACTCCGGATTGAAATGAACATAGCATGGATGAAATGAAATAGTTTCTAAATTTATATGACTTTTCAATAGTAGAAAAGGATGGTTGTGAGGATTTGCATCTTACAACATATAATGACGACAACTGGCATAAAATTAAAATCTTTCAATTACAAACAAAAGATGTTTAGGTATTTGCTGTTTATGAGATCTTATTATTCTAGCATGTATATTTTATTCCATAAAGTCTGAAGATGGGAGTTTTATAATATCAAATTACATTTATTGCTGGCTTAACCTAAGTCTTCACGGTTAGGCTTAACAGTTACTCTTTCCAAGCACAGACAACTTAAAAGTTGCAATGAATGTTTCCACATGTAATTATACTATTTTTATTAAAATGTTAATATATTAAAGTAGTTTGATGCATGAAGCAGAAAAAATGCCAGTTGCATTTCTTATAGGAAATTAATAAAGCACAATAATAGGGAATCTAATGGAAGTTTAGAGAGATTATGATTTGCCAAAGTGAATGTCAGTCTCCCAGCTTCTTGTTCAACATTCTTTCTAACATAAAACCAATTTTTACTGCTTTGCATATTACCTGAGACCCTGGGTACAACTTACTTTGTTATCGACCACCAGATGTTCAGTGTTGTTGAGGATATTATGCACTGCAGCTGCATCTGTCAGATTCCATCTTGTTCCGGATGACCAGGGAGAAGGTTTTCAGGCCTCACTGGCCATATAAAATCCAGGTCTCTGAACAAGGCTGTGAATTAAAATACACTGAGAGAATAAGTACTAACAATAAAAGACAGATATGGGTTAAATCAACTTTTATTTTCTATTTCAATAGCCTTCTTTTAAATTGAAATTGTTTTCTAATTAAGGATTCTTTTATTGGTTGTATTACATTTATATGTACAGCCCCCCCACTCCTACCCCCACATACTTACATGCATTTTTAAGAACTTTAGTTTCCTGAGAATTTTGTGACTCAAGGAAATGAATGCTTCACTCATAGTAAAAGGCTCAACCACCACATAGCATAATCACATGACCTGAAGGGAAATCATTATACCAAAGGAAAAAAAGTTCCAACAGAAAGAAGAAAACCTAGGTCTCTGTGCATTAGGTTTATTGAAATTACAGACAAGCAAATATTCATGAAAGAGTGTATTTATGTATTTTTCCCATAGAAATAATGTTGAAATTGAGAGCTGTGTTCTTGGAAAGAGACTTGGCATAAAAGTAAGGCTAGCTTAGGCCAATGATATCATAAAAACAAAGCATAAAATTCTTCCATATATTTAATACTAAAATTCTACTCAGAGTCCAATAAAATGAGCATAAATATCCTATACACACTGATTATACAAGAAGGCACTATACTCTATAAAGGTTACATGCTGCACATAAATAAAATTGTGCTATACTATAAATTAAAACTACTTAAAATTAATATGCTAGTTATAATAAAGATTAAACATTTAATCAACAATATTTTTGCTTGCCTTCTTAGAAATTTTATGATTTGAATGGACTGGGTCACTTAAATTGCTGTCTAGGGAAGTTTGAAATGACTCTTTTTCTCCTCAATAGATTCCCTGTCTTGACCCACATGATCCCGGCAATAAGATTCTGAGACTGCTCAGCGGACTATAGCGTAAGAGAAGCAAGCATGGTTAAGAATCCACATGCACTGGCTCCCCTGGAGGAGGTCAACCATCTAAAATTAAAAATCAAACCTGGGTCAGACTTAGACGTGATCTGGGCTGGTGTAAAACTCCATGGGGAGAAGAGACCCCAAAGAGGAATCTTCCAATACTGGTGACACCTTTGGTCAGGAGCACTGCAGCTCATAATTCTAGTTTATAGCAGGACAGGACCTGGTAGCAACTGATAGGAGTAGAGGCAGAGAAAAGCGCTGTGCAGGCTGTCAGGAAAGTGAAGAACAAGTCAGGGATTAGAACTGAAGTCCAGTCATGAGAGGTGACAAATAAGAGGAAAGAGTGCAGCCTGATGGACACACAGATGTCCAGGGAGTTCCCAGAGATCCAGAGGCAATGAGTCTGAGAAGTAGCAAGACAAACTTAAGACCCTATCATCACGACCCTGATGGAGAAGGGGCCCCATTACTGCCAGGTTCCTTGGCTCCAAAATGGATCTGTAGTAACATGCAGTTCAGCAGCTTGAACCTCTAATGTCATTCAGTGCTCAAAAATCGAGTTCTTGTTTTCAGAGTGTAATAAACATTCTTTCCAACAAATAAATTTGGTAATATACAACACATTTACAGTAGTGTCTAGAGCTTTAAGTTTTTGAAAAAGAGGAAAACCTTCTGAACTTGGTCCTTCTACTTACTTATTTCATACTCGTTAAATAGTTTGTTCTTCTCACTCATCTCATCCTACTAAGAGCATGAAGGCTGATAAAGAAAATACAACTAGGAAGCTAGGGGATGTGTTTGGAAAGGAGGAGCAGTAGTCGTACTCCTCTACCTTGACTCTATGCTATTTGGGGAGGTGTTTATGGTTTGATTATATGTGCAAGATCTTGAGGCTTCTCATTTCACTTTTTGGAATCTCATTTACTATCTCATTTTATTTACAACACTCTTAACATGGATACAGAAAGAACTATTATTATCCCTGTTTTACAGATTAGGAAACTAACTTGGAGTAGAAGTGGTAAATGAAATCTGTCTTCAAAAACCTGAGGCAGAGATCTACCCGTGTTCAAATCCTTTCACATAGTAGATCTTCAAAAATATTTGAATGAATGGGTGAATAGATGATTTTTTTCCACTAAAGTACTATTTTTAGGGCACAAGTAGGATAAGGAAGAAAAGTGAAGTTACAACAGGGCTGAGGAATGAGGTTAACAGTAATAGCTAACATTAATGGCATGCTTACTCTCTGTCAGCATTTGAGAAGCACCTTATACTCATTTATTCCTTAGAACAACTTGTGAAGGTAAGTAGTAGTATTTTTCACATTGAACACATGAGCAAAACACAAAATATATTTCAGAGCTGGGATTCACACCCAGGTATGCTGACCCACAGAGCATGCTCTTAATCTCCCACCACACTATGGAGGACAAAATTAAGTCAGAAATCACAATAACGGCCAAGCACAGGTGCAACAGTGAGGAAATGAGGATAAGTGGAAGCTCTAATATCTACCAAGTGCCAGGCCTTTCCATAGATTATCCCTAGTCCTCAAATTAACCCAAAAAGTTGGTATGAGAATCTTCACTTCATAGATAAGGAAGCTGAAGTTCAAAGAAGCTAAATGACTTCCTCAAGGTCATACAGCTAACAAGTGACAACTGATTCAAATCAAGTCTTTTTGATTCCAAAGTACAGGGTTTTTTTCTATACAGAATATTTCTAGAGACCAAATCTACACAATCTAGACCACAGAAATCTTCCATGTCCTGGAGCATTCTCTGTCCTTAAGGAATATGGTACAGAGGAATTCAGGGATGTTCATGTCTTTGACCAAAGAACCATCTTTTTTCGATCTGGAACGTTCATCCCTTCACTAAGCATATAAAATACTAAACATAGATAATAAACAAGGAGAAATGAGGGAGAAAGTACACCACTGCCCAGCCAGGTCAGCTGAATCAGCCCTGGTGATCATAAATGATGGATAAGTGTAACCATTTGGGTCAAAATGCTATACATAATAGAGGATTTCATAATAGAGGTGTATTTGCAGCTCTAGGCACTAGGTAGTATGGCTCCTTCTTTCTGTTTGGGGATATACAGATACCTCCATATATCTATGGTGATCTCTTTTCAGCTTTCTGGAATTGCCTTCAGTCTTACTCCAGAGCAGTGGTTCTCAAACTTTAGCATGCAGCAGAATCAACTGGAGGGCTTGCTAAACAGAAAACAGGGGGCTCCACCCCCAGAGTTTCTGATTGAGTAGATCTGGACTGGGTTCTGAGGAACTGCACTTCTAACAAGTTACTGGGTAAGACTGATGGTGAGGGTCAGGGGATCATACATCCAGGACTAGGGTTCTAGAGTTATTGTAAGTTTCCAATTTATTTCTCTTTACTCCAAACCAACGCCGGCCATAATATATCAGCTCTCAGGAATGAGCAACCTATTTTACAAGCAATGTGCTCAATTCCTTGACTTCAAGGCCCCCAGGAAGCTCTATGTACTGATTTGCAGAGCTTCTGCATTTCATAGTCAGTTCCACATTTTCCCAGAGCATAGAAAGCACAAATAAAGATGACATCTAAGATAAAAGTTAAAAACAATAATGCCTATACCTTTGCAATTTATGCACAGGTCCTCAAAACTCAATTTCGTCCTACATGGTTTAGATTCCCTGGGCTAGCCCTGCATAATCAATATAATCTAGAAAGCTTCACCTAATCAATACTGTAGAACTTGTTCATTTTTCTGCCAATATCAGATAGAAATAAGGTTTTGCTCATGTTTTGCAAATGAGCTTTTTAAAACATTATTTTCATAACTTCACTGTGAGCCTTAGACTTCTAGTTGTCAGAGCTCAGCTAGGAAAAGCTATAACTGACTCTTTCATTTGACAGTTCCTTTGGAACAATTATTTAATGTGAGCATTATTTAAATGTGAGAGGAGAATGCATGTATCTTGGTGTGGTTTTAAAATTTAGCTTCAACATCTTATCTTCCATTTACATGTAAAACAGCACATTATTCTTTGCTTCTTGGCTTCCATTTAGAGTTAGCACAGAGTTCAGATATTGGGGGAAGTCATTTAAACTGAATAGCGAAAGATGATAACACATTTTTCTTTCTTCAGATGGGATTAAGAGAATAACCTCTCTTTTTTTTCTTTTTTGGACACCCAAATATCTTTTAAGGGGGGAGGGGCAGTGGGGGGAGGGTCTCTCACTACACATCTTGTTCATTGGGGCTGCTTCCTGAGTTCTGCGGCTTCATCACACGCGGCAGCTCGGGTGGGTTGGAGAAGGGCTCGATGCGCAGAGCCTCAAATGCTTCATCTGCTCGGAAGACTAGTCCCACAGTAGCTGGGGCCTGAGGCCCTGCTGTCTGGCTGATGAAGCCACACTCGCCCAATGTCTTACCGTCGTCCAGACGCTTGGCGTCCTTATACAGCCGCTCGCTGCTCGTCCAGCGGCCGCCTGAGGATGTCCTCGACGATGCGCTTCAGCTCGAACACGGTGCTTGACTCCTTGGCGTCCGTGAACATAGCAGTCTTGTGAGGAACCCGTCCATCACGGCCGCTACTTCTCCCTCTAGACGCCCGAGAGCAGCCGCGCTCCACCCCCTTCCCAGCAACCCGGGCGCTGGACCCAGCATGCCCCGCGCCAGGTCGTCCCCGCCCCGCGCCAGGGCGGCCCCCACCCCGCGGCCTCACGGTTCCGTGATTCTCTTAATCCCATTTAAAGAAAGAAAAGTGTTGGTTTTAAGCTGAGGCAAAATGCGATCCCTTTGAACTCTACAGTTGACAATTTAGGAAAAACCACACAGTCTTCAAGGCATTATTTCAAATCCTCTGGGTATGTACAAAGTTACTTACACTGGTTGCCATTTTGAGGAAAGATCCCTTTTTGAGGAAAAAATAAAATTTAACTCAAAAGAGTTCATGAATTAGCGCGGCAAAGCTGCTACAACCTTTCTCCTCACACCTGCAGGAATTCGGACCTTATAGCTGTATTTACAATGGAGTCATGGCCACCCTTTCCAAGGGATACTGAGTAGGGCATGGAGGGAATACCAAGAGTCTCCAAAGCAATTATCACTCTTCTGATGAGGTGATGGGGTGAGGCGAAAATGCACAGGAAATGGTTATTTGTTTACTTCAAAATATGAGTAGTGTTCAACTAAGGCGGCTAATCTGGAGAATTTCTGTATCTGTTTCATATGCCAGGCAGTGACATTATACTTATTCTGGAAATTGCCTTTATGTACAAATAGCATTCATTACATGCAGCTTTTGTCAACTCTAAAGGGCAAAGGAAAAACAGATTATTAGTAAAATAAAATAAAAAAAAAACCACTGGTATGTATTTTTTTCCCTCAGGGTGAGAGGGAAAATGCCTGGATGTTGTTTTCAAACATTCTAGCCATCAACTCCAGAGAGCATGGACGAACATAATTTTCACTGATGACAATAATGAAGATGATAATGCTTTTCAGCATTTCCCAGAGCATAAACTCGGTTTGAGTGTGAGCCTGGCTGTGTGACCATAACGAATGCTAGTGATATGGGAAAAACAAATGCACAAATGAAAAACAGTGAGTCAGATAGCTCATTCATTTCTGTCAGTAGAATCCAGAGTTCCCCAAATCTGCTTAGTGTCTGCCATTGTATAATCTTAAGTGCATTGCAGACCATTTGCATGTTGAATAAAATGTTAGAATTGCTTTAGAATAAATAAAGCAGTTGCACTTCCACTGCCTCTCAGAAAGGTTTGGATTTTTGTTTTCTTCCTACATGCTCATTAGATCAAGTGCAAAGAATTTTTTTTTCAGTAGATGAAGTTGAGAATTGATGCAGTTATGTCAATAATATAGACAAAACACTTTCCTCAACTTCCAAATTATCAGATCACTAAAATTACTTTCTCATTTAAATTATCTGGATACTTTCTCAAAAAAAAAAAGGAAAAAAAAATAAAACATTCTAGAGAGTAGTAGTATAAGAAGATTAATATCAAAACCAATTATTTTTCCTAACTGACCACAGTTAACTTTTCTATCAGTTTCCTTCGTGTCTTTTTTCTGTGTGAGCTCATATTATATATACAGTTCTGTATTCTGCTTTTTTCTTTTCATGTTATAGCATAAGCATTTTCCATTTGGGTAAAGGCTTTTTATAACTGATTTTAGTATTTACATATCATTATAGCACAGCAAAGGACCATAATACATCTAAGAATTCTGTATTTGGAAACATTTAAGTGGCATCTAATATTTTTTATTAAAAATAATAGTGATAAACATTCTTGTACATAAATCAATGTATCTCATGTTTTAAAGCTGTGAGTAAATGATGACATGACTTGAGTAACATAGGTTTAAGTCAGATCCTCTGATGATAGCTGGGCACATGGACACCCACAGTACATTTCTGAGACACCCGTGCTGGTAGTGTGGTGATGTGACTAAGTTCTGGCAAGTTAAATAATGAGAGAAAGTCTCCTGTGGCAGCTTCCAGGAAATTTCCTTAAACTATTGATGATGTGTGTATGTCCTTTGCCTCTATTTTTGGACCTTTCTCCATCTTGGACCACAAGACAAGGGCTACAGACCAGAGATGGTGAAGTGTGAAATAAGAGAAATTCTCATTATGGATCCATTGACAAACTGGAAAGAAAGCATTAAAGTTTTGATAAATCTTTTAATGAGATAGTGAATCACCTGTGTTCCATATTGCGTTTTGAGAGTGAGGGTGATGCAAAAACGAATTGTGATTTATCTTTATAGAATTTAAGAGAAATAACTGGGTTCAATTCTCTCTCAGTGGGCATTCTGCCATCTCATTTTATGAACAACAAAATATATGTTAGCAAAACAATAGCTTTTAAAATAAAATCAGTTCCAATCCCCAAGTGGTAAATAATTTCTAAAGTTAGAAAACTACACGCAAAGGGAGAAATGGCTTCAGGACCTGTATAACTTTGAGTCAGAGTTGCATGAAATTGTCAAACCCAAACTTTCCCAGGATCTTCCAGTGTTAGTTGATTAGCCAAATGAGCAGGATTATTCAGTAATAGATTGTGCTTTGGGCATTGCTAACACAGCCATTCTCCTGATGAGAACTTACCTCAACATTTGATCCAAGTTCCCTTTGACTAAACCTCCATATAATGATGTCACTTCTCTTTTCAACGTAGAAAATGAAAGGGAAAATTGAGATAATTATGTTGGCAATTTAAGTAAAACAAAAAATATCCAGATACTTGAGGTAAAAGGGAATTGGAGGTTTGAACCATGCAGGTAACAATCTGAGTTCTCAATTTCACTTCGCCAAGAATACAAAGCATTTTTTAAATGAAGTTTATTGAACAGAGATTTCCAAATATTGTGTCTAGTACCCAAACCAATTCTCTCCTTGCTATCTCAGCAAAAAGTGGTATTAATCAAGGCAATTTTAGTTCTCCTGTATTATTCAAATTTGTAAAGATCAGACAAGATATTCTCACAAACATGAAAGTATAACATATTTATCCAGTTTCCACTTCCTTTGAGTCTCTGGAGGAGACAAGTCACCATCATGAGAAACATGGGTAACAGCTACCAGAGATTTGTTTTTGTCTTCTACCAGTGAACTCATGCCCTCTGAGAAGCTGCCTCTCCTCCCAGGGTTCAACACTTTCCTTGCTGCATTTGCCCCCTATTATCTCCTCTTTGCTGTTTTATGCTTTTCACTGCTTCTGGCCTGTTGTCACTGCTGATGACATCACTCACTCCACTCCTTGGCCACCCGCCCCCTCAATACCAACCCTGTAGGATGTAGGTCCAATCAGTACTTTGATGCCAGGCCTCCTTCTGCCCTGTTTCTCATGATAAGGAGAGATAATTCAGCATAATTTCCAAGCACATCACTGCCCACCCACTCATAGCCCTGTCTTTTCTCTGTTTGATCCATATTTTTAGCTAATATGAAAGAGGACGCCCTGCTCACAAGCCCTTACCTCCAGACATTAAATATTTCAAAATAATTTCAAGAGGAGATTATCAAATTTTGTAATAATTTATTTATTCATTCCCTTAATGTGGCTGGGTTCATTAGGACGTTTTATATTTTAGTAGTGTGACATAAAATAATGGTGTGTTTGCAAGTTTACCAGCTGTGATGGTTCATCTTGTGTCAACTTGACTGGGCCACGGGTTGCCCAGACGTTTGGTCAAACATTATTCTGGGTGCATCTGTAGGATGTTTCTGGGTGAGACCTAACATTTGAATACATGAGTAAAGCAGATAGCCCTCTCTAATGTGAGTGAACCCTATTTATTCAGTTGAAAATCAGAATAGAACAAAAAGTCTAACTCTCCCATGACTACGAGAAATTCCTCCTGCCTGACTGCCTTTCCAACTGGGACACTGGTTTAGTCCTTCCTTTGGACTAGAACTGAAATAAAAGCTCTTCTGGGGCTTGCACCTGCTGGCTTTCAGTCTGGAAACACATCACTAGCTCTCCTGTGTCTCCAGCTTGCTCACTGCAGATCTCGGGACTTGTCAGACTCCATAATAATGAAAGCTAATTCCTTAAAATAAATCTCTTTATATGCATACATCCTATTAGTTCTTTTTCTCTGGGGAACCCTAATACACCGGACAATCCTGGTACTTATTTTTTCTACTACCCAAGTATATACTTTTCTAAATTACAAATTTGGATTGTTTTGTATTAAATGTCTCCCCGCTTGTAAATAATTGAGGAACATCATTTTCAAAAGCAATTGATCTATGGTCAGCTTCCTGTTTTCCTTATAAATATAAAATGAAAGCAAATGTGTGCTAGCCTAATAGCCTCTATCATCTTGACAGAAGGCTCTCCATCCTGTCACAGTTCTCTCCTGCCAAGTGCTCTGAGAATCCTTCAAACTACACCTTGTGTGTGTTCACAAATGTCTCCCATGTACTTCTTCTCCTGCTCTTTTCTCACTTCTAGAAGTTCACGGCCTTACATTTTCCACAGCTAACAATGCCCCTTCATGGACCATCATGTCTGTGATGCTCCCAAAGCTAAGTGCCAATACTTGAGGACCCAGACTAGTACTCAGTTGTGTAAGATTGGATTCTCCCTGAGTGAGGAAAAGGATTTCTCCTCAACTCTTTGTCATATGCCAAAACAAGGGGTGGCAGCCAGACCCTGATAGAACTGTCATGAGAGACTATGCAACTCTGGGCAGAAGCTGAGCTCCTGTCTTTCCAGTTTTTACTTTCCCCTCAAAGTTTTAAAAGTTGTAGGCTCAGTTTTAGTCAGAGCTCAGACGCAAGGTAAAGCACTTCTTTACCCTCAGCTGATCTCATGAATATGCTCCCTACACAGGGCTGTGGAAGTTCAGTGTGGAGAGGGCAGGCTTCATCTAGCCTAGAGCTACTGCACTTCCCTGTTGCATTAGGCAGCTTATTTTAAGTTTAACCTTTCTTAATGTTTGTGAAAGTAGGAATCGAATGGTGAGAGTAGGATGGAGATATATCTTAAAAACAAAAAAAAATTAAAAACAAACAAAAAAATCACCGTTTTAAAGATATCACTTACAATTATTTTATTGAACAATCATCTTTTACATGTCATCAGACCTTACCCCTGAAATGCAAAAAACAGTTTGAGGTATTAAAACTGAAGGAATGGGCTTCCCTGGTGGTGCAGTGGTTGAGAGTCCACCTGCCGATGCAGGGGACACGGGTTTGTGCCCCGATCCGGGAAGATCCCACATGCTGCGGAGCGGCTAGACCCGTGAGCCATGGCAGCTGAGCCTGTGCGTCCGGAGCCTGTGCTCCGCAACGGGAGAGACCACAACAGTGAGAGGCCCGCGTACCGCAAAAAAAAAAAAAAAAAAAAAAAAACTGAAGGAATATTTGCACATATTTTGTAAGGTTTTCACACTATAGTAACTGGAATATTCAGTATAACTAAATACTACATATAACTGCAGCTTTATAAGAACAAAGCTATTTAAAGCAAACCTGGTTTGTCTCATTATAGCTTTGGACATCCCACTTATTTTATAAAGGTGACAAAAAATAATATGAGATTTAAGTTGCTTGCAAACTGATATGTGCATTATTCAGTTTTAGAAAATGGTGTATAGAATTTAACGGGTTAATAGCTGAAACAGTAACTATACCCAAAGCACAAAAATCAAACTGACAAACCAGTTTCAATGATATAATGTACTATTCACAGGATTTAATCCTTGGATCAATGGCAATTCACTTAAAGTATCTGAAATAGATTTACCAGAATATTTCAATACTATCCCTGTACATGGAGGGTCACATAAGTAGCATGGTCCATATTTCTTCTGTAAGATTTCCCCCTTTAAATCAGTAAATAAATTGCTAACACTGATAAAGTTTAGAATGGTCACTTCAAAGTTATTTTGAAGTAACATGAGGAAGAGGAGATTGGCTTTTTAAGGTTTGTGACTCTTATATTGAGGAAATTATCAGGAGACTTTTCAGATCCCATTTCCCTCTGACTGTGTCTACACCTTGAAAGAGAAAGTTGAGGCAATTATATAGCTAATTAGAGTAATATAAATACTTTCTTCTGCACTATTCAGGCAAATTGGAGAAAAGGTATTCTTTTGATTTGATGATTGATTTAATTATTAACACCAGAGCATAGACACTTCATTTGAAACAAATCTAAGCTTGCATAGTGATTTGCATGTAGTATAGTAAAATTAAGTCCTGAATAATAGGTCACAAATGTTGAATAACAATTAATCTCTACAGCAATTTCTACAGTTATAAACAGCACTTCTAGTAGCTGCACATGCTAGGTTCTGGTGTTTGTCATTGAATTGTTTTATTTGTTCCATTGTGTAGATAGACTGAACAAAGGGAAGCTTGATTTTTTGGTAAGAATTTAGGCTTAAAACTTGGCTTTTTAAAATTTTTTGCAAAACTGATAAAAAATAAAATGCTTCTTGCAGTTTACTATTAGGGGAAAATACTGTTTCTTCCATGGCAATCATGACGCCTTAAAGGAGACACCTGCAAAAGTAGGCCTCCTCCAGACTATATGTTTTGTCTACATCAGAAATTTGTAAGAAAAGCGACATTTTTTTCATGAAGACTCCAACAAAATTCTGCAAAAACATTTAACCTGTTTCCTCTTTGTTCTAGGCAAAAAAACAGAACTTAGGTTTTTAAAAACCCACATAGGAACGCTATGCTTGTGTGTGGGGACAATGTCCTTTCCCACAACTACTGTTTGTTTTCCCACGTAATGGTTCCTGAATTAAGAGTAATCTTTGCAGTCTGGAAGCACAGCTGCAGCAGCAGCTGAGTGGTTTGCTTGGGAGCAGAGGGAACACGTGTTGATGTTCTCACTTGAACCAGGAGAAAACTGATCACAGATTCTTCTATCAAATGAATAACGACCTAGTGTCAGTATCCTTTAGAGGTTAACGACTATTTTTAGTATTTGCTACACAAATGGATGCTCCCTCCAGGTTAGGATACAATACCCAAGAGTTGTATTTTATTTTTTTCAAATGAATGTTTTCAGACACGGAAATCAGCCAAAAACATAGGAGGTCATAGAATGAGAAATTAAATCTCAGGTGTCCAAATTGGCTGGTCCAATTAAAACCTACCCCAAGCTGCAATTATCTGGAATAAAACAAAAAGCAACTTTCATTTCAGGACCACATATGCAAATCTAAGTGCCATCACAATGGATTTTAATGCTTAAGGGATAAAATTGCAACAAATTTATTTTTTTTCCTATGGTCACCTTTTATCTATAAAACCAATAATCAAAAGAAAATTGAAATGAACTGAAATAATGATGCATCCTGTAAGATCTAAGTCCTGAATGTTGTTTGCTTATTTTCAGTAGACCCATGGGTGCCATACAAACAGGGCTGACCACAAATGTAAGTGACGAGAGCAATATTATCAAAATTCTCTCACTATTGTCATGCTAACAAGCTACACTGAAATCTATCAAACCTACAAATATCAAATGCTGGCTGGCATTCAATTCAGATAGAACACTGACTGCAGTCACACACTGTAGAGCCAGTGAAGCCTTCTCCCGAGAGCAGGGGCCTGTGACAGTCAGTCAAAGACTGGGTTTCGTATGCCGTTCAATACCAAACTGGTGGGTGCCTTCCTGTGTAGAAGGGCCAGTGAGCACAGGAGGAGGGAAAAGCTCATGACTCCCAGAATGACCATTCCTGATATCAGTGCACTGGTGATGGTGTTCAGCTGGAAATGAGGTTCGTTTGGAGAACCTGCAAGTAATAAACACACACAGTGGGAAGGTCCAGTATCAGATTTAACTCACCTTATCCCAATTTAAACCTGCAAAGCATCTGTCATCAGTATCTTATAGAATAACAGGATGAGACAATTATGCTACAATTTATTTGACTATAATTCAATTCAATACCCAAAGGATTGTATGGTTTAGAGGCCTGGTATCCCCCGGGCAGCCAAAAAAAGTCATCTATAAAATGCTCTAAAAATTGACCAACAGGTTGCATATGAGTTCAGAAATCCTCAGTGAACTGTTATTTAAAATATAACAAGCTTGTTAAACCAGAGCTCATTATTTTTCACTGATTACAGTTTTGTAACTAATCACCAAAAAATACTTAACATTTAAAAAAATTATACTTTAATTTTCAATATATGTTAATTATCTTACCAAGCTGTGAATTGTTGGTTGGAGTCTCATCTGGGGGGAAGAAAAGAAAAAGAAAAGCAATGTTGTGTCTCCAAATATTTATCTATATCTGTTATAATTCTATAATTACTTTTTACCTATATGTCCCCTCACCTTCACCCACAAGCTCCCTGGGAAAGGCAATAACGAAAGTCCCGCTAAACCTTCTGCTTTCTCATTTCCTGTTCCATGTATCCAAGATGTCATCATCTATCTATTCCTCCAAGCCCACACCCTGCCACTGCCCTGGGCATACAAATAAAGTCGTAAAACATACTGTGCTGTATTCTTTCCTGCTGACTTTGCTTCATCATTCTCTCTCCAGTCAGGTTAGTGGGGGCAGTAATTGTTAACAGCTATTACATTTTTTAGAGCCCTATAACCTGCCATTTATTATTCTGTTATAGAGAAACATTCATTATTTAGTGCCACTCTATTTTAAGTGATGCCAATTTGCCCATTATAATCTGCAAAAAACATCAAGTTCCAAGAAAATAAATTCTTACTTAATAACTAAATGAAAAGAAAAACCACTCCTGAACTTGAGTTGCAGTTTTATTTGCATCTGTTAAGTAAAAGACTGAAGCCATTGATTTTTCACTTTTCCCTGACAAACATAATAGATGCAATGAACACATTCACTTGGTTTCCCAGTTTTTGTTACCCATTTTGTAATCATATAGCAATTAACCCTTGAGCATACACAATGAGTGGATATTTGTGTTTAAATACCTGGGTGTATATGTGCCTGTGAGTGTTTGTTATTTGAACCATAAAATGTGTGCAGTTGGCTGTTTGATTCTGGAGTATAAATACTATTACAATTAATATGTGTGTAATTTCATACAGTTTACAAAGTGCTATCTCATATGTTATCACATTTAATTCTAAACCAATTGCCATATGGTTTAGATATTATTGCTACTCCCATTTTACAGATGAAGAAACTTCCATCTGTCACAGCCTCCATGATAAAGTAAACATAGGCTTAAATAAAAGCTCAGTTTCACTCCCTTTTCTAAAATAATATAAACTAGCAAGTGTAGAAATATTTTTAGTAAAAGAGATAAATATCTCAAACTATAAAACTCCAGGATTAGTATTTGAAATAATGGATGGGAGAACCTGGTGAGATATTTATAAAACATCTGATGCCATTTCTTTTCAGACATATGGGTCTTGGCAGAAATAATGGTTCTGCTGTTTGATCCTGAAGTATAATGTCCAAAATAAATAGAGCACTCATTCATAGGATTCTTTAGAATGGTGCAGTGCACTGCTATAGGACAAAAAGAAAACAAAATACAAATTTTTATTATAAGACATCCTTAGGAAAATCCTAAGCTCTAACCAATATCATCCTACAAGGACAATAGCTTCTCATGGAAATAGATGGGATGTATAAACTGTGATTAATTCAACCAAAAGATCTGTGTGCCCCTTTCCCAAAACAAGCTGCCTCACTGGAACATGGAAGAGAATATATAATGCTATAAAATTCCTTTTTAAAAGTTATTCTTTGCTTAGGAATTACATTTATTTGATCTTAAAAAAATGGTTTCTATTAAAGAATAGAAAGTTTCCTCCTATGTATCCCAAATTAAGCAAAAGTTCTATGATTGTATGCCCCCACTATTTTCTGCAATTTCAGGTTAACAAAAGAAGTCAGAATATCCACTCCTCTCTTACATTACCAAAGCGCTTTTGTAAGAACAACATCCAGCTGTCATCTACAAGGACTTGGCTGTGGACAAAAGCTCTGTGTGGGGACAAAGATGCCAAATAAGCCACATCAGCTGCAGGCTCCAGGACTCTGAAAAACTGAAAGCATCCTACCTTTGGTGGATGGCTGAAATCAGAGTGTGTAATATTTGAATATTTTTGGAATTGTACTCGATACTGAATAAGCTTAGAATAAATTTATCTGTTATCTTCTGTTTCTGGTATCCTGCAGTTAGGATCATTGCAATTAAAAGAAAATCAAAGAACTGTCTAGAAAAGGCAGGTAGAGATTTTTCAGGAGCTTTTTGTCACCACACACTTCTGTTTTTCTCTCACACCTACTTGGTCTTATACACATGCACACTAAAAGAAACCTTATGGAATTCGAACAGATTGGAATTCTAAACTTGGTGAGCTCTTCAAAAAACATATAGCTAGCTGAGGACCCATAGGAGGAAAGTGAGAGTAGCAATACCACAGCTGTTTAAAAGCCAGAAGTGGAAGATAAATTGTCATTCTCTGCTTTTCTCTCAGATAAGTAGCTGAAATAAATGGAAAAGGTGAACATAAGTGCAAAGATATATGCAGAATGAATATTTTTCCTTTCTAAGCACAAACTATATTTTTAAGTCTTCAATTTACCTATGTGGTAAAATGAACCACATATTTCAGGTTGAGAACCTCAAAACTTTTTACTCTCCACTGGGTTATGTTCGTTAATAGTCTATCTCTACATTTGAATTCTAAGATTCCCCAAGGGCAAAGACTGTGGCCTGTTCTCTATTTTATTCCCAGTTCCTAGCAGAGTGGCTGTCCCTGTAGGGGCTAAATAAATATACTAGAATGAATTATTCAATGAAACTCAATGACACTAGTTGGACAAGAGTTTGGCTTGAACTTCTCCACATGAATTTTTGTAAAAAAAAAAAAAAAATTAGGTACTACTATTTTCCAGTGATTATACTTTTAAATTTCCAGGATTGTACCCCATGATAAGCATTTCCCTACCAAATAGTTTTAGCATTTCAGAGCTTAAAATAAGAACATTTCATGAATTTTGAGGATTTTGAATTCTGAGGATATGAATATTTTCCTAAGTCAACTAAGAAAAGGATTAACAATGTTGGGTAAAAATAACCACAACGGATTTGACTTCATTAAAGTAAAACAAAACAAAACAGAAGTTCTGAGGTTTAACAACTTATTAAACTTGATCCAAGCCAGATGTCTAGGGGAAGGCGTGGTTCAGTGAGTAAACAGAGCAAAAATTCCAAGTATCAGAGAGCTCTGAAGAGAGCAAATCAAGCCTGAAATTGGACTTGTCTATGAAAATCAGCCATAGGATCTGCAGAGATAAATTCTAGCTGAATTAAGGTAAAAAATAAAGTAAAACTAGGAGAAGAAGGTAGTCCTGGTCATTAAGCTGGACATTAAATTTACATAGAATTTGCCTGTGAATGACTATAGCTTGATTTCTGAGTTGTATTTGTATGGAATTTAAAATTAAAAAATTTTAAGGATATTATAGTATTATAATGAAATCATTATTATACATGGTCCTCTAGGCAGTGAGGCCACCATGATATCCAAAAATAAGGACCATCCTACTGCTATTTATCAAAGTTACAAAAAAAAAAAAAAAATCCACAGAGAGTGAGAGAGAAATGAAGGAAGGTTAACCATTATCCTTTGGGGGCTTTACCGGTAGAGAGACCAAGGTGACTAGGAGAGAACCTTAGTGCATTGGGAAATAAATGTCATCTTTGAGGTGGAAACAAGTCAAAATTGGAAAGGAAGAAATCCAGGCATGACCTCAGAGGTATTGTTATCAAAGGCATTAGCTCTTTGAGGTTTTAACATATATATTTCGGATGACTAGACGTGTTGTGGAAGAAACCTATAAACCTGGATAGCTGGGCTTCCCTGGTGGCGCAGTGGTTGAGAGTCCGCCTGGCGATGTAGGGGACGCGGGTTCGTGCCCCGGTCCGGGAGGATCCCACATGCCGCGGAGCGGCTGGGACCGGTGAGCCATGGCCGCTGGGCCTGCGCGTCCCGAGCCTGTGCTCCGCGACGGGAGGGGCCACAGCAGTGAGAGGCCCGCGTACCGCAAAAAAAAAAAAAAAAAACCTGGATAGCTGGTGAGCTACAGTAGGATTAGAAACTGCTCCTTGGTAATCTTTACTGGGATTTGGAGATCTTAATAATTTTGGTCTGTTTTAAAATTATATTACACTAGTAAATTATTTAAAATTTGTAATATTTAAATTTGATTTTGTCCAGGTAAGAAGGAAGCAAAGAAGTTAAAAAGGAGGAAAAGTCATCTACTCAACATGGACAGAGAAATGCCACTTTCAAGGTTCTTTCCTTATGGCAAACTGACTCCAGATATGCTCCATAGAAATAAGAATATTTTTTATTGTGCCTACCCAAAAGCATTCCTAATTATTGGCAGCAAGAGCTGAGTTTCCATGCAGTGTAATTCTATGAGCTATTTCCAACAGCTAGATAGAGATAAGGATTGGGCCTCTGACAAACCACAAACCAGTCATTTTCAAATCATTCAAAACATACCAAACCCTCAAGAAGTACAGACTAAGTTTGAAATTTTATGTTTAATAAATTTCTATATTATTTAAAGGGCCTCTTAGGCTTTTACAAAAAATACTAATACGTGTACACAAACACAAAGGAGTGAATAATTAAAGCAATTGTCTGGATTTTTCAGGCCCAAATGACTTTTGCTTAATCACCTCTTTCAGACAAAACTTTCTTTTCATTGTGGGACAGGAGGAGTGGGAGAAAAGGTAAAGATAATCTAATTGAAACATAAGAATAGCCTATGGCTATTATAAAATAGAGAAAAATTATTAGCATATAGTCCAAATCAGAATTCTGCTTTCCCTTTTTAGACAAATTTAGAACCATAGAGTTAGAAAGAATCTGAAAGGCTACTTTTTCAAACCCTTTATTTTAAAAAGAAAGAAAGAAATGTTTGCCCAGAGAAGTGGAGGAAAATCCCAAGTTCCATAGTTTATTAGGACAAAAGCTGGAACTAGAACCAGTTTTTCAGACTTCAGTGTGTGTTGTTTACAATGCATGTCTGTTTTATCCAACTGATTCTGGATATCTCCAGGTTCACGCTTGTAAAGCAGTATCCCTTTGGAGACTGTGTGTGTATGTGTATATGTATGTGTATGGACATGCGTGTACAAATATTTGTATACATGAAAATGTACTGTATAAGCAATTGTGTCCATTAGAGTCATGAGCACAAATGAGTGCACTGGTGGGTGTATTTACATACTACTACAATTCAGGATCCTGGGAGGAAGCAAATGGTATTCAAACTAGCAATTTAAGGAGATTTAATAGGACTATTTACAAAGATGGAGGGAATTCACAAGAAAAAGTCAAGTTACCTGGGCTATGGGTTAAAGGAAGAGTTTCCAGAACTCTGAGAGTAGTTGAATGGAGAGAGTTGTCTGGTGGGAGCTGTGTGGACTTCACACCCAACTTCTGACAGCGCCACCTATTGGCCAAGTCCAACCAGAATCTACTTGGCAAGGCAGCCAGGGGATGCAGTTCACAGAGACCAGTGTTCAAGGTCAGAGAGGGGCTGGGAAGGGCAGAGTGGATCCGGATGGGCAAATGAAACATGTCCAGCACCATATACTTGTGTGTGTGTGTGTGTGTGTGTGTGTGTGTGTGAAGGGAAATGTGGTAAAGACAATATTTCCCTTAGTAAGTTGAATAAACAGGAAACTACCATGAAATTAAAGTTGTCTAGCAGTTTATCTTGTCTCACAGTTAATTAGCGCTCTTTAAGAACCACTTTGAGTTCTCCTTAGAAGCCAAGGAACAAGCCATTTTGGAACCGTCTATTACTACGCACAAAAGGAGGAGCGCTCTTACCACTCCGAGTAATGATGGGACCTGCAGAAAGGACAGCATTTCCAGAAGTGCTCTGGGGGCTCCAGGTGGTCCTCCTCCCTGCATCTCGCCTTTCTCTGTGGTCGCAAATCTAAGGAGTTAAGAAAACAAATGAAATTCCACACCAGCACAAAATTGTTTCTTTATGGCCATTTGGAAAACAGATTCTTTTAGAAGAGATACCCCATGTTTACTTTTATTCATTTACTTCTGTGCATTTATTTAATTACTTTGCATATAACTGCTACAGTATTTCTTATCCTGGCTTGGGCCGCATTTCTTATTTCCTCCCATTGTAATTGTGCATTGCCTCATTAATTTACATAGCTCAATGGCTCCCCTGAAAAAGAGCTGTGTTTATCAAACTTTTCTACTTTTATTTCTCTCAAGGCTTTAATAAATCTTCCCCTGAAATGTTGGTCAGCACAGAGACAAGGAAATGTGGAATCTCCATTTAACCCCAACTGATATAGCTACTTAGGACTAAAGCAATTAATGATTGTGAAGAAATGCATGAATTAGAGCACACATATAAACACATTAAAGCTATCTCAAATCAAAAAACATGACTGCATTTTTCTCAGGTTAATATTGCTGTAACACTAGGGGGCCTACTGTCTAGATATTCTACTCTGCTCCATAGCCCTACTGAAGGACTGGAAGTTCCCTGTTTACTCTGTTTCATGTGTCTGTGACTTTGACCATCCTTTGGCATGGAGTGTCTCTTACACTCTTGATTTTGCCTCTTTGGGGTTCATCTGTCTTCAAAGTCATATCTCTTCCACAGAGCCTCCCAACCTCTCCTGTTTCATCTCTCTCACAACGATGAATAATGCCTTTTACTACAGCCCATATATATGTCTGCCTTTGCACCATAACATTTTGTCATATTTTATTCCATGATTATCTCATGATCCTAAAGGATAAGCTAATTGAATTCAGAACTCATTCATGCATCTCTGTATTACCAGCATAGTGCCTGGCACAAAGCAGCATTCAATAGATCTTTCCTGGATGAATGGAAAAATTGTACTTCAATCAATTTGAGCTGATGCATATCCACTTTCTATGTAGAAATTAGTTCCTAACACTTGATAACTTTCAGCTTAGATCAATTCAACAGTTCAGAATAAAGTTGCTAAAAACATACTGGCATAAGGAAGGGGCAGTCATCAGCTCTGCAGAGCTTGGTAACACAGTGCAGGAAGACAGTGGACATTTTCTGATTCTTGTGTTTCACAAATCGGAACACTTCAAAGGAAAAGCGGCCCTGCTGGCTCCTGCCGTTTTCAATGACGGTGGTTTGAGGATCTTTGTCACAGCTACACGTTAGAGAATGTGAAAACGATATTATTGGAAAGTACCAACCTACCGTGACTTGTAAATTAATTTCTGCAGTATTAAGAGTACCCTATTACACTAAGAGCTAACAAAATTATGCCATGTTATCGATACTTAATAGGAGAATAAACTAACTCAACAGATATGTGACCTAGATCACAATATTTAAGCAGACCAGTTTCTGATTATAGTATTATTATCAAATTTTAGAGGAATTATACTTTCATATGGTTCAAAAATCCAAACAGTATAAAATATATATAGTAAAAAGTCTCTCCCCACATCTCTGCCCTTGTCCATGCTCTCCCGTGTCCACACACAAACCTGCCCGTGGTGACCTCACATGTTACTGCAGCCTCACAGGGCATATGCAAATAGAAGCAGAAGCAATATATTCTCAATGTTCCCCTCTTCTTAAACAAATGATAGCACACTCTCTATATTATTTTGTACCTTGCCTTTTTTTTTAACTTAACAATGTATCTTAGCGATCTTTCCATATCAATATTTAGAGAGCCTCCTTCATCTTTTTCCACAGTTGTACACTATTTCATCATGCACACGTCAGAGTTTATTTAACCTGTGTCCTATTTATGTACTCTTGCATTAATCTGAAGATTTTGCATTTTTACAAAGTAATAATGAATAGTCTTAATACATCATTTTGAACATGTGCTGGGTTATCTATATATCTGTAGGATCATTCAGCAGATTTTGCCACACCGCCCTCTATAAATATTGCTGCATTTTGTACTGCCCCAGTAATGTATAAAAAATACTTATTTCCCTCAGAGCTACATCGACAAAGTATATGTATGAAATTCTGGATTATTCCCTATTTGGTAGGAACAATAAACTATCACTATATAATATTTCACCTTTTTCTTAGTGTGAATGGATGTGTGCATTTTTCATATATATTAGAGCCATTTGTGTTTCTTTATCTGAAAATTGTTTATGTCCTTTGCTCAAATTTTTATTGCACTGTTGACCTTTTCCTTAAGATTCCTATAAATTCTTGGTTTTTAGGAAGAGTGGTTCCTTGTTTGTTACATAAGTTGTTTTAACTTTGTTGTTTGGCTTTGGACATTCCTCCCAGTGTGTGTGTGTGTGTGTGTGTGTGTGTGCATGGGTGTCTGTATGTGTGTGTGTTTGTGCACAGAAATTTTATTTTTACGTAATTTAATTTTAAATATTTTATTTTATAGCTTCTAGTATGTGGGCTAAACAGGACTTTCCTTACTCCAAATTTCTAAAGATATTTTGCATGCTTTCTTCCATCACATTTAAAGCTGTAGTTTTTACATTTAAATTAATCTATTTAAAGTTTATCATGGTATAATGAGTGAAGTATAGATCCTATGCTATTTTTTTCCTTAAGATTATCTACTATCCAGCACTATTTTTAAAAATCTCTGTCAATCCCACTGATTTGCATGTTACCAAACTCTGTCATATAGTAAATTCCCATGTTTTGGATCTATTTTTCAACTCACTATTCTAAATTTTTGTCTATGTGTCTAGCCTCACATAATATCATACCCCTTTAATAACTTCAGAGCTTCTATTAACTGTAATATCTGGTAGAGCCATACCCTCCTCCTTTCGATGTTGATTTCCCCCTTTCTTTGGCATTTTATGGATTTTTTTGTTTATCCTTTTTTTCTCGATTCAGTTAGCTTGTGATTCTCTGTTCTTGTAGGTATGCATTTCTCCTGACTGTTTCTGGGATCTATGGCACTGGGACCCCTCAGCAATCACTTTTCTTCCCTGCTTCTCCTGCCACTTCTTCCCACTCTGCTTCCTGCCAACCTTTTCCTGCTCTGTTTTGTCTTGATCTTAACTGCTTTTATCAACACTAACACATATTTTGGAATTTCTAGGTTTTCTTTTCCTCCTTATCTCACTGAAAATGGCACTTAGGGGACTTTTTTTAGTTATCCATTTCAGTCTCTATAGTTTCCAAGAAGAAAACTGAAAGAATTAAGCTGAAGCCATAGTCATACCAAAAGTGATGATCTTATTCTAGATTATCAATACATAATCATTATAGAAATTTTGGAATATAAGAAAAATGTCAAAACAAAATGATCCACAATCTCACTGTGCATAAATAACAAAGGTGAAGCTTTTGATGTATTTCCTTATAGTCTTTTCTATCATGTATTATATAAATGAGGTCAACTGTGCAATCGTGTATGCTAATTCTTTCATTTCATATTGTAATACATTTAAATTTTAAAGAACCACATATTTCTAAAGATAGAAATATCAAGAAGACAGAAGGGGAAGAGATAAAATAGAACCAACTACTTTTTTCTATTTTATAAGTAATTTTATATGATTATTATGTCTGTGTGAGCTCTCAACTTACTGGTTCTCCATAATTCACCTACCCATTTCCTTACTGCTGAACATGCAGTCGATTCTCATGTTTTACTATTTTAAATAGCACTGATAGACAAGAAAGTCATAAATATTTTAGAATATGCTTCCCCCTTCACAAAAGTAGAATCAAAGGATATGAAATCTTTTAAGGTTTTTTGATACATACTGATATTTTTTCCCAAAAATGTTAACCAAATTAACACTTCCAGCAATAGAATATGAGTGTTAGTTTGATCATACCCTCTGAGTATCATCTTAACATTGATTAGCCAGTAAAACTTATTTTTTTGGTTTCCCATCATATTACTCCCATCATGTGTCAATAAGTGGCAGTGATCAGAGCCAACTGCATTTTATAAGCATGATTAGAAGCCATTGCTTGACTCTCAAGTCTGTTCTCCTGTCAGATAAAAATGCTGAAAAGGAACTGAGATGATTGAATGTGTTTATGATCAATGTCCCCTTTCCCCAAATGTAGATTACATTCACTTTATCACTGTGTATTGGGGAATAAAGTTGAAGTTATTGGCTCTGATAAAAAAGGAGTGGTAGGCTGTATTACACTTTCATATTAAATACTGATAAATGAAGAAAAGCATTTTGGGGTCTAAATTATCTAGCCCATTACTTTAATTTTATTCTCCTTTTGACATACCATGAGACAGTCTAGTTTTCAAAAAATAGTACCCTCTCACTGCCTTTCTCATATTGTCAATAGTACCCTAGCCATGCTTGTCCTAAGACAGTGAAATATTCCCACATGACCTAAACATTAATAAAACATCTTTGATGGGGCAAACTTACTTGTAACTGTCATTCAACAACAGCCTTATCAGCATTTCATGTTGAAAATTGTTCTCCACTTTTATAGTTCCAACTATATAAGGACTAAAAGTTTAAAATGTAAAACTTTACATTTAAAAGCTATAAAAGTACCCTATAATTTGTTTATCTGACTTAGCTTTTCTATTGTAATTATCTATAGTAGGGTTATTGCTATCAGTACAAGACTTAGACACTTACCTAAGGAAGAGATCATATCGAATATCATCATTTGGGTTCCCTGATGGGGTCGTGTAGCAATAATCCATTAAGACATTCCATCTGCAGGAAGAGGTAAGAATAATCTAGAGTCAGAATCTCCTTTTGGATATTAGTTACTAATCCAAGGGAAGTAGATATTGACAAACATCTTATCCCAGGGAACATAGTTTTATATTATTTGCAGAGACTTCTTGTTTATTAAAATTTTCTCCTAAACTCAAAGTATTTAAAAGTCTGCAACAAATTGCTGTCACACATCAAGAATCACATACAACCAAGAATAAAAATGCCAAGAAAACAAAAAGGGAGAAGTTAAAGTAGAACCAGATTTCTAGAGTGTACTAATCTCTTCAGGATGCAATGTTTAAATAATAATATATGAGAAACCCAAAATAAACTATTTACATGCTACAATTTTTTTATTAGGGCAGAAATGGATCTTTACTTTTGAATTTCTTTTCAATTTTGATCATTCTGGGTTTTCTAAGTGTCAAATGAAACTTGATTGATTTTGTTATTTTGCAGAGATGTTTCTGGAGATCGTTTTATGTAATTTTGGCCCAGATTCTTATGGGGAGAGTTCTTTTGTTTTTTAATAAACTTTTATTGAATAGTAACACACATAGAAAATACATGAATCATAAGTGTTCACAAAATGACTGCATCTGATTAATCATCTTTCAGATGAAAAACATAGAACATTCTGGTATCCCAAAAGCTCTCCCCATGCCCTCTTCCAGTCACTACCCCTCCTTCTTTATGGGAAGAATTGCTATTTTCCAATTAATGATATAAAGTGGGTGTCACCCTTTAATCCTTGTAATTTGGGTTTTTTTAGATAAATTTATGTATTTATTTATTTATTTTTGGCTGCGTTGGGTCTTCGTTGCTGCACACGGGCTTTCTTTAGTTCCGGGGATCAGGGGCTCCTCTTCGTTGCGGTGCGCGGGCTTCTCATTGCGGTGGCTTCTCTTGCCGAGGAGCACCGGATCTAGGCGCACGGGCTTCAGTAGTTGTGGCACACGGGCTTCAGTAGTTGTGGCATGCGGGCTCCACAGTGCAGGATCAGTAGTTGTGGAGCACTGGCCCATTTGCTTCACGGTATGTGGGATCTTCCTGGACCAAGGCTCAAACCCGCGACCCCTGCCCCGGCAGGCAGATTCTTAACCACTGCTCCACCAGGGAAGCACCCTTGTAATATGTTATTTCTACTTATTAGCGTTTCTTTTTTTTTTAATTTAGGAAAATATGCAAAATATATGTATTTTTACATATAGGCAAACCAAAAAATATAGGCACTACCTTCTAAACCAAAAATTGGAGTACATGATTTGATATACAGTTTGACAGGAGGCAGAATATTTGAAATCATCCCTCTCTTGGAGAATCTGAGGTCTATGGCTTCAGAAGGTGTGGCGATTGTGGGTGGGCGGGCATTCAGGTGGGAAGAGTGATGTGAACAAAGGTGTGAAAGACCAGAAGGGACTAGGAAGGTCCTGGGGTTCAGGCGGAGCGTCAGGTGGGAGGGCTGAGATGCAAGCAGCATGGAGACACTGGAGAATCTGGACAGGAGTCTTAGGCACTGACATTTTTGAGGGAGGAGCAGCAGGATGAAGGAAGGTCACAATCCCCAGTCTGGCAGGGATGTTTTGGGGTGAATGTGCTAGAGAGTGCAGGAGGTGGTTTGAGATGCTGACAGCTGGACCAGAGGGTGGCTGCATGGGTGGAAGAATAATAGACATAATAGGCGAGGTACTTGGGAAGGAAAACTGAAGAATAAGATGGGGTGAATTCCTGAGAAGTTTTTTGGACATTTAAGGTGAGGTTATGTCACCTTAATATAGGGTCGAGTTTCCCATTTTGGAAACTGGGAGAACAGTGGTTCCACTGTTATTCTTCTTTTCCTTTAAATACGTGTCTTTTCCCTTGACTAATCTCACCCCATTCTGACTGCTCTCTTGTTTGGAGTGATAAGGATAGGTATCAGACAGAGATGGCACTAGATCAGGGCCAGGAACACTGGGTAGGATTTGAGCTGGCAGAAATAAAATGGAAGGGTGTGTGTGAGGCAAGAGGGTGGTGGTGGAGAGAGAGTCTGGTCAGAGGCAATGGCATAAGCCTTGCTATGTTTGGCAAAAATGCGTAGCCATGGATGGTGAGAGTGAAATGTCTGTACCTGGTTAGGGCAGGAGACATTAAAATCCCTAGGGGAGTGGCCTCAGGCCTATGCCCCTAACTACATTTCTTTTCTTTTAATTAATTTATTTATTTATTTTAGCTGCATTGGGTCTTCATTGCTGTGCATGGGCTTTCTCTAGTTGCGGCAAGTGGGGGCTACTCTTCCTTGCTGTACGTGGGCTTCTCACTGGGTGGCTTCTCTGGCTGCAGAGCACGGGCTTTAGGCATGTGGGCTTCAGTAGTTGTGGCTCACGGGCTCTAGAGCACAGGCTCTGTAGTTGTGGCACACGGGCTTAGTTGCTCCGTGGCACATGGGATCTTCCCAGACTAGGGCTCGAACCTGTGTCCCCTGCACTGGCGGGCAGATGCCCAACCACTGCGCCACCAGGGAAGTCCCCCCTAACTACTTCTTTAAGACCCATTGTTTAGCATTTCTAAATGGAATGGCAATGGCAATATTTTTTTTTAAGTGAATGAGCTAACTTTATGATTCAAGAGGCTTTAGGCAGTCAAAATGTTTTAACCAACAAAAGATAAGGGTTTGAAAATACCTGCCGTCCAGATTAGTGGCTTGTACAGCTGCAAATACTTTGGTTTTCAAAGGTAATCCTATACTCGGGATAATTAACTGCTGACTGTAGGTTGAATCCTAATGATGAAAAAAATAAGCAATTAATCCACCCTAACAGCACATTTACTTAAGACAATAATGTCCTATAAAAGAAAACATCAATTTACAGAATCAACTCCAAAAAGGATCTAGTTAATCCTCTAGTTTTGGGCAGAACTGTTCTTAAATTATATCCAAGTAACAAATTCATGCATAAATCTTTTTGTGTCCATAGTTTACCATTTATGATGATTGATGTTCAGTGTATTTAAATTATATGCAATGGTTACTAGTCAGAGGTTAGTATTTAGTTTGTCTAATATTCAACTATCAATATTCAGTTTACTTAAATTCATATTCCAGTTATTTAAATTATATTAGTGGTTAATATTCAGTTTATTTAAATTATATCTGCTTCAGTTTAAGCCCTTTGCCATTGGAGATGTAAGTCTTTACACTTTAAATAATGTCTTATTTACCCAAAGTCACTTATCTGGCAATTTGAAATTAGCAAAATTTAATAAAAAACCTAAAAAGAGACCAGTATGGTCTCTGAGTTGCCAAAATGCATGGCCTGGAATTCCTGTACTAGATTACATGGTAAGGACTTACAGAAGGGTGTCTTAGGACTTCATTTCTACCTTTTACCCTTAGTTTAGACCAGTTCTGGAGAGTTTATTTATATCACTTCCCAATCTACAGTAGATGAAAGCAGCAAATTAGAAATTGAGAAGTGACAGCTTTAATTTGATAGTAAAGAAAAACAGAAAAAAATGTAGAATAAAGAAGAAACTTCTCAAAATCTAAGCTGTCAAATCATTTAGCATGGAGGCAAATTGTTTCCCCCAGATTCAGTAACTCTGAAGATAATGCTATTTTGCAGCAAAGGGGAATTTTTAATGTTCATTATGAAATCTCAACATCATCAAGCAAAGGCAAAACACAGAGCTACTCTATTGAAGAAGGTTGGGAAGAAAACAACAGATATTGAATTTTTAAAATTAAAACAATAATAATTTGGATGCTTCACTTCTGAAAAAGTTGCATTCATGTGGAATATTTCATTCTCAGATAGAGCCTGATAAATGAGGGATTATATGCTGTACTTATTTTCTATATTTCTGTGATAAATGATAATAGCTCCTCTAACCATTTCTGATAGGTAGTATTTTTATTTCATTATCTTTCTGGCTCCCTTTTCCAACTTCTCCAAGTTATCCACATTTCATTAACTATACAGCTCTTTCATCTTGTATTTGCATCAATATTGTCCAGAAGAATGCTTACTTTTTTTTTACAAATATTATACTACAAAGTCATTTGCAAGTGATATGACTCAGCTGTGGTTTAATCATGACATCAAATTTATTCTTCTAAAAGGTAATCTTTTGATTTTATTTTGTTTAG
The DNA here is from genome assembly GCF_964165515.1 of Mesoplodon bidens. Taxonomy (NCBI): domain Eukaryota; kingdom Metazoa; phylum Chordata; class Mammalia; order Artiodactyla; family Ziphiidae; genus Mesoplodon; species Mesoplodon bidens. The sequence continues at coordinate 50,511,493 of NC_138161.1, read as the reverse complement.
TTGCCTTTACTCCTGTTAGTACAATATTGTCCCTAAAATCAATTATATTTATTTTAAATTTTTTCTTCAACTTTAAAAATAATTCATAATTACCATAACCCAGTTTTAGATTTACTCTGTTTCTTTATCTGCTCGGAAGACATTATTACTTAGGTACAATTCAAATTCACAAGGTCATCTTCACTTTCAGTTTCCACAGAGGAGAAAACTGATCTATTTTTACCATGCAAAAATAAGGTCATAGTTCAACTTGAAGTAAACTCCATATATTAAAATCACACAGTCAATAAATGTCATTATTTATTATAAGTAAAATTTTCCTAAGTACATTCACTGAATCCCTGAAAACATAGAAATAAACAACTGCACTTTTTCCTTCCCAAGTAACTAACTATAGAATAAGAGGAATAGGTATGTAATAGAATTTTCATCATTCCTAAGGGTTAGAAATCACAAACTTTGCAGGTAAAATAGGAAAATATGGCCCCCAATGGTTGTAAAATAATACTTAGTTTGAAATCCTGCAATAAAATTACATTTGGGTAGCTAAATGTTAGTGTTCCAAACACATAATAAATATGGTTTGGGATCAATTCGTCAAAGTATACAAAATTTTTTTCAGTATAAATTACTAGTTTTTTAATGTCCTGTAAGATGGCAAAATACTACAATGGTGCCATGTTAAGAAACTAGTGTAGGGCAGTGAAGCTCTCCTGTATGATACAGTAATAATGGACGCATGTCATATACATTTGTCAAAAGCCATAGAATATATAATGTGAAGTATTAACCTAAATGTAAACTATGGACCTTACTTAATAATATGTCAGTATTGGTTCATCAATTGTAACAAATATGCCCTATGACCCATAATACAAGGTGCAGATAATAGAGGAAGTTGTATGCAGGCACTGGAGGTCTATAGGAACTCTCTGTACTTTTTTTTTTTTTAATTATTCAATTATTTATTTATTTTTGGCTGTGTTGGGTCTTCGTTTCTGTGCGAGGGCTTTCTCTAGTTGTGGCAAGCGGGGGCCACTCTTCATCACTGTGCGCGGGTCTCTCACTGTCGCGGCCTCTCTTGTTGTGGAGCACAAGCTCCAGACGCGCAGGCTCAGTAGTTGTGGCTCACGGGTCCAGTTGCTCCGCGGCACGTGGGATCCTCCCACCCAGACCAGGGCCCGAACCCGTGTTCCCTGCATTGTCAGGCAGACTCTCAACCACTGCGCCACCAGGGAAGCCCTCTCTGTACATTTTAGGTCAACTTTTCTGTAAATCTAAAACTGCTCTAAAAAAATTAAGTGTGTTAATTTTTAAAACACTAGTTTGTAGGGAAGTGGTTGAATTTTATTAAATAACTGGTTAGTAAATAACTTTTAAATTTTAATGTATTCAACCATTAGTAATACTTTCATTGAAAATTGGTTAAAAATGAGAAGGATTTTGGCACTATGTATTTCATTTATATTCTGATATCATTACCTTTTTACCATAGAATTAAAATCTTAAGGTTATCATCAAATTACAGAGTTTTATTTGGCGTTAAGATTCTAGAAACTCTTTAAAGGATTAGGTCTAGTTAGCAACAGGACTATGATACTATCTCTAATGATAAAGGAAAGAGCTTAATAGCAAAGCTCTCCTCAAATCCACACTTCTAAATTTTGATTTTCTGCTTTTCTGCTGAAAGAATAGTTTAATTTCACAGAAAACAGTGGTATCCTTAAATGTCATGTGAGTATGTTTTTCACTTTTTTAGGATCAGGAATTCTCATCTTTGTTTCACTCAATTATAACAAATAAGATTGAATCCAAACCATTCATCACAATTCTACCTGAGGGACCTTACACGTATAAATTAACAGAAAGGTTCCAATTTAAAAATATTGCTCACAACAATAATAAATATCTGGCCATACTGGGAATGAATACTGGCCCATACTTGCTGAGTATTGTAAAACCAAGTATCTTGGCAGCTTCTCCTCGCAGAAGAAAGTTTAGAAATGACAGAAAGGCAATCTCCATTACAACACATTTTAATTTGTTGTTTAGAGCTCTGCGGTGTCAGACTACAAACTTATAAACATGATTTTTTTTAATGCCTTTGGAAAATGTCCTACTACAATATTTATAGCACATTATATTCAAAGTATAATGCAATGACTTTTAAATCAGTTGCATGAATTATAACTCAGTGCCATGATGACATGAATAATAATGTAAAAATCAGATTCATAATTTACAAAAGTGTTGGTTGATAGATTGAAAATTGATATTTAAATCAGGCAGTTAACATGTATGAATAAAAATTTTTAATCAACATGAAAATATCATTGTGAGATTAATGTTAGAGTTATAAATAGAAATTCATGTATTTTTCACGTTTTTGCTGCCACTGTTGATATTTAAATGACAAAAGTTTATACAATACTGTGCAGTCAACCCAAATTATTTCAGATGTGACAGAACTGACAACAGCCAAAACACACATTGAAAATATTAACACATTCATCACCAAGCATCGTGTCTTCAAGTCAAGTATCATTTGGACTTTTCCTATCTTTTTATCACAAATATATTATTTCCAAAATCTTGACCCTGACTATGGCTACACACACACACATACACACATAAATAAATATATATGTATAAATGTAGATAGACACTTGGAGTAACTATGCAGAATTACATTTATAAAATAAAGTTTAAATCATATACCAACTTCTAGAAAATAATGGGAGTTTTTCAGTATACTTTTATCACTAAGATATATGAAAATGGTGGTAAAGATGAATAAATGTTACCAAAGTATAACAAGGTTAATGTGGCTTTTGGTAGATTTTTATATAAAAGCCATTCTCATAAATGGCTCCTCAGAACAGTGAAAGAGAAGATAACATCCTTTGCCCATCAACTTACGTTATAAAGGAGCAGGTTCAAGGTGCTGACAAATGTGCCGTTGTTCTCCCTCACAGAAATAGCAGCTGAGGACCTAAAACAGATTGAGGAAAAGGAAGGCATTGATGAGACTTTAAAAGTTTCAGTTATACCTTAATGTTAGATTTAATGCAAACAACTCTTGAGCAATCCTGACATACTTTTAACTAGGTCTGTAGTGTGCATACTGTTTAAATTACTGAACAGATAAATAATCAAAAAGCAAGAGGGACTAAGTAAAGACAAACTGTTCTTTATGATCTTTTTATTTATAAAGGAAACTTTTTTACATGTTTTATTACTTACATGAAATTTTTGCAGAAAAACCTCATTCCAAAGAAAATTGAATCTGATGCATATATATTTTCATCAATTCCACTTCAGTAGAAGTTTCGTGAGATCAGGGACTTTGTTTTACTTTGTTCACTGCTGGAACATTGCATGGCACGTAGTAGGTGTATAATATTTATTGAATAAATGAATACATTTCCAAGTGCATTGAAGTTCAGGAATGTATTTAGTGGGAAAGTTGAGGGGAGCAGAGTGAAAGACTACGACTTCCTTCCCTCTGCACCTGTATCCTTTTGACTCAAGGCCTTTCTTTTCTTGTTTTCCACATCAAAATCTTGCTTTTGACCAAGTTGTTTGTCATCATTGTGCCATTAAATCATCTATGAATATTTTTTACCTGAAGCAAAATGTGTCCTCCACGTTCCTTTTAACTAAGATTAAACAATAACTTTACTTTTGTGATAGAAAACCCTAGAACTGGAGAGGGAAAGTTCTTATTCAATCACTTCATCTTGTCAAAAATATTTCACAAATCCATATGGTTATATTGTAATGTGGATGTATAACTGTCTTGGAGTATGTGCTTTGGAAGTAATGAATGAATACATGACTATAAACAAAAGGCAATGACCGCAGTCCATGTCTGAAGCTCTTTGGTTCTGGGTGATACCACCTTTCCTGGGAAGCATCAGCAACTGTGCAGGTGACACCTCAGCAGGAGGCATGGAGACCTCAGATTCTGGGCAGCAGAGTCCACCAGTGAGAGATACGGCAGAGAATGAAGCCAAACAAGACCCAAAAATGCAGTGACTGAATGCTCTACACACTGGAAATAGGACAGGCCCTTCTGGACTGCATAAGCACCCAGGGTTCTTGGGTTCTTGGGCAGTTTTGAAGGGAGCTAGGAGAACCCAAGGCAGACACCTGATTAGTTTAAGCCAATTTTAATTGGGGGGTGGGGATTAAAACTGAGCTGTTGATATGCATCATAACAATAACACTTACAGATGGATAGAGAGGTAGATAGGTAGGTAAGTAGATAGATAGATAAGACCTTATATGGTTTCCATTAGATTGAGTTTAGCTATTCTCAACAAATCCTACTATCTTTATAAGTCCCTCAAGGGTAAAAATGACTCAAACCAAAAGACAATATGAGAAAGCAAGAATAAAATGCGACTTACGAAGCAAGCTGGGTATTATTAACCAGGTATTCCAATGGATAACTACAACTAAATTTGTAAAGAAGTCCAGGTAGATAGCTGATGATTGTTGGTGGGTCTGGAGTATCAATATATCCTGAAATATTTCCTATTTGTACTGAAGTTGCATTTCCATAAGCACTGACTCCAGGAATTGTGGATACCTGTTAGAATGGTAGATCAAGCTCAGTTATTAAATAGTTACATGTAAATCTAGGCATTTCATATGCAAAATAAAACATTAGACAGATCATTTCTAGGGTCTGTTGCAACTATAACATGGCATGGTTTTGAAATTATACACATATAATGCAACTTATAAGTGATCATACGTCTTTTTTTTCTTCCTCTCATAAAGAGGGTGATTTTATTCTTTTTTAATTAGTTTTTATTGGAGTAGAGTTGATTTACAATGTTGTGTTAGTTTCAGGTGTACAGCAAAGTGAATCAGTTATACATATACATATATCCACACTTTTTTAGATTCTATTCCCATGTAGGTCATTACAGAGTATTGAGTAGAGTCCCCTGTGCTATACAGTAGGTTCTTATTAGTTATCTATTATATATATATATATATATATAGTGTGTGTATATGTCAACCCCAATCTCCCAATTTATCCCCCCTGTTCTCCCCTGGTAACCATAAGTTTGTTTTCTACATCTGTGACTCTATTTTGTAAATAAGCTCATTTGTAACATTTTTTAAGATTCCACATATAAGCGATATCATATGATATTTGTCTTTCTCTGTCTACTCATATGTGTCTTTTAACTAAATAAAACTTCATATAACCAAAGACACTATACTCATATTTCATAAATAAGAAAGTAGAGAGACTATATGTCACTCGTTGTGCTACAGCAAGTAATTTGAAAACGCTCATGGGTAAAGTCCAAATTCCGTGGCATGGCCTAGAAGACCCCTGTTAATCTGATCTTGTTTTCCATGTTAGCTTCACATCTCCAGGCTCCCACTCTTGGTTAATAATGTCCCAGCCCCAAGGCCCTTGTTGCTCTGGCCTTTGTGCATACGCCTCCTGCCTCCACTCTCCCCTCCTCCCCATGACATATCCCACTCCTCCCCTGGATCTCATCTTCCCTGGAAACTTCTCCTGATACACCCCACAGCTTCTATTCATGCAGTCACAGTGAATGAGCAGTCTGACTCAGCACACCCCCATCCATAATCAGAGCTCTTTGTGGGCAGGGGACCCTCCTGGTCTTGTTTGCCTTTGTCCCTTCAGCATAGCTCAGTGACATCAGCATCTTGGGGTCCTCGAGATAAATTCTGAACAAATGAATTAAGGTCACAAATTTTCTTAGGGTCGATCTTCTCAGGGTCTTCCTCTGTGGTACATGGAGATTCTCATCCCCTTCCAGGACAATAGTTCATAGGTGGGTTGCAGAGGGATCATGAACTCCTAGAATTTATATAAAAATATTGTCCATGTGTATATTTTCCTGGGACTGATTAGCTTTCATTTCTCCAATCCCACTAAAATTTAAGAACCAGCATTTCAGGAATAATCAATAATGTTCTTGACCTTCATAATACAATTGAGCTTCTCCCACCATGTCAAATACAATATGATGCTCAATTAATATTTTTAGCAGATATTATGGAGACCTGTAACATTTAATTTTCAACAATAGAATACACTTTATACATGAACCTAGGAGCACATGGGCAAAGCTGAAGCAATTATCTAGCTGACTCATGAAGAGAACCAAAATCATTATGAATGAAAACATTTTGATTCTAATCCAGATGATTTAGTAGTCTACTTAATTTTTCCCATACAGGACTATCCTTGGAGCAAACTCCAAAGGTGGTGACATCTAAGACAAAAATAAAAAATGAAGCGATTCTTCCTCTCTACACATCGTTTGCCTGACTGGCTAGCTAAACATGCAAATTCCGTCTGCAAAAAAAAAAGTATATACATATATTTATATATATACACATAATATATATCTCCATTTTTATACCACAGTAATTCAGCTCTAAAAAAAAAATGAAGGTACACACATGAACACGTACACATACACACACACACACACACACACACACACACACACAGAGGCTTTGTCTGGCATTTCTCCCAAATTGTTTTTCCAGCAGCAGGGTAAGACTGAAGTCAAGAGTAGAAAGCTCCTTGAAGGAGAGGCCTTGGGCTACCGTGGGAGGAGGGGCAGTGATGCTGCTCTCCACATGGGCTCCCTCCCTCCACACGGAATTGGATGTGTAATAATCAACCTGCATCACTCTCCCTCACTCTCCCTTAGGCCCACTTCATAACCTCTCTGCACACAACACAGAGAGATGAATAAACGTTTTCAATAAAAAGAGTCAACAATACTCAAGCTGTAGACTTGGAAATGGTCATGGGCACAATATTCTAACTGCCCTCTGGGAAAAGATAAAGGAGATTCAAAGAAATCTCTTTTTCCTGTCTCCTATCTCCCACCACGTTTTAAAAGCCCTGCCCTTAGAATAATCAAGCTTTCCCCCTTAATCCCAAACAATAATTTATCAAGAGGAAAAAGTGATCTCTCCTTCTTCACTGGGCTAAGTGGTCATGCTCATTGAATCTTCTTTTTGTCTTTGCTAGGATTAACCAATGAGACTATATTTAAACAAGCAAAAGAAAAAAATAGTGCTAAATGAATTTTAGTATAACATCCTCCAAATCACAATATTTTTACTTCAATTAATTTTAATTCCCAGGAGAGTGAATGCCTCTTTCAATTCTATTTTTGGTGTTCAATGCACGCATAAATAAATGAATAGTGTAGACTAGTGGTTCTCATTCAAGGTGGAAATATTTGAAGTGGTGTTTTGATTTTCACAATGACTGGAGAGAGCGTGCTACTGGGATTTCATGGGTAAGATTGTGTATAATAGCATTTTGAAATTCAAAGGACAGTCCCACAGGATGAAGAATTTCACACTGGAAATGCTAACAGCCCTCTTTTACAAAACACTGGTGTGGATCATTCAATGGTAAACATGATACCTAGAAGATTCTAAGTTTCTCATTCTATATTTCATCTTTCTTCCTGTATGAGGTCACTAAGAAGCAATAGGCCAAGTGATCCATTGCCAAACTCACTGGAATATAAAAGATACTGCCATAAAAAGCATGAGGAACATAGCTAATGATAAACTGTAGACACATATTCCTCAGCGTCACTCACACAAAATAATGTTGGTTAGAGTAGCACAGTTAATCTCAGGTCCCTCAACCACCAGCTACAATAAACAGAACCACTATTGGAAAATAAAAGTGTATGATTGGGAGCAGAAGCCTCAAACAGGCAAAGGAAAGCTATTTGTTCAGTTTTATTGGAATTTTTTCCCAAAAGATAGATTGGGCTTCTGATTATTTCATGAAATTGGGAGGTTTTTTTTAGTTATGAGCCCCAAACCTAGCACACAATTTCACACTAATCTTACCACTAAATTGTTTCCACAGCCCTCCAAGGTGCTGAGATTGATGATGAAAATGACCACCGCAGGAAAGGTGTTGTTATTGATGAACCCCCTGCAGTGGGAATCCCCATGCCTTCCGTTCAGTGCCAGGTCTGTTTCAGAATAACCGGAGAAAAGTACTGTGCAAAAATTAATCTTCATTGTAATGGTCTGGACCCCACAGTAGACATTGATGTCTCTTTCAGCTGAAATAAAAAATATAAAAAAACAAACAAATCACAAAAGCACAGCATGGGGTCCAAGAATAACTTTAAAAACCCCTGAGGTATTTTCATCCCCTTGGTCTGTTTAAGTCTTTGATTTAGTTATTTCAGGAGAGATTTTTTTTTTTTTTTGCGGTACGTGGGCCTCTCACTGTTGTGGCCTCTCCCGTTGCGGAGTACAGGCTCCGTTCGTGTAGGCTCAGCGGCCATGGCTCACTGGTCCAGCCGCTGCCGCGGCATGTGGGATCTTCCCGGACCGGGGCACGAACCCGTGTCCCCTGCATCGGCAGGCGGACTCTCAACCACTGCGCCACCAGGGAAGCCAGGGAAGCCCCCTTCAATAACTATTTTTTCCCCTCCGTAGGATGCTTCTCCTATTCCCAATCTTTGTCTGAGGAACTCCTACTCATCCCTCAGGTCTCGAATTTCATTGTCTTTTTCCCAAAGACTTTCCTGATCCCAAATCTAAATTATGCTACGCTGTCTTATGTTGTCGAACTGACTTGGAATCTTATATGTATTTGTATAATTGTCTTCTCAATAAATTGAAAGTCCCAGAAAGCAGGAAGCTATGATATTCATTGCTGTACTCCAGTGAGTAATTAATTACTCACATAAAGTATGGGGCAATAGACTGCTCTAAGGATGTACAAAGTAGTGGTCCTTTTTCTTAGGTAGATCACAGTCCATAAGAGGAGATAGATGTGACCCACATTTACAGAAAGATTGGACAGAGAACCATGGGGTGGCATAGAAAGAGAACCTTACCCAGACCAGTTGATTAGGAACAGCTTCCTGGAGAAGATGGCATTGAACTGAGTTTTGAAGTATCGGTAGGAGTTAGCTACAAAAAAGAGTGGGAAACTTACAGCACAAAGAGGACAGCATGAATGATGACAGAAGTGTGAAATAAATATGCTCAGGCTCGTTGGGATCTGGACGGTTCCATTTTCATTTGAATTTAAAAAGCAAGGAGGAAATGGTAGGCAATGAGGCCAAGTAGCAAGCACATAGGCAAGATCACAGGAAACCTTCACATACAAAATGGTCTCTGTAAGGTAGCAAAATGTCTACTTAAATGTGAAATCAAATTCTCAACTACTAGAGCGTTCACTAAGAACTCTTTATGCCTGGGGAAACAGAGAATGAGTATCATTGCATTACTTGGCATACCATAAATGTATGGAAGTTAATACATATCATTAAATATGTTACAAAAGAGGTATCACTCCCTTAACTTAAACCAACTAAAGATTTTAGCTTCCTCACCTTTGTTCGAGAATTAATTGATGCCTATGCTAGCTTAACAATGGCAGTGATTGCTTTGTCCAGACATAGTGCTCTCTTCCGTTTTCTGCTTTATGACTCGAGACTTGTAACCCCTGTAGTGGAACTGAATTTGCTACAAGCTGATCCCACTTGGAGAAATGATAACAAACTAAAGACTTTACAGTGTAAGAAAGGATTTGTTCAAATACATCCTAACCTAGCTTTCTAAAGACTTTTCACTGTCCCTTCCAAGGAACACATTTTTCCCTGGTTGTAGATACTAAAGACATCTATTCAGCACAACTTTTCCATTTGTGAGGCTTTGAGGGAAACAAAAATGCTACTTCAAGTTGCCAAAGAGCAATTTCTGCCAAAAGTAGAGAAATTTTTTTCAGTTACTGAATAACAGTTGCTCTCAACAACTGAATTTTTTTAGCCTTTTTATTGTCCAATCCCTGGCCTGAACTGTAATATCCCTTTGAACAACACTGCAGTATTAAACAATCCAATGAATACAAGCTAATGACAAAAAAATAATCAAGGAATAAACATCTTTAGATGTTTGGTTTCTAGTGTTTTCTGTCTAAAGATACTAAGTATGTCTAAAATGGTAGGCCTGCATACAGAGTTTATGTGCAGTTATGGTGCCAAAAGGGTGATTTTTCCCCTGATATTTAACCAAGCTAAGTTATTCATAGGAAATTTTAAAATGCAGTATTCAACTGAATTCAGATAAAAATAAAGAGATGTTCTGCACTCCTCTTACCTACCAATCAGGCAATGAGTTTGTCTCAGATTTTCTAAAATTATGCAAGTTTAAATATCCCGTCACACTAAATATCCTGTCACCATCTATCTCACCATGTACAAAAACATAGCCTGATATGGGGTTCATAGAATATGGTTACCTTATAAATGGAGTAAAAAGGGAATGGATCCAATTCTGTATATGTGAATAAAAACATCACTCTACCTATTTATCTCCAAGAAAGTTCCATTCCTAGAACACCTAATATACTTTTCCCTTTAGACATAATTAATGACAATATATTCTCAGCATATGATTCACATATTTAACAAACATATCTATTTTCTTTTTCTCAACAATTCCATACTCAACTGGCTTACATCCAATGGCATCCAGATGAGACTAATGATTCCTAGTTTTTGATACATGGAATGATTTTTATCTCATCTCAGTGCTATTAAGTTTGAGACCTACATTTCCTTTCAGTAGTGTCAGAATATTTAACATGTTCTAATTATTACCTGGATTAATAAGGGCACAGATCAATGCAAGTATTCAAATAATTTGCACACATATATTCTGCAACACAAACACCCCAGAATTGAACTGAACTTAGCACTGCAGTGCAGTGGCTCAAAAATGTTCCTTCACTATTGACCTGAAAATGTAAAAATCTGTATGAAAAGCAATTCTGGGTGTCATTGTAGATTGTATAAAAAGGGTGGGGTGCACAGGAGTTGAACACACAAAATCAGTGCCATCAGTTTTACACAAGCTAGAGGCTATTTGGTCCTATTTATTTTCAAGATCTAAACTACATGTCACTTCATGTTAACAAAGTATCCCAAAAAAAGCATTTGTTTATATACAGTACGTTACTCTCTGTGCTAAACTCTGAGGATAAAGACATTAGCAGGACTCCTTCACTTCAAGGACTCATGGTTGGGTAAAGGACACAGAGAAAAAAACAGACAATTGCAATGCAGTTGATAATGATATGATAGAGGTTTGAATACCACGTTATATACAGACATGTCTTGGTAGGGCACAGCTGTTTGGAAGGGATTGTTGGGAAGAAATGAAACAGTTCCAAGTGGCTAAATTTTATAAGAAATTGATTAGATGATGGCATGAAAAGAAGGGGATGTCAAACTTATGGTCAAGTTTTTAGCATTAGTGACTGGGTGGATTATTCCCTGAGATAAGGAATACAGGAAGGAAAAAGATGATGAGCTCAGTTTTTGAGAGGCTGAGGTACATATGGGACATTCAAGCAGAAATATACAGCAGGTAGTTGGAAATAAGAGTCTAATATTTAAAGGATAAAAAAGAGTAAGAATTATAAATTTGATAATCACCAATACTCAGTACATCAATTATAAACAATAAGAATAGATGAAATACCCATTGAGAGCACTCAGGTAATAGAAATGGGCTGAGAAAAGAAAAACAATTTCTAAGCCTTCCTTTTATAAGACTTAATTTTTCCAATGATATATAGTCATTCTCTTCTGCTCTATCCCACATCACGCTAACTATGAGTATACAATAACACCTACATTATACCTGGGAGTGGATATTTGCTTTCCCACTAGATTATGAACTCATTGAAAGCTCTGGGTTTTCCCAGCATGCCTAACAAACACTCAGCAAGTGTTTATTAAAATATGTTTAATTAAACTCTTTCACAAACAGCATGCATGATTTCTAACTTTTTAATATCAACTTTCAAGATTCACAAAGAAAATATGTGCTCAATGATATAGGTTCATCTTGACTGTTCATCCAGAACTCATATTTCCTATCTGTACTCTGCCAACTACCTGAGATGATTCCTGTTTTCAGACGTTCAGAGGAACATCAAAATTCTCTATGTCAGATTATTTTCTAATTCAACACACTAAATAATATGAAATTAATGGATTTTTGCTATTTGTTTAGGTATTTAGCTTTTTTTTTTTGGTACGTGGGCCTCTCACTGTTTTGGCCTCTCTCCCGTTGCGGAGCACAGGCTCCACACACGCAGGCTCAGTGGCCATGGCTCACGGGCCCAGCCGCTCCGTGGCATGTGGGATCCTCCCAGACCGGGGCACGAACCCGTGTCCCCTGCATCAGCAGGCAGACTCTCAACCACTGCGCCACCAGGGAAGCCCCATAGGTATTTAGCTTTTTTAAGTGCATTAGTCTGGCAATTAATTATCTTGCTTTATTATTAATAATAAATTCTTAAAATCATTTCCTCTTAACAGCAAGGGATTTGCTAATCCTTACTGTCATTAATAGCAAGCAAGTGCGTGACAGCCAGTTGGGGTTGGCATAAACACTGTGGTATGTAACAACATAAAGCTGGCAAGACGTCATGAGTACCAGGCTCCAATCAGCACTTCTTATGAATATGCATTACAGAGAATCTTATTAGAATGCAGATTCTGATTCAGTAGATCTGGGATGGGGCCTGATCTTTACATTTCTCACAAGCTCCCAGGTGATGCCAATGTTGCAAGTGAAGGGGAGCAGAATATGCCACCCCAAAATATGCCTCTTTGGCATAAGGATTACCTTAACTTGATTATTTTTAAGAAACAGCAGGGATTTCTCTGGTGGCGCAGAGGTTAAGACTCTGCACTCCCAATGCAGGGGGCCCAGGTTCAATCCCTAGTCAGGAAAATAGATCCCACATGCATTCTGCAACCAAGAGTTTGCATGTCACAACTAAGCAGCCCACGTGCCACAACTAAGACCCAGTGCAACAAATAAATAAATAAATATTTTTTTAAAAAAAAGAAAAAAGAAATGGCAGACATAGGAGAATCTCTGAAAACAAATGGAAGTTACTCTTCTGAAAGAGACATTTACATTTATAAGGGAAATCTCCATTTGTAAGTGCATCTCCTTCTCTCTACCAGGAAGGAAGAGGGGAACTAAACCTCCAGAAACTCTTACAAATGGAGGCTATAGACCTAAATCTGCATAACAACTGTACTCCTGTTTACTGTGATTTACCTGATGACCTCCCATAACTGGCTTCCCCACCACCATCATCGCTTTTGTCTTTAGCTTGAGATGGTACTTAAGGTAGTGGCTTGGGCCATTTCAGGGAGTTACTCAGTTTTCCTGGGTATCACCCATGAATATAGCAGGTTAACATGTTATTAAACTTCTATTTTTTTTCCTATTAATCTGTCTTTTATTATAGGGGGCTTCAGCTAAGAACCTAGAAGGGTAGAGGGAAAATTATCTTTCCTCCCCTACACAAGTCTCTTAACCAACTGAGTTACTTAGTCATAACTATACATTTTGATTGGGCAGGAATTAATCCTTAGGTGGGTTCTATCAGGTGGGATTAAGCACTCCCACCAAACTATGATTTATAATAGGCTTACAAGAGGGAGAGGTTTGGATGAAAAAGGGACAGGAAAGAGAGAGAAACAAATTGTAAAGGGCATGGGTGTGTGTCTGAGTCCCTTCCTTTTTGAGGAACTAACTGGTTTGAATTACAATGAAAGAGGGTTGTGAAAGACTTTGTGAGACTGAACCCAAATGAGTCTACTTTAGTGCTCAGGTGGCAATGTGTGAAATAAAATTGGGAAGAGGGTCAGTCTTCTCCTTCCCAACCTCTACCCCATGCTACAAACCATAGCAGTTTAATAACCAGAGGAGTGGGACAGTTACCTCAAATGGCAACCAGGCCCTGGGCACTCTTCGAAACAGTTGAAGGAGACGTGTGAGGCTGCGTGAGTCTGTTGTGAGCAACTGACGGCTCTGTGCAGTTCAGACGCGGGTATTCCCATGAATATGATTGCACCTGGATCCATGGGCTGGTTTATACACACTTAAAGGTAGCATTGGTTTAAAACTAATTGTATGAACCAAAACCTATTCAGTATAATAGGAGGAGTCTTTTCTGTATGCTGAAGACTGTGCTGCTTTGTAGTACCACAGAAATCTCACCTGGAAATACAGGACACTCATCCCTCAGTATCCATGGTGGATTGATTCCAGGACCACCCTTGGATACCAAAATTTAAAAGAAATCCATGGATGCTCAAATCCCTTACATAAAATGGCATATGCAGTATTTGCATATAACCTATGCACATCTTCCTATGTATTTTAAATCATATTTAGATTATTTATAATACCTAATATGATGTAAATGTTATGTAAATAGCTGTAAATACAATGTAAATGCTATATAAATGTTTGCTGGCATGCAGCAAATTCAAGTTGTGCTTTTTGGAACTTTCTGGAATTTTTTTTCTGAATATTTTCATTGAGGTTGGTTGAATCCACAGATGTGGAACCATGGATATGGAAGGTCAACTCTCATTTATTTCCTGGACTCCAAGAGATATTCCAAGACTATATAATCTTAGCAGATTATAAAAGTAATTTATATATTATTTCTACTTCTATCTCTATAAAATGAGAGTAGCAATATTTGGCACTACATAAACTTAAAATTGCTTAGAAAACAAATGTTATATTTGTTGTTTTAACACAATTTTTAAAGTTAATTCTCCTCAAGTTTTTATACAATATTGAGCAAGAAGTTTAAAAGTGATATTGATATTTCATCTACCCAAAATACCAGCAGCTGATGAAGAATTTAAAGTGGATTAGGAATTCAGGTTTCCCCTCTGCATTGAACAGGTTCTTCACCACCTCAGTTTTCCCCTTCAGTTTCTCATTAGCAAATGCAAGCTGTTGTCTGCAGGGCTGAAAGAAATACATACGCAGTCCTCGATAAACTTTGCAGGCTTCTATTCACACTTGCTAGAACTAGAAGAGTTTGGTCATCTTTTTCAAGCAGAAAAGAGCATATAGGTTTTGCTTATACAAGTAGAGGAAATGAAAAATCCATGAATAAAAGTCTTTTGTTATTAAAATAAAGAAGAACAATTCAGAACTCTGAATTGTTCAGTCACTGAAATTGCTGACTAATTCCTCTTCTCTCCACTGCACTTTATCACTGAAGGTTAATCAGGATGTGATCTGCAATCGCTGTCTCAATCAGTTCTTCTACCTCATGTGGTGTAGTAATTGCAGCCACAGCTGCAAAGCGAAAGTAGTCATCCTCTTCACAGCTTGGAGACCAAAACCCTACTACTATGTAGGAAGGCAGCAGAATTGGCCTTTCTTACCTACACAGAGAGACAGAACATATTCCCTGGGATAATTATTCCATAATCCACTCTTACTTTGTCTTTGGGCACAGAAAAGTGCAATGGTTAAGCAAAGCCTAACACAAAATCAGGCAGCTCATTTTACTTGACCTGCTCATGAAGTCTATCACTGAACTAGGTGATTCTCTATTTTATTTCCTGGGGAACACTGGTACTCATTGAAATATTAATAAATATTATCAGAGAAAAAATTCCCTTAGTCAAGCTGGTCCTGAAAAAGCTAAACACATTTTCCTACCATATGATTTTTCAAATTCTTTAATGTAGCAGTTTCCATCGTGCTTCTCCATTTACACATAATTTTTAAATTTCAGTTTTATTGAGATACAATTGACATACGACATTATATAAGTTTAAGGTGACAGCATAATGACCTGACTTACACTTATTGTGAAATGATTACCACAATAAGCTTAATTAATATCCATCATTCATATAGACACAAAAAAAGGAAAAAAATGCTTTTTTCCTTGTCATGAGAACTTTGAGGATTTACTCTCTTAGCCACTTTTAATATATTTTAAATATAGCATACATCAGTGTTAACTATAATCATCATGTTGTACATTACATCCCCAGTATTTATTTATCTTATAGTGTTAAGTTTGTACCTTCTGACCACTTTGATCCATTCTCCCGTGCCCCCACCCCTGCATCTGGTAAGCACAAATCTCTTCCCATTTTCTATGAGTTTTGTTTTTGTTTCTTAGATTCCACATATAAATGAGATCATATAGTATTTGTCTTTCTCTGTAT
Organism: Mesoplodon bidens; assembly: GCF_964165515.1. Taxonomy (NCBI): domain Eukaryota; kingdom Metazoa; phylum Chordata; class Mammalia; order Artiodactyla; family Ziphiidae; genus Mesoplodon; species Mesoplodon bidens. The sequence goes on along the minus strand of NC_138161.1, from coordinate 50,495,405 downwards.
GACATTTCACTTAGCATAATAACATTTGCAGTCCATCCATGTTGTCACAAATGGCAGGATTTCCTTCTTTTTTATAGTTGAATAGTATTCCACTGTGTGTGTGTGTTTGTGTGTGTGTGTGTATCTCACAACCCATTCATCTGTTGATAAACACTTTGGTTGTTTCCATGTCTCAGCTATTGTAAATAATGTTGCAATGAACATAGGGTACAGATGTCTCTTTTTTTTTTTTTTTTTTTTTTTTTTTGCGGTAGGCGGGCCTCTCACTGTTGTGGCCTCTCCCCTTGCGGAGCACAGGCTCCGGACGCGCAGGCTCAGTGGCCATGGCTCACGGGCCTAGCCGCTCTGCGGCATGTGGGATCTTCCCAGACCGGGGCACGAACCCGTGTCCCCTGCATCGGCAGGCGGACTCTCAACCACTGCGCCACCAGGGAAGCCCCAGATGTCTCTTTGACATAATGATTTTGCTTCCTTCAGATATATACCCAGAAATGGAATTGCTGGATCATATGGTAGTTCATTTTTATTTTTTGAGAAATCTTTAAACTGTTTTCCATAATTGCTGCACCAATTTACATTTCTACCAGCAGTGCACAAGGGTTCCCTTTTCCCACATTCTCACCAGCATTTATCTGTTGTCTTTTTGATGACAGCTATTCTGACAGGTGTAAGGTGACATTTCATTGTGGTTTTAATTTGCATTTCCTTGAGGATTAGTGAGCACCTTTTCCTGTGCCTACTGTCCATCTGTATTTCTTCTTTGGAAAAATGTCTATTCATTTGTTTGCCCATTTGTAATTGGATTATTTGGTTTTTGGTATAAATCTTTTTTTTTTTTTTCTTTTTGCGGTACGCGGGCCTCTCACTGTTGTGGCCTCTCCCGTTGCAGAGCACAGGCTCCGGATGCACAGGCTCAGTGGCCATGGCTCACGGGCCTAGCCGCTCCGTTCCTGGATCGGGGCACGAACCCGTGTCCCCTGCATCGGCAGGCAGACTCTCAACCACTGCGCCACCAGGGAAGCCCTCATTTTTTAAACTTAGTATTCAAGATTCACTTTAAGGCATCATGGTTTGATGGAAAGAGCTCTAGTGTTATATCTCTGACAATTGCTAGCTTTGCAGTATTAGAAAAATTCTAATCCTCAATCTCCATATCATAAAGTAAAAATTAAAAAGTTTTGTAGGTTTATTGTAAGAAATAAAAGAGAGAATTACATAATGTGCTTAGCATTCTATACATGGAATTTATTCCTTCTTAGCACTATTTCAAATAGAATACAAAATGACAAGTCATAAAACATTGACTTACGTTTAGTTTCCCATGACTGGTTAGTGCACCATAAAGCAATGTCAGGCCACAAAGTTTCTGGTGTCATTAACCTAATCTCTCCTTGATTGTGCCTTTATCATTAAAGACTTCTTTAGAGGCTTGAAAGTTTAGGCTGACCCTTACATATACCATCTTCTAAAAGAGGGGCTAGTTCCAGAAGGTATCCATTAGTTGCAGAGGCCAAATGCATTTATCTGTATGTTTCACTTTGGCCAAATAATTCTTTGGTACTCTAAAAGTCAACTATAGATTGCATTTTATTCTTGGAAGAGCATAATTATAATGTCAGTTGGGCATGAGTCTATTCCCTGCTACTAGCTTAGATAGGCAAGAGTTAACTACCTTTAAAATTAAATGGTATCCCTTTAAATTTAAAATGAATTAGGCCATGGTGGTTCTCTTGGCTTAAGGATAAATGGCATGGAAATTAAAGAAAATAGTTCTAATGTCATGAAACAGCAAAGGTCAGATAGGGTGAGATGATTACTCTCATCATTATTAACATTACTTTGCATTTAGATAGCTCCTCTCCTTTGCCAGACTCATTCTCATTCTAGCCCATTGCTTAGTATCTGAGCAGCTTGTGGAGCTCCTAATGACATCAAGGGTGATCCTGATGTGGAAGAGAAGCCACAGGTCAAGAGGGGAGTGAGCAATTAACCTTCAGGCTTAATTTGCTCACTCTGGTCTTTTGCAAACAACCTGCAAAAATGGGCTTACTTGAAAAGACTACCCATATAAACTTAAAGCCTCTCATGGAACTTTTGATTTATCTAAATTCTAGATTTTTTAAAATATAAATTTTAAATTGCAACAATGTGTCTGTGTGTGTATAAATTTGGAAAGTTTGGATATTTGTCGTCTAAGCCCAAAAGTACTAAAAGTGCTAACATGTGTAAGGACAAATACAAATTTAAAAAAAGAGGTTTAATTCTCCCTGTTGAAAATAAAGGAAGAGACCATTTATATCAGAAAACTTGTAAGTACTTTCTCTTCCCCTTGAAATGTATATAAATCCTTTTGAAAACTAGATAGGACTTTTGTCAGCTTTACGATGCAGGGACAGCTTTCTCAAGGACTTGGGAACCATCTCTTAGAAATGTAAACATCAAGGAAAATAGTATCCTTATCTCACAGTCTGGGGAGGGTGGGAGCCTCACTTCGGTGGGAGCCTTGCTCCAAATCACAAAAGTACCTCCTTTCATAAAGATATGAGAATTTTATCTTCCGTCTGGAGAAATCTAATACACTAACACAGATGGTCACCTCAATTACCAGATAAATTCAGGATGAACTATACGTGACAAATGGTGCTGTTGAGTCCTCTTACTTGAGGACTGATTATTATTTATTTTGAAAACATGTATGCAATGAGTTGCCTCTGCTTGACTATGTAAAAGAGTGAGATTCCTTTCTGTCTTTGCAAACTTTTAATGAATTGCCTGTGTTGAGCATCACATTCTGGTTTAATGCTTATTCAATGATAAATGTGTTCTCATCTCTACTATCCTTGTGGAAGGAATTTTTGGGTTGGGAGAAGATTTTGTTTTTAGTTATATTTCTCCAAACATGACTGTGCTTTTAACTGGAATAATAGATTCAAGAAAATAATAGAATACTGTCAGCTGTTCTCAATCATAATGCATATGAGACTCATCAGCAGGGTTTAAAATACAAATTCCCAGCACCATATTCAGAGATTCTGACACTACATATCTGGGGGAAAGCAGTGAAGTCCACACTGAACGACTATCTCAGGTGATTTTGATGCTGATGGTCAGTGGGCACCATTGTAAATGGAAGTTTTAACATAATTTTTAAATGTTACCATATGAAAAATACTGCCTTTTGCTGTCCTAGTCACTCCTTGGCTTATTTACAGGTTTTATTTACCTTTACAAGTATAATACATCATCAGCTAGTTCCTCTCTGCCGAGCAATCTTCTTACATTCTGGCCTTCTCTTTTATCCATAACAGGGTAAGACTTGACTACCCTTCCCAGGCCCCAGCCAGGCCTCTGGCCCCTCACTCTCTGAGGGTCTCTGCCTTCCACTTCAACCAAGAAGATGAACACAATTAGCATCTCTCAACTTCTCTGCCTCTGTCTTTTATTTCTCCTCTCCTAAATCAAACAAACAGCTGCCACTTTTCCAAGGTTAACTCCTCCACCTGTACCTTTGATCGCTTCTATATTTTCTTTCCTCATTACAGCAATTATTTCTTTGTTAGTATTCCTAGTCTCTGAATACTTACCCTTTGCTCATGTAGACTCAGGTGTCTCTAGTCCTCTAATCCAAAAATCTCCTTTCTCATTTAAACTGCTGGCTCAGTTTACTCCTCCCTTTCTTTCACCACCAGGGTTATTTAAATAGTAGTCTATTTCCACAACTTTCCTTTTCCTACTCCTCATTCATTGTTCACTCACTGCACAGGGATTCAACTCTCACACAGCTATTTTCGGTTTCAACCTCTCTCCTCGGACCCAGGTCCATATTTCCTACTTCTGAGTAGAGGCTGCCACTCTACTCTCTAAGAGCATGTCAAAGTCATTATTTTTGAACCCAAACTTCCTTTCTAAAACATGCAAATGCCCTATACTTTTGGCGTCAGTTAACAGTATCGACATCCAGTTATCTAAGTTCAAAACAACCTCTAGCCTTCTCTTTCTCTCACTTCCCAAGTCAAATCAGTTCTCAAGTTCTGGAGAGTCCACCACAAAATACTGCATCTCTTAATAACTGTCTCCTTCTACTGCTTCCACTGCCACTGCCTTCGTGACATTTCTCTCTGCCTTTAGTCTCTTCTAACTTGATTCTGTCCTTCATACTTTCCCCAACGTCTGCTTTCTGAAACAAAATGTGACCACATCAAATCCTTAAAAAGGTATGTTTAAAAAGATGCAATGGCTCTTCATTGCTTACAAAATGAAGACAAAACACTTTTATTACACAAATAATACAAAAAGTATCCTTGCCAAAACAATTGAACCTGAATTTATTCAAACCTCTAGCTCTCATTAGTTGACAGGTTATACAGGAAAAGAGGAGCATGTTAAATGACACATAAGAGTTACAGTCAACCAGATCCAGAGTGCTGGAATTCTAAGAAACAAATTACCAAGTTATTTAAAGAGATAAATGGCATTTCAGAAAAGCAAGGGACTTCTATAAATTAAGACAGACTTAAACATGTCAACAAATGCACCAGGTGGATTTAGAGGCAAATTGGCTGAGTATAAGATGATATTGAGTAATTATTGTTAAGTTTATTAGATATACAAGTGTAATGACTTTTTAAAGTTCTTTTCGTTTATATATATAATGAAACATGAAAAATGAATTTATTTTAAAATATTTCAGAGATGGAGGTAGTAAGAAGGAGAGATAAACAAAATTTATAAATGCTGACAACTGATGAAGCTGTATGATTACTATGAGTGCTTTTTTACTAATCTCTACTTTTGCATATGTTTGAAATTTTCCATAGTAAAAAAAAAATCCTATCATTTGTGGTATTCAAAATCATTAAGAACCCTGCCTTAACTTATCTTTGTAAACTTGTCTTTGGACATTCCCCATCCTGACCTCCTTATTTTACTTAACCTGTCAAGTACTTTCATACTAGGTCTGGGCTCATGAAGCCATTCCTACATACTCTTGTCTTTATTCTGGAGCAAGCCAGATTACCTCTCCTCAAATAAATTGGAAACTTCACATCAACTACCTAACTACCTACTGATTGCTCTATGCAGGTGTGTTGTTACTCTGGCATGCTCCAAACACAGGAGCATGTAAAACATTGCAGAAGGTATTTCAGTTTGCAATACATAAGTAGAAAAGTAGTTTCAGATCATCTAGTTCTTATTTTATAACTATTGAACTGTGGTTCTATAACTTTAGCTGATATAAAAAGATGACTACTTAAGTGAAACCTTAAATTACCTCTAAAAAGTGCAGATTTTAGGAACCTGTGGGACACGTCAAAATCTCATGTCTGTCATAATATTGATGGGTTGCTATGAAATGCATTCTGAAGCTGGTGTGTGTACTTTGGTGATGACCAACATTTCATTGAAATAGTATTTTTTTGAGTATTGCATAATATTTCACAGTCATTTTCTGAGTATTCTTCCTAAATAAATTTATCAGCATATAAGGGCAATTTTTAAAGTCTGAATTAATTTATGAGAAAAAAGCCCTCAATTAGACAAATTTTGAATGGCATTAGCCTCTCCCAATTTTATCAACCATTAGCCAATATTTTTCACATCTGTGAGCAGTCATTATAATAATATAAACTACAATGAACACTTTGTATGTTAATGTGGTTATAAGTTACAACTTCAGAAAAATGTCTTTTGTCATTTGCCATTTGTTAACATCCACTTAATATAGACAGATATCCCCCTCATTTTCCATATGTATTTAAATGATTTACTATTCAAACATAATCGCTCTTTCCAGATACAATTAGAGAAAAGATTGGGTTCAGACTTACCAGGAAATCTACTGTGGAGGTTGGTGTCACAATTGTAGCCATTGAACTGAGCAGACCCTGGAAGCACTCTAATTGTTAGAAGCAAGAGCAACCATATCCGTTCCATTGCAAAACCTAGAAAAGAGTTACTTTTCATGTGGACATCACCAGCCTTCACTCTCACTTGCTGGGAAGACTGAGGCTGATCTCAACTCACTGTTGGATAGGCAGGCTGTCTACATCCATGCAGGCAAAGCTCATTAAAGACCTAAGGATTATCAGAAATAATCATCAACAATGAGGCAGAGATTTTGGCTACAATATTTCAAAATTATTTTTATTCTTTGACTCCAGTTTGCAAGCGTGACAAAGTTAGGCTTTTGTAGTAGAAGAACTAAGATAGATATAAATCATAACAGTTGCAAAAGAAAGATTTTTATTATAAATAGGAAGAACTCAAACCAAGTATTTAGCAGATTAGAACAGCATAGCTAGGCAGACTAACTGATTTGGAGGCAATGCTACACTTTAAAGTACCAATATCCATAGTCAGAGGGATTTAACATTCAATAGTTGATTTTCAGAGAATTCTCAATACTCTCAATGACCAAATAATGTCAAGAAAAATTTCCTCTCAACAAAGGAATTCCAGGATACTACTGCTTCTCAAAATCAATGGTTTGTATATCATCTTCCTAGGAAACACAGGAATAAAGCAAAAGGGAGAACAGAAAAATACTACGTGTAGAATGACATCCTGGTTTCTCCAATGGCTGCTCATTGGTGGTTGATAATTGATACAGAAGTATGAAAACCTTGAATTCTTAGGAGAGTGTAACGGAAATCGTCAATGTGTGTTGAACAAATACAAATTGACTTTAATACTTAAATTCCAGTCAGTCTGGTATTTAATTTTTTTTTCCTATATGGCCTTTTATTGTCCTGATAAAGTTAAAATATCTTCCAGAAGTGCCCAACTTATTCTCAGAGCATAGTTTGTGCACTGGAAAAAAATATTTTGGGTTGGTGGTTTTGGTCTATGTATAAAAAACAAAAAGAAAAGAAAACTGCAAATGGCTTATTCAAATAATTTATTGCATTTTTAAAGCTTTGGGCTCGGGGAAAAAAAAATGATGTTTTAGTTGTCCTTAAAGATCTGCCCTTAGATGATCAATCAAGTCTTTAGCAAAAGGAAGGAAATACGTCTTGCTTTTGAATCGTCATTTTAATACAACATGTTTATGGTGAACTAAGTCACTTTGGTGAGGATGTGGGAAAGGAAAGCATGAGTTTACTCCCCAAAATAGACACAAAAACTATTAATTAAACAGGAGCTTCCTTCCTTAGGCACTATAACATACCACTCAGGCACAAACCTAGTCACTTTAGGAAGAACAGCCACATGTCTGGTTAGTTCTGATCCGCTAGGACACTCCAGAAACAGAAGACTCACACAAATGGCTGACCCAGACCCTGGGGTCTCTTGGCCATGCCTATGCCTTCAATGTCTAGCTCCTCAGGACACTCCAAATAGAGGAAGACAGCTTTGCTCTTTTGGAGTCTTTGGAAGACTTTTAGGAAAGACAGCAGCTTGTGTCTGAACGGTACATCCTATCACACACACAGCGATGCAATGCCCCGCTGCTTCCTTCTCATGATGGGTCCCATCAACTCCTAGAAGGCACTGGAGACTCTAGACTCACGCTGTTGTCTCTCAATCTAGAGAAGTCTCACACCCCTAGGGATTCAGAGTCAGGAATTTTCAAGAGTGAGTTATTTTTATTATTCCAAAAGGCTTTCTAGTTTTATATTGTCTCACAGGAGAAAAATAATGCTTATCGAGTGGATGCTGTATACAAAGAAGGCAGTGTGTTGCCAGATCATTTACCTATAGTCTCTCATTCAAATCCTTATAAACACTGGAATCACCACTCCATGTATAGAAAAGGAAAAATAAGTCTCAGGATGCTAAAGTGACATGGAAAACAAGTGGAGGGACTAGAATTCAACTCCAGATCTTTCTGATAAGAGCTTGCTGCACAAGCTACCTAAATATCATCTGTTATTAAATAAATTTCATGTTATTTTGGTTGCCATTTATCATCAGTTGTTTTCTTTAGCTTTTAAAATCGTGTACCCTTTATTAGATCTTTTCATATAAAAATAAACAAATTCTTACATAGTGAATGCAATTTGTTTAATAGATGTATTCAATAATATGGGCATTGTGAGGAAGAAAATTATTTTTTAAAAAGGGAGAGGAGGTCCTGATTGTGGAAACAGTGAGAATTATTACTACAGACTAAACTGGACACATCTATGTTTAGCAAAAATGGTTAAGAAACACGTGCTACTTGAAATGGACCACTAATAGCAGTAGTAAAGTCTTTGCTTTACAACATTAGATCAGATCTGAGGTTGTCCAAAAGACATATCTCTACACTTTGAATAAGACTTAGAGCTCTGTCATGGAGATTAAAACTCTTAATAAATATTTTTTTGACAAGAAGAAGGTAGAGGTAGAAGGCAGCTTGCTTTAACAGAAAATCCATTGATTTTGATATCAGCAGATACAGATTCAAATTCCCCCTCAGGCATTTTCTAGATTTAGCATTTGAAAACCAAGATGATGATCATAAGACTTTATAAACTACAAACACGTAAAGGACATAGCACAGTCTGGACATACAGAAGGCACTCTCAATCCTGTGGAGAGGGATGGTGACAGGGTCTGTGCTCCTTTGACTAAGCCACATGCTCTGGAGCTAGACTGAATAATACAAAGGGGTCCCATGGGCTAGTAACAGCCCTGATTAGTTGCATCACATTATTATATTTATAATGTTATTTGTATTGGTCTGTGTTTTAATATTATGGTACATTAAGCAGGGGAATTTTGAAGGACACCACAACTTTTGTATAGGCACTATCCACATTCTGATCCCTATAACATTGGCAGTGCTCATGGCATTTTCAAGACTTTGGGAGTTAATGAACTATTTTCTTGTACACTCCCCATCCTCAATCCATCTCCAACATTTGCTCTGTACATAGAAAACTTGAATATCAACTCACAGTAGTAGCAAGCTTGGAGACGTTACTTGCCACAGTTTCTAAAATTTTTTTCTGAAATGGGAGTGCTTGGGGTTTGGAGACTGTGTTGAGATTCTTTACACTCATTAAAGCATAATGTCTTGTTTGCTCAGACTCCCCAGCTCCTGGACATGTGCAATTCTAGACATGTGTACTCCAGTCTCAATCTGGCTTAAAAAACTTAGTTGAGCTTCATGTCACAAGGTAGAACCCAGTGTCTGTGGTTTACCCTGGGATGACCTGAAATGCTTGTGGCTCCAGCAAACTCTGATTAGAGAACCTGAGCAGAAGCATTTCCCATCTTCTCCACCATCACTAAGTGCAGCATCCAGTGACCCTACTTTGGTGCTTAACAATGTTGTACAAGACTGTCTGACATGGTCAATATTACAAAACATTAGCAACACATTCTTAGATAACACTGACCTTGAAGACATGTATCACAAGGTTTTTGTACATCTTTCTTAACTCAGTACCTCCATAAATTTAAATTGGTTGGGATAGGGGAGGGAGAGGATTGTATGTATAACACTGAATTTTAAGGAATTCAGAAGTGTTGATTTTAAAGAGACACTTGCGTCTCTTAAACTGGTATTGAGGCTCTGTGTTTTATACTTAGTGATACAAAGGAAGTCATATGCTGAGTGACTTGCTATCAAATGTCAATATTTCTCATATTAAGTTCTCATTTTAAAATAACTTCGAAAATATGAATTTCTAATTTATTTGCTTAAGATTGAACTTGGAGTCAGAAAAACAGAATTTCACTTTTAATTCTCACTCAGTTTTATATAAATTGAGATAGTTCTGTCACACTGTTCTCTAGATTTTATACATTTAATAATCATTTTTTGACCCTCCTTTTATTAAGATCTGTTAAGTGCCAGATTCTGTGCTACGTTTAATATTCAACTACTAACATAGATTTAATTTTCACCCATGTTACTAATGTGGAAACTGAAGCCAAGGTTTTTAATTGACTTGCCCAGGGTCACAGACCTAGTAAATGACAGAGAAGAATTCAAAACTAAGCTTGATCTTTGGAATTATTGTAATACTCTGTTCGACTTAATTGGAGTTTGTCAAATAAATAAAATTCATGTCTTGTTAATTTTCAGAAAGTAAATTATATTAATAATTAATTCTTAAAATATGCTTTGAGCTAGATGCTTCAGATGATTGAGGCAAAATATTTTTAATATCTACATAATTGTCATGACTTTATTTCACTTAGGCAGAGTGCATAAAAAATATTATTATTTTCACAAATTGATTTAATGATACTGCCAGTGACTGTTAAGGGCTGATTATACACAAGAATGTTTTTTAAAGCACTTTTCTAACCATATTTTCTAAGTATATTTTCTAACCATGATACAGGTAAATTATTCTCCTTATTCTGAGATGAAAATGAGGCACAGAAATATTAGGGAATTTGCCCAAGATTAAACAGACGACCAGTATGAGAATCAAGATTCAATGTACACACCATATGATCTAGAAATCCCACTCCTGGGCATATACCCAGAGAAAACCACAATTCAAAGAGATACATGCACCCCAGTGTTCATTGCAGCATCATGTACAATAGCCAGGTCATGGAAGCAACCTAAATGTCCATCAACAGAGGAATGGATAAAGAAGATGTGGTACATATATACAATGGAATATTACTCAGCCATAAGAAGGAACAAAATTGTGCCATTTGCAGAGACATGGATGGACCTAGAGACTGTCATACAGTGTGAAGTAAGTCAGAAAGAGAAAAACAAATATTGCATATTAATACATATATGTGGAATCTAGAAAAATGCTACAGATGAACCTATTTGCAAAGTAGAAGTAGAGACACAGACATAGAAAACAAATGTATGGACACCAAGAGGGGAAAGGCGGGTGAATTGGGAGACTGGAATTGACATATATACACTACTATGTATAAAATAAATAACTAATGCCTACTGTATAGCACAGGGAACTCTACTCAATGCTTTGTGGTGACCTAAATAGGAAGGAAATCCAAAAAAGAGGGGATATAAGTATACATATAGCTGATTCACTTTGCTGTACAGCAGAAACTAACACAACATTGTAAAGCAACTATACTCCAATAAAAATTTTTAAAAAAGATTCAATGCACAATGACTCCAGAAACCACCCTCAACTATTATATGGCACTGCCTTCCAGAAAATGACCCTTACAACAGTACCTCAAATGGAAATTTGGTGATTACTTGGTAAATTTAATCAATATTGATTTATTCCTACATTCATTTATCAAATATTATTGAATGCTTACACGTGCCTGGTAGTGTCCAGGGGAGCTGAGGTAATGCAATCAGAAAGAATTATTTGCATAGAACTTACATTCTAGTGAGGGAAGTCAGAAGAAAATGAAATCTATAAGTGGAGTACAGAGTATATTTACAATTAGTGCTATGGAGAAAAAGTAAAAGGAATGATAGGAAATTCTGGGGTGGACGAGAGGGAGTTTTGAACTTTTAAATGGTCAGGGATATAAATCAGTCCATATAAATGAAGGCTGGGGGGAAAAAAACAACTTCATTTATGAACTACCACATCTTCCTGTGTTTAATTTGTACTTCACTTTTTTTTTCTCTTTAGGCAATTCCAAATAAAACAGATTTTCAGTGCATAAATTATTCTCTGGGAATAACTTGAACACTTTGAACAGCTGCATTAAACTTTTCACATGAATAAAGTTGGCTCTTAGTACCCAAGAAAAGTAATTTATTAAACAGCACCCCTGTGACCTGACAAAAAGTGAATCTGTTCAAAAGTGCTTTTACCTACTTTCGAGAAAAAACTTTTGCAGAAACAATTCATCAAAATTTCATATTTCTTTAATTTTACTACCTTCATAGGGGCTACTGTGTATGATACTCTTCTAGTTGGGAAGAAAAATAGAAAATTCAAACCAAAAATCATTTCTTCAAATATTTAATCGTCAATCTAAGACATGCATTTTTTTTTAGTAAACTAAAGCAAATTGTTTAATCATACAGATCCGCAAAAATATGGAATGGGCTCTTCGGCATCAGTGATCACCCTAATCCTCTCATTCTCAGCCCTCCTGTACATTTACTGACCTGCTACTCTGCACAGACTTGTTGTCCCCTACAGGGGGCTTAACCTCTTTCCTGGTGCTTCTGTATGACCCACCCAAGCCTGCTTCTCAGAAGAGTTCAGAAACAGTTCATTAAGCTTTAAATGACTGCAAATAGTTTGAAGAGTTCCCAGGGAAGGGGAGGAGAAGAAATGCACGTATTTTGATAGTGATCAAAATTTAAGTTAAAAGAATAAAGCCCTACTTCAGCCTTCAAAGGAACCAACAGGACCCAGGTAAGATCTGGGGCAAAAAGGCACTGAAGTCGTACAGGTAGGCAGCTGTCTTGCTCAGTCAAGTCTCACGGTGTTACATGGTCTTGCCTCTAGAAAAAGGACGTATTAGCTCACCCTCCAAAATGACCAGTTTTACCATGCTGGAGACAATGACTATTTAATGAAGAAATCTGTTTTCTCATTGGGTGTCTAGACTGAAGCTCTATGTTCTTTATTTCTGTGTTTGCACTGGGTCATTAGAGGCAAATATATATTAAAAGGAAAATGAAAATATAAAAATTTCATCAGAAATATCCATTATTATGTACATACACATTCTTTAACATAGAATGTCCTTGTCTTGCTAAACAAAGAATAAAACACACCGTGTACTTTCAGAATAATGCCTCAAACAGAGAAGGAAACAGGTTTAGTCATCAAGAAGACATTCAGAAATGTTATGACTCTAAAGATACTGATGTATACTATGAAGAAATATGAATGCTAAAGGTTGTTTCTAAGAGTAAAACCTACTCCAATTTTCTCTGACACAAAGTGAGTGCTCATTTATTTCCCTTTCCCCACATTTCTCACCTGTCTTTCTGCTCAGGGTTTTCTCAGGTAATCTATAGCATTTAAATGATCTACAGTGTTTAGTTTAGAACATTTATTCTAGCACCTTAGTTTTTGGGGTACTGACAGATTGAACTAAGTCACTCTAAAAGCTTTTTTTAAAATAATTTACCACATTCATTTTCAAGATACGTGTACATTTTATTCTTCTGAAGTATCTTTGAAGATATATTAGTATATTGACTTCCTTCATCCTTTCATGAAGTACAGTGATAATAAATTAATAATAAAGTGATAATTTATTTATCTTAAGTGCCCATTTCCCTCTAATTAATTAAATAATTGACTATTAGTGTGATCATTTCAGAATGAAAATATTTCTCAATAGAGATGATGTACAAAATACATATGAGCAGGCATAGCACAGGAATCAGCCAATCAAAAGAGACACCATGCTGATATATTCTGGCTGGATATCAATCCACCTCCAAAAAATCAAAGGTTTTTGCATGGGTACCAATAACAATAAAGATAACTTCATACTTTGGTCAACTCTTACCTAAGAACACAAGAGCCCCTTTCTATTAGTATTCCACTATTTGATATTCCTTGGTTAATCCATTCATTTATTTATTCATTCCACAAATTTTTATGAGCAATTTCTAAGTATTAGACTCAGGGCACTAAGAATCAATCCAGTGATGAGCAAAACAAACATGGTCCTTACCCTCACGGAGTTTAAAAACTAGAGAGAGGAAAAGTCATTAATAATGGCATACATTAAAATATACTTAAATATATATTTGGTAAGTGCTATGAAAGAAAATAAAGAGTGCCTCAGGAAACTATAATACGTATTGACAGGAGGATGTTTCTAACACATTCAGAGGGATAGCATTCTATTGAGCAGTTAGGATCTATAGCTAGCTCATATAGTCAAAATTATCCTGGAAATTCCCAAAATTGCCCATCTTTATGTGGGATTCCTGAGTAATATAACAATATTTTGAATGAGTTTCCTCCTGATCACTTCTGTTGTCCCACAGCTCTTGATCCTTTTAGGAAGATGAGAATAGAACCTATATTAAAAGAAAAATATTGCCTAATTCTGACTTCCAAACAGCCTTATTTTAACTCAAAGTAGAGAAAATTGCATAAAGATCCATGGTTTTTGACTACTAGAGACCAAGAAGATTTTGGTTCTCAAACATCTGGACTTTAAGAGTCAGAGTTGGAAGACTGAAGAGTTTGGAAGCCTAGAGTTTGTACGAAAGTCCACAGAGAAAGTGTGAGATATGACAGCCATGGTGGACACAGCAAGGGGAGTGATGCTACCTAAAGACCAAACATGAGAATTCCCTACTAAGGCCAATTAGGACCACATGATGATAAATGGACAAAATACCCTCACCAATACCAGGGCAATGAGTATTTTTTTAATAGCTAATGTATAGAATAATTACTACTTTTTATTTTATTTACATAATTTTTTCCTTTTTTTTTTCTTTAGTTACTCCAACATCTTAATAGACTGATTCACCCATGTGGCCTATAGGCATATAGGTAGTGTATATAAGTCCATGCCACTCTCTCACTTCGTCCCAGCTTACCCTTCCCCCTCCCTGTGTCCTCAAGTCCATTCTCTATGTCTGTGTCTTTATTCCTGTCCTGACCCTAGGTTCTTCAGAAACTTTTTTTTTTTTTTTTTTAGATTCTCTATATATGTGTTAGCATATGGTATTTGTTTTTCTCTTTCTGACTTACTTCACTCTGTATGACAAACTCTAGGTCCATCCACCTCACTACAAATAACTCAATTTCGTTTCTTTTTATGGCTGAGTAATATTCCATTGTATATATGTGCCACATCTTCTTTATCCATTCATATGTCAGTGGACACTGAGGTTGCTTCCGTGTCCTGGCTACTGTAAATAGAGCTGCAATGAACATTGTGGTACATGACTCTTTTTGAATTATGGTTTTCTCAGGGCATATGCCCAGTAGTGGGATTGCTGGGTCATATGGTAGTTCTATTTTTAGTTTTTTAAGGAACCTCCATACTGTTCTCCATAGTGGCTGTATCAATTTACATTCCCACCAACAGTGCAAGAAGGTTCCCTTTTCTCCACACCCTCTCCAGCATTTATTGTTTGTAGATTTTTTGATGATGGCCATTCTGACCAGTGTGAGGTGATACCTCATTGTAGTTTTGATTTGCATTCCTCTAATCATTAGTGATGCTGAGCATTCTGTCATGTGTTTGTTGGCAATCTGTACATCTTCTTTGGGGAAATGTCTATTTAGGTCTTCTGCCCATTTTTGTATTGAAGATGAAAAGACAACCCTCAGAATGGGAGAAAATATTTGTAAATGAAGCAACTGACAAAGGATTAATCTCCAAAATATACAGGCAGCTCATGCAGCTCAAAATCAAAAAAACAAACAACCCAATCTCCTTCATTTATGCTGGCTCATTTCCTACCACACTGATCACTCTCATCTTTCTATCCTTGAAACTTCCCAACTTCATACAAATTTAACGTTCCATTCCCTATACTTCTCGTCATCAGATTTTCAGCTCTTCTCTCTCTCCTCACATCCAGACCTGTATTTCCAGCCTAAGTATTCCATATAGAAGTCCTATGTGTGTATCTGATGCAGTACACACAAACTTTAACTTTTCACCCAATCACATTTTTCTCCTGTATTTTTAGTCCTATAACTCCAACTAGTAACTCGAACTAGAGTTTTAATAGTTATTTGCAACTCTACTGATCCTACCCCTCACATAGATACCAAAGGCTTCACTCCTGTTATTTGCAACTTTACTGGCATCTTTATTTAAGTTCCTCATCAATTCCTCAATCTGACTCCAAACATTCCCTATTAGTTTACCTTACCTCTTCCTTATCCACTCCCACCTCACAAAATATGTGGTCTAGCATACGCTCTTATCTCCTTTGTGGAGACTTTTCTGATTCTGGCTCCCTCCTGAATTATTTCCACTTCCAAGTTGCTTCAAACAAATTTGGCAACCTGCTAAGTATTTACAATTTGCTGCCATCTGTATTTTGACACTGGCACCAGGTTTAAACTAAAGTCAAGCACATCTTTTGCTCCAGAGCTGCTAATAATCCATGACATAGACTGCTCTCCTTGATTTTTTCAGTTGAAGAAACTGATTCTCCTTGCTTTTTTTCCCCCCAACTCTAACACTGACCCCTTACCATTCTAGTAGAAAGGGTTTTTTTGTTTGTTTGTTTTAATTTTGTGGTTGGAACTCAGGCCTACTTGAAATGTAATAACTGTGCCCACTAAGATCAGGAGAATGGCAAACCTGAATGAGCCAATGGAGTCGTATGAGGCTCCACGGGGTAGGCTGGAGCCACCTGGATTTATTTATACCCATTCAAACATCTGCTTGTATTATGATAGCTGGTTTTTAGGAGATCAAAGGAGCTGGTGTGGAAATGTTGTTTCTATGACTGTGCAGCACACAAACATTATTTAAATGTTTCCTCAACATGCGCATATATCCAAAGCCCATTGGAGCATCAGACAGCAATAGGAGCTGGTACCATGCCCACATTGTTAGCCTTGCTCCATTATGATGGAAATAACCGGCAAGACAGAGACAGATAGCAAGGAAAGAGGTGAGATGTACTGTGGCATGGAGGCACAGTGCCTGTAACATAATATTTGAATTTCCAATTTTGTCTTGAAAAAGCAAATCAATCTGACCCTGGCTCTACAATCTCCATGGCTGCAGGTGATTTGTCAAAAAGCTCCTCTTCTATCTCTATGGAGATAGAGCTCTAAGGCCACATGAGATCTTAGCATTGAGATTAATCCCCCATGTGTGGAAGGCAGAAATGGGTAAAATAATCAATGTGCATGGCTGAGCAGGTTGAATGCCAGAGGCCAAAGGGTAAATGATGCCAGCAAGCAGCAATGCTTCTGGTCATTCTCCTCCCAGGATCCTCTTCCTGAAAGCATATTGTGAGTGTACTTCATGGGATGATTTTTGTAACATTCATTTATCAAATATTTTATACTATTCAAAGGACTTTGATATTTATCCATTTATTTAGAACTTACATCTCTCCTGTAACGTCATAAAGCATGAGAACTGGAAAATTCCTTTTCTCCAACATCTGCATTTCCTAAAACCCAAAGAGATCTTAGATTGCCTAAAATCCTATGAGTAATTAGTAATACTGGATCCTACACCTGCTGATTTTTCACTCTGTAGCTTCTCCCATAACTCTAAGGAGCCACCTAGGCAAGAATTTGTTCATCAGATACTTCATCAATTTTTATCTTTTATTTGTTTATATAATTACTATTGATAACCATTATTTAATAGTTATTAAAAATTATTTACCAGTATTACCTTTAAATTCTCACTGCAAACTTATAAGTATTATAGTTGTCCCCATTTTACAGGTGAAGAAATTGAAGCACAGGATAGTTAGATAGCTTACTTTAGGCACTCACCTAGGATGTGGTAGAGACAGCAACTGAACCCAGGTTATCTGGCTACAGAATCTGTGCTCTTAAACCTGCACTATACTATCTCCCTACCATCTTTTTCCATACATGAAACATGAGGAGTTAGGAGAAGGGAGATGAAGAGGATATTGACTATGACTGAATAGTTAACACCAAAGAAACTAAATTTTAAACCAGAGTTATCTTGAAACGGCAAGATTAAGTGTTCCCTGCCATGGACAAAAATCAGTCTTTTGCATAATTTGAGTTCACTTAAAGAGAAAGAACAAATCTTCATTTGAATGTATCCAAGATGCAAACTAATTTTAAATACAAAACCCTGTACAGAGATATACATTATCCATGAGCTGTTCACAGCCAGGTTTTCTTCTCACAATTGAATAGATTAGTATCTTTGGAGATGAGATCTATATTATCAAGGTTACATTCTCAGATGCTGAGGCCACCATGGACTCGAACACAGTCTTGAGATGTGAAGGGTCCATGTAGATATTATTTTCTTAGTTTTGTTTTACTTTCTCTCTCCATCCATCCATCTATCTGTTGTTGTGGTGATGGTGATTGTTGAATCATTTGGTATTAAGTTTCAGACATTTTGGCCCTTAATATTTCAGCACACATCTCATAAGAAAAAATGGACCATCTCTACATAACCACAATACCATTACCAAACTTAAGAAAATTACAATTAACTCATAATAGCATCTAATATCAATTCAATATTCAATTTTCCCCAATTCACCAAAAGTATATTTTATACCTGTTTTTTTTCCTTAATCTGGGATCCAAAAAAAGAGACCAAAAAGTTAATACAACTAAATGCAAAGGTTTATGCTTTGCATTTAAGATGTGATAGCCCTTTAGTCTCTTGTAATACAGAAAATCTGAGCACTTTACTTTGGTAAGAATTCTATGGTCCCACCAGACCAAAAGAATGTGAGAAAATGCAAGATTCTGTCAAAATCAGAAATATTTAAAGCTAGATGAAACTTATTCAAATATCTTGAGTCCATAAATGCAAAATTTAATCAAATATTAACAGCTGCATGACTGAGATTGCAGAGAGAAAAGCTGAGTTAACATGTAACATGAATCTAAAGAACATTAGAAATGTGGATTATATGGTCTGGAAAAGTCATGTGGGTTATAACAATTCTCTAATTTATCAAGTCCTTGTATAGGCTGTAAATAAGGTTATGTTGCATGATGATTACTAAGAATCTACCCATTGTCCCAGTCAAAACCTCTGGCTAATAAGCAATTGCAGTTAGCTTAGAAGATAAGTGCTTTCCATCTATCAGCATCTATTAACCCCAGGATTATGTAGGCATAGAAGTGTTAAAGATAATCAAAAACTAGAGAATCATTTTTCATGTTACAGAATCTGTGCATGTTGGTATTCTTAGTAATTCAAATGTGTTAGAGAATTTGACCTACTTAACTAACAGTTTTGTCCTTTTATTTTGATTTGAGATATGTAACTGAATAAACAATTTACACTTTTAAGGTAAAATTGACATGATTATATATAAGATTATATATATTATTGAGATAGGTAAGAAAATGTAAGATTGAACAAATTTTAAAATCTATTTTTAAGGGCTAGTTAAATAATTTATAGATGGATTATTATAGCAGATAATTAAACTCCTTCAAACATATTATATTGCCTTTTATAAAAATTTATTATATTCAATTTCCTATTCTGTACATCAGTTAACTACTTGCATATAAAATCAAATATTTCTCAAAAACCTGTTAAAAAATGACTATCAAAGTCTGCTTAGACTTACAGATAAATAGTCAGAATCTGAGCTTCAAATCTTCAAGAATAGTTATGTTTGGTCATTTACAGTTTTAATTTAATGTTGATCCTTAAAAAATTCAGAAGATATTTTTCAATTACTCAAAACAGAACATCAGGAAAACCTTACACTAAACACAGAGTAAATGGTTTTTTTGCTTCAGAAGCCATAATAAAAGCTGAGATAGAATCACACCTTTAAATGCTAAAATCATATACCACACTTTGAGATGCTTACACTCAGAGTTACAGGGGAACTAAGATCAACTGTAGGATATCAGTTTGATGTTGTCTATTTCACGCTTACATAAAGTCATAAATAAATTCATTGACTGGAATGACAGGAAGACTGAACATGCTATTTAAATTAATTTTGTTTCTCTTTTTTCTCCAAGATTACATAGTTGAATTTGTTGATGATAAATGCCAGTTTGATGTAATGTCACTAAATGCACAGAATATGCATTTCTGAATACATGTTTCTGCCCTCCAAAAGTTTTTAATCAAAAGGCAAGCACTTCAGCTTCATAATTACATTATCAACATTAAAACTTTTAGAGGTTAATTTATGGAGAATATGTTTATGACCTTGGGATAATGAAAGATGTCTTAGGAAAAAACATTTTTGTATCATCATAAATTACAGGCTGGGCCTCCCAACAACTTCCTTCTAGAGGCTTACTGAGATATT
Source organism: Mesoplodon bidens (assembly GCF_964165515.1). Classification (NCBI taxonomy): domain Eukaryota; kingdom Metazoa; phylum Chordata; class Mammalia; order Artiodactyla; family Ziphiidae; genus Mesoplodon; species Mesoplodon bidens. Next base: position 50,475,583 of record NC_138161.1, on the reverse strand, counting down.
TTTGTTTTCATGTTGCCCATTAATTCATATAATGTGACATTTATGCAACACACACTAACATACCTTTGAATAAATATAACCATAGGCTTGGGCTCTGGTTCCCATTTCATCACTAATTGTCTGTGGTCTTGGGGAAGTCACATAATGTGCCTTACCCTCAGTTACCTCATGTGTGAAATGAAATGTTTGGCTAGAAATGACTGAGATGACTTCCAGTTATAAAGAGCCAATGAATGCATGATGTTTTAACAACTGTAGGAGAATATAGTGATAAATTCCCCAGAGACTTCTTTCTAAAATCACCTCCCTTATCAGAATTTAGGTTTTACTATATCAGGAAGATTTAGAGATCTTCTACTGCTTTTTTACTCTGTCTATGACAATCAATTAGGTAGCAAATGTTGCATCTAGAACACCCTCATATCTATCTCTTGTCATTTTTATAAGAAATAAAACATGTAAGAGGTCTCACAGCCTAATCTCAATAGCGTTAAAAGAAATGGCAATAGCCCTTTCACTTTTTGAGCAGCTCTGTCCTTCCACAAACAAAAATGGTAAAATTAAAATTACATGAAAAAATATAAATAAGTTGTTATTGGTTTTATACTTTTATTTATTTCTCCTTGCATCTATATTTGTTTGTTTGTCAAAGGTCTCAAAAGCCTTTAGGAAGCAATAATCACAAAATAAAATAGGTTGCTGGTAATTTATAACAGCACTTTGTTCTGCCTGAAATACATTTTCAACCCTGTTCTCATTATTGTTTATAATTTTTTTTGTCATGTTGAACTATTTGGGGGGATGTAATATTAACCTTCATGACAACACTCTGAGGAATACATTGAAGTGAACAGGGAGCTGCCTTTGTTTTTTAGATGTGGGAATTGATACTAAGTGGCTAAATGTTTTTTCCTAGGTAGTGCATGCTTCTAATAGATAATATAAAAGGAGGTAACTAAGAGAAGCTTCTGAAGTAATAATTTCTAATATCTCTAACTCAGCTATTTGCTAACAACAAAATTGTGTCCACAAAGCACAACACTTCAGGACATAATGAAATGAGATCCACCAAAGTTTTAGCCAGTTGGATCAAGGAGCATATACACACAAAAGCATTACTCAAGAATTGATGTTGAAGTCAGGGAAAACCTACAATTTAAATCCTTCTATTTAAACATTTCAATAAGCACCACATTAATTGTTTCTATTTTATGAATTTAAAACGTTATTCATAGATCACTGGAAGTGATCATTATATCAACTCCTTACTCTGAAAATCAGTAGTTAAGAGGACAGAATTAAGCATTAATCCTGACTTTCAAGGAGCAGCAGTATTTCTGTTTTAAAAATAACTCATTGAAAAAAAAGTTTGTGTGTGTGTGTAGGAAATATAGAAAAAATATTAAAGATTATGTTATTATTTCAACATCTTGTATATTTGTAATTTATCATAATAAAAACTCAAAATCAGGGGACCTAGTGGTAACTTATTCTGTGATAACTTGAGTAACTCATTTTGCTTCTCTTTGATTTTCTGGTTATCTGTAAAATAAGGACCTACATGATCTAAGTGACTAACTAAAACTGGGTTACAGAACCTTTGAAAAAAGGACATTTCATCCTTTATCTAGTAGAGTTAGGGGAAAGAGGCAGAAATCAGCCTAACATTTATAGGATGAAAGTCAATGAGGTCAAGATATTGGAGAATGAGAGTTATGAAGGGGAGGAGAGTTATCACTTCTTAAGAAGATAGCTTATGAGCTTTTGTGTTTTAGATGAGATGAACATAATTCTAACAAAGTTATAGTCTTGGTTATATCCAGGGTTAGAAATATAAGACATAATTTTAAACACAATTTTTCAGCTCTCTCTCATAAACCAAAATGGTCTCTGGGACCTGAACCATCAGGAAAGCTCTAGATGGCTGTGGGCCACAGTAGACAAGGTAAACTGCCCTTACAGTGGATCTCAGACAGAAGTAAGTGAGGGGAAGGAGGTGAGCAGAAGGAAGGAGGTGAGCAAAAGAATGTATTATTATGGATGAGACTGCAGAGAGTGTTTCATTATAACTAATACAGCAGGCCCTTTGGCAAATTTAAACATAAATCCTCAGAGTCACGGAGATCCCACCTCTTCAGACTACTTTGGTAAATAGTCTATCAAGAACAGTATGAAAACCAGAGCTCATCATAACATAAATGTCTCTGACCCAAAGAATTACACAAAAGGTGCCACCCAGCAGTACATACTTAACTGCTAAGTGAATTTCAATGGGTGTTTAGTTTGGTCCATTCATCAGATGACTCCACGAAAAAGATAAAATATAAATGGGATTTGAAGAAAAGTAGGCATTAGATCTTTCAAAAACGTTAAATAATCTCATTTTCTCCTACATGCGATATTTGAAAATCTATACAAATTAACTCTCTTCACTAAACACAAATCAAAGCAATGGAACAAAGAACAGTTTTGTTTTCAAGCTATCTGCACACCCCTTGAGGGTTTTATTGACCCCCTTAGGAGGATGCTATAACCCACAGGCTGTGCTGAAAATCATGGGTTTAGATTAGAAAAACCTTTTAAAATAACTATTGTGCTAGTATATTAGTTTAGTGGGTCAAGAATAACATTTCTCATGAAATAGAATAGTATGGGATAGTATAGGATGGAATGGAATAGATTATTTTTGTGAAATGTTTATGTGCTATACATGTATGGATGGATGTGTGTCTACTAGATCACAATGTAAAATATCTGACTGTGAGTTATAGTCAAAAGTTTGAAACCCACCAGTTTAGAATAAGGTAGAAACAAGGTACATATGGGCTAAATGTCCCTACCCACAAACAAGTTTTGACTGGCCCCACAAAAGAAGCAAGCAAAAGGATAATAATAATATAATCTATGGCTAAAGAACAGGGAGTGGGCCATAGGAAGATCAAACTCCTAGACCTGCTTCATTGCACCACACTCACTAGCCACGTGAACCAATTGATCATAGAGATGAGCAGCACAAAATAAGACCATTTAAAAGTATCAATATAAATATCACTGTTCAAAACTTCATGTTCAAATCTCTAGTTATCTCTCTGCTACATGAGTGAGATTCATACAGTTTGTTGATTTTATATAAGAAATCTTGGACTACTTCCCTCTTGCTCTGTTACACTGTCAGAAAGCTACTCTTTGAAAGTAGGTGTATGCTAAAAAAAATTAAAAGATCATTTTAACTTTTAATGGAAATAAGGTGTGTTTACAATGAAAAAAATCTAAAAAAGAAGTCATTTCAAAGCCAAATAAAAAAATGTGGGGTTAATATTTTGTATCCATGGCAGAGTTGTCTGAGTTAATGTGAGGAGTTTCAAGAAATACAGAAGCACAAATCTCTCCCTCCAGTGATTCTAATGAGTAAGTATCCAGGGTTCAGAATCACTGAGACAGAAGAATAAGGTTTTGCTACAGCTGAGATTCCATTTATAGTTGTCTTTTTTTCATTGGTAAGCAGATTTTTTTTTCTTCACCATGGCTACACAACAAGAGTCTGAAAATAGAACCTCCAAGGAAGGACAATGCTACCTGAAGCTACAACATGGCAGCTTCTGTCCACAAGAGTCAGCCAATCAGCAACATAACACATTTATAAAACTACAGAAAATGAGTTAAGGCTAAGTTTTTGTTGCTTTGATATAGTTCTGACAAATAAAGTGATAGATATTGAATCAGAAGCAAAACACTTATAGGAAAAGAAGTAAGGAATCTTCTTTCCTACTGAGAGACTATATCCTCTTGTGTCTCTTCTCTGGTCAAATGAAGTAGGATTTTACTTTCCCTTAAATAATCATGACACTTCACACCATGGCTGATGAATCCTACAAATAGATTGCCTCATCTTATGTCCCTGCTCAAAATCTTTCATCATTTCTAACACCTTCCAGGAGAAAACCCAACTCTACATGACATAGTAAGAAAAAGCTCCCAAGATGAGATTCCTACTTACCCACCCAAACTCCCACCCCCAACCTACACACTATACTTTGTATAGTTCCCAAAGATAAGAAGTTATTTTACACATCCATGCCTTTGCTCACTTTGCTGACTTTGTCTGGAAAGCTCTTCTTTCCAACTCCACCCTCTCCCTACAGGAACATCTCTCCATGCAGCCTTTCAAGAATCAGCTCAAGCACAGCTCTTCTTTGAAAATATTCCTCTATCAAGACAACCGTTCTTGTTTGTTGAGATATTAAATTGACCACTGACTCTTCTGTGTTCCCACCAGAGTCTGTGCATCATTCTATAATAACAGTTCTAAAAATGTTTTACACTTAGATCAAGGTTTATCAAAGTCAGCACTACTGACATTTTAGACTGGATAAATTCTTTGCTGTAGGATATTTTAACAGCATTGTAAGATGTTTAATAGCATCCTTGGCTTCTACCCACTATGTGCCAGAAGAACTCCGCCTCAAGTCATGACCACTTCCTATCTCCAGATACTGCCAAATGTCTCCTGCAGTCAAAACCACCCCAGTTGACTAAGATGTGCATCTTTGTTCTCCCCTAATAAACCTGTAAGTTTCATGCAAGCAAGAATGTTATTTTCACCTTTGTATTTAGGACTTAGCATAGTGTCAGGTCCACTGTAGACTCTCAAGATATGTTTGTTAAAGGAATGATTATCTTGTTACAAAAGGGATAGTAACACACTATCAAAATGTAGAAGATCAAGCATATCGACATCTATACTGATCATGATAATGCTTTGTTTTTTTTTAAGGATTACATCACTATTGAAATTAAAATTTTCAATATCATCAAAACCACTTAAAATCCTCAAATCCATCCACCCATCACTAGAAATCATTTGTATTGTTTTTATGTGGTTTTAATACAAAAGAAAATGAGATTTGGGGTCTAGAACTTGATTTGAAACTATACCTAGGTATATAAAACTCTCGGAGTAAAAATTGCTTGAATATAGTTGGTTAACTGATTCTGTTTTTTAAAAAATGCTCAGCTAGTATTTTTATGTTCTCTGAATAGCTTTAATTAATTACTTCACTTTTTAAAAAACGTTCAGGGAGTATTTTTATGCCCTGTAAATAATATTTTCAATTTTTAAAATTTTTACAAATTAAGCCTCATCAAAGTTAAAAATAGTCCCTTCCTAAGTCTACTTTCACTCCAGTAACATTGATGGAACACATTTCTATGATAGAATTGATAAAGCAGGGAATTTTAGAAGCCAGAAGTACATTACTTTAATTTTAAATACTTATTCTAAAGAAGTTCCTAAATAGAATTGCTGTGCCAGAATTCAAATATGTGAGCCCAAGTATGCATAAAAAACAAATACACGTAAGTTTTTAAAATGTATATATTCTATGGATAATGATTTAAAATCTCTAAAACACTATTTTAAAAGCTATCAATTATTTTAACTTCTTATATCCAAATTATTATTAATTACATTTAAAATAGAAAGAAAAGTTAGCCATGAATTCTTTCCAATTCCATAATATATCTTATCTAGAGATAAATTATTTAATTTGAAAGTACAATTCATGTAATGTACAAAAGATTTTCATTAATGATCTCTTCAGCTAAGAGATAGTGTGGTTATATGAATTCTGGTTATTTATTAGATAAGCATATTTGAGCAAATATTATATTTTAAATTCTAACAATTTGACAATAAGTGGTCTTCATTCTTTCTTATTTTCTCTAATGATGTAATTTCATATTAAATGACTATAATGTTATTGAAAGTTTAAAGTCAACTTTATTTTATAGAGAATCTTAACTTTGCAAATAAAGCCACTGACATTTTCATTCGGTCTCAGTTCCTTTTAACCAAACTAAAAATATCTTGTGTATTCAGCATCTGAATTTTTCACGCTCACAGCAATAGAAATAACAAAATGTCATATTAATCTATCTTTAACATCATTGTTCTTGAGGCTTAGCAACTGCTTTTTTTCTTCTTCTTCAAAGTTTGGCTCTCTATACTCTAAATGATTTTTGGTCACTTTAAAAAAATCCATAAATATCCAAGTATATAATTCTGGTTTTATATTTTTTGAGATACTAGTACATATAACTCACTGCGAGTTCTAGAAAACTAATACTTTAAACCAGGGCTCAGTAAACTATGGCCTACAGGCTGAATTCTACCTATCACCTATTTTTGTATGGATCATGAGCAAAAGCAGTTTTCACATTTTTTAAATGGTTGCAAAAAGTCAAAAGAAGAATAACATTTCATGAAAAGCCAAAATTATATAAAATTCAAAAATTCCAGTGTCAGGAATTCCCTGGTGGTCCAGTGGTTAGGACTCTGTGTTTACACTGCAGGGGGCACAGGTTCAATCCCTGGTCAGGGAACTAAGATCTTGCAAGCCACTGTGAGGCGTGGCCAAAGAAAACCAAAACCAAAACCAAAAGCAAAAACAAAAAATAAACCAAAAAATTCTGGTGTCTACAAATGAAATGTTATTGAAACATAGCCACACTCACTTGTGCACGTATTTTTCTAAGGCCACTTTTGAGCTACAATGGCAAATAGGAGTAGTCATTACAGAGACCTAAAAAGACTGAAATATTTACTATCTGCCCTTTACAGAGAAGTTTGCAGACCCTGCTTTAAACAATTAGTATATGACTATCACACACACAACATGTAAATCTGGTGAATAGGACACAGTCCATTTCTGAGGGGATTTCTTTCAGCCAATATCATTTTCTCAATAATATATTTTCCTATAAACCTTGGTAAAGGCCATTGGTTATTAGCAATAAAATACTTACTATGATGTTCTTAAAATATTTGGAGAAGTACTATTGAACTAGTTGAATTGATCATTTACTTTTTTGAGGTGTTCCTTTCTTCACCTCACCATTGAAGTCCTGAGAGTTTGGAATTCCTATAATTCCCCAGTTGAAATCAAATTAGACATCTAATAACAATCATCAATGACTCTGAATCTGTAAAACTCAGCCTAATGTCTACTTTATCATATCTTAGTAAAGCTGTTATGCTTGACTCCTAGCTATACCATTTTGTAATGAAGACAAAACACAGCAAACCAGATCAAGTTTAATTTATAGTCTTAACCCAGTTTACATTCCATCTTAAACACAGGAAAAAAAAAAAAAGCCCACAAATTTGGTAAATGAACCAAAACACCGAACTCCTTGCAAGCAAACATTGCAAATAGGTGTTTAAATGATACAAAAGATTATCATTCTCTACTAGTGAACTTAACACTATTCAAGCTTTTGAAAAAGCTACAAAAACATGAATTGTCATTAATTCTGTTTGATGCCTTAAATAGATAATACTCTGAGCATCTGTTCATGGTTCAAAAGTTACCTTTAAAATAAGATTTCCTAGCAGAAAAATTCAACTTTTTATTGCCTCTGCACATTACTATATGCCTTCTTTTAAAGGGGGGAAAAAGCTTTAAAAGTCTTGAAAGGAATGTAGAATTTAATATTTTGCATGATTTTGATACTATATTATGTGACTATTAATAATAATAACTATACTTTATTTTGAGGATATTTCTGAAAATCTCTAAAATGAATGGACATAGAGCATATTTCTAGGTTTTTATATTTTGCTAAGCATTATAACAATCAGTGAAGAAAAATCAAAATTCATTTAGGGACATTTAAAAATAAGTAGGAGCAATGGTTCAAATAGTAGTTCTGATATGTGCCTCAGAAGAAAGCTAGTAACTGAAAAATAAAATAATAAAGAGATATTTTCTATTATGTATTAAAAGAAATATTAGGTTTTTAACTGAATTCAACTCCTTTGTTGTTACTACCAAATTTATTTAAACTGACAGTTTAAAACTGTTTTTCTTTGGCCCCTAAAACAAATGAGAAGAAGCCAATTTAGAGCAGCAAAATAAATAATGTCACACTCCTGAGAACCAAAAAGATTATTATCTCCAACACATGAACCTAAGAAGTGAGGTCTCTTTCTTAACACCACAAACAACTGGTTTTACCAAAGGCAATCTTGGAAAGAAGGATCCTTAGAGATCACTCAAGAAATGGAAATCACAACGTTTCCTCTAAGTCATAGATGACTTCTCCCAAGTTGTGTGAGATTCCATGTCAATTCTAACAATACTAGGCTCATCATTAAAATAATTTTCATTTAAAAGAAAAATAGATCATAATTATCTTCAATTATCATATAATCTCTGTAATTAGAGATGATGCCATATTCAGCCAGCTTTTCTGGTATGGTAGAACCCTGATAAGAAATCTCAAATATAAATTGCCTGTTTGCTTCCATTAATGGAATATTTGTGGGCTGAAACTGACTGATGGCAGTCCGTGGATGGGACTGGAGTCTGAAATACAATGGTGTGGCAAACCTGTACAACATTTGACCTCAAGCTCTATGCTTAGAATTGAAGAAACCGCCCGAAGAGTCAGTTCTTTCTCCAAATCTAATCAAAATATTTCGGATGGGACTACAATTCACAAAATAAAATTTTGTTTCCACCTTTCTGTTTCCAAATATGGGAAGATGTTTTTCACTCTCTTTTGCTACATTTAATTGCCAGCCCAACCATTACCCATCACTGGAACCATACCACCAGAAAAGTTTTACTGGAGGTTGCCTTATGTCGTAAACACGTTATTAAATTAAAATGAATTTTCCATGCTTACTAAAAAGGGAGGATTTGTAGTGACATTCGGTGGCTTCAGTGCTGGGCACTTACCCAAGTCCCTGGTTCTGTGGAGTCAGCTGTCCTCCATGTGCCCGGCTCTGCCGTGTGTGACTGAATGTTGGCCTTACCACACTTTTTCAGAAAAGATTTGATCCTTCAAATGGGAGGTGAGTTGCTCATTATGAGAAGTCTAAAAAAAAAAAAAAACTGGATTTTAGACAAGCAAATGCTTCCACAGGTCCCAGAAGTTTTTGCAAGATTAATCATCACCAACATGAAACTTGAGCCATCTTTTATAGACTTTTGTTTCCTTCCAACTACATCTCTTTCAATTTTCATTTCATTCCCTTACTCTTTTTTTTTTTTCCTACCTGCTTTTGATCTTCTATTTTACACTGTACAGAAGTCTTGAGTGGTATGTGTGAAGCGAGCCATCGTCAGCCTGCTGGTCTAGAAAAAATCATAAAGTAAGAAACAAGGCCTGAGATTGGATTGGGAGTTAATCTGCATGGTTATCAATGTCCTGTTGTGCTTCATGAAAGATGCCCGGTCTTTTCAATACTACATTTCATGTGGCGATGAAAATGGGATATGGAATATCATTGTGAAAACTGGTTTGATTGGGATAATAATGACTAAGAAGCCATCAATGAGAAAAACCTAACAGGACCCAATTGTGAAGAATGAGCTAGACACTGAACCTGCTTCACAATCTCTGCTTTTGTTTAGAGACTTCCACCAGGCTTTGGAGCCTTGGAATGGGTTTGGATGTCATCTAAGCATTCCACCCCAAAAGCTATTATCATTTTTCATTGAGAAGAAAAGTGGGAAGCTGGGATTTGGGTGCCACAGGGAAAAGTTTTTGAGATACTTTGACCATAGTAAAGCTTTGCTTCATGCACTTCATGCACTACTGTGCTTAGGGATGACTGTGGGGAAGCTTGGAGCCCATTGTATAGATTTATGTTACTCCATCGGCTGTTTAGTAATAATTGCTATCCTGAAAAAGCACATTATTTTATCTGTAATACCACTAGCTGATACCTTTATAAAATTTCATTTTATTCAGTTGGCTCAGGGTACTTAAACAACATTTAAGTTCTCAATTGCTTCTGTGGTAGAGGCAAGTTGCCTACGGCTACTGTGAACTGAGATTAAAATCCAAGAGTTCAGCCTTTTAAGTTTTCTAGTAAATCTCCTGAACCAAACTCTTTCCTTAAATGGTAAGTGAATTTAAAGCTAATATAACTGCTAAAAAATAATAGACAGAGGCTATTCACATTGTCTTCTATCTCCTGTTTAGTATTGAAAGAGAGTTTGGTGCTTTCTACACCAGACAAATTCAGGTTCATGTTTTTCAGGGAAGTGTCAGCTCCATAAACAAGCATAGTTATAATACCATTCTACTCCTGAGTAAATATGAGACACATGAATCTACCAACTTTTTGAATACCATCAATATAAAATTCTTTGTATTTTCTTGATTAAAAACATAAAAACAATTCTAGGAAACCTCTTTTTAGGCCTTCCTAATTATGCTGACAGAACTGCAGCATCATTCTCCAGAGGGTTTTACTCTATAATGAAGCTTTTGAGTGAGATGTTTTCAAGCGATGTTTCAGGTTTTACTTTGAATGCATCTCTGCCATGTTTTCTACCATTTTAAAAGTTAAATAAAAATGCAACAGCTTCAAGTAGCAATTAATAAATTCTGTCATTTACATAAAAAAATCAGCAGCTTCTATCCTCTGAGAAAAATGAACATTTCATAAATATTGAATACCATTACACACATACCCTACAAGTTGGTTAGCTAAAAAGAGAGAAATTCCATTAGAGGCTTTGGTAAGGAAAATATAAAATAGTTGAGATAAAGTTGCTGACAGTATTAGTTACTAATTTGCTTTAAAACTGTAGTCAACAGGAATGTCATACATTCCACAAACTTCCAAGGGAAAACTGTACCAGCTACTTGAAAACTCTGAGCCCTTTATTAAGGGGATTTCTTGTTTTATAGGCTGTGTGACTTGGTTGAATAGTGATTAGTTGTATATGCAACATATGCTTGTATCAGAGAATAATTTAACCACATAAAATATTCATCAATATCTGATAGCATCAGAAGTGGAAATCTGACAGTCATCCTGTCCAGAAAAGGATGTTTCATAATCAGAAGAAGTGACCAGTGCCCTTTGGTACCTAAAAAAGACTGAATTTAGACTAGGAAAGCACCCTGACTTCTAACTGTTTTCTCAAGCTAGATGGCTCACTCCCAACTTCCTTTAAAAATCATATAACTAAAACCTCAATAACTGAATTCCTCCAGCTAGAAAATGAGAGTAAAAAGCCCTCCTTGTCACATGGAGCAATAATAGAGCATAGTTAATAAGTCGGTATTTTAGGACCTTGCTTACAGGAGAGTTATGTTTTTTCTGTCATTTAATAAAAGTATCTTTCTGGTGTAGGACATGAAGGTGAGATTTTTGACTTTTTATTATTAGAGTCAAACCTAGAATGATGAAGTTGACATTCGCCAGCACTCTGTGTATTGGGGAAGGGATAAAGGTTGATTTCCACTGTAGTCTCACAGTTATCTCTCAGTGATGGAACTGCTTCCAGGGCTCAGTCTTTGCCCTCTTCACTTCACTATGTACGACTGCGTCCTGAATGATTCCATCTTATCCAGTTTTATAGCACTTATTTTCTAACATACTACATAAATTAACTTATTTATGTCTTCTCCCTCCAGACACATACCTGAATGTAAACCCCACTGTAGGTTCTTCTTGTTCCCTAATGCTTCCCTAGTACTCAGGAGAAAGCCTGGCCCATAAGAGGCACTCGATAAGATATTTTGAATAAATGAATGAATGAAGAAAAACAGTGACAAATTACAGAAAATGTATTCGAAAATGGAAATATAAATGTTTTTTTCAAAGTTAAAGGAAAAGGCAAATAAGACTAGTTTTATCATAATTTTCTATTAAAGCAGTTTTAGCTTCACAATAAAGACCAGTATTATAAAATAAATATAAGAATTTTGTAGCTCTAAACCTCTGTTCTTGATAAAGTTTGTATCACCCAAATGTTTAGTCTCATTTTCAGAGTTCTTTTTAAGATGGACCTGAGCTCAATATATAAAGGATCTCATATATATATATATATATATTTTTTTTTTTAAACTTTGATATAATCAGTTAATCCAGCAGCCAGAAACTATTTTTTTTTAAGATTTATTATTTATTTATTTTATTTATTTATTTTTGGCTTCATTGGGTCTTAGCTGCAGAATTCAGGATCTTCATTGAGGCATGTGGGCTCCTCATTGCAGTGTGTGGACTTCTCTCTAGCTGTGGCACGTGGGCTCCAGAGCGTGTAGGCTCTGTAGTTTGCAGCACAGGGGCTCTCTGGTTGAGGCGCGTGAGCTCAGCAGCTGTGGCGTGTGGGCTTAGTTGTCCCATGGAATGTGGGATTTTAGCTCCCTGACCAGGGATCAAAGCCGCTTCCCCTGCATTGTAAGGCAGATTCTTTATCACTGGCCCACCAAGAAAGTCCCCAGAAAATAGTTTTTGACATCAGAGATTCCCCCCCATAAATTTACTTTACTTTTCATTTTCAATTGGCATGTAGGCATATCGTAGATGCACCCTAACAGGTTTCTTACTGCAGAGCTACATTGTAGGAGTGTTATAATTTTTTTAGGCACTAACAAAACCAGCTGTAGCCTATGTTTTTTTTTTTTTTTTTTTTTTTGCGGTACGCGGGCCTCTCACTGCTGTGGCCTCTCCCGTTGCGGAGCACAGGCTCCGGACGCGCAGGCTCAGTGGTCATGGCTCATGGGCCCAGCCACTCCGTGGCATGTGGGATCTTCCCGGACCGGGGCACGAACCCGTGTCCCCTGCATCACCAGGTGGACCCTCAACCACTGCGCCACCAGGGAAGCCCCCCCCACCCGCCATGTATTCTTATACACAAAGAAATTGGCTCTATGTCCTAATGGGATTTCAGGCCATGCAGCATTGTAGACAAATTATAAATACAGATTCAGCCATACTTGAAAGAGGACCCAAACAAGCTTTATGCATAAGTGCAATCGATTCCCAACTCAACAAGTAATTTAACCAAATATTTCTAATCGCAAGAGTCTAAAAGCCAAATAAATTAGCCTTGCTTCTTGACCAGAATAAATTGTTGGTTGATAAGTTAGCAAGCTGCTACAGGCTACACTAAAATTTTATTGTATTGAAGGTATTATTGTGCCACAAAAGGGGAAAATGTTATTAGAGGAATGTTGAATTTATTACTTTAAGACCATCAGTGGAAACACTGGTATATTGTTGCTCATATGTCTCATGATACTTAAACCTGTTTGTTTTTTTCAGGTATTTTTAGAGAATCTCCTTATATAAAATGTACTAACATATTCTAGATGCTTTCAATGAAGAATTCATGGTTATTACAGTATTTATAGTACTACAATTTCTTGGTAGTTACTTATTTACAGATGATCAATTCCAGGAACTAGCTTTATTAGGTATCTGGTATTGAATAACTTTAAGAAAGCTTTTAAATCATCCTAGATTTATAAGGCATTTCCTTGTTTCTTAGATTACTTAGGCACACTCATTTCTGGAAATGCCTAATCAAAAGCATTAAATTTAAAATAATTGTAAATTGGAGTGCTGATGGCTATAAAACTGCAATTACTGTATCAGTTCACCAGTACAGCCCGATTTGCCAATAAAAGCACTGAAACTGTGGTTTGTATTTCCAGCAAATCTATGTTGAAAGCCACAAACTAGATAATGGTAGGAAAAATTGTTCTAATAATATCACTATTGTCATAATAAAATGGGCCCATTCTTTTTAAAACCAAGGATTCTAAGAAATTTCTAAGCTAGAAACGTAGGCTACTACAATAGTTTCAACACACATTCGAGGATGGTGGGAGTTTCTTCTGAACTCTTTAGTTAAATTGAGCATCACCTCTTTTCTAAGACAGTAAACAAACTTCAAGGACTACAAGGGCCGAAAGGTAATGTAAATGAGTGATGCAAACTACCTGGTGAAGGGGCACATGGGCACATTGGGTGAGAAGCTGGAACTGTATCCAATTCCAGGGCACAAAGCAATGGCTACACTCTTTCAGGAGACTTGCCATGCAGGAATACATTTCTCAACATTGCCAGACATTCCATTTTTTTCAAGGAAAGAGTAGATCATGGTTTCTATTTGAAACTACCCACATTTTATGTGCTGTCTCATGTTTTTAAATCATTTGCACATATTTGAACTGGGTTAAATCTTTGAGCTACTAGTTTGACACGTTGTCTAGAAGTTGTAATAGTCAATGGTATTTTCTTACTAGAAAAAAATGAGACAGTTTCCTGTTAAAATCTTGTTCTTTTAGACAGTACTGCTCAATTAGCCAGTAGTGGCATTTTCCTGAGTCACAGAGTGAGTTTCCTATGTCCATTTATACATAATACTGAATGTCCATGAGGCCCAACATCACAGTTTCACGTATATATTTTTATCATATAAAAAGTACCACATCGTGAAGGGGAAAAATGGTATGCCCAAAGGTACCGTCTTGATGTTAGTTTTATTATAATCATTTCAAAGTCATAACATCATAGTTACTTTTTGACACATTCAGGAAGGTATTTTGTGGCTTTATACTAACAAAACAGTGGATAAGAAATAAAGAATAAAATTAACATTTTCTAGTTTTTCTAATCTATGGTTTTGACCTATAGAAACATATCAATTATGGATGAAATTACAATGTATATGGAAAAGTATTCACTCCCTGAGCTTCATAAATAGACAAATATTCATCAATTTTTCTCCATCATCATTTTAAAGAAACCTTTTAAATGTTTTGCCTTCTAAGCCCTCTCCATACAGCCAACAGTAAATATATATGTAAAATATATATATTTAGGGAGAGAGAGAATATATTATACCGTTGGTTCTCTTCCTTTGGAGAGCCCTAATACAGTAGGCTAATTTTATACATGTTGCTGCTAAATTCCATCTCCCCTATCTTATAAATTTACAGATTTTTTTCTCAAAAGTTTTTATTTATCTGCACTCAAAATGAAGGAATTTATATTTATTCACAATAAACTTTATCTTATTATAGTCAACTCATTATTCTTGGCTGAATGATTCTTTTGGAGGTTTGCCTCTGGGCTCCCATGTATTCACTGTCTGCTCAGATTTATCTCAAATACAGAGGATAGAATCATGTGATAGAATCATGCTTGCTTCATCAAAGCTAGTTTTTGAAGTCAGATGAATCTAAGATCTGACTTTCTAAGGAAGTGGTCTACACCAGCCATAGCTAATGTGACTGCTGGACACCGTGTTGCTATTGTTTTTCCCAAGCATAAAAAACTACCTTAATAACCCTTTTGAATCATACTAGACAAACTATAATGCTCAAATTGAATGACACCGTTTATTCTTACCTAGCTTATTAAATTCTCAGGAAAGGCTAAACCCTTTGAATGAGAAATCTTAAATCAGTATTAAACTGAGCCCATGTACCCCAAGGAGATTTAGACCATCGCTAATTCTGCTGGGCAAAGGCTTTCTTTTCTATTCTCTCAGCTTTGGAGAAGTAGAATCCAATTTGCCTCCAGTTCCCATTTTTTCATCCTATAGTTAAATAGTCTATGTAAAGCAAACTTTTGTAACCACCTTGTGTTATCTGAACCCAGTGTATTCCTTTCCCACAAGAAAATAGATGGATGTATTAAGGACACTGAAAGAGTGTTCGCAAACACAGTTCTTTCTTAGGATCTGGGGTCCTTTAGAAATTATTTCCTAAAACAGGTGTTACCTTTATATAAACAATGATTAGGTCAAATAATTTTCTTTTTGCCAAATAAATATTTTGGAAGGTGAACATTATTACATTTTGAAATGTCACAGAAATCTATTGGTATTCCCATCTGACCACTCTTCCCACACACACACCCCCCACCCTCTTTCGGAACACAGGCATGTGTAGCAAGCCTTTCATGAACAAGGAATCCATTCAGGACTTAGGTACCTGGGCCAGTTTCCACTCAGCAGGTTTCCTATGCACTTGTAAGTGCCAAACCGCAACTCTTATGTTTCTCCGAAAGAATTCTTAATAGAGAGGGGATTAAACTCTAAGTGGCTTCCTGATTTCACCATTTCTGAAGCCCAGTGTTAGGTTGCTGAAAGTTCACTCCATTTGTACCATCAGGAGCCTAACAGGCTTTAGAAACTGAGTGAGTGAGGTAATATTTTGTGAGTGTGCAGATGAAATATTGGAGTACTTAGCAATCTATTGCATTAAAGGCACATATACATTTTTGATCATCTCTTTATTTTTTGAAAATAATTCTTCTGTAGTATTCTGAGTTTCAGGTTTAACTGAAGAACGTGAGATGAAAATTATTGTAATTTTAATAATAATCTGTATGATAACATAAAGACAAAGTAAAGAAATGCCTGTATTTGCCCAATACTGATTCTCAACTCCTCTCTAAGCAAATATCTATTCATTATCTAAATATAAAAATTAAAATGTCTTCACAGTGGTAAGGCAATGATAAATGTCCAGTGTATAAATGCCAAAAGCCAGATTGCAGGAATGGTTCCACATACTAATGTTCAATCAAATCAATGTACAATCAAGATGAAAAAGGAAACAAAATGCACAGTAAATGGGGAACTCTCCAAATTATCAAACATGAAATTAAACACTAAAATGACTGCCTTTAAGAATATAATCAGGGCTTCCCTGGTGGCGCAGTGGTTGAGAGTCCGCCTGCCGATGCAGGGGACACGGGTTCGTGCCCCTATCCCGGAAGATCCCACATGCCGCGGAGCGGCTGGGCCCGCGAGCCATGGCCGCGGAGCCTGTGTGTCCGGAGCCTGTGCTCCGCAACGGGAGAGGCCACAGCAGTGAGAGGCCCGCGTACAGCAAAAAAAAAAAAAAAAAAAAAAAAGAATATAATCAGTAATCTGGAAAATGAGTTTTATACAGATATAATGAGTTCCCAAGAATAATTTGTGCAATGTCCAATCAATGGTGTTAGGCTTGTATAAACCTTGCCTAGTGCCATCTTGGTAGTAATTTTTGTCCTAAGCATTGTCCAACATCTCCTGTGTTCTCTGAGGCATGAGACCACCAAATATCCACATTTGAATCACATGATCATGCAAGGTTATTTGTGAAAATTAATTTTGTTTATTTGTCTATCTGGACCCACAGTTGAGCTCTCACCTTGAAATCAAGAAGTGGCATTGCTGGAATAAACAACTTTGGTAGAGTCAGTTTATAATCACTACTTCAGTAATACATGGAAATTCCATGGGCAAGGGTTATTTACTGATACTCATCCTAAGTAATTTTCCTGCTTGTCAAGGAGGTATGCCTTCCTTCAGTTTTAAGAAATGCAAGCTATAAAGATTCAGAAGGGTCAGAAAAAAATACTCCATATAGTCTGAAATTAAAGGATCAAATTAATACCTTTGATAATTTACAAATGTTTTAAAATTAATTTTATTTTGTATAATTTCTATATTACTAGGGTAATATTCTGGCCAGTGATATATGTGGGTCTGTTTTTGTCAAAAGCCATGTATTCTGTTTACTGGAGACTGACCCCAAAGTCCACTGTACTAGACATTTAGTTAAGAAAATCTCTTAAGGATCAAATGCAGTTTTCCCAAGCTCACTATATTATTACATTCGTTTATTTTTTTTTTTCAGTCATGGCTGAAGTAAGTGGTTTCTACCTATTTCTAAATTGATTTAAGGGATATTATAAGTAAGAGATGTGGATATAAATAATATCTGCTTTATAATCATGCTATTATAAAAAAAGGTAAAGGACAAGAGTCAAACAGTGAAAGAGGGATTTACTTAGTTCAAGAGTCTATAAAGGAGCATCAACTAAAATATGAACACTATCTTCAATAGCAACTTCACGGAAAATGAAGAACACAGACATTCTTTTTTATACTGCTTCTTATCACGGCTCTTTAAAAAAATTAGCATTGAAAAGAAAAGGTTAAGTGACAGGAATTTTTTCTTTTCTGTAAGTGTCTCAATGGTCTTCTTAGAATTTTTCTTTCTTTCAAGTCATAGAAATCATCCCTGTGCCTGACATTTTTAATTGCCCTCGAATATCAATTCATTACACCTTCCTTTCTAAATGAATACAAATTAATTTAGTGGGTAATGTTTCTATTTAAAAATACTTAGCTTTCCACGCTCCCATGAATCTGTAGATGGGCATGTGACTACTTCTGGACAAAGAGGTATACGTGACAGTTAAGGGTTGGGCTTTTCAGAGCGTTGTCTTCCTAACAGACTGAGCAAACCTAGTCAATGCATCTTTTGCCCTTTATCTTTTCCCTGTCTTTCTTCCTAGATTGAAAAGTGATATCTAGAAGGGCAATAGCAGTTTTTATAAATATGAGGAGAATGGCCTTGCACTAAGCATGACAGCATAACAACAACCCTGGATTGAGTCTGCCTCCAGACTCAATGTTACATGAAAAATAAGATAAATAAAGCAAAATAAAAGAATAAAATAAGCACATCAACTGACTTTCTATGACACAGCTGAATACAACCTTAACACTCAGACTTCCTTTATGTGTCCTTGCCCCACTCTGGTTTAGGTGCTCCTCCTTGCTTCCCTGTCATCTCCTACAATCCCAAACACAGTATTTTCTGCCTCTCACTGCATCATAAATTTTAGAAAGACGGAAATCATGTCAATCTTTCAATCAATGATGTCCCTTGAACTTTGTACATGTCTACATAGCACATAGTAGGCACCCAATACATTTGATAAATGGGGAAATAATAAAGAAATGACTGAGTAAGTACAATTCCCACCTTTCTATATCTACTACTAACAACTAATCCAAAACTCTTCTTGTTTTCACTTAGACTATTGTAGTATCTTCCTCATGGTTTTCCCTGCATCCCCCTTGCTCAAAAACCCTCCCATAGCTTCCTATTATATTTATAATTAAATCCAAATCCTTTACACATTCTATGAAGCCTAGTATGAGCTGGCTACTCTCTACTGCTCTGAATACACATCTGTTCATTCTCTTCATTATATTCCAACCACAGTGGCTTTCTTTCGGTTACTGAAACATTCCAAGATCATTCTCACCTTAAGATCTTTATGCCAGATGTTTCATTTCCACAGATGTTCACACGGCCGACTTTTTCTTGCCTTTTAGATCTCAGCTCAGATCACTTCCTCAGAGAGGTCACAGTGACAACTCAGTCTAAAGGAACTCATCAAATGCTCTATCCCATAGCTTTCTTGTGGGACTGTTGAGAAGATATTTTTGTTTCTGCACAGTAGGGCTTTCTGAGAAAATTTTACTGAAACTTCGAACCTGAGCTAAAATGCAACCCTTAGAAGCTAATTTATGATGGAATAAATAATAAGAACTCCAGAGAGATTTACTTCCCAGAGGTATGTGTTTATATTTCAAGGGGAGTTGAGACCCAGGACCATGGAGACATTTCAAAAAGTGAGGACTCAGTATTCTTTCCATTACTTTTCCAAGGAAGCTCTCTCAAAAGAGGAAGGAAAACAGCTGCCCCCCTCTCCTATATCAATGTCCAGATTCATTTCCTTTTCTTTCTTTTTTTTTTTTTTTTTGCGGTACGCGGGCCTCCCACTGTCGTGGCCTCTCCCGCCGCGGAGCACAGGCTCCGGACACGCAGGCTCAGCGGCCATGGCTCACGGGCCCAGCCGCTCCGCGGCATGTGGGATCCTCCCGGACCAGGGCACGAACCCGTGTCCCCTGCATCGGCAGGCGGACTCTCAACCACTGCGCCACCAGGGAAGCCCAGATTCATTTCCTTTTGGGGGAAGAGGAGGGCTTACTCACCTACAATTCAGACCCAGTATGTGTAGAGTAACATCTGGCTCTTACTGCTTTGCCCTGGAGGGAGGACATTGTAGCACAAGGGAAACAACACATCATTATTTACTATAAATAAGTAGTGATAAATCTTCTCTGCTCCAGAAACCTCATGTTGGCATTCAGGGTAATATTAATAAATATAGTACAAAAAACCTAATCTCTCCTTTATTCTTTTATAGTTCCTGTCATCCAGTACTGGGTATCCACATCACTCAAGATGGTGCACGAGTTCAGAGTCTTTGTTAGGCTTACAACTCATGCCTGAAAGAGCTCCTAGTAGGAGATCAACAAGTGTTAGTGGAATGAATAAATGAATCAGTCAATGCAATGAAAAAAAAATCACTGAAGTGACAAATTTTTGGAGTACTGGATTGTGTAGCTTTCTACTGATTTGGGTTAAAGCAGAGGGGAGATTAAAATTTTTAGAAAAATAATTGTTTATCTCAGATGACCTGTTAAAGCATAGTATATGTAACATATCTTTGAAAACTGAGGTTTTTATAAATGTCTGAAGTGAAGACATTTTGGGTTTTTTTTTTTTTTTTTTTTTTGCAGTATGTGGGCCTTGCACTGTTGTGGCCTCTCCCGTTGCGGAGCACAGGCTCCGGACGCACAGGCCCAGCGGCCATGGCTCACGGGCCCAGCCGCTCCGCGGCATGTGGGATCTTCCCAGACTGGGGCACGAACCCGTTTCCCCTGCATCGGCAGGCGGGCTCTCAACCACCGCGCCACCAGGGAAGCCCGGTTTTTTTTTTTTAACAAACTGATTTCCTTATAACTTAGCTACTGGCTGTGTAGTTAATGAGATTTATGTTTATATAAATATTGAATAATTTATATTTTATATAAATTTGAATAAGTTATCTGTATTCTTGCCCAGCTGCACAGCAGTTGAGATGAAAACCCAGCCTTCTCTCAAAAAGCAGCTTTAGCCCTTCCCAAGGCTCTGAACAAAAACACAATTAATTCCTCAGAGTTCTGCATCATAGTTAACTGGAAAATTTAAGAGTGTACTTTAGTAACTCTCAATCTCTATCACATGAGTGCTGACAACAATTTAAATTTGAGGAGGACTCCATCTTAATGGCATTTACAGATGAGTTTCCCAAAATACATTTGGCAGAACCTGCAGGGTAGACTTACTAAGCATCATCCACTTGAATATTGAAAGAGATCTCCAGAAAACAATTATTTTCATTTTGATGGAATTGATACTGAGCTCTTACTTCTGATAACACTTGTACAATTTGTTCAAGCTGTTCATCTCATTGCAGAAACAAAACAAACATATTGACAGCAAAAGTATTTGACAAATGTAATTCTTGAAGATTTCACTCAAAGGAAAAAATGGGCTCTGAATTATGGTGGTGGATTCAAGAATGGCTAGAATTAATTAGGCATTCTCTTTAAATTTTAAACATTTTAAACTATGGGTTATAGTAAAAATAATTTCTTCTTTAAGAACTGCTGAATGCAGTAGGTATTTTTAAAATTTTACCATAACAAGTCAGTTGAAATTACCTAGAATTTGAGGAGAAAGTAAGTATAACGTAAACTTCTGAAATCTAAGCTTACCATAAACACCACATTTGATCAACTCTTTAGATAGGTATCCAATCTAAATGATTATATACAAATGTGTTGCTACTGTGAATAAGGGTGTACAGACTCAAATCCTATTGGGAGGATAAATTAATAGAAGATAAACTGTAATGATAAACTGATAGAAGATAAACTAAGTTTGCAATACCCAATGCCTTCAGAAGGGTAAAATCTGTGTAAACAAGGGTTAAAAATTAAATACTATGTAGTTGTGTCTCTAGCATATTCCATAGAACAGGGCATTCTGATTGGCAGGCATGAGCCTCTAGCCTTCTCAGTAGGTATATTGCTATAGTAAAGCAGGGTGTGTGCCAATTAACACTGTTTCCAAAAATCATCTAAATAATTTTTTTTACCATTTTTATTGGATTATAATTGTTTTACAATGGTATGTTAGTTTCTGCTTCATAACAAAATGAATCAGTTATACATATACATATAACCCCATATCTCTTCTCTCTTGCATCTCCCTACATCCCACCCTCCCTATCCCACCCTTCTAGCTGGTCACAAAGCATCGAGCCGATCTCCCTGTGCTAAGCGACTGCTTCCCACTAGCTATCTATTTTACATTTCGTAGTGAATATATGCCCATATATACACTACAACTCTCTCCCTTTGTCCCAGCTTACCCTTCCCCCTCTCCGTGTGCTCAACTCCATCATTCTCTACTAGGTCTGCATCTTTATTCCCATGTTGCCCCTAGGTTCTTCAGGACCCTTTTTTTTTTTTTTTTTTAGATTCCATATATATGTGTTAGCATATGGTATTTGTTTTTCTCTTTCTGACTTACTTCATTCTGTATGACAGACTGTAGGTCCATCCACCTCACTACAAATAACCCAATTTTGTTTCTTTTTATGGCTGAGTAATATTCCTTTGTATACGTGTGCCACATCTTCTTTATCCATTCATCTGTCGATGGACACTTAGGTTGCTTCCATGTCCTGGCTACTGTAAATAGAGCTGCATGAACATTGTGCTACATGACCCTTTTTGAATTATGGTTTTCTCAGGGTATATGCCCAGTAGTGGGATTGTGGGTCATATGGTAGTTCTGTTTGTAGTTTTTTAAGGAACCTCCACACTGTTCTCCATAGTGGCTGTATCAATTTATATTCTCACCAACAGTGTATGAGGGTTCCCTTTTCTCCACATCCTCTCCAGCATTTATTGTTTCTAGATTTTTTGATGATGGCCATTCTGACCAGTGTGAGAGATATTCCATTGTAGTTTTGATTTGCATTTCTCTAATAACTAACAATGTTGAGCATTCTTTCATGTGTTTGTTGGCAGTCTGTATCTTCTTTGGAGAAATGTCTGTTTAGGTCTTCTGCCCATTTCTGGATTGGGTTGTTTGTTTGTTGATGTTGAGCTGCATGAGCTGCTTGTAAATTTTGGAGATTAATACTTTGTCAGTTGCTTCATATGCAAATATTTTCTCCCATTCTGAGGGTTGTCTTTTCGTCTTGGTAATTGTTTCCTTTGCTGTGCAAAAGATTTGAAGTTTCATTAGGTCCCATTTGTTTATTCTTGGTTTTATTTCTATTTCTCTAGAAGATGGGTCCAAAAGGATCTTGTTGTGATTTATGTCTTAGAGGGTTCTGCCTATGTTTTCCTCTAAGAGTTTGATAGTGTCTGGCCTTACATTTAGGTCTTTAATCCATTTTGAGTTTATTTTTGTGTATGGTGTTAGGGAGTGTTCTAATTTCATTCTTTTACATGTAGCTGTCCAGTTTTCCCAGCAAAACTTATGGAGGAAGCTGTCTTTTCTCCTTGTATATTCTTGCTTCCTTTATCAAAGATAAGGTGACCATATGTGTGCGGGTTTATCTCTGGGCTTTCTATCCTGTTTCATTGATCTATATTTCTGTTTTTGTGCCAGTACCATACTGCCTTGATTACTGTAGCTTTGTAGTATAGTCTGAAGTCCAGGAGCCTGATTCCTCCAGCTCCGTTTTTCTTTCTTAAGATTGCTTTGGTTATTTGGGGTCTTTTCTGTTTCTATACAAATTGTGAAATTTTTTGTTCTAGTTCTGTGAAAAATGCCATTGGTAGTTTGATAGGGATTGCATTGATCTGTAGATTGCTTTGGGTAGTATAGTCATCTTCACAATGTTGATTCTTCCAGTCCAAGAACATGGTATATCTCTCCATCTGCTTGTATCATCTTTAATCTCTTTCATCAGTGTCTTATAATTTTCTGCATACAGGTCTTTTTTCTCCTTAGGTAGGTTTATTCCTAGATATTTTATTCCTTTTGTTGCAATAGTAAATGGGAGTGTTTCCATAATTTCACTTTCAGATTTTTCATCATTAGTGTACAGGAATGCCAGAGATTTCTGTTCATTAATTTTGTATCCTGCTACTTTACCAAATTCATTGATTAGCTCTAGTCATTTTCTGGTGGCATCTTTAGGATTCTCTATGTATAGTATCATGTCTTCTGCAAACAGTGACAGCTTTACTTCTTCTTTTCCAATGTGGATTCCTTTTATTTCTTTTTCTTCTCTGATTGCTGTGGCTAAAACTTCCAAAACTATGTTGAATAATAGTGGTGAGAGTGGACAACATGTCTTGTTCCTGATGTTAGTGGAAATGGTTTTAGTTTTTCACCACTGAGAATGATGTTGGCTGTGGGTTTGTCATATATGGCCTTTATTATGTTGAGGTAAGTTCCTTCTATGCCAACTTTCTGGAGGCCTTTTATCATAAATGGGTGTTGAATTTTATCGAAAGCTCTCTCTGCATCTATTGAGATGATCATATGGTTTTTCTCCTTCAATTTGTTAATATGGTGTATCGCATTGATTGATTTGCGTATATTGAAGAATCCTTGCATTCCTCGGATAAACTCCACTTGATCATGGTGTATGATCCTTTTAGTGTGCTGTTGGATTCTGTTTGCTAGTATTTTGTTGAGGATTTTTGCATCTATGTTCATCAGTGATATTGGCCTGTAGTTTTCTTTCTTTGTGACTTCCTTGTCTGGTTTTGGTATCAAGGTGATGGTGGCCTCGTAGAGTGAGTTTGGGAATGTTCCTCCGTCTGCTATATTTTGGAAGAGTTTGAGAAGGATAGGTGATAGCTCTTCTCTAAATGTTTGATAGAATTCCCCTGTGAAGCCATCTGGTCCGGGGCTTTTGTTTGTTGGAAGATTTTTTATCACAGTTTCAATTTCAGTGCTTGTGATTGGTCTGTTCATATTTTCTATTTCTTCCTGATTCAGTCTCGGAAGATTGTGGTTTTCTAAGAATTTGTCTATTTCTTCCAGGTTGTCCATTTTATTGGCATAGAGTTGCTTGTAGTAATCTCTCATGATCCTTTGTATTTCTGCTGTGTCAGTTGTTACTTCCCCATTTTCATTTCTTTTTTTTTTCTCACATACACGCTGTATTTTATTTTTACAAGAGATAGACTGACACCAAGCATTGTAAATGGATGGCCACAACAAAAGCAACAATGATTGCAATTACCAAACACGAAACACACTCATATGAGATAATATTGACATTCAGTCCAGTAACCCTCCACTGTAACAGCTACTTTACTTTGCAGTGCAAATTGATCTGTATATTTTTTGCCTCTGAGTCCTTGTGGGATTTTTCTTTTAATTCAAACAGAAAGTCACAAAAATTATAATCATCCTCATCAGTTCAATCAGTCCCATGTAATTAATTTTTTTTATTTGATCTTTTGTTAGCAGTTTTATGAGTTCATCAGTTTTCCATTAGAGTTCTGAAAATGCTTATTCATCCAGTTCAGCAGCACAGTCAATTACCAGTAACCTGTACTTGTCAGAGTCTTTCCCATGAATTCTTTGAAGATTAAACCCTTTTATAGGAACATATTTGCAAAAGCATCAGAGTACACCCAGAAATGTCTGTAAATGACAAAAGACTTAAAAATGACCACGGTTGAAGATTTGAAGAAAGTTCATAATAATGCAATTGACAAGGAAATTTAGTAATTTCTGAGATATACATTTTAAAGTAATAACTAGAATTATGACTTATAACATTACACCAGAACATGTAAGATTTTTAGAAATTTCATGTAATGTCTGAAACATTTATATTAACATATTTCCATACAAATAACCCAATAAATGTATAGTGTTAGTTGTTTTCACTGTTTGTTTGCTTTTTTTATACTGCAGGTTCTTATTAGTCATCAGTTTTACACACATCAGTGTATACATGTCATTCCCAATCTCCCAATTCAGCACACCACCATCCCCAGTCCACCGCAGTTTTCCCCCATTGGTGTCTCTATGTCTGTTCTCTACATCTGTGTCTCAACTTCTGCCCTGCACACCAACTCATCTGTACCATTTTTCTAGGTTCCATATACATGTGTTAATATACAATATTTGTTTTTCTCTTTCTGACTTACTTCACTCTGTGTGACAGTCTCTAGATGCATCCATATCTCAACAAATGACTCAATTTCGTTCCTTTTTACAGCTGAGTAATATTCCATTGTATATATGTACCACATCTTCTTTATCCATTATGCTGTCGATGGGCACTTAGGTTGCTTCCATGACCTGGCTATTGTAAATAGTGCTGCAATGAACACTGGGGTGCACGTGTCATTTTGAATTATGGCTTTCTCTGGGTATATGCACAGTAGTGGGATTGCTGGGTCATATGATAAATCTATTTTTAGTTTTTCAGGAACCTCCATATGGTTCTTCATAGTGGCTGTATCAATTTACATTCCCACCAACAGTGCAAGATGGTTCCCTGTTCTCCGCATCCTCTCCAGCTTTTGTTGTTTGTAGATTTTCTGATGATGCCCATGCTAACTGGTGTGAGGTGATACCTCATTGTAGTTTTGATATGCATTTCTCTAATAATTAGTGATGTTGAGCAGCTTCAAATGTGCTTATTGGCCACCTGTATGTCTTCTTTGGAGAAATGTCTATTTAGGTCTTCTGCCCATTTTTGCATTGGGTTGTTTGTTTCTTTAGTATTGAGCTGCATGAGCTGTTTATATATTTTGGAGATTAATCTTTTGTCCATTGATTCATTTGCAAATAGTTTTCTCCCCTTCTGAAGGTTGTCTTTTCATCTTGTTTATGGTTTCCTTTGCTGTGCAAAAGCTTTGAAGTTTCATTAGGTCCCATTTGTTTATTTTTGTTTTTATTTCCATTACTATAGGATGTGGATTAAAAAAGACCTTGTTATGAGTTATGTCAAAGTGTGTTCTTCCTATGTTTTCCTCTAAGAGCTTTATAGTGTCTGGTCTTACATTTAGGTCTCAAAACCAATTTGAGTTTATTTTTGTGTATGGTGCTAGGGAGTGTTCTAATTTCATTCTTTTACATGTAGCTGTCCGGTTTTCCCAGCAGCACGTACTGAAGAGACTGTCTTTTCTCCATTGTATATCTTTGTGTCCTTTGCCATAAATTAGTTGACCATAGGTGCATGGGTTTATCTCTGGGCTTTCTATCTTGTTCCATTGATCTATGTTTTGGTTTTTGTGCCAGTACCATATTGTCTTGATTACTGTAGCTTTGTAGTACAGTCTGAAGTCAGGGAGTCTGATTCCTTCAGCTCCATTTTTTTCCCTCAAGACTGCTTTGGATATTTGGGGTCTTTTGTGTCTCCATACAAATTTTAAGATGATTTGTTCTAGTTCCATAAAAAATGCCATTGGTAATTTGATAGGGATTTCATTGAATCTTTAGATTGCTTCGTGTAGTAGAGTCATTTTCACAATGTTGATTCTTCCAATCCAAGAACATGGTATATCTCTCCATCTGCTGGTATCATCTTTAATTTCTTTCATCAGTGGCTTATAGTTTTCTGCATACAGCTCTTTTGTTTCCCTAGGTAGGTTTATTCCTAGGTATTTTATTCTTTTTGTTGCAATGGTAAATGGGAGTGTTTCCATAATTTCTCTTTCAGATTTTTCATCATTAGCATATGGGAATGCAAGAGATTTCTCTGCATTAATTTTGTATCCTGCAACGTTACCAAATTCATTGATTAGCTCTAGTCATTTTCTGGTGGCATCTTTAGGATTCTCTATGTATAGTATCATGTCTTCTGCAAACAATGACAGCTTTACTTCTTCTTTTCCAATTTGTATTCCTTTTATTTCTTTTTCTTCTCTGATTACCATGGCTAGGACTTCCAAAACTATGTTGAATAATAGTGGTGAGAGTGGACATCATTGTCTCATTTCTGATCTTAGAGGAAGTGCTCTCAGTTTTTAACCATTGAGAAAGATGTTTGCTGTGGATTTGTGGTATATGGGCTTTATTATATCGAGGTAGGTTCCCTCTATGCCCACTTTCTGGAGAGTTTTTATCATAAATGGGTGTTGAATTTTGTGAAAAGCTTTTTCTGCATCTATTGAGATGATCATATGGTTTTTATTCTTCAATTTGTTAATATGGTGTATCACATTGAGTGATTTGCATATATTGAAGAATCCTTCCATCCCTCGGATAAATCCCACCTAAACATGGTGTATGATCCTTTTAATGTGTTGTCGGATTCTGTTTGCTAGTATTTTGTTGAGAATTTTTGCATCTATATTCATCAGTGATATTGGTCTGTAATTTTCTTTTTTTGTAGTATCTTTGTCTGGTTTTGGTATCAGGGTGATGGTGGCATCATAGAATGAATTTGGGAGTGTTCTTTCCTCTGCAATTTTTTGAAAGAGTTTGAGAAGGATGCATGTTATCTCTTCTCTAAATGTTTGATAGAATTCACCTGTGAAGTCATCTGGTCCTGGACTTTTGTTTGTTGGAAGATTTTTAATCACAGTTTCAATTTCATTACTTGTGATTGGTCTGTTCATATTTTCTGTTTCTTCCTGGTTCAGTCTTGGAAGGTTATACCTTTCTAAGAATTTGTCCATTTCTTCCAGGTTGTCCATTTTATTGGCATACATAGAGTTGCTTGTAGTAGTCTCTTAGGATGCTTTGTATTTCTGCGGTGTCTGTTGTAACTTCTCCTTTTTCATTTCTAATTCTATTGATTTGAGTTCTCTCCCTCTTTTTCTTGATAAGTCTGGCTAATGGTTTATCCATTTTGTTTATCTTCTCAAAGAACCAGCGTTTAGTTTTATTGATCCTTGCAATTGTTTTCTTTGTTTCTATTTCATTTATTTCTGCTCTGATCTTTATGATTTCTTTTCTTCTGCTAACTTTGGGTTTTGTTTGTTCTTCTTCCTCTAGTTGCTTTAGGTGTAATATTAAATTGATTACTTGAGACTTTTCTTGTTCCTTGAAGTAGGCTTGTATAGCTATAAAATTCCCTCTTAGAACTGCTTTTGCTGCATCCCATAGGTTTTGGATCGTCGTGTTTTCATTGTCATTTGTCTCTAGGTATTTTTTGATTTCGTCTTAGATTTCTTCAGTGATGTCTTGGTTATTTAGTAATGTATTGTTTAGCCTCCATGTGTTTGTGTTTTTTTACGTTTTTTTCCCTGTAATTCATTTCTAATCTCATAGTGTTGTCGTCAGAAAAGATGCTTGATATGATTTCAATTTTCTTAAATTTACCGAGGCTTGATTTGTGACCCATGATATGATCTATCTTGGAGAATGTTCCATGAGCATATGAGAAGAAACTGTAATCTGCTGTTTTTGGATGGAATGTCCTATAAATATCAATTAAGTCCGTCTTGTTTAATGTATCATTTAAAGCTTGTGTTTCCTTATTTATTTTCATTTTGGATGATCTGGCCACTGGTGGAAGTGGGGTGTTAAAGTCCCCTCCTATGATTGTGTTACTGTCAATTTCCCCTTTTATGGCTGTTAGTATTTGCCATATGTACTGGGATGCTCCTATGTTGGGTGCATAAATATTTACAGTTGCTATATCTTCTTCTTGGATTGATACCTTGATCATTATGTAGTGTCCTTCTTTGTCTCTTGTAATAGTCTTTGTTTTAAAGTCCATTTTGTCTGCTATGAGAACTGCCACTGCATCTTTCTTTTGATTTCCATTTTCATGGAATATCTTTTTCCATCCCTTCCCTTTCAGTCTGTATGTGTCCCTAGGTCTGAAGTGGGTCTCTTGTAGACAGCATATATATGGGTCTTGTTTTTGTATCCATTCAGCCCGTCTATGTCTTTTGGTTGGAGCATTTAATCCATTTACATTTAAGGTAATTATCGATATGAATGTTCCTATTACCATTTTCTTAATTTTTTGTGGTTTGTTTTTGTAGGTCTTTTCCTTCTCTTGTGTTTCCTCCCTAGAGAAATTCCTTTAGCATTTGTTGTAAAGGTGGTTTGGTTGTGCTGAATTCTCTTAGCTTTTGCTTGTCTGTAAAGTTTTTAATTTCTCCATCAAATCTGAATGAGATCCTTGCCAGGTAGAGTAATCTTGGTTGTAGGTTCTTCCCTTTCATCACTTTAAGTGTATCATGCCATTACCTTCTGGCTTGCAGAGTTTCTGGTGAAAGATTAGCTGTTAACCTTATAGGGATTCCCTTGTATGTTATTTGTTGTTTTTCCCTTGCTGCTTTTAATATTTTTTGTTTGTATTTAAGTTTTGATAGTTTGATTAATATGTGTCTTGGCGTGTTTCTCCTTCAATTTATCCTGTATGAGACCCTCTGTGCTTCCGGGACTTGATTGACTATTTTCTTTCCCATGTTAGGCAAGTTTTCAACTATAATCTCTGAAAATGTTTTCTCAGTCCCTTTCTTTTCCTCTTCTTCTGGGACCCCTATAATTCGAATGTTGGTTCATTTAATATTGTCCCAGAGGTCTCTGAGACTGTCCTCAATTCTTTTCATTCCTTTTCTTTATTCTGCTCTGCAGTAGTTATTTCCACTATTTTATCTTCCAGGTCACTTATCCATTCTTCTGCCTCAGTTATTCTGCTATTGATCCCTTCTAGAGAATTTTTAATTTCATTTATTGTGTTGTTCATTATTGTTTGTTTGCTCTTTAGTTCTTCTAGATCCTTGTTAAACATTTCTTGTATTTTCTCCATTCTATTTCCGAGATTTTGGATCATCTTTACTATCATTATTCTGAATTTTTTTTCACGTAGACTGTCTACTTCCTCTTCATTTGTTAGGTCTGGTGGGTTTTTACTTTCCTCCTTCATCTGCTGTGTGTTTCTTTGTCTTCTCATTTTGCTCAACTGTGTTTGGGGTCTCCTTTTCACAGGCTGCAGGTTCGTAGTTCCTGCTGTTTTTGGTGTCTGCTCCCAGTGGCTAAGGTTGGTTCATTGGGTTGTGTAGGCTTCCTGGTCGAGGGGACTAGTGCCTCTGTTTTGGTGGATGAGGCTGGATCTTGTCTTTTTGGTGGGCAGGTCCACCTCTCGTGGTGTGTTTTGGGGTGTCTGTGATCTTATTATGATTTTAGGCAGTCTCTCTGCTAATGGCTGGTGTTGTGTTCCTGTCTTGCTAGTTGTTTGGCATAGGGTGTCCAGCACTGTAGCTTGCTGGTCGTTGAGTGAAGCTGGGTGCTGGTGTTGAGATGGAGATCTCTGGGAGATTTTGGCCGTTTGATATTACATGGAGCTGGGAGGTCTCTTTTGGACCAGTGTCCTGAACTTGGCTCTCCCACCTCATAGGCACAGTCCTGAGGCCTGGCTGGAGCACCATGAGCCTTTTGGGAGGTCTGAGGTCTTTCGCCAGCATTCAGTAGGTGTTCTGTAGGAGTTGTTCCACATGTAGATGTATTTCTGATGCATTTGTGGGGAGGAAGGTGATCTCCATGTCTTACTCTTCCACCATCTTGAAGCTCCTCTTCCATCTAAATAATTTTTGTATGAGTTTTTTATACCATCAGATTTCCCAAATAAATATCTCTTCTGACAAGAAAATTCACTGATACCCCAATATCACTATTTCCAAACACTTAGCAATTCAAAACAGATTAATTTATAGGGTCTTATAGTTTGGTAGACATGGATCAGTCTTCCAGAGGTTTCTACCTACAGAGAAAAATAAAATCAAGTTCCTGAATCTATAAAACTGAGAAATAAGACTTGGAAAAATAGTGATACCCTAAATATCACTACATTATATATATAGTTATACTTTATAATTATATTATATACTTTATATACTATACAGTATATAAAGCAATATGGAAAGGGTGATGCTGTTATTAATTTGTAACCCTTACAGAGAAAGATGTTTTTGAAAGCCTGAGGCAACGGTTCGATATATAATTTGCAGGCTCATTGCAAAGCAAAAATGTGGACTCCTTGTTCAAAAGAAAGGAAAAGAAGTGTTTTCTGTTCTGCAGTCTCTCACCCTGTCATGGTGAGTTCCATTTGCTTTTAACATTCTGCTCCCTTGGGAGTGAGGATACCAGCAGGGCAAGTATAGACCCTCACAAGTGTCCTCTCCACGTCCATCCCTAAGTCCCCACAGGAAACAGAGGGCAGCAGAAGTCACCAGGTGGAAGTAAGGGAGTGGGTTACTGGACACCCAACCAGGGGAGGTGGGGACATAGGGAGCTGATAGGAGGCAAGACCACGTGTGAGTAGAGGCTCCAAGATCCCAGTGCATGCTCCATCATCCCACTGGGATGATTTTGACTACAAAATACAAATTTAAAGCAAAATTATTAAGAATTTTATGATGACCACATTGTGTTAAATCCTAAGCATTGGGCCTTGTGTAACTGCCCTAGTCACAGGCCCATACACCTTGCTCTTCCTAAGGCAGATGTAGTTACACCGTCTCCCTGTCCAGGCCCTGGCTCTGATTTAATCTGCCTCATCTATTTCTACCATCTACAGGCCAGTCTGGTTGCTTTCAGGACTCTGTGCTAATGTGGTCTTGGCAGAGAACCCTGAGCTTTTCTGTTTGCCATTGCTCTGCACCCACTTACCCTCATGTGTTCATATTGCTCTTGCTACAGAAATTTATGTTCCTAATTACTTCGTTGCAAATTTCCACAACTCCTCTGAAACCCCATTCAAATGTTAATGTTCCTTTCTGGTCACTAACAGTGCAGGAATGTGGGGTTTGAGAGACCTCTATGACTTAAGTCACATCCAGGCTGAAAAGCAGCTTAGAAAGAATAGCCTCATGACTCAAATTATCTTCTCCCCCATGTAAGGCCCTTATTTCTGACTATAAAAGACACCACCAAGGAGGACCACACTGTCAGTTATTGGTCAAGCTGGGATGTGCATTCTAACAGTTGTATGAGTTACAATAAACTATAAGTGTAAGAGGCCTGGTCTGAGGGGCTGGGGACACTTCATCTGTCTTGATATCTCTTCAATGAAACAGAGTCTAAAATGTCATGTTATTAATTAGTCCAGGTATGACCTTGGACAACTCACTTCATGGACAACTCACTTCATATCTCCCTCATTCTTTATCTGTCAAAAATCAAAAAGTTGAAATTACATTCTCTAAGTCCTAACCAGTTTCAAAAGTATTTAATTCCATGAAAGAAAATAGAAAGGATAGAAGAAATGTAACCAAAGGCCCTTTTCACTAAAAATAGAGCTACCATATGATCCAGCAATCCCACTTCTGGGCATATATCCAGAAAAGATGAAAACTCTAATTCAAAAAGATACATGCACCCCAATGTTCATTACAGCACTATTTACTATAACCAAGATAGGGAAGCAACCTAAATGTCCATCAACAGATGACTAATAAAGAAGATGTGGTACATATATACAATGGAATATTATGCAGCCATAAAAAAGAATGAACTAATGCCATTTGCAGTAACATGGATGGAACCAGAGAATATGTACTAAGTGAAGTAAGTCAGACAGAGAAAGACAGGTATTATATGATATCACTTATATGTGGAATCTAAAAAATAATACAAATGAATTTACTGATAAAACAGAAACAGATTCACAGCCATGGAAAACAGACTTTTAGTTACCAAAGGGAAAATGTGGGGGATGTGCGTAAATTAGGAGTATGGGATTAACAGGTATATACTACTATATATATAACAGATAAACAACAAGGACCTACTGTATAGCACAGGGAACTATATTCAATATCTTATAATAACCTATAATGGAAAAGAATATATATATATATATATATATATATATATATATATATATACGAATCACTTTGCTGTACACCTGAAACTAACACAATACTGTAAATCAATAGAAAACAAAATAACAAACAAAACCAAAAAAGCCTTTTTCAAATAAACCTGAAAATGTATCTTTCAGTATATCTGTTTTTACCTCTAATGTGGCATGGATCCCTGATGTGTCAGTTCAGGTCCTCTGGGAGGAGGTGCTGAGATGAAGTGAGGAGAGCAAGAGGCCCACTGGGGTTGAGGGGTAAGGGGTGGGCAGTGCCTGTGAAAAACAAAAGAGGAAGAAGCAGATGTGAGCAGGAAAAGCTTTCAGGAACACCAAAGATCTGACACTAAGGAAAGGGAAGGAGGCAGAGAGCAGGAAGGGGCACAGAAAGCCTCAGAGTGCTACAAACCTGAAAAAGTCTTTGGTAACCTGATGGGGAGCTCCAGAGCAAAGACGGCCCTTTGGAGAGTACTCTCATATAGTGTACAGAGGATCACCCGGGAAGACTGGCCTCATATCAAACACTGAGAGCATTCCTGAGGTCCTGCTGCTGGAGGTGGTTGTCTAACTACAAGTTCTTTCTTGCAGGGAGATTCATGGTGTACAACTCCATGGTTGCACCCCGATCATGTTTATTATAAAAGCAAGCCATGATGTTAAGAAACCTGGGCATTTTTGTCAGATCCCTTCACAGGCTTACATTTCTAGGGCTCAGTTCTAGTATTTTTAAAGTAATGGGAGAGTTGATCATCATTAATGAGTACTGTATAATTAATGAGGATTAAAATATTTAAAAAAAAAACATGTGGAGTAGAGAAACTTAGAGCTAGAAGGAATCAAAAATTATTAGCCCAACCCCTTCATTTGACAAAGAGAAAACTGAAGCCCACTGGGACTAAGTACCCAATGTTACCATCGGGCTAGTTAGTGCCAGCGCAGGAATGGAACCCACACCTTCTCACCCCCAACCCAGGCCTCTTTTAAAGAAGCTGAACAAGGCAAAAAAAGAGAAATTTTATTTCACCAACAGTTCAGACTCTTAAAAAAATATTCAGAATTGGGAACAGATCTTCTGTCACACTGATGGGGCAGACAAGTAAAAGTTTAGAACAGAACTCAGCACCACAAAATCCATATAAGGTGAATCATATTACAGTTGACCCTTGAACAACATGGGTTGAACAGCTTAGGTCCACTTATACACAGATTTATTTTCTCTAGTAAATACTACACAATGGATCTGTGGAATCTTGGTTACGGGGAACCAAACCACATATAAGGAGGGCCAACTATAAATTATAGGCGAACTTTCAACTGAACAGAGAGTTGGCAATAAGGCTATCTGATTTAACTTAAACATTTAAGTAACTAAAGTAAACATTCTGCTTCCATGAGGAAGAGATTTCTAACAACGAAAACTGAGAAACCATCTTGATCATTGGACAAGTGTGAATAGGATCAGGGAAGCCAAAAACCTTGGGGAGCTAGGTAAAAGAGAGAGATGTACTCCATCCTCTCCCTGCAAGCCAGAGAATAAGCCAAATGAGTAGGCCTCAATAAGCTATTTATTTAGAGAAATGTACAGTTTATACAGATTATAGGATAAATAAGTATGATACTTATTTGGGGATCACCATAATACTAAATGCTTTTCTCATGAGTCAACTCCAGTTACAATGTTTGTTATACAGAAAATAGTAATCTATAATCATTATCATTTTCAGATAAATAATTATTATAGCAAGTGTTACTAGCTTGAAAGACACTGATAACTTCCTAAAAATACCTAAAAAATATTTTGTTGTTTAAAGCACTAAGAAAAGTATATACGGCTAAAGCTAAGTGGCCCTTGAGGGAAGGGCTCTGAGACTATTACAGCTTTGACATGGTACCTTCTGTTATATAAAATGTGACCTCGTGTCTCAGAAGACCACTTGGCCGGAGGAGTTCTTCCTACTGGCAC
Source organism: Mesoplodon bidens (assembly GCF_964165515.1). Lineage (NCBI taxonomy): Eukaryota > Metazoa > Chordata > Mammalia > Artiodactyla > Ziphiidae > Mesoplodon > Mesoplodon bidens. Next base: position 50,440,364 of record NC_138161.1, on the reverse strand, counting down.
ACTACTATACTGGGTGCTGTCTCTAGGCAGAAAAGTAGAGAACAACTTTCTTCTATAAAAGCATTTCTAGTTGAAATGGAAATACAGACCTTATATAGGAGATAGCTGAAGGGTTAGTATATCGTGCTCTGTCTTGGCTCTGGTCTCTACTTAGAGCTGTGTCACTGCTTGGATCTAGATCAGCTGAGTTTTGTTGATAGTGGCAGGCAGAAATTCTCCATCATGTTATATCGAATCCTAACAAAAAACCCTGCAGCACAAAAGCAAAAGCAGGTTTACCTGAAACATTATCTCAATTCTAACTTTGGTTAACACAAAGTCCCTGGCTTTGTTCTCCGGGACAGTTCCCACACCCTCTAGAATTTAGAATTTCTAACTGAAGGCCTGCATGAGGGCAGAATACTCAGGCAGCCTGTGCTTCAAAAGGCTTAAAATGAAAAAGGCACAGTAAAATAAATCAGTTGGACTACTTAGTGGTAAATGTCTCATTTTCTTGTTGTGTTTAACCTTCTTACCGAACGGAACAGTAATGTATATCCTCTCACTGCATTCTTAATAAGGTTATTTACACTGCATATCCAATGAATTTGTGCCCTATGCAATAAATTCTCAGCTCTGAAATGTGTGCGAGAATGTAGACATCATTATTAGAGGAATTAACCTTGTAAATGAGGAGCATCCTTATTGAAACTCTGGATTTTGATTATTCAAGAGTGACACAGGAATACAGGCAGTTTTGTGCAGAATTATAATGATCAGCCTTGCAAATAGCCACTGACTATGAATAAGCAACTATCTTTTGGCAACAAGTGAAGAATTCTGACTTCATTTTTAAAATATTTCTGTGTTGGTTTGTAATTTCCAATACCAGCAGAAGAAACAATATTGCATGTATCTCCAATGTATAGAATTAAGGGCTTACTCATCAGTAGTGATTGTAATTTGAACTGGTTGAGCCAAACAAAGCCAGAAGGAGGAAAGACAGACAGAGTAGAACTTTTTCAAGCCACACGACTGCTTATCACCTCTAATATGCCCCAGATATTCTTCTATGTCTCACCTGCCTCTCAACCACATTGATGTCACTTCAACAACCACAGCTAAGACATACCAGGATAAATTAGAATTTTATCAATTTCCTGATTCATTAAGAGGTTAGAAAAATCCAAGGGTAGGGTAAAGCTACTAAGTTGTACTTCAAAAACAAAGGATCAAAGAAAAAACAAATATTTTCTCACTTAGGTAAAAGCCTGAGATAGATCACTTGGCTTTAATTTCAGTCAGTTTCCAAACAAAGGAAAAATCCTGAAGATTAACATGGGACTTGGAGATTCTTCTTCTGCTTCTCCCACCTCCAGTTCATGATAGCTGTCTCCTCTTCCTTGTACCTTGAAGAGGCACAAGGGGAGGATATTTCAGAACCTATAATATAAAAGATATTAAAAAGCTTTTAGCTTAGAAGCAAAAGGTCATTCATCTAATGTCCTCTAAGCCCATGTATAAGATCCCACTGCCAGGTCTGAGCATCAGGGAGAAGACTGAGGGAGCATTTCCCTCTCTTGCATATGAATACCTACAGAATTTATAGCAGCTACAATAACAAATACAAATCCCACTGCTGATCATGGTATAGGTGGACTTACAAAGGCGTACTTATTTGTGAAAATTGTACAGCTAAGATTCGTGCATTTCAATGTCTTTAAATTATATCTCACAAAAAAGAACTTCAAATACTACAAATAATGATTGCATAGGCTGGTGAGTGGGTGGAAACAAAGATAAAACAAGAATGGCCAAATACTGATAATATTTTAAGCTGGGTGATGGGCACAGAGGGGCTCATTATACTATTCCATTTATTATGTGTGTGTTTGAAATTTCCCATAATAAAAGGTTAAAAATATTAATTGTCTCAATTTTATCACCAACTGACAGCCACAACTTTTAGCAATATGAGGATCGTGATTAAAATACACTCACATGTTTGACATTTATCAGTGCGGGATGAAGACAACAGCTTCACACAATCCAACCTGAAGGAAATAGCTTGAGATAACTTTTTAAATTCTGAGTCTTTGCTTGAATAAAGATGGGCATTAAAGAAGCTTGTCCATAATCATCAAATAGTCTATTGCCTCAGGAAGTGAGGGATACCAAATGACCAATTCTGCACAGTCAGAGTTTTTTCAGTCTGCAGTGTTGTATGTCTTTCTTTATACCACATATGGACTTAGCAAAGTCCCCCGACTACTCACATAGCCTTTATTTATTCTACTATCTCCAGCATCCCCTGATTAGGAATACTCAGTTTTTGTACCGTTACACAGCATCCTATGTGACATATCAATATGCAAATACTGGTCTTTCTAAAACTGTTTACTTGATGTTCAAACGTTGGTACCATCCCAAGCAAAGATGAAACTGCTTTATCAGCAGGCATGTTTTCATATTACATAAGAAAGGGTTAGTGCTCAATAAATGTGAATTGAATAAATAAATGGTAGAAGAGAGATATTTAAACAATTAAAAGAATTTTATAATGGACTTCAAAAACAGAAGTAAAGAAAAGCAGTAAAATACTTAAGCAAAAGCAAAGCATTTGTAAAGATTTTAAAAATTAAGTTCATCTGAAAGCATTTATGGAGTTATTGTGGGCCAAGAAATGCCACATTATACTGAGGCTTTAAAAAATTACATGTATTAGTCTTTACTCCTAAAAAGGACTATTGGTTTAAGAGCTGCTAAGTGAAGAAGTCAATGTCTAGGAAAAAAATTGCCTTTGCTAACAATATATTTATTACAGAGATAACCTTAGTTTCTTAAGTTTGACTTTGGATAAAAGTGGTTTCAAAAGGTCTAAACTTCAAAACGTAAAATGAGACAAAAAGGTTTGTGGAGTCTAAATCACCCCTTTACTACAGCTCGCATGTCAAATACTGAGTAGCAACAGCATGAAAACTCAGATAATTCTAACCACTCATAAACAAGAGGCTACATCAACTGTGCTAAGCCTTCTACACAACGGCTATCTTTTCATAACAAAGAGTAACAAGACAATAATTACCAATATCAAATGCTCAACTCAATAAATTAAAATTTACACAAAATCAACTAATTTTGGTAATGTTGTGGCTCATGGTACCTAGATGACTGACTAATCCCTCATTTCAAAGAGGACTAGATACAGTCAATGCTCTCTTCCTAGGAACAGGCCAAAAGTAGTACCTGCAGCCTTTTAAGGTATCTCGTGGAAACAACCTGTCAATCAAATGGACTGAGTGTCCATAATATGCAAAGCTTCCAGAAAAAATCAGAACAAAAGTTTCCTAGCAGTGTATGCACTGTTGAAACTGTTAGCTTTGCAGCAGCAAAAGCAAAAAATTGTGCAGGCTTGTCAAATGCTACTGTGCCAGGATATGAACACATCAATAATGACTGCATCTAGAAATTTAATTTCAGCAGTCTTTTGAGATATATATATATATATATGGATCATATATAAATGGATCACTTCATCGCTCATTACGGAGGAAGTGTACTGAGGAAGTGTACCATATAACCCCAATTTTCTCTCACTGGCAACTTTTTGATGTTTTTTTCCTCCAAGGCTATAGCTTGTTTTCTCCTTAGAGTCAGCTTAACAACGAGCCACAATGGAAATTTTGCCCTAAAAATGTTTAGTCATGGGTTCAGTTGGTTAGAAAACAGCTAATGAAGCCAAGGTCAAGGCTCATCCTGGTATGAGATTCATATCGAAGGAAAATATTCTGCACCTGAGATCAGCTCCTGCTAAGGGTAAGTAGCCTCCTGCTGGATGATCATAGGCCAAAGCGATACTGGTCTGAAGAGTGCAGAGAGGCACAGATCCTATCAGCTGTGTGGACAGTCAGTAAAATAATCATTCTTGCTTTTTGTATTAGAATGAGTGAGTTGCTGAATGAGATTTGGAAATAAGAGAGGCTGCCCTTGAGCACCACATAACCCAAGTGAGAGAAGGAAGACATATAAAAGGGATAAATAATAAATTATAAGGTATAGTATATTTTTAGGACCAAGTAAATAGTGTAGCCAGTAAGTGTGGAAGAAGTGAAGAAAAAGGAAAGACTGCTTTTTTTTTTGGTGTAGTCAGAAGAAACATGAGCAGGCAACCTCAGTGCTAGCCCTTCTGAACATGCAGAAGGCAGTGGATGGGTGTTCAGTAAATGGAGACCCCTGGCTCATCCCCATAGAGAAGCTTGGGACCCTCCATCCAGGCAAATATACAGCTCAGGCTTTCCAGTGTGCATAGCAGGAGGTCAACTCTTGCTTTTATTCCGTACCACTAAGGCTCTGGCTCATCCTTTAGTTAGTAACAAGGAATACAGGAGGCAGTGTTCCAGAAATAATTCATATCTAGAGACCTGCTAAGAAAAGTGCACATCAAGGAAAATCATTTAAACCAACCAATCCTGAAGGCTTTCTAAGCTCTATCCTTGGATCAAGTTAGAGCTTCATAAAGCTACACATTATGAGTACCTTAGCTTAGTCTTTAAAAATTCACTAAATTATGCTTTAAAATTAAACTCTCTGAGTAGAACAGTAGTTACCAAGGGCTGAGTGGGAAAAATGGGGAGATGTTAGTCAAAGGTACAAACCTTCACTTATACGATGAATAAGTTCTGGGGATCTAATATACAATGTGATGACTATGGTTAATAATACTATATTGTATGCTTGAAATTTGCTAACAGAATAGATCTTCCACATTCAAACCAAAAAAAAAAAAAGTAAATATGTGAGGTGATGGATTTGTTAATTAACTTGATTGAGATAATTATTTCACACTGTATGCATATATCAAATCACCATGTAGTACACCTTAAATACACACAGTTTTTGTCAATTTTACCTCAATAAAGCTGAAAAAATAAAATTAGATAAAATCAAACTCTCTGTCTTGGCAAAATTTATGAAAATAATCATTCCATACTTTTTGATCTAGTAATTCCAATTCTTGCAATTATTTTTATAAATAATCTCCTCGAGTATGTTGATATGCATATGTAGTCATTCATATTACAGATGTATTTTCTTTTTTGTAGATGGAAAACACTGGGCAGAAGCTGAATGCCTACTGGTAGAAGAAAAGTTAACTGAATCAAGTTGCATCCGTATGATAAATACCATGCAGCCATTAAAAAAAAGGATGGTGTATGTTTACATATACTGACCTAGAACTAGCAAACTAGGAGCTATTATCTGAATGATGAGAAAGGACTATTCACATGAAGATCTAGGGTTAGAACATACGAGCATTGGGTAACAACAAAAGCAAAACAACTTGGGGTAGGATGTACTGTTCTAAGAAGGTCATCAATGATTGAAGAGAAGTGGATGAGGAAGGGAAAGAATTGAAGACTGAGATCTGAGTGTTAAATGGATCATATATAGCCCTGAAGATCATGGTAGAGAGGTCATGACATTGTACCCTAAATATAATGGGAACCAGTAGAATATTTTAAGCAGATGCCATTGTTTATGTTTTAAAATAGTCACTGTACCCTCTGTATAGAACTTGAATGGTATAGACTACAGTGGAGTAGGAATCTAAGGTAGGTGGCCACTGCTGCAGCCATGCAAGAAGCTTGTATTGGTGGCAGTACAACCATAGTAAGTAAATGGTTTGGGGTTACATTCTGGAGATAAAATGCCTGTTTCCTCCTCCTTTACATAGTTCTTGTTTTATTTCTAATGCAATGGTGTTGTTATACACCTGAATTTTATTGTCCCACGTTGCATCGTTTATGAAAGCGAGTGGGACATAAACATAAAGTTCTAAAGAAAGATTGTGTGTGTGTGTGTGTGTGTGTGTGTGTAAAGGTAAGACCTAAGTAGCAACAGCATGAATATGCATGTGGAAAGAGCAAAAGCCAAGAATCCAACAGGCCTGTCTTCAAACTTGTGCTGTTGAAGATTTTCTTTATATTTAAAAGGGTGTGAGCATTAATAGCTATGCTCACAGTGGTCTGAAGACTAAGGGTTATTATTTAAAGTGCACAGTACAATGTCTAGCACATTGAAGATGGTCAGCAATTGCTTGGGATTAAAATGGGGAGGACTTTGGATATCATACCATGAGGAAGATATAGGGATTTTTGAACAGGGGGATCGGGTGCAAAGCAGTGTTTTCAGAAGGTAGTATGTAGGTAGTTTCAGGAGGTAGTATATAAAGGGGAAAGGTCAGTTGGCAGATTATTGCATTCTTTACAACATCTATATTAGAAAGGGAAAAAAGAGATCTCATTATCACCATTGACAGACAAAGAAGAGAATGACTCACTTCAGGTCAAACAACAAATCAGGGGCAGAAACGAGTCCAGGCTGGAAAATCACACTTCCTCGTCTAAGTATGATAATTCTCTAGACCCCTTCTGCCTACATTATTCAAATATGGTACATGAATCTGACCGTTTTCAAATATTAAAATTCGCTGCAACCCACTAGATAAATAATATACCAAAGATCAGAGAATAGCAAAAATAGTGGTTTCTCCCACGTTTCTAAAATTTTTCCCTTCTTTGAGATTTGTCTCTAATTTCCAATTTTCTTCTAAAATCAAAGCTTTTATTTAAATGGCACCAAACTATTCCTCTTTGCTCCTGCTGGATCTACATGTATATGTGTCTATGTAGCATGTGTGTGTGCATTCACATACACATTTATTTCTAAGGTAAAAGTGATCCATCAACATTAAGTCAACCATGCAGAAAATGCTTCTAAAGAGACATTATCATTTAGTTTACCATATCTTTGGAACAAGTAAAGGTTTTTACAAATACCTCACAGGAAGTGTTGTAATCAGTAAATGTGAGAATTTAAAAGCCTTGCTGTTTAGTGAAAGGGACAGCCTACCCTGTAAAAACAAAACATAAAGTCATTTAAGATTCTTCAGTTAAAAAAAATTGTTATAATTTCATTGAGATCCAGTGCCTATTCAGATCAGGCAACTGTGAGTGATGTAGTATACAGAATAGGTAGTAGATAATGTCATCTTCTACATAACAAAGACCAAATATCCCTGCTCTTCAAATTTTGAGACTTTTAATCCTTAAAATACCTCATCAGAGCTCACCTACTCACTTCCAAGTTATAATTGAGGGAGGTTCCTAGATTATTTTTGAGCATCAGGGCAAGATGACACTCTGATTGACATACTGATTGGAGAGTCTCCTGTCAACCCTCCTTCTTCAAGCACTACTTGCAAAGAAAGGGGCTTACATAAGTCTACCCAATAAAAGTCTGCCAACAAATATTACATTAACTAAAGCAGGAAGAGGAAAGAGAATATTGAGAGGAAAAGAGGGTCTTCCCTCACAGCTGGCCATTGATTGCCCCTCACAAAGACTCTCTCCTTGACCAAAATTTAGTTAGGCTTCTCTGAGCCTTTTTCCTGACATGGCCTTGACTTGGCCTTCCATGTCCATCCCTGCTAAACCCAGTTTTAGCAAGAACTCTAATAAGTCATTCCTGTATCCTTGATATCTGATCACTCTTCATATCTGATCAAGTTCTTATCTCTCATTTTGATATCTGATCACCTTGTCTTCAGCAAGAATCTTATTAAATTGGTTTAGCAAGAATCCCACAACCCTTGATGTCTTATCTTAGTAATTTTCTCCCTACTGACCCTGCTCACTCTGCTCTTTGGCTGTAAATCCTCATTTGTCCTTATTGTATTAGGAATTGAGCTCAGTCTCACACTGAAGTCTCTTTTCACCTATTGTGAAAATACAGAATAAACTCTGTCTTTACACCTTTAACTAGTGTCTGACTCTGTTTTTCTTTGACACCACATGGAAGCTCTGCCCATTACAAGCATCTTTACACTTCTTGTAGCACCACTGATTCCTTTGGTGATAGTAAAACTAGCACAAAGCCGATGGTCAAAATGTGTTTCCTGACTATCATTGAATTGAAGGGGATAAGAATTTTATGCTATGAGAAATGGTAGAAGTTGGAAAGAAAGTAACATATGTGTCATTCTTATTTTCTTCCTCTTATCCTTCTCATTAAGTATAATTTCTTATGTCCCTGGCATTGTCGCTAAATACTTTATCTGTATTATTTCACTTAATCCTCAATGCAAAACTACGAGACATAAACTAAATAATCTGAATTTTAGGAACGAGGCTGCTGAGGCCTAGTTAGTAAGTGGTGAGGGCGAACTCTAGTCACTTAAGCCCAGGACACATTTCCTTAACCACTCTGCTCAGAGAAGTTGCCAGGTGGAGAAGTAGAGACCATGTACCAAACCACACAGAGGCTGGAAAGAAGACCACATGTTGATGAATCACTAAGAAGTTTAGTAATAAACTAACTTGTGAGAACAGGAGAGGGGGTGAGGGGTGCAGTGGCTAAAAGCCTAGGCTTTAGAGAGAGAGAGAGAGCATACTCTATGTGAGTGCTACCTCTGCTACCTGCTAACCCTGTGATCTTGGGGAAGTTATTTATCTTATCCCAGCCTCATTTTCCTCATCTGGACTGTGTTGTGTTAGCTATTCATATTATCACCATATTTCCTGGATCCCAAAAGGGCAAGTTTTTTGTTTGATGTCTTTAAAAATCAAGATGTATCAAATAATCAATATAAAATAATCTTCTCAGCTGAAAAGCAGAGGAGTAAGATGCAACCCAATTGTTTTGTCCTGAGTATAGGAAACTAGCCTGCCTAAAAGGTGTTTGTTCATTAACTCATTTGAGTTCTTGCACTGGTAGTGTTACATGCAATTGAATTTTCACTGAAATATGTATCTCTAATTGTCACTTAAATGTCTTCAAAAAAGATTACACTATGAGGCAGCTTGAGTATGCAGAAGATTGTCTGTCACATCCAGGTAATGCAATTAGAGACAGAAGACATTGAGAATAAATCATAAGACTTTTAAAGGCAGTGAAGCATAGCATGGCTGATTCATACATCATGAGGACTATCTCTGGGGCACCAACATCTGCCTGACAAATGTTCCCACTAGGTTTTCAAGAGAAGCTATTAAACTTCCAACAACATATAATTCAATTAAAGAAAAAAAAGGATCTATGAATTAACAAGAAGCAAATGCAAACAGAACACCTCAAAATGACAATGTCTATCTCTAAAGAAATTGTGAGTGTGGGTTATGAAAAGCAACATGTCAAAATCAAACTACACAATTTCCAATAGCTTAAAGAAAATCAGAAGAATCTTTAGATTCTGAGTAAGGAAAACTTAGGCTCAAATTTGATTGTCATATTTTAAAAGATAATATTTTATATTGCATTGATTAAGATAAGCAATTAACTCATAAAACAAATGCTTGTGTTTTGTACACACCTCCAAGTCTCTTGTGAAATTAGTTTTGTCTTACAATAGGTGGCATGTTTGAGACAAAGTAATATGATGTTATTATTATGAGTATATAGAGGTGTATTAATTTCCTTATTGCTGTTGTAACAAATTATCACAGAACTGGTTGCTTAAAAACAACACAGATTTATTGTCTTATAATTTTGGAGGTCAGAAGACCAAATGGTTTTTATGGGGCTAAAATCAAGGTATCAGCAGGGCTGCCCTCCTTCTGGAGACTCAGAATCCATTCCTTGATTTTCCAGCCTCTAGAGGCCACCTGCATTCCTGGGCCTATGGCCATTTTCCATCTTCAAAGCCAGCAACTGCATAACTCCAACCTCTGCTTCTACTGTGTGTCTCCTTCTCTGACTCTCCTGCCTCCCTCTATCCCTTGTAAGGACCCACATGATTACATTGGGCCCACTCAGATATCCCAGAATAATCACCCTATCTCAAGATCCTTAACCACATCTGCAAAATTTCTTTTGCTATGTACAGTAACATAGCCATGGGTTCTGGGGATTAGGACATGGACATCTTGGGGGCCCATGACTCTGCCTAACACAAGAGGTAAGCTGGAGGTAAATAGGGGAGACTTTGTTTATGGTGTTAGGCATTTGGACTTTACACCATAAAGAGTAGAGAATCAATGAAGGTTGTCACCTACTTCCTAAGTCCTTCTTTTCTTTACCCCATCGATGTCTTTGCCATGATCAATTCTCTGATTGAAGTTTATATTCCATTTCCAATCTCACAGCCCAGGTATTTTTTCTACTGCTGTGTTCTGCATGGATAGATCTTTACCTATCCTCTTCCTTTAAATTATCCTTATTAAGAGTAGTGTTTTGAAAGGGAGCCTCTATCCTCTGAAAAAGGCTTCCTCAAATCAAAATTTATCAGATGTGAACATATAAATACCCCATATTCCTTTCAAATTGTACTTTGTAAAATTTAGAAATCTACAAACATGACACAGAGTCTATTTATTTAGGGAAGGCAGCTCCATGTTTAAATGAAAGAGTCCAACCACAACATCAGACCCATGCTCAGAAACATGGAAGACCACATCCTGAGGACTGTGGCCATGATTCTGGTTAATTTTATCAGTCTAATTTTAAAATCACTTCAGAAAGCTCTATGGAGGCTGAGCGTAACTCTCAGCACTGTTAACGACATTGGTGATAAATGTACAACTTTTTTTTTCATTTTCTTCAAAAATAAAGGAAGGAAATGAAAAATAAAAATCCATGTCAATGAAATTTTAAAGTTTCCAATTTAAACATAAAAGCCAGGAAATGCAACTTAAGTATCTCAAGGGAACATTAGCCTGTTTATATTACATGTGCTTCATTTTAAGGTATAACACTTAACAGTATAATTAGCAATCAAAAAATATTTTATCTGTGCACTGTGGGTGTTTGATGTTACTATGAGATCCTTGATTTTTGCATTTCCTGACTTCTGTGTTTAAATTTATAACCTTAGTGTTGCATTACTGTGTGTCCTACATTAGTTATTGATGGCTTGTAAATGAAATAGATGCTCTAGCAGGTCTTTTCTACCTCCAACCTCCATAGATAATTTCTGCACACATTTTATGAACCAATATTACAGAAGCTCTATAAAAACTGTAATGCAAAACAACACAATTCTTGCTGAAATGTATGAGAGTGGTTCTAAAAGGTTTTTCACTTTGTAACAATTATGTTGAATCTTTTTGAAAGGTTGTTATTTGTTTTGCTTCTTTATGTCATCACATCTATTTTATCTTTCTCTGAAAACATATTTCAAAAATTAAAGCTCCACAGCAATTTCCAACCTATCAAGGGCTTAACTGCAGTCTTATAAGACCTGCATTATGTTGTTCTCTCTAAAAATCCCTGAGACCCCTGGTAAAGAAAAGAGTGAGCCAGTACTTAAAAGTATGCTAATTGTGAAAATCATTTTTTTGATATTCATGATTTTGTATTGACACATTTCACTGGCAAATGGCAAAGTGATGGTAGTTTAAATGGCAAAGATATTTCTAATTAAAAATTTTACCAACTCAAATCTATAGCTTTCAAAGACAGTAAGTAATTTTATCAAAAAAAAAAAAATCCACAGAACAAATACAATGTGTGGGTATGAATCCACCTCCTTATGTGTCAGGTAAGAAAGATTTCTATCACATCTACTTTTTCCCAGACAGCTCCCCACCCACTAGCTGCAATTCACTGGAGAAGGTAAGCAGATTTCAAAATTCCAAACTTACATTATTGTCCTGTCTAAAGCCAAATACTATTACACTAAAATACTCTTTTGTGTGTGTGTGTGTGTGTGTGTGTGTGTGGTATGTGGGCCTCTCACTGTTGTGGCCTCTCCCGTTGCAGAGCACAGGCTCCAGACGTGCAGGCTCAGCGGCCATGGCTCACAGGCCCAGCCGCTCCGCGGCACGTGGGATCTTCCCGGACCGGGGCACGAACCCGTGTCCCCTGCATTGGCAGGCAGACTCTCAACCACTGCACCACCAGGGAAGCCCAACACTAAAATACTCTTATTCTTCATAGTACATTGATAAAAGTTTGGATATCAGCAGTCATTGAATATAAAATTAGAGGTGTGATGAAAATGTCTAATGTAAGAGCAACTATGAGCAAATGATTTTTTGGCCAGATCTTATGATTTTACTGGCACCTTGAGCCTATGGAACAGCACAGCTGCTTAGTATAAGTCTGGGCTGGTAGTTGACTTTGCCATGGTGTCTTAATTTATCAATTCAGTCACCTAAGAAGAAATGCTAAAATTTTTGGTACTATGTGTTCACATTTTATAGTTCAATTTTGGTCTTAGAAACCTTTAGTTCCAGTATTCAATCATAATATATAATACAAATACAAATGTATACAAATATCCTTCCCCTCAAATTCATATTATTTCAACCTCAGATAAGAAGTTATAGATGTAATAGATGTATGTGTTTGAAAGGAGAGAGAAGAGGGTAGTATTTCTATTTCCAGATTTCCAGCAAATGTTTTCTAAAAATTGCTCAATGATTTACAATTCTGAGGTATATCACACCCCAAATATATTTTCCTGAACTATGGCTTATTGTATCTTAATGGGAAAATCAACACATTTGCACGAGGACACTCAAGAAAATGTGCAACTGCTTCTGAAGTTTAACTTAGCTGTGGGAAGAAGGCTATGTCAGGCTCCTTAGAGAAAGGTTTCTGAGAGTTACTAATGTTGCCAAGTTTTTCTTCCAGCACAAAACCAGTGGTACTAATTCACATTAAGTACCTGAAAGAAGGTGGATTGTTATACAGCAGAGGTCATCAAACTTTTTCTGTCAAGTGTCAAATAGTAAATGTTTTAGTCTTTGCAGGCTACATATAGTCTCTGTCACCCATTCTTGGTGGTTTTTTTTTTTTTTTTTTGCATTACGAGGGCCTCTCACCGTTGCGGCCTCTCCCGCTGCGGAGCACAGGCTCCGGACGCACAGGCTCAGCGGCCATGGCTCACGGGCCCAGCCGCTCCGCGGCACGTGGGATCCTCCCAGACCGGGGCACGAACCCGCGTCCCCTGCATCGGCAGGCGGACTCCCAACCACTGCGCCACCAGGGAAGCCCTTCTTGGTGGTTTTTGTTTGCTTGTTTGGGGTTTTTCTTTTCGATAACACTTTAAAAATGTAGAAACTATGCTTAGCTATGGGCCATGATTTAGTCTGCAGACCAAAGTTTGCCAACCCCCGTTACCGAGGAAAGGAACCCTAACAAATTTAGGTCCCCACAAGGTTAAGTATAACTCCCTGGTACAGCGATGCTTTGCTGCCTAACAACACTCCCAAATTCAAAAATACAATGGCGATCATTTATGTTGCTCACACATCTACAATTTGTACCCAGCTCAGTAGGGACAGCCACTGCACCACACCACACGACAGTGAGCTGGGGGGGGCTCAGCTGAACTGGAGGATCAACTTCCACAATGGCTCACTCAGGGCTGCTGAGAAGTTTCAGGTTATTGATTCCTTTCCAGTGGGTTTCTCCATGGAGCTGCTTGAATTACCTCCAGCCCAATGACTATGTTCTAAGAGGGAGTGTCCCAAGAGAACTAAGCAAAGCTGTATCACTTTTTACAACTAGCCTCACTGCATCATCTCTGTTGTAGTCACAACAGAGTCAAGGGGAAGGAACATAAACACCCATCTCCTGGTAGGAGGACCATCAAAGAAGGGAATGTGGGACAGGAGACACTGTTATGGCCCTTTTTGGAATGTACAATCTCACAGTACCCAAGCAAATTTTTCAAAAAGATATGCTTGTTCTTTGGCACCTGCATATTAAGTTTCCTCTCCTTGCTTCTAGTGTGAAGCAGGCTTAGACAGAGTTAAGTAAATTAAATACACCTTTACATTCAAGATTAGAGAAGACTTTGAAGTATTTCATAAAACTTTCTGAAAGTCTAACATATTTAGTTGCAGGATTTAAGTTTGGAAAGTGACGCCATAAGCTTCTTTCACATGCACACAACAAAAATGGTGGAAGTTCAGCTCTCTGGCTTGTGTGAAATGAGTTAAGGAAGTCAAGAGAGATCAGCATATCAAAAGAGAAGCATGTGTTAAATGGATCCTTTCCCCTTCTGGACAGTTTCCCAAGGAGACTAAAAATTTACTTAATCTGCAACTTAAAAAGGACATGGGGTCCCTTTCTGACATTTTTACTTGGGAGTCCAGGATATCACTGGGCTTACACATTTATTATTTGAGACGCTTTTCAATTTTAGCAGCTTAAACCAACCTTTACATTGTTTCACTTTGCAGCAGTCCAATAATCTCTTACATGTTGGGATACTGATCTAAACACATGGCTGTGAGTGACCAGTAAAGCAGTGTGTGGCAAGGAAAAAACAGCTCTGGGGTACACCACTGCCCATCTCAGCAATCAATTTACAACACCAGGACTTCATTGATTGTTTAGAAATCTATATCCATCGTGAAGACCCATAGCAGCAAACCATGCTCTTCATGTCTGTTGAGCTTTGATTTGATTTTCTCTTGCTCAAGGGGGAGCTGACAGGCTTAATGGAGACATCTACATCATGGTGAATTGTCAGGGTAATCCAAACACCTTAAAAACCTGTTGTTTGCTCTAAATATCTGAACAAGCCAGACTTAACTTAGTTGAAACTCTCAAGACATGTTTTTATGGATTTTAAAACACATATGCCCTATTCTCAGCAGATTGTGAGTACACATATGCATATAAATTGTGGTTGTACGCTATTATAATTTTTCCATTGATAATATGGTAGTGCTAACAAATTTCCTCAATAGGAGGGACTTAAGGCAGAAATCAGGTTGCGGGTAGAAGCTGGGAACCTACTTTGAAGCTACTTAGAACAGAAAGCACACTGTTCTTATATTGTATGTTTATTGCTAGAGCTTAACATTATCTTTGTGGGAAAACACAGGGTTTTAAACTAGATTGTATATTTATTTGGGGTAGCTTGGGAAAGTCTCATGGAGACTTTTGGGACCTAATTCACCACCTCCATCAAGTCATGCCTTGGCATTTCAGGGGAGGAAAAATAATTTTTCTACTACCCTTCTAAGTTCTCACTGGGGCCCCTCTAACAAGAGAAAAACAAGTTTATTAACATGTGTAGCTCATGAATACATAGGAGATCCCTTGGGGGTAAAAATAACTAACTTCTAGAGGTGGCTATGAATTTAGGCTTAAACACCCATCTTAATATGGGGAGGGGAGGAGAGATGTAAGCCTCTGAAGGGTCAATGATTTTTAGGAAAGATGAATGGGCCCTTAGAAAAACAGATTAGAGGTACAATGGTTTGTGACAAAGTTTGGGTGTGGTGTCAACCTCTAGTCTCCTCTTCTGTGATGAGTCAATCCTCCTTGAATGATGAAATTCACCCCCACCTCAGGATGGGATTGATGACAATTGAGTTCCTTTTAGAGCACTGGTCTTTAAGCAAATAAGGGGAATTCAGGGAAAGCCTTTCCTTGAATTTGCTGTTTTCAAGTGCCTACAACTCAATGAATAAAACAAAGCAGAATATTTGGGGGTGGCATGTCTTGAACTCCTACAGTCATATTTTGGGCTGGCATATCCTGCCACCTTTCAGCATTAACTCTGGGAACTGATAAACTTGCCAATATAACAAGGAGGGTGTGACAAATTATATAGCACTTTTGGCCTGGTTTATAAGCATTCCTTCAGAGGCCTTCCTCAAGTCCAAATTACATTTACATTTTTCAATGTCCAATATGCTATTAACCCTACCATCATCACATAATACAAATAATTCTCAATAATTCTTTCTTCAGTCAACATCAGAAAACCATGACATTCAAGATCTCACCTGAGAATACAATCATTAACTTTCTGTTGCATTATCTAAAGGCCTGGCAAGAGAAATGATATAAAAAATGACCATCACCAAAGAATATGCCATCTATCTGATTCTCAGGTTACACATTAAACTCAGTCTTATCTTTGGATCAAGTTATGGAACAAGAAAGCTATATAAATGAACCACGTTAACCTAGACCCAAGCAGAATCACTCTCCCTGAGTTATGTCTCAATATTCAACCCTAAATTTATACCTAGGGTCCAAATGAGAAAGAAACATGAAGCATGCTGCCATGGTACTATAAAATCAAAATAAAATTACTGTCTTTTAGATTATTCAGAGCCTCCTACATTGAAATTTTTTAATAGGAAATACAATGTTTGATTTTTGATGTGGCTTGAGGTTGGCTGTACATGGCAAGGACATGGTTTAACCTAGAACCTATATTCATTTAAGGTAGCTTAGAGGACTCTGATGGAAAGTAATAGGACCTAAAGCCCCTCCAACAAGAAATAATACATTTCTTTTAGATTTTAGTACCTAAGAGGACCCCTGAGTCAAGATGACAGGCCAACCATATATGTATATCATTTTTGCCTCTGGAAAATTCACTAAATTAATTGTAAAGAAATAAAGCATAATAACTGAAACTGAGTAGTGGCAATATCTCCATTCCAGGGCACATCAAGTCCATTTTCAAGGACCAGTCTTCTTTATTTATTTAATTACCTGCCTGAGCCATACGGGCATTTGGGTGGGCAGCCTGTGTCCACAAGGAAAGAATTACAAAGGGAAGGAAGTGAAACAAAAATGATGACGTGGGAAAAAGAAGTCGCTGCCCAGGGAAGTAGGCTTGAAAAGAGAGGCAGCAGGGGGTAGACATTAGGATTTTCAAACCCCACAACAAGGGTAAGGCT
The DNA here is from genome assembly GCF_964165515.1 of Mesoplodon bidens. Lineage (NCBI taxonomy): Eukaryota > Metazoa > Chordata > Mammalia > Artiodactyla > Ziphiidae > Mesoplodon > Mesoplodon bidens. The sequence goes on along the minus strand of NC_138161.1, from coordinate 50,423,727 downwards.
TCAGGTTAAATACAGCAACATTAATTAAAAGTCAAGCTCCCACCTCTCTTTCTTTTTTCCTTTAGAAAATTTACTATAGTTTTAAAATTGCAATTCAAAACAAAATTAAAGAACATAGATAAGCAAAATATTGTTTATTTCCTTAAAAGGGATATTTAGAGTCTCCTCCCTGCCATGCAAAGATAGGCACTGTGAACATCAGGGTTGAGTCCTTTTCTCTATGCATACATGTGTATGTATATACTTTTTCACAAATATAGGATCACATATATTATTTAATAATATGAGTTTTAAAAATAAATTTATTTTTATTTATTTACTTTTGGTTGCATCGGGTCTTCGTTGCTGTGGGCTTTCTCTAGTTGCGACGAGCGGGGGCTACTCTTCATTGCAGTGCGTGGGCTTCTCATTGTGGTGGCTTCTCGTTGTGGAGCATGGGCTCTAGGCACATAGGCTTGAGTAGTTGTGGTGCGTAGGCTCAGTAGTTGTGGCTCACTGGCTCTAGAGCGCAGGCTCAGTAGTTGTGGCACACAGGCTTAGTTGCACTGCGGCATGTGAGATCTTCCCAGACCAGGGCTTGAACCCGTGTCCCCTGCATTGGCAGGCGGATTCTTAACCACTGCACCACCAAGGAAGCCCCAGTAATATGAATTTTTTACTTCATTATTTCTCCTGAATATCTTTCCTATCCTATAATCTCTTAAGAAATTGTATGCTGTTCTAGAACATCATTAGTAATGCAAATACATAATTTACTGAACTATCTGTATCACTGGGCATTTTATTGTCTCTGACATGGTGGCTTTTTTGTTTTTTTTTGAATCTTTGAACTTTATTTTACTTATTTTGTATACAGCAGGTTCTTATTAGTCATCAGTTTTATATGCATCAGTGTATACATGTCAATCCCAATTGCCCAACTGATCATACCACAACCCCAACCTCCCGCCACTTTCCCCACTTGGTGTCCATATGTTTGTTCTCTACATCTGTGTCTCAACATCTGCGCTGCAAACCAGTTCATCTATACCATTTATCTAGGTTCCACATACATGCATTATTATACGATATTTGTTTTTCTCTTTCTGACTTACTTCACTCTGGATGACAGTCTCTAGATCTATCCACGTCTCAACAAATGACCAAATTTCGTTCTTTTTATGGCTGAGTCATATTCAATTGTATATATGTGCCACATCTTCTTTATGCATTCGTCTGTCGATGGGCACTTAGATTGCTTCCATGACCTGGCTATTGTAAATAGTGCTGCAATGAACATTGGGGTGCATGTGTCTTTTTGAATTATGGTTTCCTCTGAGTATATGCCTAGTAGTGGGATTGCTGGATCATATAGTAATTCTATTTTTAGTTTTTTAAGGAACCTCCATACTGTTACCTATAGTGGCTGTATCAATTTACATTCCCACCAACAGTGTAAGAAGGTTTCCTTTTCTCCACACTCTCTCCGGCATTTGTTGTTTGTAGATTTTCTGATGATGCCCATTCTAACTGGTGTGAGGTGGTACCTCATTGTAGTTTTGATTTGCATTTCTCTAATAATTAGTGATGTTGAGCAGCTTTTCATGTGCTTCTTGGCCATCTGTATCTCTTCTTTGGAGAAATGTCTATTTAGGTTTTCTGCCCATTTTTGGATTGGTTGTTTGTTTCTTTAATATTGAGCTGCATGAGCTGTTTATATATTTTGGAGATTAGCACTTTGTCCGATGATTCATTGGCAAATATTTCTCCCATTCTGAGGGTTGTCTTTTCGTCTTGTTTATGGTTTCCTTTGCTGTGCAGAAGCTTTTAAGTTTCATTAGGTCCCATTTGTTTATTTTTGCTTTTATTTCCATTACTCTCAGAGGTGGATCAAAAAAGATCTTGCTGTGATTTATGTCAAAGAGTGTTCTTCCTATGTTTTCCTCTAAGAGCTTTATAGTGTCCGGTTTTACATTTAGGTCTCTAATCCATTTTGAGTTTATTTTTGTGTATGGTGTTAGGGAGCGTTCTAATTTCATTCTTTTACATGTAGCTGTCCAGTTTTCCCAGCACCACTTATTGAAGAGACTGTTTTTCCTCCATTGTATATCATTGCCTCCTTTGTCATAGATTAGTTGACCATAGGTGTGTGGGTTTATCTCTGGGCTTTCTATATTTTTCCATTGATATATGTTTCTGTTTTTGTGCCAGTACCATATTGTCCTGATTACTGTAGCTTTGTAGTATAGTCTGAAGTCAGGGAGTCTGATTCCTCCAGCTATGTTTTTTTCCCTCAAGACTGCTTTGGATATTCAGGGTCTTCTGTGTCTCCATACAAATTTTAAGATGATTTGTTCTAGTTCCGTAAAAAATGCCATTGGTAATTTGATAGGGATTGCATTGAATCTTTAGATTGCTTTGGGTAGTAGAGTCATTTTCACAATGTTGATTTTTCCAATCCAAGAACATGGTACATCTCTCCATCTGCTGGTATCATCTTTAATTTCTTTCATCATCAGTGTCTTATATTCTCTGCATACAGGTCTTTTGTTTCCCTAGGTAGGTTTATTCCTAGGTATTTTATTCTTTTTGTTGCAATGGAAAATGGGATTGTTTCCATAATTTCTCCTTCAGATTTTTCATCATTAGCGTATAGGAATGCAAGAGATTTCTGCGCATTAATTTTGTATCCTGCAACGTTACCAAATTCATTGATTAGCTCCAGTAGGTTTCTGGCAGCATTTTTAGGATTCTCTATGTATAGTATCATGTCATCTGCAAACAGTGACAGGTTTAGTTCTTCTTTTCCAATTTGTATTCCTTTTATTTCTTTTTCTTCTCTGATTACCATGGCTAGGACTTCCAAAACTATGTTGAATAATAGTGGTGAGAGTGGACATCCTTGTCTCGTTTCTGATCTTAGCAGAAATGCTCTCAGTTTTTCACCACTGAGAATGATGTTTGCTGTGGGTTTGTGGTATATGGCCTTTATTATATTGAGGTAGGTTCCCTCTATGCCCACTTTCTGGAGAGTTTTTATCATAAATGGGTGTTGAATTTTGTCAAAAGCTTTTTCTGCATCTATTGAGATGATCATATGGTTTTTATTCTTCTATTTGTTAATATGGTGTATCACATTGATTGATTTGCATATATTGAAGAATCCTTCCATCCCTCGGATAAATCCCAATTAATCATGGTGTATGATCCTTTTAATGTGTTGTTGGATTCTGTTTGCTAGTATTTTGTTGAGGATTTTTGCATCTCTTTTCATCAGTGATATTGGTCTGTAGTTTTCTTTTTTTGTAGTATCCTTGTCTGGTTTTGGTATCAGGGTGATGGTGGCATCATAGAATGAATTTGGGAGTGTTCCTTCCTCTGCATTTTTTGGAGGAGTTTGAGAAGGACTGCTGTTAGCTCTTCTCTAAATGTTTGATAGAATTCACCTGTGAAGCCATCTGGTCCTGGACTTTTGTTTGTTGGAAGATTTTTAATCACAGTTCCAATTTCATTCCTTGTGATTGGTCTGTTCATATTTTCTATTTCTTTCTGGTTCAGTCTTGGAAGGTTATACCTTTCTAAGAATTTGTCCATTTCTTCCAGGTTGTCCATTTTATTGGCATTGAGTTGCCTGTAGTAGTCTCTTAGGATGCTCTGTATTTCTGCGGTGTTTGCTGTAACTTCTCCTTTTTCATTTCTAATTGTATTGATTTGAGTCCTCTCCCTCTTTTTCCTGATGAGTCTGGCTAATGGCTTATCAATTTTGTTTATCTTCTCAAAGAACCAGCTTTTAGTTTTATTGATCTTTGTTATTGCTTTCTTTGTATCTATTTCATTTATTTCTGCTCTGATCTTTATGATTTCTTTCCTTCTGCTAACTTTGGGTTTTGTTTGTTCTTCTTTCTCTAGTTCCTTTAGGTGTAAGATTAGATTGCTTATTTGAGATTTTTCTTGTTTCTTGAAGTAGGCTTGTATAGCTATAAACTTCCTTCTTAGAACTGCTTTTGCTGCATTCCATAGGTTTTAGATCATCGTGTTTTCATTGTCATTTGTCTCTAGGTATTTTTTGATTTCCTCTTTGATTTCTTTAGTGATATCTTGGTTATTTAGTAACGTATTGTTTAGCCTCCATGTGTTTGTGTTTTTTACGTTTTTTCCCTGTAATTCATTTCTAATCTCAGACTGTTGTGGTCCGAAAAGTTGCTTGATATGATTTCAATTTTCTAAAATTGACTGACGTTTGATTTGTGACCCAAGATGTGCTCTATCCTGGAGAATGTTCCATGCGCACTTGAAAAGAAAGTGTAATCTGCTGTTTTTGTATGTAATGTCCTATAAATATCAATTAAATCTATCTGGTCTATTGTGTCATTTAAAGCTTCTGTTTCCTTATTTATTTTCATTCTGGATGATCTGTCCATTGGTGTAAGTGAGGTGTTAAAGTCCCCCACTATTATTGTGTTACTGCTGATTTCCTCTTTTATAGCTGTTAGCAGTTGCTTTAGGTATTGAGGTGCTCCTATGCTGGTTGCATACATATTTATAATTGTTATATCTTCTTCTTGGTTTGATCCCTTGATCATTATGTAGTGTCCTTCCTTGTCTCTTGTAACATTCTTTATTTTAAAGTCTATTTTATCTGATATGAGTATAGCTACTCCAGCTTTCTTTTGATTTCCATTTGCATGGAATATCTTTTTTCATCCCCTCACTTTCAGTCTGTATGTGTCCCTAGGTCTGAAGTGGGTCTCTTGTAGACAGCATATATATGGGTCTTGGTTTTGTATCCATTCAGCCAATCTGTGTCTTTTGGTTGGAGCATTTAATCCATTCATGTTTAAGGTAATTATTGATATGTATGTTCCTATGACCATTTTCTTAATTGTTTTGGGTTTGTTTTTGTAGGTCCTTTTCTTCTCTTGTGTTTCCCACTTAGAGAACTTCCTTTAGCATTTGTTGTAGAGCTGGTTTGGTGGTGTTGAATTCTCTTAGCTTTTGCTTGTCTGTAAAGCTTTTGATTTCTCCTTAGAATCTGAATGAGATCTTTGCCAGATAGAGAAATCTTGGTTGTAGGTTCTTCCCTTTCATCACTTTAAGTGTATCATGCCACTCCCTTCTGGCTTCTAGAGTTTCTGCTGAGAAATCAGCTGTTAACCTTATGGGAGTTCCCTTGTATGTTATTTGTCATTTTTCCCTTGCTGCTTTCAATAATTTTTCTTTGTCTTTAATTTTTGTCAATTTGATAACTATGTGTCTCAGTGTGTTTCTCCTTGGGTTTATCCTGTAGGGGACTCTCTGCACTTCCTGGACTTGGGTGGCTATTTCCTTTCCCATGTTAGGGAAGTTTTCTACTATAATCTCTTCAAATGTTTTCTCTGGTCCTTTCTCTCTCTCTTCTCCTTCTGGGACCCCTATAATGTGAATGTTGTTGCGTTTAATGTTGTCCCATTGGTCTCTTAGGCTGTCTTCATTTCTTTTCATTCTTTTTTTCTTTATTCTGTTCCTCGGCAGTGAATTCCACCATTCTGTCTTCCAGGTCACTTATCCATTCTTCTGCCTCGGAATCCGTTATTCTGCCATTGATTCCTTGTAGTGTAGTTTTCATTTCAGTTATTGTATTGTTCATCTATGTTTGTTTGTTCTTTAATTCTTCTAGGTCTTTGTTAAACATTTCTTGCATCTTCTCGATCTTTGCCTCCGTTCTTTTCCCGAGGTCCTGGATCATCTTCACTATGATTATTCTGAATTCCTTTTCTGGAAGGTTGCCTATCTCCACTTCATTTAGTTGTTTTTATGGGGTTTTATCTTGTTCCTTCATCTGGTATATAGCCGTCTGCCTTTTCATCTTGTCTATCTTTCTGTGAATGTGGTTTTTGTTCCACAGGCTGCAGGGTTGTAGTTCTTCTTGCTTCTGCTGTCTGCCTTCTGGTGGATGAGGCTATCTAAGAGGCTTGATGGGAGGGACTGGTGGTGGGTAGAGCTGACTGTTGCTCTGGTGGGCAGAGCTCAGTAAAACTTTAATCCACTTGACTGTTGATGGGTGGGGCTGGGTCCCCTCCATGTTGGTTGTTTGGCCTGAGGCAACCCAACACTGGAGCCTACCTGGGCTCTTTGGTGGGGCTAATGACAGACTCACATCAAGGAGTACTTCCCAGAACTTCTGCTGCCAGTGTCCTTGTCCCCATGGTGAAAGAGAGCCACCCCCTGTCTCTGCAGGAGACCCTCCAATACTAGCAGGTAGGTCTGGTTCAGTCTCCCCTGGTGTCAGTTCTCCTTCCCCTGGGTCCCGATGTGCACACTACTTTGTGTGTGCCCTCCAAGAGTGGAGTCCCTGTTTCCCCCAGTGCTGTCAAAGTCCTGCAATCAAATCCCACTAGCCTTCAAAGTCTGATTCTCTAGGAATTCCTCCTGTCCTTGCCAGACCCCCATGTTGGGAAGCCTGATGTGGGGCTCACAACCTTTACTCCAGTGGGTGGACTTCTGTGGTATAAGCGTTCTCCAGTCTGTGAGTCACCCACCCAGCAGTTATGGGATTTGATTTTATTGTGATTGAGCCTCTCCTACCATCTCATTGTGGCTTCTCCTTTGTCTTTGGATGTGGCATATCTTTTTTTGTGAGTTCCAGCATCTTCCTCTCAATGATTGTCCAGCAGCTAGTTGTGATTCTGGTGTTCTCACAAGAGGGAGTGAGAGCATGTCCTTCTACTCCACCATCTTGGTTCATGCCCCTTCCCACCTGTCTTTATTTTCATCTGGCACCCAGATATCTACTGCTTGGGCAAAAATATCAAGTCTCTTCTCTAAAGGATTTCCTGAGCCCCAGAAAAAGTGTATCTTAATTTCTGATATTTTCAAACAGCTGTAACAGTTATATATCTGCCCAACTGCTCTAAAATAAACCTATCAAAGGCCCCAACTGTGCACTGAGTTATGATGTGCTTTTATGGGTTTATTTTTAAATATGATTAGGCAGCAAAGCATAATCAGATCTTTGAGATAAACCTGCAACATGAAATAGAGAAACTCATGTTAAACAGAAAAATGTTATTCTAGAGGAAATGGACATAATTCAGGGAGTAGAAGAGAATATTAAATTAATGGAAATAAAATCCTCAAAAATAAATCAGTACATATAGAAATAAAGATAATAGTTAGGTAGGTAGACAGATAGATAGATACACTGTTGAGGGGGTAATACAATAATATCTCTTGAAATTAAAAATAATAATAGCTTTAAAACTTAATAGAAATCATTGAAAGGTTAAAAAAATTAAATATTACCAAAAAACTAGTAAAAGAAGACAGAAAAATGAGAAAATATAAAAGATATCAAGAGTATATCAATTCATCATCCAAGAAGTCCAACATCTAATCAACTAGAATTCAGATGCTCAGACCAGAGTGGACAGAGACAAGAAAAACATCAAAGGAAAAATGGGTGAGAATTTCTCAGAACTAAGGGACATGATCTCAGGGTTGAAAGAGCAGAGTAAGTGCTCAATATAATAAATCAAAAAATAGACACATCTAGACACTTTGCTGTGAAATTTTGGAGTTCTCTTTGGATAAAGAGAAAATCCCAAATCCTTCAGGGGGAATTAAAATTTACCTACAAATAAAAGACAGTTACCAGCAGAAGACTTATCATCAATACTACATGCTAGAAAGTGATATATTAATGCCTTCAAAATATGAGAGAAAATAATTCTTAACCTAGATGGAAGTTCCAAGATTACAGTTTTGAGTAAAGATTTAGTCAAGATTTTTAGAGCAGCTAGTGATTGAGGGTAGTGGTGTCTGAGAAAGGAGGTCAAGAAAAAAGATCAAATATAAACATTTTCCAAATGGGATTGCCAAACCCTAAGACAAAGGTAAGATTTGGGGTCTTAATTTTTCTTTTTTTAATGATGACAAAATACAAAGAAAACAATGAAGAAATGGGAGCAGAGCATTTTGATGTACAAAAGACGGATTGGCGCTTCCATTTACTATTCTTATATAGTCAGAATAATGTGAAAATGTATATTAGCTATCAAATTTTAAAACTAATCTACAGGCAAACAGAAAATATATGTTATAAAATGAAATATGTTTTCATCAACTTTGATGATGCAAAAGTAAAAATGACAGAAGTTGGGAGATGTGGGAGAGCTGAAGAGAAAGGCATGGGTGCTAATATTCTCATCTTATAAAGTGATGAGTCAAGAGATACAGCTCATAGGTAATGTGGAAGAAAAAATGATGGAAATACATAAATTAAAATTAGAAAAGTAGCCAACATAAGATAGAACAATAATAATGTAATTTAACAGAAGGATGGAGGAAATATTGGGGGAGAATATACAACTAAGTCCTTGCTCTCATGGCAGAAAATAAATAGAAGATGTCAAAAAAATAATTTATTAAGAAATATCAGCATAATCATATTATTTAGAAATGTTAAGATGACAACTGGGACAAACAGCTGAAAAATTAAAAAGGGATGCTTCTGGAGAGGGAGATGGAATAAGTAAGTCTTGTTTCCATTACAAGTAATTCTGCATAACTTTATTTTTAAATTAACATATGTATTTCTTTAATAACTAAAAAATAAGATCAATTAAATACTTACAACTGCCAAAATGTAATAATAAACCTTCAAGGTTCTGAAATTGCTGATCAAAAATAAGTTTCCAACAGTAAATATATTTTTCTTCAAGAATGTTACAAAGTATTTCAGAGATTATAAAAATGAATTTACCTACAATGAAAGAATGAAAAATACTTATAAGTGTACCCTTAAATTATAGAATGAGGAGTAACTCATTGGGTAGTTCCTTGAGGAGAGTTCTCAAATTTGGCTACACAACAGAATCAATAGGATTTTTAAAAATATTCCTTATTAAATCAACTTCCTGGGATCCACCACCCAGGCACGTGTATTTCTAAAATAGCATCCAAGTGAATTTAAAGTGCCACCAAGGTTGAAAATCACTACCCTAAAAAGAGGGGTTATTTCATAGTGTTTCCATAAGGAATCCCCTCCCAGCATTTCTAGAGAATTTATATGTTTCTCTGGGATCAGGAGAAAACTCAGTTGAGAAATGGAGAAAATGGGAAAAGGTATAATAATTCTCTTGTAAGAATTAAAACACAACAATCAACCAAGAGACAACTTGGTTCAAAGAAATCTAATTGAGAGAGTGGTAGCAGGAAACAATGACAGGAGATTCAGAAGTTGAGGTCAACATTTCTGGGAACTGAACAGGAGCAGGAGGAGAGAAATTTCCTGATCTGATAGGCAATATTGTTTGTGCCTATGACCACGTTCTAAGTGTGTGTTCATATCCTTGTTGCTACTAACAGTGAATCATGCTTGCAAATAAAATAATCAATTTACATGCATAGTATAATTTAAACAAATCCTATGAATAATGTTCTAAGAAATAACGAGTTTAGGAAATAAAATAAGTCCTTACATTAGCTACTTTGGCACATGATCCTGTACAGTGAGTGACATTAACTTTACTAGGATTAAGAACGTTACGCTATTTCAAGATAACCTAGTTTTCTTCACTGGTGTTTACAAGTGTTTGAATATGCACTATGGCTACAGTTCTTTGAAAATGCTACTAAATTTATTATTTTATTTATATTTGTAATAATTTACTTACATATCCATAAATACCATGAAGAATGTTGGAAATATTTTAAGAATCATTTATGATTTGTGTAACTCCAAAGAATTCCAATTTCTCAGTGGCAAATCCCAGAGTAATATCTGCCAGGAATTTGGAAACATTACACCTCTCCTTTATATTAAAAGTATAAAAAATTAATAATAATAGTATAAAGTGATGAGTGCTTTAAACAATCAAAAGTCTTCACATTTTTTTCAAGTGAGGAAGACTTCTTAACCAATGAGAACAATGGACTTTGGGGAGAGAGATATGTGTGAGATGGTGGGGGAGAAGAAGTATTGATAGAACATTGGCATTGGATCAACAAAGAAACAACTGGACAATTTCAGGGACTTCTGGAAAAGGTCTACATGTATGCAGTGACTAATGAAGAAATTGAGGCAAGAAAACAACAATCCATCCCCTGGAATTCATAGAATTGAAAGAAAACATGTAGCAGCCATTATCTCACTAGTCCTCCATTTAGTCAGATTTTCTTTTTCCACTATTTATACAATAGAATAATCTCCAGTTCAAATCTTACAAGAGTGTTCTAGCAAGATTACCTTTATTTGTTAACAAAGAGATGACCATACCTAAAGCAGAGAAATGTCCATCCATTCTTTGACGAGGCTCCCTCTTCTCTATTGAATTTGCAATTAAATTTTAATTAAAATTTTAATGAAATCTGAGATATAGAATGAGTAAAGATACTTAATATTTAATATTAAAAACACTAGTACAGAAAAACTTGGTGAGTTCTATTTTCTTTTCTCAAATATTGACAATAATATAACCTACTGTGTTTATCTTGCTACCTCATCCTTCAAGAATCTGAGAACTAAGTACTACAATTAATCACAGTAAATAACATTAGGCATTTCTTTAGCCTAATTGTTTTACCCTCTTTTTTATTACTTGCAATTTGATAGTTCTGATTCAAATTTTATTATATTTCTGTGTTTTGTGGTAAGCCAACTCACTGGAGTACTAAGGAACAGAAGAGAAAACATTTACTGAAAACATATAAGGTTCCATACAATTTTCATACTTTACTTAGTAAATACAAATAATGACCCTATGAGGTTTGTATTATTATTCCCATTTTACAGATAAGAAAACAGATTCAGATGGGTTTAATGAGTTTGAAAAGCAAATTAGAGCTAATTATCTGTGAATCCAGAGCTGGAATTTAAACTTGGATGTTTCTTACTACAAAGCCTATATTTTTTCTACTGTACCACAGCACTTTTTCTTTTTTTTTTTTGACTTTTTATTTATTTATTTTTAACATCTTTATTGGAGTATAATTGCTTTACAATGGTGTGTTAGTTTCTGCTTTATAAAAAAGTGAATCAGTTATACATATATATGGAATCTAAAAAAAAATGGTTCTGAAGAACCTAGGGGCAGGACAGGAATAAAGATGCAGATGTAGAGAATGGACTTGAGGACACAGTGAGGGGGAATGGTAAGCTGGGACGAAGTGAGAGAGTGCCATGGACATATATACACTACCAAATGTAAAATAGATAGCTAGTGGGAAGCAGCCACATAGCACAGGGAGATCAGCTCGGAGACCACAACACTTTTTCTTTCCACAGGAACTGCAGTTACTGCCAGAGGATTGATGAAGCATGTCTTTCCTGGTTGTGATTACGGTATTATTAGAGTAGACTGCTATTTCTCTCGCTCAAACACACACACACACACACACACACACACAAACACATGCCTAGACTCTAAAAGATGCAAGAGCAAAGACAAGATACAGGAAAAGCAAAACATTCACACAATTGGTTGTGAGCCTCTGCTTGACTTCTGCAACAATGACATTTTCGTTCACTCTTATATCAACCTAGGAAAGCTGCAGAAGGTCTAGGGTACCATGCAAAGCAGAGAGAAAGTGAGGGTCTTCCCCATCTATACCCTCTGAAATCAGAGCTGAAGGAGTAGAGAGCGGGATAAGATCAATTAATCAAAGGTTTCCCCAAAATTCTGGCATACGAGAAGACTGAAATCTTTTAAAATTTTCTCTATAATGTTGTGGATCTATCCAAAAAGAACAAAAACAGGAAAATTTCTCTCTCTACTGCTATACTGCCAAAACTGAATGGGAATATTAAAATCTGTGAGAGGGCAATCAGAATGGGTGAGTGTGCAAAATTAAACTGTAAATAAATAAATCTGAAATGTTATAGTAAGTGGATAAAGGACTATAAAATATAAATTTTCTACAAATGAAACTTCTCTATTATGGTCTCTTTTTAGGGACAGAAAAGGAAACCACATTCACATAGCTTCAGTTTTCTTTCACATTATTGAAAAGATACTGTAAGGTAGATATTAGAGCAACTTGCTAACTATGATAATGATTCAATCAAAGCAAATGCTATTAAACACAATGAAACGTTATAAATGATTATAATTAGAGAAGCACAATTTAAATAATCCATAAAAATTTTTTAAATGATAAAACTATTCTTATAGGATTTACAGCTCCATTTATTCCTCTTCTCTCCTAGCTGGTAAATTTGTCTAGCTACTTATTTATTAAAGTGCTTTAATCAAGGGAACTGCTCCATCATCACATTTCATTAAAGGGGGTCTTGAGCTGAGCACAACAGAAGGAGGTCATGATTGTGCTGCAGAGCTTCCCTACAATTAGGCACTCACTAAAATGAAATGACTCTATCACTGATTAAATAGATTTTTATAGTTAAATAGGCTTTACTTAAACTAGTAAAACTGACTGACAAAAATATGCTCTTCTGCCTTATTCAGCATTAGCAAGTCCCTGTTTCCATCTTGAAGTTTTCACCTATTTTTAAACATTTTTTTAAAATTCTGATAGGTTTTTTCCTATATGCAGAGCAATTATATATTTTTAAAGTACTCTATAAGGAAGGCTCAACTAATCATTTTTAGGGGCTCTTCTAAAAAGTAGGTCAAGACTACCCTTTCAGCTGCAAATGGAGAAGAGGGCACACTAAGTTCAAGTAAATTGATCAAGGTCCAATCATAAAAATAATTTATGAATGGATGTTTTTAAATTCCAGGATGTTATCAAAGAGTTTAAAAGAAAGCATTGTGTGAAATGAAGCTCTTTCATTATTCCTCTAATAAAGATGTTTAGCATGATGCCTCAGAACTAAGAAGCTGAAGATAGCCAGAAGGTGTGAAAATATGAGGAATTATAGGATTAATAATCAAATAAACCTTTAGCAACTACAAAGACCAGAACTAATATACAGTTCCCTCCTCAGGGCCATGGCCTGGTTCATAAGCCATGTACTTGCATGGCCTCTATATGTATTATACTCAGTTAATAGCTTTGTAAGTCAATTTACAGAATACATTACCTATAACTTAAATAGCTCTATCAATGTTGTCAACTTACACATACAACCAGAGATTATTTTTTGAAATTATTCTTATTACCAGAAATAATTAATAAAACAGTATACCATAAAGGATCTTAGAAAAGCAATGAAAGCTGTGCTCACCCATCTAGATATGAACTCTGCATTTCAGTATGTTTCTCAGTACACATCTCAGAGAAGTCTTGTTGATGATATCTGTAAGGAAAACAGCCTCTTAATTGATTCATCTCTGAAACCAGCCCCAATTCTTCTTTTAGAAATTAAAGCCAACAGAAAGCTATATAAGTTATTGACAAGGAGTATCGTCAACCCACTAATCCAGAGTGTTTAGTAATTCTTTAGTGCAGATTAAGACAACAGAAATTGGAAAGACAAGAAAAAGAATGAAAGACACATTTAAAAAAAGCAACTGAAAGTTTTTTAGATTATCCATTCATTTGTAACATGAATATCTATTGAGTGTCTCTTTTGTACTAAGCACCAGAGATACTATGGAGAGAGAAAAAAGGCATGGCCCCTGCTTTGGTGGGGCTTACCATTTATGCCAGAGAGATATTCTTTAATTCCACTTAATTGCTTTTGAAATTAGGAATACAGAAGAAAATATAATGAAGGCAAAATTTCACTCCTCTTTCTTCCCCTTTCTTGCTAGTCATCTGAATCCAGTGGGAGTGACCTCTGTCAGTTATTTAACTTTTTGTGCCCGTGTCCTTACAATAAAATGGAAGAAATAACTGCACCTGCCTTAAAAGGTTATTCTGAAGAGTAAATGAGTTAGTCAATATAAAACACAATGTAGAACAATGTGTGGCATATAGGAGGACTTAATAAATGTTAGCAACTTGCTATTATATTTATTATGACTTTTTTAAAAATTTCTCTGACATATCCTGAAGTGGTTAAGGCAAAAGTCACAAGAGATAGTAACTACCTCCATGTTACAAAGCCCGGGTAAATAAAGAGTTAGCTCATTTACAGAAACCCTGCATCAGGGGTCTTCACATGTGCAGGATAAGATAAGTTTTACCCACCACAGAACTGGGAAAATCTGTTCTGGATAACTGGTGGCACAAAACAGCCAAGGGTTATTTGCATAGGAGGCTGAGAAGTACTTGCAGGGGAAAAAAGGAACTCATCATCAGAAATGAGAATGCTGCCCCCACAAATTTGGTGCAAAGCTACTGAGCCAGAATAAGGATGGTGAGGTGATGGTGAGCACTGCAAATACCTCACTCAAATTGCTCATCAGTCCAGTCCCTGGACTTTTGCTCCAGTCTTACAATGGGATACACTAACAGAGGGAGTAAAACATAAACTTTCTTCCCCCCAGTTGGATCTCCATGAGAAAGTTCAAGGTGTCAGCAATATCAGTGTCAGCAGATTCCTCTAAGATGGGCACTATGGACAGTAGAGGGGCCCTTTGCAGACTTGACTGGTCCAAATGCTGCTTTTGGTTCTAGAGCCCACAGGAGCTCCTCCACAGCAAAACAATGCTGAAGATAACACCCACAGCAAGTACCCCCAGGGTGACCAAGAGCACTGGTTCCCAGAGGTCCTATGAAACATCCTCTTTAGGAAGCCCAATGCATTTGGGTCTAGACTTTCTGAAAAATAGGCATAGTTTATCCACAGAAATGCCAATTTGTATCTGTTACTTTGATGCTATTGTTACCCTCAATTTGTGTGGTTTAGGATATTCTAATTCTGTTCTTTAAAAAGCACTTTAGAATTTTTTAAATAGGTAAACATTTAAATATGTATTATTAAGGTGTTTTGATTCCTACTTAGAGTTTGGAAGCAGCAATATTTTTCTCATTTATTTTCAGTAGAGAATAAACCTTACTTCCTCTCCTGGGAAGTAAAAAAATCCTTTGTGTCGTTTTTACAGAATATAAGCTTTACAGTCATGAAGCATCATTTTTGGTACATTGATAATACTTTTAACTTGAGTTGTGGTTTACTAACTATAAGCACAAAAGATGTTGCTTTCTAATATTTGTCTCCAGGGTAAAATAAATTAATCCAGGAGATAGACTCCATCCTTGAGCAAGAGATAGCTACTTCCAGACTGGGGGAAATTTGAAAGTTAAAATTAGATACACTCAGTTCAGTGCCTAGCTTTTGGTCTCCTGCTAAACTGAGTGATTTGTAAGTAAGTGTTTTTAACAAACACGTTAAAACATGGTTCCAAGTGAGTGATCTCCTTCAAAAAAGTTCATATATTTGAGAACTAACCACTTATTCCAATAAACATTGTTGTTACCCAAACCTTTATTAGAATTCATTTTGGTAATTTTTAGTGGTAGTTTACAAACTATACAAAGTACCAGACTCATCAATATAAATTATATGGTCCATCTTGATCTTCAGTTTAACTATCAGATTTAGTTCAAATCCCTTCTGACCTCTTCAGAAGCATGGAACCCACCTAAGTAAGAATAACCTTCACTAAAGTTTTTCAGGAGAAAATTCCCTGAAAGACATAACTAATGAGACTTGCAGCAATGTGCTGAGTAATAATGAAATAGTTATAAGTGTTTGTAATCTCCTGATAAATTTTAAGAAGCAATATTCTCATTTGTACAAGATTAAAAATGTGCATTACAGGATACATGTAATTTACAAATTTCCATAAAAAACATGAGTCTTGGCAAGGCCAAAACAAAAATTTGTATTTTGGAGTTGGTCATTTTGAAAACTGTGGGCAAAAAATTTTAAAAGTTGGCAACTACTTTATATAAGCCCTTTGTAAAATATTTTTCTGAGATTAACTTTTGCAGTTGGGTGTTTTTTGGTAAAAAGAAAAAGTCAAACCAGTGACATACCACTAGCTCTACCCTCCTGTCCACAGCCCTCCTTGACTTCAGGTTTAGTATATTGGATCTTGTTACTGGGTTGTCTATGCATGGTGATCTGTGTACAGTCGGCCCTTTATATCCATAGTTCTGCATCTGTGGATTCAACTAACCTTGACTAAAATGTTTGAAAAAAATTCAAAGTTCAAAAAAGCAAAACTTGAATTTGCTGCATACCAGCAAATATTTACACAGCATTTACATTGCATTAGGTATTGTAAGTAATCTAGAGATGATTTAAAGTATACGGAGGGTGTGCCTAAGTTATATGCAAATACTGCACCGTTCGATATAAGGAACTTGAGCATCTGCAGAATTTGGTAATGGAGGGAGCCTCTGGAACCAATCCTCTGTGGTTACCAAGGGACAACTGTATAGAGAGAATTGTTATTTCCTAGGTAGCTTGAGTTAGTTTTTAAGTTTAAATGTTTTGTTTTACTTCTAAACGTCCTGATACAGATAGACCCAAGTAGGCTAAAAATCAAACTGACTACGGAAGTTATATTTTATCAGTGTATTAGATGAACTTTTCAATCACTCTTAATGGGAAAGTGATTCCCTCAACAATGTATGTACCAACCTGTGTCAGTAAGGAAATTCAGAAAGCCATATTTCTGATAAAAGGCATGTTTTCTTAGAGATGGGCCCATTCACAAAGAACCTGAATAGACGTTTTTCCAAAAAAGACATACGGATGGCCAACAGGTACAGGAAAAGATGCTCAACATCACTAATCATCAGGGATGTGCAAATCAAAACCACAATGAGCTATCAGTTCACACCTGTTAGGATGACCATTATTAAAAAAAAAAAAAAGAACAAGAGATGGCAAGTACTAGCAAGGATATGGAGAAAAGGGAACATTTATGCACTATTTGTGGGAGTGTAAATTGGTGCAGCCACTAGAGAAAATAGTATGGAGGTTCCTCAAAAAATAAAAAATAGAACTACCATATGATCCAGCAATTTCACTTCTGAGTATTTACCCAAAGAAAACAAAAACAGTAATTTGAAAAGATACCTGTACCCCAGTGTTCATTGCAGCATTATTTATGATAGCCAAGGCATGGACATAACTTAAATGTCCACCAGTGGATGAATGGATAAAGAAAAGAAATTATGACATATAGACATGTCACACACACATGCACACACACACACACACTGGAATATTATTCAGCCATTTTTAAAAAGAAGGAAATCCTGTCATTTGCAACAGCATGGATGAGCTTATAGGGTAATGCTAAGTAAAATGTCAGACAAAGAAAGATAAATACTATGTGATCTCACTTACATGTGGAATATAAAAAAAAAGCAAACTCACAGAAACAGAGTAGATTTGTGGTTGCCAGGGTCAGGAGAATGGGGGAAATGGATGAAGGTGTTCAAAGTGTACAAACTTCCAGTTATAAGATGAATAAGTTCTGATGATATAACTTAAAGCTTGGTGACTATAGTTAACAATACATATCGCATATTTGAAAGTTGCTAAGAGAGTAGATCTTAAAAGTTCTCATCACACACAAAAAAGTAACTATGTGAGGAGACGGATGCATTAACTAACCTTATTGTGTTAAACAGATCGCAAAATGCATGTATATCAAATCATCATGTTGTACACCTTAAACTTACACAATGTTATATGTCAATTATATCTCAATAAAGCTGAAGATAAAAAGAAAGGGGCTCATTCATCTATAATAAGGGAGAAATAATAACTTGGGCTTCTGCCACTGTCTTTGGATCAGACTGTCTGACCCAGAGGTCTGATGCATAATAGCTTTATTACAAACAGCAAACTCACCACCGTTTGCCCATGAAAGTCAGTGGATTCTGGCTGCACACATGAAAGCAGAGGATGAGCAATCTACTATTGACATATAGAAGATGTATGTGAATGCAGCCCCCTGATGATCAAGAAGAAAGCAGGAGCTGGAAGACTACCAAAAGCAAACAGCTTTCCTTCTCTCTGCAGGCATATATGCAAAATAAATCATTCCTGAGATGGTGATTAATGTTTTATATTCTTCTACTTCCCCTTCCAAAAGAATTAAATTAACATACATCTAGTTATTTATGAGACTGAGCTCTTACTACCTTCTCAAATGCTAGTTTGCTATTTATGAATACGGTTAGCTGCTGTGCTTTTTACATCTCTTTAATGGCCTTGATAATGGTGAAGACATAAGACGTTTTGTGTTTTCTCCATTTAGTGGGCTTTATTTATCTTAGATGTCCCTGAGATTGGGGGGGGGCAGTGATCCGACAAACAGACCCATTCCTGTGCTCCCCACTCTTTCCCTCCCAATGGCTGGTGGGGGTGTAGTCCCTACTGCTTTTAATAGAGCAGTCCCATGTGAACTGTGCTGTTTGTCAGCTGACATACTGATCTGGAGTGAAACTTATAAGATCTAGAGTAGAATGTTATTGGCTATTCTGTCTCATGTCTTTATGTAGCTTTATACACTGTCATTTTACCTACTTGATATTGGTACTAAATCATAATCACTTCCAGATTGGACCCTGTTACATATTTCTAACATAAAATGGTGATATGTAGATGTCCTCAGTAACTTAGTAAGTTATCACCAAGCCTTATTCCTTGGCTCTGTTTTGAGCATTTGAGGTAATGATGTAAATGATGTTTAAAACAAAAACAAAACCCATGAGAATCAGGCAAAGTCCCAGTTCCCCTCCTTATTATCTGAGTGATCTGGTCAAGATTTTTAATCTCTCTAAATCTCAGTTTCCTCATCTGTAAAATAATTAATTATCTGCCTCATAGTGTGGTTGTGTGGATGAATCAAGTTCACACAGTTAAAACACCTAACATAATAAACACTTAACAAAAGGTAGCCACGATTAAATATTTTTAATTTCACAACTACTGATATATCAATAAATTGACAAATTCTATAAAACTAATCTTACAATTTACTAAGATATTGATAAATTAGTAAGCTCTATAACTTTAATTCATTATATTATAAATTATATATGAATTCATTATATACTTACTCAACAGTCACCTAACTCAGGCAAAAAAATAATCAAATTGCTTTTTTCTTAAATGGGCTTTTAGAAGATTGCTGGCAATAGGCATAATGTAGCAGAGAATAGAAATAGTTAAGAACAGAAAGTAACCCAGAGATATGTCTAGGTATTATCAACACATGAATCCCACAAATGCTCAGTTTTATAAAAATCAACCATGACTTAGAATCCATTTTGGTGGCAGTACATATACAGCAATTGTAAACAGGAGGTAAAACTTCTAATTCCAGAATATGAGTTTGCTTCTGTACTGTCTTAAGACATACTTTTATATTTTCAGGTACCAGATTTCAATGATATTTGGTTTTACAGGTTTTCTTATTTTTAATCTTTCTCTAATGCTGAGATTTTTATATAATATTATAAATAAATATTATATAATTATGATAATCTGATAATCAGAACATATTGAAGACTTTGTCAATCTAATAAATGCATCCTAGGTAATTTTCATGAATGTATTTTTCAAAATTATGAAAAATAATAAGCCTTGTACAAATAAATGAAGCAGTCGGTATGTTGATATTTCAGTTTCCTCTGCTAGCATATTTTCAGGGTTTCCTGAGCAGGAAGATACAAACTGCTTTATCCTTCTGGAAAAAGTTTCTTTTATTGGGATATTTTTCCTTCAATTTACACAGCAACTTAGGCAGCTAAAAATATAAGACCACAGACTTGAATTTAAAGAATGACAGCTTAGTAACAAGACAGACTGAAATGATTCTTGGGAAGATGGGATAGTTCTCCTGGTTTGAATGAAGGATAAAGATTCTTCTAAATCAAATTCCATTCCAGGAAGAGGACAAGGTCTTGCCCACCTAGCAAGTGTACATCTTTGACTTTGGTGAAGAACAGTAGACACTGATACTCAGACACTAGACATTATCAGAGATGGGGGACTCAGGGAAATCATAGTTGCATGGATTAAGAAGAGGGTGAGATAAGAGAGGCAGGGAAGAGCAAAGTGGGCACTCAATGATTCTATTCTTTGAAGTTTCATAAAAAGTTTGTCTCTATCTCAGGAATACATGTAAACTGCTATGAAACATGATCTGTGATCAATGTTTCAATGTATAAACTAAGATGTGTGTTCTCATATCTAGGGTCTAATCGGCATGGAATAATTTTGCACTCACAGTAAGACAAGCGATGTGCCCTGACACAAAACCCACAGATCTGGGCAAGCATGGACAAAAGCTTTGAGGATGGCAGGATCTGGGAAGGCAGGGCCTGGTGGCCAAGGGATCATGCAATCTCAAGCACAATCGGGGTAATTAATAAGTACTCAATTTCCAAGGAGTATGAAATGTGCCAACAGGTGGGTGAAAACCAGCAATAAGAGAATCCAGGGATAGTGATATTCTAAAACCCAAATTGGCAGTAGGCATCAGGGAGGGCTGCTGGATGTTAGGAGCTGGCCTCCATACCCAGGAAGGAAGCAAGGCTTCCAGGCTTTAAAAGGTGTTTGGGAAAGATGCAGGATTTTAGTATAAAATGTGAAAGGGTGATCAACACAGAAGCCCAAAATTGTAAACTGAGGCCTCTAGAGTGATCCTGGATTCAGGAAATCAAGTGCAACAAACCTATTTATTCTCTGCAGAGGGAAGTGTGATGTAAGAGCCATGAGAGAGCCCTAGTAATCAGAGAAAGAAGATGTTCCAGATGAATTTGGCAGCAAGAATGTCTCAGTGACTGTATCTTCCATCAATTCAGTAAAAAGGGTGGTTCAATGCAAAGACCCAGCCAAACTGAAATCGATAGATTGGAACTCTTTAAATTCTTTCCTAATTACATGTCTTTATCAAGGAACCAGGATATGGCCTATCTGGGAAGGTAGGCATGGTATCTAGGGGTTGAGCAATCTGAGGCAAATGGGGTAAATAATAATCTGAAATGCCAAAGTCCTGTAAGTGGCGAGATCAGTAAGCTCACCTGTGAAGAAACTGAAGCAGGCAGAGGCAGGGAGATTGAGATGTGAGCCAATGTAGATGGTGTGACAATGACATAGAGACACTGTGTGCAGACACACTGAGGAATATTTTACATCAGCGAAGAATACTGGATGCAACAGTGTCTTTGTGTTAAGTTGGGAAGAGAAAACACAAAGGATGCTGAGTTTCTGAAAGAAACACAGAGCTTCAGAACTTCGATTGTTCTTAAAATAAGTCAGAGCAGACCTCTGAGATGAATATGTGGATATAGCATGAATACATTCTCAGAAGTTTGTTTAAGAGCTGTGACATGCAGATATTGTCCTTTCCCTTCTAAGAGCATCTTAGCTAACCCTCCAAAGACTGCTTCTTGGTACACTCAGCCTATCACCTCCCCATCTTACAGAAAAATTGGAGCTTTACCACATTCTCAAGGTCTCCTTCATATGACACCTGTGTGTGTGTGTGTGTGTGTGTGTGCATGTGTGTAAAGCTGGAGAGAAAGAAAAGGTCTGGGTGAATTGAAGACTGCCACTGTACATAGCATTTTGTCTTCCATAATTTTTGGCAATTCATTAATCCTATTTACAGAACCAAGCTTGTGTATTGATAGTTTTATGTCAATATTAACAATCAGAGCAACAAAACCATGCCTGAGGGGGGAAATGAAATCAAAGTGGGCACCAGCACAGAAGCTGCTGGGAAGGAAGAGAACTTCATTGTATTTCAATGGAGTACTTAGCTTATTTTCCACTTCTAATTAAAGCACTGAGAAAGAAGGGCAATTTTTTTTCCAAATTGCTGAGCCCTCATAACCAATAAGGCCATGTTGATCACCACTTGAGAAGACAGAAAAGCATTCAAAATTCAATGCTTTTTTTTCAACTTAAATGTGTCTCTTTGTCCAATGGCATCTTTATTTTTATCTACACTGATATTTATCTTTGATATATTATGTCCTCCCTTAAAAATACAAATATTATGAGTTACATCATTATCACTGTGTTATTGACCATCAAGAGTTTATTCAAGTTCATCTGCTTATAGAGGCCATTTTTTCTGTAGAATATACAGTCTGTCACCAAAATTTGTTAAAAAATAAGATTTGGGGGGCTTCCCTGGTGGCGCAGTGGTTGAGAGTCCACCTGCCGATTCAGGGGACATGGGTTCGTGCCCCGGTCCGGGAGGATCCCACATGCCACAGAGCAGCTGGGCCCGTGAGCCATGGCCGCTGAGCCTGTGTGTCCGGAGCCTGTGCTCTGCAACGGGAGAGGCCACAGCAGTGAGAGGCCCCCGTACCACAAAAAAAATAAATAAATAAAATAAATAAATAAATAAGATTTGGACAAATGTAACAAAGAGGGTAACAAGTAAAGTTTAGAAAAAGAAGAGTTTATTTATTTTAAGGTGAAATATTAAGGGAGATGAGAAAAACAATGAATGAAGTGATGATATACCAGAAGGTTCTATAGTCTTTTAATTTAAAATAAACAAATATGCATTTAGTCATAGCATAATCTGGAATGAGAAGAGGATATTAGGAGAGAAACTGAAGCTAATACTATGCACTCCTTTTAAAGAAATTGGAGGAAGTTTGAAATGATTACTGAAATATACCCAGTCTACATAACAGATACTACATAGCAGATATCAGATCAGGATCCCTGTATTTCCTGGGATTGGAGGCAAAGTCTTCAATAACACCTTCAGAGAGAAAAATCAAAATGAAAATATACCAGAAAAGGTATATAAGAACTTAATTCACACTAATGTGTAAAGACAAGAAATGAATAAGCAGAGATTAAAGGAATGAATAATTAGGGCAGAAGCCCTATGAAGAGCAAGAAAAGGAGTATTTCTACATCAAGGCAAATCTCACCTACTTTATCATCTTGTCCTGGTCTGGCCCAGATGACCTGGAACTCAGGGCCCTTAATTAGGAGCAATTTTCAATAAAGGTGGACACATTTGGCAATAACTGGATTACATAAATGCAAATAAGTCATGTTATTTCTGCCCACATGTTTATTATTCATTGTCACTTATACAGGAACAAGGATAAAATCCATTTCTGACATGAAAATGTATTTTGTTTACTTTACTTTTTAGTCAATACCTCTCACTGTAAAGTTCCAAATAGGAAGTCTAGCTTGAGTAATTACTGGGCTGGAATTTATAGCCATGCAGAACTTGAATGTGCAGCAATCACATTTTTAATATGCAATTTTAATGTCAAGAGAATTTTATGATGGTTTCTCAAAGCAGTGTACGTTAGAATTGCCTCATGGGCACAAAGGTAAATTAGATTAAACAAACAAACAAAAAAATCAGTGGAGAAATAGAATGCAAGTAAATATAGAAAATATGACTTGTGAAAGTATTAATCTTTTTTTTTTCCAAGATGCCTGACAACAGTTTTTCTTGTTGGAATAATTGGCCAAGGAATTTGTAAGATGATAGATTTTATTTTAAGCCAACAAGTGCTTAGAACTATATGAAATTTCATAATAGTTCCCTTTTTGTTGGTATACAGAAGCAACAGAATCAATATTGGCCTTTATTTCTTTAGCTTATCCTGAGGAATTCTTTCACTCGAGTCTTTTTGCTGCAGAAGGATTGGACAGAATTAGTTAGCAGTGGGTCACAGATTCCACTCAATCATTTTACCAATGGGTATTGACTGGGATGATGCCTAGATTGCTGTATCCTTTCCTTTGACAGGTTACACCATGACAAGCATGTGTGAGATTCAGATCATTCTGATTTCTGGCTACAAGTACAGCGATCTAGCCTAGCTGTGTAAAGACTCAATTCTAGCAGACAATTCTTAGGAGGTGCTAAGGATTCAAGTTCTCTGCTATGTGTGAGTTCTACAAATCCTGAGGACATTTAGAGACTCTTGTTACTCAAATTTATTGATCTCTTTTTTTAATGTAAGATATGCCTCTTGATTGGAAAGGAGAAATTTAGTCCACCAAAGAGGAATGAAATAAAGAGTGGTCCACTGATGATATATTAAGTCCCCATTCAGATGAAATGCTCCATTGACCTGAGGAGCTCAGAGGCAATATGGTTGGTTAGCATATGAAAAAGGACAATCATATTAGCAGTGTCACCTCAGGTCAAGTCTTCTGACGAAAGAGTGTTTGAAAAAAAAATAGCTTTATTTATGAAACTAGAAAATTTACTTTCCATTTTTAATCCCCAGCTTCCTTATCTGGAAAATGCAAGTAATGATAGGGATGTGAGGCTTAGAAAAATTCTGATCAATGGTACTTACATATATGAGAATCAACACAAATGCAACACAGGTAGTGACAAAAAGGGAAAAAATTAGGTAAAATGTTACAAGGCAATAAAAAGTATGAATCCAGAGACTTAATAATAGCATTAAAATATAGAACTAGTGGTTAAAGAGAATTGAAAAAGTCTGAAAATGCATATTTTCATGGTAGAATGAAATTTTCTTTATTTCTGACCTCAAGCCCAGGCTCATAAATATACATTAGGTACATGGTACTAGAAAACTAAGTAGCATAAACTCATGTGGCAGAGCCAAGGACAAAATCAGGATAATGTATCACTCATCTGTTTCCCCAACTACAAGAATAGAGGCCAATAAATCAAACACTCAACAAATATTGAATACTCACTCTGTGTTCAGCAGTGTAAATTAGCAGATCACTACGTGCTCTAATTTTAACTCATATTCTACTGGGAGACAAATAAGATAATTTTGTTGTTGACTTTGGATAAATTTATATAGTTATACCTACAGGGAGAATAAAATCAGAAATTCTATTTTTCAGCCCACATCTGATGTGATTTAACATATGTGCTGTCTCTTTCATTTGGAATCCCAGTGTTATACAGTGTGTCTTAATACCATATGGTGTGTGAAAAGAAAGCATCTATGTTTTAGTAATCTATTCAATAAAGAAAAGTCCATTTATGGCTCAAAGACAAATCTAACACTGGACTGCAGTATGTTGGTTTTTACCTTTGCTATGACAATTACTCTTCATTAGGAAAAGGAAAGAAAAATTCAAAAAATTCTCTTGCTGAATTATAAATAAGAATAATTCATTTTCAATTATGTTCTTTTTGAACACAGTGGTTTATAGAAAGAACAAGAAGTATCCACTTGGCTTACATTAGTTATTGGTAAAATTAAATATATCCATTTTAAAGTAGATTTTCCCATGATATTCATCAGGAACAATGCCAAGTCTTCCTGCTAAGTGGTCATCAAGATTGTAAGACTGAAAAAGAAGAAAAATTATCTGCAGCATGAAATAATCGTTCTTAAAATGCAAAAGTTGAAACTAATTTCTTAGAATGTTATGAAGACACAGCAAAATTGGAGAATATACTTCTGTGTTAAACAAAAGCAAAAATTAACAGTTAGTTGTTTGAATGAATGTGTCCAGTGAGATATTCTTAATAGAGAGAAAGGAAGGCAGTTTAGAAGAAGAAAAAAAGTCTCCTTTGCAGATTTGAGCATGCTTCAGTCAACTAAAGAGGAAAGAAGAATTTCAAAAGTGACCCTAGGATGAATGTTTAAATTTAATATCTCACCCTTCCTTCAGCTTCTTATTTACCTACATTTAAACCAGCTTTCTCCAATTGGAATAAAGCTACATATTGAGGAATTTACAGAAAATATAAACACAAAACCCATTTTTCTTTAGAAATATTTGGGAAAAACTAGGGACAAAATAGGATTTTGATCATTACAAACAGAACCCAGCTTAAGTTAAACTTCAACCCAGGCAAACCATAGAGAAATACAATAAAGTAGAAAAATAAACCAGATATCCAACTTGGCCCTCACTATGTACAAGTCTTTATTCAAATCTTACCTTCCTAGAGGACAATGGTGACCACGAATTTAATACTGTATCTTGCCCCCTTCTTGGTATCTCAGTCACTTTATGCTAATGTTCTCTATTTTCTTTCTTCCATAGCATTTGTGAATTGAGACCATCTGCATCCAAAGAGCTTACCCATGAGGACTGAGACCTGAGACCCCAATACAAACATTACACAGGACATTTCTGCCCCAAAAGATAGGCTGTAATCCAATAATTAAGTTTGCTCTTTGCTTCAGGAACTGCATACTGATAAAGTCAGACAATTTACTCATATTGAAAATTATCTCTCCTATTAGGCAATAGATTGTTCACCTTTATCAAACACAGGTTTACTTTCCAAGAATCTCTCCACCAATCCTATTATATTGCAAACTCTGGAGTCCCTCCCATCAAGCCTCTTAGATAGCCTCAGCCACCAGAGGGAAGACAGAAGAAGAACTACAATCCTGCAGCCTGTGGAACAAAAACCACATTCATAGAAAGATAAACAAGATGAAAAGGAGGAGGGCTATGTACCAGATGAAAGAACAAGATAAAACCCAGAAAAACAACTAAATGAAGTGGAGACAGGCAACCTTCCAGAAAAAGAATTCAGAATAATCATAGTGAAGATAATCGAGGAACTTGGGAAAAGAACGGAGGCAAAGATTGAGAAGATGCAAGAAATGTTTAACAAAGACCTAGAAGAATTAAAGAACAAACAAACAAAGATGAACAATACAATAACTGAAATGAAAACTACACTACAAGGAATCAATGGCAGAATAACTGAGTCAGAAGAATGGAAAAGTGATCTGGAAGACACAATGGTGGAATTCACTGCTGCAGAACAGAATAAAGAAAAAAGAATGAAAAGAAATGAAGACAGCCTAAGAGACCGATGGGACAACATTAAACGCAACAACATTTGCATTATAGGGGTCCCAGAAGGAGAAGAGAGAGAGAAAGGACCAGAGAAAATATTTGAAGAGATTATAGTCAAAAACTTCCCTAACATGGGAAAGGAAATAGCCACCCAAGTCCAGGAAGTGCAGTGGGTCCCATACAGGATAAACCCAAGGAGAAACACAATGACACACATAGTAATCAAATTGACAAAAATTAAAGACAAAGAAAAATTATTGAAAGCAGCAAGGGAAAAATGACAAATAACATACAAGGGAACTCCCATAAGGTTAACAGCTGATTTCTCAGCAGAAACTCTAGAAGCCAGAAGGGAGTGGCATGATATACTTAAACTGATGAAAGGGAAGAACCTACAACCAATATTACTCTAACCAGCAAGGATCTCATTCAGATTTGATGGAGAAATCAAAAGCTTTACAGACAAGTAAAGGCTAAGAGAATTCAACACCACCAAACCAGCTCTACAACAAATGCTAAAGGAACTGCTCTAAGTGGGAAACACAAGAGAAGAAAAGGACCTACAAAAACAAACCCAAAACAATTAAGAAAATGGTCATAGGAGCATGCATATTGATAATTACCTTAAACATGAATGGATTAAATGCTCCAACCAAAAGACACAGGATTCCTGAATGGATACAAAAACAAGATCCCTACATATGCTGTCTACAAGAGACCCAGTTCAGACCTAGGGAAACATACAGACTGAAAGTGAGGGGATGGAAAAGGATATTCCATGCAAATGGAAATCAAAAGAAAGCTGGAGTAGCTATACTCATATCAGATAAAATAGATTTTAAAATAAAGAATGCTACAAGAGACAAGGAAGGACACTACATAATGGTCAAGGGATCAATTAAAGAAGAAGATATAACAATTATAAATATATATGCACCCAACAGAGGAGCACCTCAATGCATAAGGCAACTGAAAACAGCTATAAAAGGGGAAATAGACAGTAACACAGTAATAGTGGGGGACTTTAACACCTCACTTACACCAATGGACAGATCATCCAGAATGAAAATAAATAAGGAAACAGAAGCTTTAAATGACACAATAGACCAGATAGATTTAGTTGATATTTATAGGACATTCCATCCAAAAACAGCAGATTACACTTTCTTCTCAAGTGCACACAGAACATTCTCCAGGATAGATCACATCTTGGGTCACAAATCAAGCCTCACTAAATTTAAGAAAATTGAAATCATATCAAGCATCTTTTCAGACCACAACACTCTTAGATTAGAAATGAATTACAGGGAAAAAAACGTAAAAAACACAAACACATGGAGGCTAAGCAATACGTTACTAAATAACCAAGACATCACTGAAGAAATCTAAGACGAAATAAAAAAATACCTAGAGACAAATGACAATGAAAACACGATGATCCAAAACCTATGGGATGCAGCAAAACCAATTCTAAGAGGGAAGTTCACAGCTATAGAAACCTACTTCAAGAAACAAGAAAATCTCAAGTAAACAATCTAACCTTACACCTAAAGGAACTAGAGAAAGAAGAACAAACAAAACCCAAAGTTAGCAGAAGGAAAGAAATCATAAAGATCAGAGCAGAAATAAATGAAATAGATACAAAGAAAAAAATAACAAAGATCAATAAAACTAAAAGCTGGTTCTTTGAGAAGATAAACAAAATTGATAAAGCATTAGCCAGACTCATCAGGAAAAAGAGGGAGAGGACTCAAATCAATACAATTAGAAATGAAAAAGGAGAAGTTACAACAGACACCACAGAAATACAAAGCATCCTAAAAGACTACTACAAGAAACTCTATGCCAATAAAATGGACAACCTGGAAGAAATGGACAAATTCTTAGAAAGGTATAACCTTCCAAGACTGAACAAGAAAGAAATAGAAAATATGAATAGACCAATCACAAGTAATGAAATTGAAACTGTGATTAAAAATCTTCCAAAAAACAAAAGTCCAGGACCAGATGGCTTCAGAGGTGAATTCTATCAAACATTTAGAGAAGAGCTAACACCCATCCTTCTCAAACTCTTCCAAAAATTTGCAGAGGAAGGAACACTCCCAAACTCATTCTATGAGGCCACCATCATCCTGATACAAAAAGCAGACAAAGATATGACAAAAAAAGAAAACTACAGACCAATATCACTGATGAATATAGATGCAAAAATCCTCAAAAAAAACCACTACAAAACAGAATCCAACAACACATTAAAAGGATCATACACCATGATCAAGTGGGATTTATCCCAGGGATGCAAGGATTCTTCAACATATACAAATCAATCAAGGTAATACACCATATTAAAAAATTCAAGAAGAAACACAATATGATATTCTCAATAGATGCAGAAAAAGCTTTTCACAAAATTCAACACCCATTTATGAAAAAAAACGCTCCAGAAAGTGGGCAAAGAGGGAACCTACCTCAACATAATAAAGGCCATATATGACAAACCCAGAGCAAACATCATTCTCAATGGTGAAAAACTGAGAGCATTTTCTCTAAGATCAGGAACGAGAAAAGGATGTCCACTCTCACCACTATTATTCAACATAGTTTTGGAAGTCCTAGCCATGGCAATCAGAGAAGAAAAAGAAATAAAGGAATACAAATTGGAATAGAAGAAGTAAAACAGTCACTGTTTGCAGATGACACGATACTATACATAGAGAATCCTAAAAATTCCACCAGAAAACTACTAGCGCTAATCAATGAATTTGGTAAAGTTGCAGGATACAAAATTAGTGCACAGAAATCTCTTGCATTCCTATACACTAATGATGAAAATTTTGAAAGAGAAATGGAAACACTCCCATTCACCATTGCAAGAAAAAGAATAAAATACCTGGGAATAAACCTACCTAGGGAAACAAAAGACCTGTATGCAGAAAACTATAAGACACTGATGAAAGAAATTAAAGATGATACCAGCAGATGGAGAGATATACCATGTTCTTGGATTGGAAGAATCAACATTGTGAAAATGACTCTACTACCCAAAGCAATCTAAAGATTCAATGCAATCTCTATCAAATTACCAATGGCATTTTTACAGAACTAGAACAAATCATCTAAAAATTTGTATGGAGACACAAAAGACCCCGAATAGCGAAAGCAGTCTTGAGAAGAAAACACGGAGCTGGAGGAATCAGACTCCCTGACTTCAGACTATACTACAAAGCTACAGTAATCAAGACAATATGGTACTGGCACAAAAACAGAAACATAGATCAATGGAACAAGACAGAAAACCCAGAGGTAAACCCATGCAGTCGTGGTCAACTAATCTATGACAAAGGAGGCAATGATATACAATGGAGAAAAGACAGTTTCTTCAGTAAGTGGTGCTGGGAAAACTGGACAGCTACATGTAAAAGAATGAAATTAGAAGACTCCCTAACACCATACACAAAAATAAACTCAAAATGGATTCGAGACCTAAATGTAAGACCGGACACTATAAAGCTCTTAGAGGAAAACATAGGAAGAACACTCTTTGACATAAATCACAGCAAGATCTTTTTTGATCCACCTCCTAGAGTAATGGAAATAAAAAGAAAAGTAAGCAAATGGGACCTAATGAAAGTTCAATGCTTTTGCACAGAAAAGGAAACCATAAACAAGATGAAAAGACAACCCTCAGAATGGGAGAAAATATTCGCAAACGAATCAAGGGACAAAGTATTAATCTCCAAAGTATATAAACAGCTCATGCAGCTCAATATTAAAGAAACAAACAACCCAATCCAAAAATGGGCAGAAGACCTAAAGAGACATTTCTCCAAAGAAGACATACAGATGGACAAGAAGCACATGAGAAGCTGCTCAACATCACTAATTATTAGAGAAATGCATATCAAAACTACAATGAGGTATCACCTCACACCAGTTAGCATGGGCATCATCAGAAAATCTACAAACAATAAATGCTGGAGAGGGTGTGGAGAAAAGGAAACCCTCTTGCACTGTTGGTGGGAATGTAAATTGATACAGCCACTATGGAGAACAGTATGGAGGTTCCTTAAAAAACTAAAAATAGAATTACCATATGATCTAGCAATCCCACTACTGGGCATATACCCAGAGAAAAGCATAGTTCAAAAAGACACATGCACCCCAATGTTCATTGCAGCACTATTTACAATAGCCAGGACATGGAACCAACCTAAATGCCCATTGACAGCCGAATGGATAAAGAAGATGTGGTACATATATACAATGGAATATTGCTCAACAATAAAAAGGAACGAAATTAAGTCATTTGTTGAGACGTGGATGGATCTAGAGACTGTCATACAGAGTGAAGTAAGTCAGAAAGAGAAAAATAAATATCGTATATTAATGCATGTATGTGGAACCTAGGAAAATGGTACAGATGAACCGGTTTGCAGGGCAGAAGTTGAGACACAGATGCAGAGAACTAACGTATGAACACTAAGAGGGGAGAGTGGTGGTGGGGGGTCATGGTGGATGAATTGGGAGATTGAGATTGACATATATACACTAATATGTATAAAATGGATAACTAATAAGAACCTGCTGTATAAAAAAATAAATAAAATAAAGTTCAAAAAAAATTTCCCAGTAGCACTTTTTATAGAAATAGAAAAACAATTCTAAAATTCATATGGAAACATAAAGGATACTGAATAGCTACAACAATCTTGAGAAAGAATAAAGTTGTAGTCATCACGCTTCCTGATTTCAAAATATATTACAAAGCTACAGTAATTAAAAGAGCACAGTGCTGCCAAAAAGACATACTGTATGGAACAGAATAGAGAGCCTAGAAATAAAACCATGCTTATACAGTCAACTGATTTTCAATAAGGGTGCCAAAAATACACAATAGGGAAAAGATAATCTCTTCAACAAATGGTGTTAGGAAAACTGAATATTCACATGCAGAAAATGAAATTAAACCCTTATCTAGTTAGAAATATATATATATATATAAAGGCCAATTAAAGTTAAAAAAAAAACCTACACCATACATGAAAATCAACTCAAAATGGATTAACTTTCAGTAAGACCTGAAACTGTAAAACTTCTAGAAGAAAATGCAAGAAGCTTCATAACATTGGTCTTGGCAATGATTTCATGGATGTGACACCAAAAGCTCAGGCACCAAGAGAAAAAACAAAGTGGGATTAAAAAGCTTCTGTAGGGCAATAACAACAACAAAGAACAATCAACAGAGTGAAAAGGTAATCTATGGAATGGTAGAATATATTTTCATATCATATATCTGATAAGGGATTAAGTTCTAAAGTATATAAAGAACTCCTACTACTCAATAGTAAAACAAACAAAAAATAAAAAATTAATAACCTTCTAAATGGACAAAGGACTTGAATAGACATTTCTCCAAAAAAGATAAAACAGTATACGAAAAGATGTTCAATGTCACTAATCATCAGGGAAATAGAAATTAAAACCACAATGAGATACCACCTCATACCTGTCAGGATGGCTATTATCAAAAATAAAACAAGTGTTGGCAAGGATGTAGAGAAAATAGTGCTTGCATGCTATTAGTCAGAATAAAAAAATGATACAGCCATTATGGCAAACAGTATGGAGGCTTCTCCAAAAATTATAAATAGAACTATCATATGAGCCAGCAATCTCACTTCTGGGTGTTTATCCAAAATAATTGAAATCAGGATCCCAAAGAGATATTAGGACCCCTGTGTTCATTACAGCACTATTCATAATAGTCAATATGTGTAAATAATCTAAATGTCCATCAACAGATGAATGAATAAAGAAAATTTGGTATATGAATACAATGGAAAATCATTCAGCCTTAACAAAGAAGGAAGTTCTGCAATATGCAACAACATGGATGAAACTTGAGGATGTTATGCTAAGTGAAGTAAGACAGTAAACAGAACTGCAAATACTGTACGATTCCACTTGGAGGTATATAAAACAGTCATATTCATAGAAGCAAAGTAGAACAGTGGTTACCAGGATCTGGGGGGAGGGAGAAATAGGTAGTTGCCATTCAGTAGGTGTAAAGTTTCAGTCATGCAGGATGAATAAGTTCTAGAGATCTTCTGTACAATATTGTGCCTATAATTAACAATATTGTACACTTAAAATTTTGTTAAGAGGGTGTTTTTCAAGTTTGTGTTCTTACTACAATAAAATTAAGTTAAATTAAACTTAATTTAAAAAAAAAGAATGAATGGATTGCCCACCTATGGCACTGTGCTTCAGAGAGATGTCAAAAATACATAGGTGATATTTCCCTGGCCCTGTAAAACTTACCATCTACTTATAATAGTAACCTGGACAGTGCTTAAAGGGCACCAGGTATTATTCTAAATATATCAACTCACTTAAAACTCACAATGACTCTATAAAGAGGGTGATACTAAAAACATTTATTAACAGGTAAAACATCATGTCCTGTGAGGATAGATGCTGGGCATAGTGCTAGGGCAGGATCCTGGAGGCTCCCCAATAGAGCAAACAAGCCCTTGCAGAACCACTGGGAAAAGCAAGGTTGCACTGAGGCAGTGGGGAGAAAGGGAGGCTTTCAGGGGCTTGAGGCTGCAGCTAATTCCAGTCAGTGTGGAAGCATTTCAGTGTTTTAACAAATGGTACACAGGTAGATATCAGATGAATATCAGCCCTTGAAATTGGCAATATTATCATCCCCATTCCATAGATGAAGAAATGAGGCCCCAGAGACTTGTCCAAAGTCACAGAGCCAATGAGCAGAGGAGGTAATATTTGAACTTAGGCAGTCTAACACCAGATCATGTTCTCCTGACTGCTATGCTTTACTGCCTCATATTTACAAAGAAAATAAATAGCTTTAAAAACAGTGAATGTTTATCCAGCAACTAATGAATTTCAGGCACTGTGGAAGGCAAGATGTAGAGGGATTCAAACATAAATTAAGTAAAATTTCAGAAAAGGTAATGGCTCCAGCAAGAAGTGCTATAACTCAGGAAAGACTGTAACTAAGAGATGGAGATTTTTCTTCAATAACCTGAAGGTGAAAATGTACTGTTCACACATATTATCTGAATAATTGCACCAATTTTCCATTATGTTGTATCAGAAGACAGTAGTTTGGAAACAGAAACTTGTAAAGTTTCCAGGAACATCCCCAGGGATGCAACAGCAGTAGTTCCAACTGCACCTTGGCCAATTCTCTTTTCTTTTTGGAAGTAGATGATTTGCCATGATTGGCGGCAATTGCTAATGACAACAGGGAAAAACTGAATCGGTCATGCCAGGAACTCTCCTAAATCCATAGTGGAGGAAAACAGATAAAACACTTTTCCCTCATTTTGTCCAGTCCCTAATCTTCCCCACCATGGCACTCTTCCTGGTGCTGTCTCCAACCACCTGGTACTGTTCCACCGCAGAGCATATCCCAGGATTTGTGTTCAAGGCTCTTGTAAACAATGTTCACTAAAATGGATCAGTATCACCATCTGAAAAGAAAATGTGGCCATTGCTTTCCATTGCTAGATTAACTTTTTGTTATAGTGAAATGGCAATTTGGGTTTACCATACCTCCCTTCAAACACTTTTAAGGTGATGACAGACTTAAGGTGCTAATGACACTGACTTTCTTCCAATTAAAAGAGATGAAAAACTACATATGTGATTTCTTTTAGTAGTCCCATGACATCTTCAATAGAATATCATTATAGTCAAAAGTTATAAAAGTTTACATAAATATTTGTGTTCCTCAAATAGTAAATGACACAAAAATCAGATGAATGATAACTTCAATACCATGAGCAATTTGATCAACAAGTAGTAAACTGGAAAACAATACCAACTGGAACTGAGAAACTAAATCCCATAACGCTTGCTTTCATTTCAAAAGTTCTCCAGGTGGCTGGTAGCCAATTTGCCACATGAAAAAACCCTGACACTTACTGGAAAACAGACCCCAACTATTAAAAAAAAAGGGACACTCAGTACAGAATAGACAATGTTGTGCTAAAAGGCTGTGTTATTTTGCCAGAAAAGAATTCAATCTGTGCGTGAAATACCTCTTCCCATGTCTTTTGATCTGATGTAGCACTTGTCCAAATGGATGGGCTCCCTAAAGGGAAAACCCATTTCAAACACTGAGGAGCTCGAACAAATGCTAAGCACTCAACCTCAGGCTTAAATATCCCACATGGTCTCTTGCTGGTAACATGAGAACAAAATCAGTGTTTCAGTCAGAAAGCAGCTTTCCTGGCTTTTCTATTCTGTTCTATTTGTGCATTGATATGAAGATCAGAGTCATCGACTTGAATGTGATTTAGAATCTCGATGCAAACAATGAGACATTAAACACTTTCTGGCCCTCTAAAATTTGTATTCAGACTCTTCTCTTTTCAGGGTATAATCACAATCCCATCAGTATTCGAGGGATTTGCGCACACAGGCTGCCTCTGTCAAAATTGTAGCAAGTTAATGTATTCGAGTATAGCTTGGTTGTGCAAATTATTGCCCTAAAAGGATGACGTAACTTGGCATTTTGACATATGCTGTTTTATATGGAGCACAATATCTTTTTTTTAGAGGCCTTTAGGTTTCAACTTAGTGGCTTGAAGATTTGGAAAATTAAATTAAACTTTAAAAAAGAAAAGACAAGCACGGAAATGGTGACATAAAGTCACGAAGAAAGAAAAGCAAAGACCAAAATCACCATCATACTACTATGACCATGCAAGAGGAGTAAAGACTTTAATCCCGAGGAGCAAAAACTTTGGACTTGACTTCTTATCTCTTCAGACTGACAAATAATGCTGCTAGCATTTATTCATTTCCCGAGACTTAACAATGCGCATTGCTTTCTTTCATCACTTTGCCAATTTTCTTCAAAGAAAATTACTACTTCAAACTCTTCATAAATCCTTTAACTTCCATAAGCTTAGTTTCCTATGGGTAAAATGGGAATAACAATGCCTAGTTTGTGGGGTCAGTATGAGGGTTAGAAATAATACATGAAAATCACTTAATAGTGCCTGGAACATAATGGAAGCTGCCACAATTATTATTACTCAAAAGCTATATCTGGACATGTAAATTAGAATAAAACACTGAGGCAGTTTTCATACTACTTCAGACATAAGAACACATTTTCTTGCAGAGTCAAGGTAATTGAGGTAAATGTTCAAACATTTATTTGAATTATCAAGATATACAAAAATTGTTTCAGCTTTCCACTTTCCATGTCCAGATATGGCTTTTGTGCATACCCTCAGAGTAATCCACAGATTTTGGAAACCTCACCTTATACTGAAAGCCCTCAGCATTAGGTTTAACCAACTTTTATATATAGCTGCCAATAGACTGCAGGACAAACTCCATTCATTAGTAGGGCTGCTGTCTCAGATACCAAAAACCAAAGAAAGATAATCTAATATATAGTTCCAATAACTCTCCCTCATGTAATTTAAATCTGTAAATTTGAAATTGGCCTGAATGGGGAGTGACAAAACAATGGGGCATTTTCAGAAAAGATATCTTTTTTGAGTCACTATTAGTTTCTAGGGCATCCTAAAAAAATTTTTTTTCAGGGAGAAAAATAAAATTTGTAAGAAAGAAATTAAAGGCAAAAATGACTTTGCCTTTCTAAAATTAAAAAAATATCCTGTTTTTTTCTCTTAGAACACTTTTAACAGTTGTTCAGGGAAAAGGGAAATGTAGTAAAAGCTCTTCTTTAAAAAAAAAAAGGGGGGGTTTTGAAAAGAAAATATAATTGCCTTTTATGTGTAGGTACTCATCAAGTTAAGTTGTTTAAAAGCTATAATATACTGTGTATATATGAAAAATTATTGCATAAAATTTGAGATCTGAAAATTACCAACATTATATTTACATCCTAAAAATAATATCAGAGCATCAGCATGATGTTAGGGGATTTGTGCTGAACCAAAATCAGACTGTTTGGACATCAATTCCTAACAGGGCACTAAGCAGTCCTGAGGGTCTCATTACTCTCATCTATAAAATGAGAGGATCAGACTAAACTGGACTCTCCTTATCTCTTCCAGCTTTAACATTCTCTGAATTCTTTACCATGTAATTTACTTTTGGTCCAGACCAAATAATCATAATACAAATTTAGTTTTAGAAAAACAGTTATTCTCATTACTAGATTGGGTTATGTTGGGACTCCTGGATTATGTCACCAGACACAAAGTAAGTGAGGGGGAAGCTCAGCTCCACAAACACTGGGTTCAAGGATGGAGGGAAATAGAAAAGCTCTGAGAGAAAAAGGAGCTCAATAGGAAAGGACAGTATGGTTGGGGCAGGTCATATAGGAACCACCAAAAAGAGTATATTATTGTCCAGAGGCAAGTCAGATAGAAAAGACATGCAAGAGGGAAATACATATTTTTTTGCATGATAAATCATATTAGTCTTACAAAGAGATTTTATTTGGTAGATATTGGGGAAATCTCTTAGAAACCACTAAGTCAGAATTTAGGTAACAGGAGAACAGATTTGACTTTTACTAAATATTGAGTTAGTCTGAGAACCAGCAAGCAAAGACTGAGTAGCCCAAACATGTCTGTTAAATGAGTGATCTAATCAACCTGGTAAGAATATTAGAGTTGCAGTCTGTTAAGAGACCAGTTATTGGGACTTCCCTGGCAGTCCAGTGATTAACACTTCGCCTTCCAATGCAGGGGATGGGGGTTTGATCCCTGGTCAGGGAGCTAGGATCCCACATGCCTCATCACAAAAAAACAGAACATGAAGCAGAAGCAATATTGTAACAAATGCAATAAAGACTTTAGAAATGGTCCACAAAAAAAAAAAAATCGATAAAAAAAGGAAAAAAAAAGAGACCAGTTACTAAAGAAATTAATTCAGATTAATTCAAACGGTAAAATAGTACAGCTATAACTTACCATGTAATCTACTTCAAATCTTAACACTCAAGATCCTCATTCATTGTAATACATTTCCCATGCAACTTACCGTGTATTTTTACATCTGAGATTCCCATTTGAACTAGCTGATTGTCAGATTCAAGAGAAGTAAAAGAAACAAAACAGAGTTTCAAGAGAAGAAATACATCCCAGTTACCCTGATGCCCTGAGTAATGATAATGAAATGGAATCAGAAGCATAAAAGTCTGCTTGGGGGTTATAGAGATGTAGTCGTGAAAGTGAATTTAGTGAGCACCTAATCCATCACGTTTATTTTACATACAAACCCAAGTATCCAACTCCATGCTCTCAAAGATCATCTTTCTCTTACATCTTTTGGCCTTGACTATTAAGTTACTATAGACATCCATTCATTAATTTTCACCACTGGTCATGGAAGTACCAAAAGATACCTAAAAGAATCCAGAATCTCATGGGCTCCACTCTTCCTTACCACAGTTGTGTAGTAGCAACCTGTTTCCCCTTTATAACCAGGATCAGTCACCCCAGTCAGGAGAGCATCTCCTTTATTTGCACGTTGGTTTAGTGGCCTGAGGTGGCTAAAGGCACCAAATGGCAATCTCAGCTTCCAGTTAAATTGAAACCTTTTTTAGTTTCCTAGTGGGATCATTCCTTTCTTGGGAAATAAGGTTTCTTTATACCAGCAGAACCAAAAGATGCAGTAGGAGGAAGTATAAATTTTATGGGAGGATCATTTGGGGTAAAAGTGGATAAACCCCCTCTACTGAAATCCTCAAATCTATAAGGATTGTCCCCCAGGCAGCTTTGTAACTATGTATTAGGCCATTCCACTGTTCTATTAGACCCACCTGTATCTGGGGGTGAAGAGATACATGATAAAAACCAGTACCCCACCCTCATGAGTTTAAAAGCTCATTGTCTCTATTCTTTTATTGTACAATAGCTTTGCTAGTCAAAAGTAAGATTATGTGAGATACCTTGAGGGTCCTGGATGATGGTACTGGAAGAAGCACTGAGGGCAAGAAAGACTGTGGTTTTTTTTAATGAGGACAAATTGCTGCTCCCTCCATGATGGAAGAGCCCCACTGTGATTAATATGCCACCTGGTGGCTGGCTAGTCTCCCCAAGCAATGGTACATTATCAGGGGCTAAAAAATGGACCCTGTTATTGGCAGGCTAGATACTCACTCAGTAGCAATGATTGCCAGTTCAGTCTTGGTAAAAGTAAGCCCGTAATTTTGAGCCCATGAATAATAACTTCCATCCTTGCGGCCACAGTCACTTTGTTCATTAACCCCCTGAGCAAGCACAGCCTGACGAGAAAAAAAGACTGACATCCATGGGTAGATCATCTTGATAACCAAAAGCCTCACCTGCAGGGTTTCCCATTGGCAAGCACTCACATGTGATATAAATATTCTCTAAGTCTCTGTATTATTCTGGATTCTCTGGAGAAGCAGAACCAATAGAAACAGAATCAACAGAACCAATAGATAGATAGATAGATAGATAGATAGATAGATAGATAGATAGATACATACATACATACATACATACATAGATGGCTAGATAGATAGATAGGGATTTATTACAAGGAATTGGCTCACAAGATTATGGAAAAGCTAAGTCCCACTATCTGACGTTTGCAAGCTGGACACCCAGGAAAGTTGATGGTATAGTCCTAGGGCCTGAGAACTAGGAGAGCCAATGGTGTAAGTCATAGTCCAAGTGCAGGAGATCAATGTCCCCACTGGAAAACATTCAGGCAGAGAGAGAAATTTCTCCCTTCAATTTTTGTTCTACTCAGGCCTCCAATGGATTGGATGAGGCCCACTCAAATTAGGGAGAACAATCTCCTTATCTCAGTCTACCAATTCAAATGTTAATCTCTTCCAGAAACACCCTCCCAGACACTCGCAGAATGGCCCAATGAATTTGACACATAAAATTATCTATAACTGCCCCCATTTAACAAAAGCAGTCCCATTTCAAGAGTTCTATTCACATATTCTTTCCCCAGACGTTTTTGTCAGTAATTCTCCAATCTTGTGATTTCTAAGTTCCTGACCATCTAACCAAACTCTTAACTAACTGCCCTGTGATCATGCTAGATATATACCTTTGGCTATCCATCTTTTTAGGCAGGTAATGCAAAGTGTTCTAATTTCTGCCCATAGTGCTCAGGAGATATTAGTGCTAAAATAGTTGACTCTAAGTTGTGTCAGCTTATTATCAGACAGAGCTGTAAACAAGGTCAAATATTCTTCTTTCTTTCTCTGTCAGCTAGTCATAGGAAATGTCCCATAGGGCCACAGGTATGCATTGAGGGACAGGCAACAACGCAGCAAGAGTAGGAGCTTAAGCATCTGAGCCACCTGCTCCTGCCACTGACATATGCTTTCAGGACATGTCTGAACCTGATGATCTCATATACACACTTCTACATAATGACACAGATCTGTTGCCCAAGCCAGATTCATGACTTTGCTAGTCACATGATACACAGTGAGCAGTTTTGGTCCCATAGTCTTCCTCAAAAGAAAGGATGAAAGTTTTTCTCAAAGCCTCAGTTAACCCTTTGCATTCAGCTGCCAAAGAACAACAAGAATATGGAAGATCACATGGGACATTTTAGGGCCATGGAGGTGGCATATAAGACTATTCCCATATTTCACTGACCAAAACTCACTTTCAAGGTCCTATCAAAATATCAGAGTGTCCAATAAATGTCCAAACTACCAGTGTCCTTTCTCTCCAGTCCCCCTCCCCAACACACGCAAACACAGTTCTTCCAAAGACAACCAGAAACAATACACCCTATCAGTGGTTCTCAAAATGTGATCTCAAAAGAACCACCAGGAAACTAACTCCTATGTCACATACTGGAATTAGCAAATCTGAATCTCTAGGAATGAGGCTAAGCAATGTGTGTTTTAATAAGTCCTCCGTGTGATTTGGAAGCACATCAATGTTGAAGAATCACTGGTCTGAAACCAGATGAGGAATAAGACCAAACTTCACTTTATCTTAGTAGTTTTCCATAACCCCCCTCCAGCCTACAGGAATTAGTGAATGATCCCATTGCCAGTCAAGTCTTTATAACATTTCCTTTAGCTACCATAACCCTAGGGGAAGCCCTGTTAGGGCCTAGGCAAAGATCTGCATCTTCTCTAGTTTCTGCTTAACCAGAGGGAAAGAGGGTCTGCTTATGCTTCAAGATACATCACACTCTTCAAGTGACAGTAACCAAGACCTATTTTCTTAATGTAGAAATGAGTTTAGACTAAGTTATTAATATCTGTCATGGGTGGTATAATTAAAATTTAAACATGCAAGGAGTAAAGGTTGGTAACCTCTACATGGTACAGCAATAATCTCAATTATTCTAAAATTTCATATTCTGTTGCCTTAATTTAAAAATCAGCCTAAATCATCCCTGTGATTTATTTTAATTAAGTGTAGTCTCTAAGCTATAATAACTTAGAACTATATTATATATTTGAAGGTCAAAGTGAAGATTACTTGTGAATATTCATTTGAATTCATTTTAATTTTTATTTGCTTTTTCATTAATAAATTCAATAATATAAAATTGACCTTTCACACTTGAGAAGCAATTAAATTTTATTAAATTATGAATTCACATGTTTTAGTTTGGTAGCTAGAATGATATATACCATAAGTCTTCATTCAAAGGGCTAGATTGAGTAAGGAAACTATTCTATGAATATAAATTGGGGATTAAACTGTACAAAGTTTTCAGGAATCTTGGTTCTCAAACAGTCATTAACTAATTAGTATTTAAGTGAAACTGACAAATTGAGGTGATCAGTTTACAATCAGGAATGATTCACTAACCCATAAACTCACGTCTTCTACATTTTAGGGAGATCATATGTATTGGTTATTTATTTCTGTATAACGAATTACCCCAAAATTTAGCAGCTTAAAACAATAAATATTTATTATTTTATAATATCTGTAGGTCAGGAATTCAGGAATGGCTTAGCTCAGCGGTCCAACTCAAGTCCTCCCAGGAGGTATAGTCAAGAAGGCAGCCAGGGCTGCAGTTTCATCTGAAGACCTAATTAGGGAAGGATAGGCTTTCAAGCTAACTCATGTGGTTGCAGCAAGGCCAAACTTCCTTAGTGACTGTTGGCCATTTCTCTTTACATGGGCCTCTCTGTGGTTGCCTGATTATTTTCACATGTCAGCTGGCTTGTCCCAAATTGATTGATGAGAGAGAGAGAGAACCGTACATGAACAGAAGCCTCAGCCTTTTATACCCTAATCTTGGAAATGGCTTACCCTCATTTCTGCCATATGCTACTGGTCACAGAAAACACAACCAAAATAAATGCACTGTGGAAGGGGTCTTCACAAGGATAGGAATACAGTTGGGGGCCATGTTGGAGGATCTCTACCGCAGCATAACTACAGGATTTGGCCAACTGAATATTTTTTATACAATAGTCTTTACCTAAGATGATTATTATATTATATAATTCTTAAATGCAATCCAGTTCATGCCTAGGTATATCCTGAAAACATATTATACCTCTGAAAAGGTTTTTATCAATAAAATATTTGTTAATGTCTATTTTTCCATCTGTTCTCCTTCTTAGACTATAAATTCATCAGGGGAGGTACCCTTTCTTATTCATGTTCATAGTTCTGTCTCCTTCAACAGTGGCTGAGATAGAAGTGCTTAGTAAATATTTATTACTTGTGTTGAATTGTCTTATATTTTAATTCTCAAAGCAGTTTACCTTTTTTCTTATTTTTTAAAATCAAGGTATAATTTACACAAAATAAAATACACAGACCTTAAGTGTTTATTTTGGTAAGTTTTGGAAATTGTATACACCTATGTCACCCCAAACAAGATATAAAACACTTCCATCACCCCCTGAAAATTCATCCCTTTTCAACCTTTTTTTCCTCTCCTTCCACCCTCAAACAATAACTTCCCAATTTCTGTTGCCATATATTAGTTTTATCTGTTCTTGAACTTCATATAAATGGAATAATTTTATGCCAAATACTATATATACTTATGTGTTTGATTTTTTTTCTTAACATATATTTTTGAGAAACATATTGTTGTATGTATCAGTAGTGTATCCCTTTTTGTTGCTGTATGACACTCTAACATATGAATCGGCCTCAGCTTGTTTTTCCATTTTCTCTTGCAGGACATCTGGATTGTTTCTATGTTTGGCTGTTATGAATAAAGCTGCTGTGAATATTCCATTACAATTTTTTTCTGTGGACACATGATTCCATTTCTCTAGTGTAAATACCAGACAATGTGATTGCTGGATTTCATTGTTTGTTTTTAATTAATCAGAAGGCTTCTTTGGGGCCTCCCTGGTGGCACAGTGGTTGAGAGTCCGCCTGCCGATGCAGGGGATACGGGTTCGTGCCCCGGTCTGGGAGGATCCCATATGCCGCGGAGCGGCTGGGCCCGTGAGCCATGGCCGCTGAGCCTGCCCATCCGGGGCCTGTGCTCCGCAACGGGAGAGGCCACAACAGTGAGAGGCCCGCGTACCGCAAAAAAAAAAAAAAAAAGGCTTCTTTGTCTTCCAGTCTGTTTAGGAACTTAAGACCTAATTTTTAAAAAAATCATCTGTGTCTAATTCCAAGAGAGAATGGAGATCAAGCAGAAATGGAAAGACTAGTTTTCACACTAAGTTTCTGGAGGGACAAAGAGAAACAGACAGCATCCCTTTGTACCACGGTTGTGTATAAGATTGTGGGATAAATTCTCCATGCTAGCAGAGAGGCACCTCTGCAATGTGTAGAGACTAGGGGAGCAGTGCCCTGAGAGACAGCAAAGCAAGAACAAATTACAGAAGCAGAGACAGAGGTGAACCTGCTCTCCATTCTCCTTGGGAATTAGACACAAGTCAGTGGTGATTATTCTTCAAATTCAT
Source organism: Mesoplodon bidens (assembly GCF_964165515.1). NCBI lineage: Eukaryota > Metazoa > Chordata > Mammalia > Artiodactyla > Ziphiidae > Mesoplodon > Mesoplodon bidens. Next base: position 50,380,255 of record NC_138161.1, on the reverse strand, counting down.
TTTGCCTATATCCCAGCTCCAGGACTTTTGACAAAATGTCTCCTTCTTGTCACCCATATGCCTCTTAGATCTCTGTGTCAGTCCACTCACTTATTAATCTATTTAACAAATACTTAAGTAAACATTTATTATTTACCAGGGACTGTTGTAGGAGCTGGGGAAAACAAAACAGATAAAAATCTCTGCCTTCAGATAGCTAAATATATTTGCGTACATATAAAACCCAATTATATATTTAACTTGTATGTTTTTCATCTAATGAATTAGAATCTTAATATACCTAAATACATTGGGATATTAGATCTAGTGGCTGCCACAGCATCTCTCACATAATAGCACTCATTACAGGTTTGTTGAATGCATGGATAAATAAATGTTACAAAGTTTGAGGAATGAAATAGTGATTATTATGTAATAAAGATTCATTAGGTACGTATACAAAGTAGGGCTTTCCAGAAAGCCATTCAGTAATATATTCAGTAATTCTGTATCAAATCCTTTTTGGAAGTAGGTGGGCTATACTACAATTTTGCCACATAGTACACGGCCTCAATCTCAGCTAAAGATGAAGTTTACTTTTCCAAGAAAAGTTGGGCCATATTCAGAATGAAACTAAAAAGCAAATTCAACTTAATAATGTCAGTTATTTATCAATAGCTTGGTAACCACCAAACCAAATTACTTCATACTTGGCTTGTGGTTAAATCTTTAACACAAATGTATTTCTAGATACAAAGGGAAAATAACATTTTAAAAATTCAAACCTGATTTTTAAAAAATCACATCTGAATATCATTCATCTAAGAAAGCTGTAAACCCTGGGCTTGCAAGGTCATGCTGCTTTCAAAGTGAATGGGATCAAAGGGTCTAAAGAACACAAGAAATACTTTCAGACAGGAAGACACCACATCAAGAGGCTATCACAAGTGACCACTGTGAGAGGAAAAATCATCATCGCTAAACTGAGCTGTTTATATACAACTTTATTTCACTTTTTCTGATGATAAAAGTAACACTGTTCATTGCCGAAAAACCAAGCATATAAAATTGTAAAGAGAAACACTGAAATCACCAGGCATAATCACTGATAAATGTTGGTCAATTTCCTTCTGATCTAAATATTTTCTCTATGTATATTAGTTGAGCTCTTCTAGATATAAAAAATTGTACTATTTTTAATATCTAATACTGCAACATGAGTTTTCCTCTAGTTTATTATAAATATCTCATTATACATTCTCTTAGTGATGATATAACATTTCACCTCTTCCCCTATTTTGACTACTTACATTATTTTCATGTTTTTACTATTTTAAATTAATGCTGCTTTAAATGTTTCTGAAATTTGAGGAAGTTGTTAGTTGTGTTGGTTTTTTGAGATTGGATGGGTAGTTCAGATTTTTTACTTAAGGTTTATTCTCAGGAGTGAAATTAAACAGTATATATTACCACTTACTATACAGCCTCATAAATCTGACACATAAAGAGGTAGCCACTCCCTATCCCATGTATATAATACTCTTTGAAAACCAATTCCAACCTAATGGACCCTAGTGATCTCTCACCAGGATTTGACATAGATCCAGAATTCATATTTTCATCTGTTAATACATAATTTAACCCCACTAAATTTTGTAATAATTTTTATAGATATGTCAATATTCTCTAAAAAGCAGTAAATGTCCTTTTTCTGATTCTTAGAGAACATGGCATTTTTTAAAACCCTGATTTCATTAGATGCAGAAACATTTCGATGGGCAAAAGATAAATGCTGAACTTAAATATTTTTTCATCTCATTAACTTCAATTGTTTCCATTCAAATGAAAAGATATTTTCTCTTCAATCTGAGCTAATATAATCGAAAGTCTAATTTGTTCATAGAGGTCCACGTATCTGCTTGTTCAGGACACAATGAAACTACAAACCTGTCCTTACAGACTGAGGAAAGCATATCTACTGAAACTTCCATTTTGAATTCTTAAACTACCCCAAGACTTTAAACAGGAGAAACCACGAAGAGAGCACAGCAAGTACAAGAAAGGAGAGTTAGTGACAAAATAAAACAGATGAGCACACAGAGTCATACATCTAGACCAAAATCTTAAGACCTTTTTCAGACCTAACTCCAACAAATTGAGACAATGGGAAATACTTTTTTGGGTCATGTTTCCTAGAACTTCATGATAGTGTTAATGCATGGGCTTTAAGAAATCCTCATGAACACAATGGACCAGTTTAGAACATATGATGAAGGACTAAAACATGTAGGAATCAAACTCAAAAGCCTTTTTAAACAAACTTTCAGGACCAAAATGAAATGCTCATACCAAAATATGGATTATAGGTAAAATTACAACAAATTATTCTGTCTTGGATGAATAATAATGAAACAGTTAAGGAAATTAGAAGCTAAGACACAGTTTATGACTTCAGACAGATATGAAAGATCTATACATGGGTGTTCTCGAGCAGCTGTTTTAATTCAGGTGCCAAATGGATCCTTCATAAGGAAACCATTCCACATCCCACTGTACCAAGGGCAGAAAAACAAAACCAGAATGAATGTAGTCATACCTAATTCTTACTCTACAATTTGCAGGAAGTTGCTTTGTGTTTCTTCTTCTTCTTTTTTTTTAAATTTAATTAGACGGACATACACTGACCACTAGCTCTGAGTTAAGTTCACTGCTGGGTACTGAGGATACAAAGAAGGGTAAAATGTAATTTCTCCCTTCAAGGCATTTATTATCTAGCACTGTTTTATAGCTTAAAATAATATCTGCACTATGACCAAGTGGGTATTAATATTTCAGCAAATGTCCACTTATCTTTTGGTGCATATATAAATAAGTCAATCCGTACAGACATTATCTTACTTCATGCCCACAACAACCCTCAAGTAGTGAATATTATTGTTCGCATAGAGTATGTAAATAAACACAGGCTTGAAGAGTCATGTGGCAAGTGCCAAGAAGAGCTAAGATTCTAGGCAAAGCTCCATTGTGACAGTAAACCACAGTGCCTGAGATTCAGATAATTACCTCAGGCCATTTTGCTGGTGAAGACAAGTCACCCTTCTGACATTGGAACCATTAGAGTTGAAGATGCCTTGAAAAATAATGTAATTAAATAGCCTTGATCACTGAGACACATGAAAACATCATCTCTTCTAAACAATTATTTTAAGCCAACATAGCACCTTCCCCACCATCTATTAACAGCTGAAGAATTTAGTTCCATGATTGTTCCCCCCTCTTTCCTGGATTAATATATCCCCTTTACTTATTGTTCCTATCCACAATGACAGTTGTTTCCTTCCTCATTTCTGATTCACTTTCAACCATTTCTAATCTGGCTTTCACTCGAAGCACTATAATTCACTTACTCTAATCAAGAACCAGTGGATACTTCTATGTCTTCATATTACTGCACCTCAGGTGCATTCAGCAAAGCTGTTCATGCCTTTCTTGACTCACCTTCCATAGCTCTGCCCAGTCTCACTCTAATCCAGCATCCTTCTCCATCACCTTTGATGGCCTTGCCACTAAACATTAATGACTCATTTCTTGGTCCTGAGCCCTCTAACTTTCTCAGTCTATACCCTTGTTCTATGCAATCTCATCAACATCTGTAGCTTTATGTGCCATCTTTATGCTAATAACTATGAAAGCCAAAGGCCTCTCGTCTGAGTGCCTCTGGTCTGAGTACCAGATACATATAGCCAATTGTGTACTTGACATTTCCACTGGGCTATTGACTGAGCATCTTGATTCCCACTAACTTCTTCCCCAAAACATGCTTCTCTCCTTAACTTTCCCATTTTAGAGAATGACACCATAATCATATGCAGTTGCTAGATAAAACTCTAGGAAGTCATTCTTGAGTCCTCATATATCCCGCTTTTCCCACATTCAACCCAGCAGCAACTACCATCAGTTACATCTCCAAAATAAAGTTTGAATTTTTCCACATCTTTCCATCTCCATTCTTACCACTCTTGTCTAAAACATTATATATATATATATATATATATATATATATATATATATATATATAATCCACATAGATTCTTATTGTAATCTCTTTCTGATCTTCCTGCTCTACTTAAGCCCTATCTCACACTGCCTCCAAAAAATCCACTGATTAATTCAGCAATATTTATTACAACACACTATGTACTAGGAACTTTTCCATCTGCTGAAGATACAAAAATGACAAAAATCCCAATTTTTATAGAACTTGCATTCTAGTGGGGATAGCACACAATAAACAAAAAGTAAATATATAAAGTATGTTAGATGGTGATGAGTACAAAGGAGAAAAATAAAGCAAACAAAGGCAATGGGAAATGCCAGATGAGAGTAAGTTGTGATGTACATAGAGCCGTCAGGTCCATTCTTGATACAGTAGACATACAGTTATAATTTCTTTTAGTATAAATCAGTTCATATCATTGCACACCTTAAAAATCTCCTAATGAGTCACATTAAACCTAGAGTAAAGGGGCTTCCCTGGTGGCGCAGTGGTTGAGAGTCTGCCTGCCGATGCAGGGGACACAGGTTCGTGCCCCGGTCCGGGAGGATCCCACGTGCCACGGAGTGGCTGGGCCTGTGAGCCATGGCCGCTGAGCCTGCGCGTCTGGAGCCTGTGCTCTGCAATGGGAGAGGCCACAGCAGTGAGAGGCCCACGTACTGCCAAAAAAAAAAAAAAAAAACCTAGAGTACTCTGGTTTAGAAGATTCTCATACTCTGTCTCCTGTCAACCATTCCAACTTCTCCAATCACTAGACTTCAGACGGCCCCATTCCATTTCTCAGCCCTCTAAGTGTTTCTGCCTCAAGGCCTTTGTACTATTTCCTCCTCCTGGAACATACTCTCTCAGCCCTACTTTCAGCAGGCTCCTTATCTTCCAGCAGGCTCAGCTCATATATTACCTCTTAAGAGATACCTTTTCTGAGCATTCCATCTCAGATAGCACAAACATTCATCAAGGCTTTCTTACCTTATTTGGTCCTATTATAGTACCTACCACAATTATTTTGAATACATGTTCTCTTACTTTTTATTACCTGTCTTTTCCTACTTGGGCAGACCCTCATGGTCCATCTAGTCACTGCTTTAACCCCAACCTAGACTTGTGTCTGGCACTAGGAAGCACTCCGTAAATACTTGTTCATTGATTGAATGAGTGAATATAAATTCCAATTCCAACTGTTTTTATTCAGAAAAATTTATTGAACATCCACTGTGTGCCAGATATTGGCACAATTCTTGACATTTGACTGGTCTGTAGAATGCAAGCTAAATATCCTATCTTATTTAGAATTAGAGAAATATGAAATTCTAGTGATAAAAGGACTTTAAAAATGACTTTAGGGCTTCCCTGGTGGTGCAGTGGTTAAGAATCCACCTGCCAATGCAGGGGACATGGGTTCAAGCCCTGGTCTGGGAAGATCCCACATGCCACGGAACAACAAAGCCTGTGGGCCACAACTACTGAGCCTGTGCTCTAGAGCTCACAAGCCACAACTACTGAAGCCTGCGTGCCTAGAGCCTGTGCTCCACAACAAAAGAAGCCACTGCAATGAGAAGCCCACATGCACCACACGAAGAGCAGCCCCCGTTCGCTGCAACTAGAGAAAGCTCGCACACAGCAACAAAGACCCAGCAAAAAAAAAAAAAAAAAAGGAAATACAAAGCCAGTGCCAGGGCCTACGGATAGACCTGTAGTCTACAAATTAGTGATTGCGGGTGGCATCTGAGAGATACCAACAGCACCGCAAAAGCCAAAATCCAAACTGACAATTCTTGTTAATCAAAATAACTGTCAATCCTCTCCTTCTAGGCAAACATCACAACAGCAACCTTAATGAGAGCTTCAACGTTTGCAGAATCTGAAGCTCTACAGGAGTCATAAGGAAGAACAACTTTTAGGCTGCAATCCTTTTGATCTTACTTCTTAGTAAAAGTTGTGAAGCTTAGGCACAGAAAACTAAACTTTTCCTACTGGTCATTGAATATTGTCAAGGCAACTCTGCAAGGGAGTTTCTGATCTTTTGTCCTGAGGCACTAATTCAAGAAAGGGGGAAGCAGGGGCCAACTTTTAATGACGTGCATTTGCATCAATCCAAGTAAATTTATGATTATCATTATCATCCTTAGTATTAAGAACAATGCAACAAAAACTTTGTTTTCAGATTTAGTGATTAGCCTAAAGCAGTAATTCTCAACTAGTAGGTAAGGAGAGATACTATTCTTGATAGGATGCACAAGTAGGGTGGATGGTTGTCATGATATACCTAATAATTCACAACAAAATGTATCCATTTCAGGTCCTTATGTCCTGTATGTTATTTTATGTCATTAAAGTTTATTATAATGATAAATGTAAAAAAATCTGTTCATTGTAGGTTATTTACATTTTGAAAATTTAGAAATAATCAATTTGAGGCTGGTTTTAAAAATTGTAATACATAAAATAAATAATAAAAATACAGTATTAATATATTATAATTTTTTACCCTCAAGTAAATATGTTGTTATGGAAGCATAGTTACAATATGTTCTTGAGAGTACAAAATCCTGTTATGGGACCAGATGAGACACACACACAGGACAGATATTGAGCCATTAATTGTGGTTCCATCTAGGAAGAAGAATTATCGGGTAGAGAGGGGTAAGAGTATGACTTTTCAATTTTTATGTTTCATATATTACTGTATTCTTTTTAATTAAAAAAATGTGTGCTACTTTTACAATTTAAAATCATCAATTTTGATTAAAAAAATAAATGTCTAGGAAACAGACAAATAGTTTTCTCTGAAAAAGTGGCCAGTTTGTTTTCAACATGGCAACCCTTTTATAGAGTGAATGATGGGTGGCATAAAATATATGAAACACTGCTTTACCAATATTAGAATAGCCATACCAACAAAACAGTGAGGACACAGCAACCTGGGGAAACCAGCAATAAAAGAATTTTAAAATATCCTTTGAACTGTGCCTCAGTCTATGAAAACAAAAGCCACTGACAGTCATGATTAGGAAGAAAACTATATCAAGATTTTTTTCCATGTTTAGAAATGTGTTGCTTTTATTTTCTTTACTCTCATTTTGTTATTTATTATACCTCTCCTTGTACATATGCTTCATTATCCCCTCAGACTTCACTTACAAAACACAATTTCAAATATAAAATTATTAAGAATTTCAAGAGGGCAACAGCAGAATTTTTAAACAAGTATGGGACCCATATGTTCATCTTAATACATGCAGAAAAAGCTTTTGACAAAGTTCAACATCCATTTATGATTAAAACTCTCAACAAAATGGGTATAAAAGGATTATACCTTAACATAATAAAGGTCATATATGACAAGCCACAGCTAACATCATACTCAATGGTAAAAAGCTGAAAATATTTCCTCTAAGATCAGAAATAAGACAAGGATGCCCATAGTTTCTGCTTTTATTCAACATAGTATTAGAAGAAGTCCTAACTACAACAATCAGACACACACAAAAAAAGAAATAAAAAGGAATCCAAATTGGAAAGAAGTAAAAACTGTCATTGCAGATACCATAATACTATACATAGAAAATACTAAATACACTATCAAAAAACTGCTTGAACTCATCAATTAATTCAGTAAAGTTGCAGGACACAAAGTTAATATAAGAAATCTGTTGAGTTTCTATATACTAACGATGAACTATAGAAAGAGAAATTAGGAAAACAATCCCATTCACAAGCACATCAAAAAGAATAAAATACCTGGGAATAAATCTAACTAAAGAGCACCTGTACTTGGAAAACTGCAAGGCACCTATGAAAGAAACTGAAGAGAACACAAACAGATAGATATATGTGCTCACGGACTGAAAGAATTAATATTGTTAAAATGACCATATTAGCCAAGGCAATCCACAGATTCAATTCAATCCCCATCAAAATACCAATGGCATTTTTTTTTTTTTTTTTTTTTTTTTTTTTTTTTTTTGCGTTATGCGGGCCTCTCACTGTTGTGGAGCACAGGCTCTGGACGCGCAGGCTCAGTGGCCATGGCTCACGGGCCTAGCCGCTCTGCGGCATGTGGGATCTTCCCAGACCGGGGTACGAACCCGTGTCCCCTGCATCGGCAGGAGGACTCTCAACCACTGCGCCACCAGAGAAGCCCAACCAATGGCATTTTTAACAGAACTATAACAAATAATTCTAAAATATATATGGAAACACAAAAGAACCTGAACAACCAAAACAATATTAAGAAAGAAGAACAAAACAAGAGGAATCTTGCTTCCTGATTTCAAATTAAACTGCAAAGTTACAGTAACCAAAACAGTATTGTACTGGCACAAAAACAGACACATAGCTCAATGGAACAGAATAGAGAGCCCAGAAATGAACCCACACTTAAAGGGAAAATTAATCTATGACAAAGGAGGCAAGAATTTACAATGGGAAAAAGACAGCTTCTTCAATAAATGGTGCTGGGGAAACTGGGCAGCTACATGCAAAAGAATCAAACTGGACCATTTTCTCACAACATATATAAAAATAACTTAAAATGGATTAAAGACCTAAATGTAAGATCTGAAACCGGAGGAAGTACACTCTTCGACATAGGTCTTAACAATGGGTTTTTTTGGATTAGTCTTTCCTAGGCAAGGGAAACAAAAGCAAAAATAAATGAGAATATGTCAAACTAAAAAGCTTTTGCACAGTCCAAGAAAACTATCAACAAAACAAAAAGCCTGCTTAATGAATGGGAGAAGATATTTGCAAATGATATATCTGACAAGGGATTAATATCCAAAGTATACAAAGAGCTCTTACAACCCAACATCAAACAAACAAACAACCCAATTACAAAATAAAGGACCTAGACAAACTTCCAAGAAATCATAAGATGACCAACAGCCATATGAAAAGAGGCTTAACATCACTAATCATCAATGCAAATCAAAACCATGAGATATTACCTCATACCTGTAAGAGTGGCTATATCAAAAAGATAAGAAATAACCAGAGTAGGCAAGGATGTGTAGAAAAGGGAACCATTGTGAACTATAGGTGGTAATGTAAATTGGCACAGCCATTATGGAAAACAGCATGGAAATTTCTCAAAAAATTAAAAACAGAACTACCATATGATCCAGCAATGGGTATTGATCTGAAGAAAACAAAACAGTAATTGGAAAAGATACATGCACCCACCCCTATGTTCATTACAGCATTATTTACAATAACCAAGATACAGTATTCAAGCATTATTTACAACAGCAAAGCTAAGTGCCCATCAATAGATGAATGGATCAAGAAGATGTGGCGTATATATGCAATGGAATATTACTCAGCCATAAGAAAGAAATTTTGCCATTTTCAATAACAGATGGACCTAGAGGGTATTATGCTAAGGGAAGTAAGTAAGAGAAAGACAAATATTGTATGAATTCACTTAAATGTGGAATCTAATAAAAAATGATGAACAAACTTAACCAGACAGAAACAGAGTCGTAGATACAGAGAGCAAACAGGTCGTTGCCAGACGGGAGGGAGTGGGAGGTGAAGAGAAATAGGTGAGGGAAATTAAGAGGTACAAACTTTCAGTTGTAAAATAAATGAGTCACAGGTATGAAATGTATAGTGGGGAATATAGTCAATAATTATGTAATATCTTTGTATGGTGACAGAAGACAACTAGACTTATTATGGTAATCATTTTGAAATGTATAGAAATATCGAATCACTATTTTGTGCACCAGGAACTAACATAGTGCTGCAGGTCAATTATACTTCAAAAATAAACAAATAAGCTCATAGAAAAAGAGACGAGATTTGTGGCTACCAGAGGGGGTTGTAGAATTAGGTGAAGGTAGTCAAAATAATACAAACTTCCAGTTATAAGTACTAGAGATGTAATGTACAACATGATAAAGACAATTGACACTGCAATACGTTAAAAATGAAAGTTAAGTTCTTGTGATGAGGGAGTTCTCATCACAAGAAAAAAATGTTTTTCTATTTCTTTAATGTTGTATCTACATGCGATGATCGATGCTCACTAAACCTATCATGGTATTCATTTCATGATGTGTGTAAGTTGCCACACTGCCATAGAGTAGGTTTTATAGGAAATGTAGGAATTTATAGGCTAGGTGTACATGAAATATGGATGGGAAAGAGACTGGGCTGTCCTACTCTATAAAAAACAGTCTGAACACTATAGTCATAGTGGGTGGGAAGTTTATTACCTACTTATTTATTTTGTTGTTTGGTAATGCTTTTTAGTTTGTTTTTCAATAAACCATATCATTGATAATGAGTTAAAAATGCATAAGTACATGCTTATTTTTTAAAATAGCACTGAAGTTCTGTTTCTCAAGAAAGTTGATGGTATTTGTGTAATTTGTAATGTGTTTGTCAGTGTTTACCATCTACATTTGTGATGGCGATACCATTGACTCCTTAAAAACCAGAAGATGGGGCCTCCCTGGTGGCGCAGTGGTTGAGAGTCCGCCTGCCGATGCAGGGGATACGGGTTCGTGCCCCAGTCCGGGAGGATCCCATATGCCGCGGAGCGGCTGGGCCCGTGAGCCATGGCCGCTGAGCCTGCGCATCCGGAGCCTGTGCTCCGCAACGGGAGAGGCCACAACAGTGAGAGGCCCGTGTACCGCAAAAAAAAAAAAAAAAAACCAGAAGATGTAAGAATCTGCAGAAGAAGCATCGGTATCCACTTCAAAAGTTAATACTTATTTTAAGAAAAATCACTCAAAGACAATAATTTAACATGTACAGCTGTACCACTCTATTAATCATAGCTTTACATTAAGATCAAAAGATTATGCTTATAAATTAATTTCACTTATTTTTGTAAACCTATGAAATGTGAAATGATAGCTGTCAGTGAGCTAGCTCCATGAACTGTAAAACTTTGTAAATAGTTCAATGATGCCAGTTATATATGAGTGTTACCCATATGCTACAAGCAGAAAATCAATTAATTCCAATATTGGCTTAATAATTTCATTCAAATCATGGAATCAAAATGAAGTTTTTGTAAGTTCTTTCTGTCAAAGATGAAACATTTGACCTTATTTTAAATCAATTTCACTAAAGTAAAATTTAAATATCACCCCAAACCATTTGCTATTTACCTTGGAAGTCAACTCCCTGGCCCCAGGAAAGCACTGATCTGTTATCACTACAAATTAGTTTTGTCTGTTCTAAAATTTAATATAAATGGAATTATACAGTATATACTCTTTATGTCTAAGTTCTTTCACCCAGAATGACTTTTTAAGATTTGTTTATGCTGTTTCATTATTATTTTGTTCTTTTTTTTTGCTGAATACTATTCAATTGTGTAAATACGCCATGATTTTTTTAGCCATTTACCTGTTGAAATTTGGGTGTATTTGGTTTGGGGTTATTATTATTCAAGCTGCCATGATTACTGTCATGCAGATCACTGTGTGGACATATGCTTTATTTTCTCTTGGTTAAATACCAAGGAGTGGGATTTGGGGGCCATATGTTAAGTATGCTTCATTTGACAAGAATCTGACAAAATATTTTCCAAAATAATACATTTTTATACTCCCACAAGCAATGACTGTGATTTCCAATTGCTCTACATCTTTACCAACACATTAAAAAACCCTCTTATTATTGCAGGAAGTGTATAGTTATATCTCATTGTGGTTTTAATTTGCATTATCCTGGTGACTAATTATGCTCTTTTTATATGCTTATTGGCCATTCCTATACCTATTTTGTGAAGTGTATATTCAAATATTTTGCCAAATTTTGTTGAGTTGTTTCTGAATTCATTATCAAGTAGCAAGTGTCTGTTAAAGCCTGCATATAAGTCCTTTATCATATAAATATATTGCAAATATTTTCCCATTTATATTTTCTTAATGTTATCTTTCAAAAAACAAAAAATTTGTAATTTGATGAACCCAAATTATCAATTTTGTTTTGTTTTGTTTATGACTAGTGGGGGGGTTTTGTGTACTGGTGAGAAATATTTGTATACCCCAAGGTCATGAAAATTTTCTCCTGTTTATTCTTCTAAAAATACTGTAGTTTTAACTTTTACATTTAGCTATATGATCCACTTTGAGTTAATTTTTGTGTATAGTGTATGCAAGAGTTTGGGGTTAATTTTTTTTCCATATGGATAACCAATTGTTGAAAAGACCATACTTCTCCTGCATTGAATTACCATGACCTTACACTTTGACCTTATATGCATGGGTTTATTTCTGCACTTTCTGTCCTATTCCATTGATTTATATGTCTATCTTTTCCAAAATACCACACTGCCTTGAAAACTATAGCTTTATAGTAAGTCTCAAAACCAAGTAGTGTATATCCTCTAACCGTTCTTTTTAAAAATTTTTTGGCTATTCCAAGGCCTTTGCATTTTCATTTAAATATTAGCTTCACTTGTCCATTTCTAAAAAAAAAAAAAACCCGGCTGTGATCTTAATGGGGTCTATAATTCCATTATTAGGTCTTCTTTGTCTTAGCAATGTCTTAGATTGGTTATCATGAATATTCATATATTTTGTTAAATTTTTTCTAAGTATTTTATGTAATTTGGTGCTGTTATAAATGGTATTTTAAAAATTTATTTTCCAATTGTTTGTTGCTAGTATATAGAAATACAATAGAATTTGCATGCTGAACTTTCATCCTGAAACCTGTATAAATTCATGTATTAGTTCTAGTAGTTGCTCTGTAGTCATTAGGATTTTTTACATACATGATATCATCTTAGAATAGTTTTGCTACTTACTTTCTAATATGTATTTTGTTTTATTTTTTTCTTTATTGCAAGAGAATTGGCATCCTTGCCTTGTTTCTGATCTTAGGGGAAAGTATTCAAGGTTTTGCCATTAAGCAAAAAGTATGGTGTGAGCTAAATAAATCTATTAGCATGGAATATAAAAAAAATCACAGATTATCTTAATTTTTCCCACCTTTGTTATTTTTATTCAGTGATAGTTTTCTAGACAGGTAAATTTAATGTTGTTTTTATGTCTACTGTAAATACTCAGAAATTTGTAAATGACATGTATAATTTGTTATAACATTTGAATCATAAGAACCATTGATTGAAAAATTATATTGGTCAGTGTACTTACTTCCAACTAATAAAGTCAAAGTACACACTACAAGATTTCTGTTATTCTCTTTGAGAGAATTACTTTAAAATGATTATTTCTGTACACACCACTCTGAACAAGAGTGAAAAATCTGAAATATTATACAGAATATAAAGTGCCCACCATAGTTTCTGGCATGTAGTCAATGTTCAATAATTCTTTGTTTAACTCTCACATGTGTTTTAGTAGATGAAATATCTTGTGACATAGCCAATTCACTGTTGAAAATTGCCCTCAATTGGAGGAAATGTGGAAGGTATTTACAAGAGTCTTTGAAGGATACTCTAGTCATATCTTCTAAGAGAATGTCTTCAATTCATTCATTGTTTTCCAAATGGAGTGAAATAATGCATCATATTGTCCCTGTTTTAAATGTGTAAATAGTAACACATTGTAACTACTGTTAATTTATTTCTTTTTCATTTTTCCTGTGTAATGAAAACCATGAAGCTCCCACATCGGTGATTTGTCATTGAGTTTGTCATTGTGAAACCAACAGATGTTAGAATCTTAGAAAAAACATTACTTTTATCTCTGGTGAGAAAGAGTGGATCATAATTTTTACAAAATTAAGAAAGTTTCATTCTACTCCTACTTAGCTGAATATTTTTATGATGACTTGGTGTTGGATTTTGTCAAAAAATTTTCTACACATATTAAAAAGATATTTTTTCTCTTCTCTTTTTTTTTCTGTTAATGTAATGCATTACATTGATTGGTTTTCAAATGTTAAGCTAGACTTGTTTTCTGAAGATAAACTACGGTGTATTGTGCCTTGCATATATCTTTTTATTTGAGTTGCTAATATATTTGTTAAGGATTTTTGCATCTATTTGATGAGGAATATTGGTCTATGACTTTTTGTTTCTTATAATACATTGGTTTTAGTATTAAGGTACCCTTGTCTTACAAAATGAGATGGGAACTATTGCCTCCTTCTTTACTTTTTGAAAGATTTAGTATATGACTGGTATTATTTCCTCCTTAAAATATGTATAGTAAGTCACCAGAGAAGCAATCTAGACTCAGAGTTCTTGTTCTTGGAGATGTTTTAATTATTAATTTAAATAGGGCTATTTAGATTATCCATTTCTTCTTGAGTGACTTTTGATAATTTGTGTCATTTAAGAAATGTCTATTTCACCTGAGTTGTGAAATTTATTGGACTAAAGATGCCTAAAATAGTTTATTGTCCTTTAAATTTCTGTAGGACATGTAATAATGTTCTTCTCTCTTGCATTCTACTGCATGACCATTTCCTTTTTAACCAGGAAAAAGAATTAATTTTTCCCCACTCAATTTACATTCCTTTTTATTCCTCCCTAAACACAAACATATTATTATCATAGTATGAAGTTTAATTGTAATACTTATTAATATTTTATTGGTTGTATTCAGTAATTTTCTCTACCAAGACTCTCCTCAATGCTTAAAAGACTACATCTTTTGTCTGTTTTAAAGAAAATACAGTTCTCTTTTGGTTTTTTACAACAGCCGTGTTAAGACATAACTTACATACCATTAATTTACCCTTTTAAAGTGTAGTATAAAGTATATTTTAAAGTGATTTTTGTTACGTTCACAGAAGTGTGCAAACCATCGCCATTATCTAATTTTAGAACATAGTCATCATCCCAAACAAAACTCTGTATCCATTAGCAAGCATTCCTTATTCTTCCTTCCCCTAGCATCTGGCAACCACTAATCTGTTTTCTGTCTCTATATATTCGCCTATTCTAGGCACTTCATATAAACGGTGTATTGCAATACGTGGTCTTTTATGCCTAACTTCTATCACTTATCATAATGCTTTTAAGGTCTATCCATGTTGTAGCAAGTTTCAATACCTCATTCATTTCCATCAGCAAGTAATATGCCATTCTATGGATATACCACATTTATTTATCCATTCATCAGTTGATAGATATTTGGGTTGTGTCCACTTTTGGGTATTATATACGATGCTGCTATGAACAGACATTTATATGTGTATGTGTGGACATGCGTTTTAACATATTTGGGGTATATATTTAGGAGAGGAATTGCTGGGCAATGTGTTAACTCTAAGTTTAATGCTTTAAGGAACTGCCAAACTGTTTCCCAAAGGGGCTACACCATTTGACAATACTGCCAGCAATAAATGGGGGTTCCAGTTTCTCCACATCTTGACAACATTTGCTATTGTCAGTATTTTTGATTTTAGCAATACTACTGGGTATGAAGTGATATCTCATTGTGGTTTTGATATGCATTTCCCTAATGAAACAAATCCATTATGTACCTAAAATAAATTAAAACACATGTCCACACCTGAGCTTATACACATCTGTTCATAGCAGCATCATATATAATACCAAAAAGTGGAAACAACCCAAATATCTGTCAACTGATGAATGAATAAATAAAATGTGGTATATACATACAAAGGAATATACCTTCCTTGGCATTTATTTAGATCTTTTTAAAATTTTTCAAGTATGTTTTGTAGCTTTCAGAATATAAATTTTGCATTCCTTTTGTTAAATCATTCATTAACTATTTTGTTCTTTTGGATACTATTGTAAATGGATTTGTTTCCTTAATTTCATTTTTGGTTTGTTCATTGCCATTGTATAGAAAGACAATTGATTTTTGTATATTGATCTTGTATTCTTTAACCTTGATGAACTTGTTTATTAGTTATAATAGTTTCTTAGTGTGTGACAGCTTTTGAGCAAAGTTGTACAAAAATTTGCCCCAGCAGGAAGCACTGTTAAAAAGAAATTCATATATAATTTAAGTGAATGGAACCATATGTATTTGCTCATTCAGATATTTTTCAGATCTTTAAGATAAATAGCATCTCCATGAATCTTAAAAAATAAAAAGTCATAATCAAACCAATGCATATAAATGGTTTTGGCATAGTTTTTAAAATATCAATTTTTTGTGAAGTGACTGAATTTCAAAGGAGTTCTGAATGCTGTGCCCCATGCTTGTGTCCTTTTCTGCATATGTAATAAACCAGAACTCTGGCAAGATTTGCCTTCTATCAAAACAAAAATATTAATTTTTGATGCAGATGTGAGTCGTCATTGCACGTCTTTAAGAGTGTCTTTCAGAAAAGCTCTCTTTGCTTCAAGTTCCAACACAGAATAAGAAGTCATTCTTTTTCACTGACATCCATTACAGAACATTTGATAGTGCTTCATAGACATCAGCAAGCTTTTGATATAAAGTAAATTAATCACTTTTAATAGATAAGGGAAATTGAGCATAAATTGAGTTTTAGTACACTAAAACAATTCATTATTTAGAAAAATTCTACACTAAATCCATGTATAGATGGAAAAATTATTATGAAAATTTGATAACCATCCTCCATTTTATCCATGTTGAAAATTAATATTTTCATAAATGGAATTTTACTTAGTGCAAAGTATAACCTTAGTTTATATGGTTCACTGACATTTTAGTCACTAAGAATTCTAGAACTTTCTACAAATATCATTTGTTTGAGGTATGTTTGTCCTTCCAGATGGACGTAGATATTTTTATCCTTTATATGTATTTTTAATATACGTATTAAAATGGTCAAAAATAGAACCAGTAAATAGATGATATACAGAGGGAGATCTAACTCTTATACTGACTTTCTCTGAAAACAGTAGCTAGCTGACAACAGACAGGCTACCAGGTGAAGTAGTGAACCCCCTATCACTGGAAATGCCCAAGGGACAGATTAAAAGCAACCCATCGCACCTATTGTCAAGGAGACTTTGGCACTGTATGGAGAATTTAAATGTATGACTTCTAAGAAAATATATACTAAGACTGAATAAATTTTAGTGAGGTTCAGCTTTTTGTCATCTAAAGTATTTTGCACAATTTTATTTCATCTATGAAGTAAAACTACAAGTCTGCATTATACAGTTACACATGCATAAAAATATATAGGTGCATTCTAATGGGGGTAGAATTGATTTGTGTGTTTGTTTGTGTACAGGGGAAGTGTTGTGCAATATATGTAAAAAGTTATATGTGCAGGGCTTCCCTTGTGGCACAGTGGTTGAGTCCGCCTGCCGATGCAGGGGATACGGGTTCATGCCCTGGTCCAGGAAGATCCCACATGCCGCGGAGCGGCTAGGCACGTGAGTCATAGCCACTGAGCCTGCGTGTCCAGAGCCTGTGCTCCGCAAAGGGAGAGGCCACAACAGTGAGAGGCCCGCGTACAGCAAAAAAAAAAAAAAAAAGTTATATGTGCATACATAGATATTTTTTCTCATACTTTTATCCATGGTTCAAGATGCATATTACTTCCAAAAGAAAGACAATACTGTGAGCCCAAGAATTTATTTTAATTTAAAATCATTGTCTTGTTTTCAAAGGAGTAAGGAGAAGAAACTGTTTTCTTCATAAAGATAGAAACTTCTGAAAATTAGGTTTTAAAATAGAAATACTAGTGTACCTCAAAGCACTGCATTAGAAAGGATTATAAACAATGAAAGAAATTCACTCACATGAAAACTCAATAGTTCCTGATCTCAAACAGCCAAAACAGAAACCAATTTTTTTTTAAACGAGATGTTAGCTGTTGAGAAGTCTGGTTTAAGTACCACCAATGTACTCAACACTGTGACAGAAATATGAATATAGTCTGGCTTTACATCTCCTGAACTTTGCTGACTGCATTATATGTAAAGATGCATCTGCTCCTCTCTGAAAACAGAAAGCAGTGTCTTTAAAATGATACTCAAGGAATCTGCAGGGATCCTGAGTCAGGACTTAAGCACAGACCTCAACGTATGTAGCCGGTTGCTTAATGCTGGGCGCACCACACACACACTGTTAATGTTCATCAGTGCCATCTCTGAAGCATGGAAATTGAGGCTTCATTTAGTGTTAACAGCAGCAACAATTCAACGCTAGATATTACTGAAGATCAATGGACACTTTGGCCTGAGATATTGAGCTTTCACAAAAGCACTTCTTCCCTAAGCTGAGGATTGCTTATCTGTTTACCTTTAAGAAAAAGAAAGAAGTCTAATCTTCATAATATTCTTTAAAATGAAATGAATATGTGCAATAAAATGTGAAGTCTACGAGGGGTTTTGTGGGAGTCAGAGGTTTATTCAGTGTTAAAAATGTATTTTATAGAGCTGTACTATCTAACACCATAGCCGTTAGCCACATATGGCTATTTAAATTAAATTCTTAGTGCCTCAGTCACACAGCCATATTTTAGTGCTCCATACCATGTGTGGCAAACAGTGACCATAACAGACAGCACAAATATAAAACATTTCCATAACAGGACAAATTCTGTTGGACAGTGCCATTTTAGAGAAAAGCAATCAATGTTCTTGCTACCCAGACTTCAGCTATGAAAGCAATACAAGGAGAAAAGTTGAAAACATTATTAAATATATTTCTATAAAGTTCTACTATTTAAGGAAGGGAGAAATATTT
This sequence comes from Mesoplodon bidens, assembly GCF_964165515.1. Lineage (NCBI taxonomy): Eukaryota > Metazoa > Chordata > Mammalia > Artiodactyla > Ziphiidae > Mesoplodon > Mesoplodon bidens. The sequence continues at coordinate 50,361,631 of NC_138161.1, read as the reverse complement.
GACCTCAACCCTCTAAATTTACTCTTCATATTTATTAGATTTACTTGATTCTCCATAAAATTGTGGAACAGACAATAGGAAACCCAACATAAACGGGCACTGCACAGATAACAATCAGCAAAAAGTTCCCACCAAAAGTGAGACATTCTGAGTAGTTACAAGCAAACAAAAGAGTACAGGTTAGGAATTAGCATGGAATTCTAGAACTAGAGGAAGCTGGAATCTTAGTTTTTTTCTTCACTATGAAATAATTTGTATGCTCATCCAAACTAAATTGAATCTCTGAATCATTTGAAGACATATTATAATTATTCATATTTCTGTAACAGGAAATAATTTGTATGAAAGTAGCAGTTTACTGAATGAGGTAAACTCAGAAAAAAATAGGACAATTTAATTTCTTTTACCACTGACCCCTAACTTTATCTTCTCCACCCTAAATGATAATTTTGCTAACACCTACAGCTTTTCTAATAACTTTTAGGCAACAAAAGTCCTAATATAATAACATAGCTTTCAGCCTATCATCTGATTCAAAATTCTCCTTTCCTTCCAACTAATGGCCATTTAGGTAGAGCTGAGTATTCCCCACCTTGCTCTTCTACTTCCTCATCTTTTTTCATCCAGTCTCTCTATCGTTGGAACAGAAGAAGGCAAAGGAAACGAGGCTCAGAAAGTTCTTATCTGACAGAAGATGGGCATTTTTGATTTCAAAGTTTGGCTTTCTTTTTTACGGAGTGGTTTGTAAGTTGTTAAGAGATATCTACACTATTCCTGACCTACTACTCTTAGCTCTGCTAAAACTCCTAGCTCTACAGCCAGCCATTGTCACTGTTTCTGCTTCATAAGGAAACACATTGGTCTAGTGCTAAAAACAAGGGATTTGGTACCAAACCAACAAAAATTAAAAACCCTTCTCTTCTACTTCTTACCTACTGAGATTGTGCAATCATTTCACCTGTTTATACTTTAGTCTTTCCTCACATTAAATGAATATTTTAGGGGTTGTTGTGAATTATAGGATTATTATAAGTATGATAAATAAAACAGAGCCTGTGTATAAGTGTTTATTTTCCTTTTCATCTGTTCTCTCCATTTTCATGGACTGTGCTTTGTGTTGTATCTAAAGTCATTTCCGTACCCAAGGTCACCTAGGTTTTTTTCATGTTACCTTCTAGGATTTCTATAGTTTTGCATTTTACATTTAGGTCTATGATTCATTTTGAGTTAATTTTTGTGGACAGTGTAAGTTCTGTGCCTATATTCTTGTTTTTTTTTTTTATATATGTTGATGCCCAGTTGTTCCAGGACCATTTGCTGAAAAGACTATCTTTGCTCCATTGTATTGCCTTTGTTCCCTTGTCAAAAAATCAGTTGTTATATTTATGTGGGTCTATTTCTGGGCTCTTTATTCTCTTTCATTGAACGCTTTGTTCTCTTTGTCTGTTCTTTGCCAGTACCACATTATCAAGATTACCATAGCTTTATAGTAAGTCTTGATGTCAGGTAGTGTCAGTCCTCCAACCCTGTTCTCCTTCAATATTGTGTGGGCTATTCTGGGTCTTTTACTTCTCCATACAAACGTAAAAATCAGTTTGTTAATGTCCACACACAAAAAAAGAACTTGCTGGGATTATGATTAGGACAGGGTTAAATCTATAGATCAAGCTGGGAAGTACTAAAATCTTGACAGTAACAGTCTTCCTACTTATGGACATGGAATACCCATCCATTTATTTAGTTCTTCTCCAATTTCTTCCATCAGAGTGTTATAGTTTTCTTCATATAGATCTTATACATATTTTGATAGATTTATACCCAAGTATTCATCTTTTTAGTTGGAGAGGAATATTCATAGCAGCTTTATTTGTAATATCTAAAAACTTTAAGCAAACAAAATGTCAAATGGGTAAACAAATTTAGTATATCCATACAATGAATTACTACTCAGCAAAATAAAGAAATGGACTATTGAGACAGGCAAAACCATGAATGAATCTCAAAATAATCATGTTGAGTGAAAGAAGTCAGGCAAAAAAAGAGTACATACTGTATGATTTCATTTATATAAAATATTAGAAAATGTAAACTAACCTATAACAACAGAGAACCTATCAATGGTGCCTGAGGAACAGTGATGGAAGGAAGGAGAGTCAAGAAAGATGGAAAGGAGGGATAACCAAGAGACACAAAAAAAAACTTTTGGTGTGATATAATGTTCATTACATTGATTGTGCTGATATTTTAATGGATGGATGGATATATATATATATATATGCATATATTTGTCATAACTAATCAAATTGAATATATTAAATATGTGCAGTTTACTGCATGTTAATTATACCACAATAAAGCTCTAAGAAATAAACAGAAAAGATTAGTCTTACAATATGCTGTGTGATAACAAGCATGCTCTAAACTATATCAAAATATTTATTTCTCAAAATTAAAAAGTTTTTGGTGTCTTGAAAAAGTAATCAAATATGCTTAATACAAGATCTCAATATTAAGAAACTTTTATCAAGAATTAATCCACTTCCTAGCCCCTGACTCAAATTTACCTATTTAAACTTAATAGTGTTTTCATTATTTTCCTAAAGTTTTAATATTTTAGTAGGAAAATGTTTGGATTTCTTATTATCCTTAAGAAATCCAAACATGATACCAAATGTCAGTGTTTTAGAAGTTTGACAAGTCCTTCCTTTTAGCTCTTTTCAAAATTAACTTTTTTTTCTCCTGAGTAACCCATATTCTACACATCCAAAATTCATTTGAAATTCTCACTCTCCAATTCACTTTGGTTTGTAAAAACCTAACCAAACATTCTCAGTTAAATCAAAGCAGGTATGCAAGTAAATAATTTTATCTCTAGTCTCATTTTTCAAAATCATAAGTCCAGGAAAGTACTGTATCAGAAAATTGTCAGGACAGTTTCTCTTTTAATAAGATGCAAGACCTTAAAATAAAAGTATTAAGTTAAATAAAAAGAAAAATCTTTTATTTTATGATCCCTTTTCATGATCCCTGCCATTTAGAGTAATTCTTCTTTCAGAAAGTATCCTTTCTTTAATGAATTCTGTGTCATAATACACATGTCCCCCACTTCCATTCTTTATTATTTCCCATCGAAACATGATTAATGTGTTTCTCAACTATCAGTGACTTGTAGAACAAATGTAGAACACCCCACCTCACCCCTCAAACCTCCAGATGCAAGCTGACTCTTCGTAGTCAGATTTTTTTAATTCTTTGCCTAGAGATGATCTAGCTTGCTCAACATTTACTATGACTTCAGTTACACTCAAATGAATAATGCAAACAACAGAGTAGTCTGTAACAGTCTTAGTATATTCTGTTTTATAGAATTAACTAATTTTCATCTTTAAAAGTAGATTATTATTCTTTCTTCCTATTCTAACTAAAAACATTTTGAAGATAATTATCTCAAATGTCTTTAAGCTCTTTTTAAGATTAATTTTTGTTGGGCCTGCTGTGAAAATAGGAAGACTAAAGTGTGGAGAAGTATAATTCTCTGAATGACTAAATCAGGTCTAACATTTAGACCAAAGGTTGCAGAATCCAGTATATCAATGTGTGTTATTTGACAAGTAAATGTTTTAACAACAATTTTAATGTAAATATATTTAGGCAGACATGAATTCTCCAAATTGCTGTGTCTCCAGCACCCTCTATAGTTAACCAGCCATTTTACACACATTTATTACCTAGCTGATCCCCAAAGGCACTTAGGTTTTCAACACCTAATTTATAAAGCTTTAGAAGTTTTAGATAGAGAGAATGTTAGACTTTAAAGGATCTTGCAAATATATTGTCCAATCTTCTCACTTTACTACTGAATCACAGATAAAGGATTTTCTCAACAGTAAATATTAAATTAGTAGCAGAATAGCAGGAACATCAGACTTACTCGCTCCTGATATTGCTTTTCCAACACTCTAATTCCTTTAAATTTCTCCCCAATATAATGTAAGCCTCAAGAAAGTAGGACTTTTTTTGGTCCTGTGAAATGATGTGTTCCTGAAGCCTAAAACAGTAAGAAGAATTTAATAACCAGTCATTAATTTTTATTGGTAAATGAGAGATGCTTAGTCAGAAGTGGTATGGGAAGTAACATGATTAACATTAATTAACTTAGGTTACTTGGCAGGTATTTTATACATATGAGTGCATTTAATCCTTCCAAAACTAATGCAGAAGAAAAATTATTTCCCCCATTTTATAGATGAGGAAATTAAAGCTAGTAGGTGACAGTAAGCACAGTTTGCCTGCTTGTAAAATCTCATACTCTTTTCGCTACAATGGTGCACAGGTGTAACACAAAGAACTTGGTAGGGCCAAGAGTAAAATTCTTTGTATAATATTAACATACTTATAATTTCCAGACAAGCTAAAACATAAGAGTATTTATAAGATCATAGGCATTGTGTTAAGGTTTTTCTAGTTTAATTCTATGGGTGAGTTACTATTGTAATCTCCATTTCCCACAGGAGAAAATGAGGCACAGAGAATTTCAAAACTTGCTTAAAGGTGCATAACTAAGAAGTGACAGAATCAACTATAAACCCAGGGAAGCTGGCTCCAGAGTCCATGCTCATAATTACTGCACTAAACTACCACATAGACTAATACAGTTGTTCTCAGAGTGTGCTTCCCTGACAAGCAGCAACATCACCCAGGAACTCTTTAGAATGCAAATTTGGGGGTACCATCCCAGACCTACTGAATCAGAATCTGTGGGGGTGACACTATGTATGCTGTATTTTAACAGCCCTACACGTGATGCTGAGAGACAATAAAATTTGAGACCCACTGAACGAAGAAATGATGCAATCATTTTTAAGATGATCTTAGACTCATCTTTTTGTATATACACTCCTAGAATTTTCTCCGAGCATGTATACACTCTTTTAAAAGTATATCACACCGACCTGTTTTGTCATTTATTTGTTCTCTAATCAATATGTCATGAGCATTTTCATACATTGATAATTTTTTGAGAACATAACAATGGCAGCTTAGTACTTGCTATGGACTGAATGTTTGTATCTTCCCCAAAAAATTCATATGTCAAAGACCTAATCTCCATCTGAAGGTGGCACCCTCAGGAGGTAATTAGGTTTAGAAGAGGTCTTAAGGGTGGAGATCCCATATGATTAGTGCCCTTACAGGAGGAAGAGACCAGAGCCCTCTCTCTCCTCCCTGTGAGAATACAAGAAGAAGGCGGCAGTCTACACAGCAGTAAGAGGGTCCTCACAAGACACTAAATCTGCTGGCACCTTGATCTTGGATTTTCCAGCCTCCAGAACTGTGATAAGTAAGTGTTTTTTTTGTTATTTTTGTTTGTTTGTTTTGTTTTGTGTAAGCTACCTAGTCTATGATGTTTTGTTTTTGCAGTCTGAGCTAAGACAAAACTCTATCCCATGCACATACCAGAATCTGCTAACAAAACTCCTGTTGTGTCAAGAACTAGGAAGGGTCTGAGATTTTACCCTCCTTGTAAGCTAACAAGTTAGCCTATTGTTGTTTCATGGATGCTGGCAGAGGCCATAAGACTCCTGGGTCAGAGAAAAAGACTATCACTCACAGCACAGCAAGGAATAGGAGCATCAGCAGATTTGCATTGGCTCCCCTCACCCCCAAGTCCCACAAAGGTGTGTCATGGTTCCATCTGACACCGCACACACAGAAGAGAAACCCAAAGCCAAAGGTCCAGAGCTTTGTGACAAGCAACAGTTGTGGCCAGCAGCAGATAAACCAGTCACCCTTATCTTGAGCAATGTGCTGTTACATGGTAGTCAGGCTATGGTCACCCTGACCTACTTAGTTGCCTATATGACTAGCTACAGAAACTGTTTAATATCACAAGACATTATTATCCTGGCCATCTAGCACACTTTGCAAGAATATAGAGGGATGGCTGCTTGGGACCCATGGCAAACTGTCTCTCCCAACAATTGTTGGACATTTAAGCATTTAATTTTTTTACACTTGTAAATAATGCCACAGTAAACTATCTTGTACTTAAAATATATTTCTCAGTATTTACTTAGGATAAATTCTTAAAAACAGAATTGCATCATCAGTAATTTTGGTTAATTTTAGCCTTTGATAAATATTTCACTTATGAGATTGTATGAAAAACCCCATTTTCTAGAAATTCTTACCAATGATAGGTAATTTCTTCTATTCTTAAAATTTGCAAGTTTCCTTAAAAATCACATTATTAATGCTAACTAGCATTTATTTGATTATTGCTGAAGTAAACTTTTTAATACATGTATTGGAATTTGTATTTCTTCTATGAATTAACTGTAAAAGTGTTTGTATTTTTATTCTCTTGGGATTATATATTTTCTTATTGAATTATGAGAGTCATTTATATATTTTTAATAATCCCCATAGTCTTGGTAAAACTAAATATATACATATAAAGATATAGAGATAGAGATAATCTATATATAAAACTTATTTGTGTCTACAATTATTTAATATTAATCTGTTGAAAGAATTAATGATTTTCTAACTACTGCCAAATAGAACAGGCCACTGTAAAGTATCATATGAGCATCTCTTTAGAAAACTTACAATTAGAACCACCCACTTTGGAAGGATCACCGTGCCAATCAAATAAAGCATATTTTGCAATATTTGGGACTGAGAATTCTTAGTAAGTTCAGCAGGAGTTCAGTAGGAGGACTGAAAGAGAGATCCAATAATTTTTTGTTCTAAACTTACTTAGGTTCTTCTTGCTAATGATCTAGTGCTGATGGTTCTTGATCATCTCTAACCAGAAGTCAGTCCTATTTTAATATAAGCCCATGGTCTCTAAAAAAGAATTTGTCATAGCTATCAAAATCTTATTTTCATTCACACATAGCAATTTTTTCTCTATTATAAAATTATAAATTTGTTTTGGTGACAGTATCTGTTGTTTCTGCTTCTTCCACTCTGTGACATTACCCTGCTAACTTCAGTAGAACCATACATAACAGAGTTATGTACAATAGGGAAGTGTTATTAAAAGTGAAAATCTAAATGAGTGCTTTGAGTTTTTTTTGTTTTTTCAATTCTGTTCCTCTTCCCAGTTCTGTTCTGCTATCTCTTGAACCCATCGATCCCCCCTTCCACTTCTTCCTTCAGGCTTTCATCAGCCTAGCTCCAGCCACAACCCACCTAAAAATTCGGTAATGAAAGTAAAAATAAGCTGGATAAGTGGTATTAGGAAAGAATCTGTGAAGTTCTATTGGACTGCACTATCGTTTAGTCTCCATGGCCATAATGATAACAGGTTCTAGTCTCCTCATCCTCCTTCAGGATGAACTTTTACTTCCTGAAAACTGCATTTTTAAGAAGAAGTTTTATAATCCATGGGGTTCATTAATGGTGATATTGATGACCTTTTGGCCTTCATACAAGATCAATGGTCTCTTGAGCACATATTGACTTTGACATTATTTTAGATGATATTTATCTCAGATCAATAAATTTTGATTATTAATATCAACTACAGTCAATATTTGCTTATTGCAGTTAGAATACAAATGAGTAAGCAGGACTTCAAGTGAAGATTACTAGTAGCATTTATGTTTTCTCATTATAGGATCTTAAATCTTGGTTCTAAAAATGTCCTATGTTAAAATTACTAAGATTTGTAGAATTAAGTCATTAACAAAAAACAAAACACAACACACCAGACTCAGTAAGAGAAGATCCCTTACTCTAATAATGTCCCTCCAGTGGCATTTTTTCCTACTGACAAAGCTTAACATTATACTCATTGCAAAAGAGAAATGTGTGGACAATCCAATCCATTATTGCAGTGCAAGTACTGAAGGGTGAGTTAGAACTAAGAAGCAATAAATTGATACCTGTGTTGTTGAACATTTTCACATGTTTGCAAATTGTCTGTTCAGGTCATTTTCATATTTTTCTCCTGAGAAGATTTTATATCTTTTGTTTCTACAAATCCTTTACATGTTAAGAATATCAATTTAGTTCATCACATATATTTTGTTTATAGTTCCAGAACATAAAGATTTATATTCTTGTAAAAAAAAACTATTAAGTTTTTCCTTTTGTCAAAATTTATTTTGTCTAGATTTCTTTCAACTACATGCTTAGAGGTAATTTTCCCTACCTGTGATCAAAAAAATTGTCACCTACATTATCTTCTGATCTATTTTCTTTTGTATATGAAATAAGGCAGAAATCTAATTCTGTTCTCCCCCAAATGTTTTCTAATTATCCCAAAGTCTAAATGAGCTATTATTTTCCCTCTGATTTTCTTGACCTAATGTCATATTATTAAATACTTATGTTTATAGACAGGATCAAAAATAATAATTACATAGATACCTATGGACCCATCACACATAGGTAAGAGATGTTACCATATAACCATGTTGTCTTAAAATTTTTAAAGGAAATAAAATGTTATATAGAGAGCTATAACCCCTCTATCTTGTCCACCCTCTCACTCCCCAGAAGTAGCTAACATCCTGAAGTTGACATGTATCTTTAGCTTACATGTTTTAATATTTTTATTACATGTTTGTATACAATTTGTTTTAAGAAATATATGTAAATAGTATACTCTATATATCCTTTAGCAACCTTTTTTTACTCAACATTGTTTTTCAGATGTATCCATGTTCACTCACACACACACACACTTCATTCATTTTAATTCTGTGTAGTATTCTATTTTATAAATAAATCACAGTTTATTTGTCCATTTCCTACTACATAAAGACAGTGTGAACCAAATTGGTTGTAATGATTTACCCTCTCATCCACAACACATGAGGGTCACCTTTGCTTCACAGCCCCACAGACTGATGTTATTAGAAATTTATTTTTGTAGATATATGGGGTGTAGAATATTATCTCATTTTTATCTTAATTTTTATTTACCTGAGATTACATGTATTGACGACTTAAATTTACTCATGAATTGCCTTTTCATAAACTATGCCCATTTTTCTTAGAGACACATTCAGCCAGGACGTGAACTGCTTTGGTATGCAGAGCTCTGGGGTGAAGTTAAACTAATTTTCATAGGTTCCTTACAAAGGGAAAATAATGGGACCATTAAGCTCTGCATCACAGCAATCTGGCAATATTGTTACACTTTTAGAAATTATTACTATAGTACTAATAGTAGTAGTAGTCATAATGGTAGCAGGAGCATACATTTTCTACAGATCTTGTGGGTGCCAGGTACTCTGCTTGTTATGTGTTGTCTCATTTAATTTTCGCAACAATTATGTGAGATAAATTCTATTATCTTTATTTTATAGATGAGGAACCTGAAGCTCAGAAAGTTAAATAACTTGCCTCAAGTCACACAGCTTGAAAGAAACAAAGGCAAAATTCAAATCTAGTTCACATGACTCCAGAACTCAGAATCTTAATACACTAAACCCAAGAATGTAGGGAAGTCAACATCTACAAACAATAATTGCTGGAGAGGGTGTGGAGAAAAGAGAACCCTCCTACACTGTTGGGAATGTAAATTGGTACAGCCACTATGGAGAACAGCATGGAGGTTCCTTAAAAAACTGAAAATAGAACTACCAATGATCTAGCAATCCCACTCCTGGGCATATACCTGGAGAAAACCATAATTCAAAAAGATACATACATCCCAATGTTCATAGAAGCACTATCTACAATAACCAGGACATGGAAGCAACCTAAATGTCCATCGACAGAAGAATGGATAAAGAAGATGTGGTACATGTATACAATGGAATATTACTCAGCCATAAAAAAGAATGAAATCATGCCATTTGCAGCAACATGGATAGACCTAGAGACTGTCATACTGAGTGAAGTAAGGCAGAAGGAGAAAGACAAATATCATATGATATCGCTTATATGTACAATCTAAAAAAATGGCACAGAAAACAGAAATATAGTCACACATGTAGAAAAACTTAGGGTTACCAAGGGGGAAAGGGGGGGTATAAATTGGGAGATTGGGTTTGACGAATACATACTTCTATATATAAAATAGATAAACTAATAAGAACCTACTGTATAGCACAGGGAACTCTACTCAGTACTCTGTAATGGCCTATATGGGAAAAGAGTCTTAAAAAGAGTGGATATGTGTATATGCATAACTGATTCACTTTGCTGTACATAGGAAACTAACACAACATTGTAAATCAACTAATTTTTAAATTAATAAAAATTAATTAAAAAATAAAATCCAAGTTCACGCTAGAGAAAAAAAAATGTAGGGAAGTCAATGTAGGGACTTAGACTAGAAAGGAATTACCATCAAGTGACAAACATCTATGGAAGTGGATAGGACCAGTGCTTAATAGTGACACCAGTGAGAAGGCATAAGTAGAGGACCAATGTAAACTTTCAATTATCTTTGAAATTTCATTGACAGTCTTTGGTCTGAGAAAGCCACCTGAACAACTTGGAGAGTAAGGAAGGAGAAGCACTCAAATGGAAGATGCTGGACTTCCCACTAATAAGGACATGTCATTGCTTGAAAAATTACCTGTCAAAATAAAGAAGATGTGATATATTGCCACTCCTAGTTGATGAAGTATATCATTTGCATATGTAAACTTAATCTATAATGTATATTCATATACATTAGTGGATTGTGGATTTATAACTTCTTCAAAGAAGAAAGGTAGAGATGCTTGGAACACGGCCATAGCCTTTTGAGTTGATGCAACAAATGGTAACTAGGCTCTGCCATAATACAATACAGGAAGTATTGCCAACTAGAAAGGATATATCTTAGGGCAGGGCCACTATGATATTTCTTATTTTCATACTTTAGTAGTATGTCACTTTGAATCAGAGACTAGTCAGTGACTTATAATCTAGTGCAAGCTTTATAACCTTTAGATTTTTCTACTCATAATTTATCTAGTACTGATTTTAAAACATTTAAACACCTTACTTTTCCTCTTTGTTCGAAAAAGAACACGAATTTGGAATGAGCTTTACAATTTTATTCATGAGATCTATCCATCCTTATGTCAATAGTAACTGCTCAATTATAATTAATCATTTTAGAGAACATGTTATTGCTTCTTATAAATCAGCCACTGCTCCTAATTTTACAAAATGCAATTCAATGAATTCCCATCTATACTGTTGTCATATTTCCACGTTAATTTCCATCTTAAATCCTTAGGGTTGAAAAGAATCTTAGAGATCCTCCAGCTCAGTTTTAATGATAAGAAAATTGTACTCAGAAAAGTTAAGGAACTTGTTCAAGATTTTATCTTTTATTAGCGGCAGACCTAGGGCAAAAAGACAATTTCTAGACTATTCTATCAAATGCTCTCTTTCCACTACTTGTAAAACTTCTTCCCAAACACCTACCTAGAATCAGAAAAAGCACATCTCATTCAAAATTACGCATTCATCATTTTATTTTTTACTATCTGAAGACAGAAGATATACATATAAAATTCAAAGGCAAATATAGTTATATAGATAGAGACAGATATAGAGATGATAGAGGTATAGGTATAGATATATTTTCTTAGATATTTTAACTTTGCCTCTCCTCACCTTCCTCCCTTAGTTATTGAAAAGAGGATAGTCTTAATACTAAACTGGAAGGAGGATCCCAGCATCCCATCCTCAAAGGATCAATCTGGTTAAGGAAGGTTCTCTTTGAATGAGTAAAAAATAGTTTATTATTTCATCCAACGTTTTAAGTGCAAAGTATTTTACAAACACTCTTTGGGCCCTGTGGTTACTAGTGTGATTAAATTAGATTAGATATTACTAGAGTAATATCTACACTGTTCTCAGCACACCCTTAATCCTCATGCATGTTTTGTTTATAGGATTTTTCCCCAAGCAACAACTATGAAAGAGGTAGATTGGTGATGTCCTGTAGCATTAATGGAACTACTTCATTATCCCTTCCTATATTCACATCCTTTGCCATATGACTTTCCTGCCTCTCCTGTGGTCATGTGAGTTGGTCAATGGAATGTTAACAGGTGTGATGGGACAAAAGGCTTGAAAAGCACTTACACATGTGGGTATGTTTGGGTTTGCTCTCTTGTGACTCTGCCATTCAATGAAAAGGACATGTCCAAGCTATCCTGTTTTCCCAAGGGGAAGATGAAAGCCATGTGGAACTAAGCCAACAAACATCTTCTCCCAGCTGAAGAAAAAAGTATTCTTCTATTGTTATTCTGATTATATCATTCCTTCCAGTCTCTCTAGTTTCTCCTTACATGCATTTTACTAGGTAGATACTTGGATTCCTGAACACCTCACATGCCTTGTGAATATGTATACCTCGTACACTGAGTGATGTCCTTTCTTCCAAGTTTCTTCCACAATTTTCATCTCTTTTGTACCACATTCTGAGAAAACTTCTTGCCTTGATCTTCCATAAAACTGATTTGGTGTTCAACCATTTCTATTCTACTATTCAGGGTTTTTTTTTTTTTTTTCTGAGATTTTTAGGTAATTTGCGTGATTTACTTCAGCAGTTGGGTTGTTTGAATTCAGTCACATCTTTTGTATTTTTTCAGTTGCTCTTTAGCTGACAACTAACTAACCCTTTCTTGAGGTAGCCCTTTTTCTCTATAAATTTCACAGGAATCTGAAGAGTTTGCTCCAGTCTAAGGTCTTAGTCCTTTTGTCAATCAGCTGACAGAGAAAACTTAAATGTGATGAATCAGCTAGTACTATTGCTTCTGTCACTGGCACATAGGAACACTTCTGAAAACTATTCTTTCACCTTGTCCATCACTGCAGTTATGCCTACAGAGGTACAGTTCCCTGCACAAGTTTCACTGATGCACTAGACTTAAACTCCAAGAATATAGGTATTTCAGCTCATATTCAAGCTTAATCATTATTTGCCTCCATAACCAGTTTGCCAAGATGGCTGGGTTTATAGGTATTTCTGGCCTCAGCTGCATTATATCCCATATCCAAGCCTCCCCAAGTTAATTTTTCACTTTAATATTGACCCTTGCTCACCTGTCCAGTTCTACCTTCTCCCATGGTGAGTTCCTCCCTGGGGTCATTGGAGTCCTTTATGCCACTGGACTTTTCACAGACCTGGTCAGTCAGAGTGGTGCTAACAACACTGAATCTCAAAAGGGAAAGAGTTGACTTTTCCTCTTGAGTAATCCATTCTTCCTTAGGCAAGTATTCCCACCTCCTCTCCAGTAGTCAACTCAGCATTCCAAAGACAGTTTAAAGGTAACTTTTTTTAGCCAAAGAAGCTTGTATTGTCCTCTTTCACCCGGGCAGTGAGTTGATTGTGTCTACTCAAGTGGCCTTTTTCTGAATAAATATTTGCTCCAGAGTGACTGGTCTTGTCCATAAATATGAAGAAGCTTTAGGGAATTAAGAGTTTTGCATTCTACATTAGCAGTTGCACTGTCACATTTATTGATATTTCAACAATCATATAGGGGCTTTTCAATGTCTATAAATTCTCTCTTACAGTTTACCTTTTCTTAGCAGCCTGTTATGGCTATAGGAATTTAGTGTCCCCCCAAATCTCTCTGAAGATACTAATTATTTTCATGATATTTTCTATATTTCTCCAGTAATCAGTTTCCTCAAGAATTACTTCAATTTGCTCAGTTTGGTAGTCCATTTTCTCCTAAAAAATCTGGAGCTTCTTATTTATAAGTGAGGGTTTAAGATGATCAATATAGGTGGCCAATGTGAATGTCACAATCCCTTGATAATAAATTTGCTTGCAAATGACAGAAGCCATGCTTATGGTAAGTGAGCTGGGATCTGTCATCAGAAATACCTCTGTGTTAGGGTGGATAGGAGCTTGCTGTCAGAATATGGGAAGGTTTACCATGTTGGCAGCTAATATTACATAGGTACACCACCCAACTTCTCTTTTTAGCACCAATACTCATTTTAAGTATCACCTATCCATCCCCCATGGCAGAATCCATTCACCTCTTTATTAGGTCTCAAACTGTTTGTATCAGCTCTGTGAGAGCTGGGTGGGTGTGCTTTTGCCAGGTGTTTGGAATGTCCTAGTTTTATTGGTCTCCCTATTAAGTGTCCAACAGATGATTCCTGCCCCTAGCTCCTAATGATTATGATCTTGGAGTTTTCCAAATTTCTGTCCGGAAAAAAAGAAAAACAACTCCCTTCTCCCTCCATTAGTACTTTCTTTTGTTTGTATTAACTGCATGTATCAGTTCTATTTGGTTACTCTGTCAATCCAATCCCATCTGCTTTATATCTTCCAGAAATTTTTTGCTTCTGCTGGTCTAACCTTTCACATTTCCTTGTGCTGTTACATTTTCTTATTTTTATATGTATTCACTCATTCCAGTGGAATTTTGGGGACAGAATTGTAAACATGTGTGCTTAGTCAGACATCCAGATGGCACTTAGCTCCCAAATGACTATTTTCTTTGTTATTTTTCTTTTTTCCCTTTTTTCTTTTCTTATTTAGTTTTTCATTGCTTTTTATTTAGTTTATTCTGTTTTATTCAAATGCCTTTTAAGAAGCAGGATAGGTGACGAGAGCACTGGGATAGTAGTTATGATTCCTTTGTTCCAATCATGTTTTTGCTATTATCATTGCCATTATTAAACAGTGCCTAGTAGGTGCTCAATAAGTATTTTTGAACAAATGAATGAACGAAGTAAATTACCTTCCCTCTGCAGACTTCAGTTTTCTCCAATGTAAAATTAGGAGGCCTCTGAAAGTAATAGCAAGTTATGATTCTTCTTGAGCTGGATAGAAAACATTTATCATCACTTAACAGGAGGCACCAAGAAGAGAGAGGCTCCCAGTGTGTGAGCAGGAATGCAGTAGTATGTGACCACATAACGGGCAACCTAAGACAGAAAACTGTGATCAAAAACCTAAAAGCAGACCTTTGACATCAGTCTCAGGAAAGTTCTAAATAATGATCATTAGGCTTAACAACTGACTCTCAGGGGACTGCAAAACTGTGATCAGGCCAGAGGGCAGCTGAGCACTGAATTAGCCAAGTCCTAGATTAAAACACAATCTGCCTTTAGAAGGGCACATGTTAACACCCTCTCCCTTTCCCAGACCCACTTTATAAAAAACTAACCATAGGTAAAAGCTTCTGAGGCCACAGGGCCTGACAATCCTGCCCTGAGAAAACCTCAAAGTTCCTGTACTCTTTATCCAGATTCAAACATCTTCTGCCTCTTTGTCCACTGGCATTAAGGTTCCCAGGTCAGGTGGTAAGTGTCACACAAACACACACAGCTGGGGGAACTCTATACCACATGCAGTCACACAAAATAATTCATTAGCAATGATATTGCTTGACAAAATTAAAGTCAAGGTCATAAACAATGCCTGTTGTGGGTTCTTTACATTTTGAATCACCTTCCTACTAGGATAACAAAAATGTTATTATTCTATTTCTGAGAATATAAAGAAACACAAGAGTTTACAAATTTCACATCTGCTTGATATGCTTCCTGCAGTGGTCTTCAAACACAATCACCTGGAGGTCTTGTTAAAGCTCAAGCTGATGGGGTCCCCCACCCAGAGTTTCTGATTTAATACATTGAGGGTAGGATCCAAGAGTTTGCAGTTCTAACATGGGAAGCAGATGCTGCTCATCCTGGGACTACACTTCAATTCCAAAATTTCTGAGTCTTGTTCTAATGCTCATTTTGACTCTTTGGTCTGTTTTATTTGGGGGAGAGAAGATGTTGTTTTGTTTTGTTTGTGCCTTTTGGCATGCCTTGTCATTTTTTGTTGAAAGCTCTATGTGATGTATTGGATAATGGGAACTGAGGTCTTTAGTGTGAAGTTTCAGGTTTATCTCACTAGGAGTTAGGCTGTGCATACTGTCTTCTATGGCTATAACTATTAGAGGCTTCAATTTCCTCTAGTGAACTTATTTTTTCTCCCCTGTTTTCTTTGAGTTTCCCTAGAATCTCCTCTTCAGATTGAGTCTGTGTCTCTTTCAGCTCTTTCAGTTGTAATTTATTGTTACTATACCAGAGCCCTATTGATGTGGTGCTAAGGTCCTGGGAAGCAAGCATTCTATATCTTATGACTAAATCCCCATTTTTTAGTGGGCCTGATGCTATAGCAGAAACTAGTTGAGGCACCACTATTACGTTAGCCCTTATTCAGCCCTTATTCTTCCCACCCATTCAACTGGTCTCCTACAGACAGTTTTTTCCCCTCCTTTCTCGCTTAATTGCACTCTGAAAATGACTGCCCCTAGCTAAAGTTGTACTATGCACCTGATGTTTACTTCTCCAAGACAACACTCCCTAACACTCCTTTCCTTTGTGAGCATTCTTCATTCCAGAAAGAAGGTCACAGAACGATAACTTCGAGGACCACCAGAACCTGTTCCAGAACCACCTGACACCAGCCCTAATGATATCAATGTCTCCAGGAGGAAAGAAGAATGCAAGACTACATCACCCCAGGACTTCCCTGGTAGTCCAGTGGTAAAGAATCTGCCTTCCAACGCAGGGGGCTCGGGTTCAATCCCTGGTCAGCCCGCATGCCACAACTACTGAGCCCACGCACCTCAACTAGAGAGCCCGTGTGCCACAAACTACAGAGCCCATGTGCTCTGGAGTCCATCCACCACAACTAGAGAGAGAAAACCCATATGCCACAACTAGAGAGAAGCCTGTGTGCCACAGTGAAAGACCCCACATGCCGCAATGAAGATCCCACATGCCACAACTAAGACCTGACACAGCCAAAAATAATAAAAAATAAAGTAAAATATATAAAGATTTTTTAAAAAAAGATTACATCAGCCCTGATCCTTATCTACAGCCCTATTTTCCACTCTAAAACTATAAGACCCCTTCCTATTTCCCAGGAAGGGGGGAACAGTCTTGGGAGCGTTAGCCTGTTGTGGCCCCCTTTGCCTGACAAAGTAATAAAGCTACTCCTTTCTACTCCTCCAAAGCTTTGTCTCTGCGTTTCTATTTGGCACTGGTGAACAGAGGCCTGGTTTTTCAGCAACACTGAGTCCCTAAGCTGTGACTTTCAGAAGAATTTCTTAGCATTTTTTCTACTCTTATGTGAGGCAGAAAGGCTACAGGGGGCACAGCTGTCTAACTGCCCCACTCCATGTTAGATGATGCTCTGGTAAAGCTGTTTTCCTGGAGGGTAAGACTTTGCTGTGGAGGACACTCTGGGCACCTTTCAAAATCCTTACTTTTGCCCTACCCAGAGCACAAAGGGGTTTTTCTCTGATCTTCACAGTGAGAACTTGGTGGGGTTCCTGCGGGTACATGTCATGAAGTGTGAGGGTTCCCCCTAAGACTGGGTCCCAGGGAGTTTTTAACTTTCAGCTTGTGTGCAATCAGCCTCTAGAAGTTTATCAATTACCATGTAAGTGTTTCTACCTGCAACTGGCTCCAGCAGGCTTGTGCTCCTGCTGAGCTGTGATTCTCTGTATTCACTTGTCTCTCCAGTTTTCTAGGTGGCAATTTGCCCTGTCACCTCAATTTTCTGATGGATCTAAGAAGAGTTATTGATTTCCAGTTTCTTCAGATTGTTTCTTGCTGTGAGGAGAGGAGTGACAGTTTCTAAGCACGTTGGGGAGGAAACCAGGCATCAGGACTTTGGGGACTACTTGAGAACCACTGGCTTAGAGAGAAAATAACCACCTTCAATCAATCAAAGATTATGTGGACGTTTTAGGCTCCACTACATAGTAACTCCAATACCCCCATTACATAAATAAATTTTTATAGCATTATTTGTCTCCAGTAAATACCCTTCATATCAAAAACAATACAATAGTATCAGAGGAGAGAAATAAGACCTGCCACCCATGACTGGGAAACAGTCTCATGACATACACAATTGAGCCACATCCTCAGGTGTATCTGTTAGGATAATTTTAGCTGCAAGTATCAAAAAACCTTACTCCAGCTGAAGTCTATCCCAACAGGGCTTAGCTGAAGACCCACGTCATTGGAAACACCTCACAGAGTAAACATGTGGTTCTATTTACTCACAGAAGTATGTATTAGATCCATGGGAAAGAACCCAAGGCAGAGCTGCAGAAAATATGAAAGACCTAATAGTAGATTTTTTTTTATCTTAGGTATTGGCATATCCCAATGATCTGTACTACTCTAGGATGTGATTGCTTAGGAGTGAATGTAATTTGAACTTATTCATGGTTAGAGAGTGTCTGCAGTTGAGAACCAGGCACATCCATCTACTCTGATCCTGAACATGGCTCTAAAGTACATTGTTTGAAGAAAACAGACCCCAAAGATTACAGGTGGGGAATGTTTTAAGTAGTTCCATACCCAAGTGGAGATCAAAGAAGTCCAACTAAAAGAATTGTGGATGGACATGACAATGATAGATTAAGCAAAAGTTATTTTTCAAAGGTCTATCTTGAAGATTATTTCTCAAAGTTTGGAGGAACTAACATGATTGGCTGTGGAAGGAATCACACATGTGAAATATCTTAAAGTAACATTTTATTGACATAATTTTGCCTATGTTACACATAATAAAAAAAAAAACCTTTACACTTAAAAAAAAGACTCACTCCAACTGGCATGAACAATAAGAATTATTCTAACCATGAGCACTGGATAACACAAGGGGAAGTCCAGAGGCATAGTGGACTTTAGAGCGATGAACTCAAAGTCTCACTTATATTATCAAAGCTCTTCCTACATTTCATCCTACTATCTTCATTGTTCACTTCATCCTAAGGTCAGTTTTCTTTATGTTTCCAAGAAGTTGTCAGTAGCAGTAAAGGCTATATGCTTCCCTATCAATGTCCACTGGAAGGAAAAAAGCACCTTTTCCAAGCTATCAAAGAAATGCTTTTTCTTTTAGACCAATTGGGACAACTTAAGTCATATGCTTAGTCCTAAACCAATAACTGATGCCAAAGAAAGCAATGGGTTGATTGGCTTAGGCTTAGGCTGCTAAACAATCATTTCCAAGAGGGATGAGACACATGATTGGTTTTAACTAACCAAGAACTAACCAAGAACTCAGCAATTCTGCAAACTACAAATGGAAGAAAAGTGGAGTGGATTTGGCAGGGGTAAACTATAATTAATGTTCATAAAGCAGGCAAGATTTAAAAGGATCTTTAGAGCACAGAACTGTTGACATAATTTTGACACCTGCTAACATGAGTCTAAATTTGAGAGTACACGCAATCATTCCAATGACTTACCTCTAAAACTGCTGTTATTAAATATGCAAAGTGTCTTGGACAAAACGTCTGTAACACCCGCTGAAGATACTTCTCTAAAGACATTCTTACGTGAAATGAAATCCTTTCTCCTTCCTTCAAAATAGTCAACTTACTGACTTCACAACTATTTAGCAGGAGAAAAAGCAGATAAACTTGAGCATTCCTTTCCTCTTGGTCTCCTTTAGAAAGCTGTAGAGTATTATTTTCCTTTTGTATTTCAGTAATTTGGTTAGTGGGCTTCTTTTTTTTCCTAAGCTGATCACTATAGATAAACATAAAATCTCTAAATAGATTTTCCTAGTCAGTTAACCATATTCTTGGGGGAAAACATAAGGTAGAATCATTATTAAAAAGCATTCTCAGTAACATACATCTTTATTATGTCAGTGTTTTGCCAAAAAAAAATGATTGATAGTAAAATCCACTTAATTTTTTTTCTTCACAGAATCAAGCCATCTGCCTCAAAGTACACCACCAGCCTCTGTTAGATGAATTCACACATTTTAAAGCCCCAGAGTAACCATTTGAATGGAAATTGGACACTTCTTGTCATTTAGGAAGCTTTTTTAAACTGGAAAGGCTTCTCGTTTGTTCAATTAAATGTGTGTGTATGCAACATACTTTATGAAACTTATCCCAAAACAGCAAGGGCTGAAATAATATTTGAAATAGATGGCACAGCTGTTGTATTTCGAGAGTTACCCATGGACATAGATGGAGACATTGAGGGAACTCTGAAGTGCAAGTCAAAATATTGTACAGTCAAAACTGTCAACCACAGCCATTAGAGATGGGTCCACACCTTCCCTAATGGAGGTGTGTGGAAAGTGCAAATATTTAGTCAAGTGGAACTTATATGCTTCTCTGGATGAATTATTTTCTTCTCAGTTGAGCTTTAAAATTTGAGAATGCTGGATCTGCTGCCTTGGAGTTTTCTCTCTCTTGAATACTATTTGAAAACAGAGCTACACACTGCAAGTATTGGGTATTCCCAAAGTATTCCCAAGCATTCCCAAAAGAATGTCAAATAGTTGTGTGTGCATAGCAGAGAAAGCAAAATAGACTGTTTAGACCTGGAGGAGCAGATGGGGGAGGGAACCCAGAGATAGTTCTCTATGGCTCTAGCTTTGTAAGAGAGGGAACAAAGGCCAAAGAAGGTTAAGAGTCATCACTTGCATTCCACAGAACTGCTCTCCTCAGACTCATTCCAGGGCAACTTCCACCACAGACACTGCTTAATTAAAGGAAAAGAAAGGTTGCGTGCTTTTGAATTTTACTTTATCTAATTTCACTTTGATTAAGAGTGTCACATCTTTTTTTAAAAAGTCATAATTTTTTATAAAGCAGATTTAGGATGACAAAGTAGAGATCAATTTTTCTTAAAATTGCTTTAAGGTAAAAAATTTTCACAAAAATGGAAGTATATATGCTTTAATTTCTGTAAACAATGTGTGTGTGTGTGTGTGTGTTAACAGGATATTTGGCCAAATTTTTCATTTTACATTAATCACGTAGACAACTTGCAGCTTTAAAAAAAATGCTAACAATTCTACATCTTAATCTAATCAAGTGAGTAATAAGTTCTGATGCAAAATTCTTGAATTCAGAATTCTTGAGTAGTTGACATACATCTGAGCAAACATACATACATACACACAAAATGCATAAACAGCAACTGGGAGGAAAATATTTCCACAGTCACAGCAACAATTCTTTTTAAATGCATCATTGTCTGGGGTTTGAAAGTTCACACCTTTCCCTCTCACTTGTGGTTTTATAGACATGAGTCTTGAAAGCAGATGCCTTTAGTTTATTTCAGGGAGAACCCTGAGCTACTGAAAATGACAAATCTCAGCAATCACGTTTAGGCTCCCATATTCTTCTATGTTGAAAAGAAATGGATAAAACCCTTAATAAGAGAAGCAGCAAATAACTAAGCTTATCCATCATCTTCTCTGCAGTAAGAGCTAATGAAACAGAAATGAAACCATGTCCATCTTCAGAGGAACTTTTCCCCAAAAGACTATGTTCCTATACTTCAGTGGAGTCCTCCTGAAGAGAGCAAAGTGATTTTCTAAAACATCCTTGGGTATTCCAGGGACAGAATAAAGTCACAGTCTGACATGTCAACCTTCTACCACATTTCTAAGCCTATCTATACAACTGGAACAAAGGAAGAATTAGGGCAACTTCAGGTCACCTCAGCAGAAAGTCCATTTAGGCCTGAACTACCCCAACAATTGGCTCATTTACCACCTTTACTTCACCAATTATTTCACCATAGCTCTTGTGAATACATGGTGTAGCCCAATCTTTGTTTCCCTGTAAATCAGAGCAGTAGTTCCTAAAAAGCAATAACTGCACATAACTAACGGGCACTGACACTCATGCTGGGGGTGGGGGATTGGTCTCCCCAGAATAAAGCTCCACTTCTCTACCTTTTGCTCTCAGAGGAAACAAAGAAAATTCCCAGTGCCCTGAGAAGTTTCTGCCTCCCTGTTTCCATTATATAACCTTTTTGACAAGTTTCTGTAAAGGATTTTAAAATCAGAAAAGTTCAAACACATTGATCTTAAAATTTCTTTTAAGCTACTGACATTTCCTTTCTCACATAATAAGTGGTGAAAGCCAGTCAACAGCTCAAGAGTGTTTGTTTTTCATTGATGTGGTCATGTGTTTAAAAAAGAAAAAATCTTACTGAAATTCATTTCTATAAAGTTCTACATTAGAATGTGTGAGTCACCCACACAAACATACACATTCATTCATATACCCATTAACTGGGGAAAGAGAGAAAACGAGAATTTGACTTGGAAAAAATCAGCACAGCAAACCTATACCTCAATCATTTTTAGCATTTCTTTCTTCCATGGGTGTAGTAGAAGGTCTTCCCAAGGGTACCACGGACAGCTAATCTACCCCATGTTAACTGCTAGAAGCTCTAACCTGATGGGCAGGGAGCTCATCCAAAGGTAAGAGAACAACCAGGTGCCCCATACCATGTGGGGTCACCTGCAACTGCATGTTGCAAAAGATGGTCTGAGATGCTGAATTATACAACATTGCTCAAGGTATCTTAAGACTAACTACCCCTGAGAAGCAGTGAGAAACTGAAAGAGTGAGCTAAATAAAAGAGTTTTACACAAGGACCTTTATTTATGAGAAACAAACAATGAGGCCCTATACTAGGCTCTAAAGAAAGAATGAATAGATAGATGGGGAGAGTGCCCATCCTTAATCTGTTTGATGACAGGAGGAAAAACAAGGACCCCTCACTATGGAGAAGAAAAATGCCATCAAAATGAGTGTGGTAAATTCCCCAAAACCTATGAAAGTCAGAGTGATATCAGAAGTGCCACAGCAGCACTGATGGCCATAACCAGCTGATAAAAGAATTTAAGCTTCCAAACAAAATATATAGGCTGCCATATAAGATTAAAATTGTGTTTCTTTTTTCTCTACTATGCATTTATAGGTTGTCTAGTTCTATTTCTTCAAAGCATGGCCAGACTTCCCTACACTAAGACCTTCTCTTACTTCTCCACAGACCCATGCACCCTTCATACGGCAACCTCCAACCTGAATTATGTGTGATTATGACAGGTGTACTTTTCTATAGGTGAATTATACCTCAATACAAATAAAAACACAGCAACCACATACAACAAACAGATAGATGAACTAAGTCAAACCACAGCTAATCAGGTCTTCTGTTTCTGAGGAAAACTGTGTGTTTGTTCAATGACTTCTTTTCAGCCTCCATTTTCTAACATAAAAAGATATACCCTTCTCAGAACTAAAACTGAGACCTCTTGCCCAGAGATCCCTTCTTCTAAGCCTACTACACTATGAACAACACCATCCCACATGGAGCTATGAGCCATTTGTTCCTCTGTTCCTCAATCTACCATTTTCATGTCAGGAGTTGGTAAATGCAATTTAATAAGACTCAAAATTATTTGATTCTAACACTCAGTTTCATTCTTTGATTTCAAACAAACATGAGTTACTTGGGCCAAGTTATTCCATCTTAATTTCATATATGTTTTAAATATCTTACAAAGTATATCACTCTGCTTTCTCTAGTTTAAACAAAAAACTCCCCTTCCACCCCCACACTCATGCACACGATCCTGTATAAGTTAACAAGAGCCAACTTAAAGTGTGCTTATGAATGGAAATCTGAAGCTAACCAAAAGTAAATAAAAATATTATGATCAGAAAATTCATTTGGGATCACTCAATTCACAATAAGTACATTAAATAATTTCTTAAAAACAAACATCTCATTCCATCTTTCCAATCAATGCCACTCAATCAAATGCATCATTGTATGTATACTTATTTTCCTCTATACATCTTGGATGTCTTTGGCTTTTAAAACGGAAGACAATTTCTTGGCAGCAAATGGTAAAGTTCCATATGGCTCCTGCCTATTTTCTTTTTTTATTTCTGTTGTATTTAGGATTCCTTCCCATAATACAAACATGATGAGACTGAAAGTTTTCTGAAACCATAGCTGGTATTTTAAGAAAACTTACTCTTGATCTTCTATCACTAGGCAGCATAACTCAGGCATAAATTGTTGATCAAAGTTGGCCTAAAATTTTAACCACCTTCTTAGGCAATTGTTTCTCCCCAAAGTAGAGTCTAACTTTAGGAAGTGTTCATATGTAAAGGCAATGCATTATAAATTTCTCCACACTTTAGAAAATAAAATAACTTATTTTCTGGTAAAATTTATTTTTAAAATGTTTTCAAAGTGTATGGAAGATAATGGGAATTATTTAACGTGGAAAATAGCTTGTAAGGGACAACATCAGTCTTGAGAATGTGAATGAGACAAATATATTTAAAACTCTATTTTCAGAAAAACTTTAAAATTCCAATTTATCCCAAGATGAGAAATTTGAATATGCTTCAAGACACAAAATTAGTTTTTCTACCATTTTCACATGTCTCTCCATGAGCTCTTTCTTGAATCAGTCTGATCATTAGTAGGGAATCTTCATCCTCATCACTCAATCACAGATATTTTCCCAACAGACCAAGGAGCTACACTCCAGGTAAAATCTGCTAGTCTTCTTTATGTCCTTCAGACTTTTGTTTTTGAGACCACATACTTCTCTTTCTTTCCCTAAATCTCTTTAACTTTGACTTGAGACATGACTCTTTTTCTATTTTTTTTTAATTGAGGTAACATTGGTTTATAACATACCACATCTTCTTTATCCATTCATCCACTGATGCACACTTAGGTTGTTTTCATATGTGGGCTATTGTAAATACTGCTGCAATAAACTTAGGGGTGCATATATCTTTTCAAATTAGTCTTTTCATGGTCTTCAGATAAGTACCCAGAAGTAAAATAGCTGGATCATGTGATAGTTCTAGTCTTAATTTTGGGGGGAATCTCCATACTGTTTTCCATAGTTTCTGTACCAATTTACATTTACATTTACATTCCCATCAACAGTGTATCAGAATTTCCTTGTCTCCATACCCTCTCCAGTACTTGTTATTTCTTGCCTTTTTGGTAATAGCCATTCTAACAGACATGAGGTGATATCTCACTATGGTTTTGATTTGAATTTTCCTGATAATTAGTGATGTCAAATATCTTTTCCTGTGCCTGTTGGCCATCTACATTCAAATCCCCCGCCAGTTTTTTTTTTAATCAAATTGTTCTTTTTGTTGTTGAGTTATATGAGTTATTCACATATTTTGGATATTAACCTCTATCAGATATACCATTTGCAAATATATTCTCCCATTCATTAGGCTGTCTTTTCATTTTGTTGATGGTTTCCTTTGCTGCATAGAAGCTTTTTAGTTTGATATAGTCCCATTTGTTTATTTTCCCTTTTATTTCCCTTGCTTAAGGAGACATCCAGAAAGATATTGGTAAGATGTCAAAGAGCACACTGCCTATATTTTCTTCTAGGAATTTTATGGTTCTGGGGTTTATATTCAAATTTTCAAGCAATTTTGAGTTGATTTTTGTGTATGGTGTGAAAGTGCTTTAGTTTCACTCTTTTGCATGTGGCTGTCTAGCTTTCCCCAACACTATTTACTGAAAAGACTATCCTTTCTCTATTGTACGTTCTTTGCTCCTTTGTTATAAATTAATTGCCCATATACATATGGGTTTATTTCTGGGCTGTCAACTCTGTTCCATTGATCTCAGTGTCTTTTTTTTTTTTTTTTTTTTTTTTTTTGCTAATACCATGATGTATAGGTTACTATAGTTTTTTAGAATTATTTGAAATCAGGAAGTGTGATACCTTTAACTTTTTTTTTTCTCAGGATTGCTCTAGCTATTCGGGGTCTTTTGTGGTTCCACAAAAATTTTAGGATTTTTTTGTTCTATTTCTGTGCAAAATGTTACTGGGATTTTGATAGGGATTACATTGAATCTGTAGACTGCTTTAGGCAATATGAACATTTTAACAATATTAATTCTTCCAATCCATGAGCACAGAATATCTTTCCATTTCTTTGTATCTTCTTCTATTCCTTTCAAGAGTGTTTAAGTTTTCATTGTACAGGTCTTTCATCTCCTTGGTTAAATTTATTCCTAGGTATTTTATTCTTTTTGATGCAATTTTAAGTGGAATTGTTTTCTTGACTTCTCTTTTTGATAGTTCATTATTAGTGTATATAAATGCAACAGATTCTGTGTATTAATATTATATCCTACAACTTCACTTAATGTATTAGTTCTAATAGTTTTTTGGTGGAGTCTTTAGGGTTTTCTATATATAGTATCATGTTATCTGCAAATAGTGACAGTTTTACTTCTTCCTTTCTAATTTAGATATATTTCATTTCTTTTTCTTGTCTGATTGCTGTGGTTAGGACTTCCAATACCATGTTGAATAAAAGTACTGATAGTGGACATCCTTGTCTTGTTCCTGATCTTAAGAGGAAAAGCTTTCAGTTTTTTTTACCATTGAGTATGATGTTAGCTGTGGGTTGTCATATATGGCCTTCTTATGTTGAGGCACATTCCTTCCATACCCATTTTATTGAGTTTTATCATAATGGCTGCTAAATCCTGTCAGACGCTTTTTCTGCCTCCTTTGAGATGTTCATGTGATTATTATTTTTTATTTTGTGAATATGGTGTATCATGTTGATTGATTTGTGGATGTTGAGCCATCCTTGCATCCATGGACTAGATCCCATTTGATCATGGTGTATGATCCTTTTAATGTATTGTTGTATTTGATTTGCTAATATTTTGTTAAGGATTTTTTGCACCTATATTCATCAGCAATATTGGCCTGTAATTATCTTTTTTGTGTTGTTTTTCTCTGGTTTTGATATCAGGGTAAATGCTGGCCTTGTAAAATGTGTTAGGAAGTAGTCCCTTCTCTTCAATTTTTTGGAAGAGTTTGAGAAGGATTGGTGTTAATTCATCTTTGAATGGTTGTTAGAATTTTCCTGCAAAGCCATCTGGTTTTGGACGTTTGGTTTAGGGGAGGTTTTTGATTACTATCTCAGTTTCCTTACTAGTGATCAGTCTCTTCAGCTTTTCTACTTCTCGTGATTCAATCTTGGAAGGTGGTATGATTCTAAGAATTTGCCCATTTCTTCTAAGTTGTCCTATTTATTGGTATATAGCTGTTCATAATATTATCTTATAATCTTTTGTATTTCTGTGGTTTCCATTGTAATTTTTCTTCTTTCATTTCTGATTTTATTTAACTGAGCCTTCTCTCATTTTTTCTTAGTGAGTCTAACTAAAGGTTTGTCAATTTTGTTTATCTTTTCAGAGAACAAGTTCTTGGTTTCACTGATCTTTTTCTATTGTCTTTTAGTCTGTGTTTCATTTATTTCCACTCTGATCTTTACTATTTTCTTTTTCTTACTAACTTTGGGCTTTGTTTGTTCTTCTTTCTCTAGTTCCTTTAGGTATAAGGTTAGGTTATTTATTTGAGATTTTTCTTGTTTCCTGACAGGCCTGTATTGCTATAA
The DNA here is from genome assembly GCF_964165515.1 of Mesoplodon bidens. Taxonomy (NCBI): domain Eukaryota; kingdom Metazoa; phylum Chordata; class Mammalia; order Artiodactyla; family Ziphiidae; genus Mesoplodon; species Mesoplodon bidens. The sequence continues at coordinate 50,334,428 of NC_138161.1, read as the reverse complement.
ACTCCCATTTTAGAACTGCTTTTGCTGCATTCCACAGATTTTGGTGTGTTTTATTTTCATTTACATTTGTCATCAGGTATTTATGGATTTGTTCTTTGATTTCTGCATTGACCCAATAGTTGCTAAGTAGCATGTTGTTTAATCTTCACCTATTTGTGACATTATCAGTTTTCTTCTTGTAGTTGATTTCTAATTTCATTGTGTCTGCAAGAGATGCTTGATATTATTTCACTCTTCTTAAATTTGTTGAGACTTACTTTGTGTTCCAACATATGATCTCTCCTTGAGAATGTTCCATGTGCTCTTGAGAAGAATGCATTCTTATGCTGCATTTGAATGGAATGTTCTATATAAATCTATTACATCCATCTGTTCTAATATTTTAGTTTTGGCCATTTTTCCTTGTTGACTTTCTGTCTGAGTGATCTATCCATTGTTGTAAGTGGAGTGTTAAAGCCCCTGCTAACATTGTGTTACTGTCAGTTTTTCCCTTTAGGTCTGTTAATAATTGCTTTATATATTCTCTTTTATTAGGTGCACATATATTACTGACAGTTATGTTTTCTTTCTTATGTTTCCCCTTTATCATAATATAATATCCATTTTCATTTCTTGTTACCTTTTTGGCTTGATGGTCTGACATGAGTATGGCTGCACCATACTTTCTTTTGGCCTCTATTTGCTTGGAGTATCATCTTCCATTCCTTTGCTTTGAGCCTATATTAATCTTTAGAACAGAGTCTCCCAGAGCCAGCATATCATTGGGTCTTCTTGGGTTTTTTTTAATCCAGCCAGTAACTCTGTGACTTTCGATTGATGAATTCAATCCATTTACACTTGGAGTGACTGTTGATAAATGAGGACTTAGTACTGCCATTTTATCTTTTGCTTTCTGTTTGCTCTACACCTCCATTTTTCTTTTTCTTGTGTTTCTATCTGCTATTTTAGTTTGGTAGTTTTCTAAGACATTTTCTCAGTTCCCTCTTTTTTTATGTTTTGTGTCTCTGCTCTAGATTTATGTTTTGTGATTACCATGTGGTTTGTATATAATGTCTTGTAGATAAAATAGTCCTTTTTCTACTGATGATAGCATTTTATCTTTACTGCCTATATGAGTTCTGTCCTTTTCCTCTTCCCCTTTTATGTTTTTGTTGTCTCAAATTATTCCCTTTTACCTTGTGAGTTTATTACCAAACTGAAGTTACTACAGTTATTCTTACTGATTTCTTTCCTTTTAAACTGTATGCTACAATTAAGTGTTTAACAGCCTATTCTGATATAAACTTGCAATTTTATGATTCTGTTTATTTATCACCTTACTCAAAGTTTTGTGTACTTTTGCCTTTTCATTTCAGGTAGAAGAGCTCCTTTCAACATTTCTCGTAAGGCAGGTCTAGTGGTGATGAACTCCCTCAGCTTTTGTTTGTCTGAGAAAGCCTTTATTTTTCATTCAGATCTGAAGGATACCTTGGCTGGACAGAGTATTCTTGCTGAAAGTTTTTATCTTTCAATATTTTTAGTACATCATTCTACTCTCTCCTGTCCTATAGAGTTTCTGCTGAGAAATCTGCTGAAAGACTAATGGGGGTTCCTTTGTAGGTTACTGTCCTTCCTTCCTTGCTACCTTTAAAATTCTTTGTCATTGACTCTTTTTTTTAACATCTTTATTGGAGTATAATTGCTTTACAATGGTGTGTTAGCTTCTGCTTTATAACAAAGTGAATCAGCTATACATATACATATATCCCCATATCTCCTCCCTTTTGCGTCTCCCTCCCACCCTCCCTATCCCGTCCCTCCAGGTGGTCATTAAGCACCGAGCTGATCTCCCTGTGGCTGCTTCCCACTAGCTATCTATTTTACATTTGGTAGTGTATATATGTCCACGCAACTCTCTCACTTCGTCCCAACTTACCCTTCCCCCTCCCTGTGTCCTCAAGTCCATTCTCTATGTCTGTGTCTTTATTCCTCTCCTGCCCCTAGGTTCGTCAGAACTCTTTTTTTTTTTTTTAGATTCTATATATATGCATTAGCATACAGTATTTGTTTTTCTCTTTCTGACTTATTTCACTCTGTATGACAGACTCTAGGTCCATCCACCTCACTACAAATAACTCAATTTCATTTCTTTATATGGCTGAGTAATATTCCACTGTATATATGTGCCACATCTTCGTTATCCATTCATCTGTCGATGGACACTTAGGTTGCTTCCATGTCCTGGCTATTGTAAATAGAGCTGCAATGAACATTGTGGTACATGACTTTTTTTGTTTTTTACATGACTCTTTTTTTTTTATTTAACAAATTTAATCAGTTATACAGATACATATACATATGTTCCCATATCCCCTCCCTTTTGCGTCTCCCTCCCGCCCTCCCTATCCCACCCCTCCAGGCGGTCACAAAGCACCGAGCTGATCTCCCTGTGCTATGCGGCTGCTTCCCACTAGCTATCTACCTTACGTTTGGTAGTGTATATATGTCCATGCCGCTCTTTCACTTTGTCACAGCTTACCCTTCCCCCTCCCCATATCCTCAAGTCTATTCTCTAGTAGGTCTGTGTCTTTATTCCTGTCTTACCCCTATGTTCTTCATGACATTTTTTTTCCTTAAATTCCATATATTTGTGTCAGCATACAGTATTTGTCTTTCTCTTTCTGACTTACTTCACTCTGTATGACAGACTCTAGGTCCATCCACCTCATTACAAATAGCTCAATTTCGTTTCTTTTTATGGCTGAGTAATATACCATTGTATATATGTGCCACATCTTCTTTATCCATTCATCCGATGATGGACACTTAGGTTGTTTCCATCTCCAGGCTATTGTAAATAGGGCTGCTATAAACATTTTGGTACATGACTCTTTTTGAATTATAGTTTTCTCAGGGTATATGCCCAGTAGTGAGATTGTTGGGTCACATGATAGTTCTATTTTTAGTTTTTTAAGCAACCTCCATACTGTTCTCCTTAGTAGCTGTATAAATTTACATTCCCACCAACAGTGCCAGAGGGTTCTCTTTTCTCCACACCCTCTCCAGAATTTATTGTTTGTAGATTTTTTTCATGATGGCCATTCTGTCTTTGTCATTGACTTTTGACAGTTCTAATATAATGGGTCTTGGAGAAAGCCTTTTTGTGTTGAGGTAATCAGGTGTTCTCTTAGCTTCATGGACTTATATATCCATTTCTTTCCTCATGTTTGGAAAGTTCTCAGCTATTATTTAAATAAACTCTCTGCTTTCTTCTCCCTCTCTTCTCCTTCTGGGATACCAATTATTCTTATGTTGACCTTCCCAATGAAGTCATATAGTTCTCACAGAATCTCCACAGTTTTTTTAGATCTTAGTTCTCTCTTCTCTTCTGCTGTATTTCTATATTTCTATCTTTGAGCTCACTAATTCTCTCTTCCATATTATCTACTCTATTTCCAGTGCTTTCTAATGTGTTCTTCATCTCACTTATTGAGTTCTTCAGCTCGAAAATTTCAGTTCAGCTCTTTTTTAGAGTTTCAATCTCTTTGGTAAAGTATTTCTTCTATTCATTAAATTTACTCCTAAGCTCACTGAATTGCCTTTCTGTTTTCTTGTAGCTCTTTGAGTTTCTTCATGACAACCATCTTGAATTCTCTATTAGTTCAATCACAATATTCTATGACTTTAAGTTTGGTTTATGGAGTTTTGTCATTTTCTTTTTATGATGCCATGTCACCATGTTTTTCATGGTGCTTGATGGTTTTTCCTCTACCTGTGCATTTGAAGTAACAAATATATTTCTTCTTTAGGTAAAGTTTTTTTTTACTTGATTCTGACAATTCAACATTAGTAATTAGAGATCTTTCTTATGTTTTTCAGTAGGTGGCACTACAGCACAAATTTTTGGTTTTTCTTACCTGAGCTACCTCTAGTTATATTTGAGATCAGCAGTTTCCATAGTCCACCATTTCTGCCAGAGGTGTTGCTCAGTACCCCCATTGTTGCTGCTTATGCCTCCTGGGTCTCTTCTGCCTTCCTGCTGCTGGTGTCACAGCTGTTGCTGGCATTGCTGCCTGGGGTACAGGGATGGCAGATGCTTCTACCATGACTGGGGTTGCAGGCTCTGCTGCCACAGGGGAAGAGTGGAAGCCAGGGGTGCTTCTGTTACCTCTGGACTTGTCATGTTCACAGGTGCTACTACTGCAGACTGGCAGGCCAGAGTTATGGGTACTTCCACAGCTGGAGAGACAGGGTCATAGGCCTTGCTGCTGCTGTCTACTTCCCTGTGGCTGTGGGCACTGCTGTTGCTAGGAAGCCAGAGTTGTGTGCACAGCCTCCTCTCCTGATCCTGGGTTCTTTGGGCTGGCAGGGTCAGCTGCTGTGGCTGGGGGGGTCAGGATCACAGGCACTGCTTCCACTGTGTCCCCAGTTTTTTCTCCTCTATGTGCTCCAATCCACCCACCTTTAGCTATACAGATGTGTGGAATTTTCTGGCATCCTGGTGTGTTGTGCAGAGGAATTTTTGGTGACTTATGGACATTTTACTGATTGTAGATTGAAGGGGACATCTCACATTGCCACAATGCTGATGTCCTGACTGATATTTCTTCAAATCTTACAGCCAAAGTACTCTTCCAGACCCTAAACTAACCACCTTATTCTCAAATAATATAAATTATGATGATCAACTTCATCATAAATATATTATTGATAGTAATAAGCTCACCTGTCCCCAAATCACTTTAAATCAAAAGTAGAAGACTCACAAATAACATGTTGATAAAGTCAAATCAAGTTCCATCTCAACTTTATTCATTTATATCTCGAGTCAAGCAGATCTTAAGTCTGAATCTTGTGTCCCAGAATTGCCTTATGTGCTTAAATGTCATCTACAAATTATTAACCTATGCTAACTAGAGACACAGATTTAAGTATCTAACTGTAGTCTAACATAGGCAGACTTTATTATGGTGTTTTATTCTGAATAGACGGTCAATTATTATTGACTATTTTCGGACATGAAATTCTGAGAAGAAAACAAATTAATTCATTATAAACTTATTTAGAATGATGGTAATTGACAATGAAGCACAAAGAATCTACATCTTCCACCGAGAAGATTTCTAGAGTAGTTAGAAAAAGCAAATGCTACTTTGAAGGGTGCTATTTAACTTTCCAGGGCTATTACACAATCTTCATGGTAGATAACACTAGAAGAGACGGCATTACTGTCAAGCCATGGAAGAAGAGAATATCTGTAACATCCAATGAAAAGATGTTTGAATCTAATTGTCTTTCTCTTCTACAGGGTCTATCACATCATAGAGGCAAACAAAGCAGTATTTTTATTTATGAGGTTTTCATCACCTGTCAGCAGGAAGAGCCTGGAAAGCTCTCAGATCAAGATGCTAATCTAATTCCAAAGAAACTGATGCATTTTATCAAAGTTCTATAAGAAGAATAGCTTATGAGGGGCTTCCCTGTTGGCGCAGTGGTTGAGAGTCCGCCTGCCAATGCAGGGGACACGGGTTCGTGTCCCAGTCCAGGAAGATCCCACATGCCGCGGAGCACCTAGGCCTGTGAGCCATGGCCGTTGAGCCTGCATGTCCGGAGCCTGTGCTCCGCAGTGGGAGAGGCCACAACAGTGAGAAGCCCGTGAACCGCAAAAAAACAAAAACAAAAAAAAAAGAATAGCTTATGAATAGGGTCAGATGGAGAGCTGCATAACTTTGCAGGGGAGAAATTCACAAGAGAATTACAATGAAAGGAGTGGGGGAACCCCTGCAAAGCTCTAATTTCCAACAGCTCCTAGCATAACTTTTACCAAATTAAAATCTTTTCACATGGGTGCAACTGAGCTAGCCATTACTATAAGGAAATATATTAGAGCAAAACCTATTTGGAGGCATTAAAATATTCCCAGAGTGTACCAACATGGGTGCAGATCATTTTCTTCATTCACAAAGACTACACTTTCATTACTGCTTATTACTGCTACATAGACTCAGAAGGGAAGATTACTTGGGTTTTCCCTCTCTAGATTAACTTGGAGAGAACTTTGTTATGATGTAAAGGCAGAATGTATACCTGGGATATGCAGCTCAGTTTGGGGACTTTTAATTCTAGTGGTAAAATGGCACTGAATGAGATTGACCACTAGAGAATAGATTTGTCAAATCCCCATATCCTAGGACAATGACAAGGGCAGTGGGTCCAAGAGTAAGAACAGTGACTTCTGGCTGCTAAAAGTTGGCCACACCCTCAGTGAGGCAACTAGACTTCTTACCAATAGAAGAAAAGGAAGACTGTCAAAGATAACAAAGCAACCTGCCCATGACCTTTTATTTTCTTTGCCCCTCTCTCCTTCTCCATGTGTCTTCTCAAACTCACTCTCCTCACATATTTTCACCTCTAAAATCATCCTCCCTTATGTCTACCAACAAATTTTACCATAGAATCATTATTTCTACCAGGCCACACTGCCATTTCCAAATATCTGTTATTCAGCTCCACTAAAATGAGGTATTTACAGCCTCAAATTCAACATGTTCTAAATTCAAACCTTGGCCATCTGAGCCCCCTTAATTTTCATTATCTGTTAATGAATCATATTCTCACAGGCACCCAGACTGAAATGTCCTAACCATCTTTATCCTCTCTTTATTCCTCTCATTCCTTTTCATCCTAATCCAGTCCATCACTTGTCACAAAGCCTGTCACATCTACAATGTTTCCCATCTAGAATGATACCATAAAATAAAACTGAAGGCTGTTCCTTGTGAGAAGTGGCCTAAACAAAGGAGTCTGTAGAACAGTTGGAGAGAGAAGTGCTCCACAGAAAACAGCAGATAAGAAAAAAAGCAGGAGACAGTTGGTAAGAAGAAAAGCACAGAAAACAAAAGTAAACTCCTGGAAATTATTTTTATCCCTTCTGGAGAAATTGGCAAGTTTTCAAGATCCTTGAAGTGTGAGTTGCCCACAGCTGAGGCAGGCAGCATCTAATGATACAGGTAATGGACCTTATAAGGATAGAAGCAGACCCATCTCAGAGATCATAGTAGAGTACTGGGGAGGATTATGGCCAAACCAAGGAAGGTAGAAAATTTAAGATGCTCTCCTCCTGTGCAACCAAGAAAAGCAGGCAGGCTCTGAAGATCAAAACTTTCAGCATTGGGAGTATTGAAGTAATGTGTTTCAAGTTAGTTAAATTGCTTGTAAATATAATTTTATGTTAAGCATATTGGTCTTGAATTTCACATATGCCCAATGGTCCACAAGATAGGGAACTTTACCATAGAGTAATAGCCCTTGAAAGAAATACTACAGAACTTGGGTGCAAAAATTTGCTGACATATGTGCTGTATTTTATTTAGATGGATGTCAATACCTCATCTAGACAGGCTCGGTGGACTCCTAACTATTCTCCTGCCAATTAATCTTTCTCCTCTTTCTTCCTCAGCCAATTTTCCTTTTTAAAGTAATTGTTGACCAAGGCTCTACCGTTTTTTAAAGCAACAAGTTTTTAATATATCTATTTATTATTTTTAATATATGTTAAATAAAAATAATAGACCTTGCTTAATATTCAAAACTTTTTTACAATCTGATTCCAACCTAAGCTTCTGCATTATCATTGCATTCTGAATATTTTATAAATTTGTGAGTCAATAAAATATTCAATAAAAATATTTTAGCAATATTAATCAAATAAACTATACCATAATACTGATCTATCCACCTCTTTCTCAACATAGTACATATTTACATACTTGCTTGTCTTTGTTAATCCCATTCCCTCTGCTTAGAATTTGTCTTCCCCATGTCTAGTTCTTGAAATTGTATTCAACCTCAAAAACCCAGATCAAATATCCCCTCCTTCTTCAGGTCCTTTTTTTCCCTTTTTTGCTCTCAACTCTTAGAGGGCTTTGGTCATTGTCTCTATGGTACTTCCCATATTTAGTTTCAAGTTGTCAAAACTGAATTGGCAAAATATGGGAAGTGTCATATTTTGTGCCACAATTCATATATATATATATATATACATATATATGAATTCTCTATATATACATATATTCCTATAGGTATAGTTCCTATAGGTATAGTTTTGTTCCTATAGGTATAGTTTTCTATTGCTGCCATAAGAAATTCTTATAAATGTGGTGACTTAAAACAATACAAATTTATTATCCAACAGTTCTATAGGTCAGAAGTCTAACATGGGTCTCACTGGGCTAAAACTGAGTCAGTAGGATGTCATTCCTTTCTGGAAGCTCTAGGGGAGAACCCATTTTCTTGCCTTTTACAGCTTCTAGAGGTCACTCATATTCCTTGGTTTATGAGTCCTTTTCTTCATCTTCAAAGCCAGAAATATTGCATGTCTCTGTCCCCTTTTTCCATCATCTCATCTTTCTCTAACCAAATCCAGGAAAGTTTCTCCACTTTTAAGGACTCATAGGATTACATTGGTCCCACCTGGATGATCCAGGTTAATTTCTCCATCTCAAAGTCTTTAACCTTAATCACATCTGGAAAGTCCTTCTGCCAAGTAAGGTAACATATTCACAGATTCCAGGGGATTAGGATATGGACATTTTGGGGGGCTCTTATGTTGCCTACCACAGTATAGAATATAAGCTTCCCAAGGGTAAAAAATATTCTATTTCCTCTTTCTTCTCCACAGTGTCTAACAGTACCTTCTCCAAAGTAGGTATATATACATATAAGTGTATTGTTATATATATTCAGTGTCTGTTTTATTTATTTCTGTTCTAATTTTTGTTATTTCCTTCTTTCTACTAACTTTGGGCTTAATTCGCTTTTCTTTTTTATAGTTCGTTAAGGGGTAAGGCTGGGTTGTTTGAGATCTTTCTTTTTTCTAAAGGTACCTGTTTATTGCTATAAAATTCCCTCTTAGAACTGTTTTGTTGCAGACCATAAATTTTGGTATGTTGTATTTCCATTTTCATTTTTCTAAAGTTTTTTAATTTTAATTTTCCCTTTGATTTCTTCTTTGATTCACTAGTTGTTCAGGAGCATGTTGTTTAATCTCCACATATTTGTGAATTTTCCAGTTTTCCTCTTATAATTGATTTCTAGTTTCATGACATTGTGGTTGGAAAAGGTGTTTGATATAATGTCAATCTTCTTAAATTTAAGACTGGTCCTGTGGCCTTATATTCTATCCTGGAGAATGTTCCATGTGCACTTGAGACGAATGTGTATTCTGCTGCTGTGGATGGACTGTATATGTTTATTAGGACCATCTGATCTAATATGTAGTCTAAGTTCAATGTTTTCTTATTGATTTTCTGTATGGATGATTTATCCACTGTTGAAAGTGGGGTATTGAAGTCTCCTACTATTTTTGTGTTACTATTTCTCCCTTTAGATCTGTTAATATTTGCTTTATATATTTAGGTTCTTCTATGTTGCATGCATAAATATTTACAAATGTTATATCCTCTTGATGAATTGACCCCTCTTTAATTATTTAACGACCTTCTTTATCTCCTGTTACAGTCTTTGTTTTAAAGTCTATTTTATCTGATATAAAAATAGCTATTCCTAATTTGGTTTGGTTTGGAATATCTCATTCCATCCCTTCAGTTTCAAACTGAAGCTGTGTCCTTAAAGCTGACATGAGTCTCTTGCAGGCAACATAAATTGGGTCTTGTTCTTTTATCCAATCAGCTACTTTATCTTCTAATTGGAGAACCTAATCCATTTTCATTTAAGATAATTATTGATAGGTATTGACTATTGCCATTTTGTTAAGTGTTATCTGACTATTTTGCAGTCCCTTTGTTTCTTTCTTCCTTTCTCTCTTCCTTTGTGATTTGATGATTTTCAGATGTGGTATGCTTTGAATCCTTTATTTTTTGCATATCTACCATAGTTTTTTGCTTTGTGGTTACCATGAGGCTTACATGAAACATCTTATAGTTTTAACAGTCTATTTTAAGTTGATAACAACTCAACTTCAAATGCATACAAAAGCTCTACATTTTTATACTCCTCTCTCCCACATTTTATGTTCTTGATGTCATGAGTTACATCATTTTATACTGTGTATCCACAATATACATTGGCATATTGGCAATAGATGATGGGCATTTTGCCTGTTCCCTCTGCATTGAGCCATGGGGGGATAGCTGCAGTGAGTGTTTGCACACCTGTTAACAACTGTTTCTATGTTTGCTATAGTCCTGTAGGACTCAGGAACACAAGCCCTATTGGCTTTCAGAGCTAGGTGATTTGGGGGACCTATCCCCTAGGTGTGGCAGCCTTAAAAGTCTGGGCACTATATTTGAGGTTCAAACCCTTCACTCCTAATGGATAATCTGGGAGTTGAGGGTTCTCTCTTAACTATATGGTGCTGTGTTGGGGGTGGGGATTATGGCAAGGGTATGTCTCAGTCTCTCTTACCTATTTCAATGTGGCTATTCTCTTAGTCTCCCAATGTGTAGGAGTCACTCAACTAGTTTCTGGATTCCTCTCTGAAGGAACTGTTCCATGTGTAGCCACGTATTCAGTGTGTCAATGGGAGGAAGGAAATTCAGGAGTTTCCTCTGTTGCCATCTTGGTCCAGAGTCTACAAGCATTTCAGGTAGCTATCAATTGTATCTGAGTAAAAATGAGAACTTGTAGTACCTTAGTAATGGACAAGGTACTACAATGGACAAGGTACTAAAAGGTACTACTGCAGCGGGGGCACTGTGACATATGTCATTTACACTAGAGAGTTTACCAAAAATATAGTAATATTTCCCTCTTTTTATTCTCTATATATTTCAGAATTGGTAAATCTGAAGTAGTCAGTGAAAAACATATACAAATTCCAAAAATATGACTGTAGGAGCCTCTTAATCCATCTCCTCTCTGTTAATCTGTCTTCTCTCTCTGATCCATCTTTCTTAAACAGAGTTCTAATCAAATGACTTCCCTGGTAAAGATGTCAACGACTTCCTACTAAATAATGTTGAAACTAACTAGACTGAAATTAAAACTTGCCAGTATTATCCCAAACTTTGCTTTTACACATTCCAACCCACAATTTTGTGAGTTAATGGTTCAATAATAAATGTCTTGAATGGAATTCAAGAATGGAATATGAACTTGAATGTACACTATTGCTAGCTAGAAACCCCTTGTCTTCTCAGTGAAAATTTTGGTGATGCCTTAGTGGATTTATATTTTGATAAAATTTTCACACAATTTAGTCATTGTGAATTCTTTAAAAATCATTTGTAATGAGGTTTCTTTAGAATGCCAAAAAAGCAAAAAAGCCAAAAATGCAAAACAAAACACTGGCATGGGGATTTCCAATTAAAGGTAGAGGATTAAATGGTTTTTTGTTGAACAGTCCTTCCCAAAGCACACTGAAAGCAGCAAAATATGAAGAAAACTTCATCTCTGATTAAACTGGGAATGCACAGATCCAAACATTAAACTAGGAAGAATACCTGCCAAAACAATAGTAGTGCCTCATAACTAGGGAAGTAGGTTACTAGAAAGACAGAGTACAGAAGAAAGGGTGAGTGGCAATTGCAATTCTACTGCTGGAGGCAGTGAGATGTGCAGTTACAAACACGCTAGATCGCCCATGGAAGACTCCTGACATTCCAACCTCCCTTGCAACCCCCAAGGACTCTTGATTGTTCCCAAAAGAGAAACACACAAATTAAGGGGAGACATATCTCAGAGGGAAGATGATAGAGGGGGCTTGGTACAAAAGTGTGTGAGACTGCCATCCGAGGTCAGATCACTCCTCCCAGCCCTCCCTATAACACTTTTGAGGAAGTAGGTGGCCCAGACCCAAGAGACCTTACTCAAAGATGCACAATAAAACCAGCAAAAGGTCTATACTAAGGTATTACAGGGAAGTTAGAAAAGAATATGAGAAGCAAAAGTTAGTCAAAAATTAAACATCAGAAGATGCATTTCAAAGAAACTTACAGAAGAAAATTTCAAGGAAAATAAATTTCAAATACAGTTAACTTGGACTCTGGGGGGAAAAAATAAAAGCTCAAAGAAGACAAAGAAACCAAAGGAGAGATAATAAGTTAATTTGACAGATGATAAATGGAAGCAAAAAAATGAAATAAAATCATTACAGAAATGAAAACCACATGAGAAGCACCCAAAATTAGAAGACAGTTTTGAAAATATAGTCAGAGAGAATAGGATAAAGAAGATAAAAAGATGCATGTAATTAGAGAGAAGATGATAGATCAGGAAGAGACACAGGGAGGATCATGGCACTGATATTAATATTGATGAAGAAGACATAAAAGAGGAAAAACTTTTTCCAATTCTGTGCAACAATGTCTATAAACTGTTATAGGAAATAAATTGGACCCCAAACTTGCATATGTAGACAAGGTTTATTATAAGTCAGACCTTATGAGAACAGGAAGAATACAATAGATATAAAATAATTCTGAGAATTATTTTTTGTTTTATTTTTTTTAATTTCTAGAATTTTTTTAAACTGAGTAAAAACAAAAAATAATTAAAATAAAGATCTCAGGAAATTTGCTGTATAATGAAAAAATTGGATATGCCTAAATGACTGAGGGGATTAGAATTATAGAACAGAATGTAAATATTCTTAAAGTAGGCAGATTATTAAGCAAGAACTTGACAGTGAAGTGTGTTAATTTCTACAACTTTCAGAGTGGTAATTCAATATGAACCATCTAAAAATCAAGAAACTGACTTAAGTATATATGGAAATTTAGAGAGTTAACCACCAAACACTTAAACACAAATTATAAAATTTTTTAACGAAACAAAAATAGATCATTTAGCAAAAGAAAAAATAGATTGAATTTTAAAATCTATTTGGCTGTATGACAACTGAAAAAACATGACTCACAATGTTTTTTAAAAAGGGATAAGCAAAGGCTTACCAAGAAAATGCAAACAAAAATGAAACAAGCATTGCAATACTGACACATAATGGGTGAATTCAACGGAAAAATCATTACACAAGAAAAGGAAGAGATCTTTAAAATAAATCCAATCCAAAGTGCTAGAAACTTTTATTCTTAATTAACTTAGCATCAAAGCACATAAAGAAAACATGACATGCAAGATGGAAACAAACAGGAAGAAGCACTGTAGGAGGAATCTTTACCTCACCTTTCTGAATCTTTGACAAACCAAGTAGACAAAATATAGTAAGTAAAGATACATAAAATATTTAAATATCATAATAGAGCAGACTTAATAGGGTAACTGCATTTTAAAAACATGAATAAGATTGTATCACCCTCTGGTTCAAAACTCTCCAGCTTTCCAAATTCATTATTGAGACTCCTGTCTGTCTCTCAACCTACCTCCTGCCGTGGTCCTCTTCACTCACTCCATGTTGGTCAAATGGACCTTCGTGTTGCTCTCCTCAAATACCCAGGTCTTCTCACCTCCAGTTCTACTCCCCTGCCAGGCATGCTGTTCCCTCATGACTAACTGCACCCTCACTCACTTCATGCTAGTCCCTGCTCAAATGTCACCACTCCAGAACACCTTTGCTGAGGACCCTCCAACATGGTGTTCTCCCATCTCCTCAGCCTAGTCATTCCCCTACCTCCTTACATGATTTACTTTTCTTAAAAGCATCTGTCAGAAATGAAGATGTATCTGTATGTATTGGCTTGATTATTTTCTGTCTCCTTACTAGAATGAAAGCTCCACAAACACAGAGATTTATTTTGTCTTATTCACTCCACCATCCCTAGTGCTTTGAATGGAATCTGGACATATACTTATATTTAAAATGAGTAATTATGCATTTATATATTACTTATAGAGTGAATGAATGATTTACTGATTTCTGTATCTCCCAAAAACAGAATGCATCTTTTTTTCTAAGCCCATGGTATGTGTACAAAAACTGATCACATATTAAGTCACAGAAGAGCCAGAATGACTTACACAAAGTATAAATAGTACAGAAAGCATTCACTGGCCATAATACAACAAAACTAACACTTGTATAACAGATGAAACAAAAAGAAAACCCCAGCCACTTGAAAATATTTTTAAAAATCAAAATGTAAGATTGCAGCATATCTGGAGAGTAACAGTTGTAAATGCCCTATACTTCGAAACCTATTAAACACAGCTATAGCAATGTTCCAATAGAACAATAATAGTCTAAAATGTATTTCTAAACACGGTAAAGTAAAAATAAAAAAATAACTACACCAAAAATTTCAAAAAAGAACAAAAACCTTGAAAATTAAAGGAAAAAATAATAAAAGTTAAATAGGAAAAAGATAGATTAGGCAAGGAAATGTATTCAAGAGCTGATTCTTTCAAAAATCCAATAAAAAAATTTTAAATAGGTAAACTAATCAAGATTTTTAAAACCAAACATAAAATTTTAAATATGGAACATAAACACAGAAAAGAAATTAAATTACAGGAGGATACATTGTCTATACTGTGCAATATGTTTGAAATGTGGATGAAATTATTGTCCAGATGGCATGAACCTTATCAAACCTTCAAAATACATCATTGTGAAGCTAAAGAGTACAGAGCATGAAAAAGAAGGCAAATTTTAAAACTCTTATTACAAATAATAACACAGCTACAAAAGCACAAAAGTAGATGATGATAGATGATAGACAGATGGTATAGAGATAGAAAGATAAAGAGATAGGTAGATAATAGGTAATTTCTACACATCCATTTAATACTGCAGACCAATCTAATCATATGCATACCATACTTCAGATCAACCTGATTTTCAAATACAATAAAAAAAATTCAGCCGGGTAAGATGGCGGAAGAGTAAGACGCGGAGATCACCTTCCTCCCCACGGATACACCAGAAATACAGCTACACGTGGAACAACTCCTACAGAACACCTACTGAACGCTGGCAGAAGACCCCAGACCTCCCAAAAGGCAAGAAACTCCCCACATACCTGGGTAGGGCAAAGCGGAGAGATTCCCGCAAAGAGGAGCGGTGCCGAGCGGCACTCACCAGCCCGAGAGGCTTGTCTGCTCGCCCGCCAGGACGGGCGGCGCTGGAAGCTGAGGCTCGGGCTTCGGTCAGAGTGCAGGGAGAGGACTGGGGCTGGCGGCGAGAACTCAGCCTGAAGGGGGCTAATGTGCCACAGCTAGCCGGGAGGGAGTCCGGGAAAACTCTGGAGCTGCCGAAGAGGCAAGAGGCTTTTTCTTCCCTCTTGGTTTCCTGGTGCACGAGGAGAGGGGATTAAGAGCGCTGCTTAAAGGGGCTCCACAGACGGGCGCGAGTCGCGGCTGAAAGCGCGGAGCCCAGAGACGGGCGTGGGACGCTGGGGCTGCTGCTGCCGCCGCCAAGAAGCCTGTGTGCGAGCACAGGTCACTGTCCACACCGCCCTTCCAGGAGCCTGTGCAGCCCGCCACTGCCGGGGTCCCGGGATCAAGGGGCGGCTTCCCTGGGAGAACGCACGGCGCGCCTCAGGCTGGTGCAACGTCACGTCACGCCGACCTCTGCCGCTGCAGGCTCGCCCCGCACTCCGTGCCACTCCCTCCCGCCCGGCCTGAGTGAGACAGAGTCCCCGAAGAGGCTGCTCCTTTAACCCTGTCCTGTCTGAGCGAAAAACAGACGCCCTCCGGCGACCTACACGCAGAGGCGGGGCCAAATCCAAAGCTGAGACCCAGGAGCTGTGAGAACAAAGAAGAGAAAGGGAAACCTCTCCCAGCAGCCTCAGAAGCAGCGGATTAAAGCTCCACAATCAACTTGATGTACCCTGCATCTGTGGAATACATGAATAGACAACAAATCATCCCAAATTGAGGAGCCAGGAGTCAGTGCTGTGCCTCTGAGGTGGGAGAGCCAACTTCAGGACACTGGTCCACAAGAGACCTCCCAGCTCCACATAATATCAAATGGCGAAAATCTTCCAGAGATCTCCATCTCAACAACAGCACCCAGCTTCACTCAAGGACCAGCAAGCTACAGTGCTGGACACCCTATGCCAAACAACTAGCAAGACAGGAACACAATGCCACCCATTAGCAGACAGGTGCCCTAAAATCATAAAAAGTCCGCAGACACCCCAAAACACACCACGAGACGTCGACCTGCCCATCAGAAAGACAAGATCCAGCCTCATCTACCAGAACTCAGGCACTAGTCGCCTCCACCAGGAAGCCTACACAACCCACTAAACCAACCTTAGCCACTGGGGACAGACACCAAAAACAACGGGAACTACGAACCTGCAGCCTGCAAAAAGGAGACCCCAAACACAGTAACATAAGCAAAATGAGAAGACAGAAAAACACACAGCAGGAGAAGGAGCAAGATAAAAACCCACCAGATCTAACAAATGAAGAGGTAATAGGCAGTCTACCTGAAAAAGAATTCAGAATAATGATGGTACAGATGATCCAAGATTCTATTTCCAAGATCCAAAATCTTGGAAATAGAATAGACAAAATGCAAGAAACAGTTAACAAGGACCTACAAGAACTAAAGATGAATCAAGCATCGATTAAAAACACAATAAATGAAATGAAAAATACTCTAGATGGGATCAATAGCAGAATAACTGAGGCAGAAGAACAGATAAGTTAGGTGGAAGATAAAATAGTGGAAATAACTGCTGCAGAGCAAAATAAAGAAAAAAGAATGAAAAGAACAGAGGACAGTCTCAGAGACCTCTGGGACAACATTAAACGCACCAACATTCGAATTATAGGGGTTCCAGAAGAAGAGGAGAAAAAGAAAGGGACTGAGAAAATATTGGAAGAGATTATAGTTGAAAACTTCCCTAATATGGGGAAGGAAATAGTTAATCAAGTCCAGGAGGCACAGAGAGTCCCATACAGAATAAATCCAAGGAGAAATACGCCAAGAAACAAAATAATCAAACTGTCAAAAATTAAACACAAAGAAATCATATTAAAAGCAGCAAGGCAAAAACAACAAATAACACACAAGGGAATCCCCATCAGGTTAACAGCTGATCTCTCAGCAGAAACTCTACAAGCCAGAAGGGAGTGGCAGGACATAATTAAAGTGATGAAGGAGAAAAACCTGCAACCAAGATTACTCTACCCAGCAAGGATTCATTCAGATTTGATGGAGAAATTAAAACATTTACAGACAAGCAAAAGCTGAGAGAGTTCAGCACCACCAAACCAGCTTTACAACAAATGCTAAAGGAACTTCTCTAGGCAAGAAACACAACAGAAGGAAAAGACCTACAATAACGAACCCAAAACAATTAAGAAAATGGGAATAGGAACATACATATCGATAATTACCTTAAATGTAAATGGACTAAATGCTCCCACCAAAAGACACAGATTGGCTGAATGGATACAAAAACAGGACCCATATATATGCTGTCTACAAGAGAACCACTTCAGACCTAGAGACACATACAGACTGAAAGTAAGGGGATGGAAAAAGATATTCCATGCAAA
The DNA here is from genome assembly GCF_964165515.1 of Mesoplodon bidens. NCBI lineage: Eukaryota > Metazoa > Chordata > Mammalia > Artiodactyla > Ziphiidae > Mesoplodon > Mesoplodon bidens. The sequence continues at coordinate 50,317,019 of NC_138161.1, read as the reverse complement.
TAGAAACCAAAAGAAAGTTGGAGTAGCAATTCTGATATTAGACAAAATAGACTTTAAAATAAAGACTACTAGAAGAGACAAAGAAGGACACTACATAATGATCAAGGGATCGATCCAAGAAGAAGATATAACAATTGTAAATATTTATGCACCAAACATAGGAGCACCTCAATACATAAGGCAAATACTAACAGCCATAAAAGGAGAAATCGACAGTAACACAATCATAGTAGGGGACTTTAACACGCCACTTTCACCAATGGACAGATCATCCAAAATGAAAATAAATAAGGAAACACAAGTTTTAAATGATACATTAAACAAGATGGACTTAATTGATATTTATAGGACATTCCATCCAAAAACAACAGAATACACATTTTTCTCAAGTGCTCATGGAACATTCTCCAGGATAGATCATATCTTGGGTCACAAATCAAGCCTTGGTAAATTTAAGAAAATTGAAATTGTATCAAGTATCTTTTCTGACCACAATGCTAACAGACTAGATATCAATTACAGGAAAAGAGCTGTAAAAAATACAAACACATGGAGGCTAAACAATACACTACTTAATAACGAAGTGATCACTGAAGAAAGCAAAGAGGAAATTAAAAAATACCTAGAAACAAATGACAATGGAGACACGACGACCCAAAACCTATGGGATGCAGCAAAAGCAGTTCTAAGGGGGAAGTTTATAGCAATACAATCCCACCTTAAGAAACAGGAAACATCTCGAATAAACAACCTAACCTTGCACCTAAAGCAATTAGAGAAAGAAAAACAAAAACATCCCAAAGTTAGCAGAAGGAAAGAAATCATAAAAATCAGATCAGAAATAAATGAAAAAGAAATGAAGGAAGCGATAGATAGCAAAGATCAATAAAACTAAAAGCTGGTTCTTTGAGAAGATAAACAAAATTGATAAACCATTAGCCAGACTCATCAAGAAAAAAAGGGAGAAGACTCAAATCAATAGAATTAGAAATGAAAAAGGAGAAGTAACAACTGACACTGCAGAAATACAAAAGATCATGAGAGATTACTATAAGCAACTCTATGCCAATAAAATGGACAACTTGGAAGAAATGGACAAATTCTTAGAAATGCACAGCCTGCCAAGACTGAACCAGGAAGAAATAGAAAATATGAACAGACCAATCACAAGCACTGAAATTGAAACTGTGATAAAAACTCTTCCAACAAACAACAGCCCAGGACGAGATGGCTTCACAGGCGAATTCTATCAAGCATTTAGAGAAGAGCTAACACCTATCCTTCTCAAACTCTTCCAAAATATAGCAGAGGGAGGATCACTCCCAAACTCATTCTACGAGGCCACCATCACCTTGATACCAAAACCAGACAAGGATGTCACAAAGAAAGAAAACTACAGGCCAATATCACTGATGAACATAGATGCAAAAGTCCTCAAAAAAATACTAGCAAAGAGAATCCAACAGCACATTAAAAGGATCATACACCATGATCAAGTGGGGTTTATTCCAGGAATGCAAGGATTCTTCAATATATGCAAATCAATCAACGTGATACACCATATTAACAAATTGAAGGAGAAAAACCATATGATCATCTCAATAGATGCAGAGAAAGCTTTCGACAAAATTCAACACCCATTTATGATAAAAACCCTGCAGAAAGTAGGCATAGAGGGAACTTTCCTCAACATAATAAAGGCCATATATGACAAACCCACAGCCAGCATCGTCCTCAGTGGTGAAAAACTGAAGCCATTTCCACTAAGATCAGGAACAAGACAAGGTTGCCCACTCTCACCACTCTTATTCAACATAGTTTTGGAAGTTTTAGCCACAGCAATCAGAGAAGAAAAGGAAATAAATGGAATCCAAATTGGAAAAGAAGAAGTAAAGCTGTCACTGTTTGCAGATGACATGATACTATACATAGTGAATCCTAAAGATGCTACCAGAAAACTACTAGAGCTAATCAATGAATTTGGTAAAGTTGCAGGATACAAAATTAATGCACAGAAATCTCTGGCATTCCTATATACTAATGATGAAAAATCTGAAACTGAAATCAAGGAAACACTCCCATTTACCACTGCAACAAAAAGAATAAAATATCTAGGAATAAACCTACCTAAGGAGACAAAAGACCTGTATGCAGAAAATTATAAGACACTGATGAAAGAAATTAAAGATGATACAAAGAGATGGAGAGATGTACCATGTTCTTGGATTGGAAGAATCAACATTGTGAAAATGACTCTACTACCCAAAGCAATCTACAGATTCAATGCAATCCCTATCAAACTACCACTGGCATTTTTCACAGAACTAGAACAAAAAATTTCACAATTTGTATGGAAACACAAAAGACCCCAAATAGCCAAAGCAATCTTGAGAAAGAAAAATGGAGCTGGAGGAATCAGACCCCCTGACTTCAGACTATGCTACAAAGCTACAGTAATCAAGACAGTATGGTACTGGCACAAAAACAGAAATATAGATCAATGGAACAGGATAGAAAGCCCAGAGATAAACCCACAGACATATGGTCACCTTATCTTTGATAAAGGAGGCAGGAATGTGCATTGGAGAAAGGACAGTCTCTTCAGTACGTGGTGTTGGGAAAACTGGACAGGGACATGTAAAAGTATGAGATTAGATCACTCCCTAACAGCATACACAAAAATAAGCTCAAAATGGATTAAAGACCTAAATGTAAGGCCAGACACTATCAAACTCTTAGAGGAAAACATAGGCAGAACACTCTATGACATAAGTCACAGCAAGATCCTTTTGGACCCACCTCCTAGAGAAATGGAAATAAAGACAAAAATAAACACATGGGACCTAATGAAACTTCAAAGCTTTTGCACAGCAAAGGAAACCATAAACAAGACCAAAAGACAACCCTCAGAATGGGAGAAAATATTTGCAAATGAAGCAACTGACAAAGGATTAATCTCCAAAATTTATAAGCAGCTCATGCAGCTCAATAACAAAAAAACAAACAACCCAATCCAAAAATGGGCAGAAGACCTAAATAGACATTTCTCCACAGAAGATATACAGACTGCCAACAAACACATGAAAGGATGCTCAACATCTTTACTCATTAGAGAAATGCAAATCAAAACTACAATGAGATATCATCTCACACCAGTCAGAATGGCCATCATCAAAAAATCTAGAAACAATAAATGCTGGAGAGGGTGTGGAAAAAAGGGAACACTCTTGCACTGCTGGTGGGAATGTGAATTGGTACAGCCACTATGGAGAACGGTATGGAGGTTCCTTAAAAAACTACAAATAGAACTACCATATGACCCAGCAATCCCACTACTGGGCATATACCCTGAGAAAACCATAATTCAAAAAGAGACATGTACCAAAATGTTCATAGCAGCCCTATTTACAATAGCCCGGAGATGGAAACAACCTAAGTGTCCATCATCGGATGAATGGGTAAAGAAGATGTGGCACATATATACAATGGAATATTACTCAGCCATAAAAAGAAATGAAATTGAGCTATTTGTAATGAGGTGGATGGACCTAGAGTCTGTCATACAGAGTGAAGTAAGTCAGAAAGAGAAAGACAAATACTGTATGCTGACACATATATATGGAATTTAAGGGAAAAAAATGTCATGAAGAACATAGGGGTAAGACAGGAATAAAGACACAGACCTACTAGAGAATAGACTTGAGGATATGGGGAGGGGGAAGGGTAAGCTGTGACAAAGTGAAAGAGCGGCATGGACATATATACACTACCAAACGTAAGGTAGATAGCTAGTGGGAAGCAGCCGCATAGCACAGGGAGATCAGCTCGGTGCTTTGTGACCGCCTGGAGGGGTGGGATAGGGAGGGTGGGAGGGAGATGCAAAAGGGAGGGGATATGGGAACATATGTATATGTATAAGTGATTAAATTTGTTATAAAGCAAAAAAAAAAAATTCAAAATACAGTTGAAGAAAATACCCCATTAACAATAGCAAAAAGGGGGGAAAAACTAAAAATAATAAGAACCTTGTAAGACTAATATAAAGAAAATTTGATGTCAATTATCCCTCAAATTAATCTATGAAATCAATGTAATCCTATTGAATTTTTTGCAGTGTCTCTTAATAAGGATCAACACCATCTAGAAAAATGAACACACCTGTTTAGCTAGGAAAATTCCATGGAACAAGAGCAATGAGGGGCAACTAGCCCCACTAGGTAGTTAACATGCTTTAAAGCAACTGTCATTGAAATTATCCGGTATTAGCACAGAAAAATATATACAGAGGAAAGGGACATAATGGATAGTATGAAAATAAAGCTAAATATACATGGGAATTTCAGTTTTAATTAACATGGAATTTTACTTCATTAGGGAAGTGATAAGTTATTCAATAAGTAAGCTATGACACACTAGCCATTTAGAAAAAAGAATTATAATAATTTCCTGCCTCATTCCTTACTATATAATATATCCTAGATGCTTCAAAGATTTAAATATAAAAAGAATTAAAATATAAAATAACTAAAATAAAATGTGAGTGAATATTTTATAAACTTAGAGTGAGGAAAACCTTTTTATGCGTCAAACTCCAGAAACTCTAAAAGAAGCATTTGATCGATGTTGGTGTATAAAACTCAGTGTGCAAAAAATAATCATTGCAAAGTCAAAATGCAAAGAACAACCAAAAGTATTTTCAAAACATACGAGAGAATGATGAATAATTTCCTTAATATATGAAAAGCTCTGACAAATGAATAAAGAAATAGATAAGCAATCTATGAGAAAATTAGTCCCAAGGACATGAACTAACATTTCAGAGAAAAAGAACTTAAATGGGAAACAAACACAGAGAAAGATCCTCAACCTCACTCTTTATTAAAGGTATACAAATATAGCAATGAGATACCATTGTTTGCTATCAGACAGTGTGATAATATACAATTCCATTGAGGGACTTAGCAAGCAGTTCATTTCTTGTACTTTTGTTAGAGAGAAGACATTGATACATCCTCTGAAAGGACAGTTTGGAAATATCTGGTAAAATGTAATATACATATTCTTCATTTGGCAAAAAAAATCCTGCATGTAGGAATTTTTCATCCAGTTTTACTTGTATGAGTGTGCAAATACATATACAAGGAGATCAACTGTAGCATTGTTTGCATGCACACACACACAAACATGCACACAGAAGGAACAATCTAAATGTTTATTAATAGAAAATTGGCTAAATAATTGCAGTAAAAACCAAAATAGAACGATGTACCATTCTTGAAAAAGAGGTAAGTCTAATGCACTGATTTATAAAGATAAGATGTCCAAGATATTCTAACAAGTGAAAAAGGCAAGGTATAAAACAGTATGCATTACTCATTTAATCTGTATAATCAAAGGAATGTGGGATATATGCTATATAATATTATATAATAATATATAACATATATAATTTTGTACATACATACAGGAAAATGGTCTTATAGAAGCATCAAAATTCATATTGATTAAAAGAAAGTTAATATTTAACCTCTGAGGCATGGGAAGGGGAGTCAGAGAAAGAGCTATTTTTACTTTCCATTTTAAACTAATCATGCATTATTTGAATTTTTTATTATGTGTATGATTTACTTTTTTTGAGTTGAAAAAAACTAATTTAAATAACAAAAATGCTTTTTAATTAACCCAGATTTCAAAAGGTATGATCTCAAAAATCAAATAATGTTTTATTACACTAATCATTAAGTTAATTTCTTTTTCGTTCCAATTATTTTGAGAGAAAAATAATGTATATTGTCAGAACAAACACAGGAAAACTATTAAGGCTACAGATAAAATGTTTTGTGAAGTGAATTCTCAGTTTGCACAAAAAATATTTCAAATATCACATGTGACAATAAAAGAGTTTCCATGAGGGGGAAAATACCTGCATTCAAGACCTAATTTTCCTTTTAACTTTCTATATTTGTAGGTGAGTCAAAACTTCAGTGATTTTACTTCTCTTTGTAGTATTTCCATATGCAGAATACCCCAGAGGTCTGTGAGTCATATTTACACTTTGTAAATCACGTTGAGTCCCTTAGAAAAATAAACTGATGTGTAATAACTCTGCAAGGGGGCTATTAATACTTTTTCCACCCTTTAATAAATTCTTTGGAATGTTTTCTTTACCCCAGTACAACCTACCTTACCAATAAAGCTAATTCCTCTTTCCCTTCTTTCTATAAGTTCTAATGCCTTTTTATGTAGCCAAATTCCCACTGGTTCTAATCAGTCCAGCCTTTAGTTTTAGTAGCATGTTACTGATAATATTTCTCAGACATTGTTTTTTCAGTATGAAGCCATTTCTTCCATCTCCCACTAGTGATGCTAAACTATGCCCCAGGGATATGTTTCTAATAATGCCTCATTCTTCTTGCCCAAACATCTATAACACTTGTAATGCAGTAGCAATTTTCAAACAATAAAAAGTAAATACAAGGAATTCAACTCTTTCTTGGTTTGCAGAGAACTTCGGCTGAATGGGAGTTACTGCAAAATGTATTCCCTGTAGGAAACAGCTTCAGTTTATAGTTAACATCCCCCTATAATCATGCATTGTTTTAACACCAAAAATACTCAAGAACTCCAACTACAAAACAGAGCAATCTCTTCATAACTTTTAGGTCGATGTTTCATTTCATCAGAAGCTTATGGTTTTAAATTGTCAATAAGAGCTAATAAATCCCAACATATGGATTGTTTCATTATTCTGATCGAGGTGTTTGGCTCCAATGTGAAAATTTGCCCCCAACCTGATTTTCATACTTCCTTTGATGAGTTGTTCTAAAATCCCGCTGATTCCAAAGAGATGTCTCTTTATGGAGCAGATGTGTATCAGTGGGAATTAGGCAGACTCTCTAAGGCCTATTATCAGGAATAACAGGAAACATCACAGCATGAACAATTCTATTCCAGGAAAGTTTTTCCCACAAGTGAATCTTTGTAACTGCCTGTAGGGGAGGAGAAGATCGTTTCAATTGGTGAAACTTGGATAAAGGAATTGTCTAGAGCAAAGGGGAACCATGATCACATCCTCACCACAGCAGGCAATTTAGAAAAATTTAATGGAAAGGCTGGAAACAGATACGAAGAGGAAATTTCCAAGGTGAGCCATCTGGGATTCCTGCAATGTGCACAAGATTGAAGAAAACATCTAAATCCCTTCCCCTGTGAGTTTATGACTTAATGATAAAGGAGTTGTTTTAGGAATATCTGTCTTGTTGAAATCACAAGCCACACTGAAGAGGAATGTTGTGACAGTCAGAATGTCCATGGCAATGACTTGGGCACCAGAAATGAGGGCCTGGACAAGATGGAGGCAGAGGCAAGTTGGAGGAGAAGTGGAGGTAAGGGGGAGAACCATGACAAACGGGGAAATGAAGCCCAGTAAAAGTGTTTTCCATCTATAGAATGCTTCCTATTTCACGAGAGCTTTCCTGCTTATTTTCTCACAACAATCCTATGTAATGTTAGAACAGGAATAATGCCCTTTATGCCAAGACTCAGAAAGGTTAACTGCCATTACACAATTATTGGACCTAATCTTGGGCTGGGGGGCATTTAAGACAAAATTAAACATAGGTCTTACTAATCTTACAACCAAATCCAATACTACACAGATACACTGCAATTAAATAAACGGCTGGGAGCACAGGAGGTGCTTAATAAATATTTGAATGAATGTTGAATAAACAAATGAATGAGTGAATGCATAAATTAATTAGTGAATTCATGTTCAGTTTTTTATAACTGGATTTTTTTCTGCCTCATTGACACAAATTTCTGCCCCAATTCTCCATAAAACTTTTGAAGGGATGAACTATGCCTTTGTTACCTTCGTATCTCCTGTGGAAACCCAGGGTCTAACCCAACCCACAATCTTCTCTGGTCTGGCCTACGTAGTGATCAATCAAAGCTGGGAGCAGGGCACCTCAGTTCATAGCACGTGACCATAACCAATCCATGCACATCCCCACTTTTATTGTTACCTGGCTTTTTGTACCCATTTAGCTACCATCCCTGATCACATTACTCTCTTTATTTATTTGTATGTTTCCAGTCTTTGCTATCACTGACAATACTGTGATGACCATCCTCATATACACCTATTTCTGAACATGTGTAAGAGCTGTTTTTATTTGAATTAATTGCAAATAACTAAATAAAAACAATAACTTTAACACAGAAATCTATATTTTCACCTTGTTTGGAAAACTGAAAAATCTGACAACTCTAAACCACTATTCCCTCTAAGAAATAGCTGGCGTTGAATTGGAGCCATGTAGGTAGGCACTCTCCAGATTACCACTGTGCCACAACTCCATGTTGTCTCGATGACAACCCTTCACTTCTCTGTGTTGTTTTCCTATTGCTGCTGCAATAAATTACCATAAACTTAGTGGCTTAAAAAACACAAATTTATTATCTCACAGTTCCGGAGGTCTGAAGTCCAAAATGGGTCTCACTGGGTTAAAAACAAGGTGTTGGCAAGGCTGCGTTCCTCTCTAAAGGCTGTAGGAGAGAATCTATTTTCCTGTCTTTTCCAGCTTCTAGAGTCTTTCTGCATTCCTTGGCTAGAGTTCACCTTCCATCTTCAAAGCCAGCAATGGCTTTCTCATATTGCATCATTTAGATGCTAACTCTTCTGCCTCTCTCTTCCATCTTTTAAGGAGCCTTGGACCCACCCAGTAATCCAGGATAATCTCCCTATTTTACAGTCAGCTGATTAGCAAACTTAATTCCAGCTGAAACCTTTACTCCCCCTTGACATATAACATATTCACAGGTTCCTGGGATTAGGACATGGACAATCGGGTTAGAGGCAGGGGGACAGGGGGCGGGGGGGGGATGTTATTCTGCCTACCATGCAGGCCAAGTGGATTGTTGATTTCTGTCCTACAGCATCTAAGTATTGGCCCACAATTATAGACACTTAACTATTGCCTCTAAATAGAATTTACTAATAGAATTTACTGATTTAATAACAGACTGCTATTTTAGACACACTAATCACAAGATTATTCACTATTGAACAATGAGTTTGTTCTTTACATCCTTTTATCAGTAGCCATGTAATTGCCATGAATCTCAGCCCATATAGCATAGAATCAATCTAACTCTTCTCCAGTCTGATATTCCCTTAGAAGTAGATCAAAATGTTACACATTAAAGCAATATCATTAAGACACCTGCAATAACCTGCCTAACAGCTGTGGTTATTTCTGTTCTCTTAACCAAACTGAACTGTTCTTTCAGTGATTGCTTCAATTACTCTCACAACTGTAGAGAAAATGTCAATGAATCTTTACATATTCACTTGTAATAGAAACACAACTTCAACCTTCCCAGATGTCCAGGGGAGTAACTGGACCAGAAGAATGCTAGGTCCCTTCAAGTTCCAATATTCCATGATTCTACAGAATGCTTAAGAATGATGTGAGGAGGACTACTTGTCTGGTGTTCTTACTGGATGGTCCCCTGCTCTTGCCTGCCTAATTCTCTTACCAAAGAACTATTCCACACTTTAATTGGTTGAGAAACAAGATTACCTGATCAGGACAGTCTAATCCTCCAGTCAGGAGTCTGCAACTCTGAGACCCAGGAGATGCAGACTTAAGTTGTTATCCAGAAATGTGACCAACCCAGCCTCACCTCCTGCCCTGCCCTACCCTATCTAGATCATTTTAACTCTCTTAACATCCCCAACCAGTCATCTTTTTTCAGCAACATGTCTGTGATATGGGATCAATCCAGACACCCATCCTCTTGGCTCCTGAAACCCTCTAGAAGAAATCACTGAACCCTACAGATTCATTTTTCTGTAAATTTTTAGTCTCCAATATCAGCTATATCTAGGGTGACCAACGGTTCTGGTTTGCCTGAAGCTGAAGGGGTTCCTGGGATGTGGCACTTAAAACTGGAACAGTTCTTAGCCTACTGGGACAAGTTAGCTGCATCCTTAACAAGTCTCAATAATCCTTTTCATGTCCCAATTCAGTTCTCTTCCCCATTCCACACATTCACACCCTTCCTCTCTCCCACATGCCCCAATGCACATGACTTTTCCTCTCTTTACAGAGTAGACTGAGACCATCAAGCCACTGCCTTGGAATAGGAAATGACCCACATAAGAAAGTGGCTTGACAAAGATTCTCTCCTTGACCAAACTCACTCAAGCTACTCTGAGGTCTTTTTCAACTAGGTCCTGACTTTTGGTCTTGTGTGTTTGTCTCTGCAATGTCTAATTTTAGCAAAAATCCTGCTAAGTCCATTTAGCCAGAATGCCCCATCCTCAGTATTTGATCACCCTAATATCTGATTGGGTTCCTCATACTCCACCATTTTCCTCGTGATGTCTGATCACCCTGGTCTGCCTTCAGCAACAATCTCCCCTTACTCTTGATGTTCCCTTTTAGTAAATTTTCATTCATTGACCCTCATCCTGCTGTTTGGCTAGAATTCTCAGTTGCTCATGCTGCATTTGGGGTTGAAGCCAATCTCTCTCCCCAGCTGCAAAACCCCATTGCAGTGGTCCCTACACCTACTGAAGTAGTCCCATCTTGAATAGCCTTTCCTACCATCTTCAACAAGTGCCATGAATAATTTTACCTTTAACAGTGTCAACAGGAAAAGGCCAGAAGACTGCCTGCAATGAGCCTGAACAAGTAAAGTTGAGCTTAATGAATTCATCACAGTCTAGGAATTGGTCTTTAACTTGCAAGAACAGGGGGAGATATGTGGTTTTGTTAGCATACTGAAGTAGGTCTGACTCTGAGGGGTGTGCTCTCATTAATCAGGTTCTCACTGACCACTATTATATACCAGAATGATTATTTATTCATTTAGGAGAGGCCCAACCATCAGGCAGAAACACTCATGTCATTATGCCAACACATCCTCTTCCTGTGAACAACTGACATGAAGAACCAAATTATCATCAGAAGGCCACTTTATTAATGTTCAATTTAAAAACAGTTATCAAGCGGAGTGGAGACTCTGATCCATCAGTCTGATTGTTGAATATCCTTGAATAAATAGATAAGTGGGAAGTTAAATAATCAAAAGATTACTTTTGTGACTATTGACCAGAACAAAGGAATATGAAGGATCTTAAAAAGCATCTTCTAGCAAAGGTAATGAGGAGCACTGTCTCACACCAGAGGGATGTCACCTAAAAGACCATGCAATACACAGCTCCAGAGGGAGGTCATTCACATATTAGTACACAATCCACATGACCATTCGTCATAGCCCTGGTAGCATACTAAATACAATACTTACCTTGTTTTTGCATTCACAGTATATATTGGAGAATGTCCCATATGAATGCTAAAGAATGATATCATTCTTTTGTAGGGTTGCATAGCATTCCTTGCTTTATGTACCTTAAATTGTTTAAGAGTTTCCAATAGAGAAAGCCAGGAGACCCTTAATTTAATCTCCTCTTGTCTTCTCTGGGGTCTAAGCCCATTAATTCTTCTCTCTCCTATATTTTGTTTCCGCACTCCACTCACACCTTCCCCATGATCTATACATGTGCTCAAGTCTTTCCCTTGATCTCTTAAGCTTTTCTCTCACTAGAATATATCTCCCCTTCCTCTCGCAATCTAGATGCTAGAAAGGATGGTCTTCACTCTGACACCCTTTCTCCACTCATTCACTATTCAACCCATTGCAGTTGGGCCTCTGCCCTCATCATTATACTGAGGATAAGCTGGATACAATCACCAGTGTCCCACTACTTGCCCAAAACAATTTAATCTTAAAATCCAACTTACTTGGTCTCCTTAGTGACCATGCCCCATTTGGAATTCTTTCCTACCCTGGATTTGATGACAATGCCCAGTCCTGGATCTCCTTGGATCTAACTTTTTCCTTTCTCAGTCTCTTTTGCTAGTTTCTCATCTTCTTCCAGGATGATATAAGCCAGGATTCTACCTTTGACCTTCTTTTCACCTCACTCTATACTCTCTTTAGACTGTCTCAGGCCTCCAACATTCTTCTATATGGAATTGAACCAATATCCACATTTCTAGCCAAGGCGTGTCTGAGCTCTATCCTGCGCACCCCACTACCTGCCACGCATTTCCATCTGGATGTCTCACAGCTACCTCAAACTCAACGCATCCAAATTTTTAAATGTTCGCTTCTTATGCCACCATACCTGTTTTCCCTCCTTCTCCTTTGTCTTTCATAGGTGCTCAGAGACCCACAGTATCCTCAACACTAGGAAATGTATCTTTTTTCAGGCTTGTCGCTTACTTTTTCAGCCTTCAAAAATCTGCTGCAATGTCAAATAGCATTCGATGGATAGACTGAAGATGCAGCTATGCTGGCTTTCTCTCATGGAACTTGCCAACATGTGGCTCCTGAGAAACTTTCATATATCCTTTCCTGGACAAACTTTGGGGGTTCAAATTTTCCCAATTTTGACAATTTCTCCTTTGTGCCCTCGTCACAGCATTTAGCCAGACAGTCACTCACCTCTTAGATTTCTCAGGTGTCAGTCAAAAACCGGTCCAACGTGTCATTCAAACCCATAGGGGCATTATCAAATTATCTGAGGTGAGGTGAGGTGCAGGCACACCCCATTCATTTCTTTGGAGGAGGAGAAAGGAGATTTACAGCAAACAAAGAACTTGCACCCAAAATTCCCTCTAATATTCAAATCATGACCCTTTCATACTCTTGATGTTATAAGAGAATTAAGACAAATATAAATGGCTGTTAATAATATCCTTAAACATTTGGCATTTTGTGTAATATCTCCTGTGGAATATATTACTTCTTGGACATTTTTACCTCAGCCAAAATTTCCCTTTTGTCATCTCATTATATTATCATACCTTTTGACTAAAAACTCTACACTAGCAAATCCATAGAAAAGTACTCCAAAATTGTAAACTTTTTACCTTAAAAGTGAAAATTTTTTCAATTGAAAAATTAAAATATTCAACAATATAATGGCTAAGTAAGTTATGGAACACCCACTCAATAGAACTCACAAATTCATTAATAATTTGAATTAACATGGGACTTTCTTAGGTTATAATGTTAAGCTGAAAAAAAAGTCCAAAACTGAACAAACTGATGGACAACTGTATATAAAAAAAGCCTCTGTGTCAATAGTTTTCTTCATATGAAGAGATTTTCAGTAATTTAGTTTTCCTTCTCAACTCAAGTTTTCTATAATGAACATTTGTTACTTTCATGATTAGAAAAATAAAGCAACTTTTTCAATCTATATTCATAAAATCCCACTCTGCACAATAAATAATTCATCTCAGTAGTAGGCTTGAGACCACCGTCTTTGAGCCAAAGCCCCATACTGGAGTAGATGGAAACTTCTAAAGTGAGTCATCTTTCTTCTTTCTCCAAATAAAAAAATAAACTGGCCACAAAGTGTTTTAATGGTATGCACAAATAAACCTAACATCTGGTAGTGAGACACCAAGCTTTCATCTCACCATCCAGGAAGGATGTTTGAGGAATAACTGAAAAATATCAAAGACTGAATAATTAACTCTCCAATATTTTCTTATTCATACCAGGTAGTTCTCTAAAGGCTGGAAAAACACTGAAATTTTTATTTTTTATCAATGCACCAGGTAAGGAAACATAGCTCTGAAAGATAATGAAGCTTCAGCAATTAACCCAGCCAAGTTTATCACTTTGCATAATTAGTTTACCTGCCAACCTCAATCTGCCAGGCTTCTCCTAACTTTTTAAATGTGAATTGTGGCAGTTCTGCCACAGAAGCTATTGGGCAGTCTGTCAAGAAATAACTGCTACTGTCCATTACATTTTAGCTTTCCTAATGGAGTTATTGGGGAATATTTCAGGTTTTTAACATTTTTAAATTGACATGTTTATTGATGCTTGCTTTCTTTATGTGCATTATACACAGTGCTGGCATCGCATGTCAAAATGCTAAACTTTACAACTTGAAACTCACCACCACAGTAGGTAACTTCCTTTGGTTACTAGCAAATGTCACTAATGCAATTGAATAGTGAATATTAAAATAAAATGTCTGTCTTTACACCTTCTTGATAATCTAAAAGAGTAATTATATGCATTAGTAATACTTTCTGACAATGAAGCTCTTAATTTTTTAAATCCAAAATGACCTTTTCTACAATTTCTTAGCAAAAATGGGAAGAAACTGCAGTTAGACTATTGGGACCATGTTATCATCATCTTCTTCTTTTAATCCAAAACAGTGGGTGATATAAGAAGGAAAGTTCTGAAGTTCTTTAATTGGAACTAATTCCTATCGACCTCCAGCAACTTTTGCAAAGCTCAGAATAGCAGATAATAGGATGATTTAATGCTTTAAACCCCTAACAAAAGGATGTTGAGCCTGTTACTATTGCTCATTCCCTTCTCAGAATTTATTTTTGTTTTCCTTGATTCAGAACAGTTGCTTTTAAATGGGAGAATCATGTCTAGCCCAATAATATGCTACTTAACAGCAAGAGGAAATATAGTTCAGGACTAAAACTGAAAGGACAGGGATTCTGTTAGAATCTGAGAAATATTTCCTTCATTTTCATGGTGCTATGATATTTAATTTATACTCAATGCCCCCATCACTTAGTGAATACTTGTCTCTAAAGACCTTCTCTGAGTCTGCAGCCCTTATCAGCATCCAAGTGCATGTATTATGTCCTACAATGTGCTTGTAGAGAAGAGAAAGGTAAGATGTCCTTGCCTCAGAGTTTATAACTTCAAGTTGAGATATACAACTACTTAATATACATCTATGAGAGATTAGTAAGTACATGAATCAAACTGGTCCTATTAGTGTGGGGTAGATTATTAATAAGATAAGAATTCAGAGAAGGAAATGTTCAGGGGCTTCTTGAGTGGTCTTGGAAAGGCTGCCCAGAAAATGTTGAATAGGACAGCCTTGAACAACTTGAGTTTGAATGAGTGGGAAGGAAGGTTCTGTGCTAATCTCTTATAAAATCTATCACTTATCTCACTTTTGGCTTTGCTTGCTTTCTACTTGTATGATTGTCTGTAAATTTTTTAGATAAAAGAGATCTCAATAAGGAAAATGAATATTGGAGAAAGCTTTGGGAAACTCATAGTCTTAACTCCTCTTCTTACATGATGTGGAATTTGAGGTATTGGCTTGGGTCAGGAAAAAAAAAGTTTTGGTACATGATCAGTGGATCAAAGGAGATGCTAAAAGAGCATATCTGTGACCAGTTGATGGTGACAAGTGCCAAGTCTTTCTTGTTAATGTTTCAGTCTTTACAAAGGGTTTCATAAGTCTCCACATCTAACTCTTCAACACCAGTCTTAAGATAAGCGATAGCCAGCTCTAACATTCCAGCCATCTGCGCTGCCTTACTTATATGAGACACATGACAGGCAAGCTAGCACAGTTACTAGTATAGGTTAAAAAGATTTGTCAATAGGTTCTTAGGAGCCAGAGGCTACAGAGCAACTGAAAATTCTGAACTATATACACCAGTAAAAACTTTTAAATATAGTACATCACTTTCTTGGACCATCACAGAAAATAATATCTTTGAGTATGGTTTGGGTTTTGCTTTGTTTTGAAGTTTAAAATGTTGTATTTAAGGATTATGCTCCTCTGGTTTAATCCAACACTTTATAAGAAAATAAAGTTCTGACTTGGAAAAACAATAGTCCTTCTAGTTTATTCTCATTCCATTTGGTCCCCAGGGTTTATATGATGGGCCTACCTTCTCAGCTTCTGTCTCTGCTCTCCAAACTGTAACCTGAGAATAGTTCTTTCCAAGTCCCTTGATTCTCTCAGACTGTCTCTAAAAAGTTCCCATCCCCCACCAAAGAAAAAACAACTTTGAAATTATATTCATGCTTCCTTTTGCTCCTCAGAAACTGTTTATGGCAAATTGATTTCTCTCTTTATTGCTAAGAAGCGAAACAAAAGGATTATGAAGCTCAGAAAAGGCTTTCCAAACTGGGATAACCCAAGGTTGAATTTTCATTTTGGTAGAATGAGTATTTTACCATTTCTCCCTAGAATCCAAGATTCTTCTTTAATTTCCATTATGGTGGGTTATAGTTCTGGTACATTTTCTAATTTTCTTCATTGCCAAATATTGCCCTGAGCTTCTCCCTGGACTAACCTGGAATTATCTATATGAGGATATCAAAGTCATCTTCCATAGTGCTAAGGAAGCAAGGAAGGTTGGTTCAACATTCACTGAGTTAAAAAGGTTGCTTCTGCTTCATTGAAAATCAAATAAATAAAAAAAGGAAAATCAGAAGGTTGCTGTTGAAATTAGACCCTCAATCAATGTTACCTCCCCATAGCATTAATAGTCTAAAAGTCTTTTGACCTATAGTTTTTCTTTGGCTCTTCACAACAACTTTGTGGTAAATGTGAGGCTTATGATAGAAAATTCCCCAAACTGTGTGTTTACTCTTTCAGCAGATCTGGAGTGCTCAAAATCTTCACTCCCCTGCTGCTACCACCATACCCTGCTGCTTGATGTCAGAGCCAAGGCCACAGATGGCCACAGAAGAGTTGCCTAAGGAGCAACTTGAATGTCTTGAATCACAATGGACAGCTTATGATGCTATTGGAGCCCCAGTCTCAAAGCCAAGGTCAGCAAAACCGTGCAAGCGTGTGGAGACACAACATTACTGTTCCACTCTCTAGATCTGAGATGGGTATGGATATGGGTATGGGGCGCTTATCTGAGATGCCAACTCATGGCACAAGTAGTACAATAAAGCTATCTTTTAATCTGTTCTATTTCATATTTCATTGGTAAAGGAATGTTGTGAGGCAGGTATTTGGGATTTGTGGAGATAAGCACACCAGAATTAGGGGTTTATACCTGCACACCTCCTCATGAGAGGTACAGGCATACAGCATGGTGAGAGAAGTTCAGTGACTTGTCCAATGTTACACAAACATCAGAAAAGAACAATAACTAGTAATAATAATAATTAATAATAACCTCTCCTCTCTGAGGCTTCATTTCTTAATATTTAGGAGTGTTCTCCAGTTGACAAAGCATTTCATCAGGAATAGAGGAATGTGAATTAATTTCTGTTATTAATAATATGTAGAGCACTTTGAAACTACAAGAGCTTCATTATCACATAACCATCTTTTCCTAACATCATTGAAAGGAGTATTGGTAGCTTCATCTTCACTTTTCAGATGAAGCAACTAACACACACACACTTAGGGTTATAAATTGATGAATAAGAAAGGATTAGAAAGAATGGTCAATCTGATGAAAAGTAATATAGAATAAAGAGACGTCTATATGAGTTTGAATGTATTTCAAGAATTTTTCTGATTTTTAAAGTTCCCTGTCTTTGTGAAGGTCTCATTGCTGAAATCTAAGCCAACGATCTTGATGATTTCTAAGGGGGAGGAAGGGTATTGTATGAATCACAGAGCAATGTTCTCCAACTCAAAATCCTCTTTAATTATACAGAAAGTGAGGCACTCTGTCTTTCCCTATTTTTTGATTTGAATAAAAATAAAATCCCACTAAATTATTCTTCTCTTTCTCCATTATGTTCATATTCGTTCGTCACTTCGGTGATCGGAAGCACACTAATTCTTTTTCTCCCAATTTGATCCTGGATTGGTGACTAGTCTGCTTTTGAAAGCAAAAATTTCAAAATATAAACAATGTATTCTCATTGATTATAGATTTTAAGATTATAGATTTTAAGTACCTAATATGAAAATATTACTTCCATATTCATTCAAATAATGCCTCTTACATAATGGGCACCAGGAATATTACCAAGTTTTTTATTATGTGAATATTCTGGTTGAAAATCAGAAAAATGTCAATGGCAGTAAGTGAAACAATTAACCTATTGAAAAATCTTCCACCAGAACTGGTAAAATAGCCATTGCTCAGACAGAGAGCATATAAAACACAATAAACATGCAGAGAAGTAAAAACTTCTACTCTGTTAGGAATGGATTCAGTGAAGTCAATAGGTCGCTTTTCTCTTATGAGGATTCAAGATTCTCCTTGTACTTTGAAGGAAAAAAAAGACCTTTTTGTTGTCGGTCATCTGTGATATGATTGCTAGTCATTAAAGTCATTTGGCCCCAAACTAAGACAAGGCGATCAGCCTTACGGTTTTGTGCAGTTTGGTAAGGAGCAGGGCTCACAGGCCTATGCAGGGGTGGGAGGCAGAGGCATTTCAGAAATCATTTCCAAATGGAGGCTGGTATAATATCAACCTTTTTCTAAGAGTCATTATCAAAGATCAGCAGCACAAATGCCCCTGACGTGCTGAGGAAGAGAAAAGAATAAGCAGCTCTCTCTGCCTGAACTCCCTACCTTTAACCAACCTACACCCTTGCAAAAGGGACATTCCTAAACCACCACTTTGGACAAGGTAATCCTGTTCCAAAGTTACCTGCGGCTCCCTATTGCCTGCATAATAAAATAGGAGGCTTAGATGTAAATATCCACCGTGACTTAATCCTAATCTTGTAAATATTTTTCTACACATTTCCTCTTCTGTATATTCACCACTCCTTGAGCTTTTTCATGTGTTGGCTCAATGTGTTCCACCTGCTAAGATGGTCCCCTCCTGTCTGCTACATTTCCTTCATGACCCCGTCCAAATTGTAACTCCTCTTAGTCTCCCCCAGTTGCTGCATTTCATAGTCACCTCACTTCTAAGTATTTGTCCTCACTGTTAATTGGCCATTCAGCATATTCTGCTCTCTTATACTCCAAGGTTATAACTTTAGTATAACTTTATTGGAGGCAAGGACTATATCTCGGGCAATATTTGTCCTGATTTCACCATAGAGCCCAGTACATGGGAGTAACATTAATACAATACATTTGTGGAGCACTGGAGTATACAAAGCACTTTCACAGGCAGCTCTCAAGGTAGCCAAACTCCCAGCAACATAATCACTGGACCCCACTGTCCCAGCCTCACCCTGAGTGGCTCCCAAGCCATTCATCACTGTTCTCACCTTTAACTCTCTATCTGCATTTTACAGCTGAAGACACCAAGGTTCAGAAAAGGTGATTCCCCTATATTTATGAGTTTGTGAGAACTTGAAGGCAGGTCCTGGTCTTCTAAATCCAAATTCAGTGATCTTTCTATTTTATCACACTCCCTCTGTAAGAAGCATTCAAAGCATTTTTGTATACTTGGACCTTGGCTATAAGCACCACCATCAACTCCAGTAATTTTGTAGGGAAGCAAAGATGTGTGCATGTGTGCATGTATGTGTGCATGTGTGTTGTGTCAATAACTGAGTGGGGTAGATATAAAACACAGTAGTAAAGGTACAAAATAAACAAAAACAAATAAACAAATAATAGTTATGACACTTAGGAGCTTCCAAGTTCTAAGCCTGAACTAATTAGCTATATGTTCTTGGGCAAGTCATCTCAGTCCATTAATGTAAAATGTCAGGTTGAACAAGGTAAACTCCTAAGTGTCTTCCAGCTCTAACATTCTATGATTCCTTGTTTAGCTCTGGAAGGAGCTAAACATACTTTTCTGAGCCAGCATCAAGCAAACTAGCAGCTCTTAATCCATGCACTACACTTACATTCTTCGTGCTGTCATAGAGGAAGCCCACATCAAACCTGCCTTGATGCTCAACCCACAAGTGCCAGTTTTACCTCTGCTCCAAATCCCTACCTGGTGTCCCAACCCAGGGGAAAGATGATGTGACCCCAAGCCCCTTGTCCTTTGTTCCTCAGTCCAAAACAAAAGTCCACAGGCCTGTGAAAACTGGCACCACACTTCTGACCGTAACCAATACCTAAGCAAGAAAGATAGAGATAACTATTACTCAAGATGTCAGCAGGTATCAATTGAAATTAAAGCTGAGGCACCAAAGAATCATATCATCTCCTTTGGAATTCTTTGTAAAAAGAGATCTTTACATGTCTGGGATGCTTTGGGTATATTTGGTTCTGTTTAAAGCAGAAGTATGGACTTAGCTATAAGACTGTTACCATCTTCCATAAATTCTGATTCTAGAGTTTATATGTGAAAACAATATGAAACCCTGAGCTTGGAAACTGGATTTTAGTGAGAATTCGCTGTGTTATCACATAGGACAATTCACTTAGTCTTTTCGCACTCAATAATCCCATCTATGAGATGAGGAAAGTGGCTAGTAGGGAAGAGATATTAAAGTCACTTACATATACAAAAATCTATCATTTAAAGAGTATTGATGAATTTAAAATAGCCTCTTCAAATAAGATTTTTTTTAAAAAAAATCCAAGCTCAGGGGCTTCCCGTGTGGCCCAGTGGTTGAGAATCTGCCTGCCAATGAAGGGGACATGGGTTCGAGCCCTGGTCTGGGAAGACCCCACATGCCGCAGAGCAACTAGGCCCGTGAGCCACAACTACTGAGCCTGCGCATCTGGAGCCTGTGCTCCGCAACAAGAGAGGCCCGCACACCGTGATGAAGAGTGGCCCCCCCGCTCGCCGCAACTAGAGAAAGCCCTCGCACAGAAACAGACCCAACACAGCCAAAAATTAATTAATTAATTAATTATTTTTTTTTAAAATCCAAGCTCAGTTTTGACTGATCTTTATAGCTACAGGACAGGGATGTTAAATATTATATTCAGTAAGTCCAGCTTTTAAGAACTTAACTGATAAGCTTAATAAGTGTTATTCATTCATGCCCAGATATTAGCCTGAATCAGTACTATGATTTTAGACAAGTGGTACCTCTCTGTGATTCTGTCTGAAAGAAAACAAAAGCACAAGAAGCCCTCAAGAAGCCTTCTTTCAGAGCACTGTTGTGAGAATACATGAAGCAAAGTCCCCTGCTATGAATTTCAATGCCAACCTATGGCCTCCGGAAAGGCTGGGAGGAAGCCCAGCATGAGTCAGAATAAGACACTCTCTTCCTGTATTTCTCACTGACCACTGGATAAAGAGTAATGAGTTACAACTTGCTCTTGCTCATTTTTTTCAGCTTTAAAGTAGAGGTAATCCTACAGTCAAGAACTCTTTCCACACAAGCATGGGCAGAACAGCTCCATCTCCATTTCTCACATGATTCCCAAACTGCCTGCAGGAGTTTTCTATTGCTATTTACAAATTAAAACAAACTTAGCAGCTTAAAACCACACACCTATATTATTTCAAGTTTTCTGTAGCTCAGGAATCTGGATGCAGCTTAATTGGGTCCTCAGCTTAGGGTTTTACAGACTGAAATTCAGGTGTTGGCTGGGCTGCATTCCCACCTGAAAGCTCAACTGAGGAAGAATCTGCTTCCAAATTAATTCAAGTTGTTGACAGCATTCATTTCCTTTTGGCTGTATTACCAAGGGCCCTGGCTTTTTGCTAGCTATTGGCTGGAGGTCACCCTCAGGTCCTGGAGGCTACCTGCCATTTCTAGAGGCCAACTGCAATATGGACTTCTCCAACATGTCTATTTACTTCATCAAGCTCACAAGAAGAGTCTCCAGCTCCAGTCTACTGAGAACAAAGTCATATAACGTAAAATAATCATGGGAATGACAGCCTACCACCTTGCCATATAAATAACCTAAACACAAGAGTGATATCTCATCATCTTGCCATATTTTATTGCTTAGAAGCAATCGCGGGTCCTGCCCACAGTCAAGGGTAGAGTATTACACAAATCTGTGAACTCCAGGAGGTAGGATTTGCTGGGGGTCACCCAACAGTAAAATCAACCATCAGGCCCTGTAGCTGAAGCACTCCACTCTTACCAGGGAATTTCTCCCTCACCACCTCCCAATCACCACTGCTTTCACAGTTGTTCTGACAGCCCTAGACTTCAAGCCAGCCATGCTCACAAGAGATCCTGTCCATTCATTCTGCAAATTGTATTTATCTCCTAATGTGAGCCAGACACTATGCTAGTGTGATTAGCAGAATAATGCCACACACATACACATACACACACCAAAAAGATGTCCAGGTCCTTATTTTCAGAGCCTATGAATATGTTTGCTCATATGACAAAGGGGAATTTAGGTTGCAGATGGAATTAAGTTTGTGAATCAGCTGACCTGGAGATGGAAAGATTATCCTGAATTATCTGGCTAGATCCAATATAATCACAAAGCTTCTTATAAATGGAAAAGGGAGGCAGAAGAGAGAGTATCAGAGTGATGCCATGTGAGAGAGACTAAACCAGCCACTGCTGGCTTTCAAGATGGAAGGAGGGACTTCCCTGGTGGTGCAGTGGTTACGAATCCACCTGCCAATGCAGGGGACACAGTTTCGATCCCTGGTCCAGGAAGATCCCACATGCCGCGGGGCAACTAAGCCCGCGAGCCACAACTACTGAAGCCTGAGTGCCTAGAGCCTGTGCTCTGCAACAAGAGAAGCCACCGCAATAAGAAGCCCGTGCACCACAACGTAGAGTAGCCCCTGCTCGCCGTGACCAGAGAAAGCCCTGCGTGCAGCAAGGAAGACAGAACTCAGCCGAAAATAAATCAAATCAAAAAAAAAAAAAAAAAGATGTAAGGAAACCACAAGCTAAGGAATGTGGGCAGCCTCTGGAATCTTGAAAAGAAAAGAATGGGGAGTCTTCCCTTTGGCATCCAAAAAGGAATTCAGCCCTGCCAACACCTAACTGTAACCTAGTTAGTTGAATTTCAGGCTTCAGATCTCCAGAACTATAAGGTAATAAATTTGTGTTGTTTTAAGCCAGTAAGCTTGTGGTTATTTTTTACAGCAACAATGGAAAGCTATTGCTACTAGGATATGGGGAGACAAAGATAAAAGAGACATGATCCTTGCCGTCAAGGAGCTCATAGGCAAATGGGGTGGGAGACAACACAGATGACCTCAGGGGAGGGGATAGAGCTGCCACTTGCCTCAGCACCAAAGTCCGTTTTTCAGCACCGCCTAGAGCCCACAACCTGCTCCTCCTGAGGCCACTGCCTGGTCTGCTTGTGGCTCTGGGGCAAGAACTTTCCCTTCTAT
This sequence comes from Mesoplodon bidens, assembly GCF_964165515.1. NCBI lineage: Eukaryota > Metazoa > Chordata > Mammalia > Artiodactyla > Ziphiidae > Mesoplodon > Mesoplodon bidens. Next base: position 50,294,033 of record NC_138161.1, on the reverse strand, counting down.
AATACAGATGTGGTCGTTTCTGCCTCACATGTTAAAGGGGAAAAAAAAAGACAAGGTTTGACACATCCAATTCAACACACAACTATAGAGTATTTTATTAAGTGCCAAAAACAGGATATGCAAAGATGAATAAAACTGATCCTTACTCTCAGAGATTTTAAACTCTTAAAGACAGCAGACACATACATTCATAAATTCCATGATAAGTGCTATAATAGAACCATGTACGTGGTCCCTTGGGAATACAGATAAGAAGGAATTAATTATGCTGAGAAAGATGGAAAGGGAGGGAGTGATATAAAGTCCCAGGAAGAAGGTGACCTGTGAAATGGATCTTGAAGAGTCATTAGGAGTATGTCAAGTAGATTTTTTTAAAAAGTGAGGCAGAACGAACAACATGAAAATGTACGACAAATAAAATAACTCATTGTGTTTGAGAAATCTGAAGTGGCCCATAGTGATTAGAACCTGGGATACAAGTGAAGGGAAGGACTGAGGGGATATCAAAAGGAGACTGGCAAGGTTAGGAAGAGTCAGTGGAAAAGGGATCTTTATGCCCACAAGCATGGACCCACGGTGCCCTAAGGGACTTGCCATGAGGGGCATTACCTCACATGTTTTACAGTTACTCTAGTTGCAGTATGGAGATTGGACAGGAAGGATGAGAAAGGAAGCAGAGGTGCCTCATTGAAGGTCACTGCTATGGACCAGGAGAAAAATTAGGAAGATTTGAATTAAGGCAGTGAATGTGGAAATAGATGGAAACAAGGGATTTTTGAGAACTATGTTTGAGATTTGAGCAAATGAATTTAATGTGGGACATAAGGGAAAGGAATTAGAAAGAATTCCTTCCATGTTTCTGCTTAGACAATCTAGTAGGTAGTGATGGTGCAAACCATGCTTCTCAAATGTCAGAACACAGCGGGTATCAGAATTCCCTGTGGTTCTTGTTAAAACACACAACCAGCCCAGCTACAGAGTTTCTGATGCAGTTGCCCTAGTTGACACATAGCTGTAAACTGAGCTAGGAAAGGCAGGTGAAGGAGTGTGTTTTAAGAAATGATAATGCAGGGCTTCCCTGGTGGCGCAGTGGTTGAGAGTCCGCTTGCCGATGCAGGGGACATGGGTTCGTGCCCCTGTCCTGGAGGATCCCACATGCCACGGAGTGGCTGGGCCCATGAGCCATGGCCACTGAGCCTGCGCGTCCGGAGCCTGTGCTCCGCAACGGGAGAGGCCACAACAGTGAGAGGCCCGCGTACCGCCAAAAAAAAAAAAAAAAAAGAAATGATAATGCAACTAAATTATTTAGTAAGAAAAGGGAGGATCAGTCTGAATTCCTTAAGGGAAGGAGCTGTATAAATTTAAGCTGTGTTATCTTTAAAAGAAAACTTCGGTCAAAAGCTAATCAGGCTAGGGTTAATTGGCTTTGTATTATCTGAGAAATTTGTCAGAGAATAAGTTATTGACTAGAATCTAGCAGCTACTTCCAATCTAGAGCATCCTAATGTCAACTGTAACAAGGTTTCATCAATGTGGAAACAAATAGAAAAGGAGGAATGTAGCATTATTTTAGCTGCTAAAACAAAAAAAAATGTTTTAATTAATTTAGTTATATGAGTTACCAAAATAATCGTCTTCTCTTATTTAAGGGGAGGGGGATAGGAAGAGAGAGAAAACTAGAGAATGAAATTTCTCTTCAGAACTACCTAAAATGTATTTTTAAATCTGAGATTATAGAGCCTCTGGACAGCTCACACTTATGCCTCACTGATCATCTCTGTTCCTACTTCTCTTTGTTTAAATGTCCACAAGTGTGTGCTGACTCAAATGTTCACAGTTATCTGTGCAAATGCATGGCTGGACCTTGATTTTCTCTGGAAAGTTATGGTTTTAGGTCATAATTTTACTGATCCTACTGAGAGCTGAAGAAAAGCCTGACATTCCGGAGTAATCCAGGTTCATTTGTCATGTGAATGTGGTTGTAAGGACACAGACCTTTCTCACCAGCACGTAAAACTCAAGGGAGCATTTTAGTAAATTTACAAGTCCTGAGAGGTGGCAAAGAAGAGAAAGGCTGGAGGATGAACACATTGCTGTAAGAATGTTGTAAGATTGCAGGGGGAGATGAAGCAACTTCCCTGCTGATGGAGCTCAGCTCTGAAAGAGAAGGGGAATCTGCAGGGGCTCCACAGCCACCATTCATCTGATCCATTCTTTCTGTTGACTACTGTTCATTGTACACCTACTAGGCACCCAGCTCTAGGCTACAGTCACAGAATACATTCTACCATCATTATCACTATTACCAAAAATTTGTGAAGTACCCACTTTGTACATGGGACTAGGCCAACTGCCCTTACACTCATGGAATTAACAGATTGGAATTTAAGTAAGTGAAACTACAAAACCCTGAAGCACAAACCTAGTGTTACTGTTTTTTGTTTTGTTTTGTTTTGTTTTTTGCGGTACGCGGGCCTCTCACTGCTGTGGCCTCTCCCATTGCGGAGCATAGGCTCCAGACGCGCAGGCTCAGTGGCCATGGCTCACGGGCCCAGCCACTCCGCGGCATGTGGGATCTTCCCGGACCAGGGCACAAACCCGTGTCCCCTGCATCGGCAGGCGGACTCTCAACTACTGCGCCACCAGGGAAGCCCTTACTGTTATTTTTAAATCGATTCTTTTTTCTACAAAGTAGTCACTCTTCTCTGATTATAGCCCAGCTGGCTGCTATTAAGTAGCTGGCAGCTCTTCACACACTTGCATAACATTACAAATACCTGTGTTAAGAAGAAAAGTAAAAGAGTTTGCTCTTCCACAGTCAGCATGGATCATGTTTGAAGGATGAAATTTGAGGTTCAAAGAAATGTAATGCCTGCCCTATAGTAAGTTAGCCAGTCACAGGAGAATTAGGTCCAGAATGCAGGTCTCCTAATTCCTGGTCCAGAGTTATTCCCACAGTTGCTCCACTTTGATCATCAGAGGTGGCCTTTTCCTCTCTTTAAAAAATAATATATTTAGGCTTAAAAGTGAAATGACTTAGAAATATTAATGAATATTAATGAATCCTGTGTTTGCCTGCTTCTGAGCATGCTACTCTAACCTGTGTACAGTTTTCCAACTGATACTGTAAACACATGACCACCAACTACCCATCAGTGTGTATTGAGCTATTTTTCTAGCCCCAGAGAAGAGCTTGAATCAATGTTTTTATCCGCTCTTACCTGAGGTGATAGCGTAATATCACAATTGGCAGAACATAAGAATAAGTTTTGTAGTGATGGAGAAAGACTTTTCAATGCAAAACTAACCAAAGTGTAAATCAAATTTGTGCCCTAGCACTTAACAACTCAAAGTGCAGTCAGTGGACCAGTGGTATTAGCATCTCTTGGGAGCTTGTTAGCAATGCAGGATCTCAGGCCCAGTTGCAGAACTACTGAATTAGAATCTGCATTTCAAGAAATACAGCTACACGTAGAACAACTCCTACAGAACACCTACTGAACGCTGGCAGAAGACCCCAGACCTGCCAAAAGGCAAGAAACTCCCCCACATACCTGGGTAGGGCAAAGCGGAGAGATTCCCGCACAGAGGATCGGTGCCGAGCGGCACTCACCAGCCCGAGAGGCTTGTCTGCTTGCCCGCCGGGGCGCGCAGCGCTGGAAGCTGAGGCTCGGGCTTCGGTCAGAGCGCAGGGAGAGGACTGGGGCTGGCGACGAGAACTCAGCCTGAAGGGGGCTAATGTGCCACAGCTAGCCGGGAGGGAGTCCGGGAAAACTCTGGAGCTGCCGAAGAGGCAAGAGACTTTTTCTTCCCTCTTGGTTTCCTGGTGCGCGAGGAGACGGGATTAAGAGCGCTGCTTAAAGGGGCTCCACAGACGGCCGCGAGTCGCGACTGAAAGCGCGGAGCCCAGTGACGGGCGGGGGACGCTGGGGCTGCTGCTGCCGCCGCCAAGAAGCCTGTGTGCGAGCGCAGGTCACTGCCCACACCGCCCTTCCGGGAGCCTGTGCAGCCCGCCACTGCCGGGGTCCCGGGATCCAGGGGCGGCTTCCCTGGGAGAACGCACGGCGCGCCTCGGGCTGGTGCAACGTCACGCCGACCTCTGCCGCTGCAGGCTCGCACGCACTCCGTGCCCCTCCCTCCCGCCCGGCCTGAGTGAGACAGAGTCCCCGAAGAGGCTGCTCCTTTAACCCTGTCCTGTCTGAGCGAAGAACAGACGCCCTCCGGCGACCTACACGCAGAGGCGGGGCCAAATCCAAAGCTGAGACCCAGGAGCTGTGAGAACAAAGAAGAGAAAGGGAAACCTCTCCCAGCAGCCTCAGAAGCAGCGGATTAAAGCTCCACAATCAACTTGATATACCCTGCATCTGTGGAATACATGAATCGACAACACATCATCCCAAATTGAGGAGCCCGGAGTCAGTGCTGTGCCTCTGAGGTGGGAGAGCCAACTTCAGGACACTGGTCCACAAGAGACCTCCCAGCTCCACATAATATCAAACGGCGAAAATCTTCCAGAGATCTCCATCTCAACACCAGCACCCAGCTTCACTCAACGACCAGCAAGCTACAGTGCTGGACACCCCATGCCAAACAACTAGCAAGACAGGAACACAACGCCACCCATTAGCAGAGAGGTGGCCTAAAATCATAAAAAGTCTGCAGACACCCCAAAACACACCACCAGACGTGGACCTGCCCACCAGAAAGACAAGATCCAGCCTCATCCACCAGAACACAGGCACTAGTCCCCTCCACCAGGAAGCCTACACAACCCTCTAAACCAACCTTAGCCACTGGGGACAGACACCAAAAACAACGGGAACTACGAACCTGTAGCCTGCAAAAAGGAGACCCCAAACACAGTAACATAAGCAAAATGAGAAGACAGAAAAACAGCAGGAGAAGGAGCAAGATAAAAACCCACCAGATCTAACAAATGAAGAGGTAATAGGCAGTCTACCTGAAAAAGAATTCAGAATCATGATGGTAAAGATGATCCAAGATTCTATTTCCCGGATCCAAAATCTTGGAAATAGAATAGACAAAATGCAAGAAACAGTTAACAAGGACCTAGAAGAACTAAAGATGAATCAAGCATCGATTAAAAACACAATACATGAAATAAAAAATACTCTAGATGGGATCAATAGCAGAATAACTGAGGCAGAAGAACGGATAAGTGAGGTGGAAGATAAAATAGTGGAAATAACTGCTGCAGAGCAAAATAAAGAAAAAAGAAGGAAAAGAACAGAGGACAGTCTCAGAGACCTCTGGGACAACATTAAACGCACCAACATTCGAATTATAGGGGTTCGAGAAGAAGAAGAGAAAAAGAAAGGGACTGAGAAAATATTGGAAGAGATTATAGTTGAAAACTTCCCTAATATGGGAAAGGAAATAGTTAATCAAGTCCAGGAGGCACAGAGAGTCCCATACAGAATAAATCCAAGGAGAAATACGCCAAGACACATATTAATCAAACTGTCAAAAATTAAACACAAAGAAATCATATTAAAAGCAGCAAGGCAAAAACAACAAATAACACACAAGGGAATCCCCATCAGGATAACAGCTGATCTCTCAGCAGAAACTCTACAAGCCAGAAGTGAGTGGCAGGACATAATTAAAGTGATGAAGGAGAAAAACCTGCAACCAAGATTACTCTACCCAGCAAGGATCTCATTCAGATTTGATGGAGAAATTAAAACGTTTACAGACAAGCAAAAGCTGAGAGAGTTCAGCACCACCAAACCAGCTTTACAACAAATGCTAAAGGAACTTCTCTAGGCAAGAAACACAACAGAAGGAAAAGACCTACAATAACGAACCCAAAACAATTAAGAAAATGGGAATAGGAACATACATATCGATAATTACCTTAAATGTAAATGGACTAAATGCTCCCACCAAAAGATACAGATTGGCTGAATGGATACAAAAACAAGACCCATATATATGCTGTCTACAAGAGACCCACTTCAGACCTACAGACACATACAGACTGAAAGTAAGGGGATGGAAAAAGATATTCCATGCAAATGGAAACCAAAAGAAAGCTGGAGTAGCAATTCTCATATCAGACAAAATAGACTTTAAAATAAAGACTACTAGAAGAGACAAAGAAGGACACTACATAATGATCAAGGGATCGATCCAAGAAGAAGATATAACAATTGTAAATATTTATGCACCCAACATAGGAGCACCTCAATACATAAGGCAAATACTAACAGCCATAAAAGGAGAAATCGACAGTAACACACTCATAGTAGGGGACTTTAACACCCCACTTTCACCAATGGACAGATCATCCAAAATGAAAATAAATAAGGAAACACAAGCTTTAAATGATACATTAAACAAGATGGACTTAATTGATATTTATAGGACATTCCATCCAAAAACAACAGAATACACATTTTTCTCAAGCGCTCATGGAACATTCCCCAGGATAGATCATATCTTGGGCCACAAATCAAACCTTGGTAAATTTACGAAAATTGAAATTGTATCAAGTATCTTTTCCGACCACAATGCTATGAGACTAGATATCAATTACAGGAAAAGAGCTGTAAAAAATACAAACACATGGAGGCTAAACAATACACTACTTAATAACGAAGTGATCACTGAAGAAATCAAAGAGGAAATTAAAAAATACCTAGAAACAAATGACAATGGAGACAGGATGACCCAAAACCTATGGGATGCAGCAAAAGCAGTTCTAAGGGGGAAGTTTATAGCAATACAATCCCACCTTAAGAAACAGGAAACATCTCGAATAAACAACCTAACCTTGCACCTAAAGCAATTAGAGAAAGAAGAACAAAAACATCCCAAAGTTAGCAGAAGGAAAGAAATCATAAAAATCAGATCAGAAATAAATGAAAAAGAAATGAAGGAAGCGATAGATAGCAAAGATCAATAAAACTAAAAGCTGGTTCTTTGAGAAGATAAACAAAATTGATAAACCATTAGCCAGACTCATCAAGAAAAAAAGGGAGAAGACTCAAATCAATAGAATTAGAAATGAAAAAGGAGAAGTAAAAACTGACACTGCAGAAATACAAAAGATCATGAGAGATTACTACAAGCAACTCTATGCCAATAAAAGGGACAACCTGGAAGAAATGGACAAATTCTTAGAAATGCACAACCTGCCGAGACTGAACCAGGAAGAAATAGAAAATATGAACAGACCAATCACAAGCACTGAAATTGAAACTGTGATAAAAACTCTTCCAACAAACAAAAGCCCAGGACCAGATGGCTTCACAGGCGAATTCTATCAAGCATTTAGAGAAGAGCTAACACCTATCCTTCTCAAACTCTTCCAAAATATAGCAGAGGGAGGATCACTCCCAAACTCATTCTACGAGGCCACCATCACCTTGATACCAAAACCAGGCAAGGATGTCACAAAGAAAGAAAACTACAGGCCAATATCACTGATGAACATAGATGCAAAAATCCTCAACAAAATACTAGCAAACAGAATCCAACAGCACATTAAAAGGATCATACACCATGATCAAGTGGGGTTTATTCCAGTAATGCAAGGATTCTTCAATATACGCAAATCAATCAACGTGATACACCATATTAACAAATTGAAGGAGAAAAACCATATGATCATCTCAATAGATGCAGAGAAAGCTTTCGACAAAATTCAACACCCATTTATGATAAAAACCCTGCAGAAAGTAGGCATAGAGGGAACTTTCCTCAACATAATAAAGGCCATATATGACAAACCCACAGCCAGCATCATCCTCAATGGTGAAAAACTGAAACCATTTCCACTAAGATCAGGAACAAGACAAGGTTGCCCACTCTCACCACTCTTATTCAACATAGTTTTGGAAGTTTTAGCCACAGCAATCAGAGAAGAAAAGGAAATAAAAGGAATCCAAATTGGAAAAGAAGAAGTAAAGCTGTCACTGTTTGCAGATGACATGATACTATACATAGAGAATCCTAAAGATGCTACCAGAAAACTACTAGAGTTAATCAATGAATTTGGTAAAGTTGCAGGATACAAAATTAATGCACAGACATCTCTGGCATTCCTATATACTAATGATGAAAAATCTGAAAGTGGGGCTTCCCTGGTGGCGCAGTGGTTGAGAGTCCGCCTGCCGATGCAGGGGACATGGGTTCGTGCCCCGGTCTGGGAAGATCCCACATGCCGCAGAGCGGCTAGGCCCGTGAGCCATGGCTGCTGAGCCTGCGCGTCCGGAGCCTGTGCTCTGCAAGGGGAGAGGCCACAACAGTGAGAGGCCCGCCTACCGCAAAAAAAAAAAAAAAAAAAAAAAAAAATCTGAAAGTGAAATCAAGGAAACACTCCCATTTACCATTGCAACAAAAAGAATAAAATATCTAGGAATAAACCTACCTAAGGAGACAAAAGACCTGTATGCAGAAAATTATAAGACACTGATGAAAGAAATTAAAGATGATACAAAGAGATGGAGAGATGTACCATGTTCTTGGATTGGAAGGATCAACATTGTGAAAATGACTCTACTACCCAAAGCAATCTACAGATTCAGTGCAATCCCTATTAAACTACCACTGGCATTTTTCACAGAACTAGAACAAAAAATTTCACAATTTGTATGGAAACACAAAAGACCCCGAATAGCCAAAGCAATCTTGAGAACAAAAAATGGAGCTGGAGGAATCAGGCTCCCTGACTTCAGACTATACTACAAAGCTACAGTAATCAAGACAGTATGGTACTGGCACAAAAACAGAAAGATAGATCAATGGAACAGGATAGAAAGCCCAGAGTTAAACCCACGGACATATGGCCACCTTATCTTTGATAAAGGAGGCAGGAATGTACAGTGGAGAAAGGACTGTCTCTTCAATAAGTGGTGCTGGGAAAACTGGATTGGGACATGTAAAAGTATGAGATTAGATCACTCCCTAACACCATACACAAAAATAAGCTCAAAATGGATTAAAGACCTAAATGTAAGGCCAGACACTATCAAACTCTTAGAGGAAAACATAGGCAGAACACTCTATGACATAAATCACAGCAAGATCCTTTTTGACCCACCTCCTAGAGAAATGGAAATAAAGACAAAAATAAACACATGGGACCTAATGAAACTTCAAAGCTTTTGCACAGCAAAGGAAACTATAAACAAGACCAAAAGACAACCCTCAGAATGGGAGAAAATATTTGCAAATGAAGCAACTGACAAAGGATTAATCTCCAAAATTTATAAGCAGCTCATGCAGCTCAATAACAAAAAAACAAACAACCCAATCCAAAAATGGGCAGAAGACCTAAATAGACATTTCTCCACAGAAGATATACAGACTGCCAACAAACACATGAAAGGATGCTCAACATCTTTACTCATTAGAGAAATGCAAATCAAAACTACAATGAGATATCATCTCACACCAGTCAGAATGGCCATCATCAAAAAATCTAGAAACAATAAATGCTGGAGAGGGTGTGGAAAAAAGGGAACACTCTTGCACTGCTCTTGGGAATGTGAATTGGTACAGCCGCTATGGAGAACGGTATGGAGGTTCCTTAAAAAACTACAAAGAGAACTACCATATGACCCAGCAATCCCACTACTGGGCATATACCCTGAGAAAACCATAATTCAAAAAGAGACATGTACCAAAATGTTCATAGCAGCCCTATTTACAATAGCCCGGAGATGGAAACAACCTAAGTGTCCATCATCGGATGAATGGATAAAGAAGATGTGGCACATATATACAATGGAATATTACTCAGCCATAAAAAGAAATGAAATTGAGCTATTTGTAATGAGGTGGATAGACCTAGAGTCTGTCATACAGAGTGAAGTAAGTCAGAAAGAGAAAGACAAATACTGTATGCTAACACATATATATGGAATTTAAGAAAAAAAAATGCCATGAAGAACATAGGGGTAAGACAGGAATAAAGACACAGACCTACTAGAGAATGGACTTGAGGTTATGGGGAGGGGGAAGGGTAAGCTGTGCCAAAGTGAAAGAGCGGCATAGACATATATACACTACCAAATGTAAGGTAGATAGCTAGTGGGAAGCAGCCGCATAGCACAGGGAGATCAGCTCGGTGCTTTGTGACCGCCTGGATGGGTGGGATAGGGAGGGTGGGAGGGAGACGCAAAAGGGAGGGGATATGGAAACATATGTATATGTATAACTGATTAAATTTGTTATAAAGCAAAAAAAAAAAAAAAGACTTTGAACAACAACAACAAAAAAAACCAAAGACTTGGGCTTCCCTGGTGGCGCAGTGGTTGAGAGTCCGCCTGCCGATGCAGGGGACACGGGTTCGTGCCCCGGTCCGAGAAGATCCCACTTGCTGTGGAGCGACTGTGCCCGTGAGCCATGGCCGCTGGGCCTGCGCGTCCAGAGGCTGTGCTCTGCAACGGGAGAGGCCACAACAGTGAGAGGCCCGCGTAACGCAAACAAAACAAAACAAAACAAAACAAAAAAACCGAAGACTTGATTGACTAATAATCTCATAGTTCATTTCTTTTTCATACTGTTTACAAACCAGCAAAACTGCCTGTAAATTAGGTTCTTCAGGGAGCTATAGCTTCTCTTTCAATAATTGTTAGAAACCATCGATTTAACTGCCTAAAGTACAATTGTTGTGCTCAGATTTGAGTGACCTGCCAGACAGGGGTCAGCTAGCCCTCGTAGCTGAGAAGCCAAGGCAGGGCACAATTCCAGGGGTATTAGTAAGGAAAGGGGAGCAGGGCTAGGTGCTGCCCCCAAGGAGGGGTGAAGTTGCTAAAAACTGTTAGGTAGCTAGTCAGACATGAGCAGGTGCTGCCCCATCCTGGAGGGGGTCATCTCTCCCGGCCCCCCACTGGTAATCAGAGCACACCCAGAGATCCTCCCTCTTCCAGTCAAGGACCGCCGCTGAGTTTCCAGGCTTATCAGGACTAAGCAGGATAAAATCGCCAACACAGGTTGGTGCAGGGGCACCAAGACCTAAAAAGTGACTCAAAGTAACCCAGGGCCCATTATGCCATATTTATAATAAATTAGCATTGCGGTTTTTGCCTCTCCTCTCCCCGCCCTCCGTGCTTTTCGCTTGGGTGCTTCTCAGTGGTAAGCTCCTGCGCAGTAAAAGAAAGGTCATATAACCTAAAACTGTCAATCAACTTGTCAGTCAAATGACGTAGGGTGTGGGGAGGGACTGCCACCACTGTAATAAAACCCAGCCCCGCCCTGACTGCAGCGCTGCTTCTGGAGAGCGTACTTATGCTTTGCTTAATAAAACTTGCTGCCTAAACCTGCAAAAAAAAAAAAGAATCTGCATTTCAGTGTGATGTCCAGGTGTCTCACATGCACATTCAATTTTAGGAAGTATTGTCCTAGACCTCACGAGCACCAAGTCAACAGAGCTTCCGAATCCCAGTGCAACAAATGCCTGATAGTTGTGTTGAGTCAGCAGCTTCCTCAGCTCTCATCAGAGGTGGGCAGAGCCTGGATTCTTCAAAGTCACTGGGCCAGCCACCTCCAGTCATGTGCAGCCTGTCCATTTACCCTGGTGTACCACATAAACACAGGCTTGAATTTCTTGTGTGTACTACGCACACATAAGAAAAGGTTATGTACTTTTCATGTACTCTTTGCGTGAGAAGGATTAAGCAAGTATGGTTCTAGCCAACTGAGTGAACTTGAACAAGTGTTAGAAACATGAATTCAATTTTGTAAAGTGCTTTGATGTCATGAAACATGCCATAAAAGCATCAAGTGTTTTTTTATCAACACTAACAAGACACACTGAGATCCTAGAAGGAGAATAGCTGCTGCTTTGTTCCAAAGACTTACTATTTGGTATCCCAGGGGCAGGACGATATCCCAACCAAGTGCTCTCTGAAATTGACTTTTGGAATAGGTTTGAGGCATCTCTTTTTATCTGATGGGAAATGACAGCCATTACACTGAATTATGAGATGACTGTAGCACAACCTAAGAATGAGAGGAAGCCAGGCTTATAAAATAGCCCCTTATGTTTTCCTATTGAGAAAACATCCACAACTTACTTTTTCTTCGGAAAGAGATGATTTTACATGCTTATTAGAAAGGGAGCATCAGTATAAATAAAGGCATGTCAAATCTATAACTCAGCTTCTTTGTAATGGAAGGCGCTCCACTGTGAAACATTCAACGCATTCAGCCATCTTTATCTCAGCACAACCCACGTGCTCTCGACCTACCTAATGCAGTCCAGCACAGCCGTCATTAGCCATATTTAAATTTAAATATAGGGACTTCCCTGGTGGTCCAGTGGTTAAGACTTTGCCTTCCAATGCAGGGGAGGTGGGTTCGATCCCTGGTGGGGGAGGTATGATCCCACATGCCTCACGGCCAAAAAAACCAAAACATAAAACAGAAGCAATATTGTAACAAATTCAATAAAGACTTTAAAAATGGTCCACATCCCCAAAAAAATCTTTAAAATTTTTTAAAATATAAATTAGTTGTTTACATTTAAATATAAATTCATTTAAATTAAACAGAATAAAAATTCAGTTCCTAATTTGCATTTACTACATTTCAAGTGTTCAAAAGTCATATATGAGTAGTGGCTACCATAGTAGATATACAGATATAAACTATTTCCACTATCACAGACAGTTCTATTAGAAGGTGCTCCTCCAGACTGTCCAAATAAAGTATGTTCCTCCCCTAAATTCTTGCAGGAAAAGAGGCAAAGGGCCTTTCTTTATCACATTACTATTCTTAACACAAGCGACGTAAGCCCAGTAAGGTAAAATTGTGAGCCAACCACACATTCACTCTCAAGACTCTCTTTCTTTCCTTTCCACTCCCCAACCCCAGGATTAGGAACTAGTGAGACTTCCCTGACCATTGTAGGAAGATCACTCCAGGAGAAATATAGTTTGAGTTTTCTAACCATGCCCCACATCCTCCCTTTACAGTAGACTCTTGAAGAATGTCATCCCTACACACCCAAAATACTCTACCAAAATGGCCACCATTAAAAAAGAATTATGTCTGTTAACTCATTAATTCTCCCAAATATTTCCATCCATGAGGTCATAGAATATACATCGAATGACATCTCTATCCCAGCACTGTGCTAGGCACAGAAGATACAGTGATGGATAAGACAGTTGTGGTCTCTTTCCTCACAGCACTGATAGTCTAGCAGAAAACAGTGAACGAGCGATTACAGCTGTGACACAGACAACACAGAGGAAGCAGCAAACAATCTAACAGGAAGGCCTTACCTAGTCTTCTGGGTTAGGAAAAGCCTCCTGAGCAAGTGATGTTTGAGGCGAGGTTTGAAAAATAAGATGCTACTTAGAGAGAGAGGAAAGGAATAGCATTCCAAACAGTGGTAACGCCATGGCCCAAGGCTTTGAAGTTGGAAAGAACAAAGAAAAAGTTGTAACAGAGTCAGTGTGACTGGCTCCTAGAGATGGAGCACAGAGTGGCAGAGGTGAGGGGAAGAGCAAATGTGGAGGTCACTCTGGCTGCAGAGAACAGATAGGAAGGGAGCAAAAATGGATTCACAGGGATTACTTCAGAAGTTCTGCATAGGATCATGGGCTGGGATGAAGGCACAGTAAAAGTGGGCAGAGTAGTGAAGCACTTGGAGGTAGAGAAAATCAACAGGCCCTAACACTGAATGGATATCAAGAGTGAGGAAGAGAGAGGAGTTTTAAAATGACCCCAGATTTCTGGGTTTAGGAATTGGTTAAGTGGTAAACTGGCAAACACTGTAAAAGGAGTGGGTTGCAAAGAACCAGGCATTAAAGATAAGTTAGGAACCAGTGGAATCAACAATGTCTGCGAAACATAGTAAGAGGGAGGTGTTTGAGTGGGCAGCAGTTAAATCTGGGGTCACCATCAGGTGTGTAGGTGAGATTGAAACCTGCAGAGTCAATGACATCACCTCAGGAGAGAGTACGGGTTAAGAAGAAAGGAAGCTGAGGCCCCCAAAGAGCCCCACATTGTGCCACAAGCACATGCTGGGCTGCAGCTGCGTTCTGAGGAGGGCAGCCCTGCCTTCAGGAGATCTGCAATCTAATCAACGTTCCATTCAAAATCATGCAAGATTCAATCTCAGAAATCAACCATTTGCAGCTGGCAAGAGGCTGTCTTTCCAAGGTTTTCTGTCAGATTTGACACATTTGAACACTTTCAGATCTTCATCCCTGTCTCTGGCTTAGAGCAGATAGTGTTCTGGCAGCTAGAGTCCAAAAGAGCCATCTTCTTCCCATTCCTTGCAGTGTACTGCCACCTGGTGGCCACCGCCTGGTAGAAGCAATCTTACCCTTTTCCTTTGTTTTGGTTTGAGATCCACACACCTTTAAGGATGCCTCCTACTCAAACGAAGCTATTTTTAGCTTCTTTCATGGTCTCATTGAACTTGAGGTGTAATTGAGCAGGAAGGTCAAACGGCAGTAAAAACAATGACATTTTTTTCCCTCTTCTCGTCAAATATTTTTGTAATACATGTAGGCATTGTTAATGGAGACAGGAAGTACAGATTACAGAAGAGCTCATAAATTGCTATAACACCAGAGACATGTTCCTACTAATGATATTATCACATTTTTAACTGATTTACAGAATTTAATTATCTCATGATAGTTTTTTTTTTTTTTTTCCCCACTAGCTTTAAACCAAATTCTGGGCAACAAAATATATTTAATGGCTGATAAAATAAACCAACATGGTTGTTTTACTTCCTAGTTTCAGTGTGAGTCACAAGCTTTAGAATATAAAATATTATTCTAACAGTCAATAGTAAACTAATTCATAGTATACTTTTCTATTTTTCCCATACTTTTCCTCTTGTAGATAATATGTAAAATTATGGAAAAATAAATTACTGTGCCCTTTCAAGAATGAGCTAAGTTATGATGATGGTGTCCTCTGTAAAATCCTATCTAACAGAACAGTTTTCAATTTAGGTTAAATTTCAACCAAATAGCAGTAAACTAATATGGAATTACATAAAGAAAGTGATTGCATCACCATCATTCATTGCAATTCAGGGAACCACAAAAAGTATTTAATGCTTATTTTTGTTGTTTTTATTTTATTTTATTTTATTTATTTATTTATACAGCAGGTTCTTACTAGTAATCAATTTTATACACATCAGTGTATACATGTCAATTCCAATCGCCCAATTCAGCACACCCCCATCCCCACACCCCTGCCGCTTTCCCCCCTTGGTGCCCATATGTTTGTTCTCTACATCTGTGTCTCAATTTCTGCCCTGCAAACCAGTTCATCTGTACCATTTTTCTAGGTTCCACATATATGCGTTAATATATGATATTTGTTTTTCTCTTTCTGCCTTACTTCACTCTGTATGACAGTCTCTAGATCCATCCACGTCTCAACAAATGACTCAATTTCATTCCTTTTTATGGCTGAGTAATATTCCATTGTATATATATACCACATCTTCTTTATCCATTTGTCTGTCAATGGGCATTTAGGTTGCTTCCATGACCTGGCTATTGTAAATAGTGCTGCAGTGAACATTGGGGTGCATGTGTCTTTTTGAATTATGGTTTTCTCTGGGTATATGCCCATTTATGGGATTGCTGGATCAGATGGTAAATCTATTTTTAGTTTTTTAAGGAACCTCCATACTGTTCTCCATAGTGGCTGTATCAATTTGCATTCCCACCAACAGTACAAGAGGTTTCCCTTTCTCCACAACCTCTCCAGCATTTGTTGTTTCTAGATTTTCTGATGATGCCCATTCTAACTGGTGTGAGGTGATACCTCATTGTAGTTTTGATTTACATTTCTCTAATGATTAGTGATGTTGAGCAGCTTCTCATGTGCTTCTTGGCCATCTGTATGTCT
Organism: Mesoplodon bidens; assembly: GCF_964165515.1. Taxonomy (NCBI): domain Eukaryota; kingdom Metazoa; phylum Chordata; class Mammalia; order Artiodactyla; family Ziphiidae; genus Mesoplodon; species Mesoplodon bidens. The sequence continues at coordinate 50,278,169 of NC_138161.1, read as the reverse complement.
TCTCTGGAGAAATGTCTATTTAGGTCTTGTGCCCATTTTTGGATTGGGTTGTTTGTTTTTTTAATATTGAGCTGCATGAGCTATTTATATAGTTTGGAGATTAATCCTTTGTCCATTGATTCGTTTGCAAATATTTTCTCCCATTCTGAGGGTTGTCTTTTGGTCTTGTTTATAGTTTCCTTTGTTGTGCAAAAGCTTTGAAGTTTCATTAGGTCCCATTTGTTTATTTTTGTTTTTATTTCCATTAATCTAGGAGGTGGATCAAAAAAGATCTTGCTGTGATTTATGTCAAACAGTGTTCTTCCTATGTTTTCCTCTAAGAGTTTTATAGTGTCTGGTCTTACATTTAGGTCTCTTATCCATTTTGAGTTTATTTTTGTATATGGTGTTAGGGAGTCTTCTAATTTCATTCTTTTACATGTAGCTGTCCAGTTTTCCCAGCACCACTTATTGAAGAGACTGTCTTTTCTCCATTGTATATCCTTGCTTCCTTTGTCATAGATTAGTTGACCATAGGTGCATGGGTTTATCTCTGGGCTTTCTATCTTGTTCCATTGATCTATGTTTCTGTTTTTGTGCCAGTACCATATTGTCTTGATTACTGTAGCTATATAGTATAGTCTGAAGTCAGGGAGTCTGATTCCTTTAGCTCCGTTTTTTTTCCCTCATGACTGCTTTGGCTATTCGGGGTCTTTTGTGTCTCCATACAAATTTTAAGATTTTTTGTTCTAGTTCCGTAAAAAATGCCATTGGTAATTTGATAGGGATTGCATTGAATCTGTAGATTGCTTTGGGTAGTATAGTCATTTTTACAATATTGATTCTTCCAATCAATAGAGAGAAAGTGTTATATCTCTCCATCTGTTGGTATCATCTTTAATTTCATTCATCAGTGTCTTATAATTTTCTGTGTACAGGGTTTTTGTCCCCCTAGGTAGGTTTATTCCTAGCTATTTTATTCTTTTTGTTGCAATGGTAAATGGGAGTGTTTCCATAATTTCTCTTTCAGATTTTTCTTCATTAGTGTATAGGAATGCAAGAGATTCTGTGCATTAATTTTGTATCCTGCAACTTTACCAAATTCATTGATTAGCTCTAGTCGCTTTCTGGTGGCATCTTTAGGATTCTCTATGTATAGTATCATGTCATCTGCAAACAGTGACAGTTTTACTTCTTCTTTTCCAATTTGGATTCCTTTTATTTCTTTTCTTCTCTGATTGCCTTGGCTAGGACTTCCAAAACTGTGTTGAATAATAGTGGTGAGAGTGGACATCCTTGTCTTGTTCCTGATCTTAGAGGAAATACTTTCAGTTTTTCACCATTGAGAATGATGTTTGCTGTGGGTTTGTTGTATAAGGCCTTTATTATGTTGAGGTAGGTTCCCTCTATGCCCACTTTCTGGAGAGTTTTTAATCATAAATGGGTGGTGAATTTTGTCAAAAGCTTTTTCTGCATCTATTGAGATGATCATATAGTTTTTATTCTTCAATTTGTTAATATGGTGTATCACATTGATTGATTTGCGTATATCTGAACAATTCTTTCATCCCCGGGATAAATCCCACTTGATCATGGTGTATGATCCTTTTAATGTGTTGTTGGATTCTGCTTGCTAGTATGCTTATTTTTGTTTTTGTCCATATTTCCCAATTATACATCATATGAAATAATTATATAGGTCCTAATTTTCTGAGAATTTCTAATTGACAAGAGATCAAACATCCTTGTGTTACCTGAGTCTTATGGATAACATTCAGTTGTTCTAAGAGAGATTCAACTCAACCAAAGACAAAATTTAAAGCAAAATTAGACAGATAAAATCATGAAACAAAAGAACCAGTATTAACCATGTGCTTTCTTAATTATCTGAGTTCCCTTCAGGTCAGATGTTTATAAAAACGTATCTCTGGAATATGTTTCGTCTTCTATCAGAATAATGCCCAGAACTTTTATTTCTCTAAATCCTACCATAACCATTGAATGAATCATTGCTGAATAAATGTGGAAAGTGCCGGGCTGTGCAACAGTAGGAGGTGAATGATATAAAACAATTCCTGACCTTACATTAACTTGAAACCTGATATAGCCAGTGTATAAATCAAATCAAATAGAAGATGGGAAAGCACTCTGAAAATTATACACAATGCAAATCTAAATAAGAATTATTCTCATAATAGCATTATCTCACCAACATCATTATAGAGGACAGCTCCATCACAAACACACATGCACAATTTGACCAAGGTGATGAAATAAATTAGATGAGGAAATATACAGCAGAAGTTAAAAACTTACAGCAGCTGTGAAAGTAAGACTCAGCTTTGAAATTTCCCACTAACTTTTGGTTTGAGGATTCACTGTCTGTGAGCCAGCTTATCTTTATTTTTTTTTCATCATAATTCTCTGATTTTCTTTCTATCTTAATTCCCAGAATAAATATGGAGCCGCAACCAAACAGAAAACGGAAGTCCAGATTGCCAGCAGCACCTTTCTAAATACAGTTGTGCTGTGCAGAGAGCAGTGAAGTGTGTCCAGTCGAAGCACACAGTAAATTATGTGAAACATCCATCCCCCAAGTGTCCTGTGCTGCTGTGTAGGGAAACTCACAGTGCATAGCTAAAGGATCTCTTTGCTCAGGAAGGTTTAAGTAAAGTTCAAAACAAAATTTTCTCCCCAGTGGATAATCTTAAATCAAAATCAGGATGCCACAGGCTTGATTCGTGAGCCTATAAAACCCTGTGGGTCCTGACACATATAGACACATTCTCAGGCTCCCAGCAATCCTTCTTTTGCTCTTTCCTCTAACATCACCTTCCCTTGGGTCATCATCACATCCCAGGAGTTCGTGTAGGAAAAGTAGGATTGCAGGAGAAATTTTAAAAAGCCCTCCTTATAGAGTACATTTGTTTAAAAATACCTGAATGTTCTCTTGGCTGCTTATTGGGGAAAAAATTGTTAATATCAGTCTCTAGTCCACAGCCAAAGATTCATTTTCCTGCTGCTCTGTTTTTGTCGCACAAAGTTGGAGATTATCTGCAGCACTAAGTACCCTAGAGGGATTGATAGTGACCTTTCATGGCAGTGGCTGCTACAGAAAATGCACCATGTCTCCCCAGTTCAACCCTGTACTGGTCAGCTCAGGCTGCCTTAACAGTATGCCACAGACTGGGGGACTGGGGGCTTAAACAACAGAAATGTATTTTCTCACAGTTCTGGAGTCTGGAAGTCCACAATCAAGCTGCCAACAGGGTTGGTTTCTTGTGAGATTCCTCCACTTGCAGACAACAGCTTCTCAGTGTCCTCACATGGCCTTTTCTATCTGTGAGTACATGGAGAGAGAGAGAGTTCTGTATCTCTTTCTGTTCTTATAAGGATACTAGTCACATTGTATTAGGGTCCCACCCATATGACTCCCTTAATTATCTCCTTAAATGTCCTGCCTCCAGATACGGTCATATCAGAGGTTAGGTCTTCAGCATATGAATTTTGTGGGAATGCAATTAAGTACATAACAAATCTATATTTATTGACAACCTAGTATGAGGAAGATATGGTGCTAGACTCAGAAAATACAAAAGTGAATAAGACACTATCCCTGGCCTCAACAAGTACACAACTCAGTGCGGGGAGATCAACATGTGTACAACTATATATGCCCCAAGTCAGCTGTGAAAGTGCAGATATTAGACTCTAAGAGAGTGATAAAATGCTGTAGAAGAAAGAGACCATGAATGAGTTTAAACAAATGGTGTGATATGGTTATGTGTCCTTTAGAATGATCACTCTGGTGACAGTGAGGAAAATGGACTGGGGTATTGAGACTGAAAGCAAAGAGGAAAGTTAGCAGTCTCATATTAACCTAGAAGATGAAGAAAGAAAACCTGAACTATATCATAGAAATATGATTAAAGGCAAGGAGACTTTAATTTGAGAGACTTTTAAGAAATAAGGTCAAGAAAATTTGGGAAAATAAATGATTTCTATCACAAAGGACTTCTGGGGAACATTAATTATTTTTAACTTTTCTTAGTTCACTCAATTAGCACTTCCACATCTCCTTGATTTATATCTCTGTTAGTACACATTGCAAAATATCTTTAATGCAATCTAACTTGCTTTCTAATGTATTCTGATCACCTTTCCCAAGTAACTTTAATTTTACAAATTTAAACATGCTAGACATTATCAATGGATATTGAGAGTAAAGACCTATTAATAAATCTCCAACAGCCTTGGCTACTAATATATTCCTTAATATATACTTAGGAATTACATCTCAGAGTTAACCTGTAAACTCTAAATGTATCTTACTCTCAAAGCCAAAATTAAGTGGGCACTCTTTTGTTCTCCTTTTGTGGTCATGATACACCACCATTCTGCTGGGTACCCAGCGCTATGCCTTGGAATCATCATGAACCTCTCCTTCTCCCCAGATTCTTTACCTAGTAAGTCACAGAGACCTGCAAGCCTTCCTTTAGATTCTAAAGTTTAAAACGGCTTTATCAGCCATCTTTTCCTTTCTATTTCCAGGTCCAGTCCTCAGCAGCACCAGAACGATTCCAATCCATTCTGCTTGCAACAACTGCATGCCTTCCAAAGACGACTCTATCCAGGCACTCAGATTAGGGCCTCCCCTGACTCCTTCAGAGCTAGCACCTTCTCTGACAGGTTGCATCACAGTCCTCTGTATGTGTCTACCTCCAACTAGAATATGAGATCATTAAGTAGAAGAGCCATATCTTGTTCAATCAAATCCACACCCCGTGCTTCAGATGCTGTATATATTTTATGTGTTGAATTAATTAAGAGATTCCTTGTGCGTATGGAGTTTACATTAATGATTGTGTTAAATATAGTGCTGCATATGAGTAAATGCTGCTTTTCCCACTCACATGTAAAGTACTTAACTGCCAGGCCAGGGTGTTCCATTTCTTTATACCTCAGAGAATCTAAGGCAATGCCTTAAATGCAGTAGGTGCCTAGATGATACTTGTGTTTGATGTAGGCAGTATCTCTCTAATCACCGCAGCACAGACTGGACCCAGGTTGCAGCCAAAACACATTTCCCTACTTCCCCTATATTAATAAGTTTCATTCAAGAGATCATTTAAGATGACCATTTCTCAGATCCTCTTCCAAAATCAATGAAGCTAACATGAAAAATTAGCTGGTCCCTGAACCCTCTTTGGCTTCCAACTCTGCTTTGTGTGGAAGTAAAGGGTGATAAAGGGAATATAGTAATTGCAGGAGGTCAGAAACCAAACTTGAAAACTGAGTTCTGTAGCCAGAGCCAACTACTCTTCTTCTGTCTTCCTTGTAATGATGACTTGCCCAGGTTCCTAAAAAGCTTATGGCATCAACTAGCTGTCAAATGCCAAGTCTCCCAATCACTCTAGAGCCAAGAAGTTAAACTATGGGAGTAAAATATAAGCCCTGTCCTCACCCCACTTCCACTCCATTTCTCCAAAATGACGATGTTTTATTCATATAGGTTGCCTTACTCAGAGAGGCACAAACCACAAGCAACAACACTAAAGCAACTCTGATATTTTCTAGGTTGCCTTTGCATTATAGAAAGCCATATTTAACTTGGCACCATTGAAAAGACCAAACCAAGTTTACATGCAGCAAATGAGAACATATGGATGGTTCAGTGTAGTATACATATGGCCTATTCCTAACAATGATGATGTTTATTAGTGTGCTTTACTCTGTAGCTGGTTCCATACTAAGTGGTTTGTATACTTACTATCCTTTTGTGCACATTCTATCATTTAATCTTTGCAACAATCATATGTGGTCACAAGTATTCCTTTTTATGGATGGGAAAAAATGAGGCTGAGACAGGCCTTCTTGTGCCTATGGACACAACAAGTAAGCTGGAGGAGCTGGGATAAACCTAGTTCAGTCTGACTCCAAAACTTACCATCTTTTTACCACTTCTCCTGCCTAAGCTTAACTGAAAAATTCAAATGTGAGGCGTAACCATTCACGTGGCCAGAAGGACTCAAAGTCACAAGATAAACAGGATGCATCTTCCTGGAGCAATTTTACACAATGACAAAGTAATGAAATACACTTCAACATATTAAAACAAACATGAATACATATAAGTCTAATGCAAACTTTGCACACGTTTTAAAAATAAAATAGAAGGCACCAAAAATACTGGCGTTTTTGAAACAGAGTCCCACCTGAGGCTATGTCTCAGACTCTACCTGTCTCCCTCCTCTCCCTCCCACTCCCAGAGGTATTTATTTGGCCCTATGTTTCATTAAAAGGTTCAGATGTGACCCAGACAATGGCCCACATTAGGAGATACATTCTAGAGGCAGAGGAATATGGACAAGTGTTAGTTTTATTTAGGTGGGTTGTTTGTGTTCATAAGACTGTAGCCTCCAGGAGAGGACAGAGGATTGGGTACCAAGGCTTCCGTCACCAGGTGGAGTTCAACACGGGACTGAGTAAAATCTTAGGCAAAGTAAAACCAGAGAAAAAACAGAGTAAGAGAATCCAAAGCTTCAGTTTCCAGATTCAGGATATTCTGGACAGCAAAAAGAAGAGAAAGAGAAGGAGAGGTGTAGATAGATGGAGAGAGAGACAGATGGAGAGAGAGAGAGAGAGATGGAGAGAGAAAGGGTGGGGGAGACATAAATAGGGAGGAAGTGGTGGAGAATGGGGGGGGGAGGAAGAAAGGAAGGAAGCTGCGATACTACTTAGTGCTCAAGTGTCTTACCAATTATGGGTGACCAGCTGAATTTAGCCTTGGTCGATATTCCAGTATCATTGTCATTTGTTGCCTGAACCAGCATCTAAATCCTTTTCCTGTCTGATGAATTCCGTACCATATGACTCTTGGTAAGAGGCAGAAATTAATCCCCCTGAGAAGCTGGAAGTGCCAGTCCCTCCGCTATATGACTGTAACTCTGCTGATCAAACGCACCTGCAAAGAGGCAGCAGCTATACCTCCTGCCATGGGGGTTCCTTGGGACTTGGGGCTGGTGTGGGCTGAAAGTGAAGCCCATCAGTAGATCCAGCTGTAAACAGCTGAAAAATGCCCAAATCAGACAAAGGTTGGGACTGCTATTTGAGGGTGCTGGAGGAATATAATTTTTGCATAAAACCAAAAGGTCTTACAACAGCCTTAGACCTCAAGCCAATGTTTTCCACTAGTGTTCAAAGGTATGAAATTCATCAATTTTACCTGTGGATCTTACCTAATGATAGATAAGCTTCCCCCTTAGCTTCTACACAGTCAAGCTCATTAACAACCCAAGGTGATCTTTTTCTGTGCTCCTCTACCTCCATCTAGTGGATGAAGAGTCACCTGCAGCTCTGGCTTTCTTGTAGTCTGGGATCAGTGCAGGCTTTTTCCTGAATCTGTAACTGCACATCTGTTAAGGCTTTTGTGGCTGGAAAACACCCCTACATCTCATTGGGCAGAGTATCCATTGAGCTATGGACAAACCAATACCTTGATGTATCTTTAGAAGCTCAGGGCTAGAACTACACATTCTGAACTTGTTCATTTAGCGATGACTGAAAAAAATTGGTTTTGTGTTTACAGTATTTCCTACTGAAAACACTATCTTTAGAATATTTTTATCTTGCCAGGAATTTCTGCTGTACTGCAGCACACAAAAACTAAAGCACAGAGAACTGACAGAAGAAACAGAAGCTGTTGCTAACAAATGTGCTCTCTGGGATCTAACTTGCATAGAAGTCAAACAGAATGCAGTAACAGAGAATCTAAGAATTTTTGAGCTGAGGAACTCTTAATGACCATCTGATAAAGATGGAAAATAATGGAGAGCAAAGAAAAAAGAGGAGATATGACCCAAGAACTTATTTGGGGCCAGAGTCACCAGCCCAGATTCTATGAGCTCTCTGTCTCCTTCTCTCCTCTCTCTCAAGGTCATTCCACCTGTCCATCCAGCCCTTTCCTCTTTCCCAAGATTTGTTATGGACTTTTTTATCAGCAAAAAGTTAACCTTTTCCACTGACAAAATCATTAAAACATAGAACCACAGAATATTTTAGCAAAAATATTTTTGCAGATTATCTAGTTTCACTTCTCTCATTCTATGTATAGGATCTAAGTACTTTGAATAACTTGGGTACAGTCATAAACCAGCTAGTTACAGAGCCAGTGGACAACAACTCTAATACAAATAAGCAACACTCTGAAAAAGAAAGGGTCATCATAGGGTAAAGGCAGTCATATGTAGCAGTGTCCATAGGACTTTAAGATAAGAAATAATGTTTTGACTCGGGGGGGCATGGGGAATCTTTGAAAGGAATAATAGATATCAACTTTTCTTTTCTCACTTTTTTCTCTGGATGTCTGTTTCTGCCCTGGAAAAAATGTCTTCAGGGAGCTGGTGGGTCACAGAAATGTCTGGAACCCTATATATGTGGTGTCCTACAAAGTGGTAGGTATTACCAATGAGAAACCTACAGACTGCCCATTTGAAGGCATGAAACTTAAAAACTGTGAACCCTATGCTGCCTAAGAAGACTACTCCTGAAGGCCCTACTCAGCTTGGTGACAGCCGGGTCACAGCCTGTAATTTATGGAATCACCAAGGGAGATTTCCAGAGTAAGGTTTCCAGAATGACTATCAATGAATCATTTCCAATCAAGGAAACTGAGTTCTACTACACCTATCCTCTTTAGGTCATGTTGAAGAGGAATGATAAAAAGGGGAGGAAAGCAAAACATATAGGGCCAAATACAATAGTACTTTTTTTTTTTTTTTTTTTTTTTTTTTTTTTTTTTTTTTGCGGTACGCGGGCCTCTCACTGTCGCGGCCTCTCCCGCTGCGGAGCACAGGCTCCAGACACACAGGCCCAGCGGCCATGGCCCACGGGCCCAGCCGCTCCGCGGCATGCAGGATCCTCCCGGACCGGGGCAGGAACCCGCGTCCCCTGTATCGGCAGGCGGATTCTCAACCACTGTGCCACCAGGGAAGCCCTATAGTACATTTTTTAAGTGTCTCTCCCAGGTAGACCAAGCCCATGGCTGAGTAGGAACTGTAAAACAGGACTTCCCTGCTGGTGCAGTGGTTAAGAATCCACCTGCCAATACAGGGGACACAGGTTAGATCCCTGGTCCGGGAAGATCCCACATGCCACAGAGCAACTAAGCCTGTGTGCCACAACTACTGTGCTTTAGAGCCCGTGAGCCACAAGAAGAAAAGCCACTGCAATGAGAAACCCACGCACCGCACCAAAGAGTAGCCCCCACTCGCCGCAACTAGAGAAAGCCTGTGTGCATAAACGAAGACCCAACGCAGCCAAAAAAAAAAAAAGGAACTGTAAAACAGGATAGACTTGAATATAATGATCATTCCATTCAGCACACACTTTACGTGCCATCTGGTAGACTTGTGTAATTGATTGCCACAGGACATAATCATTTTAAAAGACAATTAATTTGATTACCAGTAATGAAGTTTTTATCTATGCAAACTAGGAGCCAGGCAGCAAGATGAAGAAAGTAACCAAGTTTGCAAAATCAGAATGCAAGATGCATCATTCAGGAGGTTGGAGAGAGGAGCCCATCTCCTAGAAAACAATGGACTGAGAAACACTGCATTTCGGGTATTTGTGGTGTCCACCTCATCCACCAGATGGTAGTCGAACTTCCAGAAACAGATCTTGGACTACACTGAATTTGTCTCCTCTTTTATGTGCATAATCTGCATTAGAGATTTTATCTATTGATTAAACGAAGGGACAAAAAGGGAATACTGTTGAGCATCTATTGAGTACCAGGCAGCCTCCTAGATACATGTTATCCTTCCTCTATTTTAACCCTCACAACCAATTCTAAAAGGGAGGTTAAGATGATCAGACCAAGATCACACAGCTGTTAAGAGACTGTGGCAGGTGAATAATGACCCCAAAAGATGTCCATGTCCTAATCCCTAGAACTTTTGAGTGTTATATGGCAAAAGGATTGTTGCAGGTATGATTAAATTAAGGATCTTGAGATGGAAAGATTATCCTAGATTATCCAGGTGTCCTCTAAATGCAATCACATGTATCTTTATGAGGGAAATTTGACTACAGAAGGGAAGGTGATATGACCAACCACAGAAGCAGAGACTGGGGTGATGTAGGCAGGGCCAAGGGATGACAGCAGCCTCAAGAAGAAGAGGCAAGAAACAGATTCTCCCCCGGAGCTTCCAGAAGGAACCAGCCCTGCTCACACCTTGTTGCCCCTTGAGACTCACTTTGGAATTCTAACCTCCAGAGAGATAGAATAAATCTGTGTTGTTTTAAGCCACTCAGTTTGTGGTAATGTGTTACAGCTGCAAAAGAAATTAGTACAGAGGTGAGCCAGAATTCTACCCAGGTCTGCTCAAACTTGAAGCCTGCATTCTTTTCACTACTTTACACTGCCTGCCATTTGATTAAAGGCTGGAACTAAGTATGCAAAGATTCATATCTTGTCCCAGTTTTAACATTCCCAAGATCTGGAACTGAGTATTGAATCAGAGGACCGAATGTTGGTCTTATTAAATCATTACAATTATCCCATTTGTTGATTATTGCCATGATGGTTCTAAATAGTAGATTCAAAGAAAAAAAATCAAAGAAATTCACCATTTAAGAATGGTTAAACTAAGGGCTTCCCTGGTGGCGCAGTGGTTGAGAGTCCGCCTGCCGATGCGGGGAACACAGGTTTGTGCCCCGGTCCAGGAGGATCCCACATGCCGCGGAGCGGCTGGGCCTGTGAGCCATGGCCGCTGGGCCTGCGCGTCTAGGGACTGTGCTCCGCAGCGGGAGAGGCCACAGCAGTGAGAGGCCCGCGTACCACAAAAAAAAAAAAAGAATGGCTAAACTGGAGTCAGTAATTTTGACTGAGTTATTCCACATACTTTGAACTAAAATATTCAGATACTGAGCTGAAAGTGCTTTGATGCTTTTGACTCATAGTATTCAGAAAGCCATTAAGTTTACCTATCTCAGTTTATCCTTATCAACATTTAAACATATCTGCATATTGGTTTTTCTTTGATGACAGTGTCATATTTGCATGGAAATCTAAAAACCTGGATTCTATCATTAGTGTCTTTACCATCAATTAGCTCTTCACGCTTGATCAAATCACCCAATATTTCTGGACCTCAGTCTCCTTACCTGCAGAATGGGGCAGTGGGTAGGAAGTTTGCCAAGCAGATCATCTCTAAGTTTTCTTCCAGTTTTAATATAAGACATGGCAGGGGCTTCCCTGGTGGCGCAGTGGTTGAGAGTCCGCCTGCCGATGCAGGGGACACAGGTTTGTGCCCCGGTCCGGGAAGATCCCACATGCCGCGGAGCAGCTAGGCCCGTGAGCCATGGCCGCTGAGCCTGCGCGTCCGGAGCCCGTGCTCCGCAATGGGAGAGGCCACAACAGTGAGAGGCCCGTGTACCGCAAAAAAAAAAAAAAAAAAAAAAAAATGGCAGGATTCCCACAGCAAAGCTTCTGGGTATTGATTTCAAGTGTGCTCATTATTACAAAGTGCCACTAGAGGTCAGGTTAAGCTTGGTAATTCTATCTAATCTGGCACGTACATTGAGCAAAGGCAAAAGCTTACCTTATATTGATGCTTGCCAGCAGGCCTTCATCTAGATCCTTCTGAGCTAATGAATGTTGATCCCAGTGTTATAGAGTAAAATAGGGAAACCTGTGAAACCAAAAGTGCCTTCATTAGTCTGTAATTTGCAATTGCTGGTACCAGAATGTTTTTTCTTTGCTCGCCTGAATGTCCTTAATTGAATGTCACCTGAAGCCCTGGGGCTTAGTGCTTGCTCATGTTACTGTGCTAATCAATCAGTTGCAAGGAAGTGAGGCTGCAAGACTAAAAAATGTTTCCTGTATCCTCTTTATGCACCTAGGTGTAACTGTGTTAAGAATATGTGACTGCCTGTGTATATGGCATTTAACCCATTGCATGTATTCCTAGTGAAGTGTAAAGAGATGAGTGAAAAAGAAAAAAATGAATAAGAGTGAACACATATCATCCTTGGATAGTTACCTTGTCAAGCTACCAGTCAGGACCAGCTCTAGGCACAACTGTGATATCTGTAAAATCAGATTTTTTGTAGCTATCCTTCCCCTATCCCTTCATTACTGCCACCTTCTCTCTTCTCAACATCCTTAGTCAAACTCTGCTCTCAGGAGAGATCCAAAGGACTCAAATGCAGTAAGATATAAGAATCTGATGATGCAATTTTGCTCTCCTTGGCACACTTGCATTTTGTCAGAGAACAAGGCCTTTTAATGGGTGGAATTCTAAAAGTAGAATTTTAATCATCCAGAAGGGTAGTAAATGGGGCGGGTGGGGGCGGGGGAAGATGACTGACAGCATCTTCAAAATCACCTCATGGAGCTGACACCATAGGCCAGTGACAAAGGCTGGCCTTGCCACCCATTAATGCATGCAGCCTGAATGGCTAAGGCATTCTTTTTTTTTTTTTTAAACAGCATTTATTGAGCATTAACTGCATGCGCATGCGAGGTTCTGTGTGAGGATCCAAGGTCAGGTTCCTGCATTTGAGAAACACACTCAGCTGAGTTTCTGATCCCGAGTGCTGAGTTTGCTTCCCTAATGTGTGGGATCGCTGCTTGAGGATCTAATGATTTTTCCCTGTACAACGTACCAAGATGCAGCTGCAGCCTCAGCACCATCTCCATTGCAAGGACCTACAGAATGGGGATCAACCTCTTTCCTTTACCTCCTCTATACAGCAATAAATGACGGGGACAGGGTGGGGAGTTCTGAGAGTCATGCTGAGGGGATGGATGTACAGGGTCCTGAACTGACCACCAAACTGGGGGCTCAGAGTATTCATAATTACCAGGTAGCTCTGTGATATGAGGAAAAGGCAAAATTTCCTAGGGGCTATAACTTAATAATACCAGAGGCAAGCAAATCTTAAAGCCTCGGGGACCTCTAAACTCCTAAGGTTCTGATGCACTAACACTAGGGATCACAGCCTTGACAATCCTGTCATCAGATTCTTCTACGTGGAATCACCACTATGGTTATGTTTGCCTTAAAACTGCCACAGCAAGTGCACAACAAAAATTCTCTTTGACATTTACTGTCTCGGTCAACAGAAAAGCCACCTTATATTTACCTAGTACCTGGTAGTTTATAGAGCAACTAAGAAAATCCCTTCATCTGTCCCATAAGGTGAAATACTCTCACACCTCACAGATTGTTAGAGTTGGTAGAAGATCATCTACACCACCTTTTCCTCACACTTACCCATCTTACAGTGCTGGATGAAATGCCAACACTTACTGACCCACACCCCTTCCCCCTCCCACGTCCCGCCATCCAGCACCATCTTTCATAAGCACCATTTTGCAGATGATGAAATTGAGACTCAAATACATTAGGTGACTCTCTCAGCAGCAGAAATTAAGCAAGTGGAGGAACAGGGTCTCAGACTGGCTGAGGGATTTTCCAATTCTCATTCCATGAAATCTCTCAGCAGCACCCAGCACTGTAGACCCCCACTGCTTTCCTGAACACTCTCTCTCAGGGTCTCCACTGCACTACACCCTGGATTTTTCTACTATCTCTGATCCTTTTTTCTCATTCTCCTTAAGGATTTAGAATTGGCCAGTCTTAGTTTGAGCTCTCTTATCTCACACTATGGCCTCGCCTTCTACTGTCTCTTACTCTCATAGTTTATGTTTTTATTTTATTGTTATGAATGCGTTCTTGTTTATTTATTTATTTAACATCTTTATTGGAGTATAATTGCTTTACTATGGTGTGTTAGTTTCTGCTTTATAACAAAGTGAATCAGCTATACATATACATAGACATATATAGATATGTCCTCCATACATAGATATACATCCATATCTCTTCCCTCTTCTGTTTCCCTCCAACCCACCCTTATCCCACCCCTCTGGGTGGTCACAAAGCACCCAGATGATCTCCCTGTGCTATGTGGCTGCCTCCCACTAGATACTTATTTTACATTTGATAGTATATATAAGTCCATGCCACTCTCTCACTTCATCCCAGCTTACACTTCCCCCTCAAGGTGTCCTCAAGTCCATTCTCTATGTCTGCGTCTTTATTCCTCTCCTGGCCCTAGGTTTTTCAGAACAATTTTTTTTTTTTTAGATTCCATATGTATGTGCTAGCATATGGTATTTATTTTTCTATTTCTGACTTATTTCGTTCAGTATGACACATTCTAGGGCCATCCACCTGACTACAAATAACTCACTTTCATTTCTTTTTAGGGCTCAGTAATATTCCATTGTATATATGTGCCACATCTTCTTTATCCATTCATCTGTCGATGGACACTTAGGTTGCTTCCATGTCCTGGCTATTGTAAATAGTGCTGCAGTGAACATTGGGGTGCATGACTCTTTTTAAATTATGGTTATCTCAGTGTATATGCCCAGTAGTGAGATTGCAGGGTCATATGGTAGTTCTATTTTTAGTGTTTTAAGGAACCCCCATACTGTTCTCCATAGTGGCTGTATCAATTTACATTCCCAACAACAGTGCAAGAATGTTCCCTTTTCTCCACACCCTCTCCAGCATTTATTGTTCGTAGATTTTTTGATGATGGCTATTCTCACTGGTGTGAGGTGATACCTCATTGTAGTTTTGATTTGCATTTCTCTAATGATTAGTGATATTGAGCATCCTTTCATGTGTTTGTTGGCCATCTGTATACCTTCTTTGGAGAAATGTCTATTTAGGTCTTCTGTCCATTTTTGGATTGGGTTGTTTGTTTTTTTGATATTGAGCTGCATGAGCTGCTTGTAAATTTTGGAGATTAATCCTTTGTCAGTCGCTTCATTTGCAAATATTTTCTCCCATTCTGAGGGTTGTCTTTTGGTCTTGTTTATGGTTTCCTTTGCTGTGCAAAGGCTTTTAAGTTACATTAGTTCCCATTTGTTTATTTTTGGTTTTATTTGCATCACTGTAGGAGGTGGGTCAAAAAGTATCTTGCTCTGATTTATATCATAGAGTGTTCTGTCTACGTTTTCCTCTAAGAGTTTTATACTGTCTGGCCTTACATTTAGGTCTTTAATCCATTTTGAGTTTATTTTTGTCTACGGTGTTAGGGAGTGTTCTAATTTCATTCTTTTACATATAGCTGTCTAGTTTTCCCAGCACCACTTATTGAAGAGGCTGTCTTTTCTCCATTGTATATTCTTGCGTTTATCAAAGATAAGGTGACCATATATGTGTGGGTTTAACTCTGGACTTTCTATCCTGTTCCATTGATCTATATTTCTGCTTTTGTCCTGGTACCATACTGTCTTCATGACTGTATCTTTGTAGTACAGTCTGAAGTCTGGGAGACTGATTCCTCCAGCTGTGTTTTTCTTTCTCAAGATTGCTTTGGTTATTTGGGGTCTTCTGTGTTTCCATACAAATTGTGAAATGTTTTGTTCTATTTCTGTGAAAAATTCTATTGGTAGTTTGATAGGGATTGCACTGAATTTTTAGATTGCTTTGGGTAGTAGAGTCATTTTCACAATATCGGTTCTTCCAATCCAAGAACATGGTATATCTCTCCATCTATTTGTATCATTTTTAATTTCTTTCATCAGGGTCTTATAGTTTTCTGCATACAGGTCTCTGTCTCCTTAGGTAGGTTTATTCCTAGGTATTTTATTCTTTTTGTTGCAGTTGTAAATGGGAATGTTTCCTTAATTTCACTTTAAGATTTTTCATCATTAGTGTATAGGAATGCAAGAGATTTCTGTGCATTAATTTTGTATCCTGCTACTTTACCAAATTCATTGATTAGCTCTAGTAGTTTTCTGGTAGCATCTCTAGGATTCTCTATGTATACTATCATGTCATATGCAAACAGTGACAGTTTTACTTCTTTTCTGATTTGGATTCCTTTTATTTCTTTTTCTTCTCTGATTGCTGTGGCTAAAACTTCCAAAACTATGTTGAATAATAGTGGTGAGAGTGGACAACATGTCTTGTTCCTGATGTTAGTGGAAATGGTTTTAGTTTTTCACCATTGAGGACAATGTTGGCTGTGGGTTTGTCATATATGGCCTTTATTATGTTGAGGAAAGTTCCCTCTATGCCTACTTTCTGCAGGGTTTTTATCATAAATGGGTGTTTAATTTTGTTGAAAGCTTTTTCTGCATCTATTGAGATGATCATATGGTTTTTCTCCTTCAATTTGTTAATATGGTGTATCACGTTGATTGATTTGCGTATATTGAAGAATCCTTGCATTCCTGGAATAAACCCCACTTGATCATGGTGTATGATCCTTTAATGTGTTTTTGGATTCTGTTTGCTAGTATTTTGTTGAGGATTTTTGCATCTATGTTCATCAGTGATATTGGCCTGTAGTTTTCTTTCTTTGTGACATCTTTGTCTGGTTTTGGTATTAGGGTGATGGTGGCCTCGTAGAATGAGTTTGGGAGTGTTCCTCCCTCTGCTATATTTTGGAAGAGTTTGAGAAGGACAGGTGTTAGCTCTTCTCTAAATGTTTGATAGAATTCGCCTGTGAAGCCATCTGGTCCTGGGCTTTTTTTCTTGGAAGGTTTTTAATCACAGTCTCAATTTCAGTGCTTGTGATTGGTCTATTTATATTTTCTATTTCTTCCTGGTTCAGGCTTGGAAGGTTGTCCTTTTCTAAGAAAGTGTCCATTTCTTCCATGTTGTCCATTTTATTGGGATAGAGTTGCTTGTAGTAATCTCTCATGATCATTTGTATTTCTGCAGTGTCAATTGTTACTTCTCCTTTTTCATTTCTAATTCTATTGATTTGAGCCTTCTCCCTTTTTTCCTTGATGAGTCTGGCTAGTGGTTTATCAACTTTGTTTATCTTCTCAAAGAACCAGCTTTTAGTTTTATTGATCTTTGCTACTGTTTCCATCATTTATTTTTCATTTATTTCTGATATGAGCTTTATGATTTCTTTCCTTCTGCTAACTGCAGATTTTTTGTTCTTCTTTCTCTAATTACTTTAGGTGTAAGTTTAGGTTGCTTATTTGAGATATTTCTTGTTTCTTGAGGTAGGATTACATTGCTCTAAACTTCCCTCTTAGAACTGCTTTTGCTGCATCCCATAGGTTTTGGGTTGTCATGTTTTCACTGTCATTTGTTTCTAGGTGGTTTTTGATTTCCTCTTTGATTTCTTCATTGATCTCTTGGTTATTAAGTAGTGTATTGTTTATTCTCCACGTGTTTGTATCTTTTAGAGATTTTTTCCTGTAATTGATATCTAGTCTCATAGCATTGTGGTCAGAAAAGGTACTTGATACGGTTTCAATTTTCTTGACTTTACCAATTTTGATTTGTAAACCAAGATATGATCTATCCTGGAGAATGTTCCATGAGCACTTGAGAAGAAAGTGTATTCTGTTGTCTGTGGATGGAATGTGCTATAAATATCAATTAAGTCCATCTTGTTTAATGTATCATTTAAGCTTGTGTTTATTTATTTTCATTTTGGTGATCTGTCCATTGGTGAAAGTGGGGTGTTAAAGTCCCCTACTATGATTGTGTTACTGTCAATTTCCCCTTCTCTGGCTGTTAGCATTTGCCTTATGTATTGTGGTGCTCCTATGTTGGGTGCATAAATATTTACAATTGTTATATCTTCTTCTTGGATTGAACCCTTGATCATTATGTAGTGTCCTTCCTTGTCTCTTGTAACATTCCTTGTTTTCAAGTCTATATTGTCTGATATGAGTATTTCTACTCCAGCTTCCTTTTGATTTACATTTGCATGGAATATCTTTTTCCATCCCCTTACTTTCAGTCTGTATGTGTCCCTAGGTCTGAAGTGCATCTCTTGTAGACAGCATACATACAGGTGTGGTTTTTGTATCCATTCAGCCAGTCTATGTCTTTTGGTTGGAGCATTTAATCCATTTACATTTAAAGTAATTATCAATTTGTATGTTCCTATTACCATTTTCTTAATTGTTTTGGGTTTGTTATTGTAGGTCTTTTCCTTCTCTTGTTGTTCCTATCTAGAGAAGTTCTTTTGGCATTGGTTGTAAAGCTGGTTTGGTGGTGCTGAATTCTCTTAGCTTTTGCTTGTCTGTAAAGATTTTAATTTCTCTGTCAAATCTGAATGCGACCCTTGCTCGGTAGAGTAATCTTGATTGTAGGTTTTTCCCTTTCATCATGTTAAGTATGTCCTGCCACTCCCTTCTAGCTTGCAGAGTTTCTGCTGAAAGATCAGCTGTTAACTTTATGGGGATTCCCTTGTATGTTATTTGTTGCTTTTCCCTTGCTGCTTTTAATATTTTTTCTTTGTATTTAATTTTTGGTATTTTGATTAATATGTGTCTTGGCATATTTCTCCTTGGATTTATCCTGTATGGGACTCTCTGTACTTCCTGGACTTGATTGACTATTTCCTTTCCCATATTTGGGAAGTTTTTAACTATAAACTCTTCAAATATTTTCTCAGTCCCTTTCTTTTTCTCTTCTTCTGGGACCCATATAATTCGAATGTTGGTGCGTTTAATGTTGCCCCAGAAGTCTCTGAGACTGTCCTCAATTCTTTTCATTCTGTTTTGTTTATTCTGTTCTGCATTAGTTATTTCCACTATTTTATATTCCAGGTCACTTATCAGTTCTTCTGCCTCAGTTATTCTGCTATTCCTTCCTTCTAGAGAAGTTTTAATTTCATTTATTATGGTGTTCATCATTGTTTGTTTGCTCTTTGGTTCTTCTAGGTCCTTGTTAAACATTTCTTGTATTTTCTACATTCTATTTCCAAGATTTTGGATTATCTTTACTATCATTATTCTGAATTCTTTTTCAGGTAGACTGCCTAGATCCTCTTCATTTTTTTGTCTGGTGGGTTTTTACCTTGCTCCTTTCTCTTCTGTGTGTTTCTCTGTCTTCACATTTTGCTTACCTTACTATGTTTGGGGTCTCCTTTTCACAGCCTGCATGTTTGTAGTTCCCTTTGTTTTTCGTGTCTGCCCCCAGTGGCTATGGTTTGTTCAGTGGGTTGTGTAAGCTTCCTGGTGGAGGGGACTGGTACCTGTGTTCTTGTGGATGAGGCTGGATCTTGTCTTTCTGGTGGGCAGGACCCCATCTGGTGGTGTGTTTTGGGGTGTCTGTGACCTTATTATGCTTTTAGGCAGCCTCTCTGCTAATGGGTGGGGTTGTGTTCCTGTCTTGGTAGTTGTTTGGCATAGGGTGTCCAGACTTTTCACTTGCTAATCATTGAGCAGAGCTGGGTCTTAGCATTGAGATGGAGATCTCTGGGAGATCTTTCACCATTTGATATTACATGCAGCTGGGAGTCTCTGTTGGACCAATTTCATGCCCTTGGCTCTCCCACCTCAGAGGCATACGCCTGACACCCGGCCAGAGCACCAAGACCCTGTCAGCCACATGGCCATGTACATGGGGAGTGCTTGCCTTTTGGGAAGTCTGAGGTCTTCTGCCAGCATTCGGTAGGTGTTCTGTAGGAATTGTTCCACATGTAGATATATTTCTGATGTATTTGTGGGGAGGAAGGTGATCTCCACATCTTACTCCTCCACCATCTTGAAGGTCTCTCTCCCTGAATCTCATAGTTTTAAATATTATCTGTAGTATATCTATTCCCAAGCTTATGTCTCTCAGCCATACCCCCATTTTGAGTTCTAGGTTTATTCATCCAAATGTCAACTTGCTATTTCCATCTTGATATTTCTACATGTCTTAAATTGAAGTCTTCATTTTCTCACTCTCACCACCTCTGCATTTCTCCTCATGTCAATGTACAGCACCCCCACTCACCCAAAAAATTTTTATCTTCAAACTCTTCCTCTCTCTTTTCTCCCACTTTCAACCAAAGTACTATAGATTCTACCCCCAAAATGTATCCTCAACACATTGCTTTTATCCTCAAAAATAAAACAAAATTGAAAACAATAGGAGAAATTTGAACACTAAATATTTACGAATATTTTAAAGTACCATTAATTTTTAATGTATTTAGTATTGTAGTCAGTTCCTGAGGCATATACTGAAATATATACTGGTAAAATGATATGCTATCTGAGAATCAATTTAAAGTAATCTGAGGTGAGGTGAGTAGGAAATTAGCAATGAAATAAGATATACCATGCAGTGATAATTACTAAAACTGGGTAATAGGTACATCAGGTTCATTATACTCTTCTATTTTTTTTTTATTATTTTCAAATTTCCTTAATAAAGTTATAGAAAAAATTTAAAATGGTTTGCCTCAAATAATGTAAGGCAATGAGACAATGTCAGACTTTATACTTTTATTCCAAGTAAGTTGTCTGCTTTATTAAGAGGTAAAAGCAATTCAATTTTATAAGAATTTGCCCCCAAATAATTCAAATTATCAAGAAGATTCTGTGAAATACACATTTATATCCACCATCTTTAAAGATCAGCCTTGCCATAAGTAGATGTTGTACCTTGAAACATTAGTTAATGATTGTCTGAAAGCCATCATAATTACTAAGACACACACTAATCATGCAGAACATGACAAATGTCAACAGCTTTTTTAGTAGTGGTTCAAAACATCATGCAATATTTAACCCAGACCTTTATAATATTTCACTAAATATATAATACATATTAAATTTCCTATTTAAGCACAAAATAAAAACCATATACCATTAGTAAAGATTGTCCTCCCTACAGTAAAAGCAGCTGACAAAATACATGAGAAATAATATGGCTACAAATTAAAATATATTCTTTTGTCAGAAAATACTACTGGAAAATACAAACTTATTGCACATTTGAAGAAATAAGTATTACCCATTATTGGAGATTTACTATACAATTGAATGAAAGTATATCTGTTTTTCACATCTATACTTATGGTATATTCTGGATTTTTTCCAATAATGCCACATATGAAGCACTAATTTTCTTGTGAACAACTAAAGGAAGAGTGTATGCAAAGACTTATTCTACTTAGTAAATTACTTCTCTGATATATGAATGAAAATAGTTTAAGCAAACTCTTGATGGAATGGAAGATTTGAATGTAACAAAAAATAATAATTTAAGTTATTGGAGTAAGTTATGGAGAGAGCAAATCAGATGAAATTTATGTACTCTATCATTAAAAGACACCAACTACAGCAAAGAATATGAAACAGAAGTGTACAAAGTACTACAGAATGTCATTGAATCTACTGATTTTATAAAAACAAGGTCTCAACAATACTTTGTAATGAAATGGAAAATAATGATGAAAGTCTTTTGTAGTTCTTGAAATTCCCTGGTTATTTCATAGCAAAGTACTAAAAAGGTATCAGACTTACTGATGAGATACCCATTTTTTCTTTTACAAAGACAAGATATCCAAATTTGCTGATCTTTACTTAATGAAATGTGTCTATCTGTAGAAAGCACCTTTGCAGATAATTTTTTAAAGGAATAAGTAAACAAAACCTGTCTCTTCAAGTAAGACAGTAGCCTGCTTTTCAAAATAAATTACAGAAAAAAGATTCTGAAAGTAAATACTATGAAATATTTTCATCATTATGGGTTTGTGTTGCTATAAATGATGTGTATCACCTATAACAACTTTCATATCTGCACACTTTAAAATACAGGAACAGAATTATTTAACCCAGATAAAAATCCTCCAAATGAAGTATTTCAGTAGGTACTGAATTCATTTTGATGAATTTTAAAATGCTAACTGATTGTAATAAGGGAAGAGTGATATTACAAACTGAATTTCAATAAAACTTTAGCATAATTGATGTGTTGAGATTAAAAAGTGAGTATCACATAACACAATAAAAGCTAATGACATACCTCTTCACTGGAGTCTGTATATCAATGTAACATTATGCCACTAAAACCAAGTACTGAAATGAACTACACTGAAACTAGAACTTTGATTCTCAATATCAAATTGTTTCAAAATAACAAAGATATTCAACACAATAAAGTATTATTATTGGCAAGATAATTATTTTATCATTTAAAAATTATTTAAAATATGATTTATTTCATCTTATCCCTTTTTACTTCTATTCTTTATGTGTTTTATAGTGTATATAATGTATCAGTATGGTAGTACATTCCTATGAAATAAGTATACATTTGGGGGGATAGTTGGCTACTTCATTTTATCAGATAGGGTGCCCCCAGGAATTCAAGTTGGAGGGTGGAAGTTTAAAGTAACCTCATGTTCGACCTTAAACAGTTCTTCAGGACCTCCTTCCCTCTGTTTATAAAAGTGAAATCAAGCCTTAGAGCCACAGGAGGAACAGAGGATGTCATGGAAGTTCAGCTTATAGAATATGTTTAAGGTATTTGTTGCTAGGTAGCCAGAATATTGGCCTTCGTGAGCACTGATTGAAATGGCATGAGGAACTTACACCAGATGGAAGAATAAAGAATTATTAACAGCTAAATCCTCTCCACTATACTAAAAATATAAGCTGTGCATAGTCTCAAACTTTCCTCTGTACATGGACTAGAACCAGAAAAAACATTTATTACACAAAGTTATTATTATTTCTGAGAATATGTTATGATTAGACTACCTCGGCAGATCTCCTGGATGACAAGTCTCTTATGCAATCCTCTGGTAATGGAATTTTCCCTGAACCTTTGACAAAGTGGTTTGTGAAGCAAATAAATAATATAAAGAAGAGCCTTCTCAAAAGAGAAGAATTTAGGAGAAGCATTCTATTAACTCAATTAGCAGTGTCAATTAAGAATTATTCCTACCTAATTATTAAGATACAAGATTCTCTAGCACAGTGGCTTTCTAACTTTTAGATGAGGACTCACGGTAAGAAATGCATTTTTCATCCTATCCCAATACACACATGAATATGCAATTGAAAAGGATTTCACAAAACAATTTTTGCCCTGGTCATATAGAACAAAATGGAACACATCTATTTTATCCCATTCTTTAAAATTCTAGTCACACCTTCCTCAACTTTCCACTAATGAGTCTACCCCTGCAGTCTGAAACACATGACTCTAGCACTGATAGCCCTGCTCAGCAAGCCCTGACCACAGCATTATTCTACATATCTGAAATAACACAACTGCAATTCTTCTTCTTTAATATTATAATTATTATTCCATACTTTAAAAAATTCCAGACATGTCCTTCCAGATAAGAATGAATTTGCAAAATTTCACTGTTCTTAAAAGTTCTGATGGAGAACTCAGAGTCAGGGATTTGGTGCTTGGGGGAAAGAGGGTATATACACAGGTGAGTGAGGAAGCTGCACACAGAGGACAGGAAGGGAATACAAATGGGCTAAGCTTCTTGGTTCTGAGTGGGTATCACAACAGCATGACCAAAATAATAAGAAGTAGATGATAACAGACACATACAGCACTTACCAAGTACCAGGCACTGTTGTAAGCACTTTACATACATTGTCATTCATTCCCCAAGGTCCTCTAACTCTTCCACACCCACATAGTAAGAAGTCTAACTGGGATTTGAACTGGGGCTCTCAGCTCCAGGAATCATGGTCTGTCTACCTCCAGATCTTTTCTAAAGTCCTCCATTTTTAAATACGGTAAGTCCCCTACATATGAACCTTCAAGTCACGAACTTTCAAAGAAGCAAACATGCGTTCACACATCCAGTCATGTAAGTTAGTTCACGTGTCTGGCGTACACTGTCATGTGGATGCATCCTCTACAAATGGTTGTGACTTTGTGTACAGTACTGTATAAAGTACTGTATAGAGTACAGTATCTTTATTTCAAGCTCAGAATGTGCAGAAGCAAGCGTAAAAGCAGTGGTGATATAGCTGGTACTGCTAAGAAGCACCAAGCAGTAACAATGGAAACAAAAGTAAAAATAATTTCTTTATTTTTTGTGTTTGTTAGTTTTTTATGTATTATTTGTGTGAAAAGTATTATAAACCTATTACAGTACAGTACTATATAGCTGATTGTGTTAGTTGGGTACCTAGGCTAACTTTGTTGGACTTATGAAACAAATTGGACTTACAAACGTACTCTCGGAATGGAACTCATTCGTAAGTAGGGGACTTACTGTAATAACAAATACTTTTTTTTACTTATATGCAAGTCAAACAAAAGTTGCCCATGGGTTAAATGTGGCTCCTGAGCTGGCAGTTGTAAGCTCTGCCTTAGAGAAACAGATGAGAGCCCACTGTGGAGGGGCACTGAGCTGGGAGTCAGAGGATGGGGCTCATTCCTGCCTCTGTCTTGTTGTGGACTTTGGGCAAATCTTGTTACCTGCCTGGCCTTCAGCATCTTAAAAATGAGAGTCATGAAGCAGATGTTCTCTAAGGACCTGCTGCTTCCAACATACTATGAGTCTAAGGCACTCAAGAGAAAAGGAGGCCCAAATCAAGAGAGAACATTGAAAATAAAGAGAAAATGTCTTTAAACAAAGTGCAAAGGAGGTAAAAACAGGTGAGAAGAGATAAAATGGGGGAAAGAGGAGTGAAGAAATAGAAGACCCACAATGAGAAAATGTTCATGGATGTTGAGATTGGATTAGTGAGTTCTTCTAGGATCCTATTAAAGACAGTAAAATGTTGCAGATAAGATTATAGTTGAAGAATATTTACATGAGGTTTTTCTTTAAAATAAGGATGGGGAAAAAAGACAACAAAGCCAAAGAGACATTAAAGATACAGCATGAGTGTAGAGCAGGAAATGTCTAACATTATCTTTACCAGTTAACTGAGACATTGGCCTGGGGTAGGGATTTGGAGATGGAGGTTGCAGGCAGTGCAACAAGAAGCCACAAAAAGATCTCAGAAAAGTGGTATGCCTTACTGGCTCAGAATCAGGGTCTAAAGATACTTCACATGGCCAGAATAACTCCTGTCACTGAGCCATCTGATCTAAATCACTGCATTTTTCCTCACAAATTCTTTTGGCAAGATGGAGATGAAATTCTGTGCTGAACAACAGCAACGGAATGCCCAGAACTGAATTAATCCTGAAAATTAATTGCTTTTTGAAATTCATCTGTCTTGAAAGGTTTTGAAGAGAGCCTCCTAGAAACTGGGAGTTATGAAAATATATAAAGGAAACATTTAAAATAGAGTAATAAAGGAGGGGCATTCACTAACAACCCAGACCCCTGAGACAGAAGGGCTCCAAAGGAAGAATTTCTCCTTCCCCACCAACAGCTCAGCCATTGAGAAGCAGTTACCACTTCGGCTTACTTGAAACAATTCCTCCCAACTTCCTCTTTTCCTCTATAAAAGCAAGCCCCTCTCCTCTATTCTTTGGACTTGCCTATGTTGACCATAATTTGCTTGTCCTGAATTGTTTTACTGCATAAATTTGTTTTGCTGGTAAATAACTCTTTTTTTTTTTTTTTTAAGGTCAAAAGAACTAAGCAGATGGTCCCTGGACATTCCCCACTGCCCAGGGAAGTCTATCCCACCTCGTTCTGGGAATGGAGCAACCTTGAAACATGTCTTTAAATCCCTGACTGGACATGAATTTCCTGTGAAAAGTATACCCTTGATTTGTACATAAATGAGGCCAGTTTTCCTTTTAATTGTGGCTCTTGTTTAAGACATAGGCAGAAAACACTTTGACATAAATTGTAGCAATATTTTTTTGAATCTATCTTCTAAGGAAAAAGAAATAAATGCAAAATAACCAAATAGAACCTAATTAAATGTAAAAGTTTTGCACAGCAGAAGAAAACCATTGACAAAATGAAAGGACAGCCTACTGAATGGGAGAAAATATTTGCAAATGATAGGACAAATAAGGGGCTAATAACCAAAATATATAAACAACTCATACAACTCAATATCAAAAAACAAAGAACCCAATTTAAAAATGGGCAGAAGACCTGAATAGACATTTTTCCAAAGAAGATATACAAATGGCCAACAGGCCCATGAAAAAATGCTCAATATCTCTAACCATCAGAGAAATGAAAATTGTTTTGTAATAACTTTAGAGTATAACCTATAAAAATATTGAATCATTATGTTGTACATCTGAAACTAACATAATATTGTATACAACTGTACATCAATTAAAAAATAAAATAAAAATAAAATGGTGGGACTTTGTGGAAATTCTATTCTGATAGCTTCAGTTTTATTATTGATGCAAGAAACAAAGTCTTTGGCTAAGAGGGAGGATGGAGAGACAGTATTCACATGTTCAAGACTAATTCTGATCTGCCAAGAAGCAGACATCAAGATGGAAGTAAATGTGCATGAGATTTATGGGGAATAATAATGAGAGAGAAAGCTAAAGACAATGGGAGAGGCTTCAAAATGCAATGCAGAAAGAACAGAAAAGGGGGGTTTGGGTAGGAAGAGCCTTAGACTGCAACAATGAATTGTCCCCAGGTAAAGATTCTCAAGAGCCCCATCACTGATTTGGCTGGGGAGCCCAGAGGAGGAGGCAATGGTACCAGAGCCCAGGAGCTGGACCACCCAGCAGGAACTGGAATAAGTGGGAACTGGAACCACAGAAGAAAGTCATCCAGAAGGAGTCAGAGCCAAAGAGAAGCTGTAGCTACTGCTGGAGCCTGAAGGGGAGGGGATGGAAAGGGTGCCCTGGCCTCTCCTTTCCTGTCACCCTTTAATGTCCCATCAATGCTTTCTATTGGCTGAACCTTGATGGCAGCCAGTTAACAAGGGAGCTTTTGAGGAGCTCTGCCCTCTGTAATACAGAGCACAGGAGGAGTAGGACACGGACCTGAAAACATATGGGCACAAGGATTCAAACAGCTGATGCCTTAAAAAATTTGCTATAACGTCCCATGAGTTCCAAAAGGTCCAATAGGAGTTCAGGAGTTGGGGAAGAATTGGACATGGTACAATATTGGGAATTGGAAAAATTATATGAGAATTTAAGTGTGGTAGATAAAAGGGGAACTGGGAGTCTGGTGCTTTCTATAGCAACTGACACAAACAGGAATTTTTTTAAAAATGAGATTATTTGGAGCCTGGTAGGCCCCAAACAGACAGTATTAGTGAGGTGTGGGTTTTACTATTTGTTGGCATCAATGTTGGAAAAG
The DNA here is from genome assembly GCF_964165515.1 of Mesoplodon bidens. Lineage (NCBI taxonomy): Eukaryota > Metazoa > Chordata > Mammalia > Artiodactyla > Ziphiidae > Mesoplodon > Mesoplodon bidens. Next base: position 50,251,181 of record NC_138161.1, on the reverse strand, counting down.
GCCTGAGCATGTACATAAGCCAAGGGGAAAGAGGCTATGGAAAGTAACAGAGATGGATAATGCAAAATGAAAAATGGAAAGGAAAGGAAAGGAGAAGGAGAAGGAGAAGGAAAAAGGAAAGAGGGAAGAGGAGGGAAGGGGAGGGAAAGGAAGAGAAAGAAAGGAAGAAAGGAAGAATGAAAGAAAGAAAGAAAGAAAGAAAGAAAGAAAGAAAGAAAGAAAGAAAGAAAGAGAAAGAAAGGGAGAAAGAAAGTCACAGAGAAAGGCAAATACACTATGTTATCACTTATATGTGGAATAGAAAAAAACAGAACAAATCAGTGAATATAACAAAACAGAAACAGACTCACAGATATAAAGAACAAACTAGTGGTTACCAGTAGGGAGAAGATGGGTGGCAAGGGGCAAGGTAGGGGTAGAGGATTAAGAGGTATGAACTACTGTGTACAAAGTAAATAAGCTACAAGTATATATTGTACAGTACAGAGAATACAACCAATATTTTCTAATAACTAAAAATGGAGTATAATCTATAAAAATTTTGAATCACTATGTTGTACATCTAAAACTAATGTAGTACATTATTATAAATCAACTATACCTCAATTTAAAAAAAAAGAAAAAAAGAATTTAAAAAATTTTGTAACTATGTATGATGACAGATGTTAGCTTATTGTGGTTATCATTTTGCAATATATACAAATATCAAATTATTATGTTGTACACCTAAAACTGATATAATATTATATGTCAATTATATCTCAATAAAAAAATAAAAGAGCAATAAATAGAAAGGATAGCTAATAAACTGTGGTATATATGTATCTTAGGCTACAAATCCTGATGTGTAAGAAATACAAATTTATTTTTTTTTAGAATCCAATCTCTTTCTTGGTTCCCCAGTTCATTGGGGTAGTGGAAATATAATCTAATTTTCCCTGAGTTTTGTTTTCACCTAAATTCTAGAATCTTACCTAGTGCTAGGTATGCATGTATGTGTACATGGTTGATGTATACATGTGATGCTGGTGTGTGTGTGTCTATGTGTCTATGTGTCTGTGTGTGTCTGTAGTAGGGGTGGGGAATTGAAGGAGCACTTGCATTTGAACCTCAAAGGCATCTCCTCACAGGTGTCTGCTGACTGGTCCATTATCACATCTCATCCTTGGTGGCTGGTCCATCTGCTGGGGTTTCTACCTGCATCATCCCTTTAGAAACTCCTTCTGCACCATTCTTGAATACAAAGGCATCACCTCCTACTACCCTCACCACAATTCACAATAGTGTGAGACACTCTACAAGGCTTCCCAAGTCCCATCTGGCTAGAATGGGACCAGGGAGCCATGTTCTCTAATGTCTCACTACCTACCCAGAGCTCTAAAAGGAAGTGAGTTAGAGGCCCTTTCTGCTCTCAGATCACACAAGCTTTCCGGGGCTGTTGCCAAAGCCCCAGACTTGACCCGGAGCAAGACGCAGGACACAGGACTTTCCTCAGAAATGTCCCAGTCTTTCCTGCCTTTCCTCAACCATCTCTATTCTGACAGCACAAGGAATCCTTAGTGGTGAGGGAGGCAAACGATGAGAAGTTACATTCCTTACTCTTCAAGCCACCTCTGTCTAGGTCTCTCTCTTCATCTAATCCCTAAGAGGAAAAAAAAATCTCAAAGCTTTCTCCCTCTCCTGAGACAGTGAATGTGGGCTTGTTATTTTTATGGATGCAAGGAAGAGACAAAGATGGAAAAGTACCCAGCTGAGGGAAAAACAACAACCACATTGGTTAATATTTCAAAAACATCACACTCCACAGAATCAAGTTCTGAGAGAAGGTGGCAGACTAAGCTCAAAATTATGGAGAGGAGAAAGGCTCGGAGTAAAGGAACATTTTGAGATGGAGACTAGAATTCAACCAAATAGCCGTATGTTCTAAGAATGTTTCCCTTTCCTGGGATGGATCTTCTCAATCTGGAAAAGGACGAGGTATACTCTGGGAGTAAAATGAAGTAGATTTGGAGAAAGCTTACAAAAAAAGAAATCAGCTCTGCTAGTCCTGTGCACCATTATCACATGAATTTCTCACAACAAATGGTAAGGTTGGCATAATAATTCTCTTTCACAAATAAGGAAACTAAGCAAAGAAAGGTTTGGAATTTGTCCAAAGTCACACAGACCAGTAGGGGTGCTGTGAAGCCTTCAGGTGAGTGGAAAGATTTAGTCCCCCAAATTTATGGCTTGCTTCTTCTCTCATAACTGGGCTTAAAAATAAAACTTGTCTTCAAGTATGTAAAACTCTCTAATTCATAATAAAATGTTTTTCTGTCATTGACAATAGCTGTTATCTGACTTGAGATAATGAAAGCAGGACATGACTCAGCATGAAAAAGTAGGAAGTGATTTTGCGGGAACATGTTTCCTATAGTAACCATAGCAGACTCCAATTTTGCTGGGGCTTCAATAGGCTAGTTAGTCAAGCTTCCTTAGAAACATCTATGTCTCCATCACATAACTCCTAAATACAGTACCCTTGCCCCAGCCCCTCAAGCAGCTGGCATGAGCACATACTTCTGCCGGGACTTGTGTCCCAGAGGTCAAGCTGGATGGGTAGAGATGGAGTATGTTACAAAACAGCCTGCAGCAGGAAGCACCAGGGCTGTGTAATTGCTCAGTCTTTGGAGAGCACCGAAAATCAGGCACAGGAAACAGAGTTCAGCCCTGCAGTTTAATGCAGATTGGAAACTGGGACCAAGGTCGGAAAGTCAGAAGCTGGCAGAAGCAGCACAGAAGCAAAAATAATAGTCAAATACAGATGGCCAATAAGCACATGAAAAGATGTTCAACTTTGTTAATCATTAGAGAAATACAAATCAAAATTACATTGATGTATCACCTCACATCAGTCAGAATGTCCATCATTAAAAAGTCTGCAAATAAATGCCGGAGAGGGTGTGGAGAAAAGGGGGCCCTTCTACACTGTTGGTGGGAATGTAAATTGGTGCAGCCACTATGGAAAGATGGATGTTGTGTATGTATATATACACACACAATGGACTACTACTCAGTCATAAAAAAGAATGAAATAATGCAGCAACATGGATGGACCTACAGATTATCAAACTAAGTGAAGTAAGTCAGACGGAGAAAAACAAATATATGATATCACTTACATGTGGAATCTAAAAAAGTGATATAAGTGAACTTACTTACAAAACAGAAATAAACTCACAGACATAGAAAAAAAAAACTTACGGTTATCACAGGGGATAGCAGGGGAGGGGGGGAGGAGAGAAATTAGGAGTTTGGGATTGGCAGATGCAAGCTATTATGTATAAAATAGATAAACAACAACATCCTACTGTATACTACAGGGAACTATATTCAATATCTTGTAATAAACTATAATGGAAAAGAATAAAAACAAATAAATAAATAGAATGAGAAAAAAATGATAGGGGAAGCTTGGAGTTCCATTCTTTATAAAAAATCAACAACTGGTATTACATAAGAAATTATTATGTTTTAAAGACCATCACCAATGTAAAAATTTCTTAAATCTCTTCATTTTTTTAATACACATGGGTCATACTAGGCACATGATTTTGTAATCTGATTTTCCTTTAATATATGAACATGCCCTTTTATTTTCAACCAACAGCAGTTTAGTTTCGCCGCCACTGATCCATTGCCTGCCCTGACCAGGGAAACCAGCGATATAATAATTGCTAGATTTAATGGCCATCTCCAGTCCTGTCTCACTTGACTTATCTTCCTTGACCACTCCTTCCATAATCAAAAATGCCTCCTCTGACTTCCCCAACATTCTTTTATCCTGGTTTTCCATTTATCTCGGGCTGCTCCCTCTGATTCCCTTCATGAACATTTTCTTCTGATAATCCTTGAATATGGAAGACAGATATCCTGGAAAATTTGCTGCTCCTCTCATCTTAAATACTCTTCTTGGGCATTCTCTTTGACTGACCATCTCTGCATGTTGATACACAGAAATTCAAATCTTCTGCTTTGTCCCTCTCCTGAACTCTAGACCCTTAGCTATAATTCAAACCAGATTTCCCACTGACTTGTTAAACTCAACATACCCAAAACAGAACTTATCTCTTATTCTCTCTCAAATATGAAGATATCTCCCTTAAAGCTAGGAGAGAGGAAACCCTCCCTGAGCCATCTTGCCTCTTCACTTTGATAATATTAATAAACACACAGCTAACATTATTGAACTCAAATACTATGTAAAGAGCTTTATTGACATTATCTCATTGAACCCTCACAATGCACTTTACAACAAGAACAGGGAAGCTTAGGAAAGTAAAGACACTTGCTCAAAGACACACAGAAAGTAAGTGCAGGGCTAACAGTCTTAGCAGTTTGTCTCCAGAGCTCCTAGAGTGTGCTCTTAGCTTCACACTTTTATGAAAAGACTCAATAAGTCTGGACTTTTGCAAAGGAATTTTTACTGAGAAACCATGAGAAAAGAAAAAAAAATTCAAAATGTAAAAACAGATTAAGTTACAAATAATACATTGTTTGTTCAAATGTAATAGCGTCTACCCACTTCAAACTAGCCAGCTCAGCTTGGCACCCAGCCCTAGTTCCTTCTCCTCACCACAATCCTCTATTTGGCTGCTAGACCAAATCAAGAATTCTCTTTGCCCAAGGAAAGACCTAGACAAAGAGTTCAGATTTTTCCAGCTGGTTCTTTGAAAAGATAAACAAAATTGATAAAGCTTTAGCCAGACTCATCAAGAAAAAAAGGGAGAGGGCTCAACAGACACCACAGTTATAACAGACAACAGAGAAATACAAACAGTCATAAGAGATTACTACAAGCAACTATATGCCAATAAAACAGACAACCGGGAAGAAAAGGACAAATTCTTAGAAAGGTACAATCTACCAAGACTGAGCCAGGAAGAAATAGAAAATAGGAACAAACCAATCACAAGTACTGAAGTTGAAAGTGTGACTTAAAAAAAACCCCAACAGGGACTTCCCTGGTGGTCCAGTAGCTAAGGCTCCATGCTCCCAGTGCAGGGGGCTTGGGTTCAATCCCTGGTCAGGGAACTAGATCCTACATGCTTCACATAAGAGTTAGCATGGCACAACTAAAGATCCCACATGCTGCAACTAAAAGATCCTGTGTGCTGCAACTAAGATCCAGCTCAGCAAAATTAATTAATTAATTTAAAATTTAAAAACACCAACAGGGCCTCCCTGGTGGCGCAGTGGTTGAGAGTCCGCCTGCCGATGCAGGGGATACGAGTTCGTGCCCCGGTCTGGGAGGATCCCATATGCCGCGGAGCGGCTGGGCCCGTGAGCCATGGCCTCTGGGCCTGCGCGTCCGGAGCCTGTGCTCCGCAACGGGAGAGGCCACAACAGTGAGAGGCCCGCATACCGCAAAAAGAAAAAAAAAAAAACACCAACAAACCTAGACAAGATGGCTTCACAGGTGAATTCTATCAAACATTTAGAGAAGAGTTAACACCTATCCTTCTGAAACTATTCCAAAAATTTTCAGAGGAAGGAATACTCCAAAACTCATTCTATGAGGCCATTATCACCCTGATACCAAAACCAGACAAAGATACCACAATGAAAGAAAATTACAGGCCAATATCACTGATGAACATGGACCCCAAAATCCTGAACAAAATCCTAGCAAACAGAATCCAACAATAGATCAAAACAATTACACACCATGATCAAGTAGGATTTATCCCAGGGATGCAAGTATTTTTCAATATCCACAACTCAATCAGTGTGACACACCACATCAACAAATTGAAGAATAAAAACCATATGATCATCTCAATAGATGCAGAAAGAGGAGACCTTCAAGATGGTGGAGGAGTAAGACATGGATATCACCTTCCTCCCCACAAATACATCAGAACTACATCTACATGTGGAATAACTCCTATAGAACACCTACTGAACACTCGCAGAATACCTCAGACATCCCAAAAGGCAAGAAACTCCCCACATACCTAGGTAGGACAAAAGAAAAAAGAAAAAACAGAGACTAAAGAATAGGAATGGGACCTGCACCTCTGGGAGGAAGCTGTGAAGGAGGACAAGTTTCCACACACTAGGAAACCCCTTCACCGGCAGAGACAGGGGGTGGTGGGGGGAAGCTTTGGAGCCATGGAGGAGAGAGCAGCAATAGCAGTGCAGAGGGCAAAGCAGAGAGATTCCCGCACAGAGGATCAGTGCCGACCAGCACTCACCAGCCTGAGGGGCTTGTCTTCTCACCTGCCAGGGTGGGTGGGGGCTGGGAGCTGAGGCTCGGGCTCTGGAGATCAGATGCCAGGGAGAGGACTGGGGTTGGCTGAGTGAACACAGCCTGAAGGGGGCTAGTGCTCCACAGCTAGCCAGGAGGGACTCCAGGAAAGAGTCTGGAACTGCTTGAGAGGCAGGAGACCATTGTTTCAGGTGTACGAGGAGAGGGGATTTGGAGACAGGCACAAGCCACGGCTATTAGCCCGGACACCAGAGATGGGCATGAAATGCTAAGGCTGCTGCTGCTGCCACCAAGAAGCCTGTGTGCAAGCACAGGTCACTATCCACACCTCCCCTCCTGGGAGCCAGTGCAACCCACCACTGCCAGGGTCCCGTGATCCAGGGACAACTTCCCCGGGAGAACACATGTCGCGTCTCAGGCTGTTGCAACTTCACGCAAGCCTCTGTCACCATAGGCTCACCCAGCATTCCATACCCCTCTCTCCCACCGGCCTGAGTGAGCCACAGCCCCCTAATCAGCTGCTACTTTAACCCTGTCCTGTCTGGGCAGGGAACAGACTACTTCAAGTGACCTACATGCAGAGCTGGGGCCAAATCCAAAGAGAAACCCCAGGAGCTGTGCGAACAAAGAAGAGAAAGGGAAATTTCTCCCAGCAGCATCAGGAGCAGCAGATTAAATCTCCACAATCAACTTGATGTACCCTGAATCTCTGGAATACCTGAATAGACAACAAATCATCCCAAAAATGAGGCGGTGGACTTTGGTAGCACTGTAGTTTTGGGTTTGCTCTCTGCATCTGATTTGTTTCTGGTTTTAGGTGTATCTTAGTTTAGTATTTAGAGTTTATTATCACTGGTAGATTTGTTTATTGATTTGGTTGCTCTCTTCCTTTTATATATATATATATATTTTTTTCCTTTTTCTCTTTTTGTGAGTGTGTATGTGTATGCACCTTTGTGTGATTTTGTCTGTATAACTCTGATTTTACCATTTATCCTAGGATTCTGTCTGTCGGTGTTTTGTTTGTTTGTTTTATAATACTTTTTAGCACTTGTTATCATTCGTAGATCTGTTTATTAGCTTGGTTGCTCTCTTCTTTCTTTCCTTTTTTAATGACATTTAATTTTTTATTTTTAATAATATATATATTTTTTTTTAATAACTATAGATTATTTAATTATTTTTTTCCTCCCTATTCTTCTGAGCCATGTGGCTGACAAAGTCCTGGTGCTCCAGCCAGGTATCAGGCCTGAGCTTCTGAGGTGGGAGAGCCGAGTTCATGACATTGATTCCAACAGAGACTTCCCAGCTCCATGTAATATCAAACAGCAAAAGCTATCCCAGAGATCTTCATCTCAATGCTAAGACCCAGCTCCAGTCAACGACCAGCAGGATACACTGCTAGACAACCTATAAAAAACAACTAGCAAGACAGGAAAACAACACCACCCATTAGCAGAGAGGCTGCCTAAAATCATAATAAGGTCACAGACACCCCAAAACACACCACCGGATGGGGTCCTGCCCACCAGAAAGACAAGATCCAGCCTCATTCACAAGAACATAGGCACCAGTCTCTCCACCAGGAAGCCTACACAACCCACTGAACAAACTTTATCCACTGGGGGCAGACACCAAAAACAATGGGAACTACAAACATGCAGGCTCCGAAATGGAGACCCCAAAAACAGTAAATTAAGCAAAATGAGAAAACAGAGAAACACAGCAGTTGAAGGAGCAAGGTAATAACCCACCAGAGCAAAAAAAAATGAAGAGGAAATAGGCAGTCTACCTGAGAAACAATTCAGAGTAATGATAGTAAAGATGATCGAAAATCTTGAAAACAGAATGGAGAAAATACAAGAAACGTTTAACAAGGACCTAGAAGAACTAAAGAGCAAACAAACAATGATGAACAACACAATAAATGAAATTAAAAATTCTCTAGAAGGAATGAATAGCAGAATAACTGAAACAGAAGAACGGATAAGCGATCTGAAAGATAAAGTAGTGGAAATAACTACCACATGGCAGAATACAGAAAAAAGAATGAAAAGAACTGAGGACAGTTGCAAAGACCTCTGGGAAAAAATTAAACACACCAACATTTGAATTATAGGAGTCCCAGAAGAAGAGAAAAAGAAAGGGACTGAGAAAATATTTGAAGAGATTAGAGTTGAAAACTTCCCTAACATGGGAAAGGAAATAGTCAATCAACTATAGGAAGCACAGAGAGTCCCACAAAGGATAAATCCAATGACAAACATGCCAAGACACATATTAATCAAACTATCAAAAATTAAATACAAAGAAAAAATATTAAAAGCAGCAAGTGAAAAACAACAAAAAACATACAAGGGAATCCCCATAAGGTTAACATCTGATCTTTCAGCAGAAACACTGCAAGCCAGAACAGAGGGGCGGGACATATTCGAAGTGATGAAACGGAAAAATCTACAATCAAGATTACTCTACCCAGCAAGGATCTCATTCAGATTTGATGGAGAAATTAAAAATCTTACAGACAGCAAAGGCTAAGAGAATTCAGCATCACCAACCAGATTTACAACAAATGGTAAAGGAACTTCTCTAGGCAGGAAACACAATAGAAGGGAAAGATCTAAAATAACAAACCCAAAACAAATAAGAAAATGGTAATAGGAACATACATATAAAAAACTACCTTAAATGTAAATGGATTGGGCTTCCCTGGTGGCGCAGTGATTGAGAGTCCGCCTGCCGATGCAGGGGACGCGGGTTCGTGCCCCTGTCCCGGAAGATCCCACGTGCCGCGGAGCGGCTGGGCCCGCGAGCCATGGCCGCGGAGCCTGTGTGTCCGGAGCCTGTGCTCCGCAACGGGAGAGGCCACAGCAGTGAGAGGCCCGCGTACAGCAAAAAAAAAAAAAAAAAAAATGTAAATGGATTAAATGCTCCAACGAAAAGACATAGACTGGCTGAATGAATACAAAAACAAGACCCATATATATGCTGTCTACAAGAGACACATACAGACTGAAAGTGAGAGGATGGAAAAAGATATTCCATGCAAATGGAATGCCAAAAGAAAGCTGGAGTAGCAATTCTCATATCAGACAAAATAGACTTTAAAATAAAAACGATTACAAGAGACAAAGAAGGACACTACATAATGACCAAGGGATGGATCCAAGAAGAAGATATAACAATTGTAAATACTTATGCAGCCAACATAGGAGCAACTGAATATATCAGGCAAATGCTAACAGCCATAAAAGGGTAAATCGACAGTAACACAATCATAGTAGGGGACTGTAACACCTCAATTTCACCAATGGACAGATCATCCAAAATGAAAATAAGGAAACACAACCTTTAAATGATACATTACACAAGATGGACTTAATTGATATTTATAGGACACTCCATCCAAAAACAACAGAATACACTTTCTTCTCAAGTGCTCATGGAACATTCTCCGGGTTAGATCGTATCTTGGGTCACAAATAAAGCCTAGGTAAATTTAAGAAAATTGAAATCGTATCAAGTATCTTTTCCAACCACAACGCTATGAGACTAGATATCAATTACAGGGAAAATATATAAAAAATAAAACATGTAGGCTAAACAATACACTACTAAATAACCAAGAGATCACTGCAGAAATCAAAAAGGAAGTTTAAGAATACCTAGAAACAAATGACAATGAAAACATGATGACCCAAAACCGATGGGATGAAGCAAAAGCAGTTCTAAGAGGGAAGTTTAGAGCAATACAATCCTACCTCAAGAAACAAGAAACATCTCAAATAAACAACCTAACTGGGCTTCCCTGGTGGCATGGTGGTTGACCGTCTGCCTGCCGATGCAGGGGACGCGGGTTCGTGCCCCGGTCTGGGAGGATCCCGCATGCCGCGGAGCAGCCGGGCCCGTGAACCGTGGCCGCTGAGCCTGCGCGTCTGGAGCCTGTGCTCCACAACGGGAGAGGCCACAACAGTGAGAGGCCTGTGTACCACCAAAAAAAAAAAAAAAAAAACCTAACCTTACACCTAAATCACTTAGAGAAAGAACAAAAAAAAACCTCCAAAGTTAGCAGAAGGAAAGAAATCATAAAGATCAGATCAGAAATAAATGAAAAAGAAATGAAGGAAACGATAGCAAAGATCAATCAAATTAAAAGCTGGTTCTTTGAGAATATAAACGAAATTGTTAAATCATTAGCCAGACTTGTCAAGAAAAAAAGGAAGGCGACTCAAATCAATAAAATTAGAAATGAAAAAGGAGAAGTAAAAACTGACATTGCAGAAATACAAAGGATCATGAGAGATTATTACAAGCAACTCTATGCCAATAATATGGACAACCTGGAAGAAATGGACAAATTCTTAGAAAAGCACAAACTTCTGACACTGAACCAGGAAGAAACAGAAAATATAAACACCAGTCACAAACACTGAAGTTGAGACTGTGATTAAAAATCTTCCAACAAACAAAAGCTCAGGCCAGATGGCTTCACAGGGGAATTCTATCAAACATTTAGAGAAGAGCTAACACCTATCCTTCTCAAACTCTTCCAAAATATAGCAGAAGGAGGAGCACTCCCAAACCCATTCTACAATGCCACCATCACCCTGATACCAAAATCAGACAATGATATCAGAAAGAAAGAAAACTACAGGCCAATATCACTGATGAACATAGATGCAAAAATCCTCAAGAAAATACAAGCAAACAGAATCCAACAGCACATAAAAAGGATCATACACCATGATCAAGTGGGGTTTATCCCAGGAATGCAAGGATTCTTCAATATATGCAAATCAAGCCATGTGATAGACCATATTAACAAATTGAAGAATAAAAAGCATATGATCATCTCAGTAGATGCAGAAAATGCTTTTGAAAAAATTCAACACCATTTATGATACAAACTCTCCAGAAAGTAGGCACAGAGGGAACCTACCTCAACATAATAAAGGCCATATGACAAACGCACAGCTAACATCATTCTCAATGGTGAAACACTGAAACGATTTCCTCTAAGATCAGGAACAAGACAAGGTTTTCTACTCTCACCAGTATTATTCAACATAGTTTTGGAAGTTTTAGTCAGAGCAATCAGAGAAGAAAAAGAAATAAAAAGAATCTAAATCAGAAAAGAAGTAAAATCGTCACTGTTTGCAGATGACATGACAGTATACATAGAGAATCCTAAAGATGCCACCAGAAAACTACTAGAGCTAATCAATGAACTTGGTAAAGTAGCAGGATACAAAATTAATGCACAGAAATGTCCTGCATTCTTATACACTAAGGATGAAAAATCTGAAAGAGAAATTAAGGAAACACTCCCGTTTACCATTGCAGCAAAAAGAATAAACCTACTGAAAGAGAAAAGACCTGTATGCAGAAAACTGAGAGCACTGATGAAAGAAATTAAAGATGATAAAAACAGATGGAGAGGGTTCCCTGGTGGCGCAGTGGTTGAGAGTCCGCCTGCCGATGCAGGGGACACAGGTTCGTGCCCCGGTCCGGGAGGATCCCACATGCCGCGGAGCGGCTGGGCTCGTGAGCCATGGCCACAGAGCCTGTGCTTCCAGAGCCTGTGCTCCACAACGGGAGAGGCCACAACAGTGAGAGGCCCGCGTACCGCAAAAAAAAAAAAAAAAAAAAAACCCAAATGTAGAGATATGCCATGTTCTTGGATTGGAAGAATCAATATTGTGAAAATGACAATACTACCCAAAGCAATCTACAGATTCAATGCAATCCCTATCAAACTACCAATGGCATTTTTCACAGAAGTAGAGCAAAAAATTTCACAATTTGTATGGAAACACAAAAGACCCCGAATAGCCAAAGCAATCTTGAGAAAGAAAAACAGAGCTGGAGGAACCAGGCTCCCAGACTTCAGACTATACTACAAAGCTGCAGTAATCAAGACAATATGGTATTGGCACAAAAACAGAAATATAGATCAATGGAACAGGAGAGAAAGCCAGAAATAAACCCACACACATATGGTTACGTTATTTTTTGTTAAAGGAGGCAAGAATATACAATGGAGAAAGACAGCCTCTTTAATAAGTGGTGCTGGGAAAACTGGACAGCTACGTGTAAAAGAATGAAATTAGAACACACCCTAACACCATACACAAAAATAAACTCAAAATGGATTAAAGACGTAAATGTAAGGCCAGACGTTATAAAACTCTTAGAGGAAAACATAGGCAGAACACTCTATGATGTAAACCACAGCAAGATCCTTTCTGACCCACCTCCTAGAGAAATGGAAATAGAAACAAAAACAAAAAAAACAAATGAAATGAAACTTAAAAGGGACCTAATGAAACTTAAAACCTTTTGCACAGCAAAGGAAACCATAAAAAAGACAAAAAGACAACCCTCAGAATGGGAGAAAATATTTTCAAATGAAACAACTGACAAAGGATTAATCTCCAAACTTTACAAGCAGTTCACATAGCTCAATATCAAAAAAACAAACAACACAAGCCTAAAATGCACAGAAGACCTAAATAGACATTTCTCCAAAGAAGATATACAGTTTGCCAACAAACACATGCAAAGATGCTCAACATCACTAATCATTAGAGAAATGAAAATCAAAACTACAATGAGGTATCACCTCACACCATTCAGAATGGCCATCATCAAATTATCTACAAACAATAAATGCTGGAGAGGGTGTGGAGAAACGGGAACCATCTTGCACTGTTGGTGGGAATGTAAATTGATATAGCCACTATGGAGAACAGTATGGAGGGTCCTTAAAAAACTAAAAATAGAACTACCACATGACCCAGCAATCCCACTACTGGGCACATACCCTGAGAAAACCATAATTCAAAGAGTCACGTACCACAATGTTCACTGCAGCTCTATTTACAATAGCCAGGACACGGAAGCAACCTAAGTGTCCATCGACAGATGAGTGGATAAAGAAGATGTGGTACATATATACAATGGAATATTACTTAGACAATGTTAACTTAGAAATTGAGTTACTTGTATTGAGGTGGATGGACCTAGAGTCTGTCATACAGAGTGAAGTAAGTTATAAAGAGAAAAACAAATACCATATGCTAACACATATATATGGAATCTTAAAAAAAATTGTTCTGTAGAGCCGACGGGCAGGACAGGAATAAAGGCACAGACGCAAAGAATGGACTTGAGGAAACAGGGAGGGGGAAGGTAAGCTGGGACAAAGTGAGAGAGTGGAATGGACATATATACACTACCAAATGCAAAAAAGGTAGTAGTAAGAAGCAGCCGCATAGCACAGGGAGATCAGCTGGGTGCTTTGTGACCACCTAGAGGAGTGGGATAGGGAGGGTGGGAAGGAGATGTAAGAGGGAGGAGATATGGGATATATGTATATGTATAGCTGATTCACTTTGTCATAAAGCAGAAACTAACACACCATTGTAAAGCAATTATACTCCAATAAAAATGTTAAAAAAAATTTGCCGAAAAAGCTTTTGACAAAATTTAACATCATTTACAATAAAAACTCTCCAGAAAGTGGTCATAGAAGTAACATACCTTAACATCATGAAGGCCATATGTGACAAACCTACAGCAACTAACATCATACTGAACAGTGAAAAGCTGACAGCATTTCCTCTAAGATCAGGAACAAGAAAAGAGTGTCCACTCTTGTCACTTTTTTTCAACATAATTTTGGAAGTCCAGCCACAGCAATCAGTGAAGAAAAAGAAATAAAAGGAAACCAATCTGGAAAAGACGAAATAAAACTGTCACTGTGTGCAGACGACATGATATTATATATAGAAAATCCTACAACTGCTACCAGAAAAATACTATAGCTCATCAATGAATGTGGTAAAGTGGCAGGATATAAAATTAATACACAGAAATCTGTTGCATTTCTATACACTAACAATGAAAGATCAGAAACAGAAATTAAAAAACAATCCCATTTACTACCACATCCAAAAGAATAAAATACCTAGGAATAAACTTATCTAAGGAGACAAAAGACCTGTACTCTGAAAACTCTAGGACGTTGATGAAGGAAATTTAAGATGACAAAAACAAATGGAAAAATATACCATGTTCTTGGATTGGAAGAATCAATATTGTGAAAATGACTGTACTACCCAAGGCAGTCTACAGATTCAGTGAAATCCCTATCAACTTACTAATAACATTTTTCACCCAACTAGAACAAAAAATCTTAAAATTTGTATGGAGACACAAAAGACCCCAAATAGCCAAAGTAATCTTGAGTAATAAAAACAGATCTGGAGGAATCAGGCTCCCTGACTTCAGAGTATAATACAAAGCTACGGTCATCAAAACAGTATGGTACTGGAACAAAAACAGAAATGTATATCAATGGAACAGGATAGAATACCCAGAAATGAACCCACACACCTATGGTCAATCAATCTATGACAAAGGAGTCAAGACTTTACAATGGAGGAAAGACAGTCTCTCCAATGAATGGTGCTGGGAAAACTGGACAGCTACATGTAAAAAAAAAAAATGAGATTAAAACACTCTTTAACACCATACACAAAAATAAACTCAAAACGGATTAAAGACCTAAATGTAAGACCAAATACTATAAAACTCTTAGAGGAGAACACAGGCAGAACACTCTCTGACATAAATCACAGTAATATCTTTTTCAATCCATCTCCCACAATAATGGAAATAAAAAAAATAAACAAACGGGACCTAATTAAACTCAAAAGCCTTTGCACAGCAAAGGAAACCATAAACAAAATGAAAAGACAACCCACAGAATGGGAGAAAACATTTGCAAATGATGCGACCAACAAAGGATTAGTCTCCAAAATTTACAAACAGTTCACAAGGCTCAATACCATAAAAACAAACAACCCAATCACAAAAATGGGCAGAAGGTCTAAATAGACATTTCTCCAAAGAAGACATACAGATGGCCAAGAGGCACATGAAAAAATGTTCAAAATCACTAATTATTAGAGAAATGCAAATCAAAACTACAATGAGATATTACCTCACACCAGTCAAAATGGCCATTGCCAAAAAATCTACAAACAATAAATGCTAGAGAGGGTGTGGAGAAAAGGGAACTCTTCTACACTGTTGGTGGGAATGTAAATTGGTACAGCCACTATGGAGAACAGTATGGAGGTTCCTTAAAAAACTAAAAATAGAGCTACCACATGATGCAGCAATCCCACTCTTGGGCATATATCCAGAGAAAAACTTGGTTCGAAAGTATACATTCACCCCAATGTTCACTGCAGCACTGTTTACAATAGCCAAGACATGGAAGCCACCTAAATGTCCATCAACATATGAATGGATAAAGAAGATGTGATGCAAATATACAATGGACTACTACTCAGCCTTAAAAAAGAATGAAATAATGCCATTAGCAGCAACATGGATGGACCTGGAGATTATCATACTAAGTGAAGTAAGTCAGACAGAAAAAGACAAGTATCATGTGATATCACTTATATTTGGAACCTTAAAAAATGTTACAAATGGTCTTATCTATAAAACAGAAACAGACTCATAGACTTGGAGAATGAACTTATGGTTACCAGGGGTAAGTGTAGGCAGGAAGGATAGAATGGGAGTTTGGGACTGACCTGTACACACTGCTATATTTAAAATGGTTAACCAACAAGGACCTACTGTATAGCACAGAGAACTCTCCTCAGTATTCCGTAATAACCGAAATGAGAAAAGAATTTGAAAAAGAATGTAAAAAAATTAAAATAAAAAATTAAAATAATTTTTTTTTAAAAAAAGAGTTCACCTTTTCCTAAATGCTGCTCATCAGAATTAGACTGGGCTCTTTGACAGTGGATATAAGGGCTCCTTTTATGTTCTGATTTGGTCCTCTGAGCCCTATCCCGTTCCCTGCATTAAGGAGAGAGCTGCCCTACCTTAGCACTGGGCCTCAGACTGCTCTGAAACCACCTCCTCCTTCTCCCTGTAGATAACTCAAACCCTGGAGCTCTAGTGCTTCTGCAACTCATTCTTGTATGTGCTATCGGGTACTGAATAATGTATTTGATTCCTGATGCTGGTGAGACCCCATAGTAAAGACCAACTTCTTTGTCATGGCTTGTCTGGTGGCTTTGTTGCCCAGACATGGTCATCCTTGAGTCAATCTGGCTTTGTCAGCTCCCACCACCACCCCCAATCCTCCTGCTCCCATCCCCAAGCCTAGAATGAGACTTCTTAATTATTCCTCCAGTTCTTAAGGCACTGTCCCTCCACTGGTCTTTCTTAGGATTTCTTCTGGTTCTCAACTCATTTGCAGAGCACTGTTATGTTTCTAAAGTAATCCTCCCTTATCCGGGGTTTTGCTTTCCACAGTTTCAGTTACATGCGGTCAACCACAGTCCAAAAACATTAACTGGAAAATTCCAGAAATAAACAACTCACAAGCTTTAAATTTTGCGCCATTCTGAATAGCATGATGAAAGCTCACACCATCCCATTCCATCCAGCCTGCGATGTGAATCGTCCCTTTGTCCAACGTATCCTGCTGTTTAGTTACTCAGTAGCCACCTTGGTTGTCAGATCGACTGTCATTGTGTCACAGTATTCGTGTTCAAGTAATTCTTGCTTTACTTAATAATGGCCCCAAAGCACAGGAGTAGTGATACTAGCAATTTGGTTATGCCAAAGAGAAGCCATAAAGTGCTTCCTTTAAGTGAAACGGTGAAAGTTTTCAACTTAATAAGGATAGAAAAAAATCATGTGCTGAGGTTGCTAGAATCTAGAATAAGAATAAGTCTTCTATCCATGAAATTGTGAAGAAGGAAAAAGAAATTCATCCTACTTTTGCACTTGCACCTCAAACTGCAAAAGTTACAGCCACGGTGCACGATAAGTGCTTAGTTAATACAGAAAAAATATTAAATTTGTCTAATAAGATATTTTGAGTCAGAGAGAGACCACATTCACATAACTTTTATTACAGTATATTGTTATAATTTTTCTATTTTATTAGTCATTGTTGTTAATATCTTACTGTGCTTAATTTATAAGTTAAAGTTTACCATAAGTATGTATGTATAGGGGGAAAATACATAGTATATATAGGGTTTGATACTATCCAAGATTTCAGGCACCCACTGTGGGTCTTAGAACATATCCCCCTCAAATAAAGGGGAACTATTAACTCTTTAAGTTAGTGTTTTTGTTTTCTTTGGATAAATACCAAGAAATGGGATTGTTGGATCATGTGGTAGCTCTACTTTCAATTTTTTGATGAACCACCATAATGTTTTCCATAGTGGCTGCATCAACTTATATTCCCATCAACAGTGCACAAGGGTTCCCTTTTCTCCACATCTTCACCAACAAGTGTTTTTTGTTGTCTTTTTGATCATTTGTTTTAACATGTGTGAGGTGATATTTCATTGTGGTTTTGATCTGCATTTCCCTGATGATTAATGATATTGAGCATCTTTTCATGCACCTGTTGACCATCTGTATGTCTTCTTTGGAAGAATGTCTGTTCAGATCTTCGCCCATTTTTAATTGAACATTTGGGTTCTTTGGCTGAGTTGCATGAGTTCTTTACATATTTTGGATATTAGCCTCTTGTCAGAAATATGATTTGCAAATATTTTCTCCCATTCAGTAGGTTGCCTATTAATTTTATTGACAGTTTCCTTTGCTACGCAGAAGCTTTTTAGTTCAATGTAGTCCCACGTGCTTATTTTTGCTTTTGTTGCTTTTGCTTTTGGTGTCAGATTTAAAAAATCATCACCAAGACCTATGTCAAGGAGCTTACCACCTATGTTTTCTAGGAGTCTTATGGTTAAGTGGGGGGGGGGGGAGGTACTGTACAAGCATTTACTGGATACCTACTATTAGGTCAACCACTGTGCTTTCAGATCCTACGAACATTCAAGGGCAAAAAGAAACAATCCCTGCCCTCTAGGAAATGCCTGTCTGGAGAACTAATAAGCATAAAGATTATATAAGGAAGTGAACCAAATGCTCAATGAAGTATGAGAATGGAGCCTCCAAGCTGAAATGTTAGCCTTGTAGTACAGAGGCCCTATGAGCACGATACCTAGGATTCCTGAGAACAGAGACTGAATCTTGTTTATTATTCTGTCTTAATCCCTAGCAAGTACTTAGCACAGAGCCAGTGCTCAATAAGTAGTCTTAAATAAATAACTAAGCCCACTTACAAATTCCAGATAATCTGAGTTATATTATTCAGGTGTCACAGAGCCAGATCAGATAAATTAGAACACTTTTAAACTGCATTTAAGCAGTGTGATTCATGGAAAGAATTCCAATGTCAGGCTGGCCCTGAAATCAGTGAAGCATCTCACCCCTCCTGGATGCTTCACCTGCCCACATTGCTAACCTCTAATGAAGATGTCTTATCAAGCCTCAGGTTCGACCAGGCACTCAAGCCTTTGTGCAATCTTTGTGCAGACTGTTTGAATATCTCCAGATACAGAAGATTCACTTCCCTGCAAGACTCCATAGAGATGAGACAAATTTAGAAATCCTTCTTTGCAGTAAGATAATATCTGTCTTCATGAAACCTCAGCCCAATTGCCCTAGTTTTAGCCCCTGCTACCACATACCACAAATCTTGTGCCTCTTCACAGAATAGCCCCTCAGATACTTGAAGACTGAAGCTCATTGAACCTTTTCTTAGGCTGACTAAAAATGTCCTCAGGATTACCAGTTGTCTCTCACATTCCAAATCCCCTTATTTCTCTGGCTAGTCTCCATTATACACACTGATTTATATAAATATATCATTTATTTTTTTAACATCTTTATTGGAGTATAATTGCTTTACAATGGTGTGTTAGTTTCTGCTCTATAACAAAGTGAATCATTTATACATATACATAGATCCCCATATCTCCTCCCTCTTGCGTCTCCCTCCCACCCTCCCTAGCCCACCCCTCTAGGTGGTCACAAAGCACCAAGCTGATGTCCCTGTGCTATGTGGCTGCTTCCCACTAGCTATCTATTTTACATTTGGTAGTATATATCAGTCCATGCCACTCTCTCACTTCATCCCAGCTTACCCTTCCCCCTCCCCATGTCCTCAAGTCCATTCTCTATGTCTGCATCTTTGTTCCTGTCCTGCCCCTAGGTTCGTCAGAACCATTTTTTTTAAGACTCTATATATATGCATTAGCATACAGTATTTGTTTTTCTCTTTCTGACTTCTTTCACTCTGTATGACAGACTCTAGGTCCATCCACCGAACTACAGATAACTCAATTTCGTTTCCTTTTATGGCTGAGTAATATTCCATTGTACATATGTGCCACACCTTCTTTACCCATTCATCTGTCAATGGACACTAAGGTTGCTTTCATGTCCTAGCTATTGTAAATAGAGCTGCAATGAACATTGTGGTGCATGGCTCTTTTTGAATTAAATACATCATTTATTAAGTGCAGCATACACAATAGAATATAGGTACTCCAGTACTACCTGACCAGCATAAAGAAGACATGTACTGTCACCTTCTCTATTCTAGGTATCATATCTTAATTAATGGGGCTTGTGATCATATTAAATTTTTATCATAATCATAGCACACTGCTAATTTATTTTGTGCTTACTGTCAACTAAATTTTTCACATAAGCTATCACCAAGTTATATCTCCCTATCTGGGGACCTTTTATGGTTGATTTTTGAACCTTTGGCAGGATTTTCCATTTTTTCCTATTAAATTTTATCTGGTAGATTCAGCTTATAGTTCCAGCAGGTCTCTTCAGATCCTAATTCTGTCATTCAACAACTTCAATATTCCCCTAAGTTTAAATTTATCCATTTATTAATTCAAAAATATGTTATTTATTGAGTGCTCACTGGATGCTAGGCATGGTTCTAAGCACCGGGGATTCAACAATGAATAAGACAGACAAAACCTCTGCTTACAGGGAATTCACATTCAGAAGTGGTAAGGGGATGGGTAAATGGAGAAGGGCTGAGAAAAGGAGCATTGTAGGGTGGTGGGGACAGAGAATACTTCTCTTTGCATCCTCCAATAGTGAATGAGCATTCCTTCTCTATCTTATGTTTTTCATATGAGTTAGGCTGATCCTTCTCTCCAAGTTGATAAAAATGCTTCCGGGATGTCCTCTCAACGAGTTGTAGCTCTCTGTAGTCAACAGTAAGGCCCCCTGAAAACCTGATGTAAACTGTCAGTTGCATTTCCTTGATTTTCCTCCAAGTAATCACTCAGGTGCCCTAAGATAAACTTGCATAATCCCCTTGGGAGTATAACTGAGCTGACCCACTTCACCAGTCTGAGGTACAAACACAGTTACATCTGTTTTATTTTTGCTATTTTATCACTTAAACCCCAACTAGTCTTCCTTAGAGAACTGCATACCAAGAGACGCTGCCTTTATAAAGTCCACAAGACTCCATGGGACCCTTTCCTTAAAATATCAGACTCCTACATTTACATAACTGAAGGGAACCACTTGTAATTTTTCAAGGGTAAAAAACTGATCCAAAGGTAACATGTTATCTCTTCCTCTGACTTAGAAGAGGCTAGAATGTTAATTTTGTAAAGTACACTATTTTCATTAGCAGTTAGGGGAGGGGGCCATTTCTTCAGAAATAAGTTTTAAAAGCCTTGGTTTATGTATATAGTAAAGAAGAAAAAGAAGGTAGAGATGAGGGATCTAAAAGTCTGATCAACTTTTCCATCAGGAAAAGGGGGGAAATGCTCTTTTCTTTTTCCACACCTTCCATTTTCTTTCCCTTTTTAACTTCACCTCCCAGGAGAAGCCAAGACTGAGAGGAGAGATACTGGGCTGAACTGGAATAACTATACAAGCTGGATTAGAAGAGATTGAGCTGGCCAAAAGTGTAAATCATTTTTAATTTGCAGCCTTCCAAACTAGCCCTGACATCTCTCTTCAGGCATTGGCAAGCTACTCCACAGCCAGAGAGTTACAGGCAGCCTGCTGGGAATTTTAATGACACATCACCCGCCCTCAGCCAAGTACTCTTCCACACCCTCCTACCTCCATCACACTCAACCTGGTCCCAGAGGCGCCTAGAGTTTGGCATCCCACAAGGCCCTCCCTGCCAACAGTCAGTCTTTCACCAATGGCCCCAAGCCCAAGATTCCCCTTCCTGCCCACTCCAGACATCAACAGATCTCATGCTTTGTCTGATCTCGGTTAACAACTCTGGATGAAAAAATGAAACCCAGCTTATTTATATCTTAGAAAGGAGTCTGTTAACCAAAATACATTTCTTGGAAATGGGATATGATTTATTAGGCTTCAAACTACTCCACAGTGATTTTGTCCCATCTAGTCAAGAGTGAAAAATACAGGACACCCACATTACTCAGCTGAACACAGCTGCACCCCATGATAGTTTGATAAGTGACTTATACCAATGGTGTGGGACTCAATCAAAACAAAGAACCAAATACTTCGTTTTCACAAGTGTATGCATATGTCCAAACCCATCAAATTTAGACATTAAATATGTGCTGTTTTTTGTATATCAATTATACCTCAATAAATCTGTTTTTTAAAGAAGAAGAATCATCACTTAAAAGGAAGTGAGGTTTGACCAGCAAATTCTTCAAACCCTGATGGGAAGTGTAAGGATTTCATGTGCATATGGTAATAATTATAATAATAATGGTAGCTAACATATACACATTTATAATATACTTTACACAGATTATCTCATTAAACATATACAACAATCTTATGAGAAAATTACCATTATCACAATTTCAGAAAGTAGGGAATTTCTGTTTTAACTAGTCCTCTAAGTTTCAATGAACTTACTCTTAATATTCTACTCTTAGGACTGGAAAGGTGGGACTTTAAGGCTAGAAAGACTCATAATTAGAGTGGTTGGGCCCTTTTTCCCACACACCACACCCGCAGGCAGCTACCTTCCATTTCCTGCAGCAGACAGACCCCACCACATTCCATAGATGGGACCAAATGATTTCATATTGCTTTCAGCAACTATATGAAGAGATATATGATTAAAACAGACTTTTATTCCCATTTCTCAACGACTCCCACAATACTGCATTTACAGAACTCTCCACTTGAACAATTTTCCTTTCGTTTAAACTTCTCTGCAAGAAATACTGCCTCAGACACATTGCTATCACGTGGCCTTCCTAAAATAATCCACATAGGCACAGGTATTTACTAAAACAAAGACCATATTATCTGGTATTAAAAACCAAGGCAGGGTATGATAATTTAATCTCCAGCTAACTAAGGACAGGACAACCCTGAACATGTATCTGCAAGTAAAATACTACATAGAACACTCCCTAATCAAACTCTTTCCTGGGTGGCAACTTTCAAGAGAAGCCAACCTGAGGTGTCTTATTATAGTTTATACTTGTGCATGTGAATTTATGTCACCTGCTAATGCATTGAGCTTGCTGTGTATTGCCTAACAAGGAAGTGTTCGTGGTATAAAGTAGAGAAGCAAAGTGTCCCAAAGGGCTAAACATTTTGAAGAAGAAAAAATAAATGAATAAAAAGAGGGAAGTGGGAAAACCTCCTCAGCAAAGATATTTATCTTGAGTCACATTTCCTCCAGAACTTAATTTCCATCTTCTGTCTCCTTGCAAAGGATTATCTTTGAAAGTACTTGTTGCACAGTGAGTATAAGAGATTTCTAGAGGCATCTGAAAGCAGAGTCTTGGCTGAGGAAGTTTCTTCTTCTCCTCTTTTTTTCAAATTTTATTCTATTATGGTAAGAATACTTAACATGAGATCTACCTTCTTAACACATTTACTTTTAAGTGTACAAGATAGTATTGTTGACTACAGGTACTATGTTGTACATCGCATCTCTAGAACTTATTCATCTTGCTTAACTGAAACTTAATGCCTGTTGATTAGTAACTCCTCATTTTCCCCTCCACCCAGACCCTGGAAATCACCATTCCAGTCTTTGATGTTATGAATCTGACTATTTTAGATACCTCGTACAAGTGGAATCATGCCACACTTTTCTTTCTGTGACTGGCTTATTCCACTTAGCATAATGTCCTTAAGGTCATCCTTGTTGTTACACATTGCAAAATTTCCTTCTTTTTTAATGCTGAATAATATTCCATTGTATATAGATACCATATTTTCTTTATCCATTTATCCACTGATGGAAATTCAGTTGTTCCATTGCAAATAGTGCTGCAATGAACATGGGGTGCTAATATCACTCTGAGATCCTGATTTCAATTATTCTGAATAAATACCCAGAAGTGGTACTGCTGGATCATATGATATTTTGATTTTTAATTTTTGAACCTATTTTCCATAGCAACTATACCATTTTGCATTCCTACCAACAGTGTTCCAGGTTTCCAATTTCTCCATATCCTTGCCCACACTCTTTGTTTTTGTTTTTTTCATAATACCCACCCTGACAGGTGTGAGTTGATATCTAATTATGGTTTTGATTTGTATCACATTCCAGTTGCATTTTTTGAAGAAATAGAAAAAATAATTCCAAAATTCATATGTAATCACAAAGGACCACAAATAACCAAGCCAATATTTAAAAAGAAGAACAAAGCTGGAGGCATCACACTTCCTAAATTCAAAATATATTACAAATTTACAGCAATGAAAACAGTATGGTATTGGTATAAAGACAGATATATAGATCAAAGGAACAGAATAGACAGCCAAGAAATAAATCCAACATATACAGTCAGCTGATCTTTGACAAGTGTGCCAAGAACACACAATAGAGAGGATAACCTTTTCACAAATGGTGTTGGGAAAGTGGATGTCCACATGCAAAAGAATGATTTAGACCTTTATCTTATACCACACACAAAAATCAATTCAAAATTGATTAAACACTTAAATGTAATGCCTGAAACTACAACTTCTAGAATAAAACAGGTTGAAATTTCATGACATTGGTCTTGGCAGTGATTTCATGGGTATGACACTAAAAGCACAAGTAACAAAAGAAAAAATAGGCAAGTGGAACTGCATCAAACTAAAAGCTTCTGCACAGCAAAGGAAACAATCAACAGAGTGAAAAGGCAACTTGTGGAATGGGAGAAAACCATATATCTGATAAGAGGTTAATATCTGAAATATATAAGGATCTCACACACAACTCAAAGAGAAAAAGCATTAAAAAATGGGCAAAGGAAGTGAATAGATATTTCTTAAAAGAAGACCAAAGTTGCCTCTTCTTGCTCTACCTTTTATATTAGTGTTGAGACATAAGCACCTACAGGGTGAAGCATTAAGTGGTATTTTAATGTCTGGAGAATCCCTCAGGCTTTGACAACTGCCAGCTCTTTTAAGACATAAACTTTATCCATCTTTCTCATCCCCAGGCCCGGCACAATGCCTGACACTCAGGGAGGGGACAATTATTTGGTTAATCTACTTGATTCAAAATTAATACCCATCTGATCTATGACCCTGCCCAGGAAGAGGAGGAGCCTGTTGGGGTTAGGGAGTCAGCACAGTGGTAAGAGACCCAGAAGAACTGTCACATCCTTCCCAAGCAGCATGAGTAGAATGTTACTAACTAATAAAACTAGACATGAAATACTTCTTGCTCTAAAGACAAGGGAAATTATTTTCCAAAAAACAGCAGAAAATAGAAAACAAATAATTAAGGTAATTGTGCACACACCAAGAGAAGGTTAACAGTTAAGTTCTTTGCTGCTGACCAAGGTTACTACACATGAGCAATGTGAACTCATGAGGTCAATAGAAATTTGTTACTGAATGTTTAAGAACTGGTCCAAAAAGAAATCAACAACATCTCTGGAATTTAGAAAACTTGTGTGTTCTACCTGCAGGATAAATCTAGTCTTTTGGTTTTGTTTGCTTTTATTCTTAATTTTAAAGAACGCCATTTTAGTCATTCTGGGCTTAATAACAGCTGAAGCAAAGAGCCATCCTTAGGAAAGGGGGAACCAGTTTTCCTCTGCAAGCTTCCTAGTTTGAGAAAGACAGCTTTTGCTGGAACACAAGGACATATATTTGGCATACCTTTCCTCAACCTAAAGTTTGGAATTTGTGGGAGGTCTCTCTCACTATTCAAGCAAAACGAAAACCTTTCATTCTCTCTTCATGTTTGTCCTTCCTCCCGCTCCCACTGCTACTTTGCAAAACCTGGTCCTCATTACCTCAAGAATGAGTCTGACAACAAGACTTCTGGTTGCTCCAGTTTTTTCTCCCAGGCTTCCCCTGTAGGTTACTTGTGCTTAGATTTCAGTTCCTTAAGAGCAGGCACCATGTTTATTCATTTGTACTTCAAGCACCTTATGCAACCCCTAACACACAGTGAGGCTCCTTTAATGTTTAATTTGCAGTGAGTGAATAAGTGAGTGAGCTTCCTAAATATTACTCATTGTGTTATTCCTCTGCTCAGATCTCATTAATGGCTGGCTACAGCCTACCTTGCCAATATGCAGTTCATTGTCATTATTCAAAGATTTCACGTTTGAAAATTTGCCTACTTGCTAAAATCTATTTGTAATCCCACAGTCAATACTAGGGCACTTTCAAGATCATGCATGAACACGCGCAAAGCAATGAAAAGTTTGAGTCACCCAGTGTGCATGCTCCCAGATGAGTTCGGACAAGGTGATGCTCTGCCTTCTTATTTCAGCTCTTAGACTGTAAAAAACTGTCCTTTTGTAACCTATTTAGTGCCATGTTTTTCATATTTATGTGCTGTTTGTTGATGATTTTATTGTTTAAAAGGGCCCCTAAGCACAGTGCTGAAGTGCTGTCTAGTGTTCCTAAGCCTAAGAAGGTTGTGATGTACCTTATGGAGAAAATACACATGCTAGATAATCTCTGTCCAGGAATGAGCAATAATGCTGTTGGCTATTAGTCTAATGTTAATGAATCAACAATATATATTAAATTTGAAGTCTTTAAACAGAAACACACACCAAAAAGTTAGGAAGAAAATGTTGTAAACAGAGGCTCACAGGAATAACACTCTACATCCCCTATGACAAACACTTCAGTATTTGCTAATTCATTGTTCATGATGACTTTATAGAACATATTTGCCACACATAATTAAAGTTGACTATAATTGTCTCTAATTGCTTCCCAGGGACCTGGCTGTGATATCCTTATTACCTCAGCCCTTCCCTTCCTTAGCAGGCAGGATGCTCCAGTCACCTTGACACCACCAGCCCATGCTTCTGAGGTTTGTGGTTCCTCTATGCCTTCTTTCATGTTGTTCTACCATGTGGACCATCAAAGTCCTCTTCAGACTGCACCTTCTCCATGAAGCCTTTCCTACAGGGTTCAGCCTCAATTAATAGACCCGTCTTAGAACTTTTAAAACTTGTCTATATCACAGCATTTAGCATTTAATCATAGGCAATCTTGATTTATTCCCTACTTAATTAATGTTATTTGCTACCCAGTTTGATTATAATCACCTTGAAAGCAAGCATCCACCTCATATTTATATCAATTCCATTTATTTATGCTTATTGATGCATATACTTCCTACCTGATATGCCTAAATGGTTTTAATCTGCCTTTTAAAATTATTATTATTATAGAATGGTAGAGCTATAAAGAGACTTAAAACTCCTCTATGCCACCTCTCTAATTTTATAGATGAAGAAACCAAGACCTAGCAAGTGATTTGCCCCAAAACATGTCATTTTTATGAAGTAGGTGTCATGATTCCCAAAGCTGGGCATTTCCTCCTCCTCTAACTATAGCTATAATGAAATTCTTTCCATTGCCATGTGTTTTATATAAATAAATTTTGCAATACTTACATTTATGAAAGTGAAAAATAGGAATTAAATGAATGCTGAACTCAATCTCATTCTAGAAAATATCCATGATCATCTATAGACACATAAACCAACTGCGGCAAAAAATAAATAAACAGCTCCATGAGAGATTCGTTTCCAACAAGATTTTACTTTTATGTTAAATGATTATGTTTCAAATTATTTTTGTTTTGGTCATTAGTATGCTATTTATTTTTTGCATTTAAGTCTTGTAGTCACAGGAAACTTTAAAAATAATTTAAGTTCCAGTATATATTTTTGTGACAGAAAAGTGTGATAAGGTAATTAAGACAAGACTTTCAAAAATAAGACAATATATTAGCATAAATATAGGAAGGAAGCATGAAATAGAAATATAAGTCCAAGAAGCTAACAAAATAACATCAGACAGAAGGAGGGCCCAAAAATGGTGACATAGGAGGCTCCTGAACATCCCTCTGCCCACAGATGCAGTGAATGTACAGCTACATAAGGAGTATCCCTCTGAGAGAAATCCAGATACCAGCTGAGTGATTCTACACGTTGAGCGAAAGAGAAAATACCCATACTGAAACAGGTAGGAAAGGCAGAGACACACTCTCACCATAAACACCACCCCCAGAATAGTGTCATACAATTGAGAGGGAACACTCAACGCCTAACTTCTCCCTGAAGAGCAAAGGGTTTGGACCACACACCTAGTCCCCCAACTTTTATTACTACCGCATGAGAGATGACCCTCAAAACACTTAGCTCTGAAAGCCAACCAGGCTGGATTCCACAAAACCCACAGGACTAGAGCAAATAAAGCAGCAGTTCCTAATGGCCATGCATCACAGTTGGTATCCCCCGGCTCAGTGTGAAAAGAACAGGCTAAAATGCCTATCTCCCAGGGCATTCTAGCCTTTCCCTGGAAAGGGTCTTAGTGCATACTTTTCAAGCTGCAGCCTGAGGGTCTGACTTCCAATTAGCATGATTCTGGAAGATGGCTATTATTCTTCATGGAGCCCAGGGGATCCAGTGGGCACTTCCTCTGCCTTCTCCCTTCAGCTCACTCCAACAAAAAACCCCAGTTCACTAGCATCTCTAAAAGAAGCTTATACAAGTCTGGTGTCCCAGCTTTTGCATCTGCCACCAAAGAAACAGGCCCCCAGACTGCCTGGCCCTGATAGCCAAAGGGGCTTGTGTTCATGAATGCCACAGGACTATAGAAAACAAAGAAGCAGTTCTCAATGGACATGCAAGCACTCGCCAAAGCTATCCCCCCAGGGCTCAGCACAAAATGAGCAGGCAAAAATGTCCATCTCCCATTCATTCACTGGAAGGGGTTTGATTGCATATTTCACAAGTTACCGCTTGAGAATCCAGCTTCTTATTCGCACACAATTTAGTGCTGACTGTGATCCTCTCTGGAGTCCAAAAGAACCAGTGGGCACTTTCTCCACCTTCTCCCTCCTGCTCACTCCAATAAAAAACCAAGTCACTGGTACCTCCCTATAAGGAGCTTGTACACATATCTAGCACCCCAACTTTTACAGCTTGCACTGGAGGGACTGGCTCTCAATTTACCTAGCTCTGATAGCCAACAGGGCTTGCATTCATGAATTCCACAGGATTATAGCAACAAAAGCAGTCTTTAAATAAATGCACCCCCAGCAACTATACACTCAGGCTCAATGCAGAGGTAACATACAGAAATATCCATCTCCCAGTTTCCCAGCTGCTGCCTGAGGGTTTGGTTTCTAATCAGCTTACATTGAGTTGCTAACTGTGACCCTCTCTTTTGGGACACTAATGGGTCTTGGCACACCCTCTACTATTCAGAGCCGCTAAGAACAAAGATGGAGGATCAGACCATCACAAAGATTTGAGAGACAACCAGGAGCCTGGTCTGGGCTAATTGATGAGGTTAATCTCTTACACAAGACTGGGAGAGGTGGCTGTTTTATCTAATGCATAGAAACCAATGCAGAGAGTCAAGGAAAATGGAGAAACAAGGGAATATGTTCCAAACAAAAGAACAAGATAAATCTCTAGAAATCAATCTTAATGAAGCAGAGATAAGTGATTTACCAATAGTTTAAAGTAATGGTTATAAGGATACTCACCAGGGTAAAGCATTAATGAACAAAGTAAGAATTTCAACATAAAGACAGAAAATATTAAAATGTACTAAAGATACCATAGAGCTGAAGAATACAATAACTGATTTAAAAACTCAATAAAAGGATTCAAACAGCAGACCAGATCAGTGGAAGAAAGGATCAATGAGTTCAAAGATAAGGCAGTGGAATTCATCTAGTCAAAGGAGAAAAAAAAAAAGAGTAAAGATAGCTTAAAGGACTTATGGGACCACACCAATGGGACAGTATCAACTGGATCAATATACTCTTCTCCTAGCAGAAGAGAGAGAGAAAGGGGCAGAAAGGTGATTCAAAGAAATATGGCCCCAAACTTTCCTATCCTGGGGAAAGAAACAAACATCCAGATCCGGGAAGCCCAAAGAGTACCAAAAGAGATGAATTTAAAGAGACCCCCACCAAGACATATTATAATTAAATTGTCAAAATTAAAGACAAGGAGGGGATCTTAAAAGCAAGAAGGAAAAAATAATTTGTTAAGTACAAGGGAGCCCCCATAAACCTATCATCAGATTTTTCAGCAGAACTTTGCAGGCCATAAAGGACTGGCACAATACATTTAAAGTGCTGAAAGAAAAAAAACTGTCAGCCAAGAATACTTAAACTGACAAAATTGTTAAGAATTGAAAGAAAAGGAGTTTTCAAAACAAGCAAAAGCTGAAAGAGTTCAGCACCACTAGACCTGCCTTACAAGAAATATTAAAGGGAGTTCTCCAAGCTGAAGATGAAAATCCTTGAAAGTATAAAACTCACTGGTAAAGGTAAATACATAGTTAAATTCAGAATACTCAAAGATTGTAACAGTAATGGGTAAATCACTTAACACTCTAGCATAAAAGTTAAAAGACAAAAGTATTAACTATAAGAATTTGTTAATCAATACACAATATAAAAGATGTAAATTGTGACATCAAACACATAAGATGTGGGGAGGAGAGCGTAAAGACAGAGCTTTTGAATGCATGTGAAGTTATCTTAAAATAGACTGTTAAAACTATAACAGTTTAAAATGTCAGTAGGTACAACACACTAGAAATTATGTTTGCAACTACTAAAATATATAATGACAGATTGTGGGTATCAACTTCAAATGTATGATGAGGTATCTAGATTTACCCAAGTATTTTAAGGGGTATGTGAGCAAAAACATTTGACCACCTTTGCTCTAAGCTGCTTAAAGTTGTATCCCGGCTAAAGGCACTCAAATTGTCTATCGGATGCAACTTGTTTGATGCCACCTGTTGCTCCTGCTCCAATATCACACCTCCCACTTGCCTCAATGGATTTGCCCTCTGCAGAACTGCTCACCTGAACTCACCCAGATTTCAGAAGTAACAGCAGAAGAAAAACCCCCAAAAGATTATGGTAATTCAGTATCCCATAACCTAGAGACATGAGAATGTGGGTGGGGAGATTTCTGAAAGGAAGTGGGATCTGGATGTCCCTGTAAAAACCGGAGCAGCTTGTGCCTAGCAAGCAGGCTCTCATGGTTACAAACAATAAACCTCATCTTTAAGGACTATTTTATGAAGGGTGCCTTGCACCCAGCTGATCAAGACTTCTGAGATCAGGAAGTAGGATGGAAAACTCAGCTCTTCTATCAGGGAAGATCACAAGGTGATGAAGGCTTTGAAGTTTCTCAAGGCAGGTAGTGTACAATCTTGGTGTAAACTTAGGGGCTCCTTTTCGAGGCATAGAAATTAGTTATGCAAGTGATGATTACCAGAATGCTATCTTTAAAATACAAAATCATGCATTTCTGTAACTTAAATCCTTTCAATGATTTCCTGTAACTTTCAGACTAACATTCAAACTCCTTAATTTAGCACTCAAGAACTTCATAGGTCAGCCCCTGCCTTCCTCTTTAGCTTCATCTCTTAACACTCCCAGGAAACACACTGTATTCATTCCAGCCATCCCAAATGACCAGCAGATCTCAGCTGTGTCTGGCTACTGCCCCAACTCAGTGACTATACAAATGCTAGTGTGTCTGCTTGGAAAGCTCTTCCTACTTCTTCACCTAATTTCTCTTCCTTCGAGACACAACTCAAGCATCATCTCCCAGGCCTCAAAATTTGATATTTTTCCTTCTTTGTGCCCTCAAAGCAACTGTACTCCAGCATTCAGTACATTGTACTGTATTCATTCATTCATTCACTTGCTAGGTCTTCTTGTATAATTTCCTAGCAGACAAGGCCTGCTACCTTAGAGATAAATCAATGAGTGAAATAGGAAATAAATTAATATATAAATAAAAAATAATAATTCTATACAAGGAACAGGGAAATAGAGGGGTTGTGATTTTAAAAAATAGCAAGAAATGAGGAAGCAGGAAGAAAATCCAGGTAGAAGTTGAAGAGACAGAGGGACAGACGAAAGTGATGGCCTCTTCTTGCCTGTTTCCCATCACAACACACAGGCCTCTGTCCCTGCTCAGATGCCCATGGCCTGCTGTAACAGACCAGCAGGACTCACAAACCAGCCCTGCCCCACTTATTAGCTACGTGACCTGATATAAATTACTAATCCTCTCTAAGCCCCAGTTTCCTCACCCCTGAAATGGAGATAAGTATATTAACCTCCATCATAGAGTTGTTATGAAGACTAAATCAGGTAATGCTTATGATACAAGTGTGGTGCACATAATAAACACATGACAAATTTTAGCTGAAAATGCATTTCTAGCTAATGTTGAGGAATAAAAGAAAAACCTGTTTCTCAGGCCCAGTAAAGCACGTAGCCTGGACTAGGACATTGGACTAATCTGATTTGGAATCTCATTCTCTGATCTAAGACATTTTAGCTCAGTGCTGAACACAGCAAAGCAAACCTAAATCAGTAATGTTACCATCATTTGAATCCATTCTTTAGCTGAAAGATACATTAATTGTAAGCTTGAAGTTGAGATCAAGAAGATTCTTATATTTCTATGTTAATGATATAGTTTTAGTGTTTTGAGTTTAGAAAGAAAGCAAAAAATCATATGATATTGCCACATGAAAGATCTAAGGAACATCCAGCCCCACAGCAAAAGAAGCTTCACTTAATGGACCCTGTTCTTCTCAAGCCTCCTGAAGTTGTCAAAATATTCTTCACAAATGAACAGTCATAGTGTTTGCCTATTGACCCAACCACTGGGTTGGATTTGGAGGTAAAATATTACCCAGTTGGATTAATTATTATATCACATTGGACCAGATGCCTCTACCAGGCACCAGTTTTCTTGGTTGGTCACATATTAACAATCATCGTCTTGACATTCTAAACATTCTGCATGATTAGTAGTTCCTGGCAGTAGTGACTGATAGCAGTTACTGGAATCTCTGCTTACCGGGTGATTATGTAACATCTACACCTAGCTGCATGGCTAGTCACGATATTTTGTGATGTTTGGGCTGAAGAGTCTCGTATTCACCAGATTGATCTTCTTATTTCTTTCATGTTTTGCTTTTCCTACCTTTGTGCCTTTGCTCACTATCTTTCCTCCACCCAAAATGACCTTTCTTCCTTCCAACTGTTCAAATTCTAGAAGTCTTTTAAGGTTCTAATCAAATGCTCCTATTGTCTGTCAACCACCCAAGGAAAAAATAGTTTGCTTTTGAATTCCCATTGTACTTTAATTTATTTTCTGTAGAGTGCTTTTTGCTTTATATCCTGTATTTTCCTTACTAGCACAATGCCTTACCCACAACTGGCACTAAATAAAATTTTATTGAAATCATGAACTAGCATTGTTCATGTTGTTAGTTATCCACTACAACTAAGGATACTATAGATTACTTGAAAATGTAAACAGACATATCATTTAATGAAAAGAAAACACCTTACTCCCTATGAGGAAATCCTGCTTTTTAACCAACAGCTAAGTCCCCTTCCTGTTCATGTGCCTCCCAAAGGGTTTGGAAAAGAGATTCTAGGCAGAATAATTTCTAGAATTTCATCTCTGGCTTATCATAAAAGTAGCTTGGCTTTGCTCTCACTTCTCTGATAGTGAAACACTGCTCTAAGTAGTAGCAGCAGAATTCAGAATTAGAGAAATTTGGAAATGATGGATTTAAGTTGATGCTTAAACTTAAGCTTTGGACTGAAAAAAAGAGCAAAGATGCTCTCCACTTGTTCCCCTTATTGATCTACTCATTCCCAAAAATGAGAGTCCTAGTGAGGTTACAGATGACCTAGAGCTAGAGGATAAAATTGGGAAGATAATAGAGGATACTTACATGGACTCAGTATTAGATGATATTAAGGAATTATTTTCTAATTTGTCAGATTGAGTAATGGCATGCTTATTGTGAAATATAAAAGGCTTATCAGTTAGAGATGCATGCTGCAAAACGATATGATTTCTGGGATTTGCTTTGAAATACTCAAGAGAAAAGAGGAGGAATGGAGACAAATAACAAAATTGGGAAAATGTTAATAATTATTGAGTTGACTGATCAGTATATAGAAGCTCATTATACTATTCTCTATAGTTTTGTGTGCTAAACCATTTCTACACTGAAAGTTCTGAAAGACAAATAATCTTTTAAGGTAATAGTTATCCTCATATAGCTGACCTCCAAACTAGATGTTTGCCTAAAATGACAAATAAGGGTATGAAAGGGAATTTTTATTATCTAGATCACCAGTCTGTGCCATTTGATTTAATCCACACTACTCCAAATCACTGCTATTTAATGTTCTCTGTTAAGTCAGAAAGCTACATGTGTGTAACCTGGAAAAATATCTGTGGTTTTAACTTCAAATATAGTACAGTTATGTACATTGTGTTCTTAATCAAGATTTCAGACATCCCAGTAAACCAGTTCTTTGGTGTTTGTTTGTTTGCTGTTTCTTGAAGTCATAGTTATGTTTTTTAAAAAATCAGTTATACTAAAAATGGGGGCAGGGAAAGGGAGATCAGAAGTAGTCTACAGATTAATAAATTTCCTGGCAGGATATCCTGGTAATAATCTACGTGAGCACCTAATAATTATTCAGCATATCTGACCCTAATTAAAATTTAGTTCTGAACTATTAATCAAATACTGTCTTCTGCAGAAGTTAGTTAATAACTCTGTACCTTTCTCTGCCCTTATTTTTCTAACATCAAGCAAATATCAAAGAAATTCAGAACTTTTCCCCTTAGCTTTAACCAAAATAGCCCCAAATTTCTATTCACTGAGTAATCTAAGGCACCAAAGGCTTTATCGTGTTAAATGTTAAATGCCTTTTACAAATACCACCAAAGATTGGAATCCTCAGATATCTGAGGAACATATTTCTTCATTTCTATTTTCTCCTGGGATGAGCATATATTCCCCCACAAATCTATACGTTTTTGATCCCAACTTTACCAAGTATCAAATGGTAGAAATTGGTAGAAGTAATTTTATTGATTTGTCTAACAGCACTGGCTTGAAAGAAATTAATTTATTGATTTGCTTAATAGAAATAGAATTTGCCTACTAGAACTTACTTCAGGAAAAGGAACATTCCAGTTTAAAAAAAAATTTTAAGGCTCAGTAAGCCCCTTTTTTGTTGGCTACTTGCATAGAAAGGATTTTACAGTTTGGTGGCCTAACAGTGCTTCAACAGATCAAGGCTTTAAGAAATGGAACTGACGAAGCTAAGCTTAAAGGACCCAGCAAAAACTTTGAAACTGGTATCAGCCTACATTTTCACATTCCTCTGTATATCTCTGGCTATTGTAGACATCCAAATCCTTCAGAAAAAGTATCTAATTCAGCATTTCCTAAATATATTTACTTATAGAACTGAGATATTATTAATCATTACCTGAACAAAGGACTTCATGGTCAAGTGAAGTTGCAGAAATTCTGGGTCAAACAAAGTTCAAATATCTCTTCACTTTGGGACTTTCTAGTCTCTTTATTATGATAGTAGTATTACGAATTTTCAAGAAAGGGAATGTCATTAAGGATAGTGCAATATTCAGAAATTATCTTGTGAAACTAGTGTTCCAAAAATATATTGATGGCTATGATCTGAAAATACACCCAGGTACACATACAAATACACACACACACACACACACACACATATAGATACGAAAATACTAGAAGACATGAATGAACCATTTTTGCACTCGCATAAACAAGTATAAATCAACTAAAATTGTGTGCTGGCAAGACAAGGAATATCTCCCTTCCATTCAAAGAAACGAGAGATCTATTTTTCCAGCAGCCCTTCAGACTGTGGTTTTGGGCAGCTACTTCCTTTCTGCTCTAAAAACATCAAATCCAGGAACCGAGAAACTGATAAGGAAGGAGATGCCCTGCTTGCTGCTATGTCAACTCCAGGAAACTTACTAAGATCTGTCCCTGACTCTGTAAAACCTGGAAATGAATTCATAGATAAATTACTTTTTTTTCTTTAGTTTCCTCAATTAGAGTAAAGCAAATCTCTCTTAGCTATCTCAAAGTCCATGGCTATCTACTCAAAGAACGTTTAGTTTATACTGTGAGTAATAATAATTAAAAAAAATATAAGGATGCCACAAAAAAAGAAAATTACAGTCCAATATCATTGATGAACATAGATGCAAAAATACTCAACAAAATATCAGCAAACCAAAATCAACAATACATTAAAAGGATCAAGCAGAATTATCCTAGAGATGCAAGGATGGTTCAATATTTCAAATTAATCAATGTGATACACCACATTGACAAAATGAAGAATAAAAAATCACATGATCATCTCAATAGATGCAGAAAAAGCTTTTGACAAAATTTGACATCCAGTTATAATAAAAACTCTCAACAAAATGGGTATAAAGGAAACATACCTCAACATAATAAAGGCCATATATGACAAGCTAACATCATACTTAAGAGTAAAAAGCTGAAGGCATTTCCTCTAAGATCAGGAATAAGACAAGGATGCCCAGTCTCACCATTCTTATTCAACATACTATTGGAAGCCCTAGCCATGGAAATCAGACCAAAAAAAGAAATAAAAGGAATCCAAATTGAAAAGGAAGAAGTAAAACTGTCACTGTTTGCAGATGACATCATTCTATATACAGAAAATCCTAAAGAAGCCACCAAGAAACTACTAGAGCTCATTAATGAATTTGGTAAAGTTACAGGATACAAAATTAATATACAGAAATCTGTTGCATTTCTATACACTAACAACAAACTATCAGGAAATTAAATTAAGGAAACAATCCCATTTACTATCACATCAAAAACAAAAAACAGAAACCTAGGAATAAACCTACCTAAGGAAAATTACAAGACACTGATGAAAGAAATTAAAGATGACACAAACAAATGGAAAGATATACTGTGCTCATGGATTGGAAGAATTATTATTGTTAAAATGATCATACTCCCCAAGGCAATCTACAGATCCAGTACAATCCCTATCAAAATATCCATGGCATTTTTCACAGAACTAAAACAAATAATTCTAAAATTTGATTGAAAACACAAAAGACCCTGAATAGCAAAAAAAAAAAAAAAAAAAAAAAATCTTGAGAAAGAACAGTGCTGGAGGAATCATGCTCCCTGATTTTTGACTATAACACAAAGCTACTGTAATCGAAACAGTGTGATACTGGCACAAAACAGACACATAGATCAATGGAACAGAACAGACAGCTCAGAAATAAACCTACACTTACATGGTCTATTAGCCTACAACAAAGGAAGCAAGCATATACAATGGGGAAAAGACAGCCTCTTCAATAAATGGTGTTGGGAAAACTGTACAGCTAAATGTAAAAGAATCAAGCTGGACTACTTTCTCACACCATATACAAAAGTAAAATCAAAATGGATTAAAGACTTAAATATAAAACGTGAAACTATAAAAATCCCAGAAGAAAACAGGCAGTACACTCTTTAACATTGATCTTAGCAATATATTTTTTTGATTTGTCTCCCCAAGGCAAGGGAAACAAAAGCAAAAATAAATAAATGGAACTACGACAAACTAAAAAACTTTAGCAGAGCCAAGGAAACTATCAACAAAATGAAAAGGAAGCCTACTAAATGGGAGAATATATTTGCAAATGATATATTCAATAAGGAGGTTAATATCAAAAACATACAAATAACTCATACAACTCAACATCAAAAAAACGAAGAACCTAATTTAAAAATAGACAGAGGATCTGAATAGACATTTTTCCAAAGAAAACACACAGATGGCTGACAGACACATGAAAAGGTGCTCAACATCACTAATCATCCAGGAAATACAAATCAAAACTGCAATGAGATACCACATCACACCTGTCAGAATG
The DNA here is from genome assembly GCF_964165515.1 of Mesoplodon bidens. Taxonomy (NCBI): domain Eukaryota; kingdom Metazoa; phylum Chordata; class Mammalia; order Artiodactyla; family Ziphiidae; genus Mesoplodon; species Mesoplodon bidens. The sequence continues at coordinate 50,213,756 of NC_138161.1, read as the reverse complement.
GCTATATTCAAAAAGACAACAAATAACAAGTGTCGCCAAAAATTCAGAGAAAATTGAACCCTCTTGCACTGTTGGTGGGTTTATAAATTGGTGCAGCCACTATGCAAAACAATATGGAGGTTCTTCAAAAATTAAAAATAGAGCTGTCATATGATCCCGCAACTTCACTTCTGGGTATTTACCTGAAGAAGACAAAACCACCAATTTGAAAAGATATATGCACCTCTATATTTATTGCAGAATTATTTATAATAGCCAAGATATGGAAGAAACCTAAATATCGATCAATAGACAAATGAATAAAGAAGATAAGGCATACACATGCACATACGTACAATGGAATATTAGTCAGCCATAAAAAAGAAAAAAATCTTGCCATTTGTGACAACATGGATAAATCTAGAGGATATTATGCTAAGTGAAATAAGCCAGAGAAATAAAAATGCCACATGATCTCACTTACATGTGGAGTCAAAAAACAAAACAAACAAGCAAAGCAAAAATAAGAACAGACTCATAGGTTCAGAGATCAAACAGGTGGTTGCCAGAAGGGAAAAGATTGATGGAGGAAGGGCAAAATAGGTGTAGGAGATTAAGAGGTACCAACCTCCAGTTACATAGTAAATAAGTCATAGGGATGTAATATACAGCATAAGGAATAGGATCAATATTGTAATAACTCTATATAGAGAAAGATGGTTATTAGAAATCATGGTGATTAGTTCATAATGTATCCCTATGTCAAATTATTATTTAGTACACACAAAACTAACATAATATTGTATGTCAACTATATTTCAATAAAATTATTTTTAATTTTTACATTTTTTAACTTAAAAAGTGAATCTGCAAGTCATAAGTCCTAAAAATTTCAAATATCACAGTCCCTTTAAAGATTCTAAACTAGTAGTCATCAGGACTAACTAGGAAAAAGGCATACTCAGCTAACACCTGTGGCTTTTGATGGAAAAATTCTGTTTCATCTTGATGCTGGGGTGGACAGGAAGGTATGTTTACAGAGTCACTGGTGATCAGTCCAGCCCTTCACGACCTCTCTTCTATTGAAGACAAAATGACAATATATCTAAAGACATATACTGACTCATGGGCTTTCATCTTTTCCAATCTCTTTCCTCACAGTTTTACTTCTCTTCCATGCAGCCCAATGTAGCCTCTACCTGGATCATTCCACTGTAGTCTCGGTGCCAGCTTCAGCTCTACTTATACTATTGCTGAATCAGTCTAAGAGGGAACTATGTTGGCATTGGTTCCCAAGCCAACTGTAGCAGCTACTGGGGAAAGAATTCACAGTCAAATCTAAGCCCGTGAAACTTGGGTAGGCAAAAGTTAGGTGCAGTCCTACAGGATGGAGGAACAGAGCTAAGGCTGAAAAACAGAGGGTAGATTTCAACATGGCCAGAGATAAGATCCAACCATGACAACAATCTAGTGCATTTGGAGAACTGGAGATTGGGGAGGGGGTTAAAAGCAGCCAGAGACCACAAAGACCTACCATCAAACTTGATATATTATAACAAATGGAAGCCTCTAGTTATGGCAGACCAGTGCAAACAGTAGGTTATCTGTAAGCATTGTTAAGGTATTCTTAGGCTATTTCCCCATGCTATTCTTCTAAGCAACACATATCTACAAATAACCTCTTCTAAAGTTTTCTAGAATCATCCACATTGAGAAAAACTACGTTGAGGTCATAACAAAAAAGATATGAATTGAATCTTTATATTTTGGGAGTAAACATCCTGATATGGATGAACTGGAAATGATTAAGGCTTTTCTTCTTTCCTTGCCAAAAGGCAGGCATTTGCTTAGCTGAATAGAGACAGAAAAGCCTGTTCTCTGTATATGGAATGGAATCCAAGCTATTTTTTTTCTTTATTTTTTATTTTTTTTTGCTTTATAACAAATTTAATCAGTTATGCATATACATATGTTCCCATATCCCCTCCCTTTTGCGTCTCCCTCCCACCGTCTCTATCCCACACCTCCAGGCGGTCACAAAGCACGGAGCTGATCTCCCTGTGCTATGCGGCTGCTTCCCACTAGCTATCTACCTTACGTTTGGTAGTGTATATATGTCCATGCCACTCTTTCACTTTGTCACAGCTTACCCTTCCCCCTCCCCATATCCTCAAGTCCATTCTCTAGTAGGTCTGTGTCTTTATTCCTGTCTTACCCCATGTTCTTCATGACATTTTTTTTTCTTAAATTCCATATATATGTGTCAGCATACAGTATTTGTCTTTCTCTTTCTGACTTACTAAACTCTGTATGACAGACTCTAGGTCCATCCACCTCATTACAAATAGCTCAATTTCGTTTCTTTCTATGGCTGAGTAATATTCCATTGTATATATGTGCCACATCTTCTTTATCCATTCATCCGATGATGGACACTTAGGTTGTTTCCATCTCCGGGCTATTGTAAATAGGGCTGCTATGAACATTTTGGTACATGTCTCTTTTTAAATTATGGTTTTCTCAGGGTACATGCCCAGTAGTGGGATTGCTGGGTCATATGGTAGTTCTATTTGTAGTTTTTTAAGGAACCTCCATACCGTTCTCCATAGCGGCTGTACCAATTCACATTCCCACCAGCAGTGCAAGAGTGTTCCCTTTTTTCCACACCCTCTCCAGCATTTATTGTTTCTAGATTTTTTGATGATGGCCATTCTGACTGGTGTGAGATGATATCTCATTGTAGTTCTGATTTGCATTTCTCTAATGAGTAAAGATGTTAAGCATCCTTTCATGTGTTTGTTGGCAGTCTGTATATCTTCTTTGGAGAAATGTCTATTTAGGCCTTCTGCCCATTTTTGGATTGGGTTGTTTGTTTTTTTGTTATTGAGCTGCATGAGGTGCTTATAAATTTTGGAGATTAATCCTTTGTCAGTTGCTTCATTGGCAAATATTTTCTCCCATTCTGAGGGTTGTCTTTTGGTCTTATGGTTTCCTTTGCTGTGCAAAAGCTTTTAAGTTTCACTAGGTCCCATGTGCTTATTTTTAGTCTTTATTTCCATTTCTCTAGGAGGTGGGTCAAAAAGGATCTTGCTATGATTTATGTCATAGAGTGTTCTGCCTATGTTTTCCTCTAAGAGTTTGATAGTGTCTGGCCATACATTTAGGTCTTTAATCCATTTTGAGTTTATTTTTGTGTATGGTGTTAGGGAGTGATCTAATCTCATACTTTTACATGTCCCTATCCAGTTTTCCCAGCACCACTTATTGAAGAGACTGTCCTTTCTCCACTGTACATTCCTGCCTCCTTTATCAAAGATAAGGTGACCATATGTCCGTGGGTTTATCTCTGGGCTTTCTATCCTGTTCCATTGATCTATCTTTCTGTTTTTGTGCCAGTACCATACTGTCTTGATTACTGTAGCTTTGTAGTATAGTCTGAAGTCAGGGAGCCTGATTCCTCCAGCTCCATTTTTCGTTCTCAAGATTGCTTTGGCTATTCGGGGTCTTTTGTGTTTCCATACAAATTGTGAAATTTTTTGTTCTAGTTCTGTGAAAAATGCCAGTCGTAGTTTGATAGGGATTGCATTGAATCTGTAGATTGCTTTGGGTAGTAGAGTCATTTTCACAATGTTGATTCTTCCAATCCAAGAACATGGTATATCTCTCCATCTATTTGTATCATCTTTAATTTCTTTCATCAGTGTCTTATAATTTTCTGCATAAAGATCTCTTGTCTCCTTAGGTAGGTTTATTCCTAGATATTTTATACTTTTTGTTGCAATGGTAAATGGGAGTGTTTCCTTGATTACACTTTCAATTTTTTCATCATTAGTATATAGGAATGCCAGAGATTTCTGTGCATTAATTTTGTATCCTGCTACTTTACCAAATTCATTGATTAGCTCTAGTAGTTTTCTGGTAGCATCTTTAGGATTCTCTATGTATAGTATCATGTCATCTGCAAACAGTGACAGCTTTAATTCTTCTTTTCTGATTTGGATTCCTTTTATTTCCTTTTCTTCTCTGATTGCTGTGGCTAAAACTTCCAAAACTATGTTGAATAAGAGTGGTGAGAGTGGGCAACCTTGACTTGTTCCTGATCTTAGTGGAAATGGTTTCAGTTTTTCACCATTGAGGACAATGTTGGCTGTGGGTTTGTCATATATGGCCTTTATTATGTTGAGGAAAGTTCCCTCTATGCCTACTTTCTGCAGGGTTTTTATCATAAATGGGTGTTGAATTTTGTTGAAAGATTTCTCTGCATCTATTGAGATGATCATATGGTTTTTCTCCTTCAATTTGTTAATATGGTGTATCATGTTGATTGATTTGCGTATATTGAAGAATGCTTGCATTCCTGTAATAAACCCCACTTGATCATGGTGTATGATCCTTTTAATGTGCTGTTGAATTCTGTTTGCTAGTATTTTGTTGAGGATTTTTGCATCTATGTTCATCAGTGATATTGGCCTGTAGTTTTCTTTTTTGTGACATCCTTGTCTGGTTTTGGTATCAAGCTGATGGTGGCCTCGTAGAATGAGTTTGGGAGTGTTCCTCCCTCTGCTATATTTTGGAAGAGTTTGAGAAGGATAGGTGTTAGCTCTTCTCTAAATATTTGATAGAATTCACCTGTGAAGCCATTTGGTCCTGGGCTTTTGTTTGTTGGAAGATTTTTTATCACAGTTTCAATTTCAGTGCTTGTGATTAGTCTGTTCATATTTTCTATTTCTTCCTGATTCAGTCTTGGCAGGTTGTGCATTTCTAGGAATTTGTCCATTTCTTCCAGGTTGTCCATTTTATTGGCATAGAGTTGCTTGTAGTAATCTCTCATGACCTTTTGTATTTCTGCAGTGTCAGTTGGTACTTCTCCTTTTTTATTTCTAATTCTATTGATTTGAGTCTTCTCCCTTTTTTTCTTGATGAGCCTGGCTAATGGTTTATCTATTTTGTTAATCTTCTCAAAGAACCAGCTTTTAGTTTTATTGATCTTTGCTATCGTTTCCTTCATTTTTTCATTTATTTCTGATATGATTTTATGATTTCTTTCTTTCTGCTAACTTTGGGATGTTTTTGTTCTTCTTTCTCTAATTGCTTTAGGTGCAAGGTTAGGTTGTATATTAGAGATGTTTCCTGTTTCTTAAGGTGGGATTGTATTGCTATAAACTTCCCTCTTAGAACTGCTTTTGCTGCATCCCATAGGTTTTGGGTCATCGTGTCTCCATTGTCATTTGTTTCTAGGTATTTTTTAATTTCCTTTTTGATTTCTCAGTGATCACTTCGTTATTAAGTAGTGTATTGATTAGCCTCCATGTGTTTGTATTTTTTACAGCTCTTTTCCTGTAATTGATGTCTAGTCTCAGAGCATTGTGGTCGGAAAAGATACTTGATACATTTTCAATTTTCTTAAATTTACCAAGGCTTGATTTGTGACTCAAGATATGATCTATCCTGGAGAATGTTCCATGAGCACTTGAGAAAAATGTGTATTCTGTTGTCTTTGGATGGAATGTCCTATAAATATCAATTAAGTCCATCTTGTTTAATGTATCATGTAAAGCTTGTGTTTCCTTATTTATTTTCATTTTGGATGATCTGTCCATTGGTGAAAGTGGGGTGTTAAAGTCCCCTACTATGATTGTGTTACTGTCGATTTCTCCTTTTATGGCTGTTAGTATTTGCCTTATGTATTGAGGTGCTCCTATGTTGGGTGCATAAATATTTACAATTGTTATATCTTCTTCTTGGATCGATCCCTTGATCATTATGTAGTGTCCTTCTTTGTCTCTTCTTGTTTTTCTATCCATTCAGTCAATCTGTGTCTTTTGGTGGGAGCATTTAGTCCATTTACATTTAAGGTAATTATCGATATGTATGTTCCTATTCCCATTTTCTTCATTGTTTTGGGTTCATTATTGTAGGTCTTTTCCTTCGTTGTGTTTCTTGCCTAGAGAAGTTCCTTTAGCATTTGTTGTAAAGCTGGTTTGGTGGTGCTGAACTCTCTCAGCTTTTGCTTGTCTGTAAACGTTTTAATTTCTCCATCAAATCTGAATGAGATCCTTGCTGGGTAGAGTAATCTTGGTTGCAGGTTTTTCTCCTTCATCACTTTAATTATGTCCTGCCACTCCCTTCTGGCTTCTAGAGTTTCTGCTGAGAGATCAGCTGTTATCCTGATGGGGATTCCCTTGTGTGTTATTTGTTGTTTCTCCCTTGCTGCTTTTAATAAGATTTCTTTGTGGTTAATTTTTGACAGTTGGATATGTGTCTTGGCGTATTTCTCCTTGGATTTATTCTGTATGAGACTCTCTGTGCTTCCTGGACTTGATTAACTATTTCCTTTCCCATATTAGGGAAGTTTTCAACTATAATCTCTTCAAATATTTTCTCAGTCCCTTTCTTTTTCTCTTCTTCTTCTGGAACCCCTATAATTCGAATGTTGGTGCGTTTAATGTTGTCCCAGAGGTCTCTGAGACTGTCCTCTGTTCTTTTCATTCTTTTTTCTTTATTTTGCTCTGCAGCAGTTATTTCCACTATTTTATCTTCCACCTCACTTATCCGTTCTTCTGCCTCAGTTATTCTGCTATTGATCCCATCTAGAGTATTTTTTATTTCATGTATTGTGTTTTTAATCGATGCTTGATTCATCTTTAGTTCTTCTAGGTCCTTGTTAACTGTTTCTTGCATTTTGTCTATTCTATTTCCAAGATTTTGGATCCGGGAAATAGAATCTTGGATCATCTTTACCATCATTATTCTGAATTCTTTTTCAGGTAGACTGCCTATTACGTCTTCATTTGTTAGGTCTGGTGGGTTTTTATCTTGTTCCTTCTCCTGCTGTGTGTTTTTCTGTCTTCTCATTTTGCTTATGTTACTGTGTTTGGGGTCTCCTTTTTGCAGGCTGCAGGTTCGTAGTTCCCGTTGTTTTTGGTGTCTGTCCCCAGTGGCTAAGGTTGGTTTAGTGGGTTGTGTAGGCTTCCTGGTGGAGAGGACTAGTGCCTGTGTTCTGGTGGATGAGGCTGGATCTTGTCTTTCTGGTGGGCAGGTCCACGTCTGGTGGTGTGTTTTGGGGTGTCTGCGGACTTTTTATGATTTTAGGCAGCCTCTCTGCTAATGGGTGGCGTTGTGTTCCTGTCTTGCTAGTTGTTTGGCATAGGGTGTCCAGCACTGTAGCTTGCTGGTCGTTGAGTGAAGCTGGGTGCTGGTGTTGAGATGGAGATCTCTGGAAGATTTTCGCCGTTTGATATTATGTGGAGCTGGGAGGTCTCTTGTGGACCAGTGTCCTGAAGTTGGCTCTCCCACCTCAGAGGCACAGCACTGACTCCTGGCTCCTCAATTTGGGATGATTTGTTGTCTATTCATGTATTCCACAGATGCAGGGTACATCAAGTTGATTGTGGAGCTTTAATCCGCTGCTTCTGAGGCTGCTGGGAGAGGTTTCCCTTTCTCTTCTTTGTTCTCACAGCTCCTGGGTCTCAGCTTTGGATTTGGCCCCGCCTCTGCGTGTAGGTCGCCGGAGGGCGTCTGTTCTTCGCTCAGACAGGACAGGGTTAAAGGAGCAGCCTCTTCGGGGACTCTGTCTCACTCAGGCCGGGCGGGAGGGAGGGGCACGGAGTGCGTGCGAGCCTGCAGCGGCAGAGGTCGGCGTGACGTTGCACCAGCCCGAGGCGCGCCGTGCGTTCTCCCAGGGAAGCCGCCCCTGGATCCCGGGACCCCGGCAGTGGCGGGCTGCACAGGCTCCCGGAAGGGCGTTGTGGGCAGTGACCTGCGCTCGCACACAGGCTTCTTGGCGGCGGCAGCAGCAGCCCCAGCGTCCCCCGCCCGTCACTGGGCTCCGCGCTTTCAGTCGCGACTCGCGGCCGTCTGTGGAGCCCCTTTAAGCAGCGCTCTTAATCCCGTCTCCTCGCGCACCAGGAAACCAAGAGGGAAGAAAAAGTCTCTTGCCTCTTCGGCAGCTCCAGAGTTTTCCCGGACTCCCTCCCGGCTAGCTGTGGCACATTAGCCCCCTTCAGGCTGAGTTCTCGTCGCCAGCCCCAGTCCTCTCCCTGCGCTCTGACCGAAGCCCGAGCCTCAGCTTCCAGCGCTGCGCGCCCCGGCGGGCAAGCAGACAAGCCTCTCGGGCTGGTGAGTGCCGCTCGGCACCGATCCTCTGTGCGGGAATCTCTCCGCTTTGCCCTACCCAGGTATGTGGGGGAGTTTCTTGCCTTTTGGCAGGTCTGGGGTCTTCTGCCAGCGTTCAGTAGGTGTTCTGTAGGAGTTGTTCCACGTGTAGCTGTATTTCTGGTGTATCCGTGGGGAGGAAGGTGATCTCCCCGTCTTACTCTTCCGCCATCTTCCCCGGAAGTCTCCCAAGCTATTTTTATAGGCAGAAAAAAATCAAGTTCTCAGATTATCTATGGAAGTAATCCAACATTGGGATAATACCATTCTCCTAGTGGTCTTCCATGGAAATATTTGACCTGCATTTGTAACACGTCAAATACAAAGCTGGTTCAAGTGAATCCTCTGTCCCAGAACTCCATAGATACCATAGAAATGTGAGGATGGGAACAACAGATAAATGTGGAGAAGTGAAAAGGAGCGCACAGAAGAAAACAAGGGGAAGATTTTGATGGGAGATGTAGATCCAAGGAGGACTTTTCAAATTTATTTTTTGATAGAATATTGAAACCCTAATAGAGTCTGACCATGCTGTTATGAAGGTGGCAGTCTCTGTGCCATCTTTCTGCCCAGCCTGCTTCCCTTTTTGGTCACATTTTATTCTTACACCCATGAGAATTTAATCCAACTAGACTTCTTGCATGCAACCCTTGTTTATTTAGTACAGATTATGTTAAAATCTGTATTGAAAGAATGAGTAATTGAATTAATGTATAGCTTAAATATTATTTACCCTTTTGACTTTTCCACCTCTTTCCTTTATTTATCCTTTTTTTTCTGCAATGTTTTACCATTCATTTTGCACTTTGCAGATTGTACATGGAAAACTATTTTGGCAGTGTTTAAAAACAAAATTTAACTGAGTAAACTTTAAAGATCTTACTGGCTTTATTCAACAATTCATTAATTGGGCAACATACCATCTAGCAGAAGAAAAGGAGCTCTGAGGAGCTGTACAGAATGACAGACTTTTACAGACAGAAGGCAGCAGGAACAAGGAAGTTAGACTAGCAAAAACGTGGACTGATTGTGGCAAGAGCACTTTCTTTTACTGGGTGGCAGGGGTCTATCAGGCAGATGACCTCACTAGTGCAGACCAGGTAATTCCAGATTGACTGGTGTAAGATTCCATTTCTGGGAGAGGATGAAACTGTAATTAATTGTCAGTTTGATGATGTGGGGTTTAGCATAAGTGACCCCATTTGGGGGCCCATGGTCTTGTTTTTAACAGTTATATAATAAGGGAGGTTTTGTTGATTATTTACATTCTGTGCATTCTGGATTTTTTTTAGCTCTTTTACTATCTTCCACATTCAATGAAAACCCCGAAAAAGGTGTATAGGTCATTTTATTTCTATATTTGTTAATGAAATTCAACAACCCTTCTTTATAAATCCTTCTTTTTCCCACTTTACTTGAGTTTGAAAGTCACAATAATGACAATGTTTTCTTACTCAAAAAATTTATAGCTCATTTTTCATGAATGCATATTTGATATGTCTCTGTTGGTTTTTGTAAACAATTATAGCAATACAGAAAAATACAAATAGCAGGACGAATATTTCCCAAGGTTCAGCATCCAGAAATTTCCAGTATTAGCATTTTAAGGAACGTGAACCTCAATTTTTCTCTGGGAATATACAGTTTTATATGAAGGGGATCTTTCTACTCAGGCTGTTTGAAACAATGTTTTTTCACTAAAGCATACATTGGGCATAATTCCATATTCAAAATATAGAACTCCTTGCATCCTGCAAGGCTGAGTGTAATCTGGCCCTGCCTACCTCCTGTCTCATCTGCAACTACTCTCCCCCTTACTCTTCCCACTTCTACTGACTTCCTTCTTATTCCTCAAGCACAAAAAGCTTCCTCCTACCTGAGGGCTTTTATATTTTCTGTGTCCTCATTCTTGTAATGCTCTTCCTCCTGTTCTTTGATAGGCCACTTCATGTTTGTTATTTATGTCTCACCTCTAATATCCTCCTCAGAGAGATATTCCACAATGACTTTATCTGAAGGGGCCACCCAGTGACTCTATGTCTCATCACCCTGAGTTATTTTCATCATAGTTTTATCTCTGTTTGAAATTAACTTAATATTTTGTCAAATGATCAGGGTACTTTTTAGTGAATCCTTTAAACAGCAATTAGGAGATTAATAAACTGACCAAATAGCAATACCTCAAGCAAATCAAAACACTATCAGAACCTAAGACTTCAAGGACATTGCGCATTACTGTGGAACTTACAGATCATCAACTTATATCTTCTAACAGGAAAAAAAAAGACATTGAATTTCCTCCAGAACATAGGAAGAATCATCACAGTTATTGCTTGTAAGTTAAAGCTTTAAGCCAGCTGGCCATAGCTTATTATATAAACTGTAGGAGAGCTGCTAAAATCTAAATTTTAGGCAACATAAACTTCCAATTAGTTCAATTAACTTTATGTTGTAAGAAATATTTAAAGCTCAGTTTAAATGATGAGGTCCCTAAGACATAAAAATAGTAATAAAATGCTTTTTTCCAAAACTCCATCAATGGAATCTATAGCCAGATTTTCTGTGAGTAATTGTAAATATAAATAATATTATCATTTGATAAGAAATATTCATCTCTTCTATGAGGAAAAATTCAATTGTTAAAAACATTTGTAAATGATGAGCTGGTTCAATTACCATGAATACCTTGGAAATCAGATGGAAAAAGAGACCAATGATTTTTAAAGTCATTTAATAAAGAGCAATTCACTTAATTTAAAATAAAAATGAAAACCACTATTTCGAGGGTTTTTTTTTTTTTAGGTTCTTTCTTAGTCATAAACATGCAAGGCTCTAAGACTCATCTAGGAGTATTCATTAGTGCAGCCTGGAAAAAAGAATGTGAACATTAGGCACTAATGTCTGAAAATGTATACAATAAGAAACAAATGGTAGAAAAAAATTGCTCTAGGATTCACCACAAAGTGCTTGTAGTTCATTTAACTTAAAAACATATTTTTCAATTTAAAAGATATTTGAAAATTAAACATTTCTTCTACCTGCTGAATCATAATTTTTTACGCAATTTGTGATCTGCAGTTGCTCCTGGGTAACTATTAAATATGGACTTGTTACCTCTACCCAGAATTTGAAACCATTAAGAGAGTAAAGTATTGTTAATTTCATGACTGTGGAAAGTTCACTTGTGGAAACACCTGCTGTAATTCAAGCATTGCATTGAGCATTCTGAAATTGTCATGAAGTTAAATGGTGAGATTAATAATTTTGGAGATTGTTGTTTCATACTCCTGGGGTGAGTCAATTTTTCTGTCCTTTTACTAAGTACATTACAAGGACTCCAGTCTTCAGAGGTCTTCCCTTTACTCCCCAAATAACAATCAAATTCTCCCTTTCTACTTGCACAAAACAGTAGTCAGTCTTTTACAGGACCTTCCCTCTAAGTATTTTTAAGGGTCCCAATGTGTGCATATACACATTCCACAAATCTGTGTAGGTTATTATACATTCACTGTCAATTCAGGCAGATGCTCCAGGGATCTCTATTGCTGCACCTCTGAAAAGTCCAGGCTTTTTTACTGAAGACTAGAACATTATAAAGGGAAATTTAAAGTCAGACTAAGAAAGCTTAAAATTGGGTATCAGTTATTTCTACTTCTAGAGACAACTGGTCATAGCTCTTCATTGGAAGTCTCTCACCTGGCCTGGTCCCTCTTTAGTGTTGTAGCTTGCTGCCATTTGCTAGGTCCATCTTACCTCTCATAGACAGAAGTATCCCGAAGGAGCCCTCAGTTTCTATTGCTCCCCCACTTAATCAGCATGATATTATAAAATCTGCAGAAATACCACTCTGCCCACAACAGAGTCAAGGTTTCCTGTTATAGAACAGCTGAGCTTTTCCTTGTCCTTAACTTTTCCATTCCAGATGTTGGATTTATCTATACATAACTTGAAGAAGGATTAAAATTTTTCCCAAAAGAAGAGCATAACCTTGACCCAAAGATAAATTATGCCTCCACCCTTAGAGCAACAGAGAAAACCACTAACAGCTTTAAAATAGTAACCTGATAGTTTGAATGAATGAATTAGATCTACAATATGGATAGATATGGAAAAAATTTTTAATGTTGTAGAATAATATATTATGAAATACTTCATGTAAATATATTTTATATAAATATGCAACTAGGCAGTAAGTATATAGAAACATGAGCATGGAAGCTCTTCACCAATTTTAAAATATCAGTTGTCTCTGGGGAAGAAGAGAAGAGAATGGGATTGGGAATGTGATACAAATGGACCTTCAACTCTATAAGATTTTATTTTCAAAAAGCAAATGAAAACAAATATGGCAAAATATTAACATAAATCAAGGCAGTAGGTAAATGAATGAATAAATATATTTAGCAGTTCTGGTTCTGGTACTTACACAGTAGCTTGTAGCAGAGAAACCCTCACATAGATACCAATCATAAACTCTGGGACAGGATATAAGACACAACTATTCAAAGTCACTGTAGAGTGACCAGAAGATGGTAGAAAGTGAAAGAAGGGATTATACTGTGTATAATTTCAGTATATAAGGCATTTCCACTAAGGATATTCCCCAGTTTGCATGGCTTACCTAGAATTAAAGCAGAAACTTACAGGCTTGTTGGTATGATCTGTCAGAGGACAGAGTTTGGCTCCAAGGATCCAGTGGAAAATTACAACTAGAAGGCTGAAAGAAATTAGCAGCTGTTTGATTTGCTGCACTCTGTAAGGAAGAAAGGTCTAAAATCTGGAGTATAGTCTTGATAAACATCTTGGGCTTCCCACACACTCACCCAAACAAAACTGAAAACTGATCTTCTATCTACCAAACTTAAAATCAAATTTCAGTTTATCATCCAGTAATTTAATTTCTTACCATGTTATTATAACTAGACATAGTGAATGATACCTCATAGAGACTCTGGATTCTATTATCTTCCTCTGAACCATGTTGATTTGTTTTTCTAGCAGGCAATTAAATTACTAAATAAATTACCCCAGTTCCCAGGCAATCCCACAGTGGTGGTGGTGGTGATGACAGCAGTGGCTGGGCAGAAAAGAGGGGGCTCCTTCTCTCTGGCCAGATGGCCTGATTCTTGTGGAGCCAAGAATGTACAAGGAATCCCACTGCTTTTTTCTCTTTATATAATGACTGCTTAACCCCAGGGGCAGAGAAAATTATAGGAAATGTGCAAGAGAGCTGGGAGACTAAAGGCCTAGTTTATTGACAGAGGAATGGGAGGAGGGTTGGATATTGGGAGCCAGAAAGTATCAGGTACATTATAAAGAGGATGGAGCTAGAGAAAATGATCCATAAAGTTGTGTATGAATTTTTAGGCTCACTTTAAAGCTGTGACTCCATGGATCTAACCCCAAAGAGCACATCAAATGTTTTGATAACTAAACACTAAGGCAGATCACTGACCAGATCACTGATCACTGACCAGATCACTCACTGGCCACTGGTAAAACTCACACAGGACCAATCAGAAAAGCACTACACAGACTGAAAACTAACTTGACATGTAGCCATAGTCCACAGAAGGTCAGTAGGACCTGAACCTAACCAGGTTGATGTCCTGTTAAAAGAAAAAAAATTTCCCATATGATTTAAATAAGACCTAGAGTCACATAACAGAATATTCAAAATATCCAGGATACATTCCAAAATTACTTAATACACAAAATGCTAGGAAAATTTGAACATCTAGAGAAGGAAAAGGCAATTGCCAGATGCTAACCCAAAGATGACATGGATGGTGAATTTCATATAACACCTATGAAGCAGCTATTGTAACTAAACTTCAAGAAGTAAAGTTAAGCACTCAAGAAACAAATAGAAATATGGGAGAAAAATCTTAGCATACAAATAGAATATGTAAAAAAATATTAAAAACAAATGGAAATGTTAGAATTAAAAATATAATAAGCAAATTTTAAAATTCTCTGGATAAGCTCAATAGCAAAATGGAGGTGAAAAAGAAAGTCTTAATGAACTTGAAGACAGATCAATAGAAATTACCTAATATGAACAAAAAAGAGGAAAAAAAAGATTTTTAAAAATAAGCAGAACCTCAAGGGGCTGTAGGACATTATCAGAAGATCTAATATTTATGCCATTTAAAACCCGAAAGAAGAGGGAAAAGAATAGGTACAGAGAAAAACATTTGAATAAATAATGATTGAAAACTTCCTAAATTTGGAAAAAGACATAAACTTATAGAATCCCCAAAAGCTCAGTGAATCCCCAAGAAGGATAAAATAAATGAAATTTATGCCCAGACATGTCATCACCAAACTTCTGAAAACTAAAAACCAAAACACTTTCTTGAAAACAACCAGAGAAAAGGAATACATTACGTAGATGGGAACAACAATTTGAAGTGTCACAGATTTCTCATGAGAAATCATGGATGCCTGAAGGACATGGAAATAAAAGAACTGTCAATTAAGAGTCCTACATCCAGTGAAAATATCCTTCAAAAATGAAGAAGCAATTGAAACATTACCAGATGAAGAAAAACTAAAAGAATTTGTCAACAGCAGATTTACCCTGAAAGAAATGCTAAAGGAAGATCTGAAGAAAGAAAGGAAAATGATATCAAAGGGAAGCTTGAAACTATGAAAGTAAAGGAAGGTCAACAGAAATTATAGCTATCTGAATAAATATGAGACTAGTTTTCTGCCAAGTTCTTTAAATAGTTATGATGGATGAAAGCAAAAATGATAACATTGTCCCATGGGGTCTCAATGTATATCAGTATAATACATATGAAAATTACAACATTAAGGGATCTATACATGGTATGACTTCTACATCACATGTGAAGTGATAAAATATTAATTCTAATTAGACTATAAAAGTTAAATATAAATATATTATAATCTCTAGTGCAGCCATTAACATACACACACACACACACAGATAAATAGAAATTACCTAATATGAAGAAAAAAGAGAAAAAAAGACTTTTAAAAATAAGCAGTACCTCAAGGGGCTGTAGGACATTATCAGTCAAAACCTCAATAAATAAATTAAAAGGGAATACTAAGAAAATACTCATCACAAAAGAAAACAGGAAAGTAGAAACAGAGGAAGAAAAATTGGAGGAAAACAACAGAAAAAATAATAAAACAGTAGGCCCATTTGTTTTAAACATATATAAATCTAAACATATAGATAATTATATTAAAAGTAAATGCTTTAAATACACCAATTTTAAAATGTAGATTTCAGAATGTACCAAAAAACAAAGACCCAACTACATGTTACAGCAAACCCACTATAAATATAATATTTATATTATTATAAATATAAAGTAAAAGAATAAAAAAGATATAGCATGCAAGTATTAACCAAGAGAAGATAGAAATGGCTATTAATACCAGAGAAAAAGGAAGCTTATAACAAGTAAAAGTTATCGGGGATAAAGAAAGACATTACCTAATGATTCAAGGGTTAATTCACCAAGAATATAACAGTCTTAAATATGATTTATCCAACAACAAAGCATCAAAATACATGAGATAAAATATGATAGAATTAAAAAGAGAAGTCTCCAATTATAGTTGGAGACTTCAATACTCTCATTCAATAATCAATAGAACAAATAAATTTTTAAAATTTAGCAAAAGTATCAAAGAATTAAACAATACTATTAATTAACTGGAGCTAACTAACATTTATAAAATTCCACCAAAAGACAGAATACACATTCTGCTCAAGTGCAGATGAAACATACCTCAAGATAGACCATATCCTGGGTCAGAACACATCTTAACGACTTTTTTTAATGGAACCATATAAAATATGTTCTCTGATCATAATGGGATTAAACTAGGAAGATAACTGGGAAATCTCCAAATGCATGGTAATTAAACAAAACAGTTCTAAATAACCTATGGCTCAAGAAGGGAGTTATAAGAGAAATTGGAAAATATTTTGAATTGAATGAAAATGAAAAATCAACATATTAAAATTTGTGGGATACAGCCAAGCAGTGTTTAGAGGAATATTTATGACTGATAAGAGATTAATATCCAAAATATATAAACAGCTTATGCAACTCAATATCAAACAAGCAAACAACAAGATTCAAAAATGGGCAGAAGACCTGCATAGACATTTTTCCAAAGAAGACATACAGATGGCCAACAGGCACATGAAAACATATTCAACGTCACCAATCATCAGAGAAATGCAAGTCAAAACCACAATGAGACATCACCTCACTTCTGTCAAAATGGCTATTATCAAAAAGACCACAGGGCTTCCCTGGTAATGCAGTGGTTAAGCATCTGCCTGCCAATGAAGGGGATACGGGTTCAAGCCCTGGTCTGGGAAGATCCCACATGCTGCGGAGCAACTAAGCCCATGAGCCACAACTACTGAAGCCTGCATGTCACAGCTACTGAAGCCCACAGGCCCTAGAGCCCATGCTCCGCAACAAGAGAAGCCACTGCAATGAGAAGCCCGTGCACCACAATGAAGAGTAGCCCCCCTTCCACCGTGATGAGGAGTGGCCCCCACTTGCCACAACTAGAGGAAGCCCTCACACAGAAACGAAGACCCAACACAGCCATAAATAAATAAATAAAATTAAAAAAAAAAAAAGAGTAGCCCCCGCTTGCCACAACTAGAGAAAGCCCTCACACAGCAACAAAGACCCAATGCAGCCAAAAATTAATTAATTGATTTTTTAAAAAATGTTTAAAGAACAGAAAGACCACAAATAACAAATGTTGGCAAGGATGTAGAGAAAAGGGAACCCTCATACACTGTTGGTGGGAATGTAAATTGATTCAGCCACTGTGGAAAATATTATGGTGGTTCCTCAAAAAACTAAAATTCCAGTAATTTCACTCCTGGGTATATAGCTGAAGAAAACAAAAACACTAATTTGAAAAGATACATGAACCCCAATGTTCATAGCAGCATTATTTACAATAGCCAAGATATAGGAGCAATCTAAGTGTGCATCAACAGATGAATGGATAAAGAAGATGTGGTATATATAAATACACACACACACACACACACACACACACACATATACACGATGGAATACTATTCAGCCATAAAAAAGGGATAAAATTTTGCCATTTGCAGCAATGTGGATGAATCTGGACAGTATTATGCTTAGTGAAATAAGTCAGACAGATAAAGACAAATACTGTATGTTATCACTCATATGTGGGATCTAAAAAATAAAACAAATGAATGAATACAACAAAACAGAAACAGACTCACAGATATAGAGAACAAACTAGTGGTTACCAGTGCAGAGAACAGAAGTGGTGAGGGGCAAGATAGGGGTAGAGAATTAAGAGATACAAACTAATACATATAAAATAAATAGGCTACAAGGATGTATTGTACCGCACAAGGAATATAGCTATTATTTTGTAATAACTTTACATGGAGTATAATCTATAAAGATTTTGAATCACTGTGTTGTACACCTGAAACTAATATATTGTAAATCAACTATACTTCAATAAAAAAGAAAAAAAACTTAAGAAATTTCTCAAATCAGCAATTTAAAAATCTACATCAAACTAGGAAAAAAAAAGACCAAAATATACCCAAAGCAAAAGGAAGGCAATAAAGATAAGACCAGAAACCAATGAAACTGAAAACAGAAAAATAATACAGAAAAAATTTTTTTAAAAAACTGATTCTTTGAAACCAATAAAAAAATTAATAAACTTCTAACCAGATTGACAAACAAAAAGAGAGACAACACAAATTATCAATATGAGGGACAAAATAAGAGATTCTGCAGTCACCAAAAGGATAATAAGAGAAAACTAACAAACAACTCTACACACACAAATTTGACAACTTAGGTGAAACGGATCAATTTTTCAAAAAATACAAACTATCACAACTCACCTAATAGGAAATATATAATTTGAATGACTCTGTATAAAGAAATTGAATTCATAGTTTATAAACCTTCCTAAATTGAAAACTCTAGGCCCAGATGATTTCACTGGTGAATCTACCAAAGTTTTAAAGAAGAAATAACATCTATTCTACAAGTATCTTCCAGATATTAGAAGAGGAAGTAACACTTCTCAACTCATTCTGCAAAGCCAGTCTTACCCTGATACCAAAATCAGAAAAAAAACAGTACAAGAAAAGAAAATTACAGACCACTATACTTAATGGACATAAACACAAAAATCCTTAATAAAATATTAACAAAGTAAATCCAAGAAAAATATAAAAAGAATAATACACCACTACCAAGCGGGGTTCATTCCAAGAATGTAAGGTGGATTCACTATTTGAAAATCAATCAATGTAACCCAACATTCTAACAAGCTAAAGAAAAAAAAACACACATTATCACATCAATTAATGTAGCAAAATCATTTGACAAAATTCAATTGTCTTTTATGATAAAAAAACTTCCAGAAAACTTGGAATAGAGGGGAACTTCCTTAACCTGAAAGGATGCATCTACAAAAACCCCACATCATACTCACTGGTAAAATAATGAATACTTTTCCTCTAAGATCAGGTACAAAGCAAAGATTTCTACTCTCACCGTTCCTATCCAGTACTGTACTGTATGTTCTAGCAAGTGTAATAGGCAAGAGAAAGGAATAAAGACATACAGATTAGAAAACAGAGAAATAAAACTGTCTCTATTTGAAAATGAAATGATTGTCTATGTAGAAAATTGGAAGGAATTTTTTTAAAGACTGGGTCTTCTAGAACTTAAAAGTTAACTTAGCAGGATCTCAGGATACAAATTCAACATACAAATATTAATAGTATTTCTATATAGTAATAATAAATAAATAGTATTTCTATAATAAATAATAGTTTTCAAAAATACCATAGAAAACAGCTCCAACAAATAAATAAAAATATAAAAGTGAAGTAAGTCAGACAAAGACAAATATCATATGATATCACTTACATGTAGAATTTTTTTTAAATGGTACAAATGGACTTACTTACAAAACAGAAATAGAGTCACCAATGTAGGAAAAAAGAACTTTTGGTTACCAGAGGGAAAGGAAGGGGAGGGATAAATTGGGAGATTGGGATTGACATATACACACTACTATATATATAATAGATAACTAATAAGGACCTACTGTATAGCACAGGGAACAGTACTCAATATTCTCTAATGGCCTATATGGGAAAAGAATCTAAGAAAGAGTGGATATATGTACATGTATAACTAATTCACTTTGCTATACACCTGAAACTAACACAACACTGTAAATCAACTACACTCCAATAAATTTTTTTAAAAAATAAAAAAAGAAACAATTAGGTATAAATCTTTAAAAAATATGTACAGATGAGTATGCTGAAAACTGCAGAATGCTCATGAAAAATTAAAGGAAATGTTAAATAAATGGAGATACATGACAAATACTCTTCAACAATTACAAAAAGGAACAAAGTAATAATGCGTGTGACAACATGGATGAATTTTTAAAACATCATGTTGAATGAAAGAACTCAGACATGAAGGAGCATATTCTTTATTATTTCACTTATGTGATACAAAATTCATCTATTTCTCAGAACAATGGTTGCCTATGGAGAGCGGTGACTGTCTGAAAGGAGGCATAGGGGATTTTGGGGGGTGATGGAAATGTTCTGTATCTTAATTTGTGTGGTAGTTATACAAAGGTATTCATTCATCAAAACTCATTCAATTTTATGCTTAGGATTTGTGAATTTCACCATAAATAAATTTTATCTTAGGACTTCCCTGGTGGCGCAGTGGTTGAGAATCTGCCTGCCGATGCAGGGGACATTGGTTCGTGCCCCGGTCCAGGAAGATCCCACATGCCGCGGAGCGGCTGGGCCCATGAGCCATGGCCACTGAGCCTGCGCGTCCGGAGCCTGTGCTCCGCAACGGGAGAGGCCACAACAGTGACAGGCCCGCATACCGAAAAAAAAAATTTTATCCTAAAGATTATTTAGTAATCTCTTCCCACTTCTAGGCATTTAAGCTTCAGAAATCTTAGCATCCAGACTCTAACCTTCCTGTTATAAATGCATCTAAAACCTCTGCATAATTTCTTACTGAACATCCTAAGAATATATTCTCGTTCATTAATAACCTACTCCATTTGTCCTCCCTAAGAAGTTATATACTTTGAAAACAATTTTCTAGGCCATTATTTCCATAGAGAGAATATGTCTAATTACTTGTGTAATTAAACACATTTTTTTTTTAAGTTTGGGCTCTGGGGTCCTTCTAATATTATAAATTTTCTGAAGTAGTTCCTCGATAAAATTTCAAACAAGTCTGGTGGCGGAGCTGTCTATGAAAGAAGCCAGAAGAGGTAGAAAGAATAGAATTGATATTTGGACCACTTGTTCCCAACTTGGGGTTTGAAAACAGACAGAACTCCGCAAGAACTCCAACAAGCTCCTGGTGAACCTGTAGGGACAGTCTGATAGTGATAAGCACAGCTTAGGAAGACAGCTGACAAGGATGAGTAAATTTGTTTTATTTCTCTTTTCACAACATTTCATCTTCTTTTTTGCATATAGGTCACCACTGAACCAAGGTGCTCTTATTAGAAGAAGGAACATTGGGTTTCCACTGATAAGGAAATCAGCCCTTCCATGTTAAGATAGCATTACATATTGGTAATGAGAGAAAGAAAATGTCAGCAAAGTGTTAGAGCCCTCTGTTCACCTTTTAGATATGATCCCTTTCAAACATATCTTCATCCCTTTCAAAAAGCTTTTATGGAGTTTGCTGGCTTATGGCCACAGGTCCACTTTCCTACCCTTTCCCTGATGACTATCACCAGTTCTTTGGTCTCCCTGCTATTTAGGTGTCACAAGACAGGATTCTCCACCTCCACTGACCTCAAGACAATTTTCAGAGAGAGTTCTAAGTCATAACTTATATATAAAAACTTTAATTCTGATGCACATGTTTGTGATGGCAGGAATCTGTGGGAAATGAGTAAAGGAATAAATGGTACATGTGGTTTAACATAGTACAGAACAGAAATACCAGCTCCAGATTGGCAAGATGATTCATGATCTAAGCCAATTAGTTCGGGGGAAGAGCATTTCAGAGTTATGGGTGACCACAAGAATGTAAGAACTCTAGAAACAGGCAGAAATCTTGGGGCAGGGGATTTTTACATGGCTTGAAATGGTGAGCTGACAAACTTCTATCTCTAGAGTAACCATCTGGCATGGGGATGGCATGCGAAATATCACCACATTGACTTGGAGACCCTTATAAAGATTCCGAAGGGGAACCTATCTTCTGAACAACAGAAAGAATTTTCTGGCTTGTGCTGTGCTTAAAGAGAGCATTTTCATTCTCATCTAGGATGCATGGCCCCCAACAGCCAGCAAATGATTTAGGGAAATTTTCTGGTGCCAGTTAATGAATACTTTCTGAACAGCCCAGCCTTAATATAAAACAATTGGAAAAAAATTTATTATGCATCTCAGTAATACCAGGAAGGAAAATTATATTTCTATGCCAATAAGTCCAACTAGCATTAAAAAAGAGGTCGTTGGGCTTGTTTGTTTGATTGATTGTTCCAAGGGTGACAGTACTTCTGAGGGTGGTGGGAAGAATGTCGTGTGGCTCCACCCTAGTTGAGGTTCAGTGAACTTGATGGTTACCCTCGTAAGCACCTTGATCTAGGCATTGATAGGAAAGAAAAACAATCATTATTCAAAATAAAAAATATAGAAAAGCTTGAAATTACATATTAGGAAAAGTAATTACAGCCTTTCTTGAATTTTAAGCAAAGAAATGCCTTTCTGATAATTCTGAGTCAACATTCTCTTTTCCTTCATTTGGCTGTGTTCATATGAGTAAAATAAGATCATGTAGGAAAAATCTAATCAGTATGGCTTACTATAGTCAATCTATTTAATCTACACAAAATTTCATGACACGTTAATTTGCTAAATATAATATAACTTGTAATTTGTAAAGTACTTGTTACCAAAGTGATACTATACAAAGTGTGAACTAAGTGAAATGTATCTTTGGTTCCCCCACATGTTGCCTTTCTGTGACTTTTTTCCCCATCTAGACATCACTATCCAATAGGAAGGCCATAAGCCACATGAGGCTATTTAAATTTTAATTAAAATTAAATAAAATTTAAAATTCAGTTCCTCAGTCACATTAGCTACATTTCAAATGCTCAGTTGTCACATATGTCTAATAACTACTGTAGTGAATAGTGCAGATAAACAACACCTTCATCATTGCAGAAAGTTCTAATGCACCATGCTGGTCTTGACTCTTAAAGTTTTTGTGATCCCCTCTGGCCAGGCTTCTCCCCAGCTGGGCCATGCCTTACCAAGCATTTCCCCATGTTTTCCTTCATTCTACTTTTCTTACTTTCATAGTTTTCCTGAGCCTTCTCATGGTTCTCCATAGAAAATACTGTTTTGTAATTCCTTCTTAGAGGACCCTCCTTGAAACTTAAATAACTGGATAAACTAATCCACGCTTAAGCAATTTGTGGAGACAGAGAGTTATGTTGTTTCTCCGAAGCAACACATTTGCAATTTAGTAGAAAGCTTCTAGAGATTTCATGTATTTACACAAAGGGCTGACTCTAAAATGTGTGGCTTTAAGCACCATGGTAACCTGGAATATTTGGTGAACAAACCTCACAGTGCAAGAGCCTTTAGAGCACATTTCAAAGCATATTATCCTGTTGGCCTGCTCATCTACAACGGCCTTGGTTCACTATGTTGTTTTGTCTCCTAGGAGTGTTGGGGATCCCTAACTGTCACCACAAAAGAGGTAGCGTTATGCATCTGACAAGGAGTAGGGATAGTAGGTCAAAAGATATTTGTTTTGCTTGTAACTATGAAAATTTTTAGAGCTCAAGTTGGGGTTTGGGTACCATAATCCATTTATTCTTTGTCCATCCTGGGCGTCCTGCCAAGGCACCACACAAGAAAACAATTAATAGCAAAATAAGAGATAATATAAGGTTCTTAATAACAGCTTAGCAAATGTTCCCTTCTCTCCCAACATAGGGCTCAGATAAAAACTGAACTGGCAAATGCAGCTTAGGCCAGAAGACATTTTTTAAAAGAAAATAAAGAAAATACTGGATCAGAGAGATGCAAGGAACTGGCCACTGTGCCTGGGGCAACAGTTTTCTTTATCTGCTTACCACAAGTTGCAAGAAGTAAAAGTAAATATCCACCTCCTCAAAAGGCTTTGGTTCTCTTAATGTGTTGAAAAAAAAAAAAAAAGGTGGAAGAGAAAAAGAGTGTAGCCAGAGCTGCCTCAGGAGCAAGTCATGTGCCATGTAGTGTTCCACTTTCTGGATTCAGCTGATTGTTTTCTTGTGGTGTCATTTAACTTGATCTCTAGACATAGAAGTTTTTATATAACTGAAGTAAACTGCATCTTCACAAGAAAAATAATAAAATCAATAGCATCTCTCCAGTGTTTTCTTTATTTTGGATTTTAGGGTTTTTTTAAATATTATTTCTTATTTGTCAAAGAATTAGATGCACATAGCTTTAATAGTGAAGTAATGTTAAAAGGATAACAAAAAAGCAGTACCCTCACTGTAATCCTCCCCAGAGACTACCACTTTCATCTCTTTTTAGCTATTTCTTCTGGTAGTTACCTGAATATGTCTAAATACCATTTTTATATTGATACTACTATCACTCTAAAAACATTTCATTATGGAAAACGTCAAACACATACAAAAGTTAGAGTAGTATGATGCACCCACCCCACGGACCCATCACATGGCCAATCTCGATTCATCTATACAACCACCCATTTTTTCACCCACCCATCTCAACTGTATTTTTTAAATAAATACAAGATATATCACTTTAATTATAAATATCTCAATATATATCACTCAATAGACATCACTTTTAAAAAGTCTTTAACAAAATATAATCACAATACTATTATCACACATCCAGATTTAACAGTTACTCCTAAATATTATCAAATATCCAGTTGTTGATGATATTTTTCTGATTGTCTCATAATTTTTGATATTTGATTTATATAAATCAAGATGCAAACAAGTTCCTTTTTTTTCTGTGTCATTTAGGTCTCCTTTCTTTTAATCTATGGCAGTGGTTCTAAACTGCAGGTAATTTTGCTCCCAGGGAATATCTGGCAATGTCTGGAGTCGTTTTTGGTGGTCACAACTTGGAGGCAAGGGCTTCAGAATTCCAATGACATCTAGTGGGTAGAGACCAGGGCTGCTGTTAAAAATCCTACAATGCACAGGATAACCCCAACAACAGAGAATTACCTGGCCCAAAATGTCAACAGTGACAAGGTTGAGAAACCCTGATCTATACAATATGGGATTCCATCCTTCCCTCAACCCTGCTTATTTCTAGGTCATTTGACCCCTAGAGTTTTCCACCTTCTGGACTTCACTGATTGCATCCCCATTTTGTCTTATAACATGTTCCTCATTCTCTATAACTTGTGTAAATTAGAAATAAAGAGGGAACACATTAAAATATTAAACTGATAGAAAACATACTGAAGTATTAAAACTTCTGTGTGAAAATGTGAAGCAGGCAGTTGGATCATAGACTATTCTAAAATAGCCTAAGAAAAGGGCCTCAGAATAATGCTACTTAGTATGGTTTAAATATGAAGTTAATGACCAACAATGTAATTCTTGAATTCTCAGTGTCAGGCAGCATAATGTAGAAGTCTATCGTCCTCCCATTTCCTTTTTGTGTGACCCTCTCCTGTAATAAGATGGAAATGTGCTCTTTTCCCTTGCAGGTCTACTCTTCACCCTGCTCTGTGACCAGGAATGCTGGCCTGTGTACACAGCATCAATGGACTCCCTTGTCCTCTGTCTCTGGTCTGGCTCAGTCAATAAACATACCTGTTTTTCATCTGTGCTGAGAAAAAAACTCAAGAAAACATGCTTCAATTTTAGGATGTCCAGAAGTTATATCACTTACATTTCTTACCCTTTCCTCTTTTTTATCCCTAGTTTTTATTATTGCTCCTCTTTAACTCTTACATCTTCAGGAATGTAGGGAATTAGGGAATTATGTCACTAACCAAAAGTTATTTAAAGGGGAAAACATTTTTCTCTATTGACTCACAACAGAGGAAGAGAGCTGGCATAACAGCTCCAGCTGGGCAAGGAACAGAGGCTTCCTTATAGTAACTGGACATGACTCACTGGCCTTGTTTGTGAGCACATATGAGACACCCCCTGAGTACACCTCAACACTTTGGGAGTCGGGGGACATTATAGCTTAATGGAGTCCTGTATTATCAGATGAGGTATGACAAAGCAAAACTGAGGTTACTTAAAGAAAAGCTCTTCTATCAGTGTGCAGTATCAAAATATGGAGCCATCTGCCTAAAGAACACTCCCTCGGAGGGGGGCACATCCTCATACCTAACCCGGCACTGACATAGAGTGGGCTCTTATAAATATTTGTTGAATTCAAATTCAATATGTCTTACTGAAATTTTTTCTCTCTCAAAAGCTTGAGGAAGCATAAAAGAGAACCCTTAATCTGTCATTCTTTCATTTTTGACTCAATTCCAGTCAAAAATGAAGAACTGGGGCTTCCCTGGTGGAGCAGTGGTTGAGAGTCCGCCTGCCGATTCAGGGGACACGCGTTCGTGCCCCGGTCCGGGAAGATCCCACATGCCGCGGAGCGGCTGGGCCCATGAGCCATGGCCGTTGAGCCTGCACTCCACAACGGGAGAGGCCATAACAGTGAGAGGCCCGCGTCCCGCAAAAAAAAAAAAAAATTAATAATAATAATAATAATGAAGAACTGTTTGGTGAAGCAGAAGTGATAGAAACATGTTAAAAAGTGAGCACCCTTTGGAGAACTGGTTGATTCCAGGGCTTGAGCAGGGAAAATACAAGGAGAGCATAAATCATCTTGAGGTCCTAGGTAATAAGCTAGTGCTCAAAAATATGCAAACATCCTTTATTTGAAGATGGCATGGGAAACTAAAAAAGTACTCAACAGCCAAAGCTGAAAAAGTTTATCAACAAAAATATAGAATTATAACCCTAATAATAAAATTAACATCCATGAATCCATCCTAATATAAATAAATAATTGAACAAATAAATAAATGAGGGAGAGGAGACAATTCTTCCTTATGAAAGCATTTCATGGAATATCACCGCATACCTGTTAGAATGGCTATTATCAAAAAGACAAGAAATGGGGATGATAGGGACGATGTGGAGAAAAAGGAAAACTGATGCATTGTTCATGGGAATGCAAACTGGTGCAGCCATTATGGAAAGCAGTATAGGGAGTTCCTCAAAAAATTAAAAATAGAACTCCCATATGATCCAGTAATCCCACTTTTGGAAATATATCCAAAGGAAATAAAAAGAATATCTGGAAAAGATATCCACACCCCATGTTCATTGCAGCATTCTGCACAACAGCCAAGACATGAAAACAACATAGGTGTCCACTGTTGGATGAATGAATAAAGAAAATATTATATATATTTATATATTATATATATTTATATGTTATATAATTCAGCCATATATCTTGCCATTTGTAACAACATAGATGGAGTTTGAGGGCATTATTCTAAGTGAAATAAGTCAGACAGAGAAAGACATATACTGTATAGTATCACTTATATGTAGAATTTTAAAAGCCAAACTCATAAGAAAAGGGAGTAGATTGGTGGTTGCCAGGGGCTCAGGGTGTCAGGGGGTGGGGAGATCTCAAAGGACACAAACTTATAGCTATAAGATGAATAAATTTTGGGGATCTAAGGTACAGCATGGTGAGAGAATAAATCTTGAATGTTATCATCACACACACACACAAATGGTAATTATGTGGGGGAATATAGGTGTTAACTAACCTTATTGTGCAGATTGATATTCATATATATTTTGCAATATATATGAATATCAATTACCATGTTTTATAACAAACTTACATATGTTACTTGTCAATAATATTTCAATAAAACTGGAAAAAAGTTTAGCTCAATTATATCTCCTTAAGTTTGGTTTAAATCAGGCTATTTTTTAAAAAAGAAACATTTTAATTAACAAATAGAAAATAACTGTTAGAACACCATACTAATAACTGCTGCAAGTAAGATGCACTGAAGGATGCTAAAATTAGTGGGTGAAAGTTTAAGCACAAACAAGATATTTGCACATTCTCAAAGAACCTCCCACAAAACACTGAGTAATATGAAGGGGAAAACAGCAACTTTCTAGTAGAGATCCTGAAAGACATGATCCTAGTTAAGTAATCAAAGTTAGCATCACTGGTAATAATCCTATACCTCCTGATATGAAGCACTGAGAAGGGCGCATCACATCTGTGATATCCTTTGCAACAACTCATAGCCTCAATCTAATCATGAGAAAACATCAGACAACAACCCAAGGGTGTTCTACAAAAATAACTGACCAGTATTTTCCAAAATCATCAGGGTTGTAAAAGATAAGGAAAGACTACGGAATTGTCGCAGATTGGAAGATACTAAGGAAATGTGACAACTAAATGCAATGTATGATCTTTGATTGGATCTTGGAATAGAAAAAAAAAAGGACATTTGTGGAAAAATGGATGCAATCCAAATTTTGTATTTCAGTTAATAGTAACTGAATTAAGGTTACTAAGCATTAATCTTAGTTTTGGTAATTTTTCTATGGTTATGTAAGCTGTTAACAAATAGAAGCTGGTAAAGGGTATATGGGAACTCACTGAGCTATTTCTGCAACTCTTCTTTAAGTCTAAAATGATCTCAAAATATAGAAGTTTTTAAAATGTGATGAGCACATCTTGGAATTCCTAGGATAGGAGGACTGGAACACTGGATAAAATCAGCACACACTCATTTGTCATTGGGAAAAGAGTTTCCAAAAGTTCAGAGAAAAGACAGACATGATCTCACATCCAGAGATTCTGAAGGGAAAGTGATTCAAGAGAAAAAGTGAATTCTAATAAAAACATTAAAACATATGAGAAACTTGTGAATCATCTTCCTGCCTCTTCCTTTCCCCCACACTCAAGCAGCCACCTAATCCTATCAATACTACCTTCTAAATGTCACTCAATTCGAACCCCTTCTCTCTATCACTCCACACTGAACTAGTTTTATTTTCATTGTCCTCTTGACTAATGATTTCCCCTACACAAATTTTCCAAAGTCTAACATATCCTAAGTTGATGTCACCAGAATTGTTTTTCTAAAAGGAATCTATTTCCCTTCTCTGCTCAAGAGCATTCAAGTTTATTCCATTTGGAAAAAATCCAAATCCCTTAGCAAACATTCACAGTCCCTCATCATTTAGCTGTTCCTTAACTTCAGTCTCATCTCTGTTCACTCACCCAAGAAGTACTCTACACTCCAGCTGCAGGACTAGTTATGAAGCCCAGAATGTATCATCTGGCTTGTGTTCATGTTATTCATGAATAGAATACCACATTACCCAGCTTCTCTGTCCTATAAATTCGTATTCATTCTTGTTCAAACATCATTTCTGTTCCAGACTTCTCTGATTTTGCACATCCTCCTTATCCCATTCTATATGCTCTGCAAGCAGAATTAATCCTGTCTCTCTGCTATGCTCCCCCAGAACATTGTGACGACTCTTAATAAGCATATGCTGTATTGTATGTGGCTTGTAGTATACAAGTTTGATTACCTTAGTAGAGTATAAATCTTCTGATGGCAAGGTTCATGTCTAATTCACTTAAGAATCTCCAGTCTGGACTCATGGCCTGGCACTTAAGGGTCAGTCAGCACAATTGGATGGGCTGAACCAACTTAAAATATAACCAAATCTGATTCCCAGGGATACAAAGAGAGAAACAGTTAAAGAAATATATATGGCTACACATATACCTGTTGAACTTAAATTTTTAAATGACATCAAAAAAAAAACTAGGAGGAAATAAAATCCCCATGATTGTAGATGGACATAAAAGAATAATATATTGTTACAATTATTCTAACAAGAACACTAATAAGCAAAATATTCTAGGCTTGTGAAACAAAAAATGTCATTGACAACAGAAAGGACCCCATTAGCTACATCAACCTTAAGAAAAATAAGTAGGAGAGCCAACTGTTTAGGAAAGATAAGAATAATGTCAAAGAAGAAAAGTAGAAAACAAAATTACTCAACACTTTTCTCACTTACATCTCTTTCTATCAAGGAGAATGATGTTCACATTGTAAGAAAAATCTTGTTAAAGGAAATTAAACCAGGTTGATTTGAAAGAAAGTTATCAATTATATCCCAGATTCAATATCCCAGCATCTGAAAACAACCAGCTGATATGAATCATTGACACAAAATCATTGTCAGAAATCTTTAAAAAATTATGAGTTGGTGTAGTGAAAAAAAAATATAATTAAGAGCAAAGTGAGAGAGAGAGAGAGAGAAACCAATGTATTTCAGGAAACATGAGTCCCTCAACTTAATATTAAACTCCAATTAAATTATATAATAGTTATTAGAAAGATGGTTTGCCAGATATTATAAAGCTGTGCTGTCCAAAATCACAACCACTAGTCAAATCTTACTATTTAAATTTTAATTATTTAAAATTTAAAAAAATAAAAATAAGTTCCTGAGTCACACTAGCCACATCTTAAGTACTCAGTAGCCACATATGGCTGGTGGCTACCATACTGAACAGCACAGGTAATAGAATGTTCTATCATTGCAGAAAGTTCCATTGGACAGTGCTGTTAAAGAAAGTAGTGAGCACTGGGAGCCAGCATCATTTACAGAGACTGTTATACTGAACTAATAATATTTCTATCATTTCATAGGATTGTTATACTGTTGGAAACAGGGAGTATGTAGATATAGACTATACTGATTTCAAAAAAACATCCAACAAAGTTTCTTATGAAACCCTAGTTGATAAAAATATAGAAATATGGACAAGGTATAATACAATTGAGCAAAAATTATCCCCATAGACTGTTGATTAATGAACTAATATAATTTTGGAAGAATGATTTACTAGTTTTCTCCAAAATCTTGTCATTGGTCCTCTCTTGCTCAATGTTGTTATCAATAATTTGCTGACATATAAAAGGAAAAGCTATCAAGTTTTCAAATAACTAAATGACAGCAAGATTATTTCATAACTTTCTAGAGGACAATTTACTAAAACATATCAAAACCTTTTACAATTTGACTTACTTCTTGAGTCACATTTCCACTTCCTCAGGAAATAGTCACAGATGTTTGCAAGGATTTAGCTACATAGATGATAGCAAAATATTTGGGGAAAATCTAAATGTCAAATAATAAAAGACTAATTAAATAAACAGCAGTATGCTTGCATTGATCATCACTGTATTCCCTACAATACTATGTACTTCATGGATATTTTTTAAATATACCAAATAAAAGATGAATGAAGTGAGGAAAAAAGAAAATTATAAAATAAACTATATGGTATGATCATATGTATCATACATATCTGGTATGGCAATAAATGCATACATACTATATGTATGCATGTAGGGATATAAACATGTACCTAGAGAAGAAGACTAGACAGAGATACACTAAAATGCTAATAATATTTAATCCCTGGCAATGAGTTAGGGAACATTTTCATGTTCTCCTTTTAACTCATCTATACTTTTTAAAAGTTCTGTCATGAAGAGATGATTCTTTAGCATAAGAACAACATTTTGAACAAGGAGCAATGGATAATATATTTGATAAAAGAAGCAACATTTAAAAGGAAGAAAACACATTCAACAAACCAGAACAATGGACCAAAATTAACAAGAGGAAGGTTAGTAGGCATATGTAGAAAGTCTAGTTTTTAAGTTCTAAAAGTCCTCTGGAAAAACTACAGTTTGGAGAAGACTGACCTAACAATAAGTTTGTTAAAGTAAATGCAAAAATTTTTAATGAATTTAGGTAGTGTAATTTCCTAAAGAGTTATTACAAACCTAAATTACATTAACAGGATATCTTGCCCAGAACAGGAAGAGTGATGGTCCCTCTGTTCTTTTGGACTGATATGGCCATATCTGTTCACTGGTCTCCTTTTTTTATACAATGGAGTTTACCCAAGAAAACCAAAAATATGGGGAACCAGGAAACTGAAGGGACTGAAAATCCTACAACATAAGAAAAAGTTAGCAGAATTGGTGCTCTTTAGCTTAAAATAGAAAAAAGGTAGGAACTCCAAGACAGCTGTTCTCATGTACAAAAGGACGAGACAATATGTTAGGTCACTGATGCAGAGAAGATACAGGAGGTCAGATTTCCATGTAACATAAGGAAAACAGCAAGTTGTTACATAACACTGAGCAGAGTTCCCTGTGCTATACAGTAGGTCCTTGTTGGTTATCCATTTTATTTTTTATTGGAGTATAGTTGCTTTACAATGTTGTGTTAGTCTCTGCTGTACAATGAAGTGAATAAGATATATGCATACATATATCCCCTCCCTCTTGGACCTCCCTCCCACCCCCACCCCACCCATCTAGGTCATCACAGAGCACCAAGCTGAGCTTCCTGTGCTTTATAGCAGGTTCTCACTAGCCATCTATTTTATGCATGGTAGTGTATATATGTCAATCCCAATCACCCAATTTGTCCCACCCTCCCCTTCCCTCCCTGTGTCCACATGTCCATTCTCTATGTCTGCATCTCTATTCCTGACCTGGAAATAGGTTCATCTGTAAAACTGTGCTAGATTCCACATATATGTGTTAATATATGATATTTGTTTTTCTCTTTCTGGCTTAAATATAGCAGGTTTACATGTCAGTCCCAAACTCCCTAACTATCCCTTCCCCCCACCCTTACCCCCTGGTAACCCCCCACCCTTACCCCCTGGTAACCATAAATTCATTCTCTAAGTCTGTGAGTCTGTTTATGTATTGTAAATAAGTTCATTTGTATCATTTCTTTTTAGATTCCGCAATATCATACGATATTTCTCTTTCTCTGTCTGACTTACTTTACTCAGTATGACAAAAGAATTTGAAAAAGAATAGATACATGTATTTGTATAACTGAATCACTTTGCTGTACACCTGAAACTATCACAACATTGTTAATCAACTATATTCCAATATAAAATACATTTCCAAAAAAAAGAGCAAGTAAAAACTGCATTGAACTCACAAAACCTGCACACGAATGTTAACAGCAGCTTTACTGATCGCTGCCAAAACTTGGAACCAACCAAGATGTCCTTCAATAGGTGAATGGATAAATAAGCTGTGGTACATCCAGACAATAGAATATTATTCAGTGCTAAAAAAAATGAGCTATCAAGGTATGAAAAGACATAAAAGAATATGAAATGCATATTACTGAGTGAAAGAAAACAGTCTGAAAAGGCTACATACTATGATTCCTACTATGCAACATTCTGAAAAAGACAAAACTATGGAGATAATAAAAAGATCAGGAACTTCCCTGGCGGTCCGGTGGTTAAGACTTTGCCTTCCACTGCAGGGGGTGCGGGTTCAATCCCTGGTCAGGGAGCTAAGATCCCACATGCCTTGGAGCCAAAAAACCAAAACATAAAACAGAAGCAATATTGTAACAAATTCAAAAAGACTTTAAAAATGGTCCACATCAAAAAAATAAAGATCAGGGGTCAGTGGGGAGGGAGGGAGGAATGGGCTAAGCACAGAGGATTTTTAGGGTAGAGAAATTATTATGCATAATAGTATAGTGGTGGATACATGCCATTACACATCTGCAAAATCCATAGAATGTACATCATCAAGAGTAAACCCTAATGTAAACTATGGACTTTGATAATGATGTCTCAATGTTGGTTCATCAATTATAACAAGTGTAACACTCTAGTGAGGATGTTGATAGTAGGGGAGACTCTGTATATATGTTTGGAGTGTGGTGGTTATGTAAAAAAAGAGCAAGTAAAAACTGCTGTTTTTTTAACATAACTCTCTGTAAAAAAGAGAGGTCCCCAGGCCTCACCAATGCTCAAGAAGTACAAATTCACACTGCTCTTAGAATACTTTAGTGGAAAATTTAGAGAAACACTTATTCGCTATGTGCCAAGAACTATATGCTCTGCAGGGGAGGATACATGGATGAATAAAGGCTCAGCTGTACCTTCAAAGAGCTGGCAGTTCAGAGGGATGACAGGCATGTATCCCTCATAGCAGAAAAATACTGATCTCTGATGGAGGAGAAATATGATTAACTTCCTGTACTAAGACAAGCATGGATTTCTTTCCTAGTTGTGGAAATAACTGCCATCCAACAGTACCATGCCAATCCTGAGAATGTGATTTCATAAATGTCCTAAACAGGTAGTAATACCCAGGATCTGCTTTCTAGTGGGGAATTGCATGGTTGACCTTAACTGATAACTCTTAAAGGAGATGAATTTTTTTTTTTTTTTTTTTTTTTGCGGTACGCAGGCCTCTCACTGCCATGGCCTCTCCCATTGCGGAGCACAGGCTCTGGACGTGCAGGCTCAGCGGCCATGGCTCACGGGCCTAGACACTCCGCAGCATGTAGGATCTTCCCGGATCGGGGCACGAACCCGTGTCCCCTGCATCAGCAGGCGGACTCTTAACCACTGTGCCACCAGGGAAGCCCAAGGGAAGATGATTTAAGCTAAAGCTTATTATATCCATGGAAGGTCCATTCTTTACAGGTACCATGGAAACAAACAGATATTCTGATTACTTTCCCTTTTATGCTTTCCTTTTTGAAGTATATTCATTGTCACACAGTGTGTGCAAAGGGAAAAAGAAGAAAAGCAACTTATTTCCATTGTTGAAGAACTTGACACATTTTGCATATTGATGTGAATCAAAGAAAGAGAGGCAAGATGGAGTGAGCGTGTGAGAAGAAATGCTAAATATATAAAAATAATTAAATATATTTTGAAACCCATGGACTGTCATAAAAACTAAGGCATTTCTTTTGCAAATTCACATAACCAATAAACTGAAACTAGTCAGAGACATATACTCTGCATGTCAGTCCACTTAAATCAAGCATGAAGACAAACTTACAAGCTAGAAACATCGACATCCTTGAGGTATCTGTCATTACACTGCCTGACACAGATATACGTTGCCCCAAGGCTCCTCATTCAGTGGACAAAGTAACTGCTCTCCCCTCCCCACTAAGTTACTCAGAGAAACACTTTCCAAATGATAGCAAAATTGAGAGCAAGAAACTAGTGTCCAAATAGAACCCTGGGTTGCCAATGGCTCAAACAGGCCCAGTTTTCAAGCTCATTTATTCATTCTTCTGTTTATTTATTCAAAAAACACATACTGCGCTTCTATTATGTGCCAACTACTGTGTTGTGTGAGTCCTTCCCCAGCTAGTTCCACCACAGTTCATTCATTCATCCTAAAAACTCTTATTCACATTGCCCTTCAGATAGCCATCTTTGACACCACAGCTTACACGGAGAAACCAAGGAAAACTACTATTTGATTCGCAAAGCCAGCAGTTCCAGTGCTTGAGCCTGGCCTACAATCCCAGGGCTGGGAGGCCAGCTTGGCAGGAAAGGGCATCCCAGTCCAAGCCTCAGAGACTAACTCATCAGAAGCCCTCCTTGCAGCAGGTTTTGTTCATTCACACCAACAGATATAGCTATATCTATTGCTTATGTCCATTTACAAAATCTTCCTAAAAGCGAATTTGATAGTGAAAGAGAACCTGGCACATCAAAAACCTAGTCACCATATTTAAGGTTCAATAGAAAGCTAAATGCGCAGAATCTAGAGAATGCATGTGGCACCTCCTTCCTGTGTCGATCTGAGGCTTCTGTTTTTATTTTAAGTTTTGGGGGAGATGCATCTGTTTTCTCTCAATGTCATAGAAACAATTCATCTACAGGAAACCTATGGAAGTCAAGACTCCCGCCTAATGAATACAGTCAGATAATAAGAAAACATCTTGGTGGGAATGTAAATTGATACAGCCACTATGGAGAATAGTATGGAGGTTCCTTAAAAAACTAAAAATAGAACTACAATTCGACCCAGTAATCTCACTACTGGGCATATACCTTGAGAAAACCATAATTCAAAAAGAGTCATGTACCACAATGTTCACTGCAGCACTATTTACAATAGCCAGGACATGGAAGCAACCTAAGTGTCCATCGACAGATGAATGTATAAAGATGTGGCACATATATACAGTGGAATATTACTCAGCCATAAAAAGAAATGAAATTGAGTTATTTGTAGTAAGGTGGTTGGACCCAGAGTCTGTCATACAGAGTGAAATAAGTCAGAAAGAGAAAAACAAATACCGTATATATGCTAATGCATATATATGGAGTCTAAAAAAAATGGTTCTGATGAACCTAGGGGCAGGACAGGAATAAAGACACAGACATAGAGAATGGACTTGAGGACACAGGGAGTGGGAAGGGTAAGATGGGACAAAGTGAGAGAGTAGCATTGACATATATACACTACCAAATGTAAAAGAGATAGCTAGTGGGAAGAAGCTGCATAGCACAGGGAGATCAGCTCAGTGCTTTGTGACCACCTAGAGGGTTGGGATAGGGAGGGTGGGAGGGAGACGCAAGAGGGAGGGGATATGGTGATATATGTATACATATAGCTGATTCACTTTGTTGTACAGCAGAAGCTAGCATAACATTGTAAAGCAATTATACTCCAGTAAAGATGTTAAAAACAATTTTTTTAATAAAATAAAATAAATAAGAAAACACCTACCATAGTACCTTCCCTTCTAGAAATGGTGCAGAAATATGACTATATTTCTGTATTTTACCGGTGATGGGTTTGAATTTGTTTTTTGGTTTTGTTTTTGATTTTTAGTATGGGAAACTTTCAATTTAGAAAAAGTAAGGCTAGAAGATTTGTCTAGTTCTTACTGAATGAAGAAGCAAAGAATCAGAATCTCCAGCAAACTTGGGATTAACTGCAAGGACACAGAACTTCTTATAGAGAATGTTCTCCTAGGCAATACGTGATGAATGCTCCCTCTTTCATGGAGGAATCAGAAAGAGTTGAGTTGTGGAAATGCAGATAGGCACAGGAGGCCTACCTCATTAAATTCTAGTTCAAGCCCTGCAGGTATCTTTGTCTCTTTGCCTGTTTGGGGATCTCAGCAACTGTCTAGGAGAAGGCAGGGTTTACCTGTTACACAGCAGTGGTTAAGATCAGGCCAACCGAGAAACAACAGATGCACAATAGATTATCTAGGTCTTTAGGAAATTGGCAGACACAGTGTGAGGAGTAGCTGGTTCTCTGAGGGCTTGGCAAAGATATTTTTCATCCAATTTTTCATTCACTCAAAAATATTTATTTAACATTTATTTAGCATCTTCATTGTGCCTGGCCCTATGTTTAGCTATACAATGAACAAAATCTTTTTCCTTAATGAAGCTTACTTAGTTCTAATGGGGAAAATCAGGAAGAGAAAAAGAAGGAACAACAAAGAGCTGCTGACAACAGGTCCCAATGTCCTTTCAAAAAGTGTTCTCCAGTCCAGCAGATTTTATCCTGCTATCCTCCAGTTTCCAGTTTTCAAAAAGCCTATTTAATTGGTGAAAGGCTCAAACTGGCTTTTTGAGATAAAAGGCTATTTCCCAGCAGCATCCCAAAATTCATGTTATCATTTGGGAGCACACCAGTGTAACACCATTATTAATTTCTGGGCTTGCTGGGTGGTTTGTCTGCGCATCTCCATCATCCAAGTTTCTAGGAGTAGAGGGGAACAAAGTGGAAATTAAACAAGCCACACCTGCTGAGGCATTGGGACATTGGATGACCTTGAACAGGATACTTAATCTGAGTTTAGTCATATGTAAAATGTGGAAAATACTTACCTCATGATATGAAGATAAAATGAGATAATGTACAGAAAGTTGTAGAGTGTCTGGCACATGGCAAGTGCTTTTGAAATATCGTTGTTATTAATTGCTATTACTACTACTACTACTACTAACAGGGCTTGTCAGTCCCTCCTCAACAAACTACCAAATGACTTGCCAAGTAATGCCAAGAGATGCATGTGGGGCTGTGCTACCCTGGGGAAGTGAGAGGGAGTTATGGAAAACACCCTCCAGGAGCCATTGGAACACACACGGATGGGTGTATCCAGATGTTATTCCCACAGGAAGACATATATGGGTTTTAATGACCAGACCAAGATTGTGTCACCGAAAAAGCCAAATAACAATTCCCAGGAAATAAAAAGAGAATCTGGGTAATAAAATAAAACCTACCCTTTTTTCTCTTTTCCTTTGTGCTTAGTCTAGTGTCTCTTGCTCATAGGGTGCAGCGTGCAGAGGCCTCTCACAGACCTTCAGACCAGAGTTCCTCTTGTGAAAAGGCTGCTGGGACACCTCAGCTCAGCGGGCCATGCACGACACTGCAATTCAAGATGGCGGTGGCAGGCTGTGTGCAGAGGTGTTGCATCAGGCACTGAGCTGAGCCTGCACCCTCATGCAAGAACTTGACCCCTCCCTGAAGAGATCCCTATAAAGCAGCACCCACCAGGGCTGGAGAGCTTATGCTCTAGATTGTGAGCTCACATTTCTCCATTCTGTGTTCAAAGAATAAAGCTTCCTTTGCTTCTGAACTCAGTCTCTCTCGTTCCATTGGTTATTAAGACAACAGGCAGAAGACCTTCAAGACCGCAGAAGAGTAAGACGTGGAGGTCACCTTCCTCCTCACAAATATATCAGAAATACATCTACATGTGGAACAACTCCTACAAATCACCTACTGAACGCTGGCAGAAGACCTCAGACCTCCCCAAAGACAAGAAACTCCCCATGTACCTGGGTAGGGCAAAAGAAAAAAGAAAAAACAGAGACAAAAGAATAGGGACGGGACCTGCACCAGTGAGAGGGAGCTGTGAAGGAGGAAAGGTTTCCACACACTAGGAAGCCCCTTCGCGGGCAGAGACTGCAGGTGGCAGAGGGGGAAAGCTTCAGAGCCGCGGAGGAGAGCGCAGCAACAGGGGTGCGGACGGCAAAGCGGAGAGATTCCCGCACAGAGGATCGGTGCTGACCGGCACTCACCAGTCTGAGACGCTTGTCTGCTCACCCGCCAGGTAGGGAGGGGGCTGGGAGCTGAGGCTCGGGCTTCGGTCGGATCGCAGGGAGAGGACTGGCAGCGTGAACACAGACTGAAGGGGGCTAGTGCGCCACAGCTAGCCAGGAGGGTGTCCGGGAAAAAGTCTGGAACTGCTGAAGAGGAAAGAGACTTTTTCTTGCCTCTTTGTTTTCTGGTGCGTGAGGAGAAGGGATTAAGAGCGCCACTTAAAGGAGCTCCAGAGACGGGCACGAGCCACGGCTATCAGCGCGGACCCCAAAGACGGGCATGAGACGCTAAGGCTGCTGCTGCCGCCACCAAGAAGCCTGTGTGCGAGCACAGGTCACTATCCACACCTCCCCTCCCGGGAGCCTGGGCAGCCTGCCACCGCCAGGGTCCCGTGATCCAGGGACAACTTCCCCGCGAGAACACACAGCACGCCTCGGGCTCGTGCAACGTCACGCCGGCGTCTGCCGCCGCAGGCTCGTCTCGCATTCCATACCCCTCCCCCACCCCAGGCCTGAGTGAGCCAGAGCCCCCGAATCAGCTGCTCCTTTAACCCCGTCCTGTCTGAGAGAAGAACAGACGCCCTCCGGCGACCTACACGCAGAGGCGGGGCCAAACCCAAAGCTGAACCCCGGGAGCTGTGCGAACAAAGAAGAGAAAGGGAAATCCCTCCCAGCAGCCTCAGGAGCAGCGGATTAAAACTCCACCATCAACCTGATGTACCCTGCATCTCTGGAATACCTGAATAGACAATGAATCATCCCAAAATTAAGGCAGTGGACTTTGGGAGCAACGATATATTTTTTTTTTCCTTCTTCTCTTTTTGTGAGTGTGTATGTGTATGCTTCTGTGTGTGATTTTGTCTGTATAGCTTTGCTTTTACCATTTGTCCTAGGGTTCTGTCTGCCTCTTTCTTTCTTTCTTTCTTTCTTTCTTTCTTTCTTTCTTTCTTTCTTTCTTTCTCCCTTTTATTCTGAGGCATGTGGATGACAGGATCCTAGTGCTCTGGCCGGGTGTCAGGCCTGTGCCTCTGAGGTGGGAGGGCTGAGTACAGAACACTGGTCCACCAGAGACCTCCCAGCTCCACATAATATCAAACGGCAAAAATCTCGCAGAGATCTCTAACTCAACGCCAAGACCCAGTTCCACTCAAAGACCAGCAAGCTACAGTGCTGGACACCCTATGCCAAACAACTACCAAGACAGGAACACAATTCCACCCACTAGCTGAAAGGCTGCCTAAAATCATAATAAGGTCACAGACACCCCAAAACACACCAACGGACTTGGACCTGCCCACCAGAAGGACAAGATCCAGCCTCATCCACAAGAACACAAGCACTAGCACCCTCCACCAGGAAGCCTACAAAACCCACTGAACTAACCTTAGCCACTGGGGGAAGACACCAAAAACAACGGGAACTAAGAACCTGCAGCCTGCGAAAAGGAGACCCCAAACACAGTAAGTTAAGCAAAATGAGAAGACAGACAAAAACGCAGCAGATGAAGGAGCAAGGTAAAAACCCACCAGACTTAACAAGTGAAGAGGAAATAGGCAGTCTATCTGAAAAAGAATTCAGAGTAATGATAGTGAACATGATCCAAAATCTTGGAAAAGAATGGAGAAAATACAAGAAGCGTTTAAAAAGGACCTAGAAGAACTAAAGAGCAAACAAACAATGATGAACAACACAATAAATGAAATTTAAAATTCTCTAGAAGGAATCAATAGTAGAATAACTGAGGCAGAGGGACAGATAAGTCACATGGAAGATAAAATAGTGGAAATAACTACCGCAGAGCAGAATAAAGAAAAGAATTGAGGACAGTTTCAGACCTCTGGAACAACATTAAATGCACAAACATTCGAATTATAGGGGTCCAAGAGGAAGAGAAAAAGAAAGGGACGGAGAAAATATTTGAAGAGATTATAGTTGAAAACTTCCCTAATATGGGAAAGGAAATAGTTAATCAAGTCCAGAAAGTGCAGAGAGTCCCATACAGGATAAATCCAAGGAGAAACACGCCAAGACACATATTAATCAAACTATCAAAAATTAAATACAAAGAAAAAACATTAAAAGCAGCAAGGGAAAAGCAACAGATAATGTACAAGGGAATCTCCATAAGGTTAACAGCTGATCTTTCAGCAGAAACTCTGCAAGCCAGAATGGAGGGGCAGGACATATTTAAAGTGATGAAATGGAAAAACCTACAACCAAGAATACACTACCCAGCAAGGATCTCATTCAGATTCGATGGAGAAATTAAAAACTTTACAGACAAGCAAAAGTTAAGAGAATTCAGCACCACCAAACTAGATTTACAACAAATGCTAAAGGAACTTCTCTAGTCAGGAAACACAAGAGAAGGGAAACACGTACAATAACAAACCCAAAACAATTAAGAAAATGGTAATAGTAACACACATATCGATAATTACCTTAAATGTGAATGGATTAAATGCTCCAACCAATAGACATACTGGCTGAATGGATACAAAAACAAGACCCATATATATTCTGTCTACAAGAGACCCACTTCAGACCTAGAGACACATACCGACTGAAAGTGAGGGGATGGAAAAAGATATTCCATGCAAATGGAAATCAAAAGAAAGCTGGAGTAGCAATTCTCATATCAGACAAAATAGACTTCACAATAAAGACTATTACAAGAGACAAAGAAGGACACTACATAATAATCAAGGGATCAATCCAAGAAGAAGATATAACAATTGTAAATATTTATGCACGCAACATAGGAGCACCTCAGTACATAAGGCAAATGTTAAGAGCCATAAAAGGGGAAATCGACAGTAACACAATCATAGTAGGGGACTTTAACACCCCACTTTCACCAATGGACAGATCATCCAAAATGAAAATAAATAAGGAAACACAAGCTTTAAATGATACTTTTAACAAGATGGACTTAATTGATATTTATAGGAAATTCAACCACAGACAACAAAATACACTTTCTTCTCAAGTGCTCATGGAACATTCTCCCGAATAGATCATATCTTGGGTCACAAATAAAACCATGGTAAATTTAAGAAAACTGAAAGCTTATCAAGAATCTTTTCTGACCACAATGCTATGAGACTAGATATCCATTACAGGAATAATATCTGTAAAAAACACAAACACATGGAGTTTAAACTATACACCACTTAATAAGCAAGAGATCCCTGAAGAAATCAAAGAGGAAATTTAAAAATACCTAGAAACGGGCTTCCCTGGTGGCACACTGGTTGAGAGTCTGCCTGCCGATGCAGGGGACACGGGTTCATGCCCTGGTCTGGGACGATCCCACATGCCATGGAGCGGCTGGGCCCATGAGCCATGGCTGCTGGGCCTGCGAGCCTGTGCTCTGTGGCGGGAGAGGCCACAGCAGTGAGAGGCCTGCATATAGCAAAAAAAAAAAAAAAAAAAACCTAGAAACAAATGACAATGAAAAAAGGATGACCCAAAAGCTATGGGATGCTGCAAAAGCAGTTCTAGGAGGGAAGTTTATAGCAATATAGTCTTACCTTAAGAAACAAGAAACATCTTAAATAAACAACCTAACCTTATACCTAAAGCAATTTGAGAAAGAAGAAGAAAAAAACCTTAAGTTTGCAGAAGGAAAGAAATCATAAATTTCAGATGAGAAATAAATGAAAAGGAAATGAAGGAAAAAATAGCAAAGATCAATAAAACTAAAAGCTTGTTCTTTGAGAAGATAAACAAACTTGAAAAACCATTAGCCAGACACATCAAGAAAAAAAGGGAGAAGACTCAAATCAATAGAATAAGAAATGAAAAAGGACAAGTAACAACTGACACTGCAGAAATACAAAGGATCATGAGAGATTATTACAAGCAATTATATGCCAATAAAATGGATAACCTGGAAGAAATGGACAAATTCTTAGAAAAGCACAACCTTCTGAGACTGAACCAGGAAGTAATAGAAAATATAAACAGACCAATCACAAGCAGTGAAATTGAAGCTGTAATTAAAAATCTTTCAACAAACAAAAGCCCAGGACCCGATGGCTTCTCAGGCGAATTCTATCAAACATTTAGAGAAGAGCTCTCACCTATCCTTCTCAAACTCTTCCAAAATATAGCAGAGGGAGGAACACTCACAAACTCATTCTAAGAGGCCACCATCACCTTGATACCAAAACCAAAGAAGTCACAAAGAAAGAAAACTACAGGCCAATAACACTGATGAACATAGATGCAAAAAACTTCAACAAAATACTAGCAAAGAGTATTCAACAGCATATTAAAAGTATCATACAGCATGATCAAGGGGGGGTTTATCCCAGGAATGCAAGGATTGTTCAATATATGCAAATAAATCAATGTGATAAACCATATCAACAAATTGAAGAATAAAAACCATATGATCATCTCAACAGATGCAGAAAAAGCTTTCAACAAAATTCAATTCATGTTAAAAACCCCCCAGAAAGTAGGCATAGAGGGAACTTTTCTAAACATAATAAAGGCCACATATGACAAAACCACAGCCAACATCATCCTCCATGGTGAAAAACTGAAACTATTTCCACTAAGATCAGGGACAAGACAAGGTTGCCCACTCTCACCACTATTATTCAACATTGTTTTGGAAGTTCTAGCCACAGCAATCAGAGAAGAAATAGAAATAATAGGAATCCAAACTGGAAAAGAAGAAGTAAAGCTGTCACTGTTTCCAGATGACATGATACTATACATGGAGAATCCTAAAGATGCTACCAGAAAACTACTAGAGCTAATAAATAAATTTGGTAAAGTTACAGGATACAAAATTAATGCACAGAAATCTCTTGCATTCCTATACACTAGTGATGAAAAATCTGAAAGAGAAATTAGGGAAACACTCCCATTTAGCATCGCAACAAAAAGAATAAAATACCTAGGAATAAACCTACCTAAGGAGACAAAAGTCCTATATGCAGAAAACTATAAGACACTGATGAAAGAAATTAAAGATGCTACAAACAGATGGAGAGATATACCATGTTCTTGGATTGGAAGAAGCAACATTGTGAAAAGACTATACTAACCAAAGCAATCTACAGATTCAATGCAATCTCTATCAAACTACCACTGGCATTTTTCACAGTACTTGAATAAAAAATTTTGCCAAAACACAAAAGACCCCAAATAGCCAAAGCAATCTTGAGAAAGAAAAACAGAGCTAGAGGAATCAGGCTCCCAGACTTCAGACTATACTACAAAGCTAAAGTAATCAAGACAGCATGGTACTGGCACAAAAACAGAAATATAGATCAATGGAACAGGATAGAAAGCCCAGAGATAAACCCACACACATATGGTCACCTTATCTTTGATAAAAGAGTCAAGAGTATACAATGGAGAAAAGACAGCTACTTCAATAAGTGGTGCTGGGAAAACTGGACAGCTACATGTAAAAGAATGAAATTAGAACACTCCCTAACACCATACACAAAAATAAACTCAAGATGGATTAAAGACCTAAATGTAAGGCCAGACACTATAGAACACTTAGAGGAAAACATAGGCAGAACACTCTATGACATAAATCACAGCAG
This sequence comes from Mesoplodon bidens, assembly GCF_964165515.1. Lineage (NCBI taxonomy): Eukaryota > Metazoa > Chordata > Mammalia > Artiodactyla > Ziphiidae > Mesoplodon > Mesoplodon bidens. Next base: position 50,169,968 of record NC_138161.1, on the reverse strand, counting down.
GATCCTTTTTGACCCACCTCCTAGAGAAATGGAAATAAAAATAAACAAATGGTACCTAATGAAACTTAAAACCTTTTGCACAGCAAAGTAAACCATAAACAAGATGAAAAGACAACCCTCAGAATGGGAGAAAATACTTGCAAATGAAGCAACTGACAGAAGATTAATCTCCAAAATTTACAAGCAGCTCATGCAGCTCAATATCAAAAAAACAAACAACCCAATCCAAAAATGGACAGAAGACCTAAATAGACATTTCTCCAAAGAAGATATACAGATGGCCAACAAACACATGAAAGGATGCTCAACATCACTAATCATTGGAGAAATGTAAATCAAAACTACAATGAGGTATCACCTCACACCAGTGAGAATGGCCATAATCCAAAAATCTAGAAACAATAAATGCTGGAGAGGGTGTGGAGAAAAGGGTACCCTCTTGCACTGTTGGTGGGAATGTAAATTGATACAGCCACTATGGATAACAGTATGGAGGTTCCTTAAAAAACTAAAAATAGAACTACCATACAACCCTGCAATCTCATTACTGGGCGTATACCCTGAGAAAACAATAATTCAAAAAGAGTCATGTACCAGAATGTTTATTGCAGCTCTATTTACAACAGCCAGGACTTGGAGGCAACCTAAGTGTCCATCGACAGATGAATGGATAAAGAAGATGTGGCACATATATGCAATGGAATATTACTCAGCCATAAAAAGAAATGAAATTGAGTTATTTGTAGTGAAGTGGATGGCCTTAGAGCCTTTCATACAGAGTGAAGTAAGTCAGAAAGAGAAAAACACATACCGTATGCTAACACATATATATGGAATCTAAAAAAAAAAAAATGGTTATGAAGTACCTAGGGTCAGGACGGGAATAAAGACATAGACCTCCTACAGAATGGACTTGGGGATACGGGGAGAGGGAAGGGTAAGCTGGGACAAAGTGAGAGAGTTGCATGGACAAATATACGCTGCTAAATGTAAAATCGATAGCTAGTGGGAAGAAGCTGCATAGCACTGGCAGGTCAGCTCGGTGCTTTGTGACCACCTAGTAGGGTGGGAAAGGGAGGGTGGGAGTGAGGGAGATGCAAGAGGGAAGAGATATGGGGATATATGTATATGTATAGCTGATTCACTTTGTTATAAAGCAGAAAGTAAAACACCATTGTAAAGCAATGTTATTCCAATTAAGATGTTAAATAAAATAAAATAAAATTGAGATATAATTGACCTATAAAAAAATTAAGAAAGACACCAGGCAGAAGGACCCTTGTTGGGGACTAACTCAGGAGGGTCAGTAACAATTGCAAAACATTTCAATCTCCTTCCCAAAGTGACTGAGAAGTAAGCCTGGAAGTTTTGTTGTAAGCCCTCCTCTAAGCGTTTTAAATTTGTAAAAATGTTGTATGCTTCCTCAGAGTGCTATAAGATTTTTGGCAGGCATGGCTGGGTTAATCTAAAAGGCACCAAAACCATCGCAGTTACCCTTCCTGTAAAGAATCCCCTAGTGATTGACCAATAACCGGGGAATGCCATAGACAGACAGCAGCACACTCTGCACAGGTCATCTGGTGTGCGGCAAGGCTGGGTGGGATATAAATGAAAGGCAAGGAGGGTAAAGTAAAGTGCATCAAGGCATTGGTACATGAAAGCACTGAGGCACTGCTCTCTAATACTAAAGGTTGTCAGGGAACATAGAGAGTAAGCTACCTTTCTAAATCCACATCAAAAGGCAGGGGGGAATGTTTATAATTCTGCTCAAGATAAAATAGTCAAAGGAGAAAAGAGGCAAGGACGCAGCAAAATGAATGCAGATGAGACCCACTTAGGTCAAAGGGTTGTAAAAGGTGTTCACAGTGAAATGCTTGTGAGGAAGCTCAGGCTTTCAGGGAGGCAGGAAGGATCACCAGATTCTCACCCCTGGTGAGGTTACACAGTGACACTGAGGTGAAAAGAAAGTGGCCATCTTAGATTTTATAAGAAAATGTGACAGTTGCCTGAATCATAGCAAAACTGTCACTAATGCCTTTGTAGAATATACAGATGAGCATGTGGTCAAGAAATCTCAAACCTGGGCTTCTCTGGTGGCGCAGTGGTTAAGAATCCTCCTGCCAATGCAGGGAACACGGGTTCGAGCCCTGGTCTGGGATGATCCCACATGCCACGGAGCAACTAAGCCCATGCACCACAACTACTGAAGCCCACGTGCCTAGAGCCCGTGCTCTGCAACAAGAGAAGCCACCGCAATAAGCCCGCGCACCACAATGAAGAGTAGCCCGTGCTCGACGCAACTAAAGAAAGCCTGTGTGCAGCAACGAAGACCCAATGCAGCCAAAAATTAAAATAAATAAATAAATAATAAAAAAAGAAATCTCAAACCTGTCCACAGACGTGAAATATTTGGGAATGAAGGATGCTCTGCTTTCACCAGGATGAAGCCTTGAGGCTCAACAAGCCATGTGTATATAAGTTTTTACTACCAGGTTAGGGCAGATGGGTAAATCAGACAGATCATTACAATCTGCCAGAAAATGGTGATGTCTAGAGTGTAGCCCTGAGACCCTGGCTTGAGTAGGTGCAAAGCAGAAAAGCAGCTTGATTTTCTCCTGCTCCTCTGGGCTGCATGGAGCCCACAGCGGCTATGGGAATCTTAGAAGGAAGGCTCCAATTTGTGGGAATCAGTGGTGGCTCATGGGATGGTACTGAGGGTTCTGAGGTGCCTCCTATGGGATTCAGACTTGCCCAATTACATTTAGGAAACTGAAGAATGTGCTGATAGAAGCCCATTTTTTGTGTGCCTGAGAAGCCTCTAAGGAGAAAACCCATGTCGAAGAAGGAGTTATGTGTAATGAGCTCCACTAATCACAGAGAGTTATATGAAGGGATGGATGGGGGGGGGGGGTGAGCCCAACATGGTGGCTCTAATTCTGGTAAGTCCCAGTTGGACTCATGTTTGAGTCCTGGAGAGAGGAAGGAGATTGAGTAAAAATCTGAAAAGGGAGTTTAAAATTCAACAAGCCCTCAGCACGGCTTTGAGGCCACACTCCTAGATTTATGACACAGCAAAAAAAAAAAAAGTATTTTCCCCTTTGCTACAGCTTGCCCCACCCCACAGCAGTGGCTCCTCTGGGATTCCATGATCCATTAGTGCCTGAAGGAACTGGAAGGATCCAGCAGTGCTGACCTTTAATAGTTAAGTAGTTTGTGGGCACATGTGACACTGTCTCTGATGGCAAAAAATATTCAGGGCACATTATCAGCAATTGAAGTTCTGTGAGAACAGAGGGACCAGGGCCTGGGTAATTGTGATTATTCTGTTATAATGAGACAATATCATGTTCTTGTTAATCATGTGGGCTCAGGAATCGAATGACCTGCGTTCAAATCAGGTTCTGCACTAATTGGCTGTGTGACATGTGCAAACAATTCACCAACATCTCTGGGTCTCAGTTTTCACATCTATTAAGGAGGGATAACAGCAAGGCCTAACTCACAGAATTCTTGGGAGGATTAAATAAGTAAAAAGCTTAGAAGAGTTTCCAGCACATAAAAAGGGCTCAACAAATATTAGGTTTGTTTCTTGTGTTTTGACTAATAAATGTACCCACTGGCTGGGGATTGCAAAGAAAATATGTGAAAGAAATAACTTCTTCACCAAAATCAGAAAATATTTCTATCACTCACATCAAATCCTCTTCCACAATTAGTCTTGAGAGAGCTTCTGAGATCTCTACAAGGGTTTATTGCATATACAGGTACTTCCTGTTCCAAAAATCACATAAAGGAGCTTACAGTGAGATATATGATCTCTAAAATATTTTAAATAGGTTTAAATAAGGATAGGAGCATAAAATGGAACCAAGATAGAGCTAAAAAACATACACACTTGCTAGCTGAGATATAATAGAGAGATCAAAGTTCCTCCAAGATAGACAGAATCCTGTTTTTGTTTTGTTTTGTTTTAAAATAAGAAGAAGCAAAATTTTTTTTACATCTTTAATGGAGTATAATTGCTTTATAATGTTGTGTTCATTTCTGCTGTACAACAAAGTGAATCAGCTATATGTATACATATATACCCTCCCTCTTGAGCTTCCCGCCCACCCTCCCTATCCCACCCCTGTAGGTGGTCACAAAGCACCAAGCTGATCTCCCTGTGCTATGCAGCAGCGTCCCACTAGCTATTTATTTTACATTTAGTACTGTATATACGTCATTGCTACTGTCTCACTTTGTCCCAGCCTCCCCTTCTTCACCTGTGTCTTCAAGTCCATTCTCTACGTCTGCATCTTTATTCCTGCCCTGCCACTAGGTTCATCAGTACCATTTTTCTAGATTCCATATATATGCGTTAGTATACGGTATTTGTTTTTCTCTTTCTGACTTACTTCACTCTATATGACAGACTCTAGGTCCACCCACCTTACTACAAATACCTTCATTCCTTTTTATGGCTAAGTAATATTCCATTCTATATATGTGCCACATCTTCTTTATCCATTCATCTGTCGATGGACATTTAGGTTGCTTCCACGTCCTGGCTATTGTAAACATAAACACTGTTGCAATAAACATTGTGGTACATATATCTTTTTGAATTATGGTTTTCTCAGGGTATATGCCCAGTAGTGGGGTTGCTGAGTCATATAGTTGTTCTATTTTTAGTTTTTTTAAGGAACCTCCATACTGTTCTCCATAGTGGCTGTATCAATTTACATTCCCACCAACAGTGCAGGAGGTTTCCCTTTTCTCCACATCCTCTCCAGCATTTACTGTTTGTAGATTTTTTGATGATGGCCATTCTGACTGGTGTGAGGTGATACCTCTTTGAGGTTTTGATTTGCATTTCTCTAATAATTAGAGATGTTGAGCATCTTTTCATGTGTTTTTTGGCAATCTGTATGTCTACTTTGGAGAAATGTCTATTTAGGTCTTCTGCTCATTTTTGGATTGGGTTGTTTTTTTTGATACTGAGCTGTATAAGCTGCTTGTATATTTTGGAGATTAATCCCTTGTCAGTTGCTTCATTGGCAAATATTTGAGGTTGTCTTTTTGTCTTGTTTATGGTTAGAATCCTGTTTTGATGTGCCTAATCTGGAAGGGATGATGCAATAGGTAAAATTGATATTAATTTTGCCCTTTTTATATTCCAAGTGCACAAATGTGATGGAGATAAGCATATATGTGCTGCCCCACTATGCGGCCCATGTACAGAACCCTATCAAAAGATGAGAAGGTAGTAATGAACTCCAATTCTGTTTCTCTGCCTCAGTAACACTCTATGAAACCAACTCCTTGGGCCAACTTAAATATGGAAAACTAGGGAGTAAAAGACAAGCTTAAAGAAGCAATTAGAATGCGTGCTTATCAGAGGAGTCAAACACCTTCGTGTATTTTAAATACTCTATTATATCATCTAGGGATGATTCATCAATTGTCAATAGAAATCACTCTACAAAGTGGATATATTAAAGAATTGTCATTAGAGTGTGTATAGGTTGCCATGCAAGCAATTTGTCCATAATGATCAAAGCCAGTTGGACAGTGTTGGATTATTAAAGCTGGGTAGCAATTTGGCAAACATAAAAAGATGTCCCCGGGGCTTCCCTGGTGGCACAGTGGTTGAGAGTCCGCCTGCCAATGCAGGGGACACGGGTTTGTGCCCCGGTCCGGGAAGATCCCACATGCCGCGGAGCATCTGGGCCCGTGAGCCATGGCCGCTGAGCCTGTGCGTCCAGAGCCTGTGCTCCGCAACGGGAGAGGCCACAACAGTGAGAGGCCCGCGTACAGCAAAAAAAAAAAAAAAAATGTCCCAAATAAAGATGTTAAAAAAAAAAAAAGATGTTCCCTGAAACCTGAAAGAGGCAATATTATTTTACAATTTCAAAGAAAAAAGTATTTAAAACATGAAGTTTAATTTGCCTGGAGTATGTGATCATTCACTCAGGAATATTGAAGAGACTGGAAGAGAAGGAATAGTGACAAAACATAAATTCTCACTGTGTTTTAATGTATAATGAGTTTTATGCACATTGCCCGATGGATCTGAATTCAGAATTCAAATCAAATGCTGTCACAAAGTGGTTGGGAAGAGATTTGCAAATAAGCACTTTAATAACCATACCAGATCCTCAGTCTGTCTATTTAGCCAGACTTTCATCCTCTACCTCCTCCACAAAGTATATGGGAGAATACAGACAGAGCATATCATCCCTACTATTACCCTCAAACAGACCCTACTTTGAGTTTCTTTAACCCAATGACAGCTCCATTCTCAGACTCAGAGTCCTGTGCCTTCTATCCCAGCCATGTTTCTTGCATGAATCTTCTGTTTGCTCTCATAACCCTTCACCTGACTTACTATGATGTGCATCTGAATGTCCCTGGCTTCTGCTCCACCCTCCACATAACTCATGTTATGCATTGTGACCACAGTGATCTAGAACCCCAGCTTTTTAAAGAGGAAGGTAAATTTACTTTCCATCTTTCTTACAGCAGATAGTGGAGCAGCACTGAGTTATAAATTTGAGACAGAAGTAAAGAAGTAAAGAAATGAACTCCAATTTTGTTTTCTGGCCTCAGTGACACTCTATGAAACCAACTCCTTGGACCAACATAAGTATAAAAACATAGGGAGTTAAAAGGAAGCTTAAAGAAGCAATTAGTATGGGTGCTGATCAGAGGATGTGTGTGTCTCTCACTGTGAAATACAACATAAGAAATATTGAAAGGAAGAAATACAAATAGTGCATCTCTTAACACCCTACACTTTTTTTTCTTAAACATCCTTATTGGAGTATAATTGCTTTACAATGGTATGTTAGTTTCTGCTTTATAACAAAGTGAATCAGCTATACATATACATATATCCCCATATCTCCTCCCTCTTGCCTCTCCCTCCCACCCTCCATATCCCACCCCTCTAGGTGGTCACAAAGCACCAAGCTGATCTCCCTGTGCTATGCAGCTGCTTCTCACTAACTATCGATTTTATATTTGGTAGTATATATAAGTCCATGCCACTCTCTCACTTTGTCCCAGCTTACCCTTCCCTCTCTCCATGTCCTCAAGTCCATTCTTTGCATCTGTGTCTTTATTCCTCTCTTGCCCCTAGGTTCTTAAGAACCTTTTTTTTTTTTACATTCCATATATGTGTGTTTGCATACAGTATTTGTTTTTCTCTTTCTGACTTACTTCACTTTGTATGACAGCCTCTAGGTCTATCCACCTCATTATAAATAGCTCAATTTCATTTCTTTTTATGGCTGAGTAATATACCATTGTATATATGTGCCATATCTTCTTTATCCATTCATCTGTCGATGGACACTTAGGTTGCTTCCCTGTCCTTGTTATTGTAAATAGAGCTGCAATAAATATTCTGATACTTGACTCTTTTTGAATTATTGTTTTCTCAGGTTATATGCCCAGTTGTGAGACTGCTGGGTCGTATGGTAGTTCTATTTTTAGTTTTTTAAGGAACCTCCCTACTGTTCTCCATAGCGGCTGTATCAATTTACATTCCCACCAACAGTGCAAGAGGGTACCCTTTTCTCCACACCCTCTCCAGCATTTATTGTTTCTAGATTTTTTGATGATGGCCATTCTGACTGCTGTGAGGTGATACCTCATTGTAATTTTGATTTGCATTTCTCTAATGATTAGTGATGTTGAGCATCCTTTCATGTGTTTGTTGGCCATCTGTATATCTTCTTTGGAGAAATGTCTATTTAGGTCTTCTGTCCATTTTTGGATTGGGTTGTTTGTTTTTTTGATATTGAGCTGCATGAATTGCTTGTAAATTTTGGAGAATAATCCTTTGTCAGTTGCTTCATTTGCAAATATTTTCTCCCATTCTGAAGGTTGTCTTTTCATCTTCTTTGTGGATTCCTTTGCTGTGCAAAAGGTTTTAAGTTTCATTAGGTACCATTTGTTTATTTTTATTTCCATTTCTCTAGGAGGTGGGTCAAAAAGGATCTTGCTGTGATTTATGTCATAGAGTGTTCTGCCTATGTTTTCCTCTAAGAGTTTGATAGTGTCTGGCCTTACATTTAGGTCTTTAATCCATCTTGAGTTTATTTTTGTGTATGGTGTTAGGGAGTGTTCTAATTTCATTCTTTTACATGTAGCTGTCCAGTTTTCCCAGCACCACTTATTGAAGCGGCTGTCTTTTCTCCATTGTATATTCTTGCTTCCTTTATCAAAAATAAGGTCACCATATGTGTGTGGGCTTATCTCTGGGCTTTCTATCCTCTTCCATTGATCTATATTTCTGTTTTTGTGCCAGTACCATACTGTCTTGATTGCTGTAGCTTTGTAGTGTAGTTTGAAGTCAGGGAGCCTGATTCCTCCAGTTCTGTTCTCTTTCTCAAGATTGCTTTGGCTATTTGGGGTCCTTTGTGTTTCCGTACAAATTGTGAAATTTGTTGTTCTAGTTCTGTGAAAAATGTCAGTGGTTATTTGATAGGGATTACTTTGAATCTGTAGATTGCTTTGGGTAGTATAGTCATTTTCACAATGTTGATTCTTCCAATCCAAGAACATGGTATATCTCTCCATCTGTTTGTAACATCTTTAGTTTTTTCATCAGTGTCTTATAGTTTTCTGCATACAGGTCTTTTGTCTCCTTAGGTAGGTTTATTCCTAGATATTTTATTCTTTTTGTTGCAATGGTAAATGGAAGTGTTTCCTTAATTTCTCTTTCAGATTTTTCATCATTAGTGTATAGGAATGCAAGAGATTTCTGTGCGTTAATTTTGTATCCTGCTACTTTACCAAATTCATTGATTAGCTCTTGTAGTTTTCTGGTAGCATATTTAGGATTCTCCATGTATAGTATCATGTCATCTGGAAACAGTGACAGCTTTACTTCTTCTTTTCCGATTTGGATTCCTTTTATTTCCTTTTCTTCTCTGATTGATGTGGCTAAAACTTCCAAAACTATGTTGAATAATAGTGGTGAGAGTGGACAACATGTCTTGCTCCTGATCTTAGAGGAAATGGTTTCAATTTTTCACCACTGAGAATGATGTTGGCTGTGGGTTTGTCATATATGGCCTTTATTATGTTGAGAAAAGTTCCCTCTATGCCTACCTTCTGGAGAGTTTTTACCATAAATGGGTGTTGAATTTTTTTGAAAGCTTTATCTGGATCTATTGAGATGATCATATGGTTTTTCTCCTTCAATTTGTTAATATGGTTTATCACATTGATTTGTAATGCCCTACTCTTTTTTTTTTTTTTTTGGTACACGGGCCTCTCATTGTTGTGGCCTCTCCTGCTGCGGAGCACAGGCTCCGGACGCGCAGGCTCAGTGGCCATGGCTCACAGGCCCAGCCGCTCCGCAGCATGTGGGATCTTCCCGGACCGGGGCACAAACCCGTGTCCCCTGCATCGGCAGGCGGACCCTCAACCACTCCACCACCAGGGAAGCCCTGTAATGCCCTACTCTTGATCTGCAGTAGCTCAGTGATTTTCATGTCCCTGCATCTCCTTGGATAACTTTATGGAAAACCAACAAGGAGCCAACACAAGATGAGTAGTGGTTTAGTGACTCAGACAAGAACAAAATGTCTCTGAATAAAAGAAAACAGTGTGCTCCAACCACAGGAAGTCAGAAGCAGGAATCATCACGAGAGCCAAAAGTCAGCCTTGAAGCAGCACATCTGCCAACCACCAAATAGTTTCCTCAGGTTTCAGCTGGATTAAACTAGTAGCTGTCCTGTGAGTGAAGACTCCACTCTCTAAAGTATGCTATCTTCTCCGATCCCTTAAATAAGGTTTCCTTTTGGTATATTGTTTAAGCATCCCTTTGTTTAAACATACAATTTCCTAAGCTTTGCTATGTGAGAGGACTATCTACCCATTGAGGGAGGGTCTGTGAATTCACAACAGTTTTTCAGCTCTTGGTATGTAGTTGTGGTACGTAATGCTGGCTTCCAACCCAATATCCCTATCTCTCTTCCTGTATAAAGTTCAAAAGTTCAGTTTACCCGACTTTGCTTTTACGAAAGACCTACATTAGTACGTATTTTCACTTACCAAAAGAAATCCCAAGAGGACTTCGCTTTTATGAAAAAAGGGCTTCCATGGTGGCGCAGTGGTTGAGAGTCCACCTGCCGATGCAGGGGACACAGGTTCGTGCCCTGGTCCGGGGAGATGCCACATGCCGCGGAGCGGCTAGGCTCGTGAGCCACGGCCGCTGAGCCTGCGCGTCCGGAGCCTGTGCTCCGCAACGGGAGAAGCCACAACAGTGAGAGGCCCGCATACCGCAAAAAAAAAAAAAAAAAAAAAAAAAGGCAGTTAGTGGCAGAGCCTGCATTGGAACCATGGAGAATCAGAGGACTCTGCTAAAATGAGACACAGTAACACTTTTGTATCTGAGTCATCAAAGGTAGCAGGGTGGCCAGGGACACAAATCTATAAATTTCATATTTGTTAGCTAACAATATTTCTCATCTCTGAAGCCCTTGACATTAGAGTGAATTTTACAGTTTTATAAAATTGTTTGACTTCTAATTGCAATTATTAGACATGTGTCACCAGCATTTTTAATAAGACATAAAATGCTAAAGACATGGAATATATCAAACAAGAAGTCTCAGGGATGAATAAGAAAACAAAGCAAGAAGCTGAGTACTAGGTAGCTGGGTATCAAAGTCAATTTAGAAGCAATAAAAGCTCTGTCAAGACCTGGAGAAGGTTCCCTGTCATCAACCATGCCACTGGGATGGGGGTGGAAAGGGCCCATAACAGCAGGGCTTACATCTGGTGGTGACTCTCACAGAGAGTCCATCCTTGGCACACTCCTCTCCTTCCTCCTTCCCCCACCTTTGTTCATTTCCTGATATTATTCATGTAAGAGTCTCTTTCTTTGGCTAAATTGGGAGGTCAGACGTGGTGTCTTCTTCATTTTCATGTGCCCCACTCTACCTTGTGCCCAGCACACTACCTTGAACATACTAAGCTCCTAGATTTTTAGAATATTGAAAGCAGAAAGGGCTTTATAAAATATCTAGTCCAATTTTTTGAAACTTGTTTTAAAGCAATAAATCTATATTAAAATGAATAACTATATAGAGTCCTCAATATATAAAACAGATTTTTTTAAAAAGAGATGTTTTGGCTGAAGAGGAAGCAAAGGAGGGGAGAGCAAGGATCAACTAGCAATAATCTATTTCCTGTTCCTCTTGCAGCACCTCAGCGATCATAGTTTGGAAACTACTGATGCAGTGTAACCCCTTCATTTTCTAAATGGAGACATTCCTTAAAATTTTATACACTGAATTGACATATCCAAGGCAGGGCTGTTGAGCTGCAACTGTTGGGATCACCATATTCCCCTGGTGGGGATATCAGTTCTATCCAAGTGACTAGGGTGAGGATATGAGGAGAGCAGAATCTGTGTAGACTCTGGAAACACACACCTTCTTCTTTCCTAGTCTACTTGTTTGGAGGAGACCCTCGTTAGGGATGAGAAACAATATCCAAACAATATCTATTCTGCCTATACTGGTTCTGCTCAGTCTATAGTCTTTCTGGAATAAGTTAAGCAGCTTGCCTCTGTCAGGAGAAATGGCTTGGGGCAGGGAGAGCACTGAGGTACTGAGCACCTAGCCTTGTTCATCAAGGGCCATTCATGGGCCTCTCCTTGCTTACCACATTCATTCCAAGGCAGTTAGCAGAGGGCCTAAGGGCTATTCTGAAAGACCTGTTTAACATTGTTTGAGTTTGATGGGGATCCACAGACCACATAGAAGGTTAATCATTTAGTGTATTGCGTGCAACTAACACACCTAGCAATGTTTGGAAGTGAAAGACAGATTAATAATAAGTGAATGAGATCATTTCAAAGAGGGACAGGTGTTCTAAAGAAAATAAAACAGAAAGATGGTGTTTCAGACAGAATGAGTGCGGTTATGTTGCAATAACCAACAACCTTCCAAATCTCAGTGTCTTAAAACAACAAAGTTGGAGTTTTTTCTTACACGTGCCCTACATCAGGGGGCTCTGCTCCGTGTTGTGCTCATGCCTGGATAACACCAAGGCTAATGAGACTCCACCATCACATCCTTTTTATCTATGTTCTATTGTCCAAAACTTATCCCAGAGCCTGGCCTGCCTGTAACAGTGTCAGGAAAGTATCATCTTCTCATGTGGCCCAGAGGAGAGGAAAACCATGGAAGAGCACACAAGATGGTGGGTGAGGGGGAACACAAGTCCTGATTAGGGTGATCTAGCAAAGTCTTTCTAAGGAGATGACATTTGAGCTGAGATCTGAATGATGAGAATGAACCCACCAAGTGAAAGCAACAGGAAAGGCATTTCAGGCAGAGGGAATGGCAAATGCAAAAGGTCCTTAGGCCAAAACAAGTGTACAAAGAAATAAATAAAGGCCAGTGTGACCAGAGTCAGTGAAGCCAAATGATGAAAAGCCATAAGGATCATGATAAAAAATTTAGATTTTATCCAAAGTGTGTCCCAAACTCAAATTAACTAATGTTTCCTCTTTTTAACACAAGCCAAAAGTCATCCTTATTTTACACTAAAAACAAAAATTCACATTTTCCTTTTCAGTTTTCTGTTTCTCAGGCTAAACTAAGCCTTTACCTCTTTCACATTCGCCTCAGGTTCACGCTTTTCTAAGCATTTGAAATACCACAGAACATCGTGACAGGATTTACAATGTTTCCTGGAACTTTTTACCTCAGTTCTGCATTTTCTCAGGCCTTCCTTCAGTCTTGATCAGCAACCAGATCTGTGCTCTTAGCTGCTGACAGAACATACATTCTCTGAAAAGGCAAAAAACAAGGAAGTTAGCATTCTGAGAAAAAAAGAACAAACTTTATTTACTTAGCAGAGAAATTTCTCTATTAGAGCCTAGTGTTTTTAGAACCAAACCAAATATAGAAAGACTTCTATTCCCTATGGAAATTATCTAGATTGTTTGATGTTCTGGAGTTTATTGAGTTTCCAGAGTAACTTTCCAAAAAAGAAGATCCTGAGATCTTTATCTTCAATACTGCTTATGTTTAATGAAAAACTCTTCAAGTCCAAAACATTGTTTCCTGCTCTCCGACAAGGATAAACATTTAATAAAACCAGGCAAATCTCTCTGGGCCTCAGGTTTCTTATGTACAAGATAGACATAGTCAGTAATAGAGCAAAGCCAAACATTAGGATGACAGAGCAGTGCTGGGTGGGCTCACCCACCTTCTCACTGCTGCCATGTTGGCTGCCTCATGAAGGCACCAGGCATTTTCTCAGTGGTCCAGTGGAGAATTGAACTTAGCCCTGTGGCCTGCATAACAAGAGGTTTTCTAGGCTGGTTCATGAAGGCCACTAACAAGAATAACCAGTGACTATTGTGTGAAATTTGGCTGAGCAGCTCACCCAATTAGAATACACTGCTAAATAGCAAGATTTTTGTTCAGGCAACTCTGCTTGGGTGTCCCTAATATTTGTCCTATAGTACAGTATAATCATTCAATATGCAAACTTTGGAGTCAGGCAATCAGATATCCAATCACATCACAGCCACTTTTTATTATTCAAGCTCCCTGTGCTTCATTTTCCCTTGTTTGAAAATGGGTTAACAGGGCTTGTTTCATCAGATTATTGTAAGGATTATGACATATTAAGTATAAATCTGTTAGCATATTACATGATCCATGGTAAGTCTCAGTAAACATTAACTTTCATCATCATCATCATCATTATCATCAACCTTGAAGAATGGAGAGTCACTACTTAAAAATGTTTCACATGCTGTGGGAATGTCAATTATTCAATTTCTAGTTACCACGCTTGAACATTTACAAATCACTCCGAAGAGTACATTCAAACTAGGGAAGAAAGCAACTTCCTTCAAACACCCAGTCTTCACTATAAGGAATTTCTTCCTCAGATATGCTTTTTAGATTTCACCCCTCTCATTTTGTTTATCCACTTGTTTGTGTTTTCCTTTCCTAATTTAAGATGAAGAATTTCTTTCATGCTACAACTCTTTATATCTGATGTTTGCTATGGAAAAATTCTAAGTCTTCTTTTCTAATTCGAGCACTGTATAATGCATGGAAACTGAAGGTAGGCTTTAGGTTCAAGATAATTCTATCTTATGTTATTATGAAAATTAAATAATGTATTGTGAAATTGTGTGTAAACAGTAAGGTTCTATTCAAATGTTAGCCATTATTATATTTACTGTTTCCTTATATTCCTCAAATATTATAAACCTTTGTCACCCAAACTGTAAAAGTAAGTGGGTTAACTAGTTAGACCAGTTTTAAGTGAGGTCAATTGTAGGTTGTACTCTGTTCCAACACCACAAGAACTGCCTTTGGAACAAGTCATTGAAGCCAGATGAGCAACCAGTTATAGATGACAGATAAAGAGCAGAAGTGCATAATTTACTTCCAATAATCTCTTCCCAATCACACTAAATCAATAAAAATGCATAAAACCACAATAGATAGATGCCAGTATGGCTCCTTTGGCTCAGTAGACAATAATCTCATGGTTAATAGCTTGTTCAGGTAAAATCAAGTCTAAAGACACATGATTTTCGGGACTTCCCTGGTGGCACAGTGGATAAGACTCTGTGCTCCCAATGCAGGGGGCCCGGGTTCAATGCCTTGTCAGGGAACTAGATCCCACATGCCACAACTAAGAAGCCCACATGCTGTAAGTAAGGAACGGGTGAGTCGCAATTAAGGAGCCCTGGAGCTGCAATTAAGGAGCCCACCTGCCACAACTAAGACCTGGTGCAACCAAATAAATAAATAAATATTAAAAAAAAAATAAAGACACACAATCTGGTCCAAAAAAATAAATCTGCTTTTACCTGAATTGCTCATGTAACTATTTTTTTTACCAGAAAATAATGTTTGCCTTTGTAAAACCCAAAATTACTAGGAATTCTTCAATGTTCTCCATCTGATATAGTGTTAGCCACTCAATGTGTGGCATAAAGAGAAAAGGGAAGACAGAGAAGTCATCTGAGCCTGTCTTACTGTTCCCTTGTTTTCCTTCTCCTATTGCAAACACCCTATTTTAGGCTCTTGTCATATCAGGAGTGGGTTAATAGAAAAGCCTCCTAACCAGATTCCATGCCTATATGTAAAATGCTAGCACACAGCACACATTCTGTACATGTTAATGCCTTCCTTCACACAATTCCATCCAACTTCCACATTCACTTGCTAAAATACAATACTAATATGTCGGTTCATTCTTCTTGCCTCCAAAATAGCCAATATACCAAAAGTAGACCATATATTTATTTATACACAAATACATATACATATATATAAAATTTGGATTAAATAAACATTTTAAAAATCTAAAGATCAAAATTCTAAAAAATAGAAAAGCATATCAGCTCTTTGGAAGAATAATGTTTGATGTTTCAACTAATTTGAAAAAGTTATATAGAGAAAAAACAGTAAAATAAGAACTTCATATTTATAATAAAAACAACCTAAGAAATAAAAGACACCAATATTTTCAACAAATATTATTTGCAGAGGGTTCCAAACTATAGTATATAAAAAGTTCATGGGCCTCCCTGGTGGCGCAGTGGTTGAGAGTCCGCCTGCCGATGCAGGGGATACGGGTTCGTGCCCCGGTCTGGGAGGATCCCACATGCCGCGGAGCAGCTGGGCCCGTGAGCCATGGCCGCTGGGCCTGCGCGTCCGGAGCCTGTGCTCCGCAACGGGAGAGGCCACAGCAGTGAGAGGCCCACATACCGCAAAAAAAAAAAAAAAAAAAAAAAAAAAAAAAAAAGTTCATACAAAATGGTGAGAAAATCCATCAATATTCCAATAGATGAACTGGCAGGACACAATCAGATAATTCATGCAAGAATAAATACATTTGCAAATAAATAAATGGAGGAATGCTTAATGTAGCTAGTAATAAAAAATGAATACAAACTAAACAATGAAACTGATAAAAAATTGATGAAGAGTACAGGTTTGCAATCAAACTCTACCTCAAGTCCTAGCGTGGCCACCTACAGCCACAAGAACCTTACAAAGTATTTACATCTCTCAATTTTGATTCCCTCATCATATGATCATAATCATTTCGCATGGTTGTTTGTAGGATTAAACAAAATAATCTTGGCAAAGCATCTAATAAAATACCTAACACAAAGTAAGTGCTTAATAAATGGTTGTTAATATGATGATTAATGTTACCATAGTTATTACCATGTAATACCTAAGAAATTAATGCTTAAAATGTTTTCATTCAGTATTGCCAAGGTGATGTTCAAACTAGTGTACCCATACATTAATAGTGCCTTTTTAAACTGGTCTAATTTTTGCAAAGTTCAAGTTATGAAATTGTCCATAGACATTCTGTGAATATATCCTAGGGTAATACAATAAGGAAAAGGTTAAGTTAGTCATCAGAGCACTTTTCATAAAATTAAAGCAATAGCAAAAATATTTCACAATCCAAAAACATGTATTAAACTCAGATACCAGTGGAAGATTATGTAGCCACTAACGAAATGGTTGAAGTAATATTTAATGAGATAAAAGTAGATGATTATGTGGGTGTGGTAGGAGTTCAACTATTTAAAGATGTTTTTAGATATTAAAAAAATGGGGGAGAGCATAAAAACCAGAACCCACTTGATAGCAGGATTTCTTAGGTCAAGTTCCCCAAAAGCACACTTTGAAACAAGGATTTGCTTGCAAATAATTTATTGAAGAAGTGCTCCCAGCAGGCATTGGAAAAGGATCTGCAGAAGAGCTAAGGGTAGGGCAGAAGCCAAGCGTGGTGTGACTTTCAGGTAAAGTCTCTCACAGGCAGTTTCAGCCTGATCCTGCAGAGGAATTCTGAAGTGCAAATTACACTTCATAGTTTTTCCTACTCAAAGCAAGTGTGCTGAGCTTTCATATTCTGGTAGCAGTCAGTTATTAGCTAACAGTTGCCTAGTGAGGTGAGAGGCTGCAGGAGAAGACCCAAGCATTCCAGGCTCCTTGTGCCTGTGGCAAAGTGACTCCCATAGCCTCAAGGCAGTTCTCTAAAGAGAGTGGCAGGTGACATTACACACACACACACACACACACACACACTGTGGTAATTACATAGAGGTGATGGATACGTTAGTTTGATTGCAGTGATCTTTTTACAATGTGTATATAATATATCAAAACATCAAGTTGTACACCTTAAATATATACAACTTTTTTTATGCCAAAGATATCTCAATAAAGTTGTTAAAGGAAAAAAGAAGAGAAAGTTCACAAAAGCTGGGGGAGGATGCACAGTAATAGTAAAAGGCACCAAAGGGGATCTGGGCAGACAGAGCATTAACAGAACCCACATGGTGAATTTTTCCCTTTTCAATTTCATTTCACATGTTTGAACTATACATAAATACAAAAAGAAAACAGTTCAGCTGCATCCCATTGCTACAGGCTAAAATCCAGATTTTCAGGGCAATCATTGAGGTCCAATTAATAAATCTTATTTTGGGGGATACACAGTTGCCAACATCAGTGGCCCTTTTATAGACTCTGCCACTCTACCCATTTGCCTCTAGAGATCCCTACACACACACTCACTTCCAGCCCCTCCTCAAAAGCTGCCAGGGACTGGGACTGCCCATCCTTGGGAGATGCTGCCCACCAACCACACCCTCTCCCCACTTTACTCCCTTGGGACTCAGAGGAAGAATAGTTTTAGAGATGTTTTAAGTCTCAAAGGATGTGGAATGTGAAGCCTCTAGACTTGCTTGGAGTCTGCAATCAAAGTTTCAATATTTGAATTAAAGTTTCAATATTTGAATGTCTTAGACTAAGTTAGGATTTGGGGTCATAAGTGGTATTTCATCAATTTCTATGGATAAAATAAAATTCAGAAAGCAGCCTGGGGACTCAACTGCAGTTTAGAATGTCACTTCTATGAGAAATCATTAAATTTAAAGCAATTCATTTAAGAAATGCCATATTCATTCATTCATATATAGAAAGATATATGTATATGACTTTTTAAAGTGATTTAATCTCATATTTTAAAAGCCTCAAAAATATATGAATATGATTTGACCCTCTATAATCAAAAAACAAAAAGGAATTTGGTGTAAAATGATGTTCAATGAGCATTCCTTATAAGAAAAAAAAGGAAGGAAAGAAGGAAGGAAGGAGGGAAGAAATGAGGGTGGAAGAAAACCTAAGAAGAAAACAAAAACATTGGAAAAATCCTGAAGGGATTAGTATAAAATATGTATATCCATTCAATTAAATATTATGTTTAGAGAATTTTAATAGCATTGGGAAATGCTTATGCAATAATATATGGAAAAATATCATATAAAATTTAATAGAATATATTTTTACTACATTTAATTAAAATAATAAACATAAATTGAAACCCACCTATACTTTCTTGAACACTTCTCTAGGGTTACCTGTGTCATCTGAACACACTCTGGCTTTCAAATTCAACCACTTGACCATTCTATCCTACTTCCTGGAACATGTCTCAGTGGCACATCTGTTCATTCAAAATCCAAATACAGATGTATAATAGGTGGTTATTACATACCAAGCATGGTCCTGGGAGCTGAGGACACAAAAGTGAGTAAAATTTGGTGCCTAACCATCATGGAATTCACATTCAGGCAGGGGGATAGACACAGAATATAGCAACATGGTAAATACAATGGGACAGTGTTTGATGGAGGCTCAGCTCTGAAGCATATTTGATTATTCTCCGCAGAGCATTGATCAAGTAACTAACTATCCTGAAAATAGTTAATGATTACTTAATTGATTAAAATTTAAGTAAACTAAATAAATGAATCCATTTAACTGAGGAAATGATTCAGGTAGAATCTTCAAAACACCTGGTTATGTCAATCAACTTAATGGATAGCAGGTGATTTTACTTCTAGTAACAAAACATGGAAAAACAGCTGGCAAGGAAAACATCAGTGTCTTGAGGGACAGGAATATTTTTTAAATTATAGTCTTCTCTGTGTTCAAATCAGAGGTTCCCAAAATTTCATGTGCATAAAAATCATCTGAAAGATTTATTGAAAATGCAAATCCATTGGCTGATAGCAGTCCACAAAAAATGCAAATCCAGTAGGTCTAAGGGGAGCACCAGGAATAAGCATCTAAAGATACTCAGATGCAGTAAAACAAAGATTACAACTTAAAATATATGACTTTAATTTAATAAATATATTTTGTGCAGATAATATTCTACCACAATGATACCTTTAAAAATAACACCCTAGGGACTTCCCTGGTGGTCCAGTGGTTAAGACTCCGCACTTCCACTGCAGGGGGCACGGGTTCAATCCCTGGTAGGGAAACCAAGATCCTGCATGCTGTGTGACATGGCCAAAAGGAAAAAAAAAAATAGAACCCTAATTAAGTAAAACATTTTTACAAAATACTCAAAGCAGAAAAAAGTTAAATATATTTTCTGTTTAAGAAATGTCATTGGTGTATATGTAGACTCAGATATTAATTAAAGAATATTGTATGTATCCCACTTCCATCTGTCAACATTACAAACTCTGTTTACTCAGTCACTTGTTAAAGTGAAAGACAACATTGTGAAATTGGATTTTTATCATCTGAGGTATGGCTCTAGGCTAACCTGAAATTTATCTTTGGAAGTAGCATTAATCAAATTTCCTTGCAGACCTTCATGTTGGTGACAGGCACACCTACAGTTTTACTGACTGATGAGACAGAATCCTGGAAGCAGAAAGTTTTGGAAAAATGAATTTGTAATTAACTTTTGGGACCATGTTGTCTTCCTTCTAACTGCCTCTAATCCACAAACTAATATTTGCTTGTGAAAGTTGAAGCGCTTTGGAAATCTGTCACAGTACAAAGAAGGAAAACTTCTTCAGACAAAAGAAATTTTTGAAGTAGAAAATTGGTTCCAGTATGCAACAGTGTTAGCTGTGTTGCTTGCCATAAAATCTAGGTTTGTTACACAGGATTTGTAAATGCATGTGCTTATTCCAGTGACCACAAAATAGAGGAAACATAATGTGCTGGAGAAAAAAATAGGACCTGAATTCTAGTCCCAGATCCACCACTAATAAGCTCTACAACCCATAACCTCTATGAACTTCAATTCTCAGATTTGCAAAATTCAGCGAGTGAACACCACATGATCTCTGTGTCCTTTCCAGCTCTATTATTCTAAAAAGCAGGGGATATAAAAACAGTAAAATATATTTCAATCTCACAGAATACTATGTGTTGACATTGAAAGATGCATGTGATGTATTGAGAATATCATACTGCCATAGCCTAGCACAGTCTTTGACTCATAATAAGTGCTCAATTAATATTTGGTAGATAAATGAAAGAACAAACCTGTGAAATTACACAGAATAAGAAATATGGTTCAGTATTTTACTTATGTTTCTAGAAAATTTAGCATACCAAATCTTGGTCAGCCAATTAATGGACACTCATTTTGACCTATTGTGAAAAGAGGCTATAAAGTATCAAAATGTTCTGGTTGACGACATAAATGTTCACACATGAAATGATATGATGTAGGTACTATATCTACATATAGGTATCAACTGGTAACCTGATTATCAACCTTAGTACAGAGGAAAGGAGAGAGCAAGATCTGGTAAAGGCTTCCTGAGGGAGGAAGTGGGTTGAGATCTTGAACCAGGTAAGGTTGATGGGTTGGCAGATTTGGGGTTTGCGAAAAGGGCTAAAAACAGAAAAGAGAAAGTTATTTTAGTGATAGAGCAAGCAGATTCACTTCACTAGGAAAAAGATCTAAAAACAGATGAGGCTAGTGGGTGGCTAGAGATTGTTGATGGGGGAATTGTAATGTGTGACAATTTAACATCATCTTTTCATCAGGAACAAGAAGAGTAGAAAAGATGTTCTTAGATGTGCATTGTCCATTGTGAAAGTGGCTAGCCACATGTGGCTACTAAGCACCTAAAATATGGCTGGCCCAAAGTGAAATGTGCTATAAGTGTAAAATATATGACAGATTTCAAAGACTTGGCACCAGAAAAATAGGAATGTAAAATATCCCATTAATACATTTGTACTTATTACATGTTGAAATAATATCATTTGGGATATGGTGGGTTAAATGAAATGTATTGTGTAAATTAATTTCACATGTTTCTTTGTACTCTTTTAAGGTGGCTACTAAAAATGTCTCATTACATATGATTCACATTGGACAGCGCATTTCTATTGGACAGCGCTACTCTAGATAGATTTTCCCAGCAGCAGTCATGAGTAGCATACTGCAGTGCTAAGAGAAGAGAATCCAGGGCATCAACTAAAAGGTAAAATTGTAGGTAGAGATGAAGCAATAAGACACAGTAGAAAAGCAATCAACAAATAAAAGAAATACATAATTACTATATATTCACAGATAAATTAATAGAAGTTTCTAATCTGGAATATCACTATGATTATAAAACATAATTAAATTTAAATGTTTATATTCACAGATAAATTAATATATTAGAAGTTTCTAATCTGGAATGTCACCATGATTATAAAATACATGAAATAAATGAAATTTAAAACTCTGAACTTTCTGCCTGATATAGAAGTTATACTCAATAATGTATTTCTTTTCAGCTTTATAACTCTTTCAGTACATGAGTGCTTAGTGATCTCACATACCTGCCGATCTCAAGCCTGGAAATCATCTGACAGCTTCATAAAGGATCTTTTATCCAGTCATTTTGGCAACCTCAAAATTTAACACAGTCCATGGTACATACTACATGTTCAAGAAATATTTGTTGAATGGGTGGAGGATATCACACCCAAAATCATGACTATACACAGGAGGCTAGACATCGTGCTTTCCATAATATTTGCCCCTCCAGAAAGTGAAAAATATCAATAAAATCCCTAGTATCCAAAAGAGTACCCCATATGTTAGTAAGTTTTAAAAAACACTGGTATTCCAGTATGCACAAATTTTTTAATGAGTTTAATATGAAATGGAGTTGATTATAATCTATGAAAGCAAACACTATATTGTAGTATACTTTTCTTTATTTGTTAAATAAAAAAAGACACACAGAGAGAGAAAGACTTTTACTGGACAATTCCAGTAAATAGAATACTATCAAGCAGTTTACAATTCTCCCACCTCAAAATCTTCTGTATTTTGTTTACTTAATCCTATTTTAGCTAATATAGTTTGGTATTGAAATGGAAATTCTGGGGAAATTCCAAGTAGTACTGGGAAATGGTGTGATTTAATTGCCTTTTTTTTTTTTTTTCCTGTTTCTGTTTTGAGCTAGTATAACATCAGGGTGAGGTGAATATCTTGGCTAAGTGGTTTTTCAGCTAACTGGACCTCATTCTTACAGGTCCTGAAGATTCCATGATGCTGCCAATTCTGGGAGCTGCTTAGTCCAATCCCTTGCCACAAATATCCCTCCTCTCCCCACTAATTCTATGCCACTTGGTTGGGATAATGAGAGTATGGTACCACCAGGCTTCACAAGCCAAGCAGTGACCAATACAAAAAAATGTTTGTTTTCTCTCTGCCCCAACTGCCCTGGGTGGTCCACCTAACAGGAATTCCCACCAATGCTTTGTTCACCATGTCTAGTTCCTCTCCTGATTTCACAACAGAAGCTGTGTTTCCTACCAACTGCATCTAGAAATCCATTGATCTTGCTCTCATTTTTCTTTATCTAATCCTCTCCTTCACTACCATCTGGACAATAAAACATTCTTTCATATTTACCCATTCTTTCTTGTCTTTACAAAAATATTGTCCAGGGAAAAATTCACCACGCTGGCTCAGTTTTTCAAGACTATAGCCTAACAATAATCTCTTGATGTGATTCATTGTGATGGTCAAAGACTATTTTGGTTCTCAGCTCATTAGACTCCCTTGGCTGACATTTGCATGAAAGATCTCTCAAAAGTCTTATGCAGCCCAAATACCATCAACTACAGAGCTACATCATCACACTGTATAAATTCTCTGTAATCTCTAACACCCTAATGGTCTTTCTTTTAAATGAAATTCCATTTCTTCTCAAAGCATACTTTCTTCTAATCTTAATTCAATTTGAGTAATTCACAGAGAAACTGAAAACTCATGGGACTACAATAGCCCTACATTCTGAGCCTGAGTAGACAAACAAGCTTAGAAATAAAGACTTTCTTAATAATATCTTCTTCTCTTTCTCGGTAAACTAAGTAATGGCATGGAAAGGATTTTAAAATCTTAACAAAAATTTTATGAAAAATAAACTACATAGTATGTGTTCCCTTCTTAGAAAAAAGAAAAAAAAAACGGTGCTTTTCACTGAAACATGGAAGTAATTTTACACAGTGTTAGGAAATTTTCTTTCTACCTTCTCAAATGTAAATGTTTCTAAGAAAAAGTTTTAAGTAGAGAGGAAGAGGGGATTAAGGAGAGGTCTTCTAGCGAAGCTTTAATGTTATTGGAGTACACGACTTACAAGTACGAACTGGAAACCTTGCGGTAATTTCACTGAGATCCTTAAGAATGCAACTTTTTAGACTTCTACCTGCTCTAAAAATATGCAAAATTCATCAACTCCCTAAAATCCTCCCCAGGAAAAGAAAAATGTGTTTTAAAAAAAACACTCAACATGAGATATATAAAATCCTATATTCCCATTGCCTTTCCCTTGAGCCTCTCACAATTATTACAAACATATTTTTCATATCCTAAGGTCCAGTGGATGTCCCTTCTCACACTGAGGTTAAAAACAACTAAACTAACTTTCTCATGCAATTACTGTCATATTTACCATCTATTTTTTTATTCAAATGCAGTTACTCTTTCCACTACATTCAAAACTCTTTCAGCAACAACCGTTACAAAGAAACACAACAACAACAACAAAAAAGAATCACAACATAATGATTTCAGTAATTAAAAAAGAACATCTCTGCAACATATTGTGACCCCTGGAGTATTCAATTTTGCAATGATTAAAAATTTAAGAGTATTCTATTGAATAAAAGCTCCTGCTTGCCTTGACCTTTTTTTGCAGAAGTCACTGACACCATCTACTTTTGGGTTGAACACTGCCTAACACCCAAGACATGCCCAACAAAAACAGGTCACTTAGCAGCCCTAGTCCTCCAACACAGCAGACCTAGAACTGACTCTCTGAGACTGCTGTTATGGACTGAATGTTTGTGTCCTCCCAAAATTCATATGTTGAAGCCCTAACTCTAAGTGTGATGGTATTAGAAGGTGGAGCCTTTGGGAGACAACTAGGTTTGGATGAGGCCGTGAGGGTACAGTCCACAATGTGATCAAAACCCTTAAAAGAAGAGAAAGAGACACTAGAGCTCTTTCTCTGCCATGTGAAGATATAGAGAGAAGGCAGTCCTCTACAAGCCAGGGAAAAGTGTCCTCACAAGAATTAGACCATGCTAACACCCTGATCTTGGACTTCACAGGTTCCAGAGTTGTGAGAAATAAATGTCTGCTGTTTAAGTCACCCAGTCTATGGCATTTTTGTTAAAGTAGTCTGAGCAGCCAAAGATACCTGGTACCCAATGAACTTACAGTAGACCCCAAGTATCTGCACAGCCACTGATCCCGCATCACTTCTGGCAGCATTGGACCATTCTGTCTTATTGGGTTTCTACCCCTGCTTCCCTGAATTCCAATTCACTTATCTGCTAATAGGACAAGAGCTTTGCCTCATCTGATTGCTAAGACCTAATACTTTGTCCAGCTCTTGCAGATTCCTTCATTCTCAGCTGCTGATGAATGGCCATATTTTCTAGAACCTCAGTGGTGATGCTCACGTGACTTCAATACTCCATTGCCACCTGCTTTTCTGCTAATGTCTCTGCCTACTGGACTGCACCTACTTACTTTTCAGTGCCCAAGGGACGACACTGGAGTTCTGTATTTCCTTTTGCTTGATATCTGACCGTATATAACTTAATCTTCTCTTAATCTGCCCCACACTTCTTTATTCCCTCCAGCCTATATTGTTCATGGCCCAATATGCCTGGTTTTGAATGCTCAGTCCACAGCAGAGGTAAAGAAAATAAAGCACAGAAACACTCACTCATCTCTAGCAAGATCGTATTACTGGCCTTAACAAAAATGAGTTTTTCAACACAGAAAAATATATTAAGAATTTTAATAGGTGTGATATAATAATAATGATGATGACAAATAGCTATAAGATAAATAGATGATCATATATGGCTACTTATTAGTGCCTAGCCCTATGCTAACTATTTTATACACATTAACTACTTAATTCTTAGGCTTTTTTACCCCAACAGAAGAAACTGAGCCCTGGAGGAGTTGAGGGAGGTCCCCAAGATTTCTCACCTAATACCTGGTGGAGCTGAGCTTCCCATCTAGATCTAGCTCCAGGGCCTCAGCTCTGTACAACTAGCCACATGGCCTCTGTTTCACCTCTGAAGAGCTTGACGTTGAAATTGTGACACACTCTTGATTTGTTGTACTTGTTCAATGCTAGAAAAAGCTTAACAGAAAGTTGCCTAATATACCTTTTAACCCCAAGACTCTAAAATTCTAATATTCATCCTGAGAATGTGAAACATAACAGTAGCTATCCTGTTGACATCCTTAAGAGATAAAATGCTTGACATGTACATTCATTTCATAAACTTGAAAGTGTATCATAATGCATCAGTTTCTCAACTTGTGCAATTCTTTTTTTTTTTTTTTTTTTTTTTTTTGCCCTACGTGGGCCTCTCACTGTTGTGGTCTCTCCCGTTGCAGAGCACAGGCTCCAGACGCGCAGGCTCAGCAGCCATGGCTCACAGGCCTAGCCGCTCCGCAGCATGTGGGATCTTCCCAGACCGGGGCACGAACCCGTGTCCCCTGCATTGGCAGGCGGACTCTCAACCACTGCACCACCAGGGGAGCCCTGCGCAATTCTTTGTAATGAAAATTTTTCTATGGCACAACCAGAAGATATTTTTAACTTTTTTTGATTATTCAGAATCCCCACTGTGAACGTCACCTATTGGGGTACAGTGATGTCCTTTGTGACTCTTAATGAATGAAAACTGTGTATCCCCACACTAATTACCCCCATGCTGTTATTTCTGAAGTTATTTAATTTACTTTGATCAATTTGTCTTCTCCATGGCATATGATCATTTGCACTTTTTGTCTTTATTCTCCTCTAGCAATACCCGTCTAATTTACTACTTTTAATCTACTTAGTTTGTAAAAGCAGTGATACTCATTTATTTGATCTGTGAATATAATGGGCTCAGAAAGTATTCAGACACTACATTCATAAATAATATAAAACTTGCAGAAGATGAGTTAACTGTAAATGCATGGATTTATTTCTAGGCTCTCTATTCTGTTCCATTGATCTATGTGTCTGTTTTTATGCCAATACCATACTGTTTGTAATATATTTTGAAATCAGTAAGTTTAATGCCTCCAGTTTTGTTTTTCTTTCTCAAGGTTACTTTGGCTATTTGGTATCTTTCATGGTTCCATATAAACTTTAGGACTGTTTTTTCTTTTTCTGTGAAAAATTCCATTGTAATTTTGGTAGACAGTGTATTGAATCTGTAGATCACTTTGAGTAGTATGGACGTTTCAACCATATTTATTTTTTCAATCCATGAACACAGAACATCCTTCCATTTATTTGTGTCTTCTTCAGTATCTTTCATCAGTGTCTCATAGTTTTCAGTGTACAGTTTTCTCACCACTTTGGTCAAATTTATTCCTAGGTATTTTATTGTTTCAATACTACTGTAAATGGGATTGTTTTCTTAATTTCTTTTTCAGATAGTTTATTGATAATATATAAAAGTGCACCAGATTTTTGTATGTTGATTTTGTACCCTTCAACTTTATCAAATTAGTTTATTAGTTCTAACAGTTTTTGGTAGACTCTTTAGGGTTTTCTATATAAAAGATCATGCCATCTGCAATCAAAGACAATTTTACTTCTTCCTTTCCAATTTGGATTTCTTTTTCTTGCTTAATTGCTCTGACTAGGACATCTAGTACTATACTGAGTAGAAGTGATGAGAGTGGGCATCATTGTCTGGTTTCAGATCTTAGACAAAAGCTTTCAGCATTTCACTATTGTGGATGATATAATCTGTGGGCTTTTCATATATGGCCTTTATTATGTTGAGGTACATTCCTTCTGTACATAATTTGTTGAGAGTTGTTATCATGAAAAGATGTTGAATTTGCTCAAATGTATCTACTGAGATGATCATATGATTTTTATCCTTTATTCTGTTAATGTGGTGTATTATATTTTTTGATTTGTGTAGGTTGAACCATACTTGCATCCCAGAGATAAGTCTCATTTGATCATGGTTTATGATCCTTTTAATGTGGCTGTTGAATTTAGTTTGCTAGTATTTTGTTGAGAATTTTTGCATCTATGTTATTCAGGGACATTGACATGCAACTTTTTTCTTTTAGTGTCCTTCAATAAGGATACAATGGATAAGGATACAATAAGAACACACAATGGAGAAAGGATAGACTCTTCAATAAATGGTGTTGGGGAAACTAGATAGCCACATGAAGAAGAATGATATTGGACTTTTACCACACAACATATACAAAAATCAACTCAAAATGGATTAAATACTTAAACATAATATCTGAAACTCTAAAACTACTATAAGAAAATATAGGGAAAAAACTTCTTGACATTAGTCTGGGCAATGATGTTTTGGATATGACCTCAAAAGCACAGGTGACAAAATCTAAAAATAGACAAGTGGGATTGCATCACACTAAAATTTTCTGCATAGGAAAGGAAATAATCAACAAAATTAAGAGAAAACCTATGGAATAGGAGAAAATATTTTTAAAACACACATCTGATAAGGGGTTAATATCCAAAATATATAAGGAACTCCTAGAACTCAATAACAAAAATAAATAAATAAATAATCCAATTAAAAATGGGCAAAGGACCCAAAAAGACATTTATCAAAGAAGACAAAAATGGGCATTAAAAAAAAGTATATGAAAATGTGCTCAACATCACAAATTGCCAAGGAAATGAAAATCAGAAACCACAATGACATACCACCTCACACATGTTAGAATGTCTGTTATCAAAAAGAAAAAAGATAAAAGCGTTGGTGAGATATGGAGAAAAGGGAACCCTTGCGCACCGTTGATGGGAAAGTAATTTGGTACATCCATTATGGAAAACAATATGGAGTTTCCTGAAAAAATTAAAAATAAAACTACCATATAATCCAGCAATTCCACTTCTAGGCATATACCCACAGGAAATAAAATTAGCATCTCAAAGAAATATCTACACTCCCATGTTCGTTGCGATATATATATAAATTCAAAATGAAATATTATTCAGCCATAAAAAGAAGGAAAGCCTGCCACTTGAAACAACACTGATGTACCTGGAGGACATTATGCTTAATGAAATGACAGGCAAAGAAAAGCAAATACTACATCATCTCCCTTACACGTGGAATCTAAAGAAGTTGAATTCATGAACACAGAGTAGAATGGTGGCTTTGAGGGCGTCTAGAGGGGGAGGCAGTAGGGGAAAGAGGGAGATGTTGGTCAAAGAGTACAAAGTTTCAGTTATGCAGTATCAGTAATTTCTGAAGACCTAATGAATAGCATGGTGACAACAGTTAATAATACTCTATTTTTCACTTGAAATTTGCTTAGACTGAAGATCTTAACTGTTCTCACCACAAAAACAAAAGGTAACTATGAGGTGATAAATATATTGAATAGCTTGATCGTGGTAATCATTTCACAGTAAATGTATTTTGCAATATGTATCATTTTACAATATATGTATACATATATCAAAACATCACGTTGTACATCTTAAATAAATATAATTCTTACTTCTCAAGTACACCTCAATAAAGCTAGGGTGGAGAAAGTATATAGGACAAGGACTTTGCAGCATCTATTTGTGTTATTCAGAATCTCTTTCCTTCCTTTCTGATTCTCATCTATATTTCTGACAGTTATTAGACAAAGCCCTCTGCATTGATCGAAGAAAAAGAGAAGAAGGGCGTTGGTTGACTTGGTAGGGGAGAAACTGCTAATTTATAGGCAACCTTGTCATCTCTCCCTCTCAACATTTACTGAGCTGAAAAGCCAAGGCCAAGGCACCGTTTTCCCTAGCACAGTGATGGTATCCAAGGCCACTGGTTCCTGAACCACTGCATGTGCCAATGTATTCCTCTCCGATAGTGAAGCTTAGGATCTACTCCGTTCTTTAACCAAAAGGCTGAAAATTGCCAGAATGTCATTTGGACGATGTGGAAATAAAGCAGAGTTATCACTTCAATGCCTAAATCAGGAAAGAGACCATTTATTTAGACCAAATATTTATGTGGCACTTCCTATGTGCCAGGCCCTCTTCTAAGCACTTTATACACATTAACTCATTTAGTGTAAGGTAACAAAACTAGGAATGAAATACAAGACCTTGGATGCACACACAAACACTTACAATATCACAGAACTATACCTACTAAACCAGAATAAACCGCAGAGATTTTTCTCTTTATAGTCTCCTGCTAGCAAAAGCACTTTATGCACAGGATAACTAGAGCCAGAAGGGTATGTAACTTCCTCAGGCCCTCTGAGATGAAGTGGGAGCCAGAACTCCGGTCTTTGGCCTCTTGGTGAAGCGGTCCTCCCTATACATCCAACCATTCCTTATGGATTCATAGTTTTCCAGAGTTGACAGAAACACTTAAGATCATGTACACAGTGGTTCTCTAGGTATATCCAATTTATATAAATGATACACTTTCAATAACACATTCTCACTGCTACCTTACTCCACCTTTCTCTCTCCTAGCATCTAGGAACTCACCTGGAGGTTGTGATGCAGCAGCTGAAAATTGCTCAGCTGAACCATGCTCCACAACCCCCTCTATACTCTACTTCCTTCAAGGAGGAAGAATCAAGGTCCTCCCTCTCCCAGCCTGCATTAAGACCAGGATGGCCCTCAGTCTTTTTCTGCAATAACAAAAGCTATCAACAGCTTTAAAGAGGCCCTCCATGAGCCAAAGCCAAAAGGCTGAGATGCACAACTCACTGGAGGACACTTTCCTGAAATCCTCAGTAGAGGCTGGGGCTATGGGTGGGAGAAACGTCTCTAACACAAGGTCCCTCTGAAAAGAACCCCCATGCCACCCCTGACAAAGCTCTAGGATTCCATCATCTCTGCCAAGACTATACTCTCTACCCTGAAGCCATAGGCCATGAATGAGGATGAGCTTATTATTAGTTCAAGTTCAGATGGACATTGATTACTAATTAGTAATGGTCCTGGCTTATACATTTTATTTTTCCTATTTGTTGTCAACAATAACCACACAGTTGAACAGGAATTGCACAGCTGATATAACAGAACAAACTCCTTTTCTTGGTTGTTAAATGTATATTCTACAGCTGCAGTTGTATTTATAGCTTAATTGGCTCTTTAAAATACTGACATGCACAGATGGCATTATAAATTCAGCTATAAAGAGATTCCATTAACCATGTGTCATTTTGATTAAAAACTGTGTTTTCTCCTGAATTGACTTTAAAAAATAAAGTGAACCAAATCTCATGGTCTTCCTAAAGATGGGACCCATATAAAAATTTCTCCTCCAAAGTTTGGTGGACTCCAGCAACCAGGAATAAAAACTTTCTTCACTGGAAAAACATAAACAGGGAGAAAATCCCCTGTGTCATTCAGAATTCAGCCAGGAAATCTGAAACCATGCTAAGTATTTTAACCAGGAATGGATTCAATATAAGGAATTAGGTGCTTTAAAAAAACTATTGTAAAGACTGGAGCAGCAAATGTCAGGAGAAGCTCCCATAAATCTCAAGTTTGTGGCCACAAAGAAAAACGAAGCTGCTGCTACCCAAAATCAGAACAATGCACGTAGCTGCTGCCAACTTTTCAGCTTCTCGCAGCTCCAAAATGGATAAGATAGCAACCACTCACCTCTGGACATCCAGGAAGTCTACTCATCGGCCCACTATGGCCAAGGGACAGACAAAAAACTGTCTGCCCCCTTCCCTCTTCCACCTTTGAGATCCCATATGAAAGCATCTCATTGGCAGAGTCCTGATAATATGGAACCCTACTAGCAAAATAGCCCAAGAAACATAGTTCTCAAGTTTTTCCTGAAGCATTACAAGGAAGAATTTATAAGGGATGTAAGGGTGCAAGTGCCAGCAGACGATTCTGATATCAGAATTACTCCAGCAGGAAAACAAACCTCCAAACCCCATCCTCCTCAGAAAAGAACCCAGGAATACACCTCTTTTGTTACTAAGACAACTCTACAACCACAACCACCTTTTAACTACATACAAATCATCTCTTCAGGCATTCCGTGACCCCAGAAGACAAAATAACCCTTTGACTTTGACTAACCCTATGACTCACTCTTAAGGAAACTTTATGTAAAATGTTAATGGAACATTTCCTTCAACAGTAAAAAATTCCCCTTAAAGGAACTCCAAGATAAAAAAAAGAGAATTCCTTCCATGTAAGGCTAGGAATTCTCCTCAAAATTCTTAAGAAATACTTAGTTTTGTTTTTTGGATAGATGATCAAATAATTTAGATTAAGAAAAATGGCAAATGACTTCATAACTTTCCCAGAGATAACACTTTGGAAAAGTATCGCATCTCTTTACAACTTGAAGAACATTACCTTGTCTCTCTTTCTCTGGTTTTATTTTCTGAACTTGTTTCTTTCAGTTTCAGTTAAAGTGACCTTTATATTGGGGATTTTCCATGCATGATTCTTTTTCTGGAATAAGAATCAAAGTTTTTCCATTTATACCAACTTATGAAAGGGTTTCCTTTCCTCTGAAGGAATTTTTTAAAAAGCCATTCTAAATACCTTGTCTACACATCTTTCTTAGACTTAATATCCTAGCAAGAAAGAGGCATAAAATAAAAGACATAATATCCTAAAAAGAAAAAGGCATAAAGATCTATCAGCTGCAAAAGTGTCATATCTTAATGTCTTATTAATTGTGTCCTTTTAAGAACCCTTGAGACGATGCAATAATAAATGTTCCCTTGGGTCTGAGAGTGCATCTTCTCCCTAGAGGAAAAATGAATCAGCCTTCACACCACACTAGTAACTATAAATGTATTTTTTCCAGGAAATATGTTATGATACAAAATCTCACACAGAATCCCAAAATGGATATTAGGGAGAAAGAAGAGTTGTTGCAGGGGTTGAGGCAGGAATGAGAGGTTCAGGGCCTGCCGCTCACAGCAGTTCTGGGGAGTATAATTTAGAATCATTTCTACCACACAACGGGCCCTCTTCCCTATCTTCTTCAACATCCAGGTTTAGGATTATAAATGGGTGACTTGCCCCTTAAGCTGTATGCAACCATCAAAATGGTGATGGCAGAAGACCTTGCCAGAAAGTCATTTCAGGAGCAAAAGGAAGCCTGGAGAACTGGCCATCAGATTGAGCAGATAACAGTTCTCCAGTACTCCTGGTCACACACTCCCTGGGGGTTCCAGACCAGAGCTGGTCTGGCCCAATCACCTCTGCACATCTCAGGCCAGTAGGTGAGAAGAGGCAGC
Source organism: Mesoplodon bidens (assembly GCF_964165515.1). NCBI lineage: Eukaryota > Metazoa > Chordata > Mammalia > Artiodactyla > Ziphiidae > Mesoplodon > Mesoplodon bidens. The sequence continues at coordinate 50,137,364 of NC_138161.1, read as the reverse complement.
TACTGTCTGATGGCTCCCGAATGCCAGCTTGCTCAGCCCACCCTGCACCAGAGCATTAGCAGTATGGGCTTTCTGACCACTAGGAATCAAAACCCTGAGGAAATCTGGCTCAGTATGAATGAAATGATAGACTCTGTACTTTAATCATTATCTATAAGCTACTACTTTGTATATAGTTCTTAGTAGCTACTCACTTCATAAAGTGCTAGAGAGCCTTATTGTCTGGGTTTTTGGTTTTGTTTTTTGTTTTTGAAGATAATGTTTTTCTTCCTTTTTTAATTGAAGTATAGTTGATTTACAATGTTGTGTTAGTTTCACGTATACAGCAAAGTGATTCAGTTATACATATATTTTTTTTTCAGATTTTTTTCTCTTATAGATTATTACAAAATATTGAGTATAGTTCCCTGTGCCAGTAGGTCCTTGTTGGTTATCTATCATACTGTCTGGGTTTTGACCCTGTTCTGTCACTCACCAGCTGTGCAACCTTATTTAAATTAATTAACCTCTCTAAGCCTATTTCTTCATCTGCAAACTTGGGATGATAACAATACTTGATACCTCATATATTTATTGAGGGGTTTAAATGAAATACTACAGGTAAAATAGTGAGCAGAAACTATTACACAATAAGTACTCAATAAATAATAGCCACTAGTACTTTTATCATATATAATTTGTGTTTCTTTCTCATTTCTATTATTTATTTCCTTAAAAAGTTATTGGATGTGTGTGTTATGAGAAATATTGTATAAACCATATAGGAAGACTAAAGCTGAGAGAAATTAAATAATCAAACGAAGGTACATAATATTGGAATATCCTTTCACTAAAATAAAACCAGTCACTTTTAAGTAATATACAATTTGCTGGACTCTATAAAAAGTTATTACATAAGTCTGTCTAACAGCCTGTGTTGTGTGGTCAGCATTATTTGTTACCAGAAGTCATTGCAGTGTTAATCAGGGATTAACCTTTATGTGCTAGTAATTGATATGACAAACTTTAGTCTAGACCGTCCTCAAGTAAATAGCAAAAAGTTATTACAATCATGAAATACCTTTTCTTGTCCCTACAACTGTAAAATAAGGTGCCTAGCCCACTATATGGCTTCCTTCCACCTCCAAGCCTAGAGCTTTCTTCAGTGGTAACAGTGTTAAATCTTTATTATTTTGTGTCTTAGAAATGGCTGTGAAACTTCAAAATGAACAAAGTGAAAATACTACTTCAGGGAGATCATTTTCAGCTGATTACTATCTACCCACCTATTTCACAAGAGACTAACCATATTGAATTCTTGAGAAGACAAATACTGTAACCTAGTTTTACATGGAACTTTTTCTCTGTGAATATCAAAGAAATTCATAGCATTTCCCAGGGGCAAACATCACATATTTCTTTCTTTACATCTGGCTAAAGAGATAAATGATTTACCCAAGGTCATACAAATCAAATTGTAGGGCCAGAAACAAGAGCCCCTTTGAACTCCCACCCCACAGCTCTCTCCATCAAGTATGTTAAGTGGCTGAATGAAATTAAACGGGATGGAAGTGGGGGCATGCACAGTTATCACAGAACAGTGTTCAGTCTTTTCAAATCCCAGCTTGATACATAAGGATGCATAAAATGAGAAGCTGCCTTACATAATTAAAGCCAAATGTTATTAGAGAAGCCAAATATTATTAGAAACATTGACATTTTAAAATTCTACTCTAAATATTTATTAAGCAAAGGTTTCATCATTGGAGTAAGTATATACCTTCCTAAGATGACAACTTTGAAAGATAGCCCTTGTATGGTATATTTATATATTCACACACACACAGAATTGAAGAATATATATAAATAGAGTAAACTGCACTTGCTTTGTAGGACTCCACGTCTCCTGCTCTTGTGCCCAATCACATTTTCTTTCTAAATTAATTACTAAAGACTCCTCATTCCATAGCATGTGAGTGAAATAATTATTGACCTCTCTTTCCTCCAAGATAGCTTGGAGGAGTGGAAGAGTTTTGCCATTCCATAGCTGCTTCTCTATTAAAAACAGATGATAAAGGTTAACAATAAATCTTTGAGTCAGAGATTAATGCTTCTAAATATATCAACCATGCCTTTAGAATCTAAAAAGTACACCAAACACCAAACTATGAAATGCTCTTGACGTCAATGGACAAAACAGCTGTCAATTGAGATCACTTTATAACTTTCCCATAACTGCCTCACAGATAAACCTGTGCTGTGGTCTTTTACGTCAGGACCATAACAGTACCCCTCTGGACTTCACAGGCAGTTAACCGTTAACTACACAATACACTAAATCCTTGTAAATTATGAATCATATGACCAGCCACAGACAATATATATATAAACTCATGATCCAGACATAAAATAAATTATGTAGACAGACCTAGAGAGAAGTTTCATTTCTCTTTTTAAATATGCATTAGTTGTTTTTAAGAAATTTAAGTTTGAAGCTAAGTTACCTGAAAGATATCCTCCAAGTTAAAGGTTTATGCAACTTGGTAAAAATTCAATAAAATAAATTCAACTGTTTAAATATGTAGTTAACTGCATCAGATTTCTGTTTATCTCAGGCTCTAAAAACATCATCTGAGGTCATTTTTCACAGTCTAATGTCACTAACCATTTTTCATCTGGAATTTAACAGTACCAACCACAAAAGGAAGAACCAATTTCTTCTCTCCTCTCCCAGTGAGCACTTGCAATTGGAGGCATTTTCCACTCTCTAGTTACACTTAAAATAAACAGACTTCCAAGCAAAAGGTGGTTAATTTAATGGAGAAGGAAACACGGCCCCAACTTTTGTACTTCAGAGGCCTATTGAAATCTTAAACTTAGAATCCATATAAAAAGCCCATGTCAACATAACCTCTGGCTCACCAGATACAGCCCATGGATCTGAGATCTCATGAGACCTTCCCTTATGGAAGTCACATCCAAAGGCCAAATAGAGGTAAACATTTTATCTGTGTGTGAACAGCTATTACTTTATAACTCACCAGCTTTGGAGAAGAGTCATAATTCATGGAATTTCAGTCAGTACAAATAAGGATTAAGAAATACTATTATTTCACCATGGAGCACTGATTAGAGAAGAAATAGTAATGTCAAGGGACTGACATTGCTGTATTGCAGTATATCTAGTTTATGTTCTGTGTAAAATGATATTTTTAATGCTTTTAAGATATCAAAATAAATGGTGCAGACTGGTGGGTGCCTTGGGGGTTCCACCTGGTGGCTGATATTATGGGAAGAACTATACACACAATAAAGTGCATATATAAGGTTTAGAAATTGCCTAATCGAATATATTGGGAATGGTCAGCTGAATGATGCAGGCCAAGTGAATTTAGGTGTATGAATAGCCATCCAGATAATACAAGGAAATTTTTCTCATGTCTAGGTAAACAAAACGTATTAGATCACTTCTAACTCCTACTGTATTACACAGATATGGCCCTCAAATTACAGAGCAGTTGATTTATTTCCTAAGTCAAAGTAAGCTCTGTCTGGGAAAATTCTCTTTAAGAGTTTCATTATGGGCTCACAGGCCTCTGTGTGTGTGCGCGTATGTGTGTGCGTACGCACTTAAAAATAACGTAAATTATACTGGCAAAAGCAGGGGAGACAGCATACCTTTTCTCTTCTGTTTTTATTCTTTGCCTGTTTTTCTGTAAGGTACTTTGACCTTCTCATGTCACTTCATAGTGTCTGTTAAATGTTTTGTGGATATTTTTATCAATCCATCATTTGTCTTTTGACAACTGCATTTTTATTAAAATTCTTTCAGTATTATTTGCTCCACCAAAAAACTTAAAACACAAATTTCAATGTAGTCAAATCTGTCCATCTTTATTTATGGTTAATAATGTCTTTCCTACATGCTTAATAATATCTTCCCTCACACATAGTTAAACTTTCTCTCAAATTATCTTTGAATATTTTTACTATGTTTCTTCATTCATAACTTTTAATCTATTGGGGATTTATTTTTGTTGCATGGATTGAATTTTAAAAGTCTGTAAGGGACTTTCCTGGTGGCACAGTGGTTAAGAATCCACCTGCCAATGCAGGGGACACGGGTTGGAGCCCTAGTCCGGTAAGATCCCACATGCCGCAGAGCAACTAAGCCCGTGCGCCACAACTACTGAACCTGCGCTCTGGAGCCCGCAAGCCACAAGTACTGAAGCCCGCGCACATAGAACCCATGCTCCGCAGCCAGAGAAGCCACCACAATGAGAAGACTGCACACCACAATGAAGAGTAGCCCCTGCTCACTGCAACTAGAGAAAGCCCACGCGCAGCAACGAAGACCCAAACACAGTCAAAAATAAATAAATAAATAAATTTATAAGGAAAAAAAAATCTGTAAGAACATGAAAAGATGCTCACCTCCCTAAGTTCACTGAAAGGAAAATTACAGCATGTGACACACCATTTTGTTCAAATCAGAATGGCAAAAATCATAGAGTTAATAATACCTCTGCTGGTTAGCATGTGTATAAATGGGCATTAGTACATACCACTGTTAGGCCTGTGATTTGCTATAGCATTTTGGAAATGTAATCTGATGACATATTTAGTTTTGAGAATCTAACACTTAGAAATTTGAAAAAGCACTGATACATAAAATATTTAAAAGAAGTTTCAAGCAACACTGTTTCTTAACGGTAAAAATCATGTTTGTTTGTCATCTGAGAGAAGGACTTGTGCACCCACAATTTGGAAGGTGATTCAGTGATGGGAATGAGAGACCAGGGAGAGTGAGACAGGGAAGATTGACAAACCAAAATAAGAATGAAATGTGATTGCCCCTGAGGGCAATAAGGCCTGATTCTGCAACGTGAATAACTTACAGGATCGTCCACTGGAGGTCAGAGGTGAGAACACAACCATTAGAGGAGCTCCAGAGGGAGAAGAAAAAAAACAAAAAAAAACGAAAGACTCAGGGCACATGCTTGAAGCAACATGCTGTCAGCTTAAGCTGATTCTGCATTTGCATGGAATTGCGCTCTTCAACTGTGGCTGGAATCAGAGGTGGTCCGAAAGAACCTGTCAGGAGACTCCTGATATAATATCAATCAGTAGGTGACTGCTTCCATAAATTATCATATATCAGTTAGATGGAAGATGATACAGCTATTTAAAAATGAGTGGCATACACCTATACTGACCTAGAAAAATGTCAATAATATATTAGTAAGTAAAGTGTGGAATGACTTATACTTTCATGATCTCATTTTTAAAATTAAAAACCCTGCATGTGTGTGTGTGTGCATGCACCCACGCATGTGTGCAATTTTATTGTACATCCTTGTATAAATATAGAAGAACATCTAGAAGAATATATACCAAACTGTTAATATTTATCAACTTAAAGATTAGGAGTGGAAGAGAGGAAATTATTAAGCATTCTTTCCCAACTCTGCATTGTCTAAACTGTTGCCCCCAAATTACTGTTGGGGTTTTTTAAGTAATTAATTGAGGGACATTAAAAGTTAGCTGATACATTCCTAGTTTGAGCTTTATTCCCACTCGAGAGCTTCCTCTGGAAGTCTGTTGCATTGCTGGACAGTCATAATTCTTAATCGCCAATAAAAATCATTCTACTTCTAAGCCCAAAAAAAGCCTCTATTTTGTTTGTTCTATTTCTACTCTAGATTGGCACTGTTTAGTATGGCAGCCCCCAGACACATGTACTATTATTAAGTATTTGAAATGTGACTAGTCCAAATTGAGATGTGTTTTAAGCATAAAATACATACCACATTTTGAAGACTTAGTACAAAAAAAGAATGCAGATATCTCACTAATAAATTTTTTCATTATGTGTTGAAATGATAATATTTTGGATATATTGAGTTAAATAAAATACATTAAAATTAATTTCCACTATTTCCTTTTACTTTTTTAATGTGACTACTATCAATAGAAAGTTTAAACTTACATATGTGGTTTGCATTATATTTCTATCAGACAGTGTTGCTCTAGAAGAACATTATTTTTTCTTCATGTCAATTGATTCAATCTTTACTTATCAGATGATGCAGTTTCTGGAATCATCTCTCAGTATTATCCTGGTTTCTGTACTCCAGGAGTACTTGACACATAATAAGCACTCCATAAAGATGTGCTGTTGTTGACTTTAATAGGGCTTTGTAACATAGGAGAAGGTGCTTTCCAGGAAAGAGCTGTCATCAGGAGAAGACTCTACAGAGGATTTGGTGATTAAGAAATCATTAACGTTCTTGGAAGCAACATGCTCTTCATGATGTGTAGGACAGAATTCAGACTACACAAAGTTAAGAAGTGCGTGAGTGGTGATTAAGTAGAAGCTATAAACTTAGGTTCCTTTGTTGGCTGGGATACAGAGATAGTGATTTAGGTGGTCCAGAGAAAGTTTAAAATAAAGAGACTTAAGTATACTTTTTGTAAAGAGAGACACTATTCCTGAGCCTCACTCCATCAGTATAACCACCTGATACCCCTCTTTTTTCCCTTTTAATGGGATTTTAATCAGCTGAAAGATGACACCAACAATTAGCAACAGCTTTCCTGAAGATGGAAAATACTAAATAATTTCACCCTTATTCCATCTGGGACCACCTTTCAAAGAAGTGCGGGCAACACACTGCCCAGCCTAGAGGGCACCGTGCACATAGGCCACCCTGATTCAAGCTGGTGGATGTCAGTGATGGGTAGAAGTCAAGGAAGAGGTAAGATTAAGAAATAGGGTAACAATGTCTGTTGTCCACACTAATTGACAATGAAAAAAATGTTTAAGTTTGATAAGGGGAAAGCTTCATAACGTTGGTTTTGGCATTGATTTCCTGGATGTAGCACCAAAAGTAAAACGAAATAAGTGAGACTACATCAAACTAAAAAGCTTCTGAACAGCAGAGGAAATATCAACAGAGTCAAAAAACAACCTATGGAATGGGAGAAAATATTTGAAAACCACATATCTGATAAAGAGTTAATATCCAAAATATGTAAGGGACTCCTACAACTCAATAGCAAAAAAGCAAATAACCTGATTTCAAAATGGGCAAAGGACTTAATACAAATTTTTCAAAAGAAGACATACAAGTAGCCAACACGCGTAGGAAAAGACGCTGAACATCACTAATCATCAGGAAATGCAAATCAAAACCACAATTATATATCACCTCACACCTGTTAGAATGGCTATAATCAAAAAGACAAAAGATAAATGTTGACAAGGATATGGAGAGATTGGAACCCTTGTGCACTGTTGCTGGGAGCATAAAATGGTATCGCCTCAATGGAAAACAGTATGAAGTTTCCTCAAAAAAATTTTTTCCTCAAAAAAATATAAAGAGAACTACCATATGCTACAGCTCCCACTTCAGGATATATATATATATATATATATATATACAGAATTGAAAAAAAATAAAATTAATTGAAATCCAGACCTCAAAGAGATTTCTGCACTCCCATGTTCATGTCAGCATTATTCACAATAGCCAAAAGGTGGAAGCAACCTAAATTGCCCATTGACACATGAACAGATAAAGAAAATGTGGCATATATACATACAATGGAATTTTGTATTCATATTCAGCCATTAAAAAGGAAATACTATCATGCGAGACAACATGGATACACCTTGAGGACTTTATGCTAAATGAAATACACCAGTCAGAAGGACAAATACTGCATGATTTCACTTCTACAAGGTATCTAAAGAGTTAAACTCATAGGAACAGAAAGTAGGATGATGGTTGCCAGGGGATGAGGGGAGAGGGATATGGGGAGTTGCTATTCAATTGGTATAAGATTTCAGTTACGCAAGATGGAAAATCTCTTGAGATCCGCGGTACAACACTGTACCCTACACTTAGTAATTTGTTAAGAGGGTAGGTCTCATGTTGCATGTATTTAACCACAATTTTTTAAAAAGAACATATTGGCTTTTTCATTATTTAATCTGTGACATTTTTCCTCATGAAACTCATTGTTCAACTCCACTGGCTTACAAATATTCAAACTGACCATGTTGCTCAAACCCTTGTAATGGAATTGAATAAAAACTTGGATTAAAAGATCAACTTTGAAATATGCATAATACATTCACTGACTTAAAGCTAAAAAAAAGTGTAATGATTTCTTTTAGTGGATGGAGATGATCGTAAATTAAATGTAAAGTTGTTTGCTATTTCTTGTTGATGCCAAAGTTTTGTCACATCAACAATAAGAAAGAGTTTGGTTTGGGGGTTGTTTGTTTGTTTTTAGTTTTCATAGCAGCTAGTATAAGAATTCCTCTTACGGGAAGAGTTGTTTTTGTTGGGAAAAATGCTTTGATAAGCCCACATGGAGCATAAGCTAAAATTTATGGGCCTTTGCACTGGGTGGTGACAAAACTTTGTAGAAAGATAGAAATCACTCTGTATAATTGAAAGAAAAGAATTAGGAGCTTCAGAGGAAATTCGGGAAGTTGGGGTGGAAAGTAAGGAGGGGAGAAAGAGCCCAAACAAAATGATGGCTTGCTATGTGTGATGTGACCCTTTTAAAGAAAAAGCCTACGAAAAACAATCTGTTCATCAGATTCTTGTGGAGTCTGAATAGGCTGCATTTAAAAACAAGATATCTTTACAAAATTATCATTTCTAAAATAAATTAGATATGTTATTTCTATCTACTGAAAAAAATGCTGTATTAATAGTATCACCTGAGTAATGTGGATGATGTGCTTGCATTTTACCTAAACTAAGCAAAAAAACTGAAGGAAGATAAATATTTGGAGTCTAAATTATCTAGTTTTCCTGACATAACTCAACTGCAGTACACTGTTTATTTCCTCAGGGTTTTAAGTATGTGTGTGTTCTAAAACTTACCCAAATGCTAACTAACATTTAGACCTTTTTATGTTTAAAAGTCATTTGTGTTCAAAATGCCAAATTCATTTCCTATTCCTGGACTGTCAAAACTTCACTCAGCAATTATATCCAGTTACCAAGCTCAGATGCCTCCTGGGTAGGGAGTTCACAGTCCAAACAATCCTAGGCGGGGCAAATATGTAAAAATAGGTTGTTACTAGGAATTTCCAGCTCCTTCAATTCCCTTTTTTAGAGTTCCTGTACAAGATCTTTCTCAATCATCTTATGTAGCTTAATTCTAAAACTTAAAGAATAAATTTGCCTTATTAAACTATGTCACACTAAAAGGAATGAAATTGTGCCATTTGCAGAGACGTGGATGGACCTAAAGACCATCATACAGAGTGTAGTAAGTCAGAAAGAGAAAAATAAATATTGTATAATATCGCTTATATGTGGAATCTAGAAAAATGATATAGATGAACTTATTTGCAAAGCAGAAATAGAGACACAGACATATAGAACAAACTTGTGGATACCAAGGGGGAAAAAGGGGTGGGTGGGATGAATTGGAAGATTGGAACGGACATAAATACACTACTATGTATGAAATAGGTAACTAATGAGAACCTACTGTATAGCACAGGGAACTCTACTCAATGCTCTGTGGTGACCTAAATCGGAAGGAAATCCAAAAAAGAGGGGATATATGTATACGTATAGCTGATTCACTTTGCTGTACAGCAGAAACTAACACAACATTGTAAAGCAACTGTACTCCAATAAAAATTAATTAAAATATGGTAAAACGGAAATAAAAAGTACTTTATCTAATTTACAAATACTTATCTATAAGGGAACAGTTGTTTTAAAATAATTCTTAGATCAGAGAAACTCCTTGTGTGTGATACATTAAATAAATGGGATCTGTTCAATTCAAAATAAATAAATAAATAAATTAATTAATAAACTAAGTCACACCAAGAGATTTGCTGTGGAAAGAAAAACTGAATTCTAAAGGAGATTACTGGGAGTGGGCAATGCTGAGCGTAAAGTAATGAATCAAAAATAATAGAATATCCAGCACCAGGAGCAGGTCAATGTGAGAAATATATTTGAGTAGGTATCACACCCCATTGACTGACTGTCTCTTTATGCCTTAGTCTAATCTTGACACTTTGGGCATCCCTGTGACTCAGGGATAATGAGGGAGGAAATATTTGATTTTGAAGTGTCAAAATTTTCTAGAATAAACAAATGCTTTCTAATCCCCCTCTCACTTGAGTAATATAGGAATAAAGTAACCAATAGCGTTCCACTGTCTTGAGTTTCACTAGTGGAGAGAAGCCTCCTGTTTATATTATTTATAACAAATTGTATTAGTTCCATGATCAGCCTGACAAACAAGCAAAGCACAGTGTCACAGAATAGCAGATCTGCTCTTTGAAAGCAAAGGCCATTTCTTTATATGTGCCCAAAGAGCTTTACCCTAGTAACATTCAATGAAGTTTGCTGAACAATTTATCTCAAACATTATTTAGTAAAACATTCACCCAATGCAGGAATTAATACCAACAAATAAAGATCCCCACTCAAAGTGTCATGAAAATAATGTTTTGTTCATAGTGACCCCCGCAATAAAAACCCTGATGAATGAATAATTTTTTAAAAAATATATCATTGGGGCTTCCCTGGTGGCGCAGTGGTAGAGAGTCCACCTGTCGATGCAGGGGACATGGGTTCGTGCCCCGGTCTGGGAAGATCCCACATGCGGTGGAGCGGCTGGGCCCGTGAGCCATGGCCACTGAGCCTGCGCGTCCAGAGCCTGTGCTCTGCAATGGGAGAGTCCACAACAGTGAGAGGCCCGCGTACCAAAAAATATATATACATATATATATATATATATATATATATATATATATATATATATATATATATATATATATAATTGGCCTTCATCAGGTACATGAAAAGATGCTCAACATCAATAATTATTAGAGAAATGCAAATCAAAACTACAATGAGGTACCACCTCACACTGGTCAGAATGGTCATCATTTAAAAAGTCTACAAATAACAAATGCTAGAGAGGGTGTGGATAAAAGGGAACCATCCTACTCTGTTGGTGCGAATGTAAGTTGGTACAGCCACTATGAAAAACAGTATGGATGTTCCTCAAAAAACTAAAAATAGAGTTGCCATATGATCCAGCAATCCCACTCCTGGGCATATATATGGCCCAAACTCTAATTCAAAAAGATACATGCACCCCTATGTTCACAGCAGCACTATTCACAATAACCAAGACATGGAAACAACCTAAATGTCCAGTGACAAACAAATGGATAAAGAAGATGCAACACATATATACAATGGAATACTACTCAGTCATTGAAAAGAATGAAATAATGCCATTTACAACAACACAGATGGACCTAGAGATTATCGTACTAAGTGAGGTTAGTCAGAAAGAGAAAGACAAATACCATATGTTATCACTTATATGTGGAATCTAAAATATGACACAAATGAACTTATCTGTGAAACAGACTCACAGACATAGAGAACAGACTTGCAGTTGCCAAGGGGGAGGGGGTTGGGGGAGGGATGGATTGGGAGTTTGGGATTAGCAGATGCAAACTATCATATATAGAATGGATAAACAACAAGGTCCTACTGTATAGCACAGAGAACTATATTCAATATCCCATGATTAACCATAATGGAAAATAATATTTTTAAAAAATGTATATATATGTATAACTGAATCACTTTGCTGTACAGCAGTAATTTACACAACATTGTAAATCAACTATACTTCAATAAAAATTAAAATAAAATAAAAGGAATCATGCAATTGAAAAAACATAATGGAAAAGAATATGAAAAACAATGTATATATATATGTATAACTGAATCACTTTGTTGTACAGCAGAAATTAACATTGTAAATCAACTATACTGGACTAAAATAAATTTTTTAAAAATACATATATATATATATATATATACACATATATACATATAGAAACACATATAAAAATACATATATATGTATATAGTTATATACATATATAAATATACATATATATGTATATGTGTGTATGTATGTGTATAGGTGGCCCTGGCCAGAACAATGGACAGAAAAAATTAAATTTAACAAATTTAACCAATTGATTTAACCAATAAGATTCAATTCAAAAGACATGTAAAGTCCAGAATTTAGTATAAAATAAAGGCATATGCACTATAGCCTATCCAAAGAAGCAGATGATTAGATTATGGAACAGACTTGGATATGGCAAACCTCTTTATATATCAGAAAGGCTGTCTTATGCAAAAGGAGCTTAACTTAATTTGTCTAGCTTCAGAAAGCAGAATAGGACCAATGAGTTGAAGTTGTAAGGAAACATTTTTTAAAGGCTTTATGGTAATTAGAGCTAACCAATGAAAAATACTCCTTATACTCTATTATTCCAGTCCACTTGTTGATTCTATATGGTAGAACCTCAAACTATTTTTATCTTTTAGATCATGCATGCTTAATTTTAAAATGAGTGAAAAGTTCAAATTCCATGAAAGTATCATAAAGTATAGTAAGATTGATTTTTTCTTTTCATCCAGCTGCCTTAGTGTCATGCACTCTCAGATTTAATTTTCTACATCGTGAAAAAAGAGCGATTATTGTTTTTAATTTCAAGATTATTAGGACTTTAAGACTCACCTAGGACGAGGGGAAGATGGCAGAAGAGTAAGACACAGAAATTACCTTCCTACCCACAGATACACCAGAAATACATCTACACATGGAACAACTCCTACAAAACACCTACTGAACGCTGGCGGAAGACCTTAGACCTCCCAAAAGGAAAAAAAGTCCCCACGTACCTGGTTAGGGTAAAAGAAAAAAGAATGAACAGAGACAAAAGGATAGGGATGGGACCTGCACCAGTGAGAGGGAGCTGTGAAGGAGGAAAGGTTTCCACACACTAGGAAGCCCCTTCCGGGCGGAGACTACAGGTGGCGTAGGGGGAAAGCTTCGGGGCCTCAGATGAGAGCGCAGCCACGAGGGTGCGGAGGGCAAAGCGGGGAGATTCCCGCACAGAGGATCGGTGCCGACCGGCACTCACCAGCCCGAGAGGCTTGTCTGCTCAACCGCTGGGGCGGGCGGGGCTGGGAGCTGAGGCTCAGGCTTCGGTCGGAGCGCAGGGAGAGGACTGGCCGTGTGAACACAGCCTGAAGGGGTTAGTGCGCCACAGCTAGGTGGGAGGGAGTCCAGGGAAAAGTCTGCACCTGCCGAGGAGGCAGGAGACTTTTTCTTCCCTCTTTGTTTCCTGGTGCGTGAGGAGAGGGGATTAAGAGCACTGTTTAAAGGAGCTCCAGAGACGGGCGCAAGCCGCGGCTAACAGCACGGACCCCAGAGATGGGCATGAGACGCTAAGGCTGCTGCTGCCACCACCAGGAAGCCTGTTTGTGAGCACAGGTCACTATCCACACCTCCCTTCCGGGGAGCCTGTGCAGCCCGCCACTGCCAGGGTCCCGGCATCCAGAAACAACTTCCCCGGGAGAACGCACGGCGCGCCTCAGGCTGATGCAACATCACGCTGGCCTCTGCCGCCGCAGGCTCGCCCCGCATCCGTACCCTTCCCACACCCCCCGCCTGAGTAAGCCACAGTCCCCGAAGCAGCTGCTCCTTTAACCCCGTCCTGTCTGAGCAAAGAACAGACGCCCTCCAGCGACCTACACGCAGAGGCGGGGCCAAATCCAAAGCTGAGCCCTGGGGGCTGTGAGAACAAAGAAGAGAAAGGGAAATCCCTCCCAGCAGTCTCAGAAGCAGCGGATTAAAGCTCCACCGTCAACTTGATGTACCCTGCATTTGTGGAATACATGAATAGACAACGAATCATCCCAAATTGCGGAGATGGACTTTGAGAACAAGATTTATGATTTTTTCCCCTTTTCCTCTTTTTGTGAGTGTGTATGTGTATGTTTCTGTGTGAGACTTTATCTGTATAGCTTTGCTTCCACCATTTGTCCTAGGGTTCTATCCATCCGTTTTTTGTTTGTTTGTTTGTTTTTCATTTTCTTTAAAAAAATTTTTTTCTTAATAATTATATATTATTTTAATAACTTTATTTTATTTTATCTTACTTCATTTTACTTTATCTTCTTTCTTTCTATCTTTTTTTCGTTCTACTTTTTCTCCCTTTTATTCTGAGCCGTGTGGATGAAAGGCTGTAGGTGCTGCAGCCAGGAGTCAGTGCTGTGCCTCTGAAGTGGGAGAGCCAACTTCAGGACACTGGTCCACAAGAGACCTCCCAGCTTCACATAATATCAAACGGCAAAAATCTCCCAGAGGTTTCCATCTCAACACCAGCACCCAGCTTCACTAAACGACCAGCAAGACAGTGCTGGACACCCTATGCCAAACAACTAGCAAGACAGGAACACAACACCACCCATTAGCAGAGAGGCTGCCTAAAATCATAATAAGTCCACAGACACCCCAAAACACACCACCAGATGTGGACCTGCCCACCAGAAAGACAAGATCCAGCCTCATCCACCAGAAAACAGGCACTACTCCCCTACACCAGGAAGCCTACACAACCCACTAAAACAACTTTAGCCACTGGGGACAGACACCAAAACAATGGGAACTAGGAACCTTCAGCCTGCAAAAAGGAGACCCCAAACACAGTAAGATAAGCAAAATGAGAAGACAGAAAAACACTCAGCAGATGAAGGAGCAAGATAAAAACCCACCAGACCTAAGAAATGAAGAGGAAATAGGCAGTCTACCTGAAAAAGGATTCAGAATATTGATAGTAAAGATGATCCAAAATCTTGGAAATAGAATGGACAAAATGCAAGAAACATTTAACAAGGAACTAGAAGAACTAAAGATGAAACAAGCAATGATGAACAACACAATAAATGAAATTAAAACTACTCTAGATGGTATCAATAGCAGAATAACTGAGGAAGAAGAATGGATAAGTGACATGGAAGATAAAATAGTGGAAATAACTACTGCAGAGCAGAATAAAGAAAAAAGAATGAAAAGAACTGAAGACAGTCTCAGAGACCTCTGGGACAACATTAAATGCACCAACATTCGAATTATAGGGGTTCCAGAAGAAGAAGAGAAAAAGAAAGGGACTGAGAAAATATTTGAAGAGATTATACTTGAAAACTTCCATAATATGGGAAAGGAAATAGTTAATCAAGTCCAGGAAGCACAGAGAGTCCCACACAGGATAAATCCAAGGAGAAATACGCCAAGACACATATTAATCAAAGTGTCAAAAATTAAATACAAAGAAAACATATTAAAAGCAGCAAGGGAAAAACAACAAATAACACACAAGGGAATCCCCATAAGGTTAACAGCTGACCTTTCAGCAGAAACTCTGCAAGCCAGAAGGGACTGGCAGGACATATTTAAAGTGATGAAGGAGAAAAACCTGCAACCAAGATTACTCTACCCAGCAAAGATCTCATTCAGATTTGATGGAGAAATTAAAACCATTACAGACAAGCAAAAACTGAGAAAGTTCAGCACCACCAAACCAGCTTTACAACAAATGCTAAAGAAACTTCTCTAGGCAAGAAGCACAAGAGAAGGAAAAGACCTACAATAATGAACCCAAAACAATTAAGAAAATGGGAATTGGAACATACATATCAATAATTACCTTAAATGTAAATGGACTAAATGGTCCCACCAAAAGATACAGATTGGCTGAACGGATACAAAAACAAGACCCATATATATGCTGTCTACAAGAGACCCACTTCAGAACTAGAGACACATACAAGCTGAAAGTAAGGGGATGGAAAAAGATATTCCATGCAAATGGAAACCAAAAGAGAGCTGGAGTAACAATTCTCATATCAGACAAAATAGACTTTAAAATAAAGACTATTAGAAGAGACAAAGAAGGACACTACATAATGATCAAGGGATCAATCCAAGAAGAAGATATAACAGTTGTAAATATTTATTCACCCAACACAGGAGCACCTCAATACATAAGGCATATATTAACAGCCATGAAAGGGGAAATTGACAGTAACACATTCATAGTAGGAGACTTTAACACCCCACTTTCACCAATGGACAGATCATCCAAAATGAAAATAAATAAGGAAACACAAGCTTTACATGATACATCAAACAAGATGGACTTAATTGATATTTATAGGACATTCCATTCAAAAACAATAGAATACACATTTTTCTTAAGTGCTCATGGAACCTTCTCCAGGACAGATCATATCTTGGGTCACAAAACAAGCCCTGGTAAATTTAAGAAAATTAAAATTGTATCAAGTATCTTTTCCTACCACAATGCTATGAGACTAGATATCAATAACAGGAAAAGAGCTGTAAAAAATGCAAACACATGGAGGCTAAACAATACACTACTTAATAACGAAGTGATCACTGAAGAAATAAGGAGGAAATAAAAAAAATACCTAGAAACAAATGACAATGGAGACAGGATGACCCAAAACCTATGGGATGCAGCAAAAGCAGTTCTAAGGGGGAAGTTTATAGCAATACAATCCCACCTTAAGAAACAGGAAACATCTCGAATAAACAACCTAACCTTGCACCTAAAGCAATTAGAGAAAGAAGAACAAAAAAACCCAAAGTTAGCAGAAGGAAAGAAATCATAAAAATCAGATCAGAAATAAATGAAAAAGAAGTGAAGAAAACGATAGCAAAGATCAATAAAACTAAAAGCTGGTTCTTTGAGAAGATAAACAAAATTGATAAACCATTAGCCAGACTCATCAAGAAAAAAAAGGAGAAGACTCAAATCAATAGAATTAGAAATGAAAAAGGAGAAGTACTAACTGACACTGCAGAAATACAAAAGATCATGAGAGATTACTACAAGCAACTCTATGCCAATAAAATGGACAACGTGGAAGAAATGGACAAATTCTTAGAAATGCACAACCTGCCAAGACTGAATCAGGAAGAAATAGAAAATATGAACAGACCAATCACAAGCACTGAAATTGAAACTGTGATTAAAAATCTTCCAACAAACAAAAGCCCAGGACCAGATGGCTTCACAGGCGAATTCTATCAAACATTTAGAGAAGAGATAACATCTATCCTTCTCAAACTTTTCCAAAATATAGCAGAGGGAGGAACACTCCCAAACTCATTCTACAAGGCCACCATCACCTTGATACCAAAACCAGACAAGGATGTCACAAAGAAAGAAAACTACAGGCCAATATCACCGATGAACATAGATGCAAAAATCCTCAACAAAACACTAGCAAACAGAATCCAACAGCACATTAAAAGGACCATACATGATCAAGTGGGGTTTATTCCAGGAATGCAAGCATTCTTCAATATATGCAAATCAATCAACATGATACACCATATTAACAAATTGAAGGAGAAAAACCATATGATCATCTCAATAGATGCAGAGAAAGCTTTTGACAAAATTCAACACCCATTTATGATAAAAACCCTACAGAAAGTAGGCATAGAGGGAACTTTCCTCAACATAATAAAGGCCATATATGACAAACCCACAGCCAACATCATCCTCAATGGTGAAAAACTGAAACCATTTCCACTAAGATCAGGAAGAAGACAAGGTTGCCCACTCTCACCACTCTTATTCAACATAGTTTTGGAAGTTTTAGCCACAGCTATCAGAGAAGAAAAGGAAATAAAAGAAATCCAAATCAGAAAAGAAGAAATAAAGCTGTCACTGTTTGCAGATGACATGATACTATACATAGAGAATCCTAAAGATGCTACCAGAAAACTACTAGAGCTAATCAATGAATTTGGTAAAGTTGCAGGATACAAAATTAATGCACAGAAATCTCTGGCATTCCTATACACTAATGATGAAAAATCTGAAAGTGAAATCAAGAAAACACTCCCAATTACCACTGCAACAAAAAGAATAAAATACCTAGGAATAAACCTACCTAAGGAGACAAAAGACCTGTATGCAGAAAATTATAAGACACTGATGAAAGAAATTAAAGATGATACAAATAGTTGGAGAGATATACCTTGTTCTTGGATTGGAAGAATCAACATTGTGAAAATGACTCTACTACCCAAAGCAATCTACAGATTCAATGCAATCCCTATCAAACTGCCACTGGCATTTTTCACAGAACTAGAACAAAAAATTTCACAATTTGTATGGAAACGCAAAAGACCTTGAATAGCCAAAGCAATCATGAGAACGAAAAATGGAGCTAGAGGAATCAGGCTCCCTAACTTCAGTCTATACTACAAATCTACAGTAATCAAGACAGTATGGTACTGGCACAAAAACAGAAAGATAGATCAATGGAACAGGATAGAAAGCCCAGAGATAAACCCACACACATATGGTCACCTTATCTTTGATAAAGGAGGAAGGAATGTACAGTGGAGAAAGGACAGCCTATTCAATAAGTGGTGCCGGGAAAACTGGACAGGTACATATAAAAGTATGAGATTAGATCACTCCTTAACACCATACACAAAAATAAACTCAAAATGGATTAAAGACCTAAATGTAAGGCCAGAAACTATCAAACTCTTAGAGGAAAACATAGGCAGAACACTCTATGACATAAATCACAGCAAGATCCTTTTGGACCCACCTCCTAGAGAAATGGAAATAAAAACAAAAATAAGAAAATGGGACCAAATGAAACTTCAAAGCTTTTGCACAGCAAAGGAAACCATTACCAAGAAGAAAAGACAACCCTCAGAATGGGAGAAAATATTTGCAAATGAAGCAACTGACAAAGGATTAATCTCCAAAATTTATAAGCAGCTCATGCAGCTCAATAACAAAAAAACAAACAACCCAATGAAAAAATGGTCAGAAGACCTAAATAGACATTTCTCCAAAGAAAATATACAGACTGCCAACAAACACATGAAAGAATGCTCAACATCATTAATCATTAGAGAAATGCAAATCAAAACTACAATGAGATATCATTTCACACCAGTCAGAACGGCCATCATTAAAAAATCTAGAAACAATAAATGCTGGAGAGGGTGTGGAGAAAAGGGAATCCTCTTGCACTGCTGGTGGG
The DNA here is from genome assembly GCF_964165515.1 of Mesoplodon bidens. Lineage (NCBI taxonomy): Eukaryota > Metazoa > Chordata > Mammalia > Artiodactyla > Ziphiidae > Mesoplodon > Mesoplodon bidens. The sequence continues at coordinate 50,118,405 of NC_138161.1, read as the reverse complement.
AATGTGACTTGGTACAGCCACTATGGAGAACAATATGGAGGTTCCTTATGAAACCACAAACAGAACTACCATATGACCCAGGAATCCCACTACTGGGCATATACCATAAGAAAACCATAATTCAAAAAGAGTCATGTACCAAAATGTTCATTGCAGCTCTATTTACAATAGCCCGGAGATGGAAACAACCTAAGTGTCCATCATCGGATGAATGGATAAAGAAGATGTGGCACATATATACAATGGAATATTACTCAGCCATAAAAAGAAATGAAATTGAGCTATTTTTAATGAGGTGGATGAACCTAGAGTCTGTCATACAGAGTGAAGTAAGTCAGAAAAAGGAAGACAAATACCGTGTGCTAACACATATATATGGAATTCAAGAAAAAAAAAGAAAAAATCTGATGAAGAACGTGGGGGTAGGACGGGAATGGAGATGCAAACCTGCTGGGGAATGGACTTGGGGATATGGGGAGGGGGAGGGGTAAGCTGTGACAGTGCGGGAGAGTGGCATCGACATATATACACTACCAAGCGTGGAATGGATAGGTAGTGGGAAGCAGCCGCATAGCCCAGGGAGATCACCTTGGTGCTTTGTGACCACCTAGCGGGGTGGGATGGGGGGTGGGGGGTAGGAAGACGCAAGAGGGAAGAGATATGGGAACATATGTATATGTATACTGATTTACTTTGTTGTGAAGCAGAAACTGGCACACCATTGTAAAGCAATTATACTTCAATAAAGATGTAAAAAAGAAAAAAAAAAAAGACTCACCTAGTGCAATTGCCCATAAAATCCCCCCTCAGCATGCTTACTGGTTGGACATTCCCAGCAATGGGTGTAAATCACTGGTTCCCAAGGCAACCCATACCATCTCTAAAGCACCATGGCAATTAGAAAATTCTTACTTAGTGCAGTGAGTAGAATAATGGCCCCCAAAGATTTTATATCCAAATCCCCCAGACCTGTGAGTATATTATCTTATATGACAAAACGGAATTTACAGATCAAGTTAAGGGTCTTGAGATGGGAGATTATCCTGGATTATCCAGGTAGGCCCAATAAGGGTCCTTATAATAGGGAGACAAGAGGGTCAGAGTCAGGGAGATTGGAAGACGATACACTGCTGGCTCTGAAGATGCAGAAAGGAGGACAGGAACCAAGAAATAAAGGCTGCCTCAAGACACTGGATAGGCAAGGTAACAGATTCTCCAGTTCAGCCTTGTTGGCACCTTGACTTTAGCCCCATAAGATCCATTTCTTCTGACCTCTAGAGCTAAAAAGTAATAAATCTGTGGTATTTGCAGCCACTAAGTTTGTGGTGATTTGTTACAGCAGCAAAAGAAAACTAATATACCTTCTATTGAACCAAAATGTCTCTCCCCGAAGTGTCATTGGTCTCTGGTCCACGTTGAATAGGTTTAATCTTTTTTCCGTATGAGGGCTTTTCAACTATTCGAAGATCAAAATTTTGATGTCACTAAAACATTCCTGTTTCAGCTTTTACATCCTTAGTTCCTTCACCCTTTTCTCACATGACTACTCTAATTTAATTACCTTTCCTATTCTTTGTCTTCTGGAAAAGTCCCCTTTAGTTCTGTGGCTTAGAGCAGAATCATGTTATCCAAATGTCATCTGACCAGCACAATGGTATAATTCTTTGGTGGCAGCAAAATCCACTGACACAAATCACATTTAGTCCATTCTCTTATTTTTCTTTAACTTTTACTGAGCACTGATGTAGAACACACTACAACTTACTAAGAGTAATGGTGTTTAATAATTTGAGCTAGACACAAGACATCATTCTTACATATTACTAGAAAAGTTTCTTGAGGTTTCTTAAGATATGGTCATAGAGACAATTAATTAAATGAGTTTACTCAATTAATAAAATGAGTTTACAATTACTCACCTGCAATTATTCACGTATACTTTCTCTTCTTGAGAAATCTAACAACATCCTGGTTTCTGTTTCATTGTATTTGATCAACTTTTAAACTTTCTTTTTCTTTCTTATATTTTCAGGGAAATTTTAAGATCTGCTCTTTATTCCCAGTGTTCTGAAGTTTCACAATAATGTGATTTGGTGTGTGGTTCGCTTATATTGTTATGCTAGGCACTTGGCAAAGCTTTTTAATCTTATTTTCTTATATTATTTCTTCTATACTTTTCTTCCTTCCATTTGTCTGCTTTCTCTTTATGAGATCTTGAACCACTTAAATTATTTGTCTAATTTCTTTTTGTTCTATGTTTTCCATCTTCTTGTTTTGGGTTGTTCATTTTGATTTTGTTGTTGCTGTTACACTATTTTCTGGGAAATTTACTATATTAGTTTGCTAGGGCTGTCATAATAAAAGGCCACAGAATGGGTGGTTTAAATGACAGCAATTTATTTTCTCACAGTTCTGGAGGCTGGAAGTCCAAGGTCAAGTTGTCAGTGGAGGTAATTTCTTCTGAGACCTCTCTCCTCAGCCTGCATGCATCAGCCCTCTCACTGCTCTTCACAGGTTGTCCCTCTGTGTGCACACACCCTGCTATCTGTCTGGGTGCTCTAATCTCTTCTTATATGAACATCAGTCAGATTGGATTAGACCACACTCTAAGAGCCTCATGTAACTTAATTACCTCTTTAAAGCCCTATCTCCAATTACTGTCACTTTCTGAGGTACTGGGTTTAGTGGGAGGGGTTAGGGCTTCAACATACGAATCTGGTGGGGGACACAATTTAGTCTGTGACATTTTTTCAACTTTTCTAACAAACATTTGGTTTAATTTTTAATTTCTGCCATCAATTTTTTTCTTGAGCTCTTTTTTACTCTCTTAATATACATTTTTATTGTATCCTGTCCTTGTTCATGGATTTATTATCTTTTCTTATCTCTCTGAGAATCTGTTTGGTCTTTTCTTTTTTCTTTTCTTCTTACATTGTCTTTGCTTCCTCTGAGTTCACTTCATGTAAAGTTTTTCCTCAAATATCTAGGGATCTTTGAAAGTTCATCCACATTTAAGAGGGACCTATTTAAAAGACTGAAAAGCTGATTAGAAACTGTGAAAATAGGAAAGACTTGGCAGTGGACTTTGCTGTAGGATGATCAGGCTGTAAGCCAGCTTATTTTGTTGGGTCAAGAGAAAGGAGCATATTAAGGAAATGAGTGATGAGCAGTGAGCCGTGGCCATGGAACACAAGGGTAAGATCATAATAGGTTTGTTTGTGATAGTTCCCTGTATGGTGGGAGCCCTCAGGTCTCAACAAATTCAATGAACGTGAAGAACAACAATGGTGTGGGATTTATTTCACATGGTCCAAAGAGACGAGAAGCTTCAAGTTAGCATAAAACTCATACAACACTGTATACAAAAATAAGCTCAAAATGGCTTAAAGTCCTAAATGTAAGATCTGAAACCATAAATCTGCTAGAGAAAAATTTAGGCAGAACACTCTTAGCAATATCTTTCTGGATCTGTCTCCTGAGACAAAAGAAACAAAAGCAAAAATAAACAAATAGGATCTAATTAAACTTAAAAGCTTTTGCACAGCAAAGGAAACCATCAACAAAATGAAAAGACAACCTACTGAATGGGAGAAAATATTTACAAATGAAATGACTGATAAGAGGGTAATATCCAAAATATATAACTAGCTCTTACAACTCAATATCAAAAATATAACCCAATTAAAAATGGGCAGAAGACATATAGACATTTTTCCAAAGAAAACATACAGATGGTCAATAGGTACATGAAAAGATGCCCAATGTCGCTAATCATTAGAGAAATACAAGTCAAAACTACAATGAAATCTCACCTCATACCTGTCAGGATGTCTAGCATCCAAAGGTCTACAAATAACAAATGTTGGCAAGGATGTGGAGAAAGGGGAACCCTAGTACCCTGTTAGTGGGAATGTAAATTGGTGCAGCCACTGTGGAAAACAGTATGGAGGTTCTCAGAAAACTAAAAACAGAACTACTATATAATCCAGCAATTCCACTCCTGGGTATATAACTGAAGAAAGTGAAAACACTACTTCAAAAAGATACATGCACCTCAATGTTCATAGCAGCATTATTTACAATAGCCAACATATGGAACCAACCCAAATGTCCATCAACAGATGAATGGACAAAGAAGAAGTGATATATATATACAATGGAATATTAGCCATAAAAAAGAATGAAATTCTGCCATTTGCAACAATGTGGATAGACCTAGAGGCTATTATGCTTAGCAAAATAAGTCAGAGAAAGACAAATACTCTGTCATCACTCATATGTGGAATCTAAAAAATAAAACAAACGAATGTATATAACAAAATAGAAACAGACTCACAGATATAGAGAACAAACTAGTGGTTACCAATGGGGAGAGGGAAGGGGAGAGGGGCAAGTAGGGGTAGAGGATTAAGAAATACAAACTACTATGTATAAAATAAATAAGCAACAAGGCTATACTGGGGCTTCCCTGGTGGCGCAGTGGTTGAGAGTCCGCCTGCCGATGCAGGGGACACGGGTTCGTGCCCTGGTCCGGGAAGATCCCACATGCCACGGAGTGGCTGGGCCCGTGAGCCATGGCCGCTGAGCCTATGCGTCCAGAGCCTACGCTCTGCAACGGGAGAGGCCACAACAGTGAGAGGCCCGCGTAACGCAAAAAAAAAAAAAAAAAAAAAAAGGGATATACTGTACAGCACAAGTAAATATAGCCATTATTTTGTAAGAACTTTAACTGGTGTATAATCTATAAAAATATTGAATCAGTGTGTTATACACCTGAAACTCATATAATATAAATCACCTACACTTCAATTAAAAAAAAAATCATGGTCTAGCCAGAAAGTAGGAGGTAGGGGGACTTGACTGCGCAAGAACATAAGAGGGATCTTCCTGATGCAGGAACCACAGGGTGGGCAGTATAATACTGCGAATTTTGGGGGCACACCAAACAAGACATCACGTTTGTCAATGCCACTTTGGCACTGTTCTCTGCTATGTTTGTGCAGTAGGGGTAGGGCAAGATGGGAGGAAGTGCTTGTTCTGTATTGCATTTAAGTGCTTTTATAATCAGAGGAAAAACAGTAATTCAATTTTAAGAGACTTTCAAATCAAGGCTACTCCACATAACCTCCACTCAGTTTTAGTAATATTTTCATTTATTAAAAATGTTTCTACTTGTTCAATTAATGTATTTTGTAAACTTTGATTCATTCTCTAAACCCTCATCAGAACTGTGGCAGGAACTAGTCCCTCCATCGCTTGAGGGCACTAGGTGTTAAGAACCTTGCGCAGATCAACAAGCTGGGAGGAGGACAGCTCTATTTCCTTTAAACCTGGTTGTTTCCCTGTCACACAGAGCGAAAAAAAAAATGGGCCTTAGTATCATCTGACAGAGCAGCCCTGCCAAAATCCACAAAAGGAAAAAAATAAGTAAAGAAATGGTTACCATCAAGTCTTTTCTCATGAAGCCTTTCTGCCTTAAGGAAAAGAGGAAGTATATCGTGCTCATCCTATCCACATTTCTTCCTTCTGTGTCCCCCATGCCACCACTTCCAAGTCTTCTTAACCTGAAATTCCTTTAACCAGAGACCAAAAAAAAAAAAAAACCTTGAAAATGCCAATACCATAAAATTAAAAATCATATTTACTTTATTTTTTTAACTTTTTATTTTATATTGGAGTATAGCCGATTAACAATGTTGTGATAGTTTCAGGTGCACAGCAAAGTGACTCAGCCACACATATACATGTATCCATTCTCCCCCAAACTCCCCTCCCATCCAGGTTGCAACATAACATTGAGCAGAGTTCCCTGTGCTATACAGTAGGTCCTTGTTGGTTATCCGTTTTAAATATAGCAATGTGTACATGTCAGTCCCAAACTCCCTAACTATCCCTTCCCTCCACCCTTCCCCCCTGGTAACCGTAAGTTAGTTTTCTAGGTCTGTGAGTCTGTTTCTGTTTTGTAAATAAGTTCATTTGTATCATTTCTTTTTAGAATCTACATATAAGCGATATCATACCATTACAAATCACATTTTCTTTAAATCACACAAAAATGTGTCCGAAGATGCCTCTTAGTTGAGGGGAGAGGGAAAAGTTGTCTTATTTGCATTTTATTTATTGTTTTAAAAAATGCCTGGAATGGCAGGGCAAAGACCAGAGAGGAAGAAGCTGGGAGCATTAAGTGTGCTTGTTTTCTACCTTCAGTCACTCCCCCATTTCACTTGGGGCCCAGCTCAGTAAGAGAGGGTTTGTTCTCAGGCAGGTATGGAGGGTTTGACAACCACTGAGAGTTACTTAGAAACAGGAAATCGGAATGCCAAAGACAGCAACTATTTTTACAGACCACACTTTTCCTTCATTCTCATTGACAAAATTGCAATTAAATAACTTTTATCAAGAGGCAGTAAGGAGTCGTTTGGTTTTTTTTTTTAAGTTTAAAATTTTTTAAAGATAGCTCACATGGTCTCATATTCTGAAAGAATACAGATTATGAGACTTCAAAAAACAATTTGAACTAGGACATGTGATCTTTCTCTGCCAAAGAGAGCTTTGCAAAGAGATTGTTTCATTAAAAAACAAGTTTAAAAGAATCAAGCCCCACTGGAATAAAACCTTTATCAGAGATAGAACCTCTGAGAGCTTGTCTTGATTCCTGAAATCCCTATCAGAAATCACTCCTGGAAATTAAGAGATTAAAAGCATTGTTGATCTGGGTGTATATTATGAGAAAGACCCACAATCCGGGTCTATCTCTGGCACTTACAAGTCACATATCCTTTGCCAACTTACTTATACTCTTGGATTTCAGTCTCTCCTCATTTGTAAAGAGGGCTAATAACATTTGTCTCCTAAAATGAGGATTAGATGGGGTGATGTGTGAAAAGCACAATGCCAGACACTCAGTAAGCCGTATCTACTATTATTATTAGTAGTACTACTACTTATTAAACCACCCATTATCTTCATGACTCTAGGAATATGACAATCTGGTATTGGATCTGGGGGGAAGGAAAGGCTTATCCACAGAGATTTTGAAGGCCAGTCCTGATGAAGTGCCCTGTGAAGAGCTCCAAGCAGCTGAGGGCCAGCATGAGGACACTGATGAAAAAGAAGAAGGGGCCAACCACAGGGCTGCTAAAAATCCACTCAGGGAATTGCCCAGAGCTGTCCCTGCTCTTGTTCACTGGCTTAAGGTTCAGATTAATATTTCAAAATGTGCCAAATATTCTTCTTAAAATATTTCTAATAGGCTGAAGCCTAAATATAAACTACGAAGAGAGCGGGGGGAAATTCAATCAACTTTTTGGCTCCCAATACCTCTTAAGTTGCTCCAACCCGTGAGCATGTGAAGAATGCTCATTCGGAGCAAATCTGAATGCTGAGAACGATATCCATCTTCAGTCCCAGAGGAATCCCAGGGTTCTTATTTCCATCTCTTGCTGAGAACAAGCAATACTGCCAAAACTGACAGAGTGCTCTGGGAGACCAGTTCACCAGTGGGTTCATGAAGGCTAGCATGTCCGTGTCACTATCACATGCGGGGTGAGTGGACGTGTTCTAATGACTCACCCACAAGCCTGGTGCTCAGAAAGCAGCAGAGAAAGGAGGGTCTCCAGTGTAGACCTGGGGAATTTAAGGGAGTCAGGGCAGGGTGAGGGGATGGGGAGCACAGGATTCTGAAAATTTGCATTAAGGATAAGGAATTCCAATTTTTACTATGCAGACAAATCAAATTTCCCAGGAATTTCTAGAAAACTCAGAATCATCCATGATAATCATCAGGGCCTCTTTCTCCAGTCTAGTCACTTGTTATATCTGTCTGTTCTTCCATCAAGCCTCTTGCACCTGCCCCTTTCTTTCTATGACCACCACCCAAATTCAGGCCCCTACCCCGTCATGTCCTAACGTAACGCTATCAATTCACAGTGCTCTTTCTTACCCCTCCTCCTCCTCAGAGGTAAAGTCTTCTAAAAATCCTCCTAGCTGCATGTGAAACTGTAGCAGGATTCTCAACCAGAGCATAAGAAGCATTCGCTTTAAGAGTAATTGGAAGATTGTTGAGGTGGCCCTAAGCGGTGTGGGATGAGGGAGGTTGACTTACATGAGAGATTGAAAATAACTCTTCCTCAGGGAGGGGCGGCCCTTACATAAAAGCTTGGCCTGATAATAAAGCTTCAGCGTTAGAAGGGAGGGCAGATTTTTGGTATGATTCCAGTTAGTCAATTTTCCTCTGACCCAGGCCCTATGGACTCATGATGGAGTCCCCAAGGAGACAGGGCCTAAACGTACAAACAGAAAGAATGAAGCTCAGTATGAAGACAGAAAAGAGAGTCTCCCCACATCAGGGAAGAAAATGAAGTGGTTTCAGCGTGCTGAAGAAGCAATCATGGTAACGAGGGCCCTGTGAGTGGCATTGGCACCATCCAGTGTCCAGCCTCCATGACAAAAGGTGGAAGTTGGCAGTGATAGGAGGGGGATTTCCCAACATCTCCCCAAAGGTACCAGAAGGTTCTTGGCACCTTTTGCATTTGCTTCACCAGAAGCAGCAGTCCCAGGAGCAAATGGTCCTGTACAGCCAAAGCAGAGAAGAACAGGACAAACCAGTGTGAGCTGGAAACACTGTGCTCATTATCTTTTGTGAGATAGTCCTGAGACTCTACAAATTTGGGAAGATTTCTTTGAAGGGAATTTGTAAGTCTCCACCAAAATGGTGGGGACATTTATGCTATTGCTGTAGTCCCTTCTTTACCTTCAGGTCGGGGTGGCTTGAGGAAATCTGGTATTTAATCACAAGACAGTTCACCGGAGGAGAGAAACTGATATTTGTTAAATGCCTACTATATGTTAGGTATCACGGTAAGTACATTTGCCTCTATTAATCTTTACCATAACTCTAAAATCAGATGTTTTTATCCCTTTTTAATTAAAGGTGAAGAAACTGAGGTTCAGGGTAGTTAAGTTACCTGCACAGGATCACATAGCTTGCCAGGACTGTGAGCTTGAACACAGAGCCCTTGTTTTTACCATTATACTTGGACTTGTGGAGGAAAACCGTCTTCTGCAATGGCTGCTACCAAATGGATAACATCAAAATGTGATTGATTCGTTACCATTCTACATTAAGTATCATGTCCTGAATATGCTCTGTTAGCATCAAAGTCATCACTAAATATAAACAGGCCAAATTTAGAGACCCATTATGTTACTTTTACAAAAACATTATGTGTGTACAAAGGAAAACAGTGAAAGCGAACAGTTGGTGGGTCCCAGTGAGAGCTGTGAATCTTCTTATCTACACCATCAGTGAAATTCTAGAAGGGATGCATTACAGTGAATGAGAATGAAATAAAATTGGACTTGTGCCTATGCAAACTTCTTGTCATTGTTCTGCCTCTGGGATTCCAGGGTCTACTGGGAACACTGTTCAATTGCATTAAGCATTCTCTGACCTTAAGAAAATAGATCCTGTTTGAAACAAGCACTTATTTGAGTCATTCCAGAATCTACCTCTAAGCACTATGTTGCAGTGACACAAATACACTCCAGAAGTAAATAAAAGTGTTTCTTTGTGTAAAATGTACATAGAATGAAAGCCAAGTGTGAGTGGTAGTGGTAGAAGCAAAGAGAGGGTGAAGCAGTCAAAACAAGTGACGTTGGGCTTCCCTGGTGGCACAGTGGTTAAGAATCTGCTTGCCAATGCAGGGGACATGGGTTCGAGCCCTGGTCCGGGAAGATCCCACATGCCGCGGAGCAACTAAGCCCGTGCGACACAACTACTGAGCCCGCATGCCGCAACTAGTGAAGCCCGCGTGCCTAGAGCCCATGCTCCGCAAAAAAAGTCACTACAATGAGAAGCCCGCGCACTGCAATGAAGAGTAGACCCTAACTAGAGAAAGCCCGCGTGCAGCAACAAAGACCCAACACAGCCAAAAATAAATAAATTAAATAAATAAATTAAAAAAAAATAAACAAACAAGTGATGTTGGTCACTTTGGTGTCTCACAAACATCTCATGCTCTCCTTCATCAAAGCTGCATTTACCATCTTGCCCCTCTTCCTGGCTGACTTAGCTCAGGAAATGGCTCCAACATCCACCCAGTTGTCAAGCCTGAAACCAAACATCCAAAGTGACTTGTCTTTCCCTTTCCACTCACACCTAGTCAACCGTTGGATCCTTTTGTCCCTACCTTCTAATTATTTCTCCATCCCTCCCTTTCATCTCAACCTCACTTATACATAAACCTGAACTAAAGTCACCGTTATCTCTTCTCTGATTTGCAGAAAAACTTTCCAACTGATCTCTCTCCATGCTGTTTGTCCTCATTAAGTCATTCTCCAAATATATCAAAAGTAGTCTCATTTTTTCATTTAAATTGTGGTAAAATACACACAAAACATATCATCTTAACCATTTTTAAATGTGCAGTCAGTGGCCATTAAGTATGTTCACATGGTTCTCCCATCATCACCACCATCCATCCACAGGACTCTTTTCATCTGACAAAACTGAAATTCTGTGCGTGTTAAACAATAACACCCATTCCCTCCTCCTCCCGGCACCTGGCAACCATCATACTGTTTTCTGTCTATGAGTCTGACTACTCTAGGTACCTCAAATAAGTGGAATCACACAATATTTGTCCTTTTATGTCTGGCTTACTTCACTTAGCATACCCTCAAGGTTCATCCATGTTGTAGCATGTATCATATTTCCTTGCTTTTTAAAGCTGATTAATATTCCATTGCATGTATGTATAACACTTTGTTTATACATTCCTCTGTGGATGGACACTTGGGTTACTTCCACCTTTTAGTTATTAATAATGCTGCTATGGACATGGGTTTATATCTCTTTGAGCCTCTGCTTTCAGTTCTTTTGGTTATATACCTACAAGTGGAATCATATGGTAGATTTAATTTTTTGAGGAGTCACCATACTGTTTTCCATGGTGGGTGCACCATTTACATTCTTACTAACAGAGCACAAGGGATCCAACTTCTTCATATTCCCACCAACACTTGTTATTTTCTGGTTTTTTGATAGTAGCCACCTAAAGGGTGATATCTCATTGTGGTTTTGATTTGCTTTAGTGATGTTGAGCATCTTCTTGTGTGCTTGCTGGACACCTGTGTGTCTTTTTTGGAGAAATATCTATTCTAGTCCTGTGCTCATTTTTCAGTTGAGCTGTTTGGGGCAGGGGTAGGGTTGTTATTAAAGTACAGCCTTACTTTTATTTTCCACTGTAATTTTTAGCTTCCAACTATAATTCTACCAGATTTTATTTCTTCACAATTTAAGGCCATGTTTAAGGTGTACAACAGTTAAAGATAGTTGTGTTTTTTTAGTAGATTGTTCCTTTTACCAATCTGGAAGGCAGACATCCCTTTTAATGCATTTTGCCTTGAACCTGCAATTTTAATATTGATATACTATGTATTTGTTGTTGCTGTTTAGTAATTGCCTGGCAATCAGCTTTTACCTTTCATAATTTTCATATTTCTAGTCGTGACTTTTCTTTTCGACTTAGAGAAGTCCTTTGAACATTTGTGACAATATGGATGGACCTCGAGGGCATTATGCTAAGTGAAATAAGACAGACAAAGAAAAATACCATATGATCTCTCTTATATGTGGCATTTTAAAAAAAATGCTCATAGATACAGATACACAGAATAGATTGAAAGTTGCCAAAGGCAGGGGTGGGGGAGAAATGGGTAAAGTGTATCAAAAGGTTTTAAAAAAAAAGATGTAGAATCAATTTCACCCATCATTGAATCTGGGCTAGCTTTTGACTTGCTTTATCCAACAGAATGTAGAAAAAGTAAATGCTTCTGCTTTTGCTCCCTTGGAACACAGCCCTGAGACTGCCAACTGAGGGAGTCGAGTCTAGCCTACTGGAGGATGAGAGGCCAGTGGAGGAGAGCTGTTCCTGCTGAGTCCCCAGAGCCCAATCATCTGACCAACAGTGTGCTCCAACTGTGAGCAAGGTCGTGTTAGATCATCCAGTCCCGGTTCAGAGGCCATAACTTCTGCAACTGCAAAAGTAATTCCAGGGGATATCAGCAGAGGATCCCAGACCAAACTGCTGACCGCAGAATCATGAGCTAATAAGATGGCTGTGATTTTAAGAAATTAAGTTCGGATTGGTTTGTTACATGGCAATAAATAAGGAATACACCAAGTGTAGCATGGAGGCTGGGACTTAAAAAAACAAAAACAAGGGAGGAAATAACCAGTATCAGGATTACTAAGGGAGGCGTTTTGCTGGGCATGATTGGTCTTCGCAGAGTTTAAGCCTTGGCCTCTGCTTCAAGATGCTGAAAATACAGAAGAGAGACAAAACATGTGTCCACGGAAAGGATCAGGAAGATATTTGGGACAAGTGAGTGATCCAGGCAGGAGGTTCAGAGGAGAGAGAGACCCTGACTGGGGAAGCCCGGGAAGCTACCATGAGAGCCTTTAATGCCTAAGGGACTCAAATGATCTGAAAGAAGACTGCATTTCATAGTGGCTACAAGTGCGGGCTGGGAAGTCAAATGGAACTGAGTTTGCATCCCATCTCTGCAACTAATTGCTTTGTGACCTTGTGCAAATTGCTTGACCTCTCTGTGCCTCTATTACCTCATTTGTAAAGTGGGAGTAATAATAGTACCTCCCTTATAAGCTTGTCATAAGCAATTAAAGAGATTGGTACAGAGTACATGTTCAGTTGCATTGAGTATTACTAATATTATCACTTTCTTACACCTCTATGAACAGAGTTTGATGTACCAATTTGGGCAGGGAGACAGACTGCACTTCTGTGGAGAGGCCCAGGCAACAGGCATCCCTCATTCCTCTATCCCCTCAGCTGTCATTTATCATGCACACTGTATGCGCTAAGAACAGCTACCATTTCCACCCAGGTTGTTGAGGAACTGCCCAGAAGGGAATTGAAGGGAAATGAGTCAAATGTGATTGCCATAGAGCACACAGGTTTTGTTAATGTTCTACTTCTAACGGTGGGTGGTAGTAACATGATTGAAGATTTTTTAATTATTTTTTAAACATGACATATATGTTATTTTCATCCTCTGTACATACACAAATTTTGGAAGTAAAAATGTATAAGTAGATAGATATACATCAAGGTTTGAAAAAGTCTAGGTTTGGCCATACCATGTTGGTGTACACAGCATTTTAAAAATTTTGATGAAGTGGCCCACATTTTTCAATAAGGAAAATGTTATGTAAAAATACAAATTTTGGCTTTATCTTGAAAAATTGGAAGACCTGGCAACTCTGAGCATAGTCCCGAAGGTGACACTCAGACCTGGAGCAGCAACAGTTTTGGGGTTTGGAGTGTTTGCTCAAGGTCCCCCATGCCCATCACTTCCTATTCTCCCTCAAGTCTGGATCCCTTATCATTCAATTTTGTAATTCTCTATATGATTTTGAATGGCTATACATATAATATAGCAATTCTACAATAAGCAATCTAATCATAAAATCTGTGTAAAACTTTACAGTTACTTCCTTAGGAAATTGCTCAGAAGTGTAACATATGTGTCAAAGGATATTCTCATTTAAAACTTTAATTCCAGGAAAATGAATGAATGTATTAACTTGGAATGTATGAGAATGGCTAGAGTCTCTGAATGGACTGGAATATATGAGGATGCCTATAGTCTCTGACTATAACCAATAACGAATATCAGTAATTAACCTTTCCCACTCTAATGGATGAAAACCAATAGCTAATTATTCTTCTAACTTGCATTTATTTAACTACAAATAAGGTTAGCCCTTTTTTCATGTTTATGGCCATTTCTACAGTAAGTTGTCTATTTACATCTCTGGACCTTTTCTCATCATTTTTTAGTGATTTATAAAATACCTTTGTGTATCAGAGATATTAACTGATAGTCCCTATCAGTTTGTCATCTATTTTTAAAATTTATTTTATTGAAGTATAGTTGATTTACAATGTTGTGTTAATTTCTGCTGTACACCAAAGTTATACACATGTATACATTCTTTTCATGTTCTTTTCCATTAAGTTTATCACAGGATATTGAATATAGTTCCCTGTGCTTTATAGTAGGGCCTTGTTGTTTCTCCATTCTATATATAATAGTTTGCATCTGTTAGTCCCAACTCCTAGTCTACCCCTCTCCCATCCTTCTTCCCCTTTGGCAGCCACAAGTCTGTTTTCTACGTTTGTGAGTCTGTTTCACAGATAAATTCATTTGTGTCATATTTTAGATTCCACGTATGGTATTTGTCTTTCTCTTTCTGACTTACTTCACTTAACATGATAATATCTAGGTCCATCCATGTTGCTGCAAATAGCATTATTTCATTCTTTTTTATGGCTGAGTAGTATTCCATTATGTATATGTACCACATTTTCTTCATCCATTCATCTGTCAATGGAGTTTGTCACCTATTTTTAAGCATTGTTTATGATGGGCATTGAGAAGGGTTGTCAACATAGAGACTTATAATGTTATGTTATGTTAGTCTTATTAATCTTTATAAGGGCCAATAGAAAGAATTAAAGTATTGATTAGGTACCTTTTTTCTTTCAAATAGAACAAATTTACCTTTTGTTATGAAAGTAATATCCATTGTTTTTAAAAATTCAACAGGATTGAATACAGGAATATTTAAAGAAGAAAGTAAAATTAACTACAAATCCTACCATCCATAGTGTCTATATTTTAAATATTACAGAAAAAAATTTCTCTGCAAGTTTATTGAGCCCCTTGGAGAAAAATGAATGTATATCTTTATCACTACCTTTGCTAAACAGAGGAACTTTGCTGGTAAAATTTGGTACTGCTTTTAACCACCACAATGTAAATAACTTGGCTTCTTTATAAAGTAGCCACACAGGGGCAGCTTTCTAATCTTTCATTCCGCAATCAGGTGGCAGGGCTGTTCTTAGAGATGGCCAAGCCATATAGGGCCTTTGGATCATCGGTGGCTCATCAATGACCAAGTACACAGGCCAAGTAGGAGTTTTCCCCCTTTTCTGGTGGGTTTTCAAAGCTAACAGTCAAGGACACTCACCTTTGTCTGCTTTTTTGTTAGTCTTCTGAGCACATAGAGAATGGGCTATGTTAGGGAAAGTGAGGTCTAGGTATCAAATAGCAATAAAAGTCTAAATGGTGTATGAGGACAAAAGGCCAGCAGCCTTATCCTGTACCTTCAATGCCTAATCCCCCGTCTTCTTTGGAGACTTTATTTTTTGTCTATGTCTATAGTCTAATCATTTTTCATTAAAGAACCCAATGAGTTTAAACTCAACTGTCATTTCTCTAAATTCATTTACAAACTCTATTTCTACTTCTCTAAATCCATTTGTTGGGAGTACACATATTTGATATAGGTACAACTGTACAAATATTCTATTATGTGTTGTGAATTATTCATCTCAACAATCTCTTATGTACTTTTCAATGACCAAAAGAACCCTCAGAGCTTTTATTTCTAGTGGCTTTGTAGCATTTTATCTTCTTAAAATAACTTCTTTGATTATTTGTTTAGCTATTACTTTCTTCCTGAACACTTGAATTGCTCTCAATGTTATGACCTTTTAAATTCAAGACAGGTCTGTACTAATCACTTTTTGGTTGTTTTCTTTGAGTTTATTTCCTTGAGGCATAGGCCCGAGGTTAAACATTATAAACAGCTTTACAACTCAAGTGAGTAGCACTTTCAGTGAAACAACTGTGGTCTCATCATGTGATCTCCTTTCATCAGAGTTAGTTTCATTAGTACTAATGAAGGAATAAAGAAGAATTTCTCTGGTGGGAACCACCCAGCTGTGACGGCCACCCTTGGCCACTGCCGAAAACCCATTGACATTTTGCTCAAATTCCCTCAGACCTGGGCCCTGCAAAAAATTCTCAAAGGTGAGTCTGACCCATTCACTCAGAAAGAAAGAGCTTCTCTGTGGGCAGCTGTCCCGTTTGCCAACCTCAACATGTTGCTCCATCACAGGGCCTCCAACAGACTAAGTGCCTTAACCCCAAAGCAGACAGCAGACACTCCTCTGCAGGTCCACACTCATCCACACAGACATCAGGTTGCACTCTCTGGAGTGTGCCCTCCTTACCCAGGTCATCCATGAGCAGTCTGGCCAGGGGCCTGGCCTCTTTGGAATTTGTGTAGTGTATTTTGTGAATGCTGCCAACCCTGCCCACCTTTCCTATAACATCCAAGTCCAAACACCATGAACTCCACTTCCCTCAACCAATAAATATCTTTTGGGAGCATTTACTTCCACGCTTGGCCCCTACTCAATTCTCAACATAGTAGCCAGAGTGATCCATGTAAATGTAGATCAGATCATGTCTGTCTTGTGCACAGAACACACACTCTCCCCTCCCCAAAGTCTTCACAAACCAAAGGACTTTCAGTGGCTACAAGGCCCTCTGCAGTCTGGCTCCCTGTCAAGTATATGACCACTTCTCCTACCTCCCACCCACTCTGCTCGAGACACACTGGTTCTCTTGCTACTCTCCAACACATCAAACTCGCTCCCACCTCAAGCTTTCTGCCCTCGTTCCCTCACAGAGAGAATACACTTCCCCTAGAAAGAAATCAGCATACCTCATTCCCTTCCTTTAAGTATTTGGCCAAATGCCATATCTCAGTGAGCCTTCCTTGAACCAGGTTGAAATTGAAACCATACCCCTCTTTCCACTTACTATTCTCTTTTCCTGCTTTTATTTCCATACCATTACTACACATACCCACTATATTACAATTATACATACACCTATGTGCTTATAGCCAGTCCCCACCACCATGCCTTAAGGTCCATGAGAGCAGAGATTTTTGTCTGTTTTATTCACTGCTATATCTTCAGTGACTCCCAGGCTGACTCACTGGCACATGGCGGGCATCCAACATGAATTTTTTTGATGAATTACTGCAGGCCTTGCACAATGCCAGGCACTAAGGAGATACAAAAATTTACAGGAACAACCCCCATCCTCCAGAAACTCTTGGTTTAGTTGGGAAGTTGGATAATTGCTAATACCTTATAAAGTCAGATTTCTAAGGCTGACACCCTAGAAACTACTTAGTTCCTCTCAGACACTGTGACTGCATCTAAGAGGAGATGCCTCCCGGAGGAGGGTAGTTTATGGGCTGTGGTTTTGTGGCCGAACCGTCTGGTTTCACATAGACACTGCTAGCTTGGACTAAAGCTAAAAATATTTTAGCTTTTTTTTTTTTTATCCTCATTTGTGCTTTTTCTATGCACATTTTTTTTATTAAAATGGTAGAGGATAATAATTTGCAATCTTGGATTATATGCAACCCTCGAGTCAAAGAGGCCCATATAACAAAGTGTCTAACTAAACTTTTAGAGAGAGTTTTTCTCGATTCAAAACCATACCTAGGGGCTTCCCTGGTGGCGCAGTGGTTGAGAGTCTGCCTGCCGATGCAGGGGACACGGGTTCGTGCCCCGGTCCGGGAAGATCCCACATGCCACGGAGTGTCTGGGCCCGTGAGCCATGGCCGCTGGGCCTGCGCATCCGGAGCCTGTGCTCTGCAAACGGGAGAGGCCACAACAGTGAGAGGCCCTCATACCGCAAAAAAAAAAAAAAAAAACCTAGAACAACATTAGGATGACTACTATTTAAAAAAAACAAAAAGAAACAAAACAGACAATAACAACTGTTGGAGAGGATGTGGAGAAACTGGAACTCTTGGGAGTTGGTGGGAATATAAAATGGTGCAGTCTTTATGGAAAACTGTATGGCAGTTCCTCAAAAAATTAAATACAGAACTACCATACAATGCAGTATTTCCACTTCTGGGTATATACCCTCAAAATTGAAAGAAGGATCTCAAAATAGATATTTGCACCCCCATATCCATAGCAGCATTGTTCACAATAGCCAAAGGGTGAAAGCAACACAAATGTCCATCTACAAATGAATGGATAAGTAAAATGTGGCATACACATACAATGGAATATTATTTGGGCTTACAAGGGAAGGAAATTCTGACATATGCTACAACATGAAAGAACCTTGAGGACATTATGCTAAGTGAAATGAGCCAGTCACAGTGTATGGTTCCACATACATGAAGTACCTAGAGTAATCAAACTCATGGAAACTGAAAGTAGAATGGTGGTTGTCAAGGCTAGGGGGGAGGGGAAATGGGGAGTTTTTTAATGGGATCGAGTTTCAGTTTTGCAAGATATAAAGGTCCTGGTGATTGATTGCACAACATTGTGATATACTCAATACTACTGAACTATACACTTAAAAATGGTTAAGATCGTAAATTTTCCATTATATATATTTACCCCAATTAAAATTTTTTTCATTAAAAATACACACCTAGAATAAAATAAGAAATCTCCCTGTTGGACATTTAAATACCTGGGCGCCAACTCTTTCTTGTGTAAGCACATCGGTCTCAGTATATCAAAAACAATTTTTTTAAAAGAAGGAAAAACATCAGCACATATTAGATGGTCTACAGTGGGAATACCACAGTAATCTAAAGTTTCTCTATATTCAACTCTTCCTCCATTTCCTGAAATGATTGTCTTCTGATGAAATCATTAGGCCCCAAGTGAAGAGTGAGCTAGAGGATACTTTTCACACTTAGGATTCACCATCGACTGATGTAGCCTGTCACAAAGTATAACTGGTTCCTGAGAGACGGTGCCTCCAAGAGATGAAATGGTTAAGGAACTAATGATATGGATCTTGAGGCTTAAATAAAGACTGACCGGCAAATAAGATTTCTTCTCATTGCAGGCAGAGGGCCCAGCATGAGGAAGACAGAGAGGCCTGACAGGGAATAGTGTATATGTCAGCATTGGTTTCAGGGAATACTTTGGTGCTTTGTAGCCATGAGCATGCATAGGAAGGACTAGTGATAGAAGAGAACATGCTATTCATTATCTTTGGAAAAATTATTTAATCTCTCTAAGCTCAGCTTTCTCATTTAAAAAGTGGAGATAGAACTGCTAACCTCACAGAGTTGTTGCAAAGGTTAAACGAGATTAACTGAAATGTCTTGTTATACTGACTAGCACATGAGACACATAATAATTGTTAATTATCAGTATTATTCTGGAAATCATGAAAGACCTCATGATCCAAGGCAAAGAATTTTAATTATAGCCTGTAAAAGTGAAAAGCTAATGAAGGGTTTTTTTTTTACTCTTTAAAAAAAAACACTTAAGAGCAGTATGACTAGATGTACATTTAGAAAAAAATATTCAGGTGACATTTTAGAAGTGGACAAGATCAGGGAGCAGTAAAGGAAGGAAGACAGGTTTGGAGCCTGGTACAAGTTCCAGGTGACAAATAAGGAGTGGGTGAACAAAGGTAACTGACCAAAACATCCAAACTGATCATGTTTATTCTCAGTCAGCAGGAATGGGAATATTCAAGTGAGCATGGGAAAGGCTTCTTTTTGTTTATTTCTCTCTGTGTCTCACAAGAGGAAAAGAGATAAGAGTAAAAATGATAAACAAAGCTTTCCTGCCCTAGGCCCTATAAGCAAGCAGCCAAGGTCTATACTGCTATGCAGGGAGCAAACTGACTGCAAGTCCTTCTGAAATTGAACTTCCCAGAGCCTGAAACATACAGGCACAGGACATGAATACTGGGGAGATTCCATCACTGAGAAGATTCTCTTTGAATTATTCACTCTCAGCTAAAAGAATAAGCTGATTCCGGTTAAACAGTGAAATAGATTCCCAGATGGGTCTGGGTATTTGAAAAATCTTTTGTATAATCCTATTTAGATACAACAAGGATCTTTAAAATATTTTTACTAGCAGTACTCCTTATTTAAATTAAGTCATGCACAGATCAAAAATATATCAAAGACATGAAAGTCTTGAACTGTTTTTGACTAAATATGGATATAATACATTTGAGGGTGGCATGGAGAAGATAGGTGGGAAGGAAAGAAATTTCTTCTCAATAGCCTTCTCCACGATCCTTATGGAAACCAGTTTGAAAACCACTTATGCACAATGGACAAAACTTTTACCCTTGCACAGGAGGCAGTTTTTTTCAGTTTGGAGTTTGAATGATGCCAAATGGGAGTGCACAAGTAATAGAATGAACTCTTAATGTATTAAGTATATATCCCCACCCACCCCACCTCTTTTTTGTTTTCTAGACTTTACCTAGGAGTCAGATAACATTAAATCCTCAGGGTCAGAGCCAAAGCAATCACAGCCAGGGAACAAAGGATTCTAGTCACATAGGTTCTGGTGATACACATTTCAAGCCTCAAAGTATACTTTTGCAAATCCATGTCCTAAACCATGGCTTTATGAGATGTGGTTTTATATCTTTTTTTAAAGTCTTTATTCAATTTGTTACAATATTGCTTCTGTTTTATGTTTTAGTTTTTAGCCACAAGGCATGTGGGATCTTAGCTCCCCGACCAGGAATCGAACCTGCATCCCCTGCATTGGAAGGCAAAGTCTTAACCACTGGACTGCCAGGGAAGTCCCAAGATGTGGTTTTTTAAAATATCAAAAAATATTACTTTTAGAAGAATTCTAAACTTACCAGCATGAAAAATAAGTTTAGAAGAAGTCTTGCTTTGTCACTTAAAGAGGAGAATAAATGCTAGTTAATTCATTAATTAATAATCTTTCTGAAATCAGAGAAGTCATGGGCATTCTGACCACTTGGCCCCATTCCTAACCCTTGAGAGTGGGGAAGAAAGAATGACCAAAGTTCCATTAGGTCTGGGAATTCTGAAAGCTGGGCCTCACTTCCCATGCACCAAGGGAAGAGACAACACACCTAGCCCAGATCTCGATACATTTACCCCACCGTCAATATGGTCTGGCAACAGTAAATTTAAAACAGTTTAGGGAGAGAGGGACTGCAAGACTAGGTCCCAAAGGGCCATGAGAAGTATCTGAAAGCTTCCTGTGCTTCCAAGAGGAGCATGGGAAGTGGCCAAATGAGGGTCCCAGGATTGGAGCAGGAATTTCAGGCTTATTTCCCTGAACTAACCAAGTCAAAACCTTAAATGACTTAGTAGTCACTAATTTAACTGAATTTACCTGATGTTTTCTGCCAGTGGAGATGGAGCCTTGAGGTAAAAAGTGAATTCAGTTATAAGAAAATAAAGCAAGCACATTTTGTGCAACTGAATTTATGACTTGTGGAAATCTGTACCCAAACACTAATAAAGAATATTTTTGCTATCAAGAATCCCAATCTATGCTAGAAGTTAGCTTTATTAAAGCATCTTCAGATGCATCATAAAATTTAAAAACAGATATACAGTAGTTTCTCCATAAGGACAATAACAGAACTGTATTTTATTACAAAAACCCTTGGGGGCAGATGAGTTTCTGAACTCAAGACTATTTTAGATTTTATACAGGTAATATGTAATATTATATATTACCCCAGAAGGGTCTGGGATAGCACATCACAATCAATCAGAATATGAATATACACACTACATGAGATAAAAACTACAGATAAAGACAAGTCAGTGCAATTCAAGTTTTGCCTCCAGTTTGTTTCAGATCAGTCTAGGTTTTGCTGCTAAATGAGTTATTTAAAAGCTTTTAGTTTTCAGAACGTCTTGAATTTAAGAATTGAAGATAAGGGATTATGAATCTGTAAAAAATTTCACATGGTTCAGAGAAGATATCAAAACAAAGTGAAACTTGAGTTGCACCTTGAAGACTTGGAAGGACTCTAAAGGGGAGGGAAGAAAGACATACAGACAGAAACAATGACATGACTACAAGATGTAAGAGAGGACAAATATGTCTAGGAAATCCAAGTAAATCAGATTGGAAGGGTTGTGGTAAGACCTAAGATTTGAAAAGTAGGAAGAAGGAGAAGATAGGAGAAGATTTTGGAAGGTCAGGCTAAAATTAGAGAATTTTTGTAGAAAGCACTCAGAGGGCACAGTAGCTTTCAATCCAGAGAGAGTCGTGATTCTTGGTACACATGATCAAGTGCCAAGAGCTGACAGCTTCTATGACAAGATACAACAGCAAGTGGAGAAGCAGGAGCCTCACACTGGTCCTGTCCCAGAGACCAGTACCAGACAAGATTCTGTACAGTGTTGAAGGGTTTGGTCATCTTCAACCTCAGTTCAGAATACACTCAGGACCAAGACTTTAAGATGAAACAGCAGGATGTCTCAAATGGCAGTCAACAGGAACCAGGTGTTCCCATAACACAGAAAACCACTGGAGGAAGAGAAAGGAATTCATATTTCATTAGTTTCAATACAATTACAGGAGTACCTCACACTTGGTACTTATTGTTTAACTGCTGTTTTAGTTAGGAGAGGTTAGTTTATCTAAACTCTCAAATCTCAAAAAGTTTATTTCTTGCTCAAGTTCCATGGCCAGCACTTGTCTGTGGAATTCTCTCCTGTCCACAGTGTCCCAGAAACTTCAGTTGACAGAGGTTCTACCATCTTGTGCCTACACCAGCTCGAATGTGTGGTGTCCCAGTTTGCCTTGGCCCAAAAGAGACATGTGTCTTTTCTACTTTCTATCTATTGGTGGCCCCAAAGGAGGCTAGGAAATTAAGGGAAACAGAAGATTTGGTGAGTGCTAGCTAAGTCACAACTGAGTAGATTTTATAATAATTTTAATTTTTTTAGAAATAGATCTCTCAGGATAATTTTGTGGAATATTGAAGAAAATATAACTTTACTTAGCATTAGTTGTAAATATATTCTTGCTTTGTTTATAAGTCCACATATTGTGAATTATACTGAAAATTCTTTCCATGCCAAAATTCAAGACATAAATTAGACAATACTGAAATAATTCAGCAAATTTTAACTCAATAAAGTTTGACATTACCTTGTGAATTTTATATTTGCTTGCGTATCTATCCCTTACCCCAAGACTTATTATAAAAGCAATTGCTTTATTTACCAAGAAATAGTATTTATCTGTAAACCTTTTCCAATCAAGAAAATGTTCAATGATTATAAAGTGGGCATAGGATTTTTTTCCTCTACTTTTCCAGATAGGAAGCAAATTCAGTCCAGGGTAGTGGTTGGGAGTAGACATCATCTTGACAATCAGAACTATGATTTGGAAAGATTAATCTGATGCCAATATTCCGAATCGGCTGAAGATTGTAGGTAAAGAAAGCAGCTAAGCAGCTAATAAAAGGTTCAGATGTGAAGTAATGATTGTGTGCCATTTCACAAAAGAAATACTTCATGAACAGGAGCCTTCTTTCAGGCTAAGACAAAGACAATTCAGCCTATAGTCTCTAAACTTCATTAGGACAGAAGTTACCATGCAGAGATGATGTCTTGGGACCACTGGATCTTCCAGCTTCCCTTTCCATTTCATTGGTGCCTTCCCTTAAGTCAGAGGAGATAAAGCTGCTGTGGCACTGACTCTGCCACAACCACAAGCCCTGACTCACACTATTGGTAAACAGAGTAGAAGTACTGTCACAAGGCCTGGGGTTTGCTGATGAGGAAGCCTGAGATAACAAACCCCAGAGCTTCATTTAGAAGAACACTTACAATGACAGGCGTATGAAATAGCACTTTACTGCCATTAACAAAAAAAGAATGTGGTGGCATTTCAAAAAATATAAACTTTGTGCTCTTCTTCACTCATAGATCACCTAAAGATGAAAACTTTAACTGAGGGGAAGCAACCTTGTTAGTTACCAAACTTTATGGCATTCTCAATTTTGGGCAGAGGCATCCATTTTATTTATCTTACCTGTGGTCGGAAATAACCACTGGTTATTTGGGGGGCAGGGGGGTTGTTTGTTTATTAGTTTAATTTGGCTCTGTTTGAATTGGTCTTGAAGTCAACGTGCTCAAGAATTTGCAGTAGAAAGAAGTTCTATGAAGGCAGCAGATTCTTGATTTTTTTTCCCTTCTCTAAGATTCCCCATTAAATGCCCACACTCAACCCAATAATAATTAGAGGTACGAAAAAGAAGTGAAGAGTAAGCTCAACACAGTAAAATTCTACCTCCATGTGTTCCATTCATGTAGCTTTGTTCCCCTAACACCTTTCTAGGCACAAGACACCTATAGGAGAATAAAAGCAAGCTATTGGTCTCCCCTCCTGCCCTTCCTTCTTCCCCCAACCCCTTCCCCAACACACACAAACACACACTCATTTCTTGAAAACGATAATTACCATCAGAAACATGAAAGCTTAAATAAAATGTTCTTTGGACTTACTAGTAATTCACCTATGCTTCCCATTTTTTTTGAGACTCTAAGAAAATGCAGAGAAGGGTGCTGTGCCAGATGAGTCAAGAAAAGCAAACTACAGTCCTCATTTTCAAAAGAGGAATGAAGTTGGAGGCTACAAACTCTAGATAAGTGATGGAAATATTATCAAAGATATTAGTAAACATATGGTTTGTGAACTTATAAAGGGGAATGATGGCTCACTAGAAGACATCACGTATGCTCTAAGAACAAGTCATACAAGACTGAGTTCATTTCCATTTTTGAAGATTGAACTCATGAGAGAGCAGGAGAACTTCATGGAGATAGTGAGTGTATCTAGATTTCATAACACATGTTGTCTTTCATAATCTCCATGAACTCTGATTAAGTGTGGGCTGGATGCCAGTACGGATGGGTGACTTAACTTAGAGTTGAATAGCTAAACCCCCCATGTTCAGGATCCATGCCCAGCTGAGTTAGTTTTCTAGCAGCTTGACACAGGGCTCATTCTCAGAGCTCATTCTCTGTGTTACTTAACCCATTTATCAAGAACTTCCACTGGGACCTACATATCAGGGACATTAAATCTGCACAACTTAAAATTGTAAGTGTTGTTGACAATTAGCTCCAAAGAGATCTCAGCAAGATGAAATAAGGAGCCATATCTTTAAACATATGAGAAATAAAACCTTGCTTTAGAATTTCTCTCATAAAAGCTGAAGCATCTTTAACTTTTTAATGTTTCACCTATCATATCTGTCTCATATTTTTCCTAATGTGCTATTTACCCATAAATTGCCTTTCTGGTTGTTTGTATCTTAAACTTTAATATATAGTGAAATCTAAATACTTTTCCTTTGCAATTTTTTCAGTGCCTTTATATTTAGAATTATTTTTCTCAGCCAAAATGTAGATAGAAATTAACAATACTTTTAACATTTTTTATAGTTTAACATTTTACCTTTAATTTTTCAAATTATTTCTAATTTATCTGTGTGTATTGTATAATGTTAGGCTTCAAATGTATTTTTGTTTTAAATATCCAACTGTCCCAATAATTTATTGACTAATCTATCCCCTCCCCTTTAATTTGGCATGCTTTCTTTATCACCTCTTATATTCTTGTTTTTCCTAGGGTGTGCTTATTAATTATCTTACTAAAAGTATTTTAAAGGTTTAATTTCAAAACAAGAGAAAGAGAGCTGGCCTGAAGTGGGGAGGAGTGAAAGTATGATAGAAATTTACCATACAGTATTAGTATTCCTTTAGAATTAATATCCAGAAGAGGAATTGTACTGTCAATGGATTTCATATTTATGACTTTAAACATATATTGTCAAATTTCCATCTGTCAATGTCATGAATTTAAAATTCCATCTAGTAGTATATTAGAGAGTTTGGTTTCTTACAACAGCTTAAAACCTAATTAAACATTTTAAAATTGTATTTTTTCAAAATGCAAATAGCTGTATTTTTTCTGAATGTAAAAGTAATGTATATTCATTGAAAACATTCAGAAAATAAAGTATGAAGAGGAAAATAAAAAGAAATTTACTGTACAACTCTGCCAAATTCTAATCTCTGTGTTAAGATCAGCAAAGGAAACTATCTTCCTTTTTCTGCATGTCCCCTAACTGTACTTGAGCTTAAAAACCTTACTTTTAAAGCAAGTTGGAGAACTGTTGGAGTAACAATTATCACCACATGACTGGAGAGATGTCCAGAAGTCAGAAGGAACTGCTAGTCCTGCCTGGGTGTTACTTCACCTTAGGAAAACACCCCCAGAATGGCAGTGGTGGGACCACTGTCATTAGAGTTGCACAGAGCTAATTTAAATACTGTCACATACTGGCTGTGTGACCTGGGTGTGGTTCTAAGTCTATTTCCTCTCTATAAAATGAGATACCACTGGACTCTTGTAAGAATTAGATGAAAAAATGAATGGATGGCATTTGACAATGCTGAGCACATAGTAGGTATTCAGTAACAAATGGCTCCCTGCCCCTCTCCTAACTGCATCTTTCCTGAGAGAGCCCAGGGGTATGTGAACAGAGCAGCCACATTCTTTGTCCTTCATTCCACAATAAGACAAAGACAGGACTTTTACTAGGGGTAGTGGCCACACAGGTTTCCCAGTCATCATCCCCCTCTGACCTTTGACCAAAGTTAACTTCTGTGGCAATTACCCACAAGGTTTAAGAGACCAATTAATGACCCAAGACCTTCCTCCTATATAATCTTTTCCATTGATACCTTTCCATCCATCCTTTGTCCTGAAGTCTGGCAGACAATTGGTTCAAGTGCATAATATTATAGAACCTCCCCAGGGTAGAGGTAATGGAACAGAGCCTAGTCTGACTACCAAGCTACTGTAGTGGAATCACCCGAACCACCTCTCATCTTTCTAAGGATGGGAGTGAATCTAAGGATTATAGGGAAACAATTTGAACAAGACATCATTTATCATTAGCCAGTGTGAGAACACATTATAATGTAACTCAGGGCCACAGAGTCAGTGAATACTATGTTAGCAATATTAACGAGAGTTATTCATTCAAGAGAATATAAAGTCAGAGTATCATGTTAAGCATTGACAATCAGTAATGCCTGAGGCTACAACATTTGCAATTCGCAAAAAAGAACTAAGAGACGAGAAATTTGATTATTGTAGTGAGGGTCCTAGAAAAAAAGTGTGGGATTAGGTCAAAAATATCAACAGTGAAGGGGTTAAAGGAAAAGAAATGTTGGAAATAGAAGAAGAGAGAACTATTAAGAAAGAGATTATCACTGTGAGACAGCCCTCCCAGTCCCCCAGGCCTAAGCAGTGAGTCCTGATCCTCATGGGGGCAAGAGAGCAAAGGGAGCTATGGAGATATACCATGGGCAAGGTGTCCAATTTCCCCCTACTACCCACAAACTTGTAGAAATTTGAGAAAATTACCTAAACTCTCCAGTATAATACAATGTGAGCTTTCACAGGGGTTCCATGTGGTTTCAGCTGAGGGCAAGTGAATCACTAATTTCCTCATCACAACCACGTGAGGGCATCAGTAGTCCCTCACTGTGGACTGCTGGGCAGTGAGAAAAATCCACCTGCAGGTAATGGCCTCACTAAAGACACACTAAGACAATCTCTGTCAAATAGTGAAGGGGTGGGCTGTCACGTAAGTGAGTTACACAGCCAAGAGTTGTTTAAACATTTTGGTAATGGCTCTTTCCATGGGGAGATCGCCATTCTCCCTATTTCCTCCCTCAGACAGAGCTGAGTACTGTTTTCCCTATCCTTAGATATTTGGAAATGCCAGCTCTTCCTGCCTAGGCCCCAGGGCCTCAATCTTAGGTCTTCATGTTCATGGTTACCTGCCGCTACTGTTCTAGACTCTGTCTCAGAAATTTCTCTTCAGCATCTCCTTTAGGGTCCAGCACCCACTCCCTGAGTCAAGTCCCCCAAGCACGGTCCCCCATCTCCATCACCATTTCCTGCCTCCCCAGCCCTTGCTCCCACATTCCATTTCTCATTTGTCTCTACCTGGTCACAATATTAGAGCTCTTTGACCAGCTCCTCCCCTGGCCCTATTAGATTAATTCACCCTACATTGCAATTTTTTCTGCAAATTAATTTATGAACTGATCTAAATATATGATCCTTCAAGGTGGGGGTTTTGGTCTGTCTTGTTCACTGCTGTGCCCTGAGCGTCTGGAATGAGCCTGGCACCTAGTCAGTTGTTAGTAAATATTCTTCTGTGTTAATTAATAAATCACATTAGAAATTAATCCTTTCTTCCCACAACTTCTCCTCTAGCTTCAGCATCCATCCTTCAGCCAGAAGGTCCCCTTCTCCTTGCCATGGTCAACCCAGAGCCACCTCAAGAACTTGAAAGCCATATTTATATTTTTAAAGAGAATCAACCCTCAGAAAGCCATATTGAAAAAGCCATATTTATGTTTTTAAAGAGAATCAACCCTCAGAAGCTGTTTTGTTTTCTTATAAATTTTTAAATACCTAAGACTCCATATTTACATACCTTACAAATATATATTATTAACTTCCTTTTTAATCTTTTTGGGCATTTCTCCAAATCTTTCAGGTAGAAAGGAATGCTTTGAGAAAAAGACGTATTCTTCTCTCTCTGTATAAACTCATAGAGAGTGACTTTGATGTATGTGATGGCACATACTTTTAAATACGAAAGGAGAACCAGACGTTAAGAATTGAAACTATTGAGGGAGTGGCCTAGATGGCGAAGTAGGAAGAAACTGAGCTCACCTCCTCCTATGAGCACACCAAAGTTACAGCTATTTACAGAAGAACTATTGATGAGAAAAACCAGAAGACTAGCAGAAAAGATCTTCAACAGCTAAAGATATAAAGAAGGAACCACAATGAGATGGTAGGAAGAATGGAGATGTGATATAGTCAACACCCATATCCCTGGGTGGGCAACCTACAAACAGGAGGATAATTACAATTGCAGAGGTTCTCCTCAAGGAGTGAGGGGCCCAAGACCCACATTGGGCTCCCCAGCTCAGGGGTCCTGCATCAGGAAAATGAGCCCCCGAAGCACTTGGCTTTGAAGGCCAGCAGGGCTTACGTTCAGGAGAGCCAGAAGGCTGTGGAAAATAATCTGCGGGAGCTCGCTCTACAAAGAGGACACTGGTATCGGCAGACACAATTTTGAAATCCTTCTTCTAGCTTATCAGCACTGGGACCCAGCCCTGCCCCCCACCTTTCGGCACCAGTACTGGGATGTCTTGGGCCAAGCAACTAACCAGGCAGAGGCACAGCCCCACCCACCAGCCAGCCTGATGCCTTAAGACACCCTGAGTCCACAGCCACCCCATGTCCCAGCCCTGCCCACCAGAGGGCCCAGGACCCAGTCCCACACACCACTGTGAAGCACTAGCCCCGGGTCCCCCAGGGCCCTGCAGTCAGAGACCCTGGGACCCAGTTCTACCCACCAATGGGCCAGCACTAGCCTTGGAACCAGCCTCACCTACCAGTGGGTAGGCACCAGGACCCCCTGGGCACTGGTCCAGACCACCAACAGGAAAAACAACAACTCCAGGACCCCAGGGACCTGCAACCAAAGACCCTGGGACACAGATCTGTCCACCAGTGAGCCAGCCCTAGCTCTGGGACCCAATGGACCTTGGCCTCACTCACCAGTGGGCAGGCACCAGCTCTGGGCTCCCCTGTGGCCCAGCCCTGCCTACCGACAGGTCAGCACAAGCCCCAAGACTCCCTGGGCCCTGGCCCTGCCCCTCAGCAAGCCAACACCAGCTTTGGGGTACCCCAGACACTGCAGCCAGACATGTCAGGAACTGGCCCTGCCCATCAGCAGGCTGACACTAGACCTGAGACCCCCAGCTCTGCAACCACCCCTCCAGAGCCCAGCTGTGCCCACCAGTGGGCCAGCACTAGTCCTTGGACTACCCCTCAACCCCCACCCCAGGGCCCTGCAGCCAGCAGCCTCATGACCCAGCTCTGCCCATCAGTAACCAGCAGCCTCCACTCAAGGCAGGGCCTGGCAACCAATCAGACCTGGAGCCAGCCACGCCTACCAGACTTCCCACAGTAGTCAGCCAGCCACAACAGAAGAACCCATGCAACCCAAACAGATGAGACCACTAGAGCATATAGCTCTGATGACCAGAAGAGAGGGATGCATAGGATGTCTCCTACTAGAAGCCACTTCTCCAGGGTCGGGAAACATAACCAACCTACCAGATACACAGAAATAAAAACAACAAATTAGGCAAAACGAGGGAACAGAGGAAGAAATATGTTCAAAACAAAGGAACAAGATAAAACTCCAGAAGAACTAAGTGAAGTGGGATAGGTGATCTACCCAATAAAATGTTCAAGGTAATGATTGTAAAGATGCTCAAAGAACTCAAGAGAAAATTGGATGAACAGAGTGAGAGGTTAGCAGTTTTTAACAAAGAGTTAGAAAATATAAAGGAGAACCAAACAGAAATAAAGAATACAATAACTGAAATGAAAAATACACTAGAAGGAATTTGTAGTGGATTAGATGATACAGAGGAACATCAGCGTGCTGGAAGACAGAGTAGTGGAAATCACTCAAGCTGAACAGAAAACATTTTTAAAAAATAAAAAGAAATGAGGACAGTATAAGAGACTTTCAGGACAACATCAAGCATACTAACATTCACATTATAGGGGTCCCAGAAGGAGAAGAGAAAGAAAGGAGCAGAGAGCATATCCGAAGACATAACAGCTGAAAACTTTCCTAACCTGGGAAAGGAAACAGGCAACCAGGTCCAGGAAGTGAGTCCCAGACAAGATCAGCCCAAAGAAGATCACAGCAAGACATGTTGTAATTAAAATAGCAAAAATTAAAGATAGAGAATATTAAGAGCAGCAAGGTGAAAACAACAAGTTACATAGAGGGGAACTCCCATAATGCTATCAGCTGACTTTTCAACAGAAACTCTGCAGACCACAAGGGAGTAGCATGACATACTCGAAGCAATGAAAGGAAAAAACCTACAACCAAGAATACTCTACCTGGCAAGGCTCTCATTCAGATTTTATGGGGAGATCAAAAATTTTACAGACAAGCAAAAGCTAAACCCCAGCTTTGCTTGTTATTGGCACCACCAAACCAGCTTTATAAGAAATGTTAACGGGACTTCTCTAATCGAAAAAGAAAAGGCCACAACTAGAAACATGCAAATTACAAAAGGAAAAATCTCACTGGTAAAGGCAGATATACAGGAAAGGTAGTATAGCAGTCATGTATAAAGCTAATAGGAAGGTGAAAAGACAAAAGGAGTAAAATCATCTATATCTGCAATAAGTAGTTAAGGGATACACAAAACAAAAGAACATAAAATATGATG
Organism: Mesoplodon bidens; assembly: GCF_964165515.1. Lineage (NCBI taxonomy): Eukaryota > Metazoa > Chordata > Mammalia > Artiodactyla > Ziphiidae > Mesoplodon > Mesoplodon bidens. Next base: position 50,087,342 of record NC_138161.1, on the reverse strand, counting down.
TCAGAAACAGTAAACTTGGGAGGGGGAGTAAAAATACAGAGTTGTTAAATTGTGTTTGAACTTAAGAGATCAGCAACTTAAAATAATCACATGTATACATAGATAACCTGTAATATCTTTGTATGGTGACATTGTAACTGGACTTACCATGGTGACCATTTTGAAATGTATAGAGATATCAAATCACTCTGTTCTGTAACAGGAACTAACATAGTGTTGTAGGTCAATTAGACTTCTAAAACAAACAAACAGACTCATAGAAAAAGAGGTCAGATTTATGCTTACCAGAAGCAGGGGGTAGAGGGAGTGGAAATTAGATAAAGGAGGTCAAAAGATGCAAACTTCTAGTTATAAATAAGCACCAGGGATGTAATGTTCAACATGATGAATATAATGAACACTGCTATACGTTATATATGAGAGGTGTTAGGAGAGTAAATCCTAAGACTTAGCATCACAAGGAGAAAAAATTTTTTTTCTGTTTAATATTGTATCTACGTGAGATAATGGGTGTTCACTAAAATCACTATGATAATCATTTCATGATGTATCTAAGTCAAGTCATTATGCTGTACACCCTAAACTTACAGTGTTATATGTCAATTATATCTCAATAAAACTGGAAGAAAAATGAATTTGAAATGATTAATAAGTAGCTTGTGCTGCTGCCACTCCACATTTTCGGTTTCAACAGGGACACAGAAATACGTTGGCTTTGGAGCCCACTGAGTTCAGCCACTATGTGCTTGACCTCAAACAAATCATTGCAGGCCCCTGACCCTGAGGTACTAGAGTGTAAAATGAGGGCAACAATATCTACCTCACAAAGTGATTGGTGTAAAGACAAAAGATTATAAATATGAAGCAAATGATGTAAAAATCTGGTATATAGTAAGTTCTCAATAAATTATAGTTATTTTTAAATATTTCTACTATTGCTCAAGAGGTCATTTGTGTCATAATGAACTGTGTCTTCAATTAAATTAAGAAGCCACAGGATGATGTTGATGTCTTTATGGACTAAGTAGTAGAAATCATCTTGTCTTCTTTTTTCCTTTCACCAAAGTATTTGGTATTTTCAAATACCAAACTAGAGAAGGTTTTTGCCCAAAGTCTCTCTATCAGGTCTCTTGGTTTTCTGTCCACTAACCACAGTTCAGGTATAGTTTACCTGATATGGAAATAAGTGTGCTTTTCTTGTTTGGTACAATAGGATAGAGCTCTATTTTTAAATATAAAAGTAATTAATATACAGAACACACATTTCAAAGCTAACAATCTAAAAAGAAAATAAATCCAAAGGACAATACTTTTGGTAGGTTTTTCATTAACATTTAACTGATAGTGTTTATTTCAATACCAAATCTTGATAATTCTCTTGACTTCCATTAACTTAAGTCCCTTTCTGGAAACTGTAACCAAATCAAGGATCTAGGGCTTCCAGCCCTCTTAGTATCTTTTAGATGGTGGTTCTTCTCATCAATTTCTAATTTCCTTCCTCTAGCTAACCAAAGGGTAGACTTTAGTTTCCTTTCCCCCCTCTCTCTTCTATGGTCACAAAAGCACAACTCCCCACGTCTCCGCACTAGTTACAGTCTAGGAACCAACATCTTAGGTGCTGCACTGGACCCCTACCAAAGTCTTGTCTCTCCAACTAACTAGCAGAGCTATGAGGTTTTGGGCCAGTCACATCACCTCTCTGAAAATTCAGTGCCCTCATCCCCAGAACTATGTACCTTGAGTTTATTGAAGCTCAAAGAATCTATGACATCATGATTCCTCACCTTGCCAAGTGTCATGTATAAATGAAGTTTAAAATGGTTAACTTTAAAGTTAGCAGAAATAATAATAATATAGGAAAACAAATTCAGTAAAACTAGGCCTCTTGCATAGACAATCAAAATATTGATATAACAGAAATGTCTGACAGATTCAGCTGCTCCAATTTCTTGGAACCCAATCAGAAATCAGATCAACATTTTAAGGGTCTCTAATGAGTTCCTTTCCTCAATTTTTGATTCATGCATGCCTTTGTGCTTTGTCCCTCTTAGATTGTAACTTCTGCCAGGAATGGGAATAGATTTTTTCTAGCTCGGTATCTATCACATAATAATCCACCAAGAAACACTTGATAATGGAATATTACTCAGCCATAAAAAGAAATGAAATTAAGTTATTTGTAGTAAGGTGGATGGACCTAGAGTCTGTCATACAGAGTGAAGTAAGTCAGAAAGAGAAAAACAAATACCGTATGCTAACACATATATATGGAATATAAAAAAAAATGGTCATGAAGAACCTAGGGGCAAGATGGGAATAAAGACACAGACCTACTAGAGAACGGACTTGAGGATACAGGGAGGGGGAAGGGTAAGCTGGGACAAAGTGAGAGAGTGGCATGGACATATATACACTACCAAACGTAAAATAGATAGCTAGTGGGAAGCAGTCGCATAGCAAGGGAGATAAGCTAGGTGGTTTGTGACCACCTAGAGGGGTGGGATAGGGAGGGTGGGAGGGAGGGAGACGCAAGAGGGAAGAGATATGGGGACATATGAATATGTATAGCTGATTCACTTTGTTATAAAGCAGAAACTAACACACCATTGTAAGGCAATTATACTCCAATAAAGATGTTTAAAAAAAAAGAAACATTTGATAACTGATTAGTGACTCACCAATTAACAAAACCTGCCTTTTATTGACAGTTATATGGATCCCATTTGACAGCACTGTAAAAAAATATGAAATGCATTGAACACTTTGACTTTTATTTGGTTTATGGTCTCCATAGTTCACTCTTTCATTGGGAAACCTATCAAATAAATTTACCTGGTCCCACATTTATGCCAAATTATATGTACTGTGAATTCCATAATTTATTTGTGCTTCTCATACCACATATTCTTTTAGTAGTTCCACATTTCAAGATACTGTATCTGGTGACATAGACTGTGTAACCTAATAAAAAATGTAGACAGTTAAAAGTGTTCATATTTTACAATTCATTCAAACCAGAACTGTAAGCTTCCTTTAAATAGAAAAGGGCAATACCTTTACTAATTCCCAACCCTTGTTAAACTCTTGCATTTAATTTCTCCATTCTTGTTCCTAGGCTACATAGCATTGCTGGAAAAATTTTTATAAACCCCACACTTAAAAGTGTCCTGGAGTAAGAAAATAAAGGACAAATACGAACAGGGTCATAACCTGCAATTCAAATATTGATGGCTAATACATGTGCTTAAATGTAAACCCTAGGTAAAATTTAACAACTGTTCGAAAATTCAGTTTCCTTACTTTGTTATTTCTGGCTTTCAACTGTTATAATCAAAGGCACTGATTTCCCATGAACATCAAAGACAGCAGATACACACTATAAAGTGCGTGAGGAAATTTTGTTTTCAGTTTTTTGCCAAAATTGCATAGATACTTCAAAGGGAGAAACAAAGTGTGAGAGTTCTAGACTCATCTATGCTCGTCACCAACTTGAGATTTGTTGTGAGTTCCTTATTGTAATCACCAGTGTCCCTTGTTATTATCTTTTCCTTTCCCACATTCAATGCTGACTAACTCTTTTATTCTGGCCAACTCATTTAACCTGTCTGGAAGATTCTGATAGATTCTTTTTTGTCACTCATCAAGCTCATAACAAAATAGTGAAAATTTGGGAGATTTTGAAGACTTGAAGAATGTTAAATGAGGGCTTCCCTGGTGGCGCAGTGGTTGAGAATCTGCCTGCCAATGCAGGGGACATGGGTTCGATCCCTGGTCCAGGAAGATCCCAAATATCACAGAGCAACTAAGCTCGCATGCCATAACTACTGAAGCCCATGTGCCTAGAGCCCGTGCTCCACAACAAGAGAAGCCACCACAATGAGAAGCCCGCGCACCGCAATGAAGAGTTAGTCCCCACTTGCCGCAACTAGAGAAAGCCTGTGCGCAGCAACAAAGACCCAATGCAGCCAAAAATAAGTAAATAAATTTATTTTTTTAAAATAAGAATGTCAGATGAAAAGGGTATTTAATGGTGATGTAGTGGAGGTGCTGGGAAGATAGAGATTGGAGATAGATATGGGTACAAGGACTCCCAGTAGACACCCAGATATGTAAGCCAACACTCAACATTGTGCTCTGTGGAAATCAACTGATTGTGAACTAGCTCACCTACATCCTCAGCCTTCTCTTGGATTGTTCCTCCCCCGACCTTGACCTGACAGTAGGTCAAAACTCCCCAGCAGTGTCTACTTCTGCCAATCCTCAGAATTATATTAATTTAGGAAGCAACGTACTCTGAACCTCCTCCCAGTCACTGCCACACCATCCCTCTATCACCAGCTCTCAACAATGCCTCATCCATTGACTCCCTGTCCCCTCCTTGCTGCTGTTTTCCACCAACCTCTAGACCCTTCAGTATCTCTCTTGATAATTTAGCCTTTGGCTTGCAGTCTTCTCTCAACTGATTCATGGCAATATCTTGTTAATCTCAATGTCCATCTGAATGGCCCTTTCCACACTCCAGCCTCAGCATTTTTACACCACCTCTGCACCTTCACTGAAGAACCCACATTTACCTTTGGGTTGTTATTCTGCAGAATTTCTCCCTTTCAAGTTTTTAAGTCTAGATTTCCCTTCTTTGACAACACCGAATCCTTCCTCCCTTTCCATGTCCACTGAAATTGCCGCTCAGTCACCCTCAGCCCAACTTTCAGCCTGTTCGTTCCTCCCTTACCTCACTTCCTCTTTTATTTGCCTTCTTTTCCACTCTTGGCCCTGGTAATGAGCAAGTTTAATAAAGTTCCTATTAGTACTCCAGAATCCCTTATACCTTCCTTCTTCCATGACCCTGGCCTTGGCAAGCCCTAGCTCTGAGCAAACTGTCATCTACTTTCTCTGCTCACCTATCAGGCTGCTGAATATTACTGAAGAAATCCTCAAACTTGAGTCACCTGTTTCATTCCAAAATCTGGCCTCACTTGGGCCTGCACTGCTGTTCACAGTTTTGGAATTTACCTCTTAATGAGCCTTTATCACATGCTGTATGAAACTGTTATTAGAAATCTCCAAGTCTACCATCCTCCTCATCTTCTGTTTTCTTAATAATGCTCTATATGATGTAAATTTAATCACTTTCCCTTCTCTGTACTTCAAAATTTCAGCTTGTATTGTATAATCCATCCTCTTCTTCTTTGCTCTTTTTTCACAGGCAGGCATCTCTGTCCTTCTGATTACATGTGTCCATTCCTTTCCCAACTCCTCCAAGAATGTATTCTATTTTTTTTGTGTGTGGTACGCAGGCCTCTCACTGCTGTGGCCTCTCCCATTGCAGAGCACAGGCTCCGGACGCACAGCCTCAGTGGCCACGGCTCACGGGCCCAGCCTCTGCGCGGCATGTGGGATCTTCCCGGACTGGGACACGAACCCATGTCCCCTGCATCGGCAGGCAGACTCTCAACCACTGCGCCACCAGGGAAGCCCAAGAATGTATTCTATTCATCATCACACCCACCTCTTCCTCAGGCATCCTTTCTCAACCTACAATTACATCCAGGTCTCCCTCATACTCATACAAATTTCTCTCAGCCAACCTACCCCCATGAGGTACCACATTTCCCGTATCTTCTTGCAATCATCAGATGGAAAAGTGTCTATGCTTGATGCCTCCAACTTCAACTTTCATTTACTCCTCACTTATGTGCATCTGACCAAACAAAGTCAGTCTCTCCAAGGTCACCAATGACCAACTAGTCACAAAATCGTTTTCATTAATAATTATTTTCTCAAAGAACATTTAAGGACATGGGAAACTTCCCATGATATAATGTTAAAATTTTTTAAGTAACAAAATTATAGAGTATGGTCCCAATTTGTATTATTTAAAGTGTTGGCAAGCATGTTAACGTGTGTGTCTGTTCAGAAAGGGAGTGGGATTATACGAAGTACCTAGAATAGTCAAATTCATAGAGTCAGAATGTACACTGGCAGATGCCAGGGGCCGGCGGGTAGGAGGGGGAGGAGGAATGGGGAGTTAGTAGTCAGTGTTTAAAGGGGACAAAGTTTCAGTTTAGGAAAGTGAAAATTGGGGAGATGGATGATGGTGAGAGTTGCACAACAGTGTGAATATACTTAGTCCCACTGAACTGTACAATTAAATATGGTTAAAATAGTATGTTTTATATTATATAACTTTTACCACAATAAAAAAAAACATTAAAAAAAAGTGAGAGTGGGGGAAAAAATCCACCAAAATATTAAAAGTTATCAAATTAAAAATTACTGGTAAAGGAGTCAAATTACGGATACTTTTTATACATTTTAATGCTTTTCCAAATATTCTTTAATGGGTATTACTTTCATAATCAGAGGGGCAAAAAAGGATTTAAATATATTTTTTTCCTCTTTCTTCTTTCTCAATCCACTAACGTATCTGGCCTTATTGATTGCAAGTCCCCAGAACTCTTCCCAGGACCGCCCTCACAGGTGTGCAGTCTGTGCATTCACATAGGGTCCCACACTTAGAAAGAGTCTGAACTCAGTTTAGGGCTCCTTCTGTCTCCATTTTGAAATTCTCAGTACTTTTTTAACAGGGTCCCCATATTTTCATTTTGCACTAGGCCCTAAAAATTATGTAGCTGGTCCTGATTCTTCCCTTAGCTACAGACACTACATTCTCTTTTTCCTACATCTCTAACCCCCCTTTTCTATTTCATTATTCCACTCACTAACTTCAGTTTTTTATAATGGTTTCCATCACCCACCTTACCCCTCTCCTTTCTTATTCTCACCAGTGGCTTCAGCTTTCACTTCGTCAAATGCCACCTAAATATGCTACCTGAATCTTGAGCTTCAAATCTGTGTTTCCACCCATAATCTGGATATTTCCACAAGGATGCTCAATTAGCACTTCAAGCTTAACATATCCAAAAAGGAATACAGCCTCTATTTATGTGTTCTTCCATGACCTTCTTCTTCCACTCAACTTTATATTTTGGAGATTTACTCTTGTTGATGCATGTCACTATAGTTCATTTATTTTCACTGCTCTATACTATTCCACTATTTGAACATACTTCAATTTATTTCACCATTTTACTTGAGATATATATTTGGGTTCTTTGCCAGAGTTGGGGGTGGGGGGGAAGGTTCATTATTTCTCGTTACATCCTGGTGCACACCTGCAAAAAAGTTTCCCTGGATTATGAAGCTAGGAGTGATATTGCTATGTCATAGAGTACACACAAATTCAACTTTATTCGACAATACCAAACTGTTTTCAAAGTGGTTGTCATCAAACTCCTAACTTATCCTGCTGCCCCCGTTTAACCATTTACCATAAGTTTGTTTTCTATGTCTAGGGGTCTATTTCTGTTTTGTGTATAAGTTCATTTGTATCAATTTTTTTAGATTCCACATATAAGCGATATCATATGATACTGTCTTTCTCTGTCTGACTTACTTCACTTAGTATGATAATCTCTAGGTCCATTCATGTTGCTGCAAATGACATTATTTCATTCTTTTTTATGGCTGAGTAATATTCTATTGTATATATGTACCACATCTTCTTTATCCATTCTTCTGTTGATGGACATTTAGGTTGCTTCCATGTCTTAGCTATTGTAAATAGTGTTGCAATGAACATTGGGGTACACATATCTTTCACACTACTATATATAAAATAGATACCAACAAGGACCTACTGCATAGCACAGGGAAATATACTCAATATTTTATAATAACCTATAAGAGAAAAGAATCTGAAAAAGAATATATATATGTGTATAACTGAACAAACTTGCTGTACACCTGAAACTAACACAACATTGTAAATCAACTATGCTTCAATTAAAAAAAAAGTGGTTGCCATCCGTTTACATACACTCCCACCTGCAGTATGTGAAAGTTCTTGTTGTTCTATATCCTCACTCACACTTGATATTGTCAGATTGAAATTTGTCAGTGTCATGGTATTTCACTGTGATTTTGATTTGCATTTCCCTGATTATTTTTTGTTGTTGATGTTTTGTTTTGTTTTGTTTTTTGCGGTACGAGGGCCTCTCACTGTTGTGGCCTCTCCCGTTGAGGAGCACAGGCTCCGGACGCCCAGGGTCAGTGGCCATGGCTCACGGGCCCAGCCACTCCGTGGCATGTGGGATCTTCCCGGACCGGGACAAGAATCCGTGTCCCCTGCATTGGCAGGCGGACTCTCAACCATTGCTCCACCAGGGAAGCCCTGCATTTCCCTGATTATTAATGATAATGAACATCTTTCATATGATAATTATATATGAAAAGCATCCTGTTCTTGTAGTACTTTTATAATCAGAAAATTGCTTTTTTTAAATTAAACTCTATACCACAGCCAGCTGTTGTCAGTAGAGAAAGTTTTTTCACTCAGTCCCGAAGAAGACTAAAATCTAAAGTCCTATCCTCTCTTAGATGTTAAACTTGATGTCAAGCAATTCTATTTTGGGATTTGATTGAGTAATATACTCTCAAGACAGTGATGTTCTGTAAAATTAGTTCTGTATGGAATCTTTCCATGCAACAAGCTCAGTGCCATATTTAAAGACAGATTAACTTCAGGGTTAGAAACAATGTAGAAGAAAAAATTCTCATGCCACCCAGCAGAACTCAGGTCCTAACACAGCAAGAACAAGAACTAGGGAAGAAAACACAAATATCTATTGTTTGGTGAAGAGTCTACTCACTCAGGAAAGGACATGTGGAAACCATGGGAAATGAAATTACCCTGCCAACCCCGGCCCAACCCAGCCTCACCTTTCCTATATACTTCCCCTGACACTTTCTGGAGTTCCCCAGGCATGTTCTCCTCATAAGTCACTGCTTCCTGTCTATCATTACCTAAATATTTCACATCAGGGAAGACTAAGTATCCTGAGGCAAGGAATCCCCCAAATTGAGTTGAGGTTAATTAGCTTACAAAGTACACGTGACCATGAATTTCAAGTTCCTGAATTACAGAGATGAGATGATGATTAATTCAGTTTAATCTGACAGATATATTTTAAGTAACTACTATGCCTCCCCAAAACATAATAGAACCCTTTCCATTTAAGTAAGCAAAGTTTAAACATCAAGAACAAGAAAGGATTTCACAGCTCTTATTTGAAAATAGAAAGACCACTATTAAGCCACACCCTTATTGCATCATATCTTTGTGCAGTATATTTAATAAAATGCTGTATTTAATAAGTCTTTTCCTCACTTTTCTCCCCAGTATCTACTGTGAGAAAGTTAGCCTTGACATTTATTTCAAAAGATTCTTGGTAATTCACAATCAATTATTGCTCTACCACTCTGGTCTCTAAAGTAAAAAATAAAAATGGCTAGGTACTTTCCTGGTGATGCAGTGGTTAAGAATCTGCCTACCAATGCTGGGGACACAGGTTCAATCCCTGGTCCTGGAAGATCCCACATACCACGGAGCAACTAAGGCCATGCGCCACAACTACTGAGCCTGCAGTCTAGAGCCCGCAAGCCACAACTACTGAGCCCACGTGCCACAACTACTAAAGCCCGTGTGCCTAGAGCCCATGCTCTGCAATGAGGAGCCACTGCAATGAGAAGCCCGTGCACCACAACTAAGAGTAGCCCTCACTCACCAAAACTAGAGAAAGCCCATGAGCAGCAACGAAGACCCAACACAGCCAAAAATAAATAAATAAATGTATAAAAAAATAATAATAATGGCTAAAATGTATTGAGTTCTCACTAGTGCCAGGAGTTACAGCAAGTGATATGCATAACATCTCATTTAAGCTTCACAACAACCCTCTGAGGCATATTCTCTTTGCTGCTACTGCTGCTGTTGTTGTTTTATGAATAATTCCCACACAATAATGAGCTATATTTAAAGTATACAAGTTGATAAATTTTAATAATGTATATTCCTGAGACCATCACCATAATCAAGACAATGAAAATATCCATCGCCCCAAAACTTTCCTCATGACCTTTCATAATCTTTCCTTTTCACTCCTCCCTGTTTTCTCCCTCCTTCCCATCCCAAGTAAATACTGATCACTGTAGATTAGCTTGCATTTTCTAGAATTTTTCAAAATGGAATCTCAGAGTATGTACTCTTTTTCTGGCTTTTTTACTCAGCATAATTATTCTGAGATTCATTCATATTGTTGTATTTGTCAATAGTTTTTCTGTTTGTTTGTTTTTGTTATTATTGCCTAGTTCCACATTCCATTGTCTGGATATACCATGATCTGTTTACTCATTCACCTCTGACATTTGACCTGCTTCCAGGTTTTGGCTATTACATATAAAGCTTCTGTAAACATTCACATACACGTTTCTGAATGAGCAGATGCTTTCATTTCTCTTGCATCAATATCTAGGGGAGGAAAGACTAGGTTACCTATAGGTTAGATATATGTTTAATATTTGAGGAATCTTCCCATCCTATTCCTGCTCTAACAAATTACAAAAAAAAAAAGTGACTGGCTTAAAACAACACAAATTTATCTCATAGTTCTAGAGATCAAAATTTTGAGGTCAAAATTTTGAGGTCAAGGTGTTGGCCAGGCTGTGTTCCTTCTGGAGGATTCAGGGGAAATTTTATTTGCTCTCCCTTATTAACCACTGATCTGCCTGCATTCCCTAGGCTCATGGTATCTTTCTCTAACTTCCTGCTTCTGTGATCACATCTCCTACTACTGACTCTTACCCCACACCTCCCTCTTATAAGGACCTTTGTGATTATATTATACTCATCTGGATAATCCAGGATAATCCCCTGGATCTCTAAGATCTTTCACTTAATCACATCTACAAAGTCCCTTTACCATGAAATCTACACACAGGTTCCAGGCATTAAGATATGAACATTTCTGAGGAGCCATTATTCAACCTACCAATCTGTCTTCTGAAGAGGTTGTATCATTTTACATCCCCATCAGGGGGATAAGGGAGTTCTAGTTCCTCCATATCCTTACCAACACTTGTTAGTCATTTTTATGTTAATCATTCTAATAGGTTTATACTGAAATCTCACTGTCATTTTAATTTGTACTTCTTGAATAACAGATGTTGAACATCTTTTCATATACTTCTTTGCCATTTGTAAATCTTCTTAGGTGAAGTGTCTGTTCACATCTTTTTCTATTTTTTTATTGCCCATTTTGTGTTTTTTTTACTATTGGATTTTAAGAGTTCTTTATATATTCTGAATACAAATCTGTTATTAGATATGATTTGCAATATTTTATGCCAACCTGTGGCTTCTCTATTTGTTCTCTTAACAGTGTCTTTCAAAGAGCAGAAGTTTTTCATTTTGATTGGGTTCAATTTATAAACTTTTTCTTTCATAAGTTGGGCTTTTGGTGTCTTTTCTAAAAAATCTTTGCTTAATCTAAAGTCAAAAAGATTTTCTCTTGTGTTTTCTTCTAGACCTTTTATAGTTTTAGTTCTTATGTTTAGGTCTATGGTCCATTTTGAATCAAGCTTTGTGTATGGTGCAAGATATGAATTAAAGTTCTTTGTTTTGCCTATAAATATCTAATTGTTCTAGCACCACTGGTTGAAGAGTCCAACCTTTCTCCACTGAATTGCCTTTGTGCCCTCAGTTGTCCATATATGTGTGTGAGTCTATTTTCACAATCTCTGGTCTATTACATTCATCTATTTGTCTATCTGTATACCATTAGCACACTGTCTAGATTACCATAATTTATAATACTTGAAAGCAGATAATGTTAAGGCCTCCAACTTTGTTCTTTTCTCAGTTGCCTTGGTTATTTTGGGTCTTCTGCCTTTTTCATTTGAATTTTATAATTATCTTGTAATGCATATGTAAAAGCCTGTGGGAATTTTGATTGGGATTATATTAAGTTTCTAGATCATTTTGAGGAGAAATGACATCATGGCAACATTGATTCTCCTGACCGATGAACACTGTATATCTCTCCATTATTGAGTTCTTCTCAACAATGTTTTTGTAGATTTCAGTATATACATGTCTTACTTACCTTTTGTCAAATATAACTCTAAGTATTTTCATATTTTGATGCTATTTTAAATAGTGTATTTTTCTTTCAAATTCTGATTGTTCATTGCTAGTTTATACAAATGCAATTGATTTTTGTGTATTGATGTTGCATCTTACAAACCTGATAACTCATTTATTAGATCTAGTAGTTTTTTATTTTAACATCTTTATTGGAGTATAACTGCTTTATAATGGTGTGTTAGTTTCTGCTGTATAACAAAGTGAATCAGCTATACATATACATATATCCCCATATCTCTCCCTCTTGTGTTTCCCTCCATCCCTCCCTATCCCACCCCTCTAGGTGGACATAAAGCACCTAGCTGATCTCCCTGTGCTATGCGGCTGCTTCCCACTAGCTATCTATTTTACATTTGGTAGTGTATATACGTCCATGCCACTCTCTCACTTCGTCCCAGCTTACCCTTCCCCCTCCCTGTGTCCTCAGGTCCATTCCCTACATCTGCGTCTTTATTCCTGTCCTGCTCCTAGGTTCTTCAGAACTTCTTTTTTTTAGATTCCATATATATGTGTTAGCATATGATATGTGTTTTTCTCTTTCTGACTTACTTCACTCTGTATGACAGTATCTAGGTCCATCCACCTCACTACAAATAACTCAATTTCGTTTATTTTTATGGCTGAGTAATATTCCATTGTATGTATGTGCTACATCTTATTTATCCATTCATCTGTTGATGGACACTTAGGTTGCTAGTAGCTTTTTTTAGACATTGAATCCTCTACATAGAATATTATGTTGTCTGTGAATAAAAACAGTTTTATTTCTTCTTTTCCAAACTGAATGTCTTTTTTCTCCTTTGGTTTGTGTTATAAATTTCCTTATAACTACTAATTTAGTGGCATCCAACAGATTTTCATATGTTGTGATTTCATTTTCATTCAGTTCACAGTTCTAATTTCCCTTTTGATTTCTTCTTTGACCCATGTGTAATTTAGAAATGTGTTGTTTGGTTTCCAAATATTTGGTGGTTTTCCAGAGATTCTTCTGTTATTGATTTCTAATTTAGTTCCACTGTGGCCAGAGAACATATTTTGTGTATCTTCTATCTTTTTAAAGATATTGAGACTTCTATGGCCCAGAATATGATCTTTGTAAATATTCTATATGCACTTGAAAATAAATGTCTGCACCTGAAAATAAACTGCTAATATTGAGTGAAGTGTTCCATAAATGCCAATTAGGTCAGGCTGGTTAATTGTCTTTCAAGTCATATATCTTAACAAGTTTTCTGTCTACTTGTTTTATCAACTATTGAGAGAATTACATTGAAATATCTGATTATAATTGTGGATTTGTCTATTTCTCCTTGCAGTTCTGTTTTTGTTTCATGTATTTTTTTTTTTTTTTTTTTTTTTGCGGTAAGTGGGCCTATCACTGTTGTGGCCTCTCCCATTGCGGAGCACAGGCTCTGGACACGCAGGCTTAGTGGCCATGGCTCACGGGCCCAGCTGCTCCACGGAACGTGGGATCTTCCCGGACCGGGGCACGAGCCCGCGTCCCCTGCATTGGCAGGTGGACTCTCAACCACTGCACCACCAGGGAAGCCCTGTTTCATGTATTTTGAAGCAAAGCTCTCTGTTCTGTTATTGAGAGTATGAACCTTCAGGAACATTATTTCTTCCAGATAAATTGACACCTCTATTATTATGTAATGACCTTCTTTATCCCAAGTAATAGTCTTTGCTATGAAATCTACTTTATGTTATTAATATAGCCACTCCAACTTTCTTTTGACTAATGTTAACATATCGTTTTTCAACCTTTTATTCTTTATCTTCATGTGTCTTTGTATTTAAAGTGCATTTCTTGTAGACAACATATAGTTAGATCTTCCTTTTAATCCAGTGTGACAATTTCTACCTTTTAATTGGGGTGTTTAGTCCATTTACAATTAATGTGACTATTGATACAGTTAGATTTAAGCCTATCATCTTGCTGCTTTTTCTATTTGTCTCATGTAATATTTGTTCCTTTTTTTAATTTTCTGCCTTTTTCTAAATTAATTGAATTTTTTTTTTTTTTGTGGTATGCAGGCCTCTCACTCTTGTGTCCTCTCCCATTGCAGAGCAACAGGCTCTGACCGCGCAGGCTCAGCAGCCATGGCTCACGGGCCCAGCCGCTCCGTGGCATGTGGGATCTTCCTGGACCGGGGCATGAACCCGTGTCCCCTGCATTGGCAGGTGGACTCTCAACCACTGCGCCACCAGGGAAGCCCCAAATATTTTTTTACAATTGCATTTTATCTCCTTTGTTGACAATATTAACTAAAACTTCTGTTTCAACAGTATACATTCATTTGCCCATTTCAGCTTCTGTGTTACTTTTGTCACACATTTTATTTCTACATATATATGTTACTTTCTACATATGTATATTAGCTTCTACATATGTTTATTAGTTTTCTAGTTTTCTGCATCACAAATTACCATAAACTTAGAGGCTTAACACCACACCCAGTTATTATCTCACAGTTCTTTAAGAAGTCTGTGATGACCTGGCTAGGTATTCTGCTTGGGGTATCACAGGCTGAAATCAAGATGTAAGCCCACTGTGTTCTCATCTGGAACATGAGGTCTTCTCCCAATCTTCTTACTGACAATTCAATTCCTTGTGGTTTTAGGGCTGAGGTCTCCATTTCCTTGTTGATGATAAACAAGGGGTCATTCTCAGTTCCTTGTGGCCACTCTCCAATCTTTGCACATGAACCCCTCTATCTAAAAAGCCAGCACCAATACATCAAATCCTTTTGTGCTCTCAATCTCTCTGTCTTCCTTTCAGCTACCAGATAGAGAAAATGCCCTTCTTTTAAAAGTATTCATACACTTAGTTAGGTCCACCTGGATAATCTCCCTATCTCAAGGTCAGGTATGCTGACCTTGTAAAACATAACATGGAAGAACATTAGAATATAACACAACAATAATGATGCCATCATATTCAATGGTGCCAGAGATTAGAGCATGGTTCTTCTGGGATATTTTTTTTAACAGATCTTTATTGGAGTAAAATTGTTTCACAATACTGTGTTAGTTTCTGTTGTACAACAAACTGAATAAGCCATATGCATACATATATCCCCATATCCCCTCTGTGTTGCGTCTCCCTCCCACCCTCCCTATCCCACCGCTCTAGGTCATCACAAAGCACTGAGCTGATCTCTCTGTGCTATGCTGCTACTTCCTACTAGCCATCCATTTTACATTTGGTAGTGTATGTATGTCAATTCTACTCCCTCACTTCGTCCCAGCTTCCCCTTCCCCCACAATGTCCTCAAGTCTATTCTCTATGTCTATGTCTTTATTCTTGCCCTGCCACTAGATTCATCAGTACCATTCTTTTAGATTCCATATATATGTTAGCATATGGTATTTGTTTTTCTCTTTCTAACTTACTTCACTCTGTATGACAGACTCTAGGCCCATGCACCTCACTACAAATAACTCAATTTCATTTCTTTTTATGGCTAATACTCCATTTTATATATGTGTCATGTCTTCTTTATCCATTCACCTGTCAACGGACATTTAGGTTGGTTCCATGTCCTGGCTATTGTAAATAGTGCTGCAATGAACATTGGGGTGCATGTCTCTCTTTGAATTATGGTTCTCTCAGGGTATATGCCCAGTAGTGGGGTTACTGAGCCATATGGTAGTTCTATTTTTAGTTTTTTAAGGAACCTCCATACTGTTCTCCATAGAGGTTGTATCAATTTACATTCCCACAAACAGTGCAAGAGGGTTCCTTTTTCACCACACCCTTTCCAGCATTTATTGTTTCTAGATTTTTTGATAATGGCCATTCTGAGTGGTGTGAGATGATACCTCTTTGTAGTTTTGATTTGCATTTCTCTAATAATTAGTGATGGTGAGCATCTTTCCATATGCCTCGTGGCCATCTGTGTCTTCTTTGGTGAAATATCTATTTAGGTCTTCTGCCCATTTTTTAATTGAATTGTTTTTTGATATTGGGCTCCATGAGCTGTTTGTATATTTTGGAGATTAATCCTTTGTCCATTGTTTCATTTGCAAATATTTTCTCCTATTCTGAGGGTTGTCTTTTCATCTTGTTTATGGTTTCCTTTGCTGTGCAAAAGATTTTAAGGTTAATTAGGTTCCATTTGTTTATTTTTGTTTTTATTTCCATTACTCTAGGAGGTGGATTAAAAAAGATCTTGCCGTGGTTTATGTCATTGTCTGCAGATGACATGCTACTATACATAGAAAATCCTAGAGATGCCACCAGAAAACTACTAGAACTAATCAATGAATTTGATAAGGTTGCAGGATACAAAATTAATGCACAGAAATCTCTTGCATTCCTATACACTAACAATGAAAAATCAGAAAAAGAAATTAAGGAAACAACCCCATTTACCATCACAACAAAAAGAATAAAATACCTAGGAATAAACCTACTTAAGGAGGTGATAGGCTTATACTTAGAAAACTATAAAACACTGATGAAAGGAATCATAGATGACATAAACAGATGGAGAAATATACCATGTTCTTGGATTGGAAGAATCAACATTGTGAAAATGACTATACTACCCAAAGCAATCTACAGATTCAATGCAATCTCTATCAAACTACCAATGGCATTCTTCACAGAATTAGAACAAAAAATTTTACAATTCATATGGAAACACAAAAGACCCCGAATAGCCAAAGCAATCTGGAGAAAGAAGAATGGAGCTGGAGGATTCAGGCTCCCCGACTTCAAACTATACTACAAAGCTACAGTAATCAAGACAGTATGGTACTGGCACAAAAACAGAAATATAGATCAATGGTACAGGATAGAAAGATCAGAGATAAACCCATGCACATATGGTCACCTAATTTACAACAAAGGAGGCAGGAACATACAATGGAGAAGACAGCCTCCTCAATTAGTGGTGTTGGGAAAACTGGACAGCTACATGTAAAAGAATGAAATTAGAAAACTACCTAACACCATACACAAAAATAAACTCCAAATGGATTAAAGTCCTAAATGTAAGAGCAGACACTATAAAACTCTTAGAGGAAAACATAGGAAAAACATTCTTTGGGGGATATTTTTAAAATTCTCCCTACCACAATATGTTATAAACCTCACACCACATTGTCATTATCTTTTTAATATTTAATTTTCTTTCAAAATATTTAAATAAGAAGAATATCTTATATATTTACCCATGTAGTTAACATGTTCAGTGCTCTTCATTTCACTGTGCAGATCCATATTTCCATCTGCTGTCTTTTTCCTTCTGATTAAACAAATTTGTTTTTTTTTAACATTTCTTGTTATGCAGTTCTGCTCATGAATTCTTTAGGCTTTTGCATGTCTAAAAATTCACTATGTTTCTCAAAGATATTTTTACTGGGTATATAATTCTCAGCAACAGTTTTTCATTTTGGTACATCAAGATGTTGAGACACTGTCTTCTCAATTGCATTGTTTATGATGAAAAATCTGTTACCATCATTATCTTTGTTCCTCTATACATAGTACATCATCCTTTACCACTTATAAGATTTTCTCTATCATTTTTTTAGCAATTTGATAATGATGTGCCTTTGTGTAGTTTTCTTCAAGTTGCTTGTGTTTGGATTTCAACAAATTTCTTGAATCTGTAGGTTTATAAGTTTCACTAAATTTGGGAAACAACCATTATTTCTTCAAATACCTTTCTGTATTTTCCTTTTTCAGGAACTTGTATTACATCTATGTTAAGATGCATTAAGTTGCCTGAAGGTTCACTGATGCTCTGTTCATTTTTTATTCCTTTATTCTCTGTGTGTTTCATTTTGGATTGTTTCTATTGTTGTGTCTTCAGGTTTATTATTTTTTTCTGCAGTGTCTAATCTGCCATTAACTCCATTTATTGTATTTATTATCTCAGACATTGTAATTTAATCTCTAGAAGTGGATCTGGGACTGTTTTATGTCTTCTATGTTCTAATTTTATTGAACATATAGAATATAGTTATGTAACTGTTTAAGTGCCCATCTCCTAATTCTAACATCTGTACCAGTTATAGATTGGTTTTGATTGATTTTTCTCCTCATTATGGATCATATTTCCCTGTGTCTTTGCATGTCTGGTAATTCTTGATGGGGCGCCAGACATTGTGAATTTTATCTTGTTGAATACTAAATATTTTGTTATTCTAAAAATACTCTTGAGTTTTGTTTTAGGATGCAGTTACTTGAAAACAGTTTGATCATTTCAGATCTTGCCTTTAAAATTTGTTAGGCAGAACCAGAACTGTGTTTATTCTAGATCTAATTATTTCTCACTATAGAAGCAAAAATCTTTGAGTACTCCACCTGTGAATTATGACATTTTCTAGTCTAGTGAGAACACACTATTCCTGGTCCTGTGTGAGTACTGAGCACTCTTCCCTCTACTCCTTTTCAGTGTTTTTGGTGTTTTTTTTCCAATCCTGAATAATTTTTCAAACACAGGTGCTGGTCAGAACACAAATAAATACTTGATCAGGTCCTTCTGCAGCTCTGCAGAGTTCAAATATCTGAAAATACCTTGTACTTTCATTCTAAATAACCCAAAAATATTCTTGCCCCTGTCATATATCTCAGCACTATACTGTCATATCCCTAAACCACTTCCAGCAGTGTGTACACTACTTAAAAATCAGAGTACTTTCTCTAAGTAGGTGTTACATCATCTTTGATAATCTAAAAACTGTTACAGAACTTAAAGATTTTCATTTTTATCTCATACAGCACTTTTCACAATAAAATGTTGACTACAGGTGTATCATTAATTTTCTTGAAGGTCATGTGCATTCAGAACTTCCTAGAGTGATGTCATCTCCTTGCCCATTGCTTGCCCATATTACAGCCCACTCAGGTGGTTCAAATGACTTTTCTGATGGGGCACCCCTACAAGACAAAACAATTCAGGGTCCCATTGAGGGACCCAGGTATTTATATTTAACAGGACAGAATGGTGACTTAGCTTCCTTTTTGGTAAAGTGACAAAATTTAAACCTGAAATGTGAATATCCCTAAATAATAATGTCCTTAAATAACACTAAAAAGCATTATTTCAGTTTGCTTTATCTTAATTTTTGGTGCTACTTCATCAGCACTGGCTTGAAATACTATAGCTTTAGGTAGTTTACATTGTTGGGCATTTAATGACCTGTAGAGAAATACTTGAGAAATTATAGCACTCAAAACTACCCGACAATCCTTTTTTAGTCCTTTTACAAGGTAGTGATGTCACCTTCTAATTTCTCTTTTTACAAAACAGATGTTCAAGTACTACTATTAAGCGCTCAATTTCATAATGCAGAAGACTGAAAGACTTTTGTTGTCATGATGGTTTGTTTTCTTTGGTGATGGACAGCCATAGGAATCTCCTCAATGAGGCAACCCCTTGAAGAGCACTCTGTTCAAATGACTCTTCTCTCTGCCTTCTTCACCTGCAGTTAAGCCTGTCGATTGTCTCTTTGTTCTCAAGACAAAACTACAACGCCCACCACAACAACAATAAAAAAAAAGAATGTTGGGGAAATCTTCCTCCTTTTCTGAGATGCTATCTGCTGTCTCTCTTTCTCACCATCAAACTTTTTCAAATGCTTGCCACCTCCACTTCCTCATTCACTACTCATTCCAAACTCCTTATAATCTGGCTTTTGCCCTCCATTAATTTACACACTATAGTGTTGTCTGAAGCTAGACTATCTCAGAGGTCATCATCTGATCAGTTAGTAACAAACCAAATCCTCTTTCGCCTTTACAACTCTGCAACACTTAACATAACAAATCATCCTTTCTTGAAAGTCTCCTCCTATTGCCTTTATGACAAAACACTCTTTCAGTGTTCCTCCCACATCTGCAAAACAATCTCTCTACCTACTTATCAGGCTCCTTTTTCTGCCCTGAACCCCTAATGCTTAATAAATATATAAGTAATCAATAAGTATAAGATGCCAAATTAATCAGTCAATTCACCAAACTTTAATGCTTCATAAAGGGAAAAAATGGTGTGTGAGATGGATTCCTTGATCTCTCAAATAATTTCAGTTCAAGGAGTATGTAATCAATGTTGTGTGGGTGAAGAGATAATCAGTGCTTTAAGGCAGTCTTGCTTAGAGTGCGGATGACTGGGGGGTCTTCTTGAAGTATTTGGTGTTTGAGATAGACCTGGAAGAATAGGTAGGATTTTGTAAGTAAAGGTGCAGAGGAAGAGATTCCGAGTTCAATGGGAACAAAGGCATAGAGAGGCAGGAAAGTACGAGGTGTTCAGATAATGAGTAGAACAGTTTGACCAAAGGAGAGAGTTCATGTGACGGATACTGAGAGATAAAGCTGTAAAGGCAGATTAGGGTTAGATTATGTAATCTTTGTCCCATTGGTAGGTGGAGCTGGTGGCAACTGCCAGGGAACAATGAACATTGGCCTTACTAGCATTAAAATTATCAGCTACTCACTTTACCATGACGACTGTGGGCATTTTCCCACTTCTCCACAGTTCCCTATGGCAGCATGTTATCTTATAATAGTCAGTTCCAGATTTTCTTTTCTTCCAGTTTATTCAACCATTTATTTATACAAACATTCATTTTAAAACCTACTATATTCCAAACATTGTGCAAGATTCTAAGGATTCCAAAATAAATGGCCTTGCTTCTGTTCCCAGGAGCTTCACATTTCAGTAAAATGCCAGCCTTTAGTTTTTTCTTGGCTAAAAATGTTATGCAGATGACATGAAGTCTTATGAAGTCAATCTAAATAAGTTTTGTGTTTCATGTGTTTTGTTTTGTTTTGGTCATTTATTGGACTTGTCAGTTAATATATATTATTTTTAAAAAGGAAAGGGAGCTAGTCATTCTTATTCTCACTTTAACAAAAGTACATCAAAAAAGACTTTCCCCCTATGGAAAGAGTAGCAGATCTATGTGATTCATATACTTACTTACCATCTTCTCCAGGAAGGAAAATGCCAGAATTGTTTTACTCCTAGATATATTTTACTGTGTGGCTAGAGTAATGCCCTGAAATATTCAGATTTTATTTAACCTAGAAACTCTAGCAGTTTCAGAGGCAGTAACACTGTTTGGAATGTTTTTTTTCTGAACACAGTTACAGTAAATGATAACTGAGATTCTGAACCCCACCCCCAACCTCTAACCTAACCCACAAACTATGAAGTAATGCTCCCAAATTATTATTATTTTTTTTTGTCCTTCTGGGGAAGAGGAAGAAGAATAGGTAAGGGATTTTCTCTCTTGGATTCTTTGTGACTTCAGAAGCTTAAGATATTAATTATACTACTCTCGCATGAAACTGCTGACACCATTATTTTGGTGCCCATGAACTTCCTCTTTCCTGTCATCATTTCCTCTTTAAAATCTGTTTCCTATTACTGTCAATACTCTCTTTTATATAACAGTTATATTTTTAAAAGGCGGCAGATGAGGCTGCCCAAAAAGCTGACATAGTTATCAAGTGGAAAATCAAATGTAGCAGCAATGTAGAAAGGGCAGGTTTCTCCCCAAAATAACAAATGAATATTTTCTTAATAGCATCTTCATTGGTTTTAATGACTGCTGAGAGGGAGATATTTAACAGGGGAATTATATGGAAGTCCAGAGAATGTCCATCTGGAGCTTACTGGATTGTTCTGATGGCACAAGCTAATTCTTTGGGAAATAGAGTCAGCATGCAGGATCGTTTACTAATCATCAGGAAAATGCAAGTCAAAACCACAATGAGATATTACCTCACACCTGTCAGAATGGCTATCATCAAGAAGATAGGAAATAAGAAGCGGTGACGAGGATGCAGAGAAAAGGGGGCCTTCCTGTACTATTGATGTGAATATAAATTGGTCTAGCCACTTGGAAAACAGTATGGAGGTTCCTCAAAAAATCTAAAATAGAACTACCATATGATCCAGCAATTCTACTACTGGTTATTTATTCAAAGAAAACAAAAATACTAAATTGAAAACATACCTGAACCCCTGTGTTTGCTGTAGCATTATTTACAATAGCCAAGATATGGATGCAACCTAAGGATCCATAGATGGATGAATAGATAAAGAATATCTTATATATAATATAACAGAATATTATTCAGTCATAAAAAAGGAAATCCTGCCAGCTGTGACAACATGGATGGACTTGAGGGCGTTATGCTAAGTGAAATGAGTCAGACAAAGAAAGACAAATATACTATATGACCTCACTTATATGTGGAATCTGAAAAAAACAAAATAAAACAAACAAACAACAACAACAGAAAAAAAAACCTCACAGAAACGGAGAACAGATAAGTGGTTGCCAGACGCAGGGGACAGATCTTAAAATTCTCATCACAAGAAAAAATAATTGTAACCAAGTATGGTGATGAATGTCAACTAGACATTATGGTGATCATTTCACAATATATACATTTATTGAATTATGCTGTATACCTGAAACTAATATAATGCTATGTGTCAATTATATCAACAAAATAAAAATAATAAACCTAGAATCTATAGATTTATGAGCCATGGCCCCCTAGAAAATATCACATAAACCAGGGTATAAAATGGAGATGTATCATAGACTAAATACTCCCACAATATGAGATAATGTCTCAATACCTCACTTAGAGATCTTGTCTACTCTGAGCTAGATAACATGTATTTGATGTAGAAAGGAAAACCCTGAGAGCCACCTTAGCAACTCAGATCTCTTGCTGCTTTGTCTGAGCCTCTTTATTATTTCTATACTGAAATTATTATTAACACTTGATACTGGCTAATATTTCTGATTCTTGTGAGCCTGTTTGACAATCTGATCCTTTGTTTTAGCTCACACTCCTAGGAATGAACAGTCCTATGCCTGCTGTCATCCCTGGCAGAGCAGAAGGAAAAGAAGGAGTCTTCCTTTGACATGGGAGGAACAATTTTTTTTTTTTTTTTTTTTTTTTTGCGGTATGCGGGCCTCTCATTGTTGTGGCCTCTCCCGTTGCGGAGCACAGGCTCCGGACGCACAGGCTCAGCGGCCATGGCTCACGGGCCCAGCCGCTCCGCGGCATGTGGGATCTTCCCAGACCAGGGCACGAACCCGTGTCCCCTGCATCGGCAGGCGGACTCTCAACCACTGCGCCACCAGGGAAGCCCTGGGAGGAACAATTTTTAATAAAGTTTTAATGCTGGTGATTCAAGCCTCTAAAATCCCCAGACACAAAGAGAATCTGCACCCATCTGCCAACTCTTATCCATAGGCCTTCTCCATGTGCTCACAAGAAAGACTGGAGTCAGATCAGGTGAACTGAGAAAGAATGCCAAGGCCCAAGCATAAGAGACATTGGTGTCTGAGGGAAGAACAGAAGAACTAAGAGAAATCCTCCAGGCACTCTAGGCCTTCATTAAGTGTGAAAAAGGGGTTACCTGTAGCTGGGATGGGGCAAAAGAGCTGAGAGAACCCCTTTGAGGTGCAAGAATGTGAGGCCTGCTCAAGTCTGAGAACAGGAGGATTAAAAGAAAATTTCCAGGAACTCTAGTCCTTACACTGAGTACAAGGCAACAGAAGTGTATCACTGAAGAACAGGCAGAACAACTGAGAGAGACCCCGTCTGAGATGGAGATACCAGGGATCTCATCAAGTTTGATGCCAGGGCTAAAGAACTGAGAAAAATATTCTGGTCACTTTGGGCCTCAGCAGCAGCCACCTGTTTTTGAGGAAAACAATATAACTGAGATAGACTCCCTGACATGCAGGCATGTAGGGCTGCTGAATGCTAAGAGCAAGGAAAGATACAGGCACATATATCTCATGATTGCTACAGAGAAGATCCTTATCTCACCTTCAAATAATTTAAAGCCATTGGTGAACTGAATCCAACTGAAGTAACCACTAAATCCAAAGCGAGCTCAACCACAGACTAGATTAACTCAGTCTCCTAGTGGGCTGACAAAAGGAGAGATGTGACTTTCATGAGCAAAAATATTATTTACTTCAAGATCTCATGCTCTTTACACTCAGAGTTTAAAATTCAATCAAAAATTATGAGACACATAAAGAAGTAAGGTCATTTAACTTATCCCTAGGAAAGTGTTATGAACTGAATTGTGTTTCCCCCTCTCCCCTGCAAAAAAAAAAAAAAAAAAAAACTCATAGATTGAAGCCCTAAGCTCCAATGCGATTGTATTTGGAGAGAGGGCCTTTAAGAAGGTAATTAAGGTTAAGTGAGGTCATAACGGTCAAGTCCTAATATGATAAGATTTGTATCCTCATAAGAAGAGGGGAGACACCAGGGACCTTACTCTCTCAGTGCATACACAGAGGAAAGGCCATGTGAGAACACTATGAGAAGGTGGCCACCTGCAAGCAAGGAAGAGAAGACTCACCAGAAACCAACCCTGCTGGCACCTTGAACTCAGGTTTCTAGGCTCCAGAACTGTGAGAAAATAAATATCTGTCATTTAAGCCACCCAGTCTGTAGCTTGTTATTTCAGCTGAGCTGACTAATATAGAGAGAAAACACTCAATAAAATCAGATCCAGATATAAATCAGAGATTAGAATTATTAGACAGGGATTTTAAAGTAACTATAATGAACATATTACAGAATCTAATGAACAAGGAGAAAAACATACATGTACAGATGGGGAACTTCAGCAGAGATATGGAAACTATGTACAAAGCTATGGTACAAATGTACTTATTTACAAAACAGAAATAGAGTCACAGATGTAGAAAACAAACTTATGGTTACCAGGGGGGAAAGCGGGGGTGAGGGTTGGGTATAAACTGGGAGACTGGGATTGACATATACACACTACTATATATAAAATAGATAACAAATAAAGACCAAATGTATAGCACAGGGAACACTTCTCAGTACTCTGTAATGACCTATATGGGAAAATAATCTAAAAAAGAGTAGATATGTATAACTGATTCACTTTGCTGTACAGCAGAAACTAACACAACATTGTAAATCAACTATACTCTAACAAAAAAAAATTTTAAGCTAATGGAAATGCTAGAAATAAAAATAAAGTTAGACAAATAAAGATATTTTTCAGTGGGCTTATCAGCAGGCTGGACACAACAGAAAAAAAATCACTGAATTGAAAGTAATTATCAATATTCAGTCTAGGAGGGCAGACAACCAATAATGGCTGATTTCTCATCCAAATTAATGGAATCCAGAGGACTATGGAATTTTTTTAAGTGCTGAAAGACGTAAGTTAATTTAGCATTCTATGACCAGAAAAACTATGCATCAAAAATGAAAGTGAAATAAAGACATTTCTGATACACAAAAATACAAAAAATGTTTCACCTGCACACCTGAATTACAAGATATGCTAAAAGAAGTTTCTTAAGCTGAAAGGAAATGATTCCAGATGGAAATCCAGTTCTGCAAGAAGGAATGAGAAACAAACAAAAAAAAGTAAATACGTTAGAAAATATATGACTTTTTAAAGCTTATTCATACATATATTTTTAAATCTCTTTAAAGCAATATTGATTGTTAAAAATAATAATACTCTATTGTAACATTTACTGTCTATGTAAAAATAAAATATATAATAAAAAAGTTAAAAAGTCAGGAGTGAAAACTGTAAGGTTTTTACAAAGTTTGTGAAGCAGAAGAACATTTTTTGAAAGTTAGCAGCAATAAATTAAAGTCAATAGCAGAGGCAAAATGGAATACTAAATATACTCAATTTAGGAGAACAGATAGAAAAGGAGTAAGAAGAAAATGGTGCATAAAAGGAAAATAGAAAACAAACACAAGGTGATAGAGTTAAGCACAACATATTTCTAATGAGATTAACAGTAAATAGATAGAAACTTAATTAAAAATGTGCTGTTTTCAGAGATCTTCAAGATGGTGGAGGAGTAAGACATGAAGATCACCTTCCTCAACAACAATGTGTTGTTTTCAGTTCCTTTTTTTTTTAACATCTTTATTGGAGTATAATTGCTTTACAATGTTGTGCTAGCTTCTGCTGTACAACAAAGTGAATCAGCTATACATATGCATATATCCCCATATCTCCTCCCTCCTGCCTCTCCCTCCCAACCCTCCCTGTCCCACCCCTCTAGGTGGTCACAGAACACAGAGCTGATCTCCCTGTGCTATGTGGCTGCTTCCCACTAGCTATCTATTTTACATTTGGTAGTGTATATATGTCCATGCCACTCTCGTACTTCGTCCCAGCTTACACTTCCCCCTCCCCATGTCCTCAAGTCCATTCTCTACATCTGTGTCTTTATTCCTCTCCCGCTCCTAGGTTCTTC
This sequence comes from Mesoplodon bidens, assembly GCF_964165515.1. Classification (NCBI taxonomy): domain Eukaryota; kingdom Metazoa; phylum Chordata; class Mammalia; order Artiodactyla; family Ziphiidae; genus Mesoplodon; species Mesoplodon bidens. The sequence continues at coordinate 50,061,028 of NC_138161.1, read as the reverse complement.
AGAACCTTTTTTTTTTTTTTAAGATTCCATATATATGTGTTAGCATATGGTATTTGTTTTTCTCTTTCTGACTTACTTCACTCTGTATGACAGACTCTAGGTCCAGCCACCTCACTACAAATAACTCAATTTCATTTCTTTTTATGGCTGAGTAATATTCCATTGTATATATGTGCCACATTTTCTTTATCCATTGATCTGTCCATGGACACTTAGATTGCTTCCATGAACTGGCTATTTTAAATAGAGCTGCAATGAACATTTTGGTATATGACTCTTTTTGAATTATGGTCTTCTCAGTGCATATGCCCAGTAGTGGGATTGCTGGGTTGCATGGTAGTTCTATTTTTAGTTTTTTAAGGAACCTCCCTACTCTTCTCCATAGTGGCTATATTGATTTACATTCCCACCAAAAGTGCAAGACAATTGCCTTTTCTCCACACCCTCTCCAGCATTTATTGTTTGTACATTTTTTGATGATGGCCATTCTGACTGGTGTTAGGTGATACCTCATTGTAATTTTTTTTGGTGTTTTATACACATTTATTTTAAAGCATAATATATAAGAAAAATTAGAGTGTCTCACAAAGCATTTGATAACAAATAGCTTTAAGTACAATTTTTAATCTCTAAAGTCTCTACCAAGGATAAGTATATATACACTTTTAGTCATAAAAGTGCAATTTTAAAGGCAGATTTCAGACCCTTTAAGCTACGTGATAGCTAATGGTCAGATAAAGGACATTAAAAATGTGAATTTATAAAAATTTGAGGAAATTCATGAAAATGTTTTGTAAACATTATAAACAAACATCTACTATATAATATGGTAGATTTCATAATCTGTTTACAAATGCTTAAATCCTTTCCTTTATAACATTATCTTATAAAGTTATTATTATAAAGTTTTAAATATCCTGGTTTAATTTCCCTTATGTCACCTTCACTAATACCAAGCACAGGTTTGTACAACACATATATATACACTACTGTTTCCCTTGCATAATGTCCCTCCATAAGAATATCTTTTGTCTGAGGAAAAATCGGAGCAAAGCAAAATGCCGCTTTAACTGCTTAATAAAGTGATAAGTGCCCAGGTGATCTGGAAATGCTGCTTCAGACTTCTGAGCAGCAATGTAGCTCCTCTGTAGTTCTCCCATCTTATCAGATACTGTTGCAAAATTAAAATGTGGCTCATACATGTGGGGTGTTAAGGATGAAGCAGCTTGCAACTGTGCAGTGTTCTTGTGTGTTCGACATGGCCCTTCCTCATCTCCAGCAGGGCCAGGTTGTTGTAGGTCTCTGCATGGTTATTGTTGTTAACCAGACCCAGCCTGAAGCACTGATGGGCCAGATTCATATCTCTTATTCCCACAGCTACATGTCCCAAGTTGTGCCAGACCTCAGCTACCTCCTCTTCATTTTCAGCCAGAGAAAGGGCATGTTCAAATGAGGTCAGAGTCATATCATACTGCTGGGCATAGAAACAACAGAGCCCTGGGTTGTTGAAAAGCTGGCAGTTATAAATACCCATCTGCAGGAATCGCCTGTAAAACCGGAGAGCTACTTCTGGTTGATCAGAATAAAAATGGTTGCTTCCAATGCATGCAATGGTTTCTACCTGAGTGTTGTCCTGTTTCAAAACCTCTTTTTGGTATTCAGTGGCTGATAAAATATTGTTCATTTCCTCATAGATCCTGGCAATTCCACAAAGTAGGGTTACTTCTCCTGGAAACTTATCTAAGCCTTGTTTGAAAAGATTTAAAGCAGTCACAGGTTGATCCAATGAGATGTAAACTTTTGCCAAGTAGAGAAATGTATCTACCATTTCCTGCTGCTTCAGGGCTGATTTAAATTGTTTTTCTGCTTCAAGATACATTCCTAACCTGTAGTAACATTCTCCAATCTGCACTTTCCATCACCAGTCCTTGTACTGAGAATGCTCTGTGGAAAGGGCAGCCAAATCCACAGCAGTCTTAACATCATTTTCATGATGAAAGATAATACTCAAACAAAGCCTTTGCCAATTTAGGTTTCTGGGCATACTTTGTTAAATTCAGTCTAGATAAATTTATAGAAGGTCCGTCTGGACTTGTAAGCATGGAAACCATTCCCAGCCTAAAAAATCTTCCAGATGAGCTGGTGATAGGGCAAGCTATGTAGGCAGTTCTGGATGTTCTAATGGCCTCTTCCATAGTTCCTGGCCTTCCACTTTGTGTGCTGGGTCTACAGAAACCTGTAGTGGGTATTCCAGTTTGAGTGATTAGCCTGACAGCTGGACTATACCCTCCTGTCAGGTTAGTTCGAGGGAGTTTCAGAGATGTTCCAGGACATGGAATGTGAGCAATAGTATTTTTGTTCAGTATCATTTCTGCAATTCCTTCCTGATCTACATCAATTTCATCTATGTACACCACTTCATTTAGTGCTCGTGCTTTTAAAATCCAGGCTGTCAGCTTTGTAACTTTGTACAAATTACTTCACCATGTGCCTCAGTGTGCTCAATCTGGTCATAAGGGACTTCTCCAGCATCTGCATGCACAGATCTGCCCAGAGCTGGAAATTCCTGTGCCTAAAATAGCTCCAGGCCAGGAGCAACGGCTCCATCTCCAAGCCCATGGCGGCCAGGAACCAGCCACGAAGGACCAGGGTCCAGCACAGGGAGGGCGGGGGGCGAGGAGCAGCTCATTGTAGTTTTGATTTACATTTCTCTAATGATTAGTGATGCTGAACATCCTTTCATGTGCTTGTTGGCAAACTGTATATCTTCTTTGGAGAAATATCTATTAAGGTCTTCTGCCTATTTCTGGATTGGGTTGTTTGTTTTTTTGATATTGAGCTGCATGAGCTGCTTGTAAATTTTGGAGGTTAACCCTTTGTCAGCTGATTCATTTGCAAATATTTTCTCCCATTCTGAGGGTTGTCTTTTCATCTTGTTTATGGTTTCCTTTGCTGTGCAAAAGCTTTTAAGTTTCATTCGGTCCCATTTGTTTCTTTTTGTTTTTATTTGCAACACTCTAGGGGGTAGGTCAAAAAGGATCTTGCTGTGATTTATGTCATAGAGTGTTCTGCCTATGTTTTCCTCTAAGACTTTTATAGTGTCTGGCCTTACATTTAGGTCTTTAATCCATCTTGAGTTTATTTCTGTGTATGATGTTAGGGAGTGTTCTAATTTCATTCTTTTACATGTAGCTCTCCAGTTTTCCCAGCACCACTTATTGAAGAGGCTGTCCTTTCTCCATTGTATATTCTTGCCTCTTTTATCAAAATTAAGGTGACCATATGTGTGGGGTTTATCTGTGGGCTGTCTATCCTGTTCCATTAATCTATAGTTCTGTTTTTGTGCCAGTACCATACTCTCTTGATTACTGTGCTTTGTAGTATAATCTGAAGTCCGGCAGCCTGATTCCTCCAGCTCCATTTTTCCTTCTCCAGATTGCTTTGGCTATTCAGGGTCTTTTGTGTTTCCATAAAAATTGTGTAATTTGTTGTTCTAGTTCTGTGAAAAATGCCATTTGTGGTTTGATAGGGATTGCATTGAATCTGTAGATTGCTTTGTGTAGTATAGTCATTTTCACAATGTTGATTCTTCCAATCCAAGACCATGATATATCTCTCCATCTGTTTGTATCATCTTTAATTTCTTTCATCAGTGTCTTATAGTTTCCTTCATACAGGTCTTTTGTCTCCTTAGGTAGGTTTATTCCTAAGTATTTTATTGTTTTTGTTGCAGTGGTAAATGGGATTGTTTCTTTAATTTCTCTCTCAGATTTTATGTCATTAATGTATAGGAATGCAAGAGACATCTGTGCATTAATTTTGTATCCTGCTACTTTACCAAATTCATCGATTAGCTCTAGTAGTTTTCTGGTAGCATCTTTAGGATTCTCTATGTATAGTATCATGTCATCTGCAAACAGTGACAGATTTACTTCTTCTTTTCCAATTTGGATTCCTTTTATTTCTTTTTCTTCTCTGATTGCTGTGGCGGAAACTTCCAAAACTATGTTGAATTATACTGGTGAGTGTGGACAACCTTGTCTTGTTCCTGATCCTAGAGGAAATTGTTTCTATTTTTCACCATTGAGAACGATGTTGGCTGTGGGTTTGTCATATGAGGCCTCTTTTATGGTGAGGTAAGTTACCTCTATGCCTACTTTCTGGAGGGTTTTTATCATAAATAGGTGTTGATTTTTGTCAAAAGCTTTTTCTGTATCTATTGAGATAATCATATGGTTTTTCTCCTTCAATTTTTTAATATGGTGTATCACATTGATTGTTTTCCGTATACTGAAAGTTCCTTGCATTCCTGGGATAAACCCCACTTGATCATGGTGTATGGTCCTTTTAATGTGCTGTTGGATTCTGTTTGCTTGTATTTTCAGTTCCTATTTAGAAAAGAAGAAAGGTATAAAAATCTGTGTTTCAGAGATTGGTTCAAGATGGCAGAGTAGAAGGACGTACACTCACTCCCTCTTGGGAGAGCACCAGAATCACAACTGACTGCTGAACAATCATCAACAAGAAGACTCTGGAACTCACCAAAAATGATACCTCACATCCAAAGACAAAGGAGAAGTTGCAATGAGATGGAAGGAGGGGCCCAATCACAATAAAATCAAATCCCACAACCACTGGGTGGGTGACTCACAAAATGGAGAACACTTATATCACAGAAGTACACCGACAGGAGTGAAAGTTCTGAGCCCCAATTCAGGCCTCCCAACCTGGGGGTCTGGCAGCGGGAGTAGGAATTCCTAGAGAATCAGACTTTAAAGGTTAGCGGGATTTGATTGCAGGACTTCAACAGGACTGAGGAAACAGAGAGTCCACTCTTAGAGGGCACACACAAAGTAGTGTGCGCATCAGGACCCGGGAGAAGGAGCAGTAACTCCATAGGAGACTGAACCAGACCTACTTGCTAGTGTTGGAGAGTCTCCTGCAGACGTAGGGGGTGGCTGTGGTTCACCATATGGACAAGGACACTGGCAGCAGAAGTTCAGGGGAATACTCCTTGGCCTGAGCCCTCCAAGAGTCTGCCATTAGCCCCACCAAAGAGCCAGGTAGGCTTCAGTGCTGGATCACCTCAGGTGAAACAACCAACAGGGAGGGAATCCAGCCCCACCAATCAGCAAACAAGTGGATTAAAGTTTTACTGAGCTCTGCCCACCAGAGCAACACCCAGCTCTATCCATTACCAGTCCCTCCCATCAGGAAGCTTGAACAAGCCTCTTAGATAGCCTCATCCACCAGAGGGCAGACAGCAGAAGCAAGAAGAACTACAATTCTGCAGCCTGTGGAATGAAAACCACATTCACAGAAAGACAGACAAAATGAAAAGTCAGAGGACTATGAACCAGATGAAGGAACAAGATAAAACCCCAGAAAAACAACTAACTGAAGTGAAGATAGACAACCTTCCAGAAAAAGAATTCAGAATAATGATAGTGAAGATGATCTAGGACCTTGGAAAAAGAATGGAAGCAAAGATCAAGGAGATGCAAGAAATGTTTAACAAAGAGCTAGAAGAATTAAAGAACAAACAGAGATGAATTATACAATAACTGGAATGAAAAATACACTAGAAGGAAATAATAGAGAATAACTGAGGCAGAGGAACGGATAACTGACCTGCAAGACAGAATGGTGGAACTCACTGCCATGGATCAGAATAAAGAAAAAAGAATGAAAAGAAATGAAGACAGCCTAAGATACCTCTGGGACAACAGTAAACGCAACAACATTCTATTACAGTCTTCTCCTTCTCCAGAAGGAGAAGACAGAGAGAAAGGGCCTGAGAAAATATTTGAATATTTGCAAATATTTGAATCAATTGGCTATAGATTATAGTCGAAAACCTCCCTAACATGGGAGAGGAAATAGCCACCCAAGTCCAGGAAGTACAGTGAGTCCCAGGCAGGATAAACCCAAGGAGAAGCATGCTGAGACATATAGTAATCAAATTAACAAAAATTAAAGACAAAGAAAAATTATTGAAAGCAACAAGGGAAAAACAACAAATAACATACAAGGGAACTCCCATAAGGTTAACAGCTGAATTCTCAGCAGGAACTCTACAAGCCAGAAGTGAGTGGCATGATATATTTAAAGTGATGAAAGGGAAGAACCTTCAACCAAGATTACTCTAGCCGGCTAGGATCTCATTCAGATTCGATGGAGAATTCAAAAGCTTTACAGAAAAGCAAAAGCTAAGAGAATTCAGCACCACTAAACCAGCTCTACAACAAATGCTAAAGGAACTTCTGTAAGTGGGAAACACAAGAGAAAAAGAGGACTGACACAAACAAACCCACAACAATTAAGAAAATGGTCATAGGAATATACATATTGATATTTACCGTAAATGTGAATGGATTAAATGCTCCAACCAAAAGACACAGGCTCGCTGAGTGGATACAAAAACAAGACCCATATATATGCTGTCTACAAGAGACCCACTTCACTCCTAAGGACACATACAGACTGAAAGTGAGGGGATGGAAAAAGACAGTCCATGCAAATCAAAATCAAAAGAAAGCTGGAGTAGCAATACTCATATCAGATAAAATAGACTTTAAAATAAAAATGTTACAAGAGAAAAGGAAGGACACTACATAATGACCAAGGGATCAATCCAAGAAGAAGATATAACAATTATAAATATATATACACCCAACATAGGAGCACCTCAATATATAAGGCAACTGCTAACACCTATAAAAGAGGAAATCGACAGTAACATAATTATAGTGGGGGACTTAACACCTCACTTACACCAATGGACAGATCATCCAGACAGAAAATTAAAGAAACACAAGCTTTAAATGACATAATAGACCACATAGATTTAATTGATATTTATAGGACATTCCATCCAAAAGCAACAGAATACACTTTCTTCTCAAGTGCATATGGAACACTCTCCTGGATAGATCACATCTTGAGTCACAAATCAAGCCTCGGTAAATTTAAGAAAACTGAAATCATATCAAGTATCTTTTCTGACTGCAATGCTATGAGATTAAAAATCAATTACACAGGGAAAAAAGGAAAAAACACAAACACATGGAGGATAAACAATACATTACTAAATAACCAAGAGATCACTGAAGAAATCAAAGAGGGAATCAGACAATACCTACAGACAAATTACAATGAAAAGACGATGATCCAAAACCTATGGGATGCAGCAAAAGCACTTCTAAGAGGGAAGTTTATGGCAATACAGTCCTACCTCAAGAAATAAGAAAAATTTCAAATAAGCAACCTAACCTTACATCTAAAGGAACTAGAGAAAGAAGAACAAACAAACCCAAAGTTAGTAGAAGTAAAGAAATCATAAAGATCAGAGGAGAAATAAATGAAATAGAAACAGTAGCAAAGATCAATAAAACTAAAAACTGGTTCTTTGAGAAGATAAACAAAATTGATAAACCTTTAGCCAGACTCATCAAGAAAAAGAGGGAGAGGACTCAAATCAATAAAATTAGAAATGAAAAAGGAGAAGTTACAATGGACATTGCAGAAATACAAAGCATCATAAGACATTACTACAAGCAAATCTATGCCAGTAAAATGGACAACCTAGAAGAAATGGACAAATTCTTAGAAAGGTATAACCTTCCAGACTGAACCAGGAAGAAATACAAAACATGAAGAGACCAATCACAAGTAATGAAATTGAAACTGTGATTAAAAATCGTACAGCAAACAGAAGTCCAAGACCAGATGGCTTCACAGATGAATTCTATCAGACATTTAGAGAAGAACTAGCACCCATCTTTCTCAAACTCTTCCAAAAAACTGCAGAAGAAGGAACACTCCCAAACTAATTCTATCAGGCCACCATCACCCTGATACCAAAACCAGACAGAGATACTACAAAAAAAGAAAATTACAGACCCATATCACTGATGAACATAGATGCAAAAATCCCCAACAAAATACTAGCAAACAAAATCCAACAGCACATTAAAAGGATCATACACCATGACCAAGTGTAATTTATCCCAAGGATGCAAGGATTGTACAATATATGCAAATCAATCAGTGTGATACACCATATTAACAAATTGAAAAATAAAAACCATATGATTATCTCAATAGATGCAGAAAAAGCTTTTGACAAAATTCAACACCCATTTATGATAAAAACTCTCCAGAAAGTGAGCATAGAGGGAACCTACCTCAACATAATAAAGGCCATATATGACAAACCCACAGCAAACATCATTCTCAATGGTGAAACACTGGAAGCATTTCCTCTAAGATCAGGAACAAGACAAGGATGTCTACTCTCACCACTATTATTCAACATAGTTGTGGAAGTCCTAGGCATGGCAATCAGAGAAGAAAAAGAAATAAAAGGAAGAGAAACTGGAAAAGAAGAAGTAAAACTGTCACTGTTTGCAGATGATATGATACTATACATAGAGAATCCTAAAGATGCTACCAGAAAACTACTAGAGCTAATCAATGAATCTGGTAAAGTTGCAGGATACAGAATTAATGCACATGGGCTTCTCTGGTGGCGCAGTTGTTGAGAGTCCACCTACCAACGCAGGGGACACAGGTTCATGCCCCGGCCCGGGAAGATCCCACGTGCCATGGAGCAGCTGGGCCCGTGAGCCATGGCCACTGAGCCTGCACGTCCAGAGCCTGTGCTCTGCAACGGGAAAGGCCACAACAGTGAGAGGCCTGCGTACTGCAAAAAAAAAAAAAAAAATTAATGCACAGAAATCTCTTGCATTCCTATACACTAACAATGAAAAATCATAAAGAGAAATTAAGGGAACAATCCCATTCATCATTGCAACAAAAAAGACTAATATACCTAGGAATAAACCCACCTAAGGAAGTAAAAGACCTGTACTCAAAAAACTATAAGAGACTGATGAAAGAAATCAAAGATGACACAAACAGATGGAGAGATATACCATGTTCTTGGATTGGAAGAATCAAAATTGTGAAAATGACTATAATGCCCAAAGCAATCTACAGATTCAATGAAATCCCTATCAAATTACCAGTGGCATTTTTTTTTTACAGAACTAGAATAAAAAAATCTTAAAATTTGTGTGGAGACACAAAAGACCCCAAATAGCAAAAGCAGTCTTGAGGGAAAAAAACGGAGCTGGAGGAATGAGACTCCCTAACTTCTGACTATACTACAAAGCCACAGTAATCAAGACAATATGGTACTGGCACAAAAACAAAACTACAGATTAATGGAACAAGATAGAAAGCCCAGAGATAAACCAACACGCCTATGGTCAATTAATCTATGACAAAGGAGGCAAGGATTTATAATGGAGAAAAGACAGTCTCTTCAATAAGTGGTGCTGGGAAAACTGCACAGCTACATGTAGAAGAATGAAATTAGAACACTTCCTAACACCATACACAAAAATAAACTCAAAATGGATTAAAAACCTAAATGTAAGGCCAGACACTATAAAACTCTGAGGAAAACATAGGAAGAACACTGTTTGACATTAATCACAGCAAGATCTTTTTTGACGGACCTCCTAATGTAATGGAAATAAAAACAAAAATAAACAAATGGGACCTAATGAAACTTAAAATCTTTTGCACAACAAAGGAAACTATAAACAAAACGAAAAGACAACCCTCAGAACGGGAGAAAATATTTGCAAATGAATCAGCGGACAAAGGATTAATCTCTAAAATATATAAATAACTCATGCAGCTCAATGTTGAAAAAACAGATAACCCAATCAAAAAATGGGCAGAAGACCTAAATAGACATCTCTCCAAAGAAGACATACAGATGGCCAAGAGGCACATGAAAAGCTGCTCAATGTCACTAATTATTAGAGAAATGCAAATCAAAACTGCACTGAGGTATCACCTCACACCAGTTAGAATGGATGTCATCAGAAAATCTACAAACAACAAATGCTGGAGAGGGTGTGGAGAAAAGGGAACCCTCTTGCACTGTTGGTGGGAATGTATATTGATACAGTCACTATGGAGAACATTATGGAGGTTCCTTAAGAAACTAAAATAGAATTATCATATGACCCAGCAATCCCACTACAGGGCATATACCCAGAGAAAACCATAATTCAAAAAGACACATGCACTCCAATGTTCATTGCAGCACTATTTACAATAATACCCAGGTCATGGAAGCAACCTAAATACTCATCGACAGACGAATGGATAAAGAAGATGTGGTACATATATACAATGGAGTATTAGTCATAAAAAGAAATGAAATTGGGTCATTTGTTGAGACATGTATGGACCTAGAGTCTGTCATACAGAGTGAAGTCAGAAAGAGAAAAACAAATATCATATATTAATGCATATATGTGGAATCTAGAAAAATGGTACAGATGAACCAGTTTCCAAGGCAGAAATAGAGACATAGATGTAGAGGACAAACGTATGGACACCAAGAGGGGAACGTGAGGGGTCGTGGTGGTGGTGGGGTGAATTGGGAGATTGGGACTGACATATATACACTAATATGTATAAAATAGATAACTAATAAGAACCTGCTGTATAAATAAATAAAATTTTAAAAAAAATTTTTAATCTATGTTTCCAACTTAAGAAGCTAGTTTGAAGAAAAAGAAAGAGAAAATAAAATTCAAAGTATCTAGAAGAAAAGAAGTAAAAATAAGAACAGAAAACAAAGCAGAAAATACAGAATAATAGAAAAAATTAATAAGGTCAAGAGTTTCTTTAAAGATTAATAAAACTGATAAATCTCTAGCAAGAGAAATTAAGAAAAAGAAAGAAAATAAAATCTCCAAATATTAGAAAAGAAAGAAGGTTCATTATTACAGATCCTATAGATATTAAAAATAATAAGAATTTGGGTTTTTTAAATAAATTTATTTATTTATATTTATTTTTGGCTGTGTTGGGTCTTCGTTGCTGTGTGCGGGTTTTCTCTAGTTGCGGCGCGTAGGGGCTACTCTTCATTGTGGTGCACAGGCTTCTCATTGCAGTGGCTTCTCTTGCTGTGGAGTACAGGCTCTCGGTGTGCGGGCTCAGCAGTTGTGGCACACCGGATTAGTTGCTCCACGGCATGTGGGATCCTCCCAGAGCAGGGCTCAAACCCGTGTCCCCTGCATTGGTAGGTGGATTCTTAACCACTGCTCCACAAGGGAAGTCCAACAAGGTGTTATTTTGAACAACTTTTTGCCAATATGTATAACAACTTACATGAAATACACACATTTCTTGAAAAACATGTGTTGTGTACATGCCTGACATTAAGTTTTTAATTGTAATGTTAAGTGCCTAACGTTAAGCTTTTGATTGCTGAGGCATCCATTTCAAAGATATCCATCTCAAATAAACATATTGCCAGCTGTATGACCGAGCAAAACAACTAGATAAGGAACTAGGCTACTCCTACTGATGAAGTTCCCCTTTTATAAAGCCCTAGGTAGCCTAGATAACTGACCACTTTAGTGACCCCTGCATTTCCCTAATTCCCACTCTTATGCTTTAAATTCACCAATAAAGAGTGAACTCACAAAGCCCTAGACATCTTACTCTCAGACTCTAATAGAGGCAGAGCTCCAGGTTTCCTCTCTCTTTCTCTTTCTCCAAGACCTTGCTGTGTGGCCCTCAGGCATGTTGTGTACCCGCCAGGACCTGTGAGTAATAAATCTTATTCTTAAAAGTTCCCTGATCATTTCTTGCTGAAGTGCATCCTGAAGTCATAATAAGAACCATAAAGGCCAGCCCATCCACAACACTGGCCCAGTCACAATACTGGTGAGGGTGAAGGGAGTGTTCTATGAGTGAGGGTAGGGGAGGGTTCTGTAGGGCTGGGTGAGTGCCTCAGGCACTCCCAGCCAAGAACATCACCATCAACAGGCTGGGAGGACACAACGACATAACTTATCAAAACTGACAAAACAAGGGAATTCATTGGTGGTCCAGTGGTTAGGACTCTGACCTTCCATTATGGGGGGGGCATGTGTTTGAACCCTGGTTGGGGAATTAAGATCCCACACACCATGCAGTATGGCCAAAAAATAAAAGAGAAATTTTTTAAAAAGCAAAATACTTTTAAACAAATGACAAAACAAATAGAAAATCTGAATAGCCTTATATCTGAGATTTTTTTAAATATCAAATTTTAAATTTAAAAACTGCTAGGGCCCAATAGCTTTGATGGTGAATTCTATCAAATGTTTAATAAGGAAATAATGCCAATTCTATAAAAATTCTTTCAAAAACTAGAGGAGGGAAGGAACAATTTCCAAGTCATTACATGAAGACAGCATAATTCTAATAAAATAAAACAAGCACTATTTAAGGAGATAAAATTACAGACCAACTTCCCTCAAGAATACAGATTTTTTTTTAAATAATAATGATGATGTTGACCTTTTCTGAGCCTCCTGACTTGAATCAACTAAAGCTTGGACTCTATCAACCACCCAAGCTCCTTCATGAATATGCATGTTGCCTTAGCTTAAAACTTCCCCAATTTTGCTGTTCAGGGAGACACTGCTTTGGGAAAGATCCCCAGTGTTCTCCTTACTTGCTAAAAGTAGTAATAAATCCTCCCTTTGAAACCGAGTAGGACCCTGTGGGGCTCCTGGACATGGAAGCCTTTCTGTGTCCCCTGATTCTTGTTTGTAGGGAATAGGCTTCAGCCTCCATGACCTTCCCTGAGTTCCAAAGGGCACGTTCAAACATTTGCTAATCAGGGAAGGGTGGGGATGCAGAGACAAGTCAGGAGCAGTCAAAAAACAATAGTGCAGCCTTGAGGCAGTGTCCTGGTTCTGCTTCAAGGGATACACATAACAATATTTTTGAGGTCTTCTGCAGAACTAAAACCCCCCAAAAATGGACAATGTTAACTACTTGATGAACATTCTTCATTCCAGAGAGAACGTCACAGTTTGATAAACTTGAGAACCACAGAAGCTCATCAGGAAACCACCTAAGGACACATTAAAGGAGTGCAGGCCCTGCACACACCCTGATCCTTATTGGCAACCCCACCCTTGAACCATTGCTATAAAATTCCTCACCAAATCCCCCTGGGTTGGGACACACAGTTTTGAGGGCATGAGTCCGCTGTTTCCCCCTTTGCCTGGCAAAACAATAAAACTATTCTTCTCTACTTCACCCAAAACTCTGTCTCAGAGATTCAATTCAGCACCAGTGCACAGAGGCCGAGTTTTTGGCGTCACTTTCTCCCCATCTTTGGCTTCGTTGTGTTTTTTGGCTTGACACCCTCCAAGAGATAAACCAGTTTTCTGGTAACAGTTGCAGAGTTGATCCAAAGCCTCAATTGTATTTTTATATATACTAGCAAGGAACAACTGGAAAATAATTTTTTCAATCACAAAGTACTAAGAGAAATTTAACAGAAGCTATGGGAGACTGCCACCAATAAAAACTGCAAAATATTGCCAAGAGAAATTAAAGATCAGTCCTGAAGAGATGGAAGGATATACCATACCATGTTCACAGATTAGAATACTCAATGTTGTTAAAATATCAGTTCTCTTCAAATTGATCTATTGATTCAGTGCAATTGCAATAAAAATTCTGGCATACTTCTTTGTAGGAATTGACAGTATGACACGAAAATTTACATACATATGCAAAGGACTTAGAATATCTAAAATAATCTTGAAAAAAAGTCAGTATTGGAGGACTTACTCTACATAAGACTCACTTTAAAAATACAGTAATAGGGGCCTCCCTGGTGGCGCAGTGGTTGAGAGTCCGCCTGCCGATGCAGGGGATACGGGTTCGTGCCCCGGTCCGGGAGGATCCCATATGCCGCGGAGCGGCTGGGCCCGTGAGCCATGGCCGCTGAGCCTGCGCATCCGGAGCCTGTGCTCCGCAACGGGAGAGGCCACGACAGTGAGAGGCCCGCATACCGCAAAAAAAAAAAAAAAAAAAAAAAAATACAGTAATCATCTGGCACAAAAACAGACATATAGATCAATGGAACATAATACGGAGCCCAGAAATAAACCCACTTACAGTCAAGTAATCTACAGCAAAGGAGGCAAGAATACACAATGGAGAAAAGACAGTCTCTTCAATAAGTGGTTCTGGGAAAATCAGGCAGCTACATTTAAAAACATAAAATTAGAACATTCTCTAACACCATATACAAAAGTAAACTCAATATGGATTAAAGACCTAAATGTAAGACCAGAAACCATAAAACTCTTAGAGGAAAACATAGGCAGAACACACTTTGGCATAAATTGTAGTAATATTTTTTTGGATCTTTCTCTTAAAGCAAAGGAAATAAAAGCAAAAATAAACAAATGGGACCTAACTAAACTTAAAAGTTTTTGTACAGCAAAGGAAGCTATAAACAAAACAAAAAAACAACCTACAGAATGGAAGAAAATATTTGCAAATGATGTGACTCACAAGGGATTAATTTCCAAAATATACAAGCAGCTTATACAGCTCAATATCAAAAAAAACCCCAATCAAAAAATGGGCAGAAGATCTAAATAGACAGTTCTCCAAAGAAGACATACAGATAGCCAAAAAGCACACGAAAATATGCTCAGCATCACTAATTATTAGAGAAATGCAAATCAGAACTACAATGAGGTATCACCTCACAGTGGTCAGAATGGCCATCATCGAAAAGTCTACAAATAACAAATGCTGGGGCTTCCCCGGTGGCGCAGTGGTTGAGAGTCCGCCTGTGGATGCAGGGGACACGGGTTCGTGCCCCGGTCCGGGAAAATCCCACATGCCATGGAGCGGCCGGGCCCGTGAGCCATAGCCGCTGAGCCTGCGCGTCCGGAGCCTGTGCTCCGCAACAGGAGAGACCACAACAGTGAGAGGCCCACGTACCGCAAAAAAAAAAAAAAAAAAAAAAAATGCTGAAGAGGGTGTGGAGAAAAGCGTATCCTTGTATACTGTTGGTGAGAATGTAAATTGATGTTACCACTATGAAAAACAGTATGGAGTTTCCTTTAAAAACTAAAAACAGAGCTACCGTATGATCCAGCAATCCCACTCCTAGGCATATATCCAGGAAAGATTAAAACTCTAATTTGAAAAGATACATGCACCCCAATGTCATAGCAGTACTATTTACAATAGCCAAAACATGGAAGCAACCTAAGTGTCAATCGACAAATGAATAGATAACGAAGATATGATATATATGTATATATATATATATATATATATATATATATATATATATATATATATATATATATACACACACACAATGGAATATTACTCAGCCATAAAATAGGATGAAATAATGCCATTTTGCAGCAACATGGATGGACCTAGAGATCTTCATACTAAGTGAAGTAAGTCAGAAAGAGAAAGACAAATATCATATGATATCACTTATATGTAGAATCTAAAAAAATGATACAAATGAACTTATTTACAAAACAGAAATAGGCTCACAGACATAGAAAACAAACTTATGGTTAGCAAAAAGGAAACGGAAGGAAGGGATAAATTAGGAACTAGGGATTAACAGATACTCACTACTATAAATAAAATAGATAACCAACAAGGATCTACTGTATAGTCCAGGGAACTATATTCAATACCTTGTAATACCTATTATGGAAAAGAATCTGAAAAAGAATATATATATATATATATATATATATATATATATATGTATTACGTGTGTGTGTGTGTGTAACTGTTTCACTTTCCTGTATACCTGAAACATTGTAAATCAACTATATTTCAATTTTTTAAAAGACAGTTCACAAAAGAAGATATAGGCATGGCAATGAGCATATGAAAAGGTGTTTAACTTCATTAGTCATCAGGGAAATGCAAGTTAAAACCCCAATGATTACCACTATATACCCACTAGAATGGATAAAATGAAAAAGACTCACAATACCAAATATTATCAAGGACATAGAGCAACCAGAACTCTCATATATTACAGGTGTATGTGTAACACAGAAAACTGGCAGTTTCTTAAAAACTTAAACATACATTCACCCTATGACTCAGCAGTTTCATTCCTAGGTATTTATCCAAGAGATATGAAAACTACGTCCACAAAAACACTTGTACAAGACTGTTTAGGGCAGTTTTATTAATTATAGCTGAAAACAGTTCAGATGTCCAACAGGAAAGTATGTAGACAAAGTATGATATATTCATACAACAGCATGCTACTCAGCCACAAAAAGGAATAAACTACTAATACACACAACAGCAAGAAAGAATCCCCAAAACACTATGATAAATGAAAAGAAGCTAGACACACACACACCAAAAAACACATAGTATATGCTTCTATTTTTATGAATTTCTAGAACAGGCAAATCTAATCTATGGTGATAGAAAGCAGAACAGTAGTCGCTTCTGGGAGTAAGGGTGGACTGAGAAGAGACATAAGGCATTTTCCCAGGGTGATGAAAATACTCTCTATCTTGACAGGGTTGTGGGTTACATAGGTAAATGCGTTTGTCAAATTCTATTGAACCGTATGCTTAATATCAGTGAATTTCATGATATGAAAGTCATACTGCAAACTAAGCTTTGATGTTAGAAGTCAGAGTAGTGGTTAACTTTGGGGAGGAATAAGGAATATTTGCTGGAGAGGGGACATGAGGAGGGCTTATGGCTACTGGTAAAGCTACCAGGTGTGTTTACTTTGTGATAACATTCATCTATATACTTTTTTTTTATTGAAGTATAGTTGATTTATAATGTTTCAGGTACACAGCAAAGTGATTCAGTTATGTATATGTGTATGTATGTATGTGTGTGTGTATATATATATATATATATATATAAATTCTTTTTCAGATTCTTTTCCATTATAGATTATTACAAGATACTGAATATAGTTCCCTGTGCTATACAGTAGGTTCTTGTTAGTCTATTTTATATATAATAGTGTGTATCTATTAATCCCATCTATATACTCTTTTTGTGCATCTCCTGTATGATTGTTATACTACAATAAAGTCTCAACGAAAGCCTCAGCCAACCATAGGGAATTCTGACACAAGGATTGTCCCACATTGGGGTGAGAGGGTGTTTACAGTACAGGCCTTTACACTCAATTATGGGCTGCCCCGGGAAGGCAGCATGCTTGGGGTAGAAGTGACCCTTCAGATGAGGCATTTACCTCAGAGTGGGCTGACATCTGAGGAGTGTTTGCTGCCAGCACTTTCAGCTGACAAGCTGATAAGAATTCACTCCCAAAGTGGGGGAATTTGAGTAACTCATCACAATGTCCACTATACATTTTGTTCCTGGATCTCCTACATGAACTGTTTCAATCAATTATAGAATGAAAAAAAAAAAAGAAACAGAAACAGTGCATTAAGAAAGTCCCTCAATATTCTGGAAATGTAGTCTGTAGCTCATGAATAACATTCCCATCAGAAAAAAAAAAAATCTGACTACTGAGTTTTAGGGCATTTATTTCAAGAGGGGGTTTTGCCTATTTATGTCTATCAAAAATTATGTGTGTCTATGACTCAAACTTCCTCTAATCCTTTTCACTTTTATGCATTCATAGTCTCTCAAATCATTTATTCAACAGCAAAATCTATAAATCTAGTTTAATCCTAACAAAAGTTCCATTATAGCTTTCTTTTATGAAACTTCACAAACTAACCTCAAAGTGTTTGTGGAAGAGTAAATTTTCAAAAATAACTTTTAAAAACTTTAAGATATATAAATCGTGTGGAAAAGCATGCCTTACAAAGTATCAAAGCATAATATAATGTTACAAAACCCAAAGAAGTGTGGCCCTGGCACCAATATAGGCAAATAGATCAGTGGACCAAAGTAGCAATTCCCAATCACTCATGCATATATGAAGTTACATTTTAATAAGTAGTAAAATTAAGGAATATTCCATAAATGTTGTTGGGACAATTGATCTGGCAAATTCATTATTGTCCAACCTTATCAAAAAAAATCAGCAACAGTTCACATTCACTTAGAATAAATAACAGTAGTTTTTAACCAAATACATTTGCCTGGGCCACCTGGGCATCCCTCAGGACATAAGAAAGTGGGAGATAAATTCTACAAATATTCAGCTGTCATATCAATTAAATTTTTAGGGGCTTAGTAGTCTAGAGCATGCTGGACACTTCCTCCAAAGTAAAGGATCGATTATTTTACTCTGTATCTCTCATCAAGAAGTACAACAAAAAAACAGCTTCTATGAGTTCTGAAAGAATATTCCATACCTGGGACATTACCCATTTTCTATGGAGTCCAAAGCAGGAAAGAGAAAGCAAGCAGGCCCAGGTTGTGGTGCAAGGGGCCCTGCCTCTTGAATCATATGACCAGTAGTCACTATTGCACTGGAGGTGTAAGGAGTGGGAAAAGATGTTGTGTGAACTTTGTGACAGCACTAGTGAGAGAGCAAGGCCCTACCCCCTGCAGTGGAGAATTGTACATCTTACAAACAACAAATTCTGCTGTTCTACTGAACTATGTTAGAGATGGAGAGCTTGTTCCTGGAACATCAAGTGCACCACTGGCCAGAACTGCTGATCATAAGCTGTCAGACCCCCAAAATCATAATAAGGCCTGAGGGCCCAGGAGCAGGCCATCATGAGATGCAAGTGGAACATCTGAGATTGAGCATGAATAGGGCCTGAGGGTTCAAGCAAGCTCCATGAGCAGGTAGGTAGATATGCATGTCATTGTCACCCACCACTATTGCACCAGCTCACACATACAGCCACATAGCAGTTACTTTATAACTAGCTCACCATGATGGTTAATTTATGTGGCAACTTGACTGGACCACAGGGTGCCCAGATATTTGAGCAAATATTATTCTGCGTGTTTCTATGAGGGTGTTTTTGGATGAGATTAACATTTAAATTGGTAGGCCTCTCGCCTTCTGAGATGGCCCACACTCTATGGAGTGCGTATCTCTCTCAATAAATCTAGTTCTTACCTATCAAAAAAAAAATTGGTAGACTGAGTAAAGCAGATTGCCATCTAGAATGTGGGTGGGCTTCATGCAATCAGTTGAAGATCTGAATAGAACAAAAGGTTGATCCTCCCCTGAATATGAGAATACTCCTGCCTGATGGCCTTCAAACTGAGACATCCACTCTTCCTGGTTCTACAGCAATTTCTGGCCTTTGACTCAAAATGGAACATTGGCTCTGTATATTTTGGATTTGCCAACCTTGATAATTGCGTGAGCCAATTCCTTATAATAAATTTATGTATATATATTTATGTATATATACAGGTATACATATATATTATAGATATAGAGATGATATAGATATAGATATAGATATAGATACAGATATAGATATAGATATAGATCTCCTCTATTGGTTCTGTTTCTCTGGTGAATACTGACTAATACTCATGAAGGGAAAAATGATTCAGCTTGGTCCATGGATTGGTCAGCTCAGTATGTGAGGGTAAGTCTAAGGAGACAGTGGCCAAATTATATTCCTATTCAAGGGTGATTCTGAAAGAGAACAGTGAGAGGAAATCCTCCCATTGGGCCAAGCTTTGGGTGGCACATCTGTTTGAGATTAAAAAAGGGGGGTGGGGGGAATGTGGTCACTAGGGAATGTCTTAGTACAACTGCTCAAGATTTTGGAAGGAGAAATACTGGAAGACTGGGGTCAAGAAAATCTATAGTAGGAGCATATTGATGGACAAATGGAAATGGATTCAAAGTCTGAAGGTACTGTATTGCATATAATCCCTAAAGAGAATCTATAACAGAAAAAGCACTAAGCACACAAGTAGATAAAATTATTTGATAGTAGACATAACGTCAGCTTCTTCATTGGCCAGCCCTTGCATTGGGCACATGGAAAAGTAGCCATGGTGGCAGAAATGGAGGTTATGCATGAGATGAAAACCATGGGCTCCCACTTACCAAAGCTGATCTAGCTATTGCTACTGCCAAATCTCCTATCTGCCAACAACAGGTCAACCCTAAATCCCTGTTACAGGCCGCTCAATGAGACTGCTAGTTTGTCTCAAATGCGGTCACAATCAATTCCTCTCTTCCCTTTATGCACATGCCAGCCCTGCCATCAAGAGGTAAAATGTGTTCCTCCTTTCCCTTGGATCCAGGCTGAGCTTTAGTGACTCACTTACCAATAAAAATACAGACATTCTTGGGAATTCCCTGGTGGTCCACTGGCTAAGACTCCACACTCCCAATGTAGGGGGCCTGGGTTCAATCACTGGAACTAGATCCCGCATGCTGCAACTAAGAGTTCACATGCTGCAACTAAGAGTTCACATGTCGCAACTAAAGATCCTGCATGCTGGGCTTCCCTGTTGGTGCAGTGGTTAAGAATTCAACTGCCAATGCAGGAGACATGGGTTCGAGCCCTGGTCTGGGAAGATCCCACATGCCACGGAGCAAATAAGCGCATGTGCCACAACTACTGACTCTGCGCTCTAGGGCCCACAAGCCACAACTACTGAGCCCACGTGCCAAAACTACTGAAGCCCGTGTGCCTAGAGTTCATGCTCTGCAACAAGAGAAGCCACTGCAATGAGAAGCCTGCGCACCAGTAGCACCTGCTCGCCGCAACTAGAGAAAAGCCCGTGTGCAGCAACGAATACCCAATGCAGCCATAAATAAATAAATAAATAAAGATCCTGCATGCCGCTACTAAGACCCGATGCAGCCAAATAAATATTTTTTAAAAATACAGACATTCTGTAACTTTCTTTTTTTTTTACAGATTTTTCCTTTAATAACAATGGGGGAGGGGTAAAGATGAAAGGAGTTTTGTTAAAAAGAATGTAAAAGAAAATAAAAATATTTTTTTTTACTTTTTTATTTAACAAATTTAATCAGTTATACATATACATATGTTCCCATATCCCCTCCCTTTTGCGTCTCCCTCCCGCCCTCCCTATCCCACCCCTCCAGGCGGTCACAAAGCACTGAGCTGATCTCCCTGTGCTATGCGGCTGCTTCCCACTAGCTATCTACCTTACGTTTGGTAGTGTATATATGTCCATGCCGCTCTTTCACTTTGTCACAGCTTACCCTTCCCCCTCCCCATATCCTCAAGTTGATTCTCTAGTAGACTTGTGTCTTTATTCCTGTCTTACTCCTATGTTCTTCATGACATTTTTTTTCTTAAATTCCATATATATGTGTCAGCATACAGTATTTGTCTTTCTCTTTCTGACTTACTTCACTCTGTATAACAGACTCTAGGTCCATCCACCTCATTACAAATAGCTCAATTTCATTTCTTTTTATGGCTGAGTAATATTCCATTGTATATATGTGCCACATCTTCTTTATCCATTCATCCGATGATGGACACTTAGGTTGTTTCCATCTCCGGGCTATTGTAAATAGGGCTGTTATGAACATTTTGGTGCACGACACTTTTTGAATTATGGTTTTCTCAGGGTATATGCCCAGTAGTGGGATTGCTGGGTCATATGGTAGTTCTATTTGTAGTCTTTTAAGGAACCTCCATACCGTTCTCCATAGTGGCTGTACCAATTCACATTCCCACCAGCAGTGCAAGAGTGTTCCCTTTTTTCCACACCCTCTCCAGCATTTATTGTTTCTAGATTTTTTGATGATGGCCATTCTGACTGGTGTGAGATGATATCTCATTGTAGTTTTGATTTGCATTTCTCTAATGAGTAAAGATGTTGAGCATCCTTTCATGTGTTTGTTGGCAGTCTGTATATCTTCTGTGGAGAAATGTCTATTTAGGTCTTCTGCCCATTTTTGGATTGGGTTGTTTGTTTTTTTGTTATTGAGCTGCATGAGCTGGTTGTAAATTTTGGAGATTAATCCTTTGTCAGTTGCTTCATTTGCAAATATTTTCTCCCATTCTGAGGGTTGTCTTTTGGTCTTGTTTATGGTTTCCTTTGCTGTGCAAAAGCTTTGAAGTTTCATTAGGTCCCATGTGTTTATTTTTGTCTTTATTTACATTTCTCTAGGAGGTGGGTCCAAAACGATCTTGCTGTGATTTATGTCATAGAGTGTTCTGCCTATGTTTTCCTCTAAGAGTTTGATAGTGTCTGGCCTTACATTTAGGTATTTAATCCATTTTGAGCTTATTTTTGTGTATGGTGCTAGGGAGTGATCTAATCTCATACTTTTACATGTCCCTGTCCAGTTTTCCCAGCACCACTTATTGAAGAGACTGTCCTTTCTCCACTGTACATTCCTGCCTCCTTTATCAAAGATAAGGTGACCATATGTGTGTGGGTTTATCTCTGGGCTTTCTATCCTGTTCCACTAATCTATCTTTCTGTTTTTGTGCCAGTACCACACTGTCTTGTTTACTGTAGCTTTGTAGTATAGTCTGAAGACAGGGAGCCTGATTCTTCCAGCTCCATTTTTCTTTCTCAAGATTGCTTTGGCTATTCGGGGTCTTTTGGGTTTCCAAACAAATTGTGAAATTTTTTGTTCTAGTTCTGTGAAAAATGCCAGTGGTAATTTGATAGGGATTGCATTGAATCTGTAGATTGCTTTGGGTAGTAGAGTCATTTTCACAATGTTGATTCTTCCAATCCAACAACATGGTACATCTCTCCATCTATTTGTATCATCTTTAATTTCTTTCATCAGTGTCTTATCATTTTCTGCATACAGGTCTTTTGTCTCCTTAGGTAGGTTTATTCCTAGATATTTTATTCTTTTTGTTGCAATGGTAAATGGGAGTGTTTCCTTGATTTCACGTTCAGATTTTTCATCATTATTATATAGGAATGCCAGAGATTTCTGTGCATTAATTTTGTATCCTGCTACTTTACAAAATTCATTGATTAGCTCTAGTAGTTTTCTGGTAGCATCTTTAGGATTCTCTATGTATAGTATCATGTCATCTGCAAACAGTGACAGCTTTACTTCTTCTTTTCCGATTTGGATTCCTTTTATTTCCTTTTCTTCTCTGATTGCTGTGGCTAAAACTTCCAAAACTAGGTTGAATAAGAGTGGTGAGAGTGGGCAGCCTTGTCTTGTTCCTGATCTTAGTGGAAATGGCTTCAGTTTTTCACCATTGAGGATGATGCTGGCTGTGGGTTTGTCATATATGGCCTTTACTATGTTGAGGAAAGTTCCCTCTATGCCTACTTTCTGCAGGGTTTTTATCATAAATGGGTGTTGAATTTTGTCGAAAGCTTTCTCTGCATCTATTGAGATGATCATATGTTTTTTCTCCTTCAATTTGTTAATATGGTGTATCACGTTGATTGATTTGCGTATATTGAAGAATCCTTGTATTCCTGGAATAAACCCCACTTGCTCATGGTGCATGATCCTTTTAATGTGCTGTTGGATTCTGTTTGCTAGTATTTTGTTGAGGATTTTTGCATCTATGTTCATCAGTGATATTGGCGTGTAGTTTTCTTTCTTTGTGACATCCTTGTCTGGTTTTGGTATCAAGGTGATGGTGGCCTCGTAGAATGAGTTTGGGAGTGTTCCTCCCTCTGCTATATTTTGGAAGAGTTTGAGAAGGATAGGTGTTAGCTCTTCTCTAAATGTTTGATAGAATTCGCCTGTGAAGCCATCTGGTCCTGGGCTTTTGTTTGTTGGAAGAGTTTTTATCACAGTTTCAATTTCAGTGCTTGTGATTGGTCTGTTCATATTTTCTATTTCTTCCTGATTCAGTCTTGGCAGGTTGTGCATTTCTAAGACTTTGTCCATTTCTTCCACATTGTCCATTTTATTGGCATAGAGTTGCTTGTAATAATCTCTCATGATCTTTTGTATTTCTGCAGTGTCAGTTTTTACTTCTCCTTTTTCATTTCTAATTCTATTGATTTGACTCTTCTTCCTTTTTTTCTTGATGAGTCTGGCTAATGGTTTATCAATTTTGTTTATCTTTTCAAAGAACCAGTTTTTAGTTTCATTGATCTTTGCTATCGTTTCCTTCTTTTCTTTTTCATTTATTTCCAATCTGATTTTTATGATTTCTTTCCTTCTGCTAACTTTGGGATGTTTTTGTTCTTCTTTCTCTAATTGCTTTAGGTGCAAGGTTAGGTTGTTTATTCGAGATGTTTCCTGTTTCTTAAGGTAGGATTGTATTGCTATAAACTTCCCCCTTAGAACTGCTTTTGCTGCATCCCATAGGTTTTGGGTCGTCGTGTCTCCATTGTCATTTGTTTCTAGGTATTTTTTAATTTCCTCTTTGATATCCTCACTGATCACTTCTTTATTAAGTAGTGTATTGTTTAGTCTCCATGTGTCTGTATTTTTACAGCTCTTTTCCTGTAATTGATATCTAGTCTTATAGCATTGTGGTCAGAAAAGATACTTGATACAATTTCAATTTTCTTAAATTTACCAAGGCTTGATTTGTGACCCAAGATATGATCTATCCTGGAGAATGTTCCATGAGCACTTGAGAAAAATGTGTATTCTGTTGTTTTTGGATGGAATGTCCTATAAATATCAATTAAGTCCATCTTGTTTAATGTATCATTTAAAGCTTGTGTTTCCTTATTTATTTTCATTTTGGATGATCTGTCCATTGGTGAAAGTGGGGTGTTAAAGTCCCCTACTATGATTGTGTTACTGTCGACTTCTCCTTTTATGGCTTTTAGTATTTGCCTTATGTATTGAGGTGCTCATATGTTGGGTGCATAAATATTTACAACTGTTATATCTTCTTCTTGGATCGATCCCTTGATCATTATGTAGTGTCCTTCTTTGTCTCTTCTAGTAGTCTTTATTTTAAAGTCTATTTTGTCTGATATAAGAATTGCTACTACAGCTTTCTTTTGGTTTCCATTTGCATGGAATATCTTTTTCCATCCCCTTACTTTCAGTCTGTATGTGTCTCTAGGTCTGAAGTGGGTCTCTTGTAGACAGCATATATATGGGTCTTGTTTTTGTATCCATTCAGCCAATCTGTGTCTTTTGGTGGGAGCATTTATGGTAATTATCGATATGTATGTTCCTATTCCCATTTTCTTCTTGTTTTGGGTTCATTATTGTAGGTCTTTTCCTTCATTGTGTTTCTTGCCTAGAGAAGTTCCTTTAGCATTTGTTGTAAAGCTGGTTTGGTGGTGCTGAACTCTCTCAGCTTTTGCTTGTCTGTAAACGTTTTAATTTCTCCATCAAATCTGAATGAGATCCTTGCTGGGTAGAGTAATCTTGGTTGCAGGTTTTTCTCCTTCATCACTTTAATTATGTCCTGCCACTCCCTTCTGGCTTCTAGAGTTTCTGCTGAGAGATCAGCTGTTATCCTGATGGGGATTCCCTTGTGTGTTATTTGTTGTTTCTCCCTTGCTGCTTTTAATATGATTTCTTTGTGGTTAATTTTTGA
This sequence comes from Mesoplodon bidens, assembly GCF_964165515.1. Classification (NCBI taxonomy): domain Eukaryota; kingdom Metazoa; phylum Chordata; class Mammalia; order Artiodactyla; family Ziphiidae; genus Mesoplodon; species Mesoplodon bidens. The sequence continues at coordinate 50,035,769 of NC_138161.1, read as the reverse complement.
CAGTTGGATATGTGTCTTGGCATATTTCTCCTTGGATTTATTCTGTATGAGACTCTCTGTGTCTCCTGGACTTGATTAACTATTTCCTTTCCCATATTAGGGAAGTTTTCAACTATAATCTCTTCAAATATTTTCTCAGTCCCTTTCTTTTTCTCTTCTTCTTCTGGAACCCCTATAATTCAAATGTTGGTGTGTTTAATGTTGTCCCAGAGGTCTCCGAGACTGTCCTCTGTTCTTTCCATTCTTTTTTCTTTATTTTGCTCTGCATCAGTTATTTCCACTATTTTATCTTCCACCTCACTTATCCATTCTTCTGCCTCAGTTATTCTGCTATTGATCCCATCTGGAGTATTTTTCATTTCATTTATTGTGTTTTTAATCGATGCTTGATTCATCTTTAGTTCTTCTAGGTGCTTGTTAACTGTTTCTTGCATTTTGTCTATTCTATTTCCAAGATTTTGGATCTGGGAAATAGAACCTTGGATCGTCTTTACTATCATTATTCTGAATTCTTTTTCAGGTAGACTGCCTATTACCTCTTCATTTGTTAGGTCTGGTGGGTTTTTATCTTGCTCCTTCTCCTGCTGTGTGTTTTTCTGTCTTCTCATTTTGCTTATGTTACTGTGTTTGGGGTCTCCTTTTTGCAGGCTACAGGTTCGTAGTTCCCGTTGTTTTTGGTGTCTGTCCTCAGTGGCTAAGGTTGGTTTAGTGGGTTGTGTAGGCTTCCTGGTGGAGGGGACTAGTGCCTGTTTTCTGGTGGGTGAGGCTGGATCTTGTCTTTCTGGTGGGCAGGTCCACGTCTGGTGGTGTGTTTTAGGGTGTCTGCAGACTTTTTATGATTTTAGGCAGCCTCTCTGCTAATGGGTGGCGTTGTGTTCCTGTCTTGCTAGTTGTTTGGCATGGGCTGTCCAGCACTGTCGCTTGCTGGTCGTTGAGTGAAGCTGGGTGCTGGTGTTGAGATGGGGATCTCTGGAAGATTTTCACCGTTTGATATTATGTGGAGCTGGGAGGTCTCTTGTGGACCAGTGTCCTGAAGTTGGCTCTCCCACCTCAGAGGCACAGCACTGACTCCGGGCTCCTCAATTTGGGATGATTTGTTGTCTATTCATGTATTCCACAGATGCAGGGTACATCAAGTTGATTGTGGAGCTTTAATTCGCTGCTTCTGAGGCTGCTGGGAGAGATTTCCCTTTCTCTTCTTTGTTCTCACAGCTCCCGGGTCTCAGCTTTGGATTTGGCCCCGCCTCTGTGTGTAGGTCGCCGGAGGGCGTCTGTTCTTCGCTCAGACAGGACAGGGTTAAAGGAGCAGCCTCTTCGGGGACTCTGGCTCACTCAGGGCGGGTGGGAGGGAGGGGCACGGAGTGCGGGGCGAGCCTGCGGTGGCAGAGGCCGGCGTGATGTTGCACCAGCCCGAGGCGCGCCGTGCGCTCTTCTGGGGAAGCCGTCCCTGGATCCCGCAACCCCGGCAGTGACGGGCTGCGCAGGCCCCCGGAAGGGGGGCGTGGACAGTGACCTGCACTCGCACACAGGCCTCTTGGCGGCGGCAGCAGCAGCCCCAGTGTCCCATGTCCGTCTCTGGGCTCCGCGCTTTCAGCCGCGGCTTGCGCCCGTCTGTGAGGCTCCTTTAAGCAGCGCTCTTAATCCCCTCTCCTCGCGCACCAGGAAACCAAGAGGGAAGAAATAGTCTCTTGCCTCTTCGGCAGCTCCAGAGTTTTCCCGGACTCCCTCCCGGCTAGCTGTGGCGCATTAGCCCCCTTCAGGCTGAGTTCTCGCCGCCAGCCCCAGTCCTCTCCCTGCACTCTGACCGAAGCCCAAGCCTCAGCTCCCAGCCCCGCCCGCCCCGGCGGGCGAGCAGACAAGCCTCTCGGGCTGGTGAGTGCCGGTCGGCACCGATGCTCTGTGCGGGAATCTCTCCGCTTTGCCCTTCCCAGGTACGTGGGGAGTTTCTTGCCTTTTGGGAGGTCTGAGGTCTTCTGCCAGCATTCAGTAGGTGTTCTGTAAGAGTTGTTCCACGTGTAGCTATATTTCTGGTGTATCTGTGGGGAGGAAGGTGATCTCTACATCTTACTCTTCCGCCATCTTCCCCGGAAGTCCAAAAATATTTTTAAATGTTAAAAAATATGTAAAATGATTGTTCAGTAACAAAGCTCTTAAAACAGTGATTCTCAAACCTTATTTTGTTATACATTAGGACATTTTATTATAACCATGGACAACCTGTATGTCTGAAAGAAACTAAGGACAAATTTTAATCCACATAACAAGCTATAGGTATATGAGGGAGATGAATCATGACATTCAATAAATAATGATACATCACCTATAGCACAGTCAGGAAGCATGGTCCTTCAAGGGATGAAATACAGTATGCTTGGTACAAACTATGAATGTATACCTGATAAGGTAACCTGCACGTATGCCTATTTAGTAAATACTTATTGACTCTGGCAGTGAGAAGGAGGTGGTGTGCACTTGGAAATGAACACTGAAATGTTAAATACCCAGAAAGCAGATTGTGCTCTGTTTAAAACATCTACTAGCCATCATGTAATCAGTGTAATAAATTTTACAGCTCACATACCATTTTCTACTGCTGTTGACCCTCCTGCTGTTAAATTATTTCCATCTTTCTAAGCTACAAGAATTCTACATAAACAGAATCCCATAAAAGTCATCTTATTATTCTTACCAAATTCAATTATCAATAACGTTTATTAAGGGCCAACTATGAGCCAGGCATTTAATAGACGTTTCCTTGACAAATGGACAAAATTTTGGAAAGACCGACCTCACTGAATACAGATACTATGTCCTAGTGATTCTGCATTCCTTTAATACACACACATTAATCAGACATTCTGTAACTTTCAAAGCTAAGTTTTAAGAAGCCTTGCAACTGTTACCTAGACCTCTCAGAATGCACCTCTCAGAATGGACCTCTCAGAAAGCTCTTTCCTGGAACTCTTGTTTGAGACATACCAGCTGTCAAATAAGCAGCTTGAGACATCTACCCTGAGATGACCATGCTATGAGGAAACAAGCCAACTATAGAGGCCCTGAACAACGAGATGTCACGGAGAGAGAGAGGCTAAGGTACATGGAGACTCCAAACATCTGAGTAAAAAGCCACCTTAGAAGTGAATCCTCTAGCCTCAGACACCCCAGCTACAGCCATGTGGACCAGAGACATACTGGCCAGCTGAGTCCTTCCTGACTTCCTAAACCAGGAAATCATGAGTAAAATAGAATTGTTATTCTAAGTCACTAAGTTATGGGGTTGTTTATTATACAATAATAAAACCAACCAGCCATTTTCTTCACACCCTCTCCAGCATTTGTTGTTTGTAGATTTTCTGATGATGCCCATTCTAACTGGTGTGAGGGAACCCTCTTGCACTGTTAGTGGGAATGTAAATTGGTACAGCCACTATGGAGAACAGTATGGAGGTTCCTTAAAAAACTAAAAATAGAACTACCATACGACCCAGTCATCCTGCTACTGGGCATATACCCTGAGAAAACCATAATTCAAAAAGAGTCATGTACCACAATGTTCATTACAGCTCTATTTACAATACCCAGGACATGGAAGCAACCTAATTGTTCGTTGACAGATGAATGGATAAAGAAGATGTGGCACATATATACAATGGAATATTACTCCGCCATAAAAAGAAACGAAATTTAGTTATTTGTAGTAAGGTGGATGGACCTAGAGTCTGTCATACAGAGTGAAGTAAGTCAGAAAGAGAGAAACAAATACCGTATGCTAACACATATATATGGAATCTTAAAAAAAAAAAAAGGTCATGAAGAACCTAGAGGCAAGACGGAAATAAAGACGCACACCTACTAGAGAATGGACTTGAGGATATGGGGAGGGGGAAGAGTAAACTGGGACAAAGTGAAAGAGTGGCATGGACATATATACACTACCAAACATAAAATAGATAGCTAGTGGGAAGCAGCCACATAGCATAGGGAGATCCATTCGGCACTTTGTGACCACCTAGAGGGGTGGGATAGGGACAGTGGGAGGGAGGGAGATGCAAGAGGGAAGAGATATGGGAACATATGTATATGCATAGCTGATTCACTTTGTTATAAAGCAGAAACTAACACACTATTGTAAAGCAATTATACTCCAATAAAGATGTTAAAATAAAAAGAAGATGTGGTACATATATACAAAGGAATATTACTCAACCATAAAAAGGAACGAAATTGGGTCATTTGTAGAGACGTGAATGGATCTAGAGTCTGTCATACAGAATGAAGTAAGTCAGAAAGAGAAAAACAAATATCATATATTAACGCATATATGTGGAACCTAGAAAAATGGTACAGATGAACCGGTTTGCAGGGCAGAAATAGAGACACAGATGTAGAGAACAAACGTATGGACACCAAGGGGGGAAAGTGGCAGGGGGGGTGGTGTGATGAATTGGGAGATTGGGATTGACATATATACACTAATATGTATAAAATGGGTAACTAATAAGAACCTGCTGTATAAAAAAATAAAATTAAATTAAAAAAAAAATCAACCAGCCAGTTGGTGGTATTTGACCACATTAGACCCCTTCCACCTTGGAAAAGGTAACAATTCATTCTTACACTAATATGCATATATTCCAGGTAGGGGTTAGCCTCTCCTATGTGCAGGCCTGAGAGCTTAGAAGGTATTTGACCCACTGTCCCAGCATCCCACATTATATCACCTCATATCAAGAGAACAACAACAAAGGAAGTACAGGAGTCAGCACTGCAGACTGCAGAATCTACTAGCTCATACTATACCAAGGAGAACTCGCTAAAATGACAGATCAGAGGCAATACCTTGCAAGGAGTATTGCATAGGAGTGCCATCCTTTAGAATGTTGTACTTTAAATCGTTGACCTTTAAATGGTTCCTAATAGATCCCTAATAGGTTGAATACATGGGTCCAGGAACTAAGAAGTGGAAGTAGAAGTGGCCCCACTTACCATCACTCCTGGTGACCCACTTAGGGAGATTCTCCAAGTTCTTGGAGAAGCTTCCTGTTGTTGCAACTCAGGGCTTTTCAGAGTTAGAGGAATATCTCCACCAGCAGACACAGGTAAAGTTCCATTGATCTCCATAGTGCCTCTGCCTCCTGAGCCCTTTAGCTTCTCTTTCCACGATAACAGCTGTCCATAAGAGGAGTCACTTGATGTGGGCTGCCCCAGGAAGGGGACATGAATTTGGGCCAGGTAGCTGTCTATGGCAGTCCTGAAGAGGACTGGCAGCTACGGGCTGGATGTTGACAGCATTCCCAGCAGTTAAAGAAATAAGACTTTCTGTCCTGTAGGAGAATCTGAGCAGTGCATCGTACTAGTTCTTATCTACCTCACATTGTATTTGGAGAAGATAATAGGGGGGGCCTTATATTTCATATGTAGATATTTATACTTGACCTCAATAAAATTCCTGATAGTTGTAAAAGCAAACCCAAGAGGTCTTATTTGAGCCTTCCTTGTAGAGATTGAAAATGTTAGTGAAAAAACAAAGGTTTTCAACTGACCAATGGAGCAGAGTCAAGGGTTCCAGAAACAGGCCCAGACATATAAAGTCAACTAGTTGATAAAGGTGACCCTGTGATTTAGTAAAGAAAGGATAGTCATTTTAATAAATAGTGCTGGGTAAATTGGATTTCCATCTGAAAGCTAATGCATTTTGATCCCTACCTCACATCATACTAAAAAGTTAACTACAGACAGATTATAGATCTAACTGCAAAGGATAAGCTTTCAGAGGAAAACAAGTTGTTAAACATTTCCCAGTACATTGATATCCTACTCTCCCACCAGGTCACTTTTAACTCTTGAGCCTCCCAGCTCCTTCCTCCTCAGCTGATGAGCATTGAGAAAATTGACACCGTAAGGGGTAAGCTCATAACTCTGTCAAACAATAAACCTACCTGAATTTATGCCCATATTCTCTATTTTCTCTCTTATTAAAATAAAATCTCTACCTCTGTCCTATCAAAATAATAACAAGCAAGTAAAAACAAAAAAAAACTCCACTTTTGTTCTGTGCCTCATTTTCCTTACCTATAAGAAAAGTAAAACTAATAATAGCTCCTGCTTCATTGTAGGAGTAGGTAGTATTAAATTAGTGATGGTAAAAACAGTTAAAATATTGACTGTTTCATGACAAGCACTAAATAAAGTGTTACTTACTACTCTACCCAGCACATATCTTGAGGAAGTTGACTCTATTTATGATCTCCACTTCCTCACCTCTCATTCACTTTTAAAATCAAATCGCATTGCACCCATGCAAAATCTACTCTAAAGTCTTCCCGTTGCATGCGGAATAAAATTTTAATCCTTTACCATGTAATCTACAAGACCTTTCCCTTGTGATCCGGACCCTGGTCATCTCATATTTTCTCTTAATTCTTCCGTTCTGTCAATCACTATGCCTCAGATAAAATGACCTTTTTTTTCTTCCTCCAATATTCCAACGTCATTCCTGTCTTTGTAATTGGGGTTTTCTTTTTTATTTGCCTCCCTCCATGAGCCACCATGAAAGTAGACATCATGTCTGTTTTCGCATCCATCAATCCCCAAACACCCAGAATAATGTCTGCTACATAATAAGTACTCAAAAAAATGTGTGGACATCAAGAATTAGTTAATGAAAAACCCATTCTAACCTGGCTTCCTTTCATGTCATGTTTCCAAATCCAGTAGACACGTAGACACATCTCTTCACATATTATTCTATTTTCTCTGTTATTCCACAATTCACTCCATGAAACTCTCCTCTTTGGCTTTTGTGAGCCCAGTGTTTCCTGATTTTTCTCCAACCCCATTGTGTTTTCTCCTGTTAAATATTCTGTGCAGGTTCCTCAACCTCTCTGGATAAATTTTGAGTGTGTTGGGCATGGCTGGAGTCTGGAAATTATCTCTCCCTAGGTGCTCATATCATCTGCGTCAAACATGACATGTCACTTTGGTATGAAAATTGCCGTGAACAAATCAGTTAGAGGGTGGGGAAGAATTCTGGCATTTTTCCATCCCAAATGGAATTTCTGGTTAGACACTTGAATCTTCAGAATAGGTAAGATGATTGCTTCATGTGTGTGATGGAAGACAGGGAAATCCCTTATCAATTCATGGCTTTGCCTTTGGAGTTTTGTGATAATCTCAGGCTCTGGTTGTCTGCCCTCCTAGCCTGAATATTGCTTCTTTTCTCTGCCCAGGCTTGTCACCCACTCTTCCCTTAATCTGTCATGCACCAACTCCCAGCACCTTTGTTCTCACACTACACCCTCTCTGAATCTCCTATTTATAACATCTATCATGTGCTCTCTGCAGGCACACACAGGTGAGGTAGGACAGCAAGGCAATCATGCATGAGAAGAGGAAAAGCAATTAACATCTGTACATTTTATCACATGGCCACAAATCACCTCCCTGAATGGATTTAACTCAACATAATTTCTCTCGTTCACTTGCCACTTCTGCGTGCTCCCTTCCAGTGTCACTGTACCCTTCCTGCAGAGGTTAGCCAAAGAGACCAGACTTGCCAGAGAACCACAATGTGCCACAGAACCACAATGTCTGAAATCTAAAGAAAGGACCAACAGAAATGAATAAGTACATCCACTTCTTATATTCTCTTTCTGGCCAATTCAAACACTATTTAATCTGTATGACTCAGGGCCGTGTTTTGAAAAGGGCGTCACCTTAAAACACAGGAAGGGAATTGAAGACCATCCTTTCAGAAACAAAATATTTGACTAGATGTTAACAGGCAGAGAACTCTACAGATGTATGTTTCTCAAACATTTTTGCTTGGTAAAAGATGTATTTTTTCCTTTGCCTGATACTGTCCCTTTGTTAGTATAGTCAACAAAAGAAGCGGGTGGGGCTTCCCTGGTGGCGCAGTGGTTGAGAGTCCACCTGCCGATGCAGGGGACACGGGTTCGTGCCCCGGTCCGGGAAGATCCCACATGCCGTGGAGCGGCTGGGCCCGTGAGCCATGGCCGCTGAGCCTGCGTGTCCAGAGCCTGTGCTCCGCAACGGGAGAGACCACAACAGTGAGAGGCCCGCATACCGCAAAAAAAAAAAAAAAAAAAAAAAGAAGCGGGTGGGGGGCAGGGAGAAAGACTAACCTAGTTATTCTTGGTCCAGGTACTTGCCTGGGCAAATGTATCTGTCAGAATTAGGAAGCTGATCACCAGTGATGGAAGATATGCTTCAACAGGAGAACCTGCCAACTGGTTCTTTAGGATTTTTGATTCTAGAAAATAATGGGTGGCAACAAAAAATCATGACGTGAATTATTTTATTTACTAAATAATTCCTGTTCATAATTTCTTCCAACTTATTCTGAACTACCTCAGCAGAAAGAAATGTTAAATTATTTGCAAGTTCTCTATGTACCTAGCTTACCTCCTGCAATCAAGGCTATAGCTCAGGAAGCTGCCTTGTTTATTTCCTTTCTCCTACTTTAGCACTAGCACAGGGAGGGACTGTTTTATGGTTTATTTTTCCAGAGGGATAATGCAGGGTCATGCTGCACCAGGTTCCTAAGAGAAAACCAACATCAATAATACACAGGAGTTATAAGCCTCATTGCCCCTAGAAACAGGTAAAAAGAACAAGAGAAATGGCAATAAACCCCACATTTAAACAAATCTGTGGAAGATGAAAATTGGATGAAGGAGTGGTGACTGGTTTAACTTAGTAAAGGAAGGTGAACTCTAAATACCCATAGTGAGGACAACAAAGAAAGGCAGGCTTATCTACTCCACACATTGGAATTGCTGGTTTGATAGTCAGTCTCCCCCAACAAATCCATAAGCTCCTTCTCGAGGGCAGGATGGAATCTGTCATCACTCAGGTTTTAATCCCAGAACCTAATGAAATGCTTGGCTGATAATAGGGGCTCAAAAATTATTTGTGCATAAAAAGAGTGAATATATTAATTTGTTGAAGTATCTACTGGTAGGCCTATTTACTTAATCAGCCTTTAAAATCATGTTCTATGGTCAAGATTTTCCTTAGGGAGCTAGCCTGACATGACAGCTTTATTATTTAGACAGAATTCATGAAACAAACTAGCAAAAGACAACAAAGAGTTTTCTTTTGCTATTATAACAAATTACCAAAAACTTCGTGCCTTAAAACAACATAAATTTATTATCTTTCAATTCTAAAGGTCAGCTGTGTTTCTTTCTGGAAGCTCCTTTCCTTGACTTTTCCAGTTTCTAGAAGCCACCCACATTCCCTGGTTCACAGCCCCCTTCCTCCATTTTCAAAGCCAGCGACTGTGGGATGAGTCCTTCTCACAGTATGTCTATCTGATCCTTGTTTTATCATCACATCTCTCTCTGACCCAGCTATGAATGTTTCTCAACTTTTAAAGACGTGTGATTAGATCAAACCTACTTAGATAATCCAGGATCTTTCATGTTAAGATCCTTACCTTAATCATATCTGCAAAGCCCCTTTTCATGTGTAAAGTAATATAACACACAGCTCTCAGATAAAGATATGGACATCTTTGGGGAGCTATTTTTTGCCCACCACAAATGTCTTCCAGCTAAGTACCATTGGAGTATATTGGGCAAATGCCCTCAGTACCTCTTAGAAGGGTCCTGTTTCCCTGAAACAAGATCAGTGTCAGCCATGCTCAGCTGGGAAGGAAAATCCCGCCATAAACTAAATCATAAAATACCACCTCAGGGCAAGCCCCCAAATGTCCCCTCTCCTAACAAGACTTGATCTTGCTTTAGTCATGTCTCTCACAGGGATCACCTGACTGACTGCTTACATCAGGCTATATCAAGCTGACCCATTTTTCTTTTTCAGAGAGACAAAGATACTAACCATGTAGAACCATGCATCTACTAAAATATGTTGAAGACTGAAAAGGAAAAAATGTAAATTAGCCCTCAGAAGAAATCCTTTCAGTTCATGTTTCATCAGAATAGTATCTTTCCACAGCTAAAGGTCATTCATCAATCTAGTTTTTGTTAGAAGTGTTTTCTTTTCAATTTGGTGATGGGTTTTTTTTTTCCCCTCACTTCCCCACTTTGCTTTTCTCTTCTCCCACCATTTGGAATGAGTTAATGACTTTTCTTTGCTGTCTTCCATAGTTACTGGATAGTATTTCTCCCAATCTAAACACTCCTGACAGTGAACTCATCTTCCTTCACAACCTAGTCTTCCTCTGTCTCTTCCTCGGCTTCTCTATTTCACAGCACCTGCTCTCAGGAGACTGTGTTCAGACAAGCACTGGTTGGCTGAGTTATTATTACCATTCCAGCACCATGACACCCACCGTCAAGAGAGGGCCCAAGACGTCTATTAGCATGAACCTCTGAAGAAAGAACAGCAGAGTGTTTTTCAAATGGCTATAGACTTCACTTGAGATTTGATTGTTTATTACACACTAAGAGGTTCTTATTTTGATTCTCTGAGACTTGAGCATAGGAGCACACATGAGATTTCTTCAAAATGCATCGCTCCTATACAGGCTATGCTGCAGCTCAACCTTCTTAGGAACTGACACTTCAAGTAACAATACGATTAAACTTACATTTCTGGGGGAAGGGGGATTTGTGATTTGAGAATGAAACCTATACTTGCTATACTAATTTCCCCAGGTAATCAGAATTATGAAATGCTGCCAGTTGAAAATTTCCATTTCCCAGCACTTGGGAAACATTTGAAATACAGGACAAACCCTCCTACTAGGAAGTTTTGTTAAGGTGTTTAATTAAAATTCTAAGCTATAACAGAAATCAGACATTAAGTCTGATTCTTCAACCCCTCCCACATGTGTGTTTGCCACAACTTCACTGGTAGCTGGCCCACTCTTTCCATAAAACACCCTCCTGCACAGCATACACTAAGCCTTAAAGTGGCCAGGAAAGTCCTGCCCGAGCTCCACAGCTACACCACCATCTCCCCTCTACTAACCCTGACCTTGGCTGCCATTGCTCAAGGTTTCATTGTTTTCCTTCCCAGGTACTAGAAGGGCACAGGCCACCTATTAACTCTTCTTTGACATTCTTCCTCTCCACTGGAGGCTCTCATCACCTACATCCCTTTCACTGTGACCATCAAAAGGGTAACTTATTCATGAGTCCTGTTACCGATGGTTACAATTTTGTTTCTACTCCCCCACCCAACAATGTGTACTTCTCCTTGTTTTTGTCAGTTACTTTCTTTCTGTCTTATCTCAAGACTTCTTCTTTGATTCACGAATCAATTCACAAATTTCCTAACTTCGTGCCTGTGAGTTTATGCAGGTATCACTGTAGCATTACACTGTAAATAACAATAGGCACAAAATCCATACTGACAAATATAAGGGTTCACTTGCTGTAAATGTTATACAGGTTAACACACAGAGAATAGCACACAGAAGGCTAGTACCTTGACTTCTGAGCAACAGCTAGGGCATCTCTGGAGTCAATCAGGAGCCCATCTTATTCATAATTGGTTTGCAATATTTCAAATTTCTAGGAACTAAGTGGTTGATAACCTACAGTACTTACCACTATGCCTATCACATAATGAGCTTTCAATAAATGACTCTTGGGGAATTCCCTTGTGGTGCAGTGGTTAAGAATCCGCCCACCAACACAGGGGACACGGGTTCGATCCCTTGTCTGGGAAGATCCCACATGCTGTGGAGCAACTAAGCCCGTGCGCCACAGGTACAGAGCCTGCACTCTAGAGCCCGTGAGCCATAACTACTGAGCCCACGTGCTGCAACTACTGAAGCCTGCGCACCTACAGCCCTTGCTCCACAGCAAGAGAAACCACAGCAATAAGAAGCCCACGCACCACAATGAAGTGTAGCCCCTGCTCGCCGCAACTACAGAGAGCCTGCGCACAGCAATGAAGACCCAACATAGCCAAAAATCAATCAATCAATACAAAATAAATAAATAAACAAAATGACTCGAATGGATAGATATATTAGTGAATTCACAGTCTGGGAAGAAACTGGTGAGACTTATTTCAATACACTGTACCTGAAAGTTCTTCCATTACTTCAAAGCCAGAATATGTATGCTATCCCTTGAATGAGTGCCAACCATTTTGAAAAGAAGTTGATAACTGAGTGTAGATCAAGGTAAAACCCAGTAGTGATGACATATCTCCATGCTGTTTGGCTTCATTTTTCTTCTGCATGTCACAGCTTCCAACCTTCCTGTCAAAAGTCATTCTATCCTCCTTATTGAAACCATTCTTCACGGTCAAGGTATCTGCAAAGAAAAACACAAACAACAGAGAAAGCTATACTTTGTATTTGTTCCTCTTGAAGAGAGCTCACAAGTTACTCCTTCTCCTGTTTTGTCTTTTTTAACATCTTTATTGGAGTATAATTGCTTTACAATGTTGTATTAATTTCTGCTGTATAACAAAGTGAATCAGCTATATGTATACATATATCCCCATACCTCTTCCCTCTTGTGTCTCCCTCCCACCTCCTTATCTGACTTCTCTAGATGGTCACAAAGCACCGGGCTGACCTCCCTGTGCTATGCAGCTACTTCCCACTAGCTAACTATTTTACATTTGGGAATGAATACGTGTCCATGCCACTCTCTCACTTCATCCCAGCTTACCCTTCCCCCTCCCCTTGTCCTCAAGTCCATTCTCTACGTCTGCATTTTTATTACTGTCCTGCCCTAGGTTCCTCAGAACCTTTTGTTTTTTAGATTCCATAAATATGTGTTAGCATTTTGTATTTGTTTTTCTCTTTCTGACTTACTTCACTTTGTATGACAGACTTTAGGTGCATCCACCTCACTACAAATAACTCAATTTCATTTCTTTTTATGGCTGAGTAATATTCCATTGTATATATGTGCTATATCTTTATCCATTCATCTGTCAACGGACACTTAGGTTGCTTCCATGTCCTGGCTATTGTAAACAGAGCTGCAATGAACATTGTGGTACATGACTCTTTTTGAATTATGGTTTTCTCAGGGTATACGCCCAGTAGTGGGATTGCTGGGTCATATGGTATTTCTATTTGTAGTTTTTTAAGGAACCTCCATACCGTTCTCCATAGTGGCTGTACCAATTCACATTCCCACCAGCAGTGCAAGAGGGTTCCCTTTTCTCCACACCCTCTCCAGCATTTATTCTTTGTAGATTTTTTGATGGTGGCCATTCTGACAGTGTGAGGTGATACTTCTTTTAGTTTTTTTTTTTTTTTTTTTTTGCAGTACGCGGGCCTCTCACTGTTGTGGCCTCTCCCGTTGCGGAGCACAGACTCCAAACGCGCAGGCTCAGCGGCCATGGCTCACGGGCCCAGCCGCTCCGCGGCATGTGGGATCTTCCCAGACCGGGGCACGAACCCGCGTCCCCTGCATCGGCAGGCGGACTCTCAACCACTGCGCCACCAGGGAAGCCCTTCTTTTAGTTTTGATTTGCATTTCTCTAATGATTAGTGATGTTGAGCATCCTTTCATGTGTTTGTTGGCAATCTGTATATCTTCTTTGGAGAAATGTCTGTTTAGGTCTTCTGCTCATTTTTGGATTGGGTTGTTTGTTTTTTTTATATTGAGCAGCATGGGCTGCTTGTACATTTTGGAGATTAATCCTTTGTCAGTTGCTTCATTTGCAAATATTTTTTCCCATTCTGAGGGTTGTCTTTTCATCTTGTTTATGGTTTCCTTTGCTGTGCAAAAGCTTTTAAGTTTCATTGGGGCCCATCTGTCTATGTTTGCTTTTATTTCCATTTCTCTAAGAGGTGGGTCCAAAAGGATCTTGCTGTGATTTATGTCATAGAGTGTTCTGCCTATGTTTTCCTCTAAGAGTTTGATAGTGTCTGGCCTTACATTTAGGTATTTAATCCATTTTGAGCTTATTTTTGTGTATGGTGTTAGGGAGTGATCTAATCTCATACTTTTACATGTCCCTGTCCAGTTTTCCCAGCACCACTTATTGAAGAGACTGTCTTTCTCCACTGTACATTCCTGCCTCCTTTATCAAAGATAAGGTGACCATATGTGTGTGGGTTTATCTCTGGGCTTTCTATCCTGTTCCATTGATCTATATTTCTGTTTTTGTGCCAGTACCATACTGTCTTGATTACTGTAGCTTTGTAGTAGAGTCTGAAGTCCAGGAGCCTGATTCCTCCAGCTCCATTTTTCGTTCTCCAGATTGCTTTGGCTATTCAGGTTCTTTTGTGTTTCCATATAAATAGTGAAACTTTTTGTTCTAGTTCCGTGAAAAATGCCATGGTAGTTTGATAGGGATTGCATTAAATCTGTAGAATGTTTTGGGTAGTATGGTCATTTTCACAATGTTGATTCTTCCAATCCAAGAACATGGTATATCTCTCCATCTGTTTGTATCATCTTCAATTTTTTTCATCAGTGTCTTATAGTGTTCTACATACAGGTCTTTTGTCTCCTTAGGTAGGTTTATTCCTAGGTATTTTATTCTTTTTGTTGCAGTGGTAAATGGGAGTGTTTCCTTAATTTCTCTTTCAGATTTTTCATCGTTAGTGTATAGAAATGCAAGAGATTTCTGTGCATTAATTTTGTATCCTGCTACTTTACCAAATTCATTGATTAGCTCTAGTAGTTTTCTGGTAGCATCTTTAGGATTCTCTATGTATAGTATCATGTCATCTGCAAACAGTGACAGCTTTACCTCTTCTTTTCTGATTTGGATTCCTTTTATTTCTTTTTCTTCTCTGATAGCTGTGGCTAAAACTTCCAAAATTATGTTGAATAATAGTGGTGAGAGTGTAGTCCTTCTCTTTTTATCTCTACCAATTCTTCATCCCTCATTCACCAACAAGCTTCTTTCTCACCCTGCCTTCAGAAACCTTTTCCAACCCTGCCTTGGGGAAATATGTAACCTTATGATGAATGGTATACCAAGGGGCAAGATAAGGACAACTTCAATTCTTTCTAGGACAACATCATTCTTTTTTCTGCTTTGTAAGTTCTCTCAACTTCCAAGAAGCAGAAAAGTGAAAGAGACTTGAGATTCTATGCCAACTCGGGGAATGACCCTGCTCTAAAGTGGCAAGTCCAAGCTTTGATGAATTCTGGATCATTTCCATTCTTGGTAAAACAAATGAAACTGTTTAGCATAGCTGCCCAGGGACTACTCTATGGAAAACATAGTGGGTACAGTTTGACCTAGAATCCCAGGTTCAAACAAGTGAGTCCTACTTTTGGATTCAAAAACCTCTGTTCACAAGAATAAGAAGGAATGGAGGGGCAGGGGTAAGTAACAATATAACATTAGGTGACTCCCCTCTTTCCTTCTCACTATGCCTGGGTTAGACCCAGATCCACATAAGATATTTGAAATATGTTATGGAGCCCTGGTTTTTATAGCATTGATTCCACAGCATTTATTGCTTCACCATGTACCATAAGGATAAGAATATGAGGGGAATCATCTGCTTGCTTCTTCCTCAATCAAAAATGTATACATTGCTGTAAGGCCCATCTTGCTCTCCCATTCAACTACTTGCTTTAATAACGTAGGAGTGATAAATAGACATCTTTAAAATGTCAGTTGCGATGAAGATAGTTTGTTTCAGTTTAGCTATAGAGTCATCATCAGTTCTAACTCAACCAACAGCTAAAAACTAGAATGCTGCTGGTGCTCAAAGTCTGTAGAAAAGACGGATCTCACAGGTTGTTAATTGCAATTTTACATAATCTGGTTGAATACTTAGAAGATTATAGCAGGAAAAATTAATTGGCCCTGTAATCAAAGTGAAATTGCCAGTCTTTGATTTGAAAGGGACAAAGGTTCAAAGGTGGCTGCTGATCCCATGCTGGGAGGTGAGATGCTCAATATATGAAGCACCTGCTTCTCCTCATGTCACCACCACTCAAGTACCCAGGATTGTTGCGTTGGCCTCTTTGGCCATGAGAAAATCATCAGTCCAACATCTATCAGTTTCTCTTTGTCTGGAAAGGAAGCTACCCACAGAACCTTTTGCATAGTATATCTCAAAGATAAAAGGATGAAATTTTCCCCAGGAGGCCTATCTTCATGCCAGGCCAGGAAGACTCATATAAAAATTGTGTTTCCAAATCAGCACTTCACCCCAGTATCTACATGCCCTTTGATTGTTCCTGACTTCTATTCTTCAAATCTGGTGCATCCTCATGTGACCTCAGGTGGTGGATTATGCTACCTCTGCTACAGCCGGAACCTGTCAGAACATTAAGCCAAACCTGGCCTAGTGGGTTATTGTTCATGCAAAGCAACCATACATCTCTGAAGACAAAAATTATAAGCCATTTTCTAAAAGCTGAATAAAGGGAGGAAGAACATTAACCTATCCTAGATCATTGTGAGATTAATCTCCCTACTAGTCTTGGGAAATACTTCATCTCTGTGTAGAAGTCAATCTTTACTTGTCACACACTATGCGATCACCATGGGAAAGAAGTAAAAGTGATACCACATTCCTCTAGTTTGTAAAGTAGCTCCCCCAGAATTTCTTTCATATGCTATTCCCAGGTCTCTGTGGTCAGCTAATAATTTTTTAAACCCACTCTTTAGTGGAAAACATATAGCCCTCCTAATACTTTATGTATAAATTTGTATTTGCAAATATAGTCTTCCATTCGTTTACTCCAGGCATAATCCTCATCAGAAAAGTTCAACTAGAGTTCAATGCATTCAAAGGTTTACCATACTCATCTAGGGCTCAAGATTAGTCAGTTTTTAATGATATAAATGAACTTATTTACAAAACAGAAACAGACTCACAGACTTAGAAAACAAACTATGGTTACCAAAGGGGAAAGGTGGGGGGAGTGATAAATTAGGAGTTTGGGATTAACATATACACACTACTATATATAAAATAGATAAACAACAAGGACCTACTGTATAGTACAGGGAACTCTACTCAGTATTCTGTAATAACATAAATGGGAAAAGAATTTGAAAAAGAATAGATATATGTATACGTATAACTGAATCACTTTGCTCTACACAACATTGTAAATCAATACAACATTGTAAATCAACTATATTCCAATATAAAATAAAAAAATTTTTTAATTAAAATTTTTTTGAAAAGATTAGTCAGTTTTTGCCAGTGGGGATATCTACTTCTAAACCCTTCTCTTAAACTCTACTTTGGAAGAAGCCCTCTATGTCACCAAATCCTTCCCCTTCTTATGTACCTATTGGCACACTCCTTGGAATTTAAAAGAAATATTGAGTGAGTGAAGATTTAGCTTTGCCGAGAATGAAGTTCCTAGATCCAGAAGGGACACTGAGTATGCAAATCAAAATTACCAAGATTCTTGTGTTTTCTACTGTGGTAACCTCAAGGTAGCCCAAGAAGTAGCAGGGAGCTGGGGCCTCTGAGGTACTAGCTTCTCAGTTCCCAAGGATGTCTATTAACTAAATACTAGAAGAAAAGAAGATGGGGTGGAAGTCTTCCTGGCCTGGCATGAAGATGGGGTGAAATTTTGATAGTCGAAGAGGAGGTAGAATGTTCCAGGCAGGTGAACAGCATAAGGAATCACTAAGAAGAGAAATAAATTTAATGTGTTTGAAGGTAGAAGCAATCAGACTGCCCAATAAGTAAATAAGATTTTATACTAGCGAGTCTATTCATTTAACAAATATTTATAAATATATACAAAGAGTATGTAAATATTGAGCATGTATCTTATGCCAGTTATCGTTCTAGGAACTGGGGAGACAGCAGTGAACAAAATAAACAAAAAAATCCCTGCCTCCATGGAGCTTACATTCCAGTTGGGGGAGACAAATAATAATCAAGTAAAATATAGGATGTGTCAGATGGAATAACTGCTATGGGGAAAAATAAGTCAAGGAAGGGGATCAGTCTGTCAGGAAAGGCTTTGGTGCTGGTTTAAGGAATGGGAAAAATAACCTCTACTTGGTCCCCTGGTCCTGTATCTCCTTGACTTTCTCTCCTTTGTCTAACTCAAATCCAGCCTGCTATAGCATAATCCTACTTCCATTTTCTGCCTTCCCATGTCATTTGGCATCAGCACAACAGAGACTAAGCATTTATCTGAAAGTTGCACCAGGTTACTTTACCCAAGTACCTAGTTCACTTCTGGTGCCCAACATTGATGGGACAATCAACCAACTCAATATGGAATTTGAGAAACCTGCACTGGTGAGCTGACAGCTGCCTATATAATATGCTCCACCTCCTCCATATGAAGCCCACCTCTCTGTGAGCCACCACAATTCAGGTCTCCCCAACTGGCTAGGAAAAATAACGTTGGATATGTAGGTTATTAGAGCAGACTAGACTAGGAGTTTTTGCTTTGCCCTGTAGGCCATGGAGAACAACAAATAGTTTCACAGTAAAGATGATGTTTGAAGAGGATACATCTAGCAGTAGGAAGATTAGTTGAGGCTATTATTTAAGAACATGAGGCTTGGAGGGTGGCAATGAAAATTAAAGAAAAAGAGAAAAAAGTAAAGAACTATTTAAAATAAGATATGATAGAACAAGGTATTAAATGTATATAGGGACTAAAAGATAATCTATCTATTCCAGGCTTAGAAATATAAAATTGGGAGTAAATTGAAGAAGCTTTTTTCTTTAATTGAAGTATAGCTGATTGACAATGTTTTGTTGGTTTCCGGTGTACAGCAAAGTGATTCAGTTATATATTTTATCAGATTATTTTCCATTATAGGTTATTACAAGATACTGAATATAGTTCCTTTATCTATAAATAGATAACCCCTTGTTGGTTATCTATTATATATATGGTAGTATGTATCTGTTAATCTCAAACTCCTAATTTATTCCTCTGGCCCCCTTCCCCTTTGGTAACCATAAGTTTGCTTTCTATGTCTGTGAGTCTATTTCTGTTTTGTAAATAAGTTCATTTGTATCACTTTTTTAGATTCCACATATAAGTGATATATTTGTCTTTCTCTGTGGGGAAGCTTTAAGGAAAAATAAGTTCAGCCTGGGATATAATGATCTCCAAATGATGTCATAATGATGAAGGCATCAAGGTAAGCAGCTATAAATGAGTATTAGAGTTCAGGTGAAAATCTGGAGCTGGATAAACGGTGGTAAGCATTCTCTACAGAGAAGTGAGAGTTGGAATCAAAGTAAACCTAGTCTCCAGGGAAGAAAGTATAGAAAAATAAAGCAGAGTACTTAGGGTCAGGTTTTAGGAAATACCACTAGGTAAGAAATGAAAGAGAGGAGTGGTGAAAAAGATGGTGTACATGGCACAGATTCCCATGGAAGAGTTTAGAGAAGAATTAAACACCACTGGATTTGGCAAGGAGGCCACTGATTATCTGTCAAGGGGTGCTGGTGGAAGCCCCATTTCTGTCTCATTCTTCTATATTAAAAAAAAAAAAAAAAGACACAGAATGGCAAATCCTCGAACCCAAAGCTAATACCAGTGCTTTGCAGAGCAACTCTTGGACAACTTTCAGATGTCAGTTCTGTAAATTTAGAGACATAATCAGGTCACTTGAAAAGCTGGCACCAGCAAGGCTCAGAGGCCAGCTGAGCATTTGTGAAGCAGCCTGCTGGCTCAGCAGCACTTTCTCACCTGCAGCTGAAGTAGAGATCAGCAGCTGCAGCCTAGGAGACTCCTCAGTGGGTATTCGCCTTGGGAATCTAGGCAACCTACTTCAGGGTCCCTGCAAATCCTCTCTGAGGATCTTGGGGGATTTGGGTGTATGGGCTGGTTGATTAGTTGGTAAGTCAAGTTTCATTTAATTTTGTTTTTATGTTTTTTTCATAGAAAGAAAACTTTCTTAACAGGTCAGATAGAGCCATAAATACTGGACATCTGTGTTCTGGGGCATGGGCAGCTCAGATACAGGAAACACCTTGTCCATGAATGAGACTTATGATGCCAACAGATATTTATTGCAGGCAGCATTGTGTGAGGTTAAGTGGTCTACTTATCGTGGTTCTGACCTAAGCCAAATGCCACTGAGTCTAGACAAGGTGAGACAGCCAAGCAGGTCTGGGGACCGAGGTAAGTTGATGTGTAGAAAGATTGGAAATGACTTGAAGGAATGTAAGCCGAGAGAATTTCCATGACCTTGTAACAATTTTTTAAGCAGTGCTCAAAGCTTCTGGCATAGGCATCTTGGTGGTTAATAGAGCCAACTCATAGCATATACTTTCCCCTGTGTATAAGAGTTTTCTTTTTAAAGTTTGTGTCTTCTTCAGTTTTCCTCCATATGTTCCTTGTACTCACACTTCCTTGCTGAGATGGCTTGCTTTTTTTGTTGTTGCTTTTTGCCCATCCTCCATCACTTCAAACTATGACGTTTCCTCCACTTTTGAAATTCCCCCCATTTCTGAAACTCCCTCAGCTCTGTTCAGCCATCCACCTATGACACTGGTCAGACTTCCCACAAGCCTTTGGTTAATTTCTAAATGCTGTTCCTGGCTCACAGCTTCCTGTGATGAAACTGAAACCAGTTGGTTACCGATGACAAAGAGCTGACTCTTTACCAATAAATACAGCCAAAAAGCAGTTGAGACACTCACCTCTGGGTCAGGATTGATCTCTGCAAGAGCAATTGTGAGGGCTCAAAGGAAATGAGATCCCATCATAAGCATGACGATCACCACATCAACATAAAGACAAATGGGGCACCTCTATTGGAATACCACCCCTTGAAAAAGGATGCACTTTGGCACCTGTGCCACCACAGAAAGACCAACTAGTTGAGTGAAAAGCAGACTCCTGAGTCACTAGCCAGACAACACTCCAAGTCCCTGGAAACCATAATATCATGTACAACAAATCAAACACTTCATGTTTCTGCTTTGTTTGTTTGCTTTAGCTTAAGGCTTTTTTGAGTAGCCTCATCTCAGAGTCTGTGTAGATATATTATCTCCCCTGGTTTATAGTTTACCTCTGCCTACCTGCCTCAGCATATAAACTATACTCAAGTAATGCTTTGGAACATTAATTATTCTCTCTTCTAGGCAAACAAACAATCTTGGACACAAGGAACTTCAACACAAACTCAAGTGTTCAATAACTGGCCAGTGTATAAAGTACTCAACAACACAAAAGTAATCAAAAGTATTTTTAAATGTAGTTAAGGATTACAAAAAATAAACTGAGCACACACTTTTGCATTTCAGATCCAGAATGAATACGTGGCTGGCTCCGCCCACTTCTGCCTCCTCATGAAGAGCAAGATCTAGGCAAAAGTCATGAGTGCATGAGTGTTCAGTGGTTACTGTGGCTTTACAAGAAAAGCCAACTGCTATATAACCACAGGGCTCATCTGTTTGTTCTTTAAAAAGTACTATAAATAACAGTTTTCATAGTAGTAGTTTTAATTAGCAAAATTTAACAGATTAATATTAATCTGTTTACAAATTAATTTATAAAATTAACAAAATTTCATTAACAAGATCCAAATTGAATAGTCCATGTAAATATCTGATCAGTCTTCTGGCAATTTTTTTATAGTACACAACTCATCATGAAATGAGAATTTCTGTGTCCTGGAAGCATATTGATGGAGAGCAGGAAGACCTACAGTCACACAGCCAGGTCCAGCATAAAGCACCATGACCCAGTCTGAACCGTGGATGCTCAGGAGCGTGACCTCAGGAGGGTACACTGACATTCTCCTCTTGCTCATCTCCCTAATTGTACCTTCCTCTTACTCACATCTAGTGAATGACTTCCTATTTTACCAAGATAACTTAAGGCCTTCCTAAGGTTCCTCATCTACCATTTAATTTCTACCACTTGGTCCTACATTCATCCTCACATTTAAATCATAACTAGTCGCAGACATAGAGAATGGACTTGAGGACATGGGGAGGGGGAAGGGTAAGCTGTGACAAAGTGAGAGAGTGGCATGGACATATATACACTACCAAATGTAAAATAGATAGCTAGTGGGAAGCAGCAGCATAGCACAGGGAGATCAGCTCAGTGCTTTGTGTCCACCTAGAGGGGTGGGATAGGGAGGGTGGGAGGGAGACGCAAGAGGGAGGGGATATGGGGATATACATATGCATATAGTTGATTCACTTTGTTATACAGTAGAAACTAACACAACATTGTAAGGCAATTATACTCCAATAAAGATGTTAAAAAACAAATCATAACTAGTCTTCCTGCCTCCAGTTCTCCTCACCTCTGCCAATCCAGTTTTTATTTCAACCTGGTCTACCTACCTAAATCCCAGTTTCCACTATGACACCCCTCTGCTCAAAAGCCTTCCAAGAATCCATGTGTCTCTCAGCATGGCCCTCTAAAGTTTGACTGCAACTATTCCCAACATAAATGTTCTCAATCCAGATCATTCTTTTGTATATTCTATACTCTACAAAGATTGTCCTCTCTTCTGTCTTACTCCAAAACTTCTAGAGAACAGAAACTGGGGCAATGATTATGGGATATTTCTTTATTTAGGGAGGTACAATCCTGGGACAAGAGTGAAGAAAAGGAAAGGGAGACAGGGAAAGATGACAAGCAATAAGAGATAAGCATCTCCATAATAAACACAACACCAACAAACAGCGACCAGCCAGTAACAATCACCAACCAGGTACCAACAATGGCTTCTACTTCACTATGAGCTTGAAAAATCTCAGTCACTTGGCAGGTCACATACTCAGTTACCCAGAATGTCTCCAGACAGGTTGGTCAGAGAAAATGTCTTAGATAAGTCTGTTAAAGGAAGAAAGGGAAAGAATACATATCAGCCCAAATTCTCTCCACCTCCTATTTTTCTTTTGCCAAAGTCAACTCTCTTCTTGATTGTATCTTCTGGACCCATTAAGAGCTGCTTAGGAAGATAGAGCCCATGCTAAATAGTGTGATATTTCATACAAGTCTCAAAGTGGTAGGAGGAGCCAGAGGGTCCAGGCATGGAGCTGGTCAGTCTTGGGTGGAAAATCTCATAGACCACAGACTCTTTCAGGCTGAGCAGATGAATGGAAAAGGTCAAAGTCCTTGAAACAGATGAGACTAAGAGAATCTGTGAGGCATGTAAATTCAACATGTTGTCTCCCCATGTAGTCAAAGCCAGCCTTTCCATAAAGTTTACCCACTGAATTCCTTGTTTGGGTGCTTGCTTATATACTGCTAGATTTGTGAATGTTATTTAAAGGTGATGTGTGTGTGTTTATTCTCCTTCATTAACTTTTAATCTCATTAATGGCAGATACCATGCATGTATTTCCATGGATCCCCATCTCAACTGGCACAGTAATGGTGCATAAATGGTATACCATTGGCAGTTGTTTAATAAGTAAAAGAGCAAAAACACCTAGAGAATAGCAGGTTTGGGGATCACTTTAGCCCAGAACACAAGAACAGTCTCTTTTCTTTTGGCTTCACAGAAATCATCTGAGCTTTGAAAGAAACCCTAATGGACACTTAAATCATTCTCTCATTGCACCCTATGCCTTCAAGTCATTTCCTGCACAGTGAAAAAATGATGTAGGTTCAAAAACAACTTAGAAGCAACTGGCTCTTATTTTTTAAAAAAAGAAAAAGAAAATGAACTATTTTCCTCTCCAACAGTAAATTAGTTCAAATTAGATCTTGCATTCATCATTCAAATATTTTTCTTTTTTGTTGTTTTTTTTTTGTGAACAAATACCAGTCCAAATTCAAGACCATGCAACATGATTAAATTGTTAAGACTGTGGACTCTGGAGCCAGAGTCTCTGGTTCAAACCTCAACTCTGTCACTTACTAGCTATATGACCTTAGGAGAGTTACTCAACTTCTATGCCCCACAGTTTCCTCATAGATAAAATGAGAATAATAATAGCACATACCCCAAAGGGTTTTTATGAACATTAAGTGTGTAAGCATCTGTAATATCTGGAAAACTACCTGAAACATGGCAAGCCACACATAAGAGTTTGCTTAACAAATAAGATTATGGGGCTTGGAGAGGAAAGATAGGAACAAGTAAAATTATATACTGCTCTGGTTGGTTGAATGTGGCTGTAAACTCTTTAATGTCAGAGAGCACATCAATGCTAGTAAATAGCACATCGATGATGATGTATAAATATGGAGTATTTTAGTAAATAAATGAGGGGGAAATTTATGAGGAGGAGTGAGAAAGCCCAGTTTGCAGTTAAAAGGTGACTAACTAGATAACATCTAGTCCACACTCCAAGAAAAGCATTTATTTAGTTGATTGAAAAATCTGTGGGTCCCACCCAACATGCTGTTTTTTTATTTCCTCATTCTTCTGTCACCTCAGCAGGCGTGGCTTATCCTTCTGGACTCCTGTCCTATTTGCAATGTTACCTCTGTTCTTCTTTTTCTCTGTCCTTCTTTCTCTCTGTCCCTCAGACACCTAATTGGGTCCTTACTATCTGTTCGACTTCCTAGCTTCAAGACCGCTCTAGAGAGAGGATACAACAGCCCAGGGCAAACGCCAGACCAAACACATCCCAGCTTTCATAGCAACTAACTCTTTGTTACTCCTACCCAAAGACTCCCGAGGTTTCTCTTCCTAAGGAGGGGATATACCTTGGGGTTACACCCTTGCCTCACTACTACTCTCTAGCATTCCTCCTCCTATATGCCTCTCTACCAGCCTCCTTACAGAGTTAACATTTTACAGATCCAAACATAACATTATAAATGTAATCTGAGGATGTTCAAGGTGCCAGTTTTATTAAAGGAGATCATTTGCTCAATTCAGCTTGAGTTGACTTAATATTTGCAGCCATTGGACCACACGAGTCCCAGGAAAAGGTCATGGGCCCAAGTTTCACACAGTGGCATTTTACTTCAAGCCCCCTCCAAGTTTTTCCTGGGACTTAAACCCTATCAGGTTCTATATCTTCCCCAGAGTAATGAATATCAACATTCTATTGTGTGGTGATTTGTACAGTGAATTCCCTCCCCTCAGTGTGGCATTTGGCACATGAAAGGAGGCCAATAAGGGGGTGCCTTCTAGAGTGGGGCTTTGAACTAGGTCTCTGAGGTGTGCACTGGTCATGAATTTGTGGAAGAAAATAAGGAATCACTTTCGCAAAAGAAGTACACATCGTGTTAAAGGAGCATTGTGTGGGAGATGAATTTTTAATCTCTTGTTCACTTTACCCTAAGTTCATAGGATTTCCTTCTGAAGAGCTTGTGATAACTTGGCCACGACCCACAGGTCAGGCTCTTTGACAGTTGGGTCTTTTGAATATGAAGAATAATAAAATTTTAGGGACCTTAAGATAGCATAGTCTAATTCCCTTACTTCTAGTAAGGAAACTTGGTCCAAAGAGGTGAAATGGCATAGTAAAAAGACTCATTAAAAACGTGTTAAAATCAGAACTAGGATTTGAATCCAGACCTAATTATACTGGGCTCTAGGGCTAGGATACATCGTAATAAAAGTAACCTGAAAATTGTAACATTGTATAAACTATCAATACAATGACTCAGTACTAAATAGCAGGAAAGTTTATTATTTTATTAAAAATTATTTCTTCTTTAACTATAGTGTGTTCAACTCTTTTGGCAATCAGACAAGCCTAGGAGTAAAATTAAAGAAATGTGTAAGATGTAAATAAAGAAAAATGAAGGGCATTTAAAAAGAAATTGAAAAGACCTTGCTTGCCATTAGCTTCATCAATAATAGTTGTTACCTAAACAGTATCTGAGCCAAGTCCTAAACTTTCCTGATGAGCTGTTCTGCATGCAACCTAAGCTCCAATTGTACCTATCTGATCAGTATCTTTTGGAAGCATTAGCAATATAATTTTTGTTATGCTAAATAAGTAGTACCCAAGTAGAAGCATGAATTAAAAGCAAGTCAGTAACAAATACTGTATGACATCATTTATATGTGGAATCTAAAAAATAGTAAAAATGACTTATTTATGAAACAGACACAGACTCACAGACAGAAAACAAATTTATGGTTACCAAATAGGAGGCAGGGGAGGGATAAATTAGGAGTACAGGATTAACAGATACACACTACCATATATAAAATGGATAAACAAGGACTTACTGTTTAACATAGGGAACTATATTCAATATCTCATAATAACTTGTAATGGAAAAGAAGTTTTTAAGAGTATATATATAACCAAATCACTTTGCTGTACACCTGAAATTAACACAGTATTGTAAATCAATTATACTTTAATTTTTTTAAAGTCTGTAAGTTTTTTATTCCAAATGCTGTTTTTCTTCAAATCCCAACTTAGGTGCTACCTCCTCTGTGAAGCCTACCCCCATCTCTTTGCCTTCCATGCTCCATGCCCTGAAGTTATTCACTTAGGACTTTTTCTCTGCTTAGTACCTTAGGTAGGTTTCTATTATAGCAACTATCATTCTGTATTATAGTTATGCTTATTTCCTCTTCTAGACTGTATGTGCCTCCAGGTCAGGTGCTAGGTCTTATCGTCATCTTTTACCCACCAAATACAACCACAATGCCTATCATATACTCCAAAAAATGTGAAATAGACTAGAGGTAAAATGAGTTGAATTCTGAGGTTCTACCTCAGAAATATATGAAAACTTATCCCCAAAATGGCTAGAAAATAACCTGAAGAGAAAGCTAAAGGAAGGAAATATACAGGCCAGATTGTATATACAATACAGCAAAGCTTAAGAATTCTGAGTTCATAAATCAATCTATTTTATATTCATTTTGGATTCCCCTTCTCTGATCACATAGTTACTTATGAGAGGTCAAAGCAAGATGGAAAGAATCCTAGACTAGGAATCTAGAGACCTAGATTTAGTCCCAGCTCTGCCATGAACTGTCTGACACTTCCTGTCTCTAAGTCTGTTTTGGACATTATGATTCAAAAGATCCTTTCAAACTCTCTTCCCACACTGGCACAACATCTGATCTATTGTCATTAACCTCATTCTACAGCTAGAAAAATCTAAACAAATACTACAACAACTCATTCCAGAACCCTACAGCAACTGACTGCCATAGTTAAAGGTGGAACACGGAAGGAAAAGTTTCCTGTCTGGAGCCCAGCCCTGCAGAGTCATCCCATACCTAGTGGCACACGGGACTTGTAGGGAGAGTCAAAGCTTCTCTGTCCTGGGGCTCCCCTGGTGGCACAGTGGTTAAGAATCCGCATACCAATGCAGGGGACACGGGTTCGAGCCCTGGTCCAGGAAGATCCCACATGCCGCGGAGCATCTAAGCCCGTGTGCCACAACTACTGAGCCTGCGCTCTAGAGCCCACAAACCACAACTACTGAAGCCCACGCACCTAGAGCCCATGCTCTGCAACAAGAGAAGTCACCGCAATAAGAAGCCCGTGCACCCAACTAAGAGTAGCCCCCGCTTGCCGCAACCAGAGAAAGCTTGCACGCAGCAACGAAGACCCGATGCAGCTAAAAATAAATAAATAAAAATAAATTAGTTAATTTAAAAAAAAAAAGCTTCTCTGTCCTTGACAAAAACAGGAAGTTCCCACGCCCATAGGAGCCAAAGGAGTGTATAGTGTTGGCAGTCAGCATAGCCTCCTGGGTTCCAAATAGACATGCAGGGATGTCTTCAATGTTCCTGCCAAACACCTGGGGATAGAAATTGCACAAGATCCACCTATGAAAACAGGAGTGTTGTCTAGATCATCCTGTTTGCTGTAGTTATTGGGACATTATCCAAGTCTGACAACTAGATCCAGGACCAAATCCAGAGTTGAGAACTTGACTGATCATTTAGTTTAGACACCCAAATCCAAATAGAGTACACTGAAATCTTGAAAAGGAAGTCTAAAAGTGTGGATTGTATGCACACATTTTAGACAAAAATCCATTCAGCTTCTCAGAAGACAAGATAAGAACCAAGAATCAGAAAGTAGGATAAAAATAGCAGAATAGAAGACTCTGAGCTCACCTCCTCCACAGACACAACAAAACTACAATTACTTATAGAACAACTCTCTCTGAAAATGACCTGAAGACTAGCAGAACAGCTCATCTACAATTAAGGATAAAGAAAAACCACATCAAGGTGGGTAGGAAGGGCAGACTCATAATCTAGTCAGGATACAAACCCCAGCACAGTGATGTACAAGCAGGAGGGGATGTCATAAATGCAAAAGTCCTCTCTAAGGAGCAAAGGGTTCAAGCCCCACATTGGGTAACCCACCCCTGGGGACCAGCACTTGGAAGATAAGCCCATATAACTGGATTTGAAATCTAATGGGGCTTAAGTCTGGGAGAGCCAGAGGACTGTAGGAAACCTAGACTCTGCTCTTAAAGGGCTTATGCATAAACTCACCCACTCTGAGTCCCAGCTCAGATAGCAGTTTGAAAAGGGCCTGGCACTCTAGCTGGTCTGCCAAAGCCATCACCCCAGCATGCCCCTGGCCCACACCCACTCCAATGCCAGCTGTCCTGCCAAGGCAGCAGCCCTGGCACACCCTGTGAAAGGTCCAGACTGTGCCCACTGTAGCTCCAGCCATCCCACCAGGGCAGTGGCTCTGACATGCCTTAGGAAAGCCCCAGCCTGCGTCTGCTCCAGCTCTAGCTGTCCCACCAAGGCACCCCTGGTCCAACCCCGAGTACCCGGCAACTCTCCCCGCGACACACGCCTGCTCCAGCTCCAGTTGGCCTGCCAAAGCTACCCAGCACATGCAGTCTACATAGGGAATACTCCAATACAAGACTACATCTTCAAGACCACAGGATGTAACTATTTCACCTAATTCGTAGAAGCAACCACAGAAAACCAAACAAAATGAGGAGACAGAGGAATTTGTTCCAAACAAAAGAACAGATAAAACCCCAGGGGGGAAAAAAACAAACAAACTAATGAAACAGAGATCAGTAATTTACATGATAAAGAGTTCAAAGCCACAGTCATAAAGATCCACAGAACTCGGGAGAAGAATGGGATAGCACAGTGAGAATTTCAACAAAGAGTTAGAAAATATAGAAAGGAAACAACCAGAGCTGAAGAATACAGAGAATGAAATAAAAAATACACTAGAGGGAATCAACAGGAGACAATATGTTACAGAGAATGTATAAGTGACCTGGAAGACAGAATGATGGAAATCACCAAGTCAAAAGAGCAAAAGAAAAAAATTTTTTTAATAAGGATACTTTAAGGAACCTATATGACAACATCAAGCATGCTAATATTTGTATTATAGGGGTCTCAAAAGGAGAAGAGAGAAAGGGCCAGAAAAATTACTTGAAGAAATAATGGCTGATGAGAATCCCCTGGTTGTCCAGTGGTTAGGATTTGGTGGTTTCTGTGCCGTGTGGCCCAGATTCAATCCCTGGTCAGGGAACTAAGATCCTGCAAGCCACACAGTGCAGGAAAAGAAAAAAATGACTGAAAACTTCCCTAAACTGAGGAAGGAAACAGATATCCAGTTCCAGGAATCATAGAGACTACCAACAAGATGAACCCAAAGAGACCCACACCAAGGCATATCAGAATTAAAATGGAAAAAGTTAAAGAGAAAATTTTAAAGGCAGAAAAAGAAGAACAATGAGTCACACAAAAGGGAACACCCATAAGGCCATTAGCTGATTTTATTATATATTTTTTAACATCTTTATTGGAGTATAATTGCTTGACAATGGTGTGTTAGTTTCTGCTAAGTGAATCAGTTATACATATACATATGTTCCCATCTCTCTTCCCTCTTGTGTCTCCCTCCCTCCCAACCTCCCTATCCCACCCCTCTAGGTGGTCACAAACCACCAAGCTGATCGCCCTGTGCCATGCGGCTGCTTCTCACTAGCTATCTATTTTACGTTTGGTAGTGTATATATGTCCATGCCACTCTCTCACTTTGTCACAGCTTACCCTTCGCCCTCCGCATATCCTCAAGTCCATTCTCTAGTAGGTCTGTGTCTTTATTCCCGTCTTACCCCTAGGTTCTTCATGACCTTTTTTTTTTTCCTTAGATTCCATATATATGTGTCAGCATACGGTATTTGTTTTTCCCTTTCTGACTTACTTCACTCTGTATGACAGACTCTAGGTCCATTCACCTCACGACAAATAACTCAGTTTCGTTTCTTTTTATGGCTGAGTAATATTCCATTGTATATATGTGCCACATCTTCTTTATCCATGCATCGGATGATGGACACTTAGCTTGCTTCCACTCTTGGCTATAGTAAATAGAGCTGCTATGAACATTTTCCTACATGACTCTTTTTGAATTTTGGTTTTCTCAGGGTATATGCCCAGTAGTGGGATTGCAGGGTCATATGGTAGTTCTATTTTTAGTTTTTTAAGGAACCTCCATACTGTTCTCTATAGTGGCTGTATCAATTTACATTCCCACCAACAGTGCAAGAGGGTTCCCTTTCCTCCACACCCTCTCCAGCATTTATTTCTAGATTTTTTGATGATGGCCATTCTGACTGGTGTGAGATGATATCTCATTGTAGTTTTGATTTGCATTTCTCTAATGATTAATGATGTTAAGCATCCTTTCATGTGTTTTTTGGCAATCTGTATATCTTCTTTGGAGAAATGTCTATTTAGGTCTTCTGACCATTTTTGGATTGGGTTCTTTGTTTTGTTGTTATTGAGCTGCATGAGCTACTTATAAATTTTGGAGATTAATCCTTTGTCAGTTGCTTCATTTGCAAATATTTTCTCCCATTCTGAGGGTTGTCTTTTGGTCTTGTTTATGGTTTCCTTTGCTGTGAAAAAGCTTTGAAGTTTCATTAGGTCCCATTTGTTTATTTTTGTTTTTATTTCCATTTCTCTGGGAGGTGGGTCAAAAAGGATCTTGCTGTGATTTATGTCATAGAGTGTTCTGCCTATGTTTTCCTCTAAGAGTTTGATAGTTTCTGGTCTTTCATTTGGATCCTTAATCAATTTTGAGCTTATTATTGTGTATGGTGTTAGGGAATGTTCTAATCTCATACTTTTACATGTACCTGTCCAATTCTCCCAGCACCACTTATTGAAGAGGCTGTCTTTTCTCCACTGTATATTCTTGCCTCCTTTATCAAAGATAAGGTGACCAAACGTGTGTGGGTTTATTTCTGGGCTTTCTATCCTGTTCCATTGATCTATATTTCTGTTTTGGGGCCAGTACCATACTGTCTTGACTACTGTACTTTGTAATATAGTCTGAAGTCAGGGAGCCTGATTCCCCCAGCTCCATTTTTCTGTCTCAAGATTGCTTTGGCTATTCGGGGTCTTTTGTGTTTCCATACAAATTGTGAAGTTTTTTGTTCTAGTTCTGTGAAAAATGCTAGTCGTAGTTTGATAGGGATTGCATTGAATCTGTAGATTGCTTTGGGTAGTAGAGTCATTTTCACAATGTTGATTCTTCCAATCCATCTATTTGTATCATGTTTAATTTCTTTCATCAGTATCTTATAATTTTCTGCACACAGGTCTTTTGTCTCCTGAGGTAGGTTTATTCCTAGATATTTTATTCTTTTCGTTGCAATGGTAAATGGGAGTGTTTTCTTAATTTCATTTTCAGATTTTTCATCATTAGTGTATAGGAATGCAAGAGGTTTCTGTGCATTAAATTTTGTCCTGCTATTTTACCAAATTAATTGATTAGCTCTAGTAGATCTCTGGTAGCATCTTTAGGGTCCTCTATGTAGAGTATCATGTCATCTGCAAAGAGTGACAGCTTTACTTCTTCTTTTCCAATTTGGATTCCTTTTATTTCTTTTTCTTCTCTGATTGCTGTGGCTAAAACTTCCAAAACTATGTTGAATAGGTGGTGAGAGTGGGCAACCTTGTCCTGTTCCTGATCTTAGTGGAAATGGTTTCAGTTTTTCACCATTGAGGATGATGTTGGCTGTGGGTTTGTCATACATGACCTTTATTTTGTTGAGGAAACTTCCCTCAATGCCTACACTCCGCAGGGTTTTTTACCATAAATGGGTGTTGAATTTCGTTGAAAGTTTTCTCTGCATCTATTGAGATGATCATATGGTTTTTCTCCTTCAATTTGTTAATATGGTGTATCACATTGATTGATTTATATATATTGAAGAATCCTTGCATTCCTGGAATAAACCCCACTTGATCATGCTGTATGATCTTTTTAATGTACTGTTGGATTCTGTTTGCTAGTATTTTGTTGAGGATTTTTGCATCTATGTTCATCAGTGATATTGGCCTGTAGTTTTCTTTCTTTGTGACATCTTTGTCTGGTTTTGGTATCAGGGTGATGGTGGCCTTGTAGAATGAGTTTGGGAGTGTTCCTCCCTCTGCTATATTTTGGAAGAATTTGAGAAGGATAGGTGTTAGCTCTTCTGTAAATATTTGATACAATTCGCCTGTGAAGCCATCTGGTCCTGGGCTTTTGTTGGAAGATTTTTAACCACAGTTTCAATTTCAGTACTTTTGATTGGTCTGCTCATATTTTCTATTTCTTCGTGGTTCAGTCCTGGCAAGTTGTGCATTTCTAAGAATTTGTCCATTTCTTCCAGGTTGCCCATTTTATTGGCATAGAGCTGCCTGTAGTAATCTCTCATGATCTTTTGTGTTTCTGCAGTGTCAGTTGTTACTTCTCCTTTTTCATTTCTAATTCTATTGATCTGAGTCTTCTCCCTATTTTTTTTTTTTTTTTTGCATTATGCGGGCCTCTCACTGTTGTGGCCTCTCCCGTTGAGGAGCACAGGCTCCAGACATGCAGGCTCAGCAGCCTTGGCTCACGGGCCCAGCCGCTCCGCGGCATGTGGGATCTTCCTGGACCAGGGCACGAAACCGTGTCCCCTGCATCGGCAGGCAGACTCTCAACCACTGCGCCACAAGGGAAGCCCTCCCTTTTTTTCTTGATGAGTCTGGCTAATGGTTTATCAATTTTGTTTATCTTCTCAAAGAACCAGCTTTTAGTTTTATTGATTTTTGCTATCGGTTCCTTCATTTCTTTTTCATTTATTTCTGATCTGATCTTTATGATTTCCTTCCTTCTGCTAACGTTGGGGGATTTTTGTTCTTCTTTCTCTAATTGTTTAGGTGCAAGGTTAGGTTGTTTATTTGAGATGTCTCCTCCTTCTTAAGGTAGGATTGTATTGCTATAAACTTCCCTCATAGAACTGCTTTTCCTGCATCCCATAGGTTTGGGGTCATCGTGTCTCCACTGTCATTTGTTTCCAGGTAGTTTTTGAATTCCACTTTGATTTCTTCAGTGATCACTTCGTTACTAAGTAGTGTATTGTTTAGCCTCCATGTGTTTGTATTTTTTACAGAACTTTTCCTGTAATTGATATCTAGTCTCATAGCATTGTGGTCAGAAAAGATACTTGATACGATTTCAATTTTCTTAAATTTACTAAGGCTTGATTTGTGACCCAAGATATGATCTATACTGGAGAATATTCCATGAGCACTTGAGAAAAATATGTATTCTGTTGTTTTTGGATGGAATGTCCTATGAATATAAATTAAGTCCATCTTCTTTAATGTATAATTTAAAGTTTGTGTTTCCTTATTTATTTTCATTTTGGATGATCTGTCCATTGGTGATTGTGTTAATGTCAATTTCCCCTTTTATGGCTGTTAGTATTTGCCTTTTTTTTTTTTTTTTTTGCTGTATGCGGGCCTCTCACTGTTGTGGCCTCTCCCGTTGCGGAGCACAGGCTCCGGACGCGCAGGCCCAACGGCCATGGCTCACGGGCCCAACCGCTCTGCGGCATGTGGGATCTTCCCAGACTGGGGCACGAACCCGTGTCCCCTGCATCGGCAGGCGGACTCTCAACCACTGCGCCACCAGGGAAGCCCAGTATTTGCCTTATATATCGATGTGCTCCTATGTTGGGTGCATAAATATTTACAATTGTTATATCTTCTTCTTGGATCGATCCCTTGATCATTAGGTAGTGTCCTTCTTTGTCTCTTCTAATAGTCTTTATTTTAAAGTCTATTGTGTCAGGTATGAGAATTGCTACTCCAGCTTTCTTTTGATTTTCATTTGCATGGAATATCTTTTTCCATCCCCTCACTTCCAGTCTGTATGTGTACCTAGGTCTGAAGTTGGTCTTTTGTAGACAGCATATATATGGGTCTTGTTTTTGTATCCATTCAGGCAGTCTGTGTCTTTTGGTGGGAGCATTTAATCCATTTACATTTGAGGTAACTATCGATGTATGTTCCTGTTTCCATTGTCTTAATTGTTTTGATTTTGTTATTGTAGGTCTTTTCCTTCTCTTGTGTTTCTTGCCTAGAGAAGTTCCTTTGGCATTTCTTGTAAAGCTGGTTTGGTGGTGCTGAACCCTCTCAGCTTTTGCTTTTCTGTAAAGGTTTTAATTTCTCCATCAAATTTGAATGAGATCCTTGCTGGGTAGAGTAATCTTGGCTGTCGGTTTATCTCCTTCATCACTTTAAATATGTCCTGCCAGCCCCTTCTGGCTTGCAGAGTTTCTGCTGAAAGGTCAGCTGTTAACCTTATGGGGATTCCCTTGTGTGTTATTTGTTGTTTTTCCCTTGCTGCTTTTAATATGTTTGCTTTGTATTTAATTTTTAATAGTTTGATTAATATGTGTCTTGGCATGTTTCTCCTTGGATTTATCCTGTATGGGACTCTCTGTGCTTCCTGGACTTGATTAACTATTTCCCTTCCCATATTAGGGAAGTTTTCAACTATAATCTCTTCAAATATTTTCTCAGTCCCTTTCTTTTTCTCTTCTTCTTCTGGGGCCCCTGTAATTTGAATGTTGCTACGTTTAGTGTTGCCTCAAAGGTCTCTGAGACTGTCCTCAGTTCTTTTCATTCTTTTTTCTTTTTTCTGGTCTGCAGTAGTTATTTCCACTATTTTATCTTCCAGGTCACTTCTCCATTCTTCTGCCTCAGTTATTCGCTATTGATCCCTTCTAGAGTATTTTTAATTTCATCTATTGTGTTGTTCATCATTGCTTGTTTCCTCTTTAGTTCTTCTAGTCCTTGTTAAATGTTTCTTGCATTTTATGTATTCTGTTTCCAAGATTTTGGATCATCTTTACTATCAATATTCTGAATTGTTTTTCAGGTAGACTGCCTATTTCCTCTTCATTTGTTAGGTCTGGTGGGTTGTTACCTAGCTCATTCATCTGCTGTGTGTTTTTCTGTCTTCTCATTTTGCTTATCTTACTGTGTTTGGGGTCTCCTTTTTGCAGGCTGCAAGTTCATAGTTCCTGTTGTTTTTGGTGTCTGTCCCCAGTGGCTAAATTTGGTTCAGTGGGTTGTGTAGGCTTCCTGGTGGAGGGGACTAGTGCTTGTGTTCTGGTGGATGAGGCTGGATCTTGTCTTTCTGGTGGGCAGGTCCACGTCTGGTGGTGTGTTTTGTGGTGTCTGTGGCCATATTATGATTTTAGGCAGGCTCTTTGCTAATGGGTGGGGTTATGTTCCTGTCTTGCTAGTTGTTTGGCATAGGGTGTCCAGCACTGTAGCTTGCTGGTTGTTGAGTGAAGCTGGGTCTTGGTGTTGAGATGGAGATCTCTGGGAGGTTTTCGCCGTTTGATATTATGTGGACCTGGGAGTTCTCTTGTGGACCAGTGTCCCTAAGTTGGCTCTCCCACCTCAGAGGCACTGCACTGACTCCCGGCTGCAGCACCAAGAGCTCAGAATAAAAGGGAGAAAAGGTAGAAAGAAAGAACATAAAATAAAATAAAGATAAAATGTAATAAAGTTATTAAAATAAAAAAATAATTATTAAGAAAAAATTTTTAAGTAAAAATAAAAACAAAACAAAAAAGGATGGACAGAACCCTAGGGCAAATGGTGAAAGCAAAGCTATACAGACAAAATCTCACACAGACGCATACACATACACACTCACAAAAAGAGAAAAAGGGGAAAAAATAATATATCTTGCTCTCAATGTCCTCCTCCTCAATTTGGGATGATTCCATGTCTATTCAGGTATTCCACCGATGCAGGGTACATCAAGTTGATTGCAGAGATTTAATCCGCTGCTCCTGAGGCTGCTGGGAGCAATTTCCTTTTCTCTTCTTTGTTCTCACAGTTCCTGGGGTTCAGCTTTGTATTTGGAACCGCCTCTTCATGTAGGTCGCTGGAGGGCGTCTATTCTTTGCTCAGTCAGGACCGGGTTAAAGGAGCAGCTGATTTGGGGTCTCTGGCTCACTCAGGCCGTGGGGGGTGCGGCAGGTACGGATGTGGGGTGAGCCTGGGGCGACAGAGGCCGGCGTGACGTTGCAACAGCCTGAGGCCTGACGACCATTCTCCTGGGGAAGTTGTCCCTGGATCACGGGACCCTGGCAGTGGCAGGCTGCACAGGCTTCTTGGTGGCAGCAGCAGCGGCCTTAGCATCTCATGTCCATCTCTGTGGTCCACGCTGATAGCCACGGCTCACGCCCATCTCTCGAGCTCCTTTAAGCAGCGCTCTTAATCCCCTCTCCTCGCGCACCGGGAAACAGAGAGGGAAGTAAATGTCTCTTGCCTCTTCGGCAGGTCCAGACTTCCCCGGACTCCCTCCTGGCTAGCCATGGTGCACTAACCCCTTCAGGCTGTGTTCACCACGCCAGTCCTCTCCCTGATCCGATGGAAGTCCGAGCCTCAGCTCCCAGCCCCCACCCGTCCCCGCAGACAAGCCTTTCAGGCTGGTGAGTGCTGGTCGGCACCGATCCTCTATGCGGGAATCTCTCCGCTTTGCCCTCTGCACCCCTGTTGCTGCGCTCTCCTCTGCGACTCCGAAGCTTTCTCCCTCTGACACCCCCAGTCTCTGCCTGTGAAGGGGTTTCCTAGTGTGTGGAAACCTTTCCTCCTTCACGGCTCCCTCCCACTGGTACAGGTCCCGTCCCTATTCTTTTGTCTCTGTTTTTTCTTTTTTCTTTTGCCTTACCCAGGTATGTGGGGAGTTTCTTGCCTTTTGGGAAGTCTGAGGTCTTCTGCCAGCGTTCAGTAGGTGTTCTGTAGGAATTGTTCCACGTGTAGATGTATTTCTGATGTATCTGTGGGGAGGAGGGTGATCTCTGCATCTTACTTTTCCGCCATCTTCCCCCTCTCCCTCCATCAGCTGATTTTAAAGCAGAAACCTTGCAGACCAGAAGGGAGTAGCATAATGTATCTGAAGTGCTGAAACGAAACTACTTACAACTCAGTAATGCAATCATTCCAAATTGAAGGAGAGATAAAGACTTCTCCATACAAACAAAAACTAAAAGAGTGCATTACTGGTCTTACAGGAATGTTATAGGGTCTTCTTCAAGTGAAAAAGAAAAGGCCATAACTAGAAATGCAAAAATATATGAAAGAAAAAATCTCACTGGTAAAGGTAAATATACGGTAAAGGCATTGGATCGATCAATTAAAAAGCCAGTATGAAGATTAAAAGACAAAAAACAAAAATCATAACATCGACTTTAACTACAATAATTAGTTAACAGATACACAAAATAAAAAGAAGTGCAAGAATATGACATCAAAAACAAAAAACCTGGGAGTTGGGAAGGGAAACTGAAGTGCTTCTAGAATGCATTCAAACTTAAGTGACTATCAGCTTAAACACTAGAGGGAATAGATAGATAGATAGATAGATAGGTAGGTATGAACTTCATGGTAACAACAAACCAAAAACCTACAATAAGTACCCAAAAAATAAAGAGAAAGAAATCAAAATATAACACTTAAGAAAATCTTAAACCACAAGGAAGAGACTAAAAGAAGAAAGGAACAGAGAAGAGCTACAAAAATGACCAGAAGTAACAAAATGGCAGAAGTACTAACCAATCAATAATTACTTTAAATGTAAATGGACCAAATGCTCCAATCAAAAGACATAGAGTGGCTGGGACTTCTCTGGCGGTCCAGTGGGTAAGACTCCATTCTCCCAATGCAGCGGGGCCAGGTTTGATCCCTGGTTGGGGAACTAAATCCCACATGCATGCTGCAACTGATAGTCTGCATGCCATAATTAAAGATCCCGCAGGCCACAAGTAAGAGCTCTCATGCTACGACTAAGACCCGGTGCAACCAAAAGAAATAAATAAATATTTTTTTAAAAAAGACATAGAGTGGCTGATTGGATACAAAAAAACAAGACCCATATATATGCTGCCTATAAGAGATTCACTTCAGATCTAATGACACACACATACTGAAAGTGAACAGATGGAAAAAAAATATTCCCTGCAATTGGAAAGAAAAAGAAAGTTGGAGTAGCAATTCTCATATCAGAAAAAATAGACTTTAAGGACCGTAACAAGAGACAAAGAAGGACATAATGATCAAGGGATCAATCCAAGAAGAGGCTGTAACACTCAAAAATATATATGTAGCCAACATAGGAGCACCTAAATACATAAAGCAAATACTAACAAACATAAAGGGAAAAATTGATGGTAACAATGCTAGTAAGGGCTTTAATATCCTACTCATATCAATGGATAGACCATACTGACAGAAAATCAGTAAGGAAATATTAACCTTAAACAACACGTTAGACCTGAGGACTTTAATAGATATATAGAGAACATTGTATCCAAAAGCAGCAGTACATACATTCTTTTCAAGTGCACATGGAACATTCCACAGGACAGATCAACATTCTAGGCCACAAAACAAGTCTCAATAAACTTAAGAAGATTGAAATTATATCAAGCATCCTTTCCTACCATAACACTATAAGAGTAGAAATCAACAAGAAAAAAAACTGGAAAACACACAAACACATGGAGGCTAAACAATGTACTAAACAACCAGTGGGTCAATGAAGAAATCAAAGTGGGAATCAAAAAACACCTGGAGCCAAATGAAAATGGAAACACAACTTTCCAAAGTTATGGGATGCAGCAAAAGCAGTTCTAAGAGAGAAGTTCATAGTGAGATAGGTCTACCTCAAAAAACAAGAAAATTGTCAAATAAACAACCTAAACTTATACCTAAAGAAACTAGAAAAAGAGCAAAGAAAGCCCAAAGTTAGTAAAAGGAAGGAAATAATAAAGATCAGAGCAGAAATAAATGAAATAGAGACTGCAAAAAACAATACAAAAGATCAATGAAACAGCTGTTTCTCTGAAGAGATAAACAACACTGACAAGCCTTTAGTTAGACTCATTAAGAAAAAAAGAGGGCCCAAATCAGTAAAATCAAAAATGAAAAAAGAGACATTACAACCGATACTACAGAATCAAAAAGACTACTATGAAAAATTATATGGCAACAAACTGAACAACTTAGAAGGAATGGATACATACATGCCTAGAAACATACAATCTTCTAAGACTGAATCAGGAAAAAATAGAAAATCTGAACAGACAGATTGCTAGTAATGAAAAAAACTTCCAACAAACAAAAGTCAAAGATCAGACAGCTTCACAGGAGAATTCTACTACACATTTAAAGATGAGTGAATACCTTTCTTTCTCAAACTGTTCCAAAAATTGAAGAGGAAAGAACACTTCCAGACTCATTCTAAAAGCCAGCATTACCCTGATATGAAAACCAGACCAAGACACTACAAAAAAAAAAAAAAAAGGAAATTACAGGCCACACACCTGATGAACAGATGCAAAAATCTTCAATAACATATTAGCAAACCAAATTCAACAATACATTAAAAGGATCATATATCATGGTCACGTGGGACTTATTCCAAGGACATAAGGATGGTTCAATATCTGCAAAATCAATAAGATATACCACTTTAGCAAAATTAAGGACAAAAATCACATGATCATTTCAATAGATTCCGAAAAAGCATTTGACAAAATCCAACATCCATTTATGATAAAGATCCTCAACAAAGTGGGTATAGAGGAAATGTACCTCAACATAATAAAGGCCATATATAAGTCCACAGCTAACATCACAGTTAATGGTGAAAAACTGAAACTTTTCCTCTAAGATCAGGAAAAATACAAGGAAACTATCACCACTTTTATTCAAAAACATATTGTAAGTAAGTCTTAGACACAGCAATCAGACAAGAAATAAAAGACATCCACATTGGAAGGGAAGAAGTAAAACTGTCACTATTTGCTGTTGACATGATACTATATATAGATAACTCTAAAGACTCCACCAAAAAGCTATTAGAATAAATGAGTTCAGTAAAGTAGGATTCAAAAATCAATTAATAAAAATTGTTGCATTTCTATACACTAATAACAAACTATCAGAAAGAGAAATTAAGAAAACAATTCTACTCACAATTGCATCAAAAAAAATAAAATACCTTAGAATAAATTTAGCCAAGGAGGTGAAAGATCTGTACTCTGAAGACCATGACATTGATGAAACTGAAGACAACACAAATAAATGAAAAGATATACCTTGCTCATAGATTAGAAGAATTAACATTGTTAAAACATTCATAACACCCAAGGCAATCTACAGATTCAATGCAATCCCTATCAAAATACCCATGGCATTTTTTGCAGAACCAGAACAAGTAGTCCTAAAGATAGTATGGACCCACAAAAGACCCTGAATAGCCAAAACAATCTTGAAAATGAACAAAGCTGAAGGTATCCCACGCCCTGGTTTCAAACTATACTACAAAGTTATAGTAATCAAAACAGTATGGTATTGGCACACAAACAGACAGAACAGAACAGAAAGCCCAGAAATAAACCCACATTTATGTAGTCAATTAATCTACAATGAAAGAGACAAGAATATACTATGGGTAAAAGACAGTCTCTTCAATAAATGGTTTTCAAAAACCTGGATAGCTAAATGTAAAAGAATGAAACTAAACCATTTTCTAGTACCATGTACAAAAATAATCTCAAAATGGATTAAAAACTAAATGTAAGACCTGAAACTATAAGAATCCTAAAACAAAACTTAGGCAGTATGCTCTTTGACATTGGTCTTAGAAATATTTTTCTGGATCTGTCTCCTCAGGCAAGGAAACAAAAGCAAAAATAAATGAATGGAAATATACCAAACTAAAAAGCTTTTGCACAGTGAAGGAAACCATCAATAAATAAAAAGGCAACCTACAGAGTGGGAGAAGATATTTGAAAATGATGTGTCCAATACAGGGTTAATATCCAAAATATATGAAGAACTCCTACAACTCAGCATCAAAAAACAAACAATCCACATGATAAATGGGCAGAGGACCTAGTAGACTTTTTTCCAAAGAAGATATACAGAGGGCCAACAGGCACATGAAAATACTCAACATCACTAATCTTCAGGAACATGGAAATAAAAAGTCACAAGAAGATATCACTTCACACCTGTCGGAACGTCTGTCATCAAAAAGACAAGAAATAACAAGTATTGGCAAGGATGTGGAGAAAAGGGAACCCTCCTGCACTACTCATGGGAATGTAATTGGCACAGCCACTATGAAAAAACAGTATGGAAGTTCCTCAAAAAATTGAAAAATAGAGCTATCATACAATCCAGGAACTCCACTTCAGTTCTTTATCAAAATAACCAAAGAAAAACACTAACTCAATAAGACTTCTTCACCCCCATATTCAATACAACATTATTTTTTTTACTTATTTATTTTATTTATTTATTCTTGGCTGCATTTGATCTTCATTGCTGTGCACAGGTTCTCTCTAGTTGTTGCTGGCAGAGGCTACTTTTCA
Source organism: Mesoplodon bidens (assembly GCF_964165515.1). Taxonomy (NCBI): domain Eukaryota; kingdom Metazoa; phylum Chordata; class Mammalia; order Artiodactyla; family Ziphiidae; genus Mesoplodon; species Mesoplodon bidens. The sequence goes on along the minus strand of NC_138161.1, from coordinate 49,994,319 downwards.
TTGCGGTGCACGTTCTTCTCATTGCTGTGGCTTCTCTTGTTGCAGAGCACAGGCTCTAGGCACATGGGCTTCAGTAGCTGTGGCACGTGGGCTCAGTAGTTGTGGTCCATGGGCTCTAGAGCACAGGTTCAGTAGTTGTGGCACGTGGGCTTAGTTGCTCCGTGACATGTGGGATCATCCCGGACCAGGGATCAAACCCATGTCTTTGCCATTGGCAGGCAGATTCTGAACCACTGTGCCACCAGGGAAGTCCCCATTGCAGCATTATTTACAATTGCCAAGATATGAAAGCAACCTAAGTGTCCATCGGTAGACAAATCAGTAAAGTAGATGTGGTGTATATATATATATATATATATATATATATATATATATATATATATATATATATATATATATATACACACACACATACATACAATGGAATATTACTCAGTCATAAAAAAGAATGAAATCTTGCCATTTGCAACAACATAGATGGACCTGGTGGGTATTGTATTAAGTGAAATAAGCTAGACAGAGAAAGACAAAGACCATATGATTTCACTTATATGTGAAATCTAAAACACAAAAGAGCAAACTTAACAAAACAGAAACAGACTCATAAATACAGCCAGCAATCCAGTGGTTGCCACAGAGGGGAGGGAGGTGGGGGGGGGATGGGCAACACAGATTAAGGAGACTAAGAGGTACAAATTTCCTCTTGTAAAATAAATAAGCCACAGAGATGTAATGTATAGCATAGGGAATATAGTCAATAATATTGTAATAACTTTGTATGGTGACAGATGGTAAATAGATTCATAGTGGTGATCCTTTCATAATGTATAAAAATATTGAATCACTGTTATACACCTGAAATATTCTAAGTCAAGTATACTTCAATAAAAAAAATTATGAATCATAGTTTAGTTTAAAATTAAACATTTGTAATGTGCAAAGTTTCATCTAACTGAATAGTTGTGAGATTTTGAAAAGTCTGGGAGTCTTCTGCATGTATGTATAATTTTTTTCTTGAGATATAATTCACATATCATAAAAATTTTCCCTTTTAAAGTGTACATATAGGGACTTCCCTGGTGATCCAGTGGTTAAGACTTCACCTTCCAATGCAAGAGGTGTGGGTTCGATCCCTGATTGGGGAGCTAAGATCTCACATGCCTCACGGCCAGAAAATCAAGACCTAAAACAGAAGCAGTATTGTAACCAATTCAATAAAGACTTTTAAAATGGTCCACTCAAAGTATACCATGTTCTTGGATTGGAAGAATCAATATTGTGAAAATAACTACTACTCAAAGCAATCTACAGACTCAATACAATCCTGATCAAACTACCAATGGCATTTTCACAGAACTAGAACAAAAAATTTCACAATTTGTATGGAAACACAGAGGACCTCAAATAGTAAAAGCAATCTTGAGAAAAAAAATGGAGTTGGAGGAATCAGCCTCCCTGACTTCAGACTATACTACAAAGCTACAGTAATCAAGACAGTATGGTACTGGCACAAAAGCAGAAATATAAATCAATGGAACAGGATAGAAAGCTCAGAGATAAACCCACACACCTATGGTCACCTAATCTATTACAAAGGAGGCCAGAATATAAAATGGAGAAAAGATAACATCTTCAATAAGTGGTGCTGGGAAAACTGGACAGCTACATGTAAAAGAATGAAATTAGAACACTCCCTAACACCATACACAATAATAAACAAAATGCATTAAAGACCTAAATGTAAGGCCAGACACTGTAAAACTCTTAGAGGAAAACATAGGCAGAACACTCTTTGACATAAATCGCAGCAAGATCTTTTTTGACCCACCTCCTAGAGTAATGAGAACAAAAACAAAAATAAACAAATGGGACCTAATGAAACTTAAAAGCTTTTGCACAGCAAAGGAAACCATAAACAAGATGAAAAGACAACTCTAAGAATGGGAGAAATTATTTGCAAATGAAGCAACTGACAAAAGATTAATCTCCAAAATATACAAACAGCTCATGCAGCTCAATATCAAAAAAACAAACAACCCAATAAAAAAATGGGCGGAAGACCTAAATGGACATTTCTCCAAAGAAAACATACTGATGGCCAAGACGCACATGAAAAGATGCTCAACATCACTAATTATTAGAGAAATGCAAATCAAAACTATAATGAGATATCATCTCACACGGGTCAGAATGACCATCATCAAAAAATCTACAAACCATAAATGATGGAGAGGGTATGGAGAAAAGGGAACCCTCCTGCCCTGTTGGTGGGAATGTAAATTGATATAGCCACTATGGAGAACAGTATGGAGTTTCCTTAAAAAACTAAAAATAGAATTACCATATGATCCAGCAATCCTACTACTGGGCATATACCCAGAGAAAACCATAATTCAAAGAGACACATGCACCCTAATGTTCACTGCAGCACTATTTACAATAGCCAGGACATGGAAGCAAACTAAATGTCCATCAACAGAGGAATGGATAAAGAAGATGTGGTACATATATACAATGGAATAGTACTCAGCTGTGAAAAGGAACGAAGTTGGGTCATTTGTAGAGATGTGGATGGACTTAGAGACTGTCATACAGAATGCAGAAAGTCAGAAAGAGGAAAACGAATATCATATATTAATGCATATATGTGGAATCTAGAAAAATGGTACAGATGAACCTGTTTGCAAGGCAGAAATAGAGAACAGATGTAGAGAACAAACATATGGACACCAAGTGGGGAAAGAGGGAGTGGGATGAATTGGGAGACTGGGATTGACATATGTACACTATTGACACTATGCATAAAATAGATAACTAATGAGAACTTACTGTATAGCATAGGGAACACTACTCAATGATCTGATGACCTAAATGGGAAGGAAATCCAAAAAAGAGGGTATATATGTATACATATAGCTGATTCACTTTGCTGTACAGTAGAAACTAACACAACATTGTAAAGCAACTATACTCCAATAAAAATTTTTTAAATAATCCTGCCCCCCCCCGCCCCACAGCAGGGGTCTCCTTCTAAGACAGAGGGTTCAAATCCTGAGTCTATCACATCCAGGCTATGTGTACTTAAGCAAATGTGTGTATGTCATTGGGTCTCAGTTTTTTCATCTGTAAAATAGTCAGAAAAAATTGTTTTTGTATCTTCATGATTTGAGCAGGGTAATAGGAAACCCTGACTCATTGGTATAAATGAGAAAAAAATTGATTATCTCAAACAATCATAAGAAACCCTATGGTAGGGTAGATCCAGGGTTCATTAATTCAGCTGCACAATTGTATCATCAAGGACCCATGTCCTTTTCATCTTTCTGTTCCACCAAATTCCTTCATGGTCACAAAATGGCTGCTGCAGTTCCAGGCATCACATCGAGACCTAACAGTACCCAGCAAAAGAGAAGACAGTGTTTCTTATATTTCTCTTATTTTCCCAGAATTCCTCCTCCTTCAGCAGACATCCCCTTTTGTCTCATGGTCCAGAACCTGCTTCACATGGCTATTTCTATACCAATACCTAGTAAGGGAAATAGAGTCACAGTCGATGGCCTGGGGGAAGACCATGACTGTAGAGCACCGTGAAGAACTCTGAACAAAATGAGGTGCTATGAATAAGGAAGAGTCAGAACTTCAGGAGAAGCATCCATACCAATCCATAAGCTCCCACACATAGTTCCTGAAATATGAATGCCAATTACTGAGCACAGCGCCTACCACATGGCAGATGCCTTAAGTGTGTTCGTTTGTTCTCCCCTTTTTGTTTCCCTCCAAAAACACAAGACTCTCAGCCTGGCCTCTACTGACCCAGCCTCCCACCCTCCATCCCTCGGGCTGGGGTCTCCAATGCCCAATGCCCCTTCTACCCTGTCCTCGGGTTCCATCACCACCACCTTCTTTTGTTTCTGTCTCAAAAGCTTAGGATGAACAAGGATCTCCCCAGTGTCCCCCATGACCTCGGATTCCTAAAATTTAAAAGATGGGAAGTCCTTGATTCTCATGGAAGTGCTTTCGCCAGGGAGTCAGAAATTAATAACACTATGAAGAGAGGCCTGTAGTATTTAACCACCCCGTCCAGACAACGGAAGTGATCAGAATACATCGTTATCCAGGCGAGGTGTGGAGACTGACTGCCGGCTATGACATGATTACATTCGGAAATGTCAGAAGCATGGGAACGCTGGGGGAAGATGAACAGTATGGTTGAAAATGGCTTTTGATTTAAAAAAAAAGAAAAAGAAATCCCCAGCATTCATCTAAAACAATAAAGTGTGTTTTCCATAAAGTTCTATTTATTCATGTGAAGGACTGTCCTTTATTCTGTTTTAAAATGAAAATGTCCTTTCTCTTATGAAATTATAGTGATAATAAATGGTAGATTGTAAAAAAAATCTAAAAAAATAAAGTATACATATAATTCAATGGTTTTTAATACATTCAAAGTAGTTGTACAACAATCACTACCATCTAATTTCAGAACATTTTCATCACCCAAAAACTGAAACTCTGCACACATTAGCAGTCACTTCCCATCCTCCCCTCCCCTCAGCTCCTGACAACCACTAATCTATTATGTCTATGGATTTGCCTATTCTGGACATTTTTTATAAATAGAATCATACAGTATGTTGTCTTTTGTGTCTGGCTTCTTTCTGTGCTACTCTCTTTCTCCACAACCCTAGACCACAGAACCTCATAAGAAAGGGGAAAGCCATCTTAAAGACATTATTTTTCTTTTCTAAAAATTCCTTTAAAATACCACACTAAATGGTTAGAATATATAACTCATAGACCAAGACTCTGGTCTAGCCTATCTCCAACCCATAGGAAGGAACACTGCTCAAACTTTCCAGGTTGATTAAGGTCTTGCCTAAGATCACCCCAAAGACTGAGCAGAATATCATGAGAAACTCGAGGGCTTCAGAGGACTCTGAATCCAAACCCTGGCAAAGTAATTCACTAGCTCTAGGTTGACCTTGAGCCATCTATTTAACTACACTATTTTCATTTTTCTCATCTACAAAATGAGCATGACAACAATATATTCTTCGTGAGGTTGTTATGAGGACTAGAAAAAATTATATGAAGTAACTAATGCCTGGCATAAAGAGAGCCCTCAAAATATATATATTTTAATTGGAGTATAGTTCCTTTACAATGTTGTGTTAGTTTCTCTTGTACAGCAAAGTGAATCAGCTACATATATATATATATATCCCCTCTTTTGGATTTCCTTCCCATTTAGGTCATCAGATCATTGAGTAGAGCTCGCTGTGCTATACAGTAAGTTCTCATTAGTTATCTATTTTATACATAGTGTCAGTAGTGTATATATGTCAATCCCCATCTCCCAATTCATCCCACCCCTCCCCTTCCAGCCTTGGTGTCCATGTTTGTTCTCTATGTCTGTGTCTCTGTTTCTGCCTTGAAAACAGGCTCATCTGTACCATTTTTCTAGATTCCACATATATACGTTAATATATATTTGTTCTTCTCTTTCTGACTTACTTCACACTGTATGACAGACTCTAGGTCCATCCACGTCTCTACAAATGACCCAATTTCATTCCTTTTTATGGCTTTTAATATTCCATTGTATATATGTACCACATCTTCTTTATCCATTCCTCTGTTGATGGACATTTAGGTTGCTTCCATGACCCGGCTATTGTAAAGAGTGCTGCGGCGAATATTGGGGTACATGTGTCTCTTTGAATTATGGTTTTCTCTGGGTGTATGCCCAGTAGTGGGATTGCTGGGTCGAATGGTAGTTCTATTTTTAGTTTTTTAAGGAACTTCCATACTGTTCTCCATAGTGGCTATATCAATTTACATTCCCACCAACAGTGCAAGAGGGTTTCCTTTTCTCCACACCCTCTCCAGCAATTATTGTTTGTAGATTTTTTGATGGTGGCCATTCTGACCAGTGTGAGGTGATACCTCATTGTAGTTTTGATATGCATATCTCTAATAATCAGTGATATTAAGCATCTTTTCATGTGCGTCTTGGCCATCTGTATGTCTTCTTTGGAGAAATGTCCATTTAGGTCTTCCACCCATTTTTTGATTGGGTTGTTTGTTTTTTTGATATTGAGCTGCATTAAAATTTATTATTACTAATTCCACTATTATTTTCTCTTCTACTATTATTTTTCTCCTCTTAAGTGTTTTTTTTTAATCACCTATGACAGGCGTTCTGGAAACTGAACAATGAATTATATTGTTCACGGTCCTTGCTGTTAAGGAAATAATACAGTATGGGAAATGTACATCTTTTCAATCTAAGATTCTATGTCCCTACTGTACTTTAATCCTACCACTTACTGTTGGAGAGGAATGGAATGAAGAGTATTCTGCATTATTTGTGCACACGTTCCTTTCATCTACACTACCAGATTAGGAACTTGTGTTGGCTTGATGGTTCCAAGAAAGAGGTGCCAAGATGAAATGAGTCGTGCAGGAGATTTCTTGGGAGAAATACCTGTAAAGAATTAAGAGGGGCTTCCCTGGTGGCACAGTGGTTGAGAGTCCGCCTGCCAATGCAGGGGACACGGGTTCGTGCCCCGGTCCGGGAGGATCCCACATGCCGCGGAGCAGCTGGGCCCGTGAGCCATGGCCGCTGGGCCTGTGCGTCCAGAACCTGTGCTCCGCAACGGGAGGGGCCACAACAGTGAGAGGCCCGCGTACCACAAAAAAAAAAAAAAAAAAGAATTAAGAGAAGAGGCAGCAGGCATGATGGAGAGAGACTTCAGACCATCATGCAGGTCTGACACTTGGGAAAGAAGAGGAGACAAGAAAAAAGACAGGGAAATAGGAAGGTCAGACTGAAGTACACCTTTGAGAAAGTCTAAGCCAGGCCGACTGAGAGTCCCTAAGCAAAGTTACCCATTAGAGGTGTCCCGTGTTGGACAGAAATGGCTGCACTCAGTCGCCAGCTGAGAGAAGCCCGGGAAGAGTGAGGCCTGGCAGTGTGAAAACAGGGGCTGATCCCAAAGGTGCTGCAGCTGGAGACTATGGATGAGCCACACTCTTTGCAGGAGGTTCTTATGAACGTTGATTTGAGCAGCACACCTCCACAGCCTCTATAAAACTCTCAAAGTCAAAAATTATTGGTATCATTATTTATACTTAGTAAATTTTCAATAATTGTTTCTTGAAAACTGAGTAAATGCCAATTTTCAGCCATTAGCAAGAAGCGCAACCCATTTACTCAATCCAGGTGGGTTCAATTTCATAATTCCTGAAGAGGGGAAATGTTTTCCACCATTTGAACTAAATGACAAGGCCCAGAAAATATTCTCATGGCATAGAAGATCCCAACCCACAAACAAAAGGTGGGGTGGAAAAAAAAAAAAAAAAAAAAAGCTGGGTGGTGTGCTGAAGCTCTGAGCCAAAAGCAACAGGAAAAAGTGTCAGGCAAAAGTGACTTTGAGGCCTGAATTAAACCCATCATTGATTTGATCATCCACCTAATTTCGCTTGTATAGACACAGCAACAAGATGAAGCAATCAACAGAAGGTGTGGCCTCAAAGCTAGAAACAAGATGGCAGATAAAGTGCTTCTGCAACAGACAACAGAACAGAGAAAGCCTCAGGAGCCCGGGCCAGTGGTGAGGTTCTAATCATGGAGATACACTTGCCTAAAACACGCAGCAACTGGAAAGCAGGTCACCACGGCACCCACTGGAGTCGTGAAAGGGATAACTCCAGTTTTCAAAGAATCAAAATAGCTAAGTGTGAGGCAAGAAGAAGAAATGAGTCACAAATCTGGAAGTAAACTGAGATCTCTAAGCTAATGACAAGAAATAAAGGAAGGCAGAGAGAGGAACAGTGTTCTTATTGGGTTCATTTTTCACTTTCATAAAGGGCAGCAATCTACTTCAATTTAAAGATTATTTATTGAGCACCTGCTATACACAGAAAGAAGCAAGTTTTCAAGAACATTCATATGTCCAACAAACATTGCTGAGCACCAGCCCCCATGAGCCAGGAACATGCTAGACTTTGGGGAAACACAGAAAATCATTCCCAGTTGCTGCTCTCAAGCCTGCCAAAGAGACAGACCCACAAAACAATTAAAATGCACATGATACATTGCAGATCATGCAACGATAGAGGAAGGTCCAAGTACTATGAGAACACTCTAAGTAGGGTGACCATATAACACATCATCCAAACCAGAGCCCTATAAGAATGAAAGGGGACATTATCAATAATTACACTGGTACAACAGGCATAAACCAGGACTGTTACTGGGCAAAGCAGATAAATGTCATCCTAGCCACAAGCAATAAAATTGGAAAGAAGAGAATTAGGAAGAAAATGGGGGTGGGGGGAACAAAACACTGGAATGAAGGGGCTAAACTGACAAAAAGAAAAGGGAGGAGAGAAATGGGTAAGGCAGAGTATGAAGAAGAAATAGTTTAAAGGAGCTGTCATAACTATGAAGCTGGAACTGTCTTAAAAATAAACTCACAATTTTACTGTGGAGAAAATAAGAAGAAATGGGTAGGAGAAAACAAACATTTGTTAAGGACCTACAATATGCTAAGCACTATGCCAGGCACTTAAAAAGCATGATCTTATTTAGTCCAACCTAAAACATAGGTATAATTATCCTCAGTTTACAGATGAAGACACTGAGACTCACTGAGTTTAAGTGACAGCTGAGATTTGAACCTCTGCTTGTGAATTCCAAAGTCTGCACCTATAAAATTAGTAGCACAGGCAGAATTAGTACCTAGGACTATTCTAATTTTTAGGCCAGTGCTACGTTTACTGCACAATAGGGTAATGAGTTTTTACTGGGTTGAAGAGTGTTCTCCCCAAATTCATGTCTCCCTGGAACCTCAGAGTGTGACTTTATTTGGTAATAGGGGCTTTGCAAAAGTAACCAAGTTAAGATGAGGTCATACTGGATTAGGGTGGGCTCTAAGCCAATAACTGGCATCCTGAAGAGGTAAATTCTGAACATACACACATGAAGAGGAGAATGCCACATGAAAGCACAGAGGAAAATATCATATAAGCATGGAGGCAGAGACTGGAGTGATATTTCTACAAGGCAACAAATGCCAAGGATTGCTAGCAACCACCAGAAGCTAGAATGAGACAAGGAAGTATTCTTCCCTAGAGCCTTCTGAAGAAGCACAGCCCTACGAACACCTTGATTTCAGACTTCTGGCTTCCAGAACAGTAAGACAATAAACTTGTTTTTAAGCCACCAAGACTGTGGTACTTTGTTATAGTAGACTTAGTAAACTAATACAGAGCTAGAGAAAGGAAGAGTAGGAGACAGCAGAAGGACAGAGATGGAAGGAGGGTTATAGGAAGGTCAGTGGCAAAGAACCGAAGGCTGAGAAATTCTAAAGGAAACGTAACTGGAGCAAAGGAAAATGTGATGCCACAAAAACCCCCCAAATCAAAAATAGTTTCTTTGGCTCCGTGATATACCTCCCCTGACCTCCAAGCTCACCATTCTCACCATTACCCCTTCCTGCTTTTAAGGTCTCTATAAGATCATTGGTCAGCTCTGCACAAGTAAAAAGAAAAAAATAATGAAAACAAGGAAAGAATTGACATAAGATACTGATAGAGGTAAAACCTACAAAACTGTGGATGTCAGGTATGAATGAGTCACAGTTTCAACTAGCAAAGTTGATTTTGATAAGTTGAGGATAGATATGGCAATTACTAAACAAACATAGTAAGAGGATGTGCAAATATCAAGCTAACAAAGGGCAAAATGGAATAATGAAAAACATTAAATCAATCTAAAACAATAAGTGAAGAAGAGGAAAATAGCATAGAACAAAAGAGGAAATAGAAAGCAAAGATTAAAATTTAAACCCAGGAGACCTTTAAGATGGTGGAGGAATAAGACGTGGAGATCACCTTCCTCCCTACCAATACATCAGAAATACATCTACACGTGGAACTGCTCCTACAGAACACCTACTGAACGCTGGCAGAAGACCTCAGACTTCCCAAAAGGCAGGAAACTCCCCACGTACCTGGGTAGGGCAAAAGAAAAAAAAACAGAGACAAAAGATTAGGAACGGGACCTGCACCAGTGAGAGGGAGCTGTGAAGGAGGAAAGGTTTCCACACACTAGGAAGCCCCTTTACTGGCAGAGACTGGGGGTGGCGGGGGGCGGGGAAAGCTTTGGAGCCACGGAGGAGAGCGCAGCAACAGGGGTGCAGAGGGCAAAGCGAAGAGATTCCCACACAGAGGATCTGTGCCGACCAGCATGCAACAGCCCGAGAGGCTTGTCTGCTCACCCGCCAGGGCAGGCAGGGCCTGGGAGCTGAGGCTCTGGCTTCGGAGGTCAGATCCCAGGGAGAGGACCTGGGTTGGCTGCGTGACACAGCCTGAAGGGGGCTAGTGCACGACAGCTAGCTGGCAGGGAGTTCGGGAAAACGTCTAGACCTGCCTAAGAGGCAAGAGACCATTGTTTCGGAGTGCAAGAGGAGAGTGGATTCAGAGCAACGCCTAAACGAGCTCCAGAGACGGGCATGAAATGCAAAGCCTGCTGCTGAGGCCACCAAGAAGCCTGTGTGCAAGCACAGGTCAGTATCCACGCCTCCCCTCCCGGAAGCCTGTGCAGCCTGCCACTGCCGGGGTCCCGTGATCCAGGGACAACTTCCCCGGGAGAACACACGGCGCGCCTCAGGCTGGTGCAACGTCATGCTGGTCTCTGCAGCTGCAGGCTTGCCTGGCATTCCGTTCCCCTCCCTCCTCCTGGCCTGAGTGAGGCAGAGCCCCCGAATCAGCTTGCTCCTTTAACCCCGTCCTGTCTGAACAAAGAACAGATGCCCTCAGGCGACCTACATGAAGAGACGGGGCTAAATACAAAGCTGAACACCAGGAGTTAGTGGGAACAAAGAAGAGAAATGGAAATTTCTCCCAGTGGCCTCATTAGCAGCAGATTAAATCTCCACCATCAACTTCATGCACCCTGAATCTCTGGAAGACCTGAATAGACAACAAATCGTCCCAAAATAGAGGCAGTGGACTTTGGGAGCAACTGTAGACTTGGGGTTTGCTTTCTTCATCTAATTTGTTTCTGCTTTTATGTTTATCTTAGTTTAGTATTTAGAGTTTACTATCATTGGTAGATTTGTTTATTGATTTGGTTGCTCTCTTCCTTTTTTTTTAATTTACAGATTTTTTTTTCCTTTTATCTTTCTGTGAGTGTGCATGAGTATGCTTCTTTGTATGATTTTGTCTGTATAGCTTTGCTTTTACCATTTGTCCTAGGGTTCTGTCCTTTTTTTTTTTAGTATAGTTTTTAGCACTTATCAAACACTGGTGGATTTGTTTTTTGGTTTGGTTGTTCTCTTCTTTCTTTCTATTTGTTTTTTTTTACTTTTTGCTTTTTTAATTTTTAATATTTTTTATTTTAATAACTATTTTACATAATTTTTTTCTTTCCCTCTTTTTTCTCTCTTTTCTTCTGAACCAGGTGGCTGACAAGGTCTTGGTGCTCCGGCCGGGTGTCAGGCCTGTGCGTCTGAGGTGGGAGAGCCAAGTTCAGGACATTGGTCAACCAGAGACCTCCCAGCTCCATGTAATATCAAACAGGAAAAGCTCTCGAGAGATTTCTATCTCAACGTAAAGACCCAGCTCCACTCAATGACCAGCAAGCTACAGTGCTGGACACACTGGCAAACAACTAGCAAGACAGGAACATAACTCCACCCATTAGCAGAGAGGCTGCTTAAAATCATAATAAGGTCACAAACACCCCAAAACACACCACTGGACACAGTGGTGCCCACCAGAAAGACAAAATCCAGACTCATCCACCAGAAAACAGGCACTAGTCTCCGCTACCAGGAAGCCTATGAAAGCCATTGAACAAACCTTACCCACTGGGGGCAGATGCCAAAAACAATGGGAACTACAAACCTGCACCCTGCAAAAAGGAGACCCCAAACACAGAAAGTTAAACAAAATGAGAAGACAGAGAAATATGCAGCAGGTAAAGGAGCAAGGTAAAAATCCACCAGACCAAACAAATGTAGAAGAAATAGGCAGTCTACCTGAAAAAGAATTCACAGTAATGATAGTAAAGATGATCCAAAATCTTGAAAATAGAATGGAGAAAATACAAGAAACGTTTACAAGGACCTAGAAGAACTAAAGAGCAAACAAACAATGATGAACAACACAATAAATGAAATTAAAAATTCTCTAGAAGGAATCAATAGCAGAATAACTGAGGGAGAAGAATGGATAGTAACCTGGAAGATAAAATAGTGGAAATAACTACTGCAGACCAGAAAAAAGAAAAAAGAAGGAAAAGAATTGAAGACAGTCTCAGGACCTCTGGGAAAACATTAAACACACAAAAATTTGAATTATAGAGCTCCCACAAGAAGAAGAGAAAAAGAAAGGGTATGTGAAAATATTTGAAGAGATTATAGGTGAAAACTTCCCTAACATGGAAAAGGAAAGAGTCAGTCAAGTCCAGGAAGCACAGAGAGTCCCATACAGGATAAATCCAAGGAGAAACATGCCAAGATGCATATTAATCAAACTATAAAAAATTAATACAAAAAACAAATATTAAAAGCAGCAAGGGAAAAACAACAAATAACATACAAGGGAATCCCCAAAGGTTAACAGCTGATCTTTCAGCAGAAACTCTGCAAGCCAGAAGAGACGGACAGGACATATTTAAAGTGATAAAAGAGAAAAACCGACAATCAAGATTACTCTACACAACAAGGATCATATTCAGATTGGACGGAAAAATTAAACCTTTACAGACAAGCAAAAGCTAAGAGAATTCAGCACCACTAAACCAGCTTTACAACAAATGATAAAGGAACTTCTCTAGGCAAGAAAAACAAAAGAAGGAAAAGACCTACAAAAACAAAGCCAAAACAATTAAGAAAATGGTAATGGGAACATACGTATTGATAATTACTTTACATGTAAATAGATTAAATGCTCCAACCAAAAGACATAGACTAGCTGAATGGATTCAAAAACAAGACCCATATGTATGCTGTCCACAAGAGATCCACTTCAGACCTAGGGACACATACAGACTGAAAATGAGGAGATGGAAAAAGATATTCATGCAAATGGAAATCAACAAAAACTGGAGTAGCAATTCTCATTTCAGACAAAATAGACTTAAAAATAAAGACTATTACAAGAGACAAAGAAGGACACTACAAAATGATCAAGAGATCAATCCAAGAGGAAGACATAACAATTGTAAATATTTATGCACCCAACAACTCAATACGTAAGGCAAATGTTAACAGCCATAAAAGGGGAAATCGACAGTAACACAATCATACTAGGGGACTTTAACACCCCACTTTCACCAATGGACAGATCATCCGAAATGAAAATAAATAAGGAAACACAAGCTTTAAATGATACATTAAAAAAGATGGACTTAATTGATATTTAAAAGACATTCCATTCAAAAACAACAGAATACACTTCCTTTATAAGTGCTAATTGAATGTTTTCCATGATAGAGCATATCTTGGGTCACAAATCAAGCCTTGGTAAATTTAAGAAAATTGAAATTGTATCAAGTATCTTTTCTGACAACAATGCTATGAGACTAGATATCAATTACAGGGAAAAAAATCTGTAAAAAATACGAACATATGGAGGCTAAACAATACACTACTAAAAACCAACAGATAACTGAAGAAATCAAAGAGGAAATCAAAAAATACCTAGAAATAAATGACAATGAAAACACGATGACCCAAAACATATGGGATGCAGCAAAAGCAGTTCTAAGGGGGAAGTTTATAGCAATACAATCCTACCTCAAAAAACAAGAAACTGGGCTTCCCTGGTGGCGCAGTGGTTGAGAGTCCGCCTGCTGATGCAGGGGACGCGGGTTCGTGCCCCGGTCCGGGGGGATCCCACATGCCGCGGAGCGGCTGGGCCCGTGAGCCATCGCCGCTGAGCCTGCGCGTCCGGAGCCTGTGCTCCGCAACGGGAGAGGCCACAACAGTGTGAGGCCCGCGTACCGCAAAAAAAAAAAAAAAAAAACAAGAAACAACTCAAACAACCTAATCTTATACCTAAAACAAATAGAGAAAGAAGGACAAAATATCCCCAAAGTTAGCAGAAGGAAAGAACTAATAAAGTTCACATCAGAAATAAATGAAAAAGAAATGAAGGAAGAAATAGCAAAGATCAATAAAACTAAAAGCTGGTTCTTTGAGAAGATAAACAAAATTGATAAACCATTAGCCAGACTCATCAAGAAAAGGAGGAAGAATACTCAAATAAACAAAGTTAGAATGAAAAAGGAGAATAACAACTGACACTGCAGAAAAACAAAGGATCCTGACAGATTATTACAAACAACTATATGCCAATAAAATGGACAACCTGGAAGAATTATAAACAGATGAATCACAAGCACTGAAACTGAAACTGTGATTTAAAATCTTCCTACAAAACAAAAACCCAGGACCAGATGGATTCACAGGCGAATTCTATCAAAGTTTACAGAAGAGCTAAAACCTCTTTCCAAATCTTCCAAAATATAGCAGAGGGAGGAACACTCCCAAAGTCATTCTATGAGGCCACCATCACCCTGATAGCAAAACCACATAAAGATATCACAAAGAAAGAAAACTACAGGCCAATATCACCGATAAACATAGATGCAAAAATCCTCAACAAAATACTAGCAAACAGAATCCAAGAGTACATTAAAAGGAGTATACAACATGATCAAGTGGAGTTTATTCCAGGAATGCAAGGATTCTGCAATATATGCAAATCAATCAACGAAACACACCATATTAACAAATAGAAGGAGAAAAAGCATATGATCATCTCAATAGATGCAGAGAAAGCTTTCAATGAAATTCAACACCCATTTATGATTAAAATCCTGCAGAAAGTAGACATAGAGGGAACTTTCCTCAACATAATACAGGCCATAGATGACAAACCCGGAGCCAATATCATCCTCATGGTGAAAAACTGAAACCATTTCCACTAAGATCAGGAACAAGACAAGGTTGCACACTCTCACCACTCTTAGTCAACATAGTTTTGGAAGTTTTAGCCACAGCAATCAGAGAAGAAAAGGAAATAAAAGGAATCCAAATTGGAAAAGAAGAAGTAAAGCTGTTACTGTTTGCAGATGACATGATACTATACATAGAGAATCCTAAAGATGCTACCAGAAAACTACTAGAGCTAATCAATGAATTTGGTAATGTAGCAGGATACAAAATTTATGCACAGAAATCTCTGGCATTCCTACACAATAATGATGAAAAATCTGAAAATGAAATTAAGAAAACACTCCCATTCACCATTGCAACAAAAAGAATAAAATACCTAGGAATAAACCTACCTAAGGAGACAAAAGACGGGTATGCAGAAAATTATAAGACACTGATGAAAGAAATTAAAGATGCTACAAATAGATGGAGAGATATACCATGTTCTTGGATTGGAAGAATCAACATTGTGAAAATGACTCTACTACCCAAAGCAATCTACAGATTCAATGCAATCCCTATCAAACTACCAATGGCATTTTTCACAGAACTAGAACAACAAATTTCACAATTTGTATGGAAACACCAAAGATCCCGAATAGCCAAAGCAATATTGAGAATGAAAAATGGAGCTAGAGGAATCAGGCTCCCTGACTTCAGACTATACTACAAAGCTACAGTAATCAAGACAGTATGATACTGGCACAAAAGCAGAAATATAGATCAATGGAACAGGATAGAAAGCCCAGAGATATGTCCACACACATATGGTCATCTTATCTTTGATAAAGGAGGCAAGAATATACAGTGGAGAAAAGAGAGCCTCTTCAATAAGTGGTGCTGGGAAAACTGGACAGCTACATGTAAAAGTATGAAATTAGAAACTCCCTGACACCATACACAAAAATAAAATCAAAATGGATTAAAACCTAAATGTAAGGCCAGACACTATAAAACTCTTAGAGGAAAACATAGGCAGAACACGCTATGATATAAATCACAGCAAGTTCCTTTCTGACCCACCTTCTAGAGAAATGGAAATAAAAACAAAAAGAAACAAATGGGCCCTAATGAAACTTAGAAGCTTTTGCACAGCAAAGGAAACCAAAAACAAGACCAAAAGACAACACTCAGAATGGGAGAAAATATTTGCAAATGAAGCAACTGACAAAGGATTAATCTCCAAAATTTATAAGCAGCTCATGCAGCTCAATATCAAAAAAACAAACAACCCAATCCAAAAATGGGCAGAAGACCTAAATAGACATTTCTCCAAAGAAGATATACAGTCTGCCAACAAACACATGAAAGAATGCTCAACTTCATTAATCATTAGAGAAATGCAAATCAAAACTACAATGAGATATCATCTCACACCAGTCAGAATGGCCATCATCAAAAAGTCTAGAAACAATAAATGCTGGAGAGGGTGTGGAGGAAAGGGAACCCTCTTGCACTGTTGGTGGGAATGCAAATTGATACAGCCACTATGGAGAACAGTATGGAGGTTCCTTAAAAAACTAAAAATAGAACTACCATATGACCCTGCAATCCCACTACTGGGCATATACCCTGAGAAAACCAAAATTCAAAAAGAGTCATGTAGGAAAATGTTTACTGCAGCTCTATTTACAATAGCCAGGAGTGGAAGCAACCTAAGTGTCCATCATCTGATGAATGGATAAAGAAGATGTGGCACATACATACAATGGAATATTACTCAGCCATAAAATGAAACGAAATTGAGTTATTTGTCGTGAGGTGAATGGACCTAGAGTCTGTCATACAGAGTGAAGTAAGTCAGAAAGAGAAAAACAAATAGTGTATGCTAACACATATATATGGAATCTAAGAAAAAAAATATCATGAAGAGCCTAGGGGTGAGACGGGAATAAAGACACAGACGTACTAGAGAATGGACTTGAGGTTATGGGGAGGGAGAACGGTAAGCTGTGACAAAGTGAGACAGTGGCGTGGATATATATACACTACCAAACGTAAAATAGATAGCTAGTGGGAAGCAGCCGCATAGCACAGGGAGATCAGCTAGGTGGTTTGTGACCACCTAGAGGGGTGGGATAGGGAGGATGGGAAGGCGGGAGACGCAAGAGGGAAGAGATATGGGAACATATGTATATGTATAACTGATTCACTTTGTTATAAAGCAGAAACTAACACACCACTGTAAAGCAATTATACTCCAATAAAAATGTTTTTAAAAAAAACAGACAAAGATGTCACAAAGAGAGAAAGCTACAGGCCAATATCAATGATGAACATAGATGCAAAAATCCTCAACAAAATACTTGCAAACAGAATCCAACCCACATTAAAAGGATCACACACCATGATCAAGTGGGGTTTATCCTAGGAATGCAAGGATTCTTCAATGTATGCAAATCGATCAATGTGATACACTATATTAACAAATTGAAAGATAAAAACATATGATAATCTCAATAGATGCAGAAAAAGCTTTTGACAAAATTCAACACCCGTTTATGATAACAACTCTCCAGGAAACGTGGAACTTACCTCAAAATAATAAAGAACTTATATGACAAACCCACAGCCAACATCATTCTCAGTGGTGTAAAACTGCAACCATTTCCTCTAAAATCAGGAAGAAGACAAGGTTGCCCACTCTCATCACTATTATTCAACATAGTTTTGGAAGTTTTAGCCACAGCAATCAGAAAAGAAAAAGAAATAAAAGGAATCCAAATCAGAAAAGAAGTAAAATTGTCACTGTTTGCAGATGACATGATACTATACATAGAGAATCCTAAAGATGCTACCAGAAAACTACTAGAGCTAATCAATGAATTTGGTAATGTAGCAGGATACAAAATTTATGCACAGAAATCTCTGGCATTCCTACACAATAATGATGAAAAATCTGAAAATGAAATTAAGAAAACACTCCCATTCACCATTGCAACAAAAAGAATAAAATACCTAGGAATAAACCTACCTAAGGAGACAAAAGACGGGTATGCAGAAAATTATAAGACACTGATGAAAGAAATTAAAGATGCTACAAATAGATGGAGAGATATACCATGTTCTTGGATTGGAAGAATCAACATTGTGAAAATGACTCTACTACCCAAAGCAATCTACAGATTCAATGCAATCCCTATCAAACTACCAATGGCATTTTTCACAGAACTAGAACAACAAATTTCACAATTTGTATGGAAACACCAAAGATCCCGAATAGCCAAAGCAATATTGAGAATGAAAAATGGAGCTAGAGGAATCAGGCTCCCTGACTTCAGACTATACTACAAAGCTACAGTAATCAAGACAGTATGATACTGGCACAAAAGCAGAAATATAGATCAATGGAACAGGATAGAAAGCCCAGAGATATGTCCACACACATATGGTCATCTTATCTTTGATAAAGGAGGCAAGAATATACAGTGGAGAAAAGAGAGCCTCTTCAATAAGTGGTGCTGGGAAAACTGGACAGCTACATGTAAAAGAATGAATTAAGAACAACACTTCCTAACACTATACACAAAAATAAACTCAAAATGGATTAAAGACCTAAATGCAAGGCCAGACACTATAAAACTCTTAGAGGAAAACATAGGCAGAACACTCTATGACATAAATCACAGCAATATACTTTTTGACCCACCTCCTAGAGAAATGGAAATAAAAACAAAAATAAATGGGCCCTAATGAAACTTAGAAGCTTTTGCACAGCAAAGGAAACCAAAAACAAGACCAAAAGACAACACTCAGAATGGGAGAAAATATTTGCAAATGAAGCAACTGACAAAGGATTAATCTCCATAATATACAAGCAGCTCATGCAGCTCAATATCAAAAAAACAAACAATCCAATCCAAAAATGGTCAGAAGACCTAAATAGACAGTTCTCCAAGGAAGGTATACAGATTGCCAATATATGAAAGTATGCTCAACATCACTAATCATTAGAGAAATGCCAATCAAAACTATAATGAGGTATCACCTCACACCAGTCAGAATGGCCATCATCAAAAATCTACAAACAATAAATGCTGGAGAGGGTGGGGAGAAAAGGGAACCCTCTTGCACTGTTGGTGGCAACGTAAATTGATACAGCCACTGTGGACAACAGTATGGTGGTTCCTTAAAAAAACTAAAAATAGAACTACCAGATGACCCAGCAATCCCACTATTGGGCATATACCCTGAAAAAACCATAATTCAAAAAGAGTCATGTACCAATGTTTATTGCAGCACTATTTACAATAGCCAGGATGTGGAAGCAACCTAAGTGTCCATCAAGAGATGAATGGATAAAGAAGATGTGGCACATATATACAATGGAATATTACTCAGCCATAAAAAGGAATGAAATTTAATTATTTGTCGTGAGGTGAATGGACCTAGAGTCTGTCATACAGAGTGAAGTAAGTCAGAAAGAGAAAAATACTGTATGTTAACACATATATATGGAATCTAAAGAAAAAAAAATGGTTCTGATGAACCTAGGGCGCAGGACAGGAATAAAGACACAGACATGGAGAATGGACTTGAGGACACGGGTAAGGGGAAGGGTAAGCTGGGATGAAGTGAGAGAGTGGCATGGACATACATACACTTCCAAACGTAAAATAGATAGCTAGTGGGAAGCAGTTGCATTGCATGGGAAGATCAGCTGGGTGATCTGTGACCACCTAGAGGGGTGGGATAGGGAGGGTGGGAGGGAGACACAAGAGGGAGGGGATATGGGAATATATGTATACATATAGCTGGTTCACTTTGTTATACAGCAGCAACTACCACAACAATGTAAAGCAATTATATTCCAATAAAGATGTGAAATATATATATATATATAAGGCAATTAAAAAAAGAGACAAAACTAAAAGGGAAAACAGACAAATCCACAATCTTAGGACAAAAAAACACTTCTATGGTATTCCAGCCAAAAATATATAACCTTAATTTAATCATAGGGACAAATTTAACAAACCCAAATTGAGGGTAGTTTTACAAAACAAATGGCCTGTGCCTTTAAAAAAAAAAGTCAAGGTCATGAAAGACAAAGCAAAACTAACAAGCAATTCCAGATTTAAAAAGACATGACAACTAAATACTACCTGTTATTCTGAATTGGATCCAGGACCAGGAAATAAATTTCTTTTTTCTTTTACTATAAATGGCATTAGTAAGACATTTGGAGAATTCTGAATAAGGTCTGTTGTTTTTATAATAGTTTTGTATCAATAATTATATAAATGATTATATGTAAAATCCATTGATTTTAATAATTATACAGTATTTACATAAGATAATGTCCTTTTTAGGAAATATACACTAAAATATTCAGTGGTAAAGAGATATTATATCTGCCACTTACTCTCAATTGGTTCTGAAAATATGCGCATGTAGGGTGTGTGTGTGTGCACAGATCCACTTTGATCAATTATAGAGTGAGCTAAGTTATCCTGAAAATAGGGATAAAAGCTAAATTAGTTTCAACCTCAGGAGATTTATTGACTCCTTTTAAAGGAAAAGATTCTCATGGATACCAAAAGATATGTTCAGAGACTAGAGTTTCAGAAACACTGACTTAAGAAACTGGTCTTTGTATTAGGCAAATAATTTGGTCAAAATAAAATTTCTTTTTATTCAGGTGAGCATCATTATCCCCACTTTAAGATAGGGAAATTATTGGTTTCTCCCATGCTCCTTTCTATGATCCACTGAAAGTAAATAATCTTTAAAACTTATTTCAGGGGCTTCCCTGGTGGCGCAGTGGTTGAGAGTTCACCTGCTGATGCAGGGGACATGGGTTCGTGCCCCAGTCCAGGAAGATCCCACATGCCGCGGAGCAGCTGGGCCCATAAGCCATGGCTGCTGAGCCTGCGCGTCCGGAGCCTGTGCTCCACAACGGGAGAGGCCACAACAGTGAGAGGCCCGCATACCGCAAAAAAAAAAAAACTTATTTCATAAGCTCAGCAACACTCTAGAGAATTGGGAGGCTATAGAGAAACAAAAGCAATAAAATCATTCTTGGACTGAAAGAACATATAATCTATGGAAGACTTAAGAACAATATCCAAGAAGAAAGAATGAAGTATTAGGTAAATACTAAAGTATATGTTATAGACCACTGGTGCAGCACAAGTTCAGATTTTTCCAAATTCTTAGGCACTTATAAAGTGATTCCAGGTGGTAGGTGAGAAGTGGCTATGCTCCTATTATGACAGTTTCCTAAGCCCAGGAACAAAGGTTTCCCATCATTCTTTCATCTAAGAAGACACCATTGAAAAGAAACAGTTTAGAGAAATGGTAGACTGGGAGTCTGACACACAGCTGGATATCTTAAGTGCCCATGTATGTCACCTCAAGTTACCTTTCAAGAAGAGCATCTCCCATATATGGCCTTTGGTTCCAGTTGGTCTGCATCCAATTTCAGACTTGGCCACTTACCAGCTATGTCACTGTAGGTAAAGTCATATCCTCTCTAAACCTCGGTTTCTTTGCCAAAACAACAGAGGTGCTGATAACTACTTCATAGACACTTTTGTGAAGATTGAATGATTTTACGTATAAAGATTTTAACCCGGTAGAGGGCCCATTAAGCACTTAATAAATGCTATTGGTATTCCCAATCAGAAGCCCCTCCCAGGTTTATTAGGAAAGCTGTTACATAAGAAGCCCAGAGGCTCCCAAATTCTGCATTCAGAGACTTCTTTGGGATGAGAAAACTCAAAGAAATTGCCTTTGGCCTCTAAATTTGGAGCCCCTTGATTCAGAGATCAGACTGCTGTGGCTATGCCGTGACTCAAGGAAGAAAAGGCAGACTGGCCAGTGCCCTTCTCTCAGTGAGACCCAAGGCAGTCCCATCCACAACACTTAAACACACCCCAGGCCAGCACAAACACCAATGCAAAGTGGCTTTGGTTGCCTCGCAATGTTTCCCTTCTCCCTACATTCCTCACACCCCCTACAGCCTCAAGGCCTTTTATGAGAAGTCAGGGTCCTCTGTTGTTTTCTTCTGCCCTTTCTTGATTTCATCTGGTGAAACACAGTAGGGAGAATAAAGGGCCCTCAAGTATTGTTTATCCCATGCATTCCTTTGATGGTTATATATGTGGGAACTGAATCTCGGAAAAGCCCAGTGACTTGGCCCAAAGTCTGGCAGGATGGGATCTAGAATTCAGTTACCAGGTCATTGCCCTTCCCTCTACTACATGCTGCCTCTCCAGCATCTCTGGCCTCTGAAATATTTCATCTTCTACAGAGAATGGAATTCTTTCTTAATAAATACCTTTGAACCATAGCATATTAGATTATTGTGGCTGCTGTGACCAATTACTATCAACTCAGTGCCTTAAAACAACATAAATGTATTCTCTTACAATTCTGGAAGCCAGAAACCTGAAATCAATTTCACTAGGACAAAATCGAGGTGTCAGTAAGGCCATGCTCCCTCTAAAGGTTCTAGGGAAGAATTCTTTTCCTTACATTTTCTGGTTTCTAGGAGTCACCTGAATTCCTCATCTTGTGGACTCTTCCTCCATTTTCAAAGCCAATAGTGTAGCATCTCCTTTCTGTGGTTCTGTTTCCTCCTGCTTCCATCACATGGTGTTCTCATCTGTGTCAAATCTCCCTCTGCCTCCTTCTTATGAGGACACTTCTGATTGTATTTAGTGCCCACCTGTTAATCCTCTCATCGAGAGAGCCTTAACTTAATCACATCTGCAAAGTATCTTTTGCAAAGAAGGTAACATTCACAGGTTCCCGGGATTAGGAACCGGTTATCACTGGTGGCCATTATTCAGCCTACCACACATGGTAACTAATTTAATGAAATGGATATAAATGGCTTCCAAAATTGTAGCTTATTCAGATGCATACTGGAAAAGGTGGGATTAAGGAAGTTGTTAAGAAAAAACCCTAATACCTGGAGTATAATGAAATGTTTATAAAATACCTTTGATTTTATTTGGATCTTAGTTCAGCAAACCAACTGTAGAAAGACACTTTTAAACAATCAGGTACAATTGAACACAGACTGGATATTAGAGGATACCAAGGAATTCTTGTTAATATTGTTTGATGTGATGATGGACCTGTAGTTAAGTAAGAAAATGTTTATATTTTTACTACGTGCCTAAGGAAGCATGTAGGGGTGAAATGACACAAGATCTGGAATTAGCTTTAAGATAATTTGGCAAAAATGCATGTTTAGCAATAAAGCAAATATGGGAAAATATTTCTAATCATTGAACATGGATGGGAATGTGTGGGAGAGTTCATAACGTCATTATCTCTCTTGTTGTATATATTTGTAAATTTTCAGGGGAAATTACAAATATATAACCTCCATTTCAGAATATAAATGGCCTGTCCCAATCGCCAAGGCTCAGCATCTGACCAGATGCTCTATAGGGAAGATAAGCAAACTGGAAGTGAAGAAACCTTCCTGCTATAAATAAAGAGGAGTGAAGCAGCAGTGCTGGTGAGCCTGTGTGTTTAGTGTCTGATGGGCTGTTTGTTTGGTAGACATTACAAAAGTCATCTCAGGGTTTTGACAGTAGAACCCCATAGGAACATGTTTGTGTTTAGGTGTTGGTTGTATTTCCATTTTGAAAACCCCTTTACCCCTGTTTCTTCATGGGATTATGATACCCAGTATAAGGCTCCTTTCCCCAGTGAGGTTGGGATATGAAGGGAAGAAAGGGAGAGTAAAACTATCAGCCCCATCCCACCTGCTTTGAGTCCCTTTTCCATAATGCTGCCAGAGTGAGCCTTCTTACAAACCAATATGATCCTATATCCTCAATGGCTGCCCAGTCCATGCCAGATAAAATCCACACATCTGGACTAGACACACAGGACCCTACATGATCTGACACCTCTGAAAGCTGAGGATCAATTAGTTCTAAGAGGAAAATTAAGCTCTCAAGAAATAAAGGATAAGGATAAAGGAATTGTGTGTTTGAATACCAGTCCAACAAAAAATTATATAACAAACAGAAATTGAGTTAGCCTTCAGGTATTACGGCAGCAATAAAATTCAATTTGGAATTTTTAACAGACCGAGACAGTCTTAAGGAACTACTCAGCATTTTATTGCAAATTCATACTATGACTTAAAAGGTAATTGATAAGGTGATTGGCATGACAATAAAAAATATTATCTAGATATGTTGGAAATCCTTTCTATATCAAAAACCAAGGTCTCTCATATTACAACAGGACAAAATACTTTGAAGTTGCAAGTGCCTTGGAAACTTCAGGACACATGGATGCAAATATTTTCTTTTCATCAATGAAACAAAACAATACAAACAGAAATTTTCAGTGAAAAGTGAAGGACCTCCCAGATTGCAAAATTAGATCTCCTTGCTTGCAAAACTTACTTAACCATTCACCCCCATCCACCATCAATTTACCACCTCACAACAAGCTTTCTCCTGTCCTTGAAGGTTTATTTGGATTTGGGAGATAAAAGGATATGCAGTAAGTAAATATATACAAAGTGCTAAGTAAATCCAAATTATTTATTGGAAATGATTACCCAATGATCACTTTTTCCAAGTGTCTGTCTTACTCCTAGAGCTTCCCTTTGGTTGGGCAACCACTGCATCTTCTGTGTTTCCAGTGTATCCCCTCTTGCTGGAAGTAAATTGGTGTAAAATTAAGATTTTATTCAGGGACTTGGATTGTTCTCTCTCTTTTCTGAACAACTGTATACTCATTATCTAACCTCTTCAATTAGAAATGATTATACATTGAACTAGTTCCTTTAAGACTTTTCTTTACCAAAAAAAAAAAGTATGTTTCTTAATAAGGGAAAATCATCTTCATATAAGAATTACAGTGATTTCTTGCAATAACACCAAAAGCACAGAAAGCAAAAGAAAATATAAATAAACTGGACTGCATCAAAATTAAAAACTTTTGTGCATCAAAGAACACTATCAAGAGAGTAAAAAAGACAGCTCGCAGAATGGGAGAAAATATTTGCAAGTTAGTTATCTGTTAAGAGATTAATATCCAGAATATTTAAAGAACTCGTACAACTCAACAATGAAAATACAAGCAAACCAATTCAAAAATGGAAAAAGGACTTGAATAGGAATTTCTCCGAAAATGATATACAAATGGTCAACAAGCACATGAAAAGATGTCAACAACTCTAGCCATTAGAAAAATGTAAATCAACACCACAAAGAGATAACACTTCACTCATTAGGATGGCTATTATTTTTTAAAAGTGGAAAATAACAAGTGTGATGAGGATATGGAGAAACTGGAACTCCTGTGCATTGCTGGTGGGAATGAAAAATGGTACAGCCACTGCAGAAAACATTTTGGCATTTCCTCAAAAAATTAAAAATAGAATTACCATATGATCCAGCAATTCCATTCTAGATATATACCCAAAAGAATTGAAAGCAGGGATTCAGATATTTGTACACCTATGTTCATAGCAGCATTGTTCACAATAGCCAAAAGGTGAAACTAACCCAAATGTCCATCGACAGATGAATGATAAACAAAATGGGGTATACCAAAGCAATCTACAGATTCAATGCAATCCCTATCAAACTACCAATGGCATTCTTCACAGAACTAGAACAAAAAATTTCAAAATTTGTTTGGAAAAACAAAAGGCCCCGAATAGCCAAAGCAATCTTGAGAACGAAAAACAGAGCTGGAGGAATCAGGCTCCCTGACTTCAGACTATACTACAAAGCTACAGTAATTAAGACAGTCTGGTACTGGCATAAAAACAGAAAGATAGATCAGTGGATCAGGATAGAAAGCCCAGAGATAAACCCACGCACATATGGCCAACTTATCTTTGATAAAGGAGGCAGGAATGTACAGTGGAGAAAGGACAGCCTCTTCAATAAGTGGTGCTGGGAAAACTGGACAGGGACATGTAAAAGTTTGAGATTAGATCATTCCCTAACACCATACACAAAAATAAGCTCAAAATGGATTAAAGACTTAAATGTAAGGCCAGAAACTATCAAACTCTTAGAGGAAAACATAGGTAGAACACTCTATGACATAAATCACAGCAAGATCCTTTTTGACCCACCTCCTAGAGAAATGGAAATAAAAACAAAGATAAACAAATGGGACCTAATGAAACTTCAAAGCTTTTGCACAGACTGGTTTGAGAAAAGCATGGGTCGCAAGTACACATTGGGACCCTGCCATTAATGGAGGGGAAAAGCGGGGAGACGCCAGCAGATTCCATCCTGTAAGCTGGTAGGAAGCCTGAAGGCTTGATGGGATTCCAGTGTGATAGGAGGCAAGGACATGCTTCAGGACCCCGGAGGAAGATGGCGGAAGAGTAAGACGCGGAGATCACCTTCCTCCCCACAGATACATCAGAAATTCATCTACACGTGGAACAACTCCTACAGAACACCTACTGAACGCTGACAGAAGACCTCAGACCCCCCAAAAGGCAAGAAGCTCCCCACATACCTGGGTAGGGCAAAAGAAAAAAAGAATAAACAGAGACAATAGGATAGGGACGGGACCTGCACCAGTGGGAGGGAGCCGTGAAGGGGGGAAGGTTTCTACACACTACAAGCCCCTTCGCGGGCGGAGACTGCAGGTGGCGGAGGGGGAAAGCTTCGGAGTAGCGGAGGAGAGCACAGCAACAGGGGTGCGGAGGGCAAAGCGGAGAGATTCTGGCACAGAGGACCGGTGCCCTCAGGCACACACCAGCCCGAGAGGCTTGTCTGCTCGGCCGCCGTGGCGGGCGGGGCTGGGAGCTGAGGCTCGGGTACCGGCTTTCAGTCGGAGCGCAGGGAGAGGACTGGGGCTGGCGGCAGGAAGAGAGCCTGAAGGAGTTAGTGCACCACGGCTAGCCCGGAGGGAGTCCGGGGAAAGGGTCTGGAGCTGCTGAAGAGGCAAGAGACTTTTTTCCCTTTTGTTTCCTGGTGCGCGAGGAGAGGGCATTAAGAGGGCTGCTTGGGGAAGCGCCGGTGACAGGCACGAGCCGCGGGTAAGGCACGGACCTCGGAGACGGGCGTGGGCCGCCGCCGCCGCCGCCGCCCGCCCGCCGCGGCCCGCCGCCGCCGCCGCCGCCGCCGCCGCCGCGGGGCCTGTGTGCGAGCGCGGGTCACTGTCCGCCCCGCCTTCCGGGGGGCCTGTGCACCCCGCCACTGCTGGGGTCCCCGAGACCCGGGGACGGCTTTCCCGGGAAAGCGCACGGAGCGCCACGGGCTGCTGCAACGTCACGCCGGCCTCTGCCGCCGCAGGCCCGCCCCACACTGCGCGCCCCTCCCTCCCCTCTGCCTGAGTGAGCCAGAGCCCCCGAATCAGCGGCTCCTTTAAACCCGTCCTGTCTGAGCGAAGAACGGACGCCCTCCGGCGACCTACGCGCAGAGGCGGGGCCAGGTCCAAGGCTGAGACCCGGGAGCTGTGAGAGCAGAGGCAGGGAAATCTCTCTGTGCAGCCTCGGAGGCAGCGGATTAAAGCTCCACGGTCCATTTGATGTGCCCTGCGTCTGTGGAGTGCATGAATGGACAGCGAATCATCCCAAATTGAGGAAGTGGACTTTGAGGACAAGATTTAAGACTTTCCCCCCTTTTCCTCTTTTTACAACGAATTATTCCAAATTAAGGAGGTGGACTTAGAGAGCAAGATTTCAGACTTCTCGCCCTTTTCCTCTTTTTACAACGAATTATCCCAAATTGAGGAGGTGGACTTGGAGAGCAAGATTTTTGATTTTTCCCCCTGCTCTCTTTTTGTGAATGTGTATGTGTAATCTTCTGTGTAAGATTCTCTCTGTATAGCTTTGCTTCCACCATATGTCTCAGGGTTCTATCGGTCCGGTTTTTTTTTTTTTTTTCAATAATTACTTTCTAATTTTAATAACGCTACTATATTTCATACTTTATTCTATTTTACTTTACCTGCTCTTTCTTTTTTTCCTACTCTCCCTTCCTCCCTCCCTCCCTCCGCTCCTCCTTTCCTTCTTTCTTTTTCTTTCCTCCCTCCCACCCTTCTTCTTTCCACTTTCTTTTTCTTTCCTTCCTCCCTCCCTCCTGTCTTTCTTCCTTTCCTTCCTCCCTCCCTCCCTCCTTTCTTTCCATCCTTCCTCCCTCCCTCCCTCCCTCCTTTCTTTCTTCCTTCCTTCCTTCCTTCCTTTCTTCCCTTCTTCCTTTCTTTCCCTCTCTCTTTCTTTCTTCTACTAATTCTTTCTTTCTACTTTTTCTCCCTGTTACTCTGAGCCGGGTGGATGAAAGGCTCTTGGTGCTGCAGCCAGGAGCCAGTGCTGTGCCTCTGAAGTGGGAGAGCCAACTTCAGGACACGGGTCCACAACAGACCTCCCAGCTCCACATAATATCAAGCAGCGAAAATCTCCCAGAGATCTCCATCCCAACACCAGCACCCAGCTTCAGTCAACGACCAGCAAGCTACAGTGCAGGTCACCCTATGCCAAGCAACTAGCAAGGCAGGAACACAACCCCACCCATTAGCAGAGAGGCTACCTAAAAACATAATAAGGCCATAGGCACCCCAAAACACACCACCAGACGTGGACCTGTCCACCAGAAAGACAAGATCGAGCCTCAACCACCAGAGCACAGGAATTAGTCCCCCCCACCAGGAAGCCTACCCAACCTACTGAAACAACCTTAGCCACTGGGGTCAGACACCAAAAACAACGGGAACTACGAATCTGCAGCCGGCAAAAAGGAGACCCCAAACACAGTAACATAAGCAAAATGAGAAGGCAGAAAAACACACAGCAGGTGAAGGAGCAAGATAAACACCTACCAGACCTAACAAATGAAGAGGTAATAGGCAGTCTACCTGAAAAAGAATTCAGAATAATGATAGTAAAGCTGATCCAAGATTCTATTTCCATGATCCATAATCTTGGAAATAGAATAGACAACATGCAAGAAACAGTTAACAAGGACCTAGAAGAACTAAAGATGAATCAAGCATCGATTAAAAACACAATAAATGAAATGAAAAATACTCTAGATGGGATCAATAGCAGAATAACTGAGGCAGAAGAACGGATAAGTGAGGTGGAAGATAAAATAGTGGAAATAACTGATGCAGAGCAAAATAAAGAAAAAAGAATGAAAAGAACAGAGGAGAGTCTCAGAGATCTCTGGGACAACATTAAACGCACCAACATTCGAATTATAGGGGTTCCAGAAGAAGAAGAGAAAAAGAAAGGGACTGAGAAAATATTTGAAGAGATTATAGTTGAAAACTTCCCTAATTTGGGAAAGGAAATAGTTAATCAAGTCCAGGAGGCACAGAGAGTCCCATACAGAATAAATCCAAGGAGAAATACACCAAGACACATATTAATCAAACTGTCAAAAATTAAACACAAAGAAATCATATTAAAAGCAGCAAGGCAAAAACAACAAATAACACACAAGGGAATCCCCATAAGGTTAACAGCTGATCTCTCAGCAGAAACCCTACAAGCCAGAAGGGAGTGGCAGGACATAATTAAAGTGATGAAGGAGAGAAACCTGCAACCTAGATTACTCTACCCAGCAAGGATCTCATTCAGATTTGATGGAGAAATTAAAACCTTTACAGACAAGCAAAAGCTGAGAGAGTTCAGCACCACCAAACCAGCTTTACAACAAATGCTAAAGGAACTTCTCTAGGCAAGAAACACAACAGAAGGAATATACCTACAATAACGAACCCAAAGCAATTAAGGAAATGGGAATAGGAACATACATATCAATAATTACCTTAAATGTAAATGGACTAAATGCTCCCACCAAAAGACACAGAGTGGCTGAATGGATACAAAAACAAGACCCATATATATGCTGTCTACAAGAGACCCACTTCAGACCTAGAGACACATACAGATTGAAAGTAAAGGGATGGAAAAAGATATTCCATGCAAATGGAAATCAAAAGAAAGCTGGAGTAGCAATTCTTATATCAGACAAAATAGACTTTAAAATAAAGACTATTAGAAGAGACAAGGAAGGACACTACATAACGATAAAGGGATCGATCCAAGAAGAAGATATAACAATTGTAAATATTTATGCACCCAACATAGGAGCACCTCAATACATAAGGCAAATACTAACAGCCATAAAAGGGGAAATCGACAGTAACACACTCATAGTAGGGGACTTTAACACTCCACTTTCACCAATGGACAGATCATCCAAAATGAAAATAAATAAGGAAACACA
Source organism: Mesoplodon bidens (assembly GCF_964165515.1). Lineage (NCBI taxonomy): Eukaryota > Metazoa > Chordata > Mammalia > Artiodactyla > Ziphiidae > Mesoplodon > Mesoplodon bidens. The sequence goes on along the minus strand of NC_138161.1, from coordinate 49,964,117 downwards.
AGCTTTAAATGATACATTAAACGAGATGGACTTAGTTGATATTTATAGGACATTCCATCCAAAAACAACAGAATACACATTTTTCTCAAGTGCTCATGGAACATTCTCCAGGATAGATCATATCTTGGGTCACAAATCAAGCCTCGGTAATTTTAAGAAAATTGAAATTGTATCAAGTATCTTCTCCGACCACAATGCTATGAGACTAGACATCAATTACAGGAAAAGATGTGTAAAAAATACAAACACATGGAGGCTAAACAGTACACTACTCAATAACGAAGTGATCACTGAAGAAATCAAAGAGGAAATTAAAAAATACCTAGAAACAAATGACAATGGAGACACGACGACCCAAAACCTATGGGACGCAGCAAAAGCAGTTCTAAGGGGGAAGTTTATAGCAATACAATCCCACCTTAAGAAACAGGAAGCATTTCGAGTAAACAACCTGACCCTGCACCTAAAGCAATTAGAGAAAGAAGAACAAAAATACCCCAAAGCTAGCAGAAGGAAAGAAATCATAAAGATCAGATCAGAAATAAATGAAAAAGAAATGAAGGAAACGATAGCAAAGATCAACCAAACTAAAAGCTGGTTCTTTGAGAAGATAAACAAAATTGACAAACCATTAGCCAGACTCATCAAGAAAAAAAGGGAGAAGACTCAAATCAATAGAATTAGAAATGAAAAAGGAGAAGTAACAACTGACACTGCAGAAATACAAAAGATTATGAGAGATTACTATAAGCAACTCTATTCCAATAAAATGGACAACCTGGAAGAAATGGACACATTCTTAGAAATGCACAACCTGCCAAGACTGACTCAGGAAGAAATAGAAAATATGAATAGACCAATCACAAGCACTGAAATTGAAACTGTGATTAAAAATCTTCCATCAAACAAAAGCCCAGGACCAGATGGCTTCACAGGTGAATTCTATCAAACATTTAGAGAAGAGCTAACACCTATCCTTCTCAAACTCTTCCAAAATATAGCAGAGGGAGGAACACTCCCAAACTCATTCTACGAGGCCGACATCACCTTGATACCAAAACCAGGCAAGGATGTCACAAAGAAAGAAAACTACAGGCCAATATCACTGATGAACATAGATGCAAAAATCCTCAACAAAATACTAGCAAACAGAATCCAACAGCACATTAAAAGGATCATACACCATGATCAAGTGGGGTTTATCCCAGGAATGCAAGGATTCTTCAATATACGCAAATCAATCAATGTAATACACCATATTAACAAGTTGAAGGAGAAAAACCATATGATCATCTCAATAGATGCAGAGAAAGCTTTCGACAAAATTCAACACCCATTTATGATAAAAACCCTGCAGAAAGTAGGTATAGAGGGATCTTTCCTCAACATAATAAAGGCCATATATGACAAACCCACAGCCAACATTGTCCTCAATGGTGAAAAACTGAAACCATTTCCACTAAGATCAGGAACAAGACAAGGCTGCCCACTCTCACCACTCTTATTCAACATAGTTTTGGAAGTTTTAGCCACAGCAATCAGAGAAGAAAAGGAAATAAAAGGAATCCAAATTGGAAAAGAAGAAGTAAAGCTGTCACTGTTTGCAGATGACATGATACTATACATAGAGAATCCTAAAGATGCTACCGAAAAACTACTAGAGCTAATCAATGAATTTGGTAAAGTAGCAGGATATAAAATTAATGTACAGAAATCTCTGGCATTCCTATACACTAATGATGAAAAATCTGAAAATGAAATCAAGAAAACACTCCCATTTACCATTGCAACAAAAAGAATAAAATATCTAGGAATAAACCTACCTAAGGAGACAAAAGACCTGTATGCAGAAAACTATAAGACACTGATGAAAGAAATTAAAGATGATACAAATAGATGGAGAGATATACCATGCTCCTGGATTGGAAGAATCAATATTGTGAAAATGACTCTACTACCGAAAGCAATCTACAGATTCAATGCAATCCCTATCAAACTACCAATGGCATTTTTCACAGAACTAGAACAAAAAATTTCAAAATTTGTTTGGAAAAACAAAAGGCCCCGAATAGCTAAAGCAATCTTGAGAACGAAAAACGGAGCTGGAGGAATCAGGCTCCCTGACTTCAGACTATACTACAAAGCTACAGTAATTAAGACAGTCTGGTACTGGCATAAAAACAGAAAGATAGATCAGTGGATCAGGATAGAAAGCCCAGAGATAAACCCACGCACATATGGCCAACTTATCTTTGATAAAGGAGGCAGGAATGTACAGTGGAGAAAGGACAGCCTCTTCAATAAGTGGTGCTGGGAAAACTGGACAGGGACATGTAAAAGTTTGAGATTAGATCATTCCCTAGCACCATACACAAAAATAAGCTCAAAATGGATTAAAGACTTAAATGTAAGGCCAGAAACTATCAAACTCTTAGAGGAAAACATAGGTAGAACACTCTATGACATAAATCACAGCAAGATCCTTTTGGACCCACCTCCTAGAGAAATGGAAATAAAAACAAAGATAAACAAATGGGACCTAATGAAACTTCAAAGCTTTTGCACAGCAAAGGAAACCATAAAGAAGACCAAAAGACAACCCTCAGAATGGGAGAAAATATTTGCAAATGAAGCAACTGACAAAGGATTAATCTCCAAAATTTATAAACAGCTCATGCAGCTCAATAGCAAAAAAACAGACAACCCAATCCAAAAATGGGTAGAAGACTTAAATAGGCATTTCTCCAAAGAAGATATACAGACTGCCAACAAACACATGAAAGAATGCTCAACATCATTAATCATTAGAGAAATGCAAATCAAAACTACAATGAGATATCATCTCACACCAGTCAGAATGGCCATCATCAAGGAATCTAGAAACAATAAATGCTGGAGAGGGTGTGGAGAAAAGGGAACACTCTTGCACTGCTGGTGGGAATGTGAATTGGTACAGCCACTATGGAGAACGGTATGGAGGTTCCTTAAAAAACTACAAATAGAACTACCATATGACCCAGCAATCCCACTACTGGGCATATACCCTGAGAAAACCATAATTCCAAAAGAGACATGTACCAAAATGTTCATTGCAGCTCTATTCACAATAGCCCGGAGCTGGAAACAACCTAAGTGTCCATCATCGGATGAATGGATAAAGAAGATGTGGCACATATATACAATGGAATATTACTCAGCCATAAAAAGAAACGAAACTGAGCTATTTGTAATGAGGTGGATAGACCTAGAGTCTGTCATACAGAGTGAAGTTAGTCAGAAAGAGAAAGACAAATACCGTATGCTAACACATATATACGGAATTTAAAAAAAAAATGTCATGAAGAACCTAGGGGCAAAACGAGAATAAAGACACAGACCTACTTGAGAATGGACTTGAGGATATGGGGAGGGGGAAGGGTAAGCTGTGACAAAGCGAAAGAGAGGCATGGACATATATACACTACCAAACGTAAGGTAGATAGATAGTGGGAAGCAGCCGCAGAGCACAGGGAGATCAGCTCGGTGCTTTGTGACCGCCTGGAGGGGTGGGATGGGAAGGGTGGGAGGGAGGGAGATGCATGAGGGAAGGGATGTGGGAACAGATGTATATGTATGACTGATTCACTTTGTTATAAAGCAGAAACTAATTAAAAAAATAAATAAATAAACTTAAAAAAAAAAAAAAAAAAAAAAGCTTTTGCACAGCAAAGGAAACCATAAACAAGACCAAAAGACAACCCTCAGAATGGGAGAAAATATTTGCAAATGAAGCAACTGACAAAGGATTAATCTCCAAAATTTATAAACAGCTCATGCAGCTCAATAACAAAAAAACAAACAACCCAATCCAAAAATGGGCAGAAGACTTAAATAGGCATTTCTCCAAAGAAGATATACAGACTGCCAACAAACACATGAAAGAATGCTCAACATCATTAATCATTAGAGAAATGCAAATCAAAACTACAATGAGATATCATCTCACACCAGTCAGAATGGCCATCATCAAGAAATCTAGAAACAATAAATGCTGGAGAGGGTGTGGAGAAAAGGGAACACTCTTGCACTGCTGGTGGGAATGTGAATTGGTACAGCCACTATGGAGAACAGTATGGAGGTTCCTTAAAAAACTACAAATAGAACTACCATATGACCCAGCAATCCCACTACTGGGCATATACCATAATTCAAAAAGAGACATGTACCAAAATGTTCATTGCAGCTCTATTCACAATAGCCCGGAGCTGGAAACAACCTAAGTGTCCCTCATCGGATGAATGGATAAAGAAGATGTGGCACATATATACAATAGAATACTACTCAGCCATAAAAAGAAACGAAACTGAGCTATTTGTAATGAGGTGGATAGACCTAGAGTCTGTCATACAGAGTGAAGTTAGTCAGAAAGAGAAAGACAAATACCGTATGCTAACACATATATACGGAATTTTTTTAAAAAATGTCATGAAGAACCTAGGGGCAAAATGGGAATAAAGACACAGACCTACTTGAGAATGGACTTGAGGATGTGGGGAGGGGGAAGGGTAAGCTGTGACAAAGCGAAAGAGAGGCATGGACATATATACACTACCAAACGTAAGGTAGATAGATAGTGGGAAGCAGCCGCAGAGCACAGGGAGATCAGCTCGGTGCTTTGTGACTGCCTGGAGGGGTGGGATGGGGAGGGTGGGAGGGAGGGAGATGCATGAGGGAAGGGATGTGGGAACAGATGTATATGTATGACTGATTCACTTTGTTATAAAGCAGAAACTAATTAAAAAAATTAAAAAAAAATTACCACAAAAAAAAATGGGGTATATCCATACAACAGTATATTATTCAGCCCTAAAAAGGAAGGAAATTTCGATACATGCTACATGGATGAACCTTGAGGACATTATGCTAAGTGAAATAAACTGGTCATGAAAGGACAACTACTGTATGATTCCACTTATTTGAGATACTAGAATAGTCAAAGTTATAGAACTAGAAAGTGGAATGAATGGTGGTTACCAGGGGCTAGTGGAGGAAGGGATGGGGTGTAACTGTTTAATGGATACAGAGTTTCAGCTTGAAAAGATGAGAAAGTTCAGGAGATGGATGGGTGTGATTGTTGTACAACATTATGAATGTACTTAATGCCACTGAGTTGTACACTTAAAAATGGTTAAAAATTTTATGTTATGGTAATTTTAAAATGGTCATTTTTATGTTATATCCATTTTACAATAAAAAAAATAATAATAACATATTCTTAAGGACCTGGTCATTGTGTGACATCTGTGGTGTCCTACATGAAGCCAGTAATGCCAGACACACAGTAGGTTCCTAAAAAAGATTTGCTCAACGACAAAGTGAGAGAGTGGCATGGACGTATATACACTACCAAACAGCTAGTAGGAAGCAGCCACATAGCACAAGGAGATCAGCTCGGTGGTTTGTGACCACCTAGAGGGGTGGGATAGGGAGGGTGGGAGGGAGGGAGACGCAAGAGGGAAGAGGTATGGGAACATATGTATATGTATAACTGATTCACTTTGTTATAAAGCAGAAACTAACACACCATTGTAAAGCAATTATACTCCAATAAAGATGTTAAAAAAAAGATTTGCTCAATAATTAAGTAGCTGGTATATTTCTCAGTTTATATTATCATTGTTTTTACATGCACAGGGAAGGGAAGGGAAGACAAAGGAGAAAAACATGTACTTAATACCTACTATGTCCCAAACATTGGTAAAGGTTTAATTTACCATAATTCACTTAATCCCAAAAGTAAAATTTTGAATTTTACTTTTTTGAAGTTCACTTTTTTGAATCGTAAAATTCAAAAAAAGCTTCCCATCATAATCAGGACTTCCTCTGGGTGTCTGCTTTACTTGCCATCAGTATTTTTAACCTATCGTATCATCTTTATAATTATCACAAAGCCAACATGTGATGTGATTTTTGAGTCAGTTTCCCTCTAGGTGACTTTAGTAGTACAAGCCTAGCCCCAATGGCAACCACAACCACAAGATTCAACTTGAGCCTGGACTTCTCAGGACTGTCTTCAGAGCTGCCCCTCTATCACCAGACAAGTGAGCAGGTAGAGAGACTCTTCATGAGTAGAACCCTGAATACATTTAATTATTCACTTTTGCAGTCAAGGTCTAGAGCCTAGCCATCTTGGCAGGAGGGGATAGTAGGGGAATGACAGTGAAGACTTATCAAAGATATATGGATCAGAGACTCTCTTAGCTCAGGCTGCTATAACAAAATACCATAGGCTAAGTGGCTTAAATGATAGACATTTATTTCTCACAGGAGAAATAAATGTCTGGAGGCTGGAAAGTCCAAGGTCAAGGTGGCAGCAGACTTGGTCACTGGTGACAGCCTGCTTCCTGAATTGCAGACCTTCTTGACGTGTACTCACAGGATGGAGAGAGACCTTTGTTCTCTCTTCCTCTTCTTATAAGGACACTAATGACATCATAGGGAGAGCCCTGAAAGACTTCATCTAAACATAAGTAACCTCCCCAAAGGTGCCACCTCCAAATACCATCACGTTGGAGGTTAGGATGTCAACATAAGAATTTGGGGAGGAACACAAATATTCAGTCCATGACAGAGACCCAAATCAAGAAGTTTGGCTTGGAAAAACTGGTGCCAAGAATATGATTCTATTATATGTGGAAATATAGAAGTAAATGCCTACATTTTGCAGGCTTCATCTGTTTGTCTAGCATAACAACAACAACAAAAAAAACCCAAACTGCCTCTCAGTGTGCCTCAGACCAAATGATTCCAGTTTCTTTAACTTTTACCTGTGTCAACTTGAAATAAAAACAAAAGCATTGGAAAGAAACCCAAAGGACTTGAAGTCAAATCCCAACTCCACCACCTAATACACATGTGATCTTAGCAAGTTATTTCATCTCTTTGGATCTCAGTTTCATCATCTACAAAATGACAGCTTGCTGGAGGCATAGTTCTAGAAGCAGCCTGCCTAGAAACAAATACTGGCTTTCCAACCTACTAGCTCTAGGACCACAGGCAACCTCCTTACTTTCTCTGCACCTTAGTTTTCTAAGCTGGAAGATAAGGACAATAATTACATCAAACTAATGTGCTTAATGAGGATGAAATGAGTTAGTGCCTGTAAAGTCTTTGGAACTATAAGTACATAAGATATGAATAAAAACTTTCCAGGATTATAGGTGCTCAAATTTCTCTTTTAAAAAAAGAATGGCCCCAGACATTTAAAAACATTTCAGAAATATTTCCTTCCATAAAACCTGCTACCAGAGGTGACTGAATATTTTAAACACAAACAACACACCACAGTTTTGCCTTTGATAGTTGGATCTATTTAATATAAAATGTAAACACAATGTAAATTCTCTTAGTAGAAATTTTAAAGAAGTTTCAAGTTTAAATGATTTTCCATGGAGCTATCACCCAAGAATTCTTAAAGAATTTCTGCTGCCAAATGAACAAAATATAAGTTTTTAAAACATGCTATTTAAATGCCCTAATTCTTTGGAAAGATTCCTTTTAGTTAATTTCCAAGCTTGAATAATAAAGAGGTATTGCTTCAGGAAAGAATAGAGAAGCTACATGGCTAGTACCTGTTGACATGTCTGTCAAAGTAGGATGTTATGTCTGAGATAAAGTACTGCAGGCCTGACTGGTTCTATTGTCTGGATTAAAATGATGAAGAATGGGAGCCAATGCACAAGGATGCCAAGGATTGAGCAATGAAGGGAAGCTCTAATATAATCAGAGGTTCTTCTTCTCTTGTCTCTGCTCTACAACCCTACCCCTGCCCCTATTCCTGCCATGGTTTCCAAAACTACAAGCTCAATAAAAGCTTTGGTTGTTCATTCTTGATGTGTTCCTTCAGTTGGCAAATCACAATAGCTGATAATAGATAATCCACTAATAGATTCAGGGGTTTCTATTTGTGGCCACAAAACAAAGTAAGTGGCAAATCTACAATTTTTTCAGGCTCATCAGGCTGCTTTGGGTGCAGATATATCTTGATGAATATGTAAGAATCCCAGAAAAAAACACTTTGGGGAAAATTTCAAAGATTACTATTTAGTTGACAAATTGCTGTTGAATCCCCTGCTCTGTTCAGGAACGGGACAACATCTCTCAATACAGCATTAACTCAGAACTGGTTCCAACTCAGATTATTGAATCCCTATGTTGAAATGATAATTTCAAGTCTAAATTTAAAGGAATAGAGGTTAAATGTCTGTATTCACCAATTTGGGTTTTCACTTCAATTGACATATCATTTACTCATGACAAATTCCACATTCACCGGATCTTTTGCTTCCAAAAAATGCAGAGAAAACCACTTGTTAACAGAATAGAAGCAATTAGAGTCAATGAGGCAGGAAGAAGTAGGGGAGTCCAGGACTAGAAGCAAATGATTTGTCAACATAAGTGGACACACAAGCCCTTGTTAAATTTTCCCATGATTTACCCCACACAGAGTTACAAGGAACCAGTGAAAACACTTTTGGCAAACTTTGAAAAATTAAGTTACTGAGAAGGTCACTTGATCTTGTGGATGGATTATGAAAAGAATGAAAGGGGTGTGTGTTCACGTAAAGGTTAGCTGACCCTAGTTCAGTGGCAAAATCAATTAACCCTGAACTGACTCATATTGGGCCAGCAAGACTTAAAGTATCAGAGAGTCAGGAGTTCTTTAAAAGTCAGTTAACTGATTTAAAACACTGAGTTGACTAAGATCTTTTCCTCAGTTACACTGAGCCTTTCTGCAATGCCCTCTTAATATCACATTTTTCAGATAGCTGCTCTGATTACCCCAGCTGAGACTGATTAATTCTTTACTAATCAGAACTCATAACACTTTCTTAGAAACAATAATGTTGCCATTATCTTCCTCTATTTTATAGTTATTTGGGTTTTTTTCCTGAGGGCAGGAGCCATGTCTTATTTCTTTTTATTTTTCATAATACCTTATGTATAGTAGGCACGTAAACTATTAACTGAACCAATGGCTTCTATTTTCCAGTCATGTGCCATTATGTGGAAAGATCTTTAACCATCCTAATGCAGAGGAAGGATTGGCAAGAATCCAAATTTCTCTTAAATTTTATTTTTAATGCACTTGCCACCCTACTTATATTGTATTGATACTTAGGCTAATCATAAAAATGCTTGATTTTCCAGAGTACACCACTGTCAGAATGAGGAAAATATACCAGAAGAATGCTATAAGTGACAAGAAGAAATCATTTTGGAATTAAAACTCTCCCCTAGGTATTTTAGGTCATGTTCCCTGGGGAAAAGAATGGTGGAGATTTCCATTAAGATTTCATTGGTCTCAGGAACATCTATAAGGGGGTGAAGAACAAAGGATTAGACAGAAGGAGAGATTGAACTGTGATACAGAAACAACAGAGTTCTTGCCAAATACCGTGGGGAGCTCAGGGGCTATAACAAACCATCAGAGTTGTTGCAGATGGAAGCAAGGGAGCCCAGGAAATTTTGCACAGCATTTAGTCATTGGATGCAGGCTACTTCCAAACAGCTAGTATAGACTTTGGCAAGGAAGCTCCCTTAGGCTGAGGACAATGCCCAAAGAGGGACTTGTGTGAAAGCTGTCAGTGGCCAATACTCTAGGGAGCTGAGGGAATGAGTGCCTCAGTCTTGAAGTGGGGAATCTAGGTGGTGCACCACAGTATCCCCCACACAAGCTAATCTAAAAAGTGATCCACATATATGGCCAATAAAGTGAATGTATATATAAATAAATCAGCACTGCTATTTAACCAAGAAAGTCAAGTTACAAAGTAATGGACATATTTTATATTATTTTGGGAGATTATTGAGAAAATGTGGGATCAAAAATGTAACTTCTATCATTTCTTCACCCAACATCTAGTTGTAGGGGAAATATCACCTTACATAAGTGATTTAGTTAAATGAAATTAAGAATGCCTGGATCCATTGCTTTCCCAAAGAGACTGATATGAACAGATACACTCTTTATTCATATTTATGACATATTGCTAACACTGGAATAAGGTGAAATAGGGTTATGGTTAGAAATATAGGTCCTAACCAACCTAGAAGTAATGGACAAATTCTTATAAAGGTACAATCTCCCAAGACTGAACCAGGAAGAAGTAGAAAATATGAACAGACGAATTACCAGTAATGAAATTGAATCAGTAATTTAAAAACACCCAGCAAACAAAAGTCCAGGACCAGATATCTTCACAGGTGGATTCTACCAAACATTTAGAGAAGAGTTAACACCTACTTTTCTCAAGCTATTTCAAAAAATTGCAGAGGAAGGAACACTTGCAAACTCATTCTATGAGGCCAGCATCACCCTGATACCAAAACTAAACAAAGATATCACAAAAGAAGAAAATTACAGGCCAATATCACTGATGAACATAGATGCAAAACTTCTCAATAAAATACTAAAAAATTGAATCCAATAGTACATTGAAAGGATTATATACCATGAGTAAGTGAGATTTATCCCAGGGATGCAAGGATTTTTCAATATCTGCAAATCGGATCAATGTGACACATTACATTAACAAACTGAAGAATAAAAACCATAAGATCATCTCAATAGATGCAGAAAAAAAGTTTTTACAAAATTCAACATCCATTTATGATAAAAACTCTGCAGAAAGCGGGCAGAGAGGGAACATATCTCAACATAATAAAGGCCATATATGACAAACCCACAGCTAACATCATATTCAATGGTGAAAAGCTGAAAGCATTTCCTCTAAGATCAGAACAAGACAAAGATGCCCACTTTTATTCAATATAGTTTTGGATGACTTAGCCATAGCAATCAGAAGAAATAAAAGGAATCCATATTGGAAAGGAAGAACTAAAACTGTCACTGTTTACAAATGACATGATACTATACATAGAAAAATCCTAAAGATGCCACCAGAAAACTACAAGCACCCATCTATGAATTTGGTAAAGTTGCAGAATATAAAAATAATATATAGAAATCTGTTGCATTTTTATAAATTAGCAATGAACTATCAAAAGATAAATAAAGGAAACAATCCCATTTATCATCACATCAAAAAGAATAAAATACCTAGGAATTAAACCTACCTAAGGAGGCAAAAGACCTGTATTCCAAAAACTATAAGACACTGAGGAAAGAAATTGAAGATGACACAAACAGAAGAAAAGATATACTGTGTTCTTTGATTGGAAGAATCAATATTGTTAAAATGACTATACTACCCAAGGCAATCTATTGATTCAATGCAGTTCCTATCAAAATACCAATGGTATTTTTCACTGAACCAGAATAAATAATTTTAAAATCTGTATGGAAACACAAAAGACCCTGAATAGCCAAAATAATCTTGAAAAAGAACAGAGCTGGAGGAACCATGCTCCCTGACTTCAGCCTATACTACAGAACTATGGTAATCAAAACAGTATGGTACTGGCATAAAAGCAGACACATAGATCAATGGAACAGAATAGAGAGCCCAGAAATAAACCCATACATTTATGGTTAATTAATCTATGACAAAGGAGGCAAGAATATACATTGGAGAAAAGACAGTCTCTTCAATATGTGGTGCTGGGAAAACTGGACAGCTACATGTAAAAGAAAGAAATTAGAACATTCTCTAACACCATATACAAAAATAATCAAAATGGATTAAAGACCTAAATGTATGACCTGAAACCATAAAACTCCTAGAGGAAAACATGTGCAGAACACTCTTTGACATAAATCACAGCAATATTTTTTAGATCCATCTTCTAAAGTAAATGAAGGAATAGCAAAAATAAACAAATGAGACCTAATTAAACTTAAACCTTTTGCACAGCAAAGGAAGCAGTCAACAAAATAAAAAGACAACCTACAGAATGGGAGAAAATATTTGCAAATGATATGGCCAACAAGGGATTAATACCCAAGATATATATACAGCTCATACAACTTAACCTCAAAAAACAAACAACCTGATTAAAAAATTGGCAGAAGAACTGAATAGACATTTTTCCAGAGAGGAAATGCAGATGACCAACAGACATATGAAAAGATACTCAACATTGCTAATCATCAGGGAAATGAAAATCAAAACCACAATGAGATATCACATCACATCTGTCAGAATAACTATCATCAAAAAGTCTACAAATAACAAATGTTGGTGAAGATGTGAGAAAAGGGAACCCTCGTATACTGTTGGTGGGAGTGTAAACTGGTGCAGCCACTGTGGAAAACATTATGGAGGTTTCTTAAAAACCTAAAAATAGAACTACTTTATGACCCAGTAGTTCCACTCCTGGGTATATATCCGGAAAAGAAAAAGAAGAACACTAATTTGAAAAGATACATACACCTCCCTGTTCATAGCAGCATTGTTTACAACAAATTCACAACTTTTAAAGTTATGTTTCATTTATAGTTATTATAAAGTATTGGCTAGGGCTTCCCTGGTGGCACAGTGGTTGAGAGTCTGCCTGCCAATGCAGGGGACACGGGTTCGTGCCCCGGTCCAGGAGGATCCCACATGCCGCAGAGCAGCTGGGCCCGTGAGCCATGGCCACTAGGCCTGCGTGTCCAGAGCCTGTTCTCTGCAGTGGGAGAGGCCACAACGGTGAGAGGCCCATATACCGCAAAAAAAAAAAAAAAACGATTGGCTATATTCCCCATGTTGTTCAATATATCCTTGTAGTTTATTTTATACATAATAGTTTGTACCTCTTACTCCCCTACCCCTATACTGTCCCTCCCCCCTTCCCTCTCCCCACTGGTAACCACAAATTTGTTCTCTATATCTGTGAATCTACTTCTTTTTTGTTATATTTGCTATTTTGAAAATAACTATTAGTTTGTTGTATTTTTAGATTCCACATATAAGTGACATTATACAGTATTTGTCTTTCTCTGTCAGATTTATTTCATTTAGCTTCCCCCACAAAAGCTAGTCCATAAAGTCTAGAAGAGGTAACTGCTACAGACATCAACACAAGTGTTCAATACTAGATGGGAGGAATCTTTCTACAATGTATACATATATCAAATCATGATGATGTACACTTTTAGTATCATAATTTTCTTTCTTAATTATACCTCAGTAAAGCTGAAAAACTGAGGGATATAAAGTCTTTCTCAGACAAACAAAACTGAGAGTATTCATCACCACTAGACCTGTCTTACAAGAAATGTTTGAGTTCTTCAAATTGAAATTAAAATACCAACCAGCAACATGAAAGCATAAATCTCACTGACAAAAGTAAAGATATGACAAATGCAGAATAATTTAACACTGTAATGGTGGTGTGTAAATTACTTTTAACCTTAATATAACAGTAAAAAGATAAAAGTTATTAATGGATACACAATACAAAAAGAAACAAACTTTGACTATAAGAACACAAAATGTGGGGGGGAAGGGAGTAAAAGTATGGAGTTTTTGTTTGTGATTAAAGTTATCAATGTGTAAGAGATGGTTATAACTACAAGATATTTTATGTAAGCCTCAAGCTAACCATGAAGAAAAAACCCTATAGTAGATAAACAAAAGATAAAGAGAATAGAATCAAAATAATCACTACAAAAATCATCAAATAGTAAAGGAAGACAGCAAGTGGAGAAGAGAAAGCAAAAACAACAGCAAAACAGACATAACAATTAATAAAATGGAAATAGTAAGTCATTACCCATCAGTAATTACTTTAAATGTAAATGGATAAAACTCCCCAATCAAAAGTCATAAAGTGCCTGAATGGATTAAAAACAAGGTCTAGTGATATTCTGTCTACAAGAGATTCACTTTAGACTTAAAGACATGCATATCTGAAAGTGAAGCGATGAAGAAAGACATTTTATGCAAATAGTAATAAATGGAAAGCAGGAGTGGCTATTATATCAGAGAAAATAAACTTTAAGTCAAAAACTGTCTCTAGAGACAAAGGTCATTATATAATGACAAAAGTGTCAATTCAACAGGAAGATATAACAATTATAAATGCATAAGCACCCAACATCAGAGCAGCTAAATACATAAAGCAAATATTGACATACCTAAAAGGAGAAATTGACAGCAATACAATAATAGTACAGGACCTAAATAACCCACATAAAATAATGGATAGAACACACAGACAGAAGATCAATAAAGAAATAACTAACTTGAACACTGTAGACTGAATGAACCTAACAGACATATATAAAGAACTTTCCAACCCAACAGGAGAAGAATACACATTCTTTTCAAACAAACAGAGAACATTATTCAGGTTAGATCACATTAGGTCACAAAAGCAAGTGTTAACAAATTTAAGATCAAAATCATTCCAAGTACAACAAATTTAAGATCAAAATCATTCCAAGTACCTTTTCTGACCATAAGGGAATGAAACTATAAATCAATAACATCTAGACAATGGAAAATTTTACAAATATATGGAAAATAAACAATACACTAGAATGACAATTGGTTCAAAGAACAAATCAAAAGAGAATTTTAGATGTATCTTGAGACAATGAAAATGAAAACATATCAAAGCTTTTGGGATACAGCAAAAGCAGTAATAAGAGGGAAGGAAATAATAAAGATTACAGCAGAATTAAATCAGATAGATAATAGAAAACCAATAGAAAAAAATCAACAAAACTAGAAGTTGGTATTTTGAAAAGATAAACAAAATCAAAAAACCCTTAGCTATACTAAGAAAAAAGAGAAAATACTCAACTAAATAAAATCAGAAATGAATGAGGAGATATTATAACAGACACCTCAGAAATAAAAAGGATCAAGGAACTATTATGAACAATTATACACCAGTGAAGAAGTTAACCTAAAAGAAATGGACAAGTTCCTAGAAATATACAACTTACCAAAGCTGAATCAAGAAGAAATAGAGGACTTCCCTGATGGCACAGTGGTTAAGAATCTGCCTGCCGATGCAGGGGACATGGGTTTGAGCCCTGATCCAGGAAGATCCCACATGCCGCAAAGCAACTAAGCCCATGCACTACAACTACTGAGCCTGCGCTCTAGAGCCTACGAGCCACAACTATTGAGCCCACATGCCACAACTACTGAAGCCCACATGCCTAGAGCCCATGCTGTGCAACAAGAGAAGCCACCACAATGAGAAGCCTGCACACCACAATGAAGAGTAGTCCCCGCTCACTGCAACTGGAGAAAGCCCATGCACAGCAACAAAAACCCAATGCAGCCAAAAATAAATAAATAAATAATAAAATTTTTTTTAAAAAAAGAAAGAAAGAAGAAGAAATAGAAAGCCTGAACAGACCAATAACAAGTAAGGAGATTGAATCAGTAATCAGAAATCTTCCAACGAAGAAAGGCCCAGGACCAGATGGTTTCATAGGTGAGTTCTACCAAACATTCAAAGAAGAATTAACACCAAATGTTTTTAAACTCTTCCAAAAAATATAAAAAGACTTCCAAATTCATTTTATGAGACCAGCATAATGCTTATACCAAAACCAAACAAAGATACCACAAGAAAAGAAAACTATAAGCCAACTCCCCTGATGAACATATACACAAAAATCCATAATAAAATACTAGCAAACTGAATTAAACAGCACACTAAAAGGGTCATAAACCATGACTAAGTGGGATTTAAAACTGGGAAGCAAGGATGGTTCGACATTTGCAAATCAATTGTCCACTGATGGATGAATAACACCACAATTAACAAAATGAAAGAAAAAAAGTATATGATCATTTCTTAACAAAAGCATTTAACAAAGTTAAACACGTTCATGTTTAAAACTCTCAACAATATAGTTATAAAAGGAACTTACCTCAACACAATAGAGGCCACACATGAAAATCCACACTAACATCACAATCAATAGGGAAATGTTGCAAGTTTTTCCTATCAAGATCTGGTACAAGGCAAGGATGCCCATTCTTGCCTCTTCTTCTCAACATATTACTGGCAGTCCTAGCCAGAGCAATTAGACAAGAAAAAAAAGGCATCCTAATCAGAAAGGAAGAAGTAAAAGTATCCCTACTTACAGATGACATAATCATATATGTAGAAAACTAATAGCTCAACATAAAATGATAGAAATAATAAATTCAGTAAAGCTGTAGGATAAAAAAATCAACATACAAAGACCAGTCACATTTCCATACACAAACAATGAACAATCCAAAAAGAAAATTAAGAAAACAATCTCTTTCACAATAGCAACAAAAATAACAAAATACTTAGGATTAGACTTAACTAAAGAAGTGAAAGATTTGTATACTCAAAATTATAGAACATTGATGAAGGAAATTTTTAAAGACACAGATAAATGGAAAGATATTCCATGCACACAGATCTGAATAATTAATCTTGTTAAGTGTCCATACTACCCACTACAGATTTAATGCAATCCCTATCAAAATACCAGTGTCATTCTTTACAGAAATATAAAAATAATTCTAAAATTCATATGGAACCACAAAAGAATTTAAACAGCCAAAGCCAAAGAACAAAGCTGGAGACACCATACTTCCTGATATCCAAATATATTTACAAAGCTACAGTAATAAAAACAGTATGGCACTGACATAAAAACAAATATATAAACCAGTGCAACAGAATAGAGAGCCCAGAAGTAAATCCACTTCTGTATAGTCAATAGATCTTCAACAAGGGTGTCAAGAATATACAATGTGGAAATGATAGGCTCTTCGGTAAATGGTGTATGGAAAACTGAATATCCACATGCAGAACAATGAAATTGGACTCTTATCTCATGCCATATACAAAAGCAAACTTAAAATGGATTAAAGACTTAAGCATAAGACCTGAAACCATAAAACTCTTAGAAGAAAACACAGGGGGAAAGCTTCTTAACATTGTGTCTGGGCAATGATATTTTGGATATAACACAAAAATCATAGGCAACAAAAACAAAAAAAGACATGTGTGATTGCATCAAACTGAAAAGCTTCCATACAGCAGAGGAAACCATCAACAAAATGAAAATGCAACATATGTAATGGGAGAAAATATTTACAAACCACATATCTGATAAGGGGTTAATATCCAAATATATAAGGAATTCATACAATTCAATAGCAAAAAAAAAAAAATTAATGGGCAAAGGACCTGAGAAGACATTTCTCAAAAGAAGACATATAAATGGCCAAGAGGAACATGAAAAAGTGCTCTGTATCTCTAATCATCAGAGAAATGCAAATCAAAACCACAATGTTTTCATTTATTTACAGTGAAAACAAGTGAGAGTTTTCATACCTGTTAGCATGGCTATTCATTGAAAGACAAGAGATAACAAATGTTGACAAGAATGTAGAGAAAGGGAATGCTTGTACACTATTGATGGGAATGTAAATCGGTACAGCCATTTCAAAAACAGTATGGATGTTCCTCAAAAAATTAAAAATAGAATTACGTTATGATCCAGCAATCCCACTTCTGAATATATATCCAATGGAAAGGAAATCAGTATCTCAAAGAAATGTATGCTCTCCCATGTTCATTGCAGCATTATTCACAATAGCTAAGATATGGAAATAACCTAAATGTCCATTGATGGGTGAATGCATAAAGCAAAAGTGGTATTTGTATTATACACAATGGAATATTATTCAGCCTTAAAGGGGAAGGAAATCCTGACATTTACAACAACATGCATGAACCTGGAGAACATTATGCTAAGTGATATAAGCCAGACACAGAAAGACAAATATTGCATGATCTCACATATGTGTGGAATCTAAGATAGTCACATTCATAGAAGTAGAGAGTAGAATGGTGGTTGCCAGGGCTCAGAAGAGGGGAAAATGGGGAGATGTTGGTCAAAGGGTACAAAGTTTCAGTTATGCAAGATGAACAAGTTCTAAAGATCTAATGTATAGCAATGTGAACATAGTTACCAGTACTATATTGTACACTTGAAATTCGCCAAGAGAGTAGATCTTAAGAATTCTCACCATAAAAAGGAAGGAAGGAAGGAAGGGATAACTATTTGAGGTGATGGATATGTTAATTTACTTGATTGTGGCAATTATTTCACAATGTATACCTATATCAAAACATACATTGTCATACACCTTAAATATACACAATTTCTATTTGTCAAGTATACCTTAATAAAGATGTGGGCAAAAAGATCATGGTGCTATTACATAGAATTATATGTGGAATATAGTTTAGCAGAATGCTTCTTATATTCATATATGTAAGGAATCAGTAAATACCAAATAGTATATTTGAAGATATTGTAAATTTGTAGAACTATGTTCAACCTTCAGTGAAATATGTTCTATGGAAGAGATCCAAGAAAACCATCTTTTGAAAGGTTATGAAATATCCCAAAGCCTTATGATACTGTGAAACATTGGTCAGCCCCTGTTGTCCTAGGGCAACATATTCTTGTATCACAGTTTCATACTTTTTAGCTCACAATTCATCTAAAAGATCTTTTAAAAACTATGTACCTCATCACATATTTTACTTTTTATTATAGGGTTTTGAATTTTGTTTCTAATTATTAGGAAGGAGAAATGTATTTCATGAAATAAATGAGGTCTGACTAATTAGAATAAGTATTTCATAATATGATTTAATGAACTAGGTTTTAACTCTCATTGAATGAAGTGCAGCTGGTTTGTGAACACATCTCAGAAACAGCCATTGCTTATGCAAGAATTAGAGTTAATTTCTTGACTCTACAAGACTGGGTTGGAAATTTAGTAAAATACATTTAACTAGTTTGTCATACTTTTCAAAGAAAGCCCCATACTCGTATCTCTCCCAGTGGGCTTTATCTCTGAACTATCATTTGGTGGGAGAACCACTACTCATATCTTGGTGGCCTTTATAGAAACATTAAAAGGAAAGTGACTTAAACTAAGCTGTCCTGAAGCTGACTCTCCCATTTCTCACGATTTTCCCATGCATTCTGACTTCCTGTGTTTAACTCAGCCCATCACTGAGAGTCTTCTTTCAGTGAACTTCTTTCAATCTGGGGGGAAATGGAAGGATGATAATTTCCCATATGGTCAATGAACAGAAAGCACTATCTGTGTATTTATAGCCTGTTTGAACAGGACAGAGAGAAAAAAAAAAAAAAACAGAGGGGATGTAGATTTTTTTAAGTGCTATAACTTCTCCATAAGATCACCGGTTCTTGGGTTGTAGAGGAAATTTTGACAGAATATGAAACTTAATTGATTGTTATCAAAAGATTATGCAGGTAACTTTAAAACTGTTAGGCAACATTCACACCCACCAATTCTCCAAACCAGTATCCTGAAAAGAGCTGAAATTTACCTTTTGTTATCATGAAGTAAATGTCACAGAATTCTTGAGCTAGAAGGTTTTTGAAAATACCTAACTCACTACTTCATTTTCAGGTGCCAAGAAAATATGAAAATATGAGAAGTTTTTAACAAATCTTTTAAAAATACATTATCATTGTATTATCGTTGCAAATAAATGAAAACAAATGACATATAATGCAGCAAGTAAATAGGAAATAAAAGAAGACTCTCTTCTGATGCACTCTTCCTGCTGAGGTAGATATTATGGGTATTTTTTTTCCACAGCCAGGTTGCAAAGTGCTGGTACAGCAGAAACTTTTTGTTTAAAAAAATGCTAGACACAGTATTTACCGTAAAAGATAACTGGGATGTGATAGGATTTTCTTATCCAATTAGATGAGATTATTAAAATTCTAGGGAGTCTATGAGTAGTTTAATTAAACTGCTAATGGAGGAACATTCTAAATGACAGAATCATAGCATAGTAGACTTCGAAAGGACCTTTGAGATCATATAATCTGAGCCTTCAACTGACACGTAACAAAGCTTAGAGTCAGAAAAGTTAAATAATTTGTCCCAGGTAAAAGAGTGGCAGCGCTTGAAATACAACTTCTGATCATTCTGAGTGTCATGTTCTCCAACCATAAAATAAATATAATTTATTTATATGTTATCTGTCCTACTCACCTCATTCGTTGGTTGTGAAGTTTAAAATGAAGTAATATAGATGAATGCACTATTTTAAAGTTACCTAAACACTGCAATGAAATGTAAGGCAGTATTATTTGAGAAGTAGCATGGCATCCTGTAAAGAGAACCTGAATTTAAGACCTAGTTTAACAATTTATAGGATTCACATCTCTGAGCCTGAACTTCTTTATCTTCAAAAAAGAGGAAATAATGAACTACTCTGTTGACCTTATATAGTTACAAGGATTAAATGAGGTAGATAATATATGGTGAAGATCATAGTAAACTGTAAAGTGCTATGGCTGCAAAACCCAAACATAACTAATGTTCCACGTGGCCCAGTTTATGCAGAGTATTATAAAGAAACAGCAGTCCCACAAAAAATACACACATTCGTGCACGCACACACATATACACATGTGCAGATACACTTGTTATTGTCTGGTTGTTGTTTTTTATTCTATTTTAGCCATCCTAGTAGATAAGAGGTGAGATACCTCATTGTGGTTTTGATTTGCATTTCCCTAATGACTAATGATATTGAGCATCCTTTCATGTGTTTATTGACAATTTATATGTCATTTGGAGAAACGTCTATACAATTCCTTTCCTCATTTATAATTGGGTTATTTGCCTTTTATTGTTAGTTGTAGAAGTACTTTTTATACACTGAATACAAATTCCTTATAAGAGATACGATTTGCAAATACATTCTCCCATTTCATTGGTTGTCTTTTTACTTTCTTGATGGTGTCTTTTTAAAATATTTTTTATTTTTTATACAGTAGGTTCTTATTGGTTATCTATTTTATACATATTAGTGTATATATTGTCAATCCCAATCTCCCAATTCATCCCACCACCACCACCACCACCACCACCACCACCACCACCACCACTTTCCCCCCTTGGTGTCCATACATTTGTTCTCAACATCTGTGTCTCTATTTCTGACCTGCAAACTGGTTCATCTGTGCCATTTTTCTAGATTCCACATAAATGTGTTAATATACGATATTTGTTTTTCTCTTTCTGACTTACTTCACTCTGTATGACAGTCTCTAGGTCCATCCACGTCTCTACAAATGACCCAATTTCATTCCTTTTTATGGCTGAGTAATACTCCATTGTATATATGTACCACATCTTCTTTATCCATTTGTCTCATTTGAAGCATAAAAGTTTTTAATTTTGATGAAGTCCCATTTACCTGTTTTTTTTCCTTCAGTAGCTTGTGCTTTTAATGTCTTCTTTTTAAATTTCGCACTCATTCAAATATATGTACACAATACAGAGGTTTAAAACTAATCCAGGGATCATGGACTATCTACTCCTAGCCACACTGGATCTTGGCTGTACATAAGGGACAGATCAGAACTCTGAACTATGCAAATTCATTGATTTCTATGTTCTTCCACAATCCCACCCCTCTGCTCCCACCCTACTCCACCCTTAGTTTTTGCCAAAGTTCCTTTTAGAAAAGTCCAACAGTATCATAGCTGAACTAGAAGGAAAAAGGATACAAGGCCTTTAAGGCTTGTAGCTAAAAGGCTACAAAGGCTAAAAGGCCAAGATATGTTGGGAGATCATTATGTTCTCAATGATCAGATGTCTTTGTGGTACATCTTCAGCTAAAAAGTTCAGTATAAAAAGTATGGACTCAGAAGGGGCAGAATTGGGTAACAACAAAACTATTTTTCTCTTCTTGTATGGGCTCCAAAATTGTAAAAAGTAATGACAACTAAAGGCCTGAAAGAAGAGTCAGAAAAGCATAAAAAGTAAATACAAGAACTCAAAAATACATAGTGGTCTCTGCTCATTTTGTGAAGGAGCCAATCGCTCTGCATAACTCAGAAGGTATCACTGGGTACTACCAGCCAGTACCTCTCTTCCAAAGTAGGTGCAGGTTAGCACTACATCCACCTAAAGCGAGATTGGAGTCATCTTAGAATTCTGACTACAGCAAAATAGTACCAAACTAAACTAGAAAGTTTTAGTCCCAAATCCCTTATTATAGAAAGGAGTATTTGATTGGTCCAAGCCAGTCAAGTTACCACCTCTGCTCCAATCAAAGTGGCCAGCATCGTGTAGCACAAACATGGCTCCTCCTGTAAGGAAAGCTGAAAACATGTCTAAGATGAGATCACTTTTATGGCAGTTTCACTACCTAGGGAGAAGAACAGTGGTAGTCTATCTGGTTACATAATCTCTGGGCAAGTCCACAGTCTTTACAGTTGATATATTTTTTAATGAGTCTGTCCTGTTTAGAATCAGTGAGGCTTTTCTAACTTCTATACACATACACACACACACACACACACACACACACAAATAATTCCCATAGACCAGTTAAATTACCACTACAATTATGAGATTTAAATACGTTTTTACAAATACATATCTATGTTAAGGGCTTTCTCCAAATATAGTGAATTCTCCCATAACACAAAATAACCCCAAATTCTGAGGGGTTTTTGTGTTGCAAAGTTATACTTCACTTAACTTTTCAAGCGAATAGTTTCAAATTACATTTTCAACTGGGAGCATGGATCAGTGGTTAAAAACAGGAAGTTTGATGAGTAAACTTGAAACCAGTGAAAATACAGAAGATAATGAGGGAAATTCAAAAAACCTGAAATTGTCCACAAATGTGATAGCTATGGAGCGCTTCCTAAGATTTCCCACATGAACCTGGTAGTGGAAAACATGACTGCAATATCCTGTCAAACAAGAAGTAAATCAACAGAAAGCAATCATAGGCTGTTCTCACATGTGAATTTAAAGTGTTTTCCTTAGTATTTTGGAGATTTAATGAAGTTTTGGTGACCTTTATTCAAGAAATCCTGGAATAATCATTGTCTGAGACCATGACACTAACAGAATTATTTAGGAACCAATTATGCGGGCTTCCCTGGTGGTGCAGTGGTTGAGAGTCTGCCT
Source organism: Mesoplodon bidens (assembly GCF_964165515.1). NCBI lineage: Eukaryota > Metazoa > Chordata > Mammalia > Artiodactyla > Ziphiidae > Mesoplodon > Mesoplodon bidens. The sequence goes on along the minus strand of NC_138161.1, from coordinate 49,941,186 downwards.
GCTGATGCAGGGGACACGGGTTTGTGCACCGGTCCAGGAAAATCCCACATGCCGTGGAGCAGCTGGACCAGTGAGCCATGGCCGCTGAGCCTGCGTGTCTGGAGCCTGTGCTCCGCAACAGGAGAGGCCACAACAGTGAGAGGTCCGCGTACTGCAAAAATAATAATAATAATAATAATAATAATAAATAAATGAAGTAAAAAAAACCAAACACCAATATGAATAAGTTGGCCATTTCCTTGGTCTTTGCTTGCTATATTTATAATGGTGTATTTGATGGTAAAATGATAAGTAAGTAAATTTTCCCTGAGTTACTGGCATATGTTCAAATCTAAGAAACATGAATGGAGGGGTGACGATCATGGCCTGAGCCACTGCAAACCCTGAATGCTCAAGCAATTTCTGCAAAGTTCACCAAAAGCACACTTCCTCAGAGACTTCTCCTGATTTTCCAAATGTGTCCAAGGGGACAATTAACATTCTATATTAGGCTTAAAAATGTGTTTTAAATATTCTTCTTATTTGAAAAATTCATGATGAAATGGAAGTTTTTCAACCACACAGACGTAAGCTCTCTTAACTAGAAGAAAGTCCTGGTAAGGGAAAACCACTATTTCTCATCTTAAAAAAACTTTTAAAAATCATCCTAAATTTGGCTGCTCAAAGACCTTCTTGGATTCCATCAAGTTCTCACTTCTGATTTAAGCTTATAAAACAAATGGCTTCTGGAAGAGTAAGATATGACTATTATATCTTAGCCAAGACAAGCCTACTTGTCCCAGTGTTACTGAGTGATCTGGAAAACCTCAGCATTTTCTGAGGCCTTACTTTACTCTTTCATCAGACCCTAGAGAAGTTCTGTCACCCTAGGAAGACTGAGAAGTTCTGTCACAAACTGTGGTACATCAATTAACAGGCTTTTATTGAGTACCATTTGTATACTCAGCACTTATGTTCCCAAAATCTAGACCCCCTGTGTACTAAAGCTGCTTTATCTGTTTGTGTCAAAGTGACTGCCTTTACAGAGTGACAAGAGGGATACCAGGATCCCATCAGGCTGCTTGACACATACCGAGATTTGGGGTGCTCCTATGATGACTAAGAGCTAACCTTTTCAGGACATTGTCATTTCCTCTCTTCACCACATCTCATTCTTTCCAGGGTATTTCCTTTATTTTCAGATACAGGGCAGTTTGCCAGCATATCTTCTGTCATGGGATATTAATCATTATACTATGCCAAGAATTAGAATGGGATAGCATGGCGACCGCTTTCAAAACTCCCTTGTTCTGTCAGCATAATCCTAGTTTTGCTACTTTTTGCATCTCATACTTTTCTGACCCAATCAGAAAATAACGACTTTGTTCCCCAAATGAACTGACTTTCTTTTTACTTCTTCTCTTCCTTATTATTATTCCTCTTCTCTCTTTCTCCTCTCATAAACTGTGGTTCTGTTGTCTAAAATACTTTTGCTTTCACAAGTGGGTCTGTATATCAAATTTTCATTATTTTCATTGAGCCAAAATGTATTGAGTGCCCACTAGACTAGCTACTTCAAAAAATAGATACAGTAACTAGACACAGTCTCAAAGAGCTATGGTCTCAGGGAGGGGGGAGTAGGAAAGTGTAAATCAATAAATAAATAACCACTAAAATGGGCATTAAGTTGAGGATGAGAAGTGCAAAGTCTTTTTGGGGTCAGGGGAGAGAGAAGTTCCAAGTGTTTGGGTGATCAGAGAAAGCTTCATGGTAGAAACAGATGTGGTGGACAGAGTCTGGTTATATATCATTCCAGGCCCAGGAGGAAAGGCAACAGAAAAGTTAGAGGCATGCAGCCCATGTGTAAAAATTGTGACATATAAGTCTGTGAAAATAACTTGGACCATATGTTTTCTATTTCATTTTCTGGGAAACAATGAAGCAGCAAAAGTTTCTGAGCAGAGGAGTGGCCTCATCTGAGGAAGCCTGGGGAAGGTGAACCAACCAGCAGTGTTGTTGGGGGGCAGGGGTGAATCCAAATGTCCAGGCAGGAGCCAGAGTCATGTAGGAGCCCCACCAATTGTCTAGACAAGAAGAAATATAGGTCTGAACTGAGGAGGCAACAACAGAAGGAAGGAAAGAGAAAAAACAACATGTGATGAACACCTGCATGTCAAGAACTGCATGAAGTACCTTGACAAGTATTATTCCATTTAATGGAAAAGAAAACTGGGAATGAGAGATAGAACCAGGGCAAGGGGAAAGAATGAGATTACTATTTATTAATAAGTAAGTAGAAAATGTGCAGCTCTTTTCCAATCCTCTCAATTGGCCATGTAGGGGATGTTATTTTTGTCATTTTATAGATAAGGATACCAAGATTCCGTGAGCTTAAGTAATTTGCTCAAGGCCAAAAGGGTAGTAAGTAGCAAAACCATGATGTGCACCCAGACTTATCTGAGTCCAGAATAGATGTTCTTCCCACCCTGTGTACCACAAAGCCTATAGAATCCTCAATACACAAGAATTTATTAGGCATGGAGCATGAGAAATGAGAAGGAAGGAAGGAAGGAAGGAAGGAAGAGAGGGAGGGAGGGAGGGAGGGAGAAAGTGAGGGAGGAAGAAAGAACGAGGGAGGGAGGAAGGAGTTTTGAAAGATGACTCATTCCCATCTTACTCTTAGGTTCTTCATGACCTTTTTTTTTCTTATTTTTTCTTTCTTAGATTCCATATATATGTGTTACACAGACCTACTAGAGAATGGACTTGGGGATATGGCAAGGGGGAAGGGTAAGCTGTGACAAAGTGAGAGAGTGGCATGGACATATATACACTACCAAACATAAAATACATAGCTAGTGGGAAGCAGCCGCATAGCACAGGGAGATCAGCTCGGTGCTTTGTGACCACCTAGAGGGGTGGGATAGGGAGGGTGGGAGGGAGGGAGATGCAAGAAGGAAGAGATATGGGGACATATGTATATGTATAGCTGATTCACTTTGTTATAAAGCAGAAGCTAATACATCATTGGAAAGCAATTATACTCCAATAAAGCTGTCAAAGAAACAAAAAGATGACTCATTAATAATGGTATCATTAATAAAAACAAAATAAAAACCATCTGAGTTTGGAGTTTAGTGAGTATAAGTTAATAACCTTAGTTTTAAATATGTTGAGTTTGAAATCCTGGCTGATTGTCTAAGTAAGAATATCCTAGCAACAGTTGGAAATTGCTAGGTTTTGGGAATCATGAGGAGAGAGATCTTGAGATGAAGGGAAAAGAGACTGAAGGGATTCATGTGTAAAGCAATGTGAGAGGATGAGGAGTTACCTGAGGCAAAGAATGTGGAGAAAAGAATATCTTCATTATGGAGCAGAAGGAGGAAGAAAGAGCAGCTAGAAGGAGGTGAAAGAAGAGTTCTCAGAAAGAATAAAGAACCCAGCAGACTACAGTATCACAGAGGACATCGGAGGGGAAAATCCCAAGAAGGGAAATTTCTGCAGAGAGGACAAGGAGAAAGAGGACTGAGAAATGCTTATTAGATTTGTTGCATATGAAATATCTGGTGACCTTCCAGAAGGTGGTTTCATAGAGGGCTAGAGGTGGAAGCCATATTACGAGGGGTTAAGAAGTGAATGCATGAGTACAAAGTGAAAGCAGAATTTGTACTCTTTTAGAAATTTGGTGGTGAAAGGAAGAGAGATAAGTAGTAGCTTGCTCGAATAGCAGAGTCAGAGGATGGTTATTTTAGTATAGGAAGGGCCCTCACCATATTTGTGGGCAGAGGAAAAAAGATTAAGAGGGAAAAAAGATGGTACCTAAAGGATGGAGCAAAAGCAAGAAGAAGGGAGCAGTAACACACTCAGAGCAGTGTTCTTGGCAAGAAAAAGAACAAGCTACCTTCTGATGTAGAAAAAGGGAACAAAGGTTACCCTCCAGGAGATATTGAGAGAGTTCATATGGACTGGCCTCATCCTCAATAAAACATATGACAAATAGCTAAATAAGACATAGGAAAAGAGGCTCTCTCCTGTAAGTTTGGAGTTCCACATTTTAAAAGAAAGAGAAATGTTTACATAGGTCAGAAAATGGAAATTCAGTTTTGAAAAGTTACCAGACTTCAACAATTTCTTCAGCTACTCTCTATAGCATTTATTCCATTTTTCCAGAATCTAAACTGTTATTCCCTAAAAAGTACATATATCTCCCTTGGACTGCATGGTTACCATTTGAACAATGAAGAGAGCCTTTTCGGTTGTCAGAAATGAAGCAACTCTGTCCTCTCCTCTGTGTTCTTTTGAGGAGAAGGTTCAGGATATTTACTTCAGTAAATTTGGGGGAAGTAAGTACTGATCTCAATGTTTATTTTCAAAGGCTATCAATTATATGGTGATTTTGGTCAGTCTACCTGTAACAAATGCCATCTATTAGCAAAACATTTATTTTATGTGGATTAGCAACAGAAACTTTCAAATAAACTCAGTTACTAGAGCTATCTTCCAGCCCTTTCCATTCTCATGTTTAATCACTAAGAGCTCACATTCACTGATCTGGTACTCCATGTTGGTTCATGATGTACATGAATGTATCATTTAATCCTTGTAATAACCTTATAGTGTATTATTATTATTCCCATTTTGCATATAAATAAGTATTAAGCCATTTTCCCAAGTTCTCAGAGATAATAATGGTAGAACTAGCGTCAGTCCTGGTCTGACTTAAAAGCTCAAGCATCTGAAGATTAAATTGTACCACCTCGCAATTCAGTTGCATATTTCCATAGATACAGTTTTTTCTTCTTCTCTAACTTCTTTGGTGATCTAAGACGTCTCCTTTCTGCCTCCCTCCTCACCACGAGAGTCTAGTATCCTTGGAAGAGAGCCTAGAATATTGTACCTCTTCAAAATATATGGAAGTAACTTGAAACAAATTAAAATCAACTTAAAAAAATTAATCATTGGGTTTTTCATCACATCTGCTTTGTTTCCACTATACTTCCTACATTCACAACCCCTCCCCCCACATTGGATTCAAGAGAATATCCAAGTGTGGGAATGTGAATATTATTGTGAAAATAACCCCGTAAAACAGCTTCTCTAAATAAGACTCTGCTTAAGTCAAGTGTGTGAATGCATAGAAGATGAAGACGGCCTTCTCATCAGCAATTACCCGGGAAGATTTGAGCTGAGGATTTCACTCCCTTAGAGGTGATGTTCACTTGTTCATTTAACAGCTATTCGTAGAGCACCTTCTATTTGCTTAAGCCAGTTCCTGCCCTTTATGAGTTCTCAGACAAGAGGAGAGATATCAGGTATCCTACAATTGTAGAACAGACTGGTAATGCCAGAACAGAGGTGGGGAGGATGGCCAAACAACAGCTTGACACTTTTTTTGTCATTAATTATATGTATTTCAAGCTAACTTCTCAATATGGGCTCATTTCCTGTTTGCATCAACATGAAGCCTCAAATGAAACCACACAGTGTATTTCATTTCAAAATGAAACTCATGACACAGCTAAGCAGTGAGTCATCCTCAGAAGCCATGAAATTTCAATCCCAGTGTTTTAAAAACTGGTTGGGTCTTTTCCATCATTAAGCTGCACTGTGTGTTTGTAGACCTGAACTTCTTTATCACCCATTTTAATTTAGACGATGATTGTCAAAATAGCTCATCTTTGTGTTACAGTGATAAAATCTGCAACTCTCTACATCACTAAAAATGAATTTGGAACAGAGGAAATAAAGTGAGGAAACTATTTTCCTTACAGACCTAGATAATGGAGGAAATTAGAGATCTGATAATAATTTTTCCACAGAGACTATCCTCACAGCCTAAACTTGTATTATTATTTTCACTTTATTGGGTGCCCTTCAGAATTCTGTAAGTTAACAAAAGGCTGTATCTTTTCACTTTGGAAAGTCAGTCAATGAAAACAAACAAACAAACAAAACCAGCTAGGACATCTTACAGTGAAGAGTAGAAAGAACAGACCCAGGTAAATAACACAGTTCTGTATTGGTGAGGATGCTTCCTAAACCATAGGTGATGTCACGGCTGCTTGTCTATTTCCCACCCTCCTCTTGAAAAAAACAAAAACAAAAACAAAAAACAAAAAAACCTCAGTGATTTCTTAGGGTTAGAACACAGGTCAGGGTGAACCAACCACCCAGGAAAGTCCTTTAGTTTGTAGCCTCACCCTTACACAACAAAACAAACCCATGTAATGCAAAAGGAGAGGGAGATGAAAGAATATGTCAATAATGCAGAAACAAATTCACCTTGACCTCAACTTTTAGCTGATTTTCAAAAAGTATTCTTGTGTATCCCAGACCACACCAAATCTTACATGTGATCGCGCATCATCTCAACCTCCACACTCCTCCTCTTCACCCCTGTTGTCACTACCTCACATGTGCACCTGCACGTCCATTTCAGCCCCACCACACTAAGGGTATGTGAAGAATGCACAGACAAGTGAGTCAGAAATTGTAAAACCCTCGCAGAGGCCAGCCCCAAGGCTGCAGATCTCAGGCAAGCCACATGATGGTTTCCAATGGCACTGACATGCACCAAGACAAGAAGTTTCATTAATGTAGTGCTCACTGGAAAATCCTAATGAATCACCAACTATATGACAAACAAGGAAATTGATAGCCCATATCCAACCTTGTTACTCTGTGTGATGGAGAGGTGACAGTGAACTAGAAAGAAGTATGTGGATTTCACGACCCCTGATGGTTTGGTTTGGTCAAATTCAAGGCCCTTACTAAATACTTAGCTAGAAAGATAAGTGATACACAGAACCACTTCCATTGTGACACATCTTCCTCTTTCACCCTTACCAATTTTAGTGCACACCCAGATCAAATCCTGGTCTTTCCTTCTCTCTTTGCAATGGAGTCACATCTTGCTCCAGGGTTAGGTGGCTCAGCCCATAAAGTGAAAATCTCATGTAATTCAAATTACCCTTGAAAATGCCTAAAGTCCCCTATAGCATTCAGTGTCCTCAGTAGGTGATCTTATCAGTTCTCTAATGCTCCTCTAGGGCTTTTGATTAATTTTCAGTGCCTACATTGAGCATGTCAACAAATCCTTCACCACCCACTTACCAAGTTCCTTGAAAATCTGTTTCATGTCTTTATTATTGGTCAGGGAAACACTTAAAATTATTCAATACAATCTTTCCATGGATTTCTACCGAAGATATTGACTATTTCAGGCTTGATTGAATATGGTGCCTGCGTAGAATGAACATATAACCACACCACTACTCATCCCAACCTTTACCCCACCTTTTTGTCTCCCCACCTCTATACTGTCCTTTCTCTCCTTCCCTCCCTCCTTTTATTTCCACAAAGTTCAGTTCAGATAAATAAATTGCTCCTATCAGGAAAATCTTCTATAATGAGTAAATGTTCTCAAGAAACATTTATAAACCCATTTGCCTGACTTTCTTCCACCAAAACTATTACTTTGTGTTGCTCTCATATGCTCATTCATTCATTCATCCATTCCACAAATATTCACTATGAACCAACTATAAAACATACCAGACACCATTCCAAGCACGGGGTTTACATCAGTGTTCACAACGAAGTCCCTGCTCTCAAGGAACTCACTTTCCAGTGGGGTAGACAGTAAGTAGGCATATTCCTAAGACACTGTCAGGCAGGACTGAGTGTTAAAAAGGGGGCATCAGGTAGTCAGATAAGGCTTGTGGAAAAGGTCTTTGACCAAAGACCTAAGTAAGCAGGGAGACAAGCCCTGTGGATATCTGCAGAAACAGTGTTAAGGACAGAGGGGAGCAGCAAGTGTAAAGGTTTTTAAAAGAGCATGGGATTGGAGATTTCCAGAAGCGACCAGGACACTTCCAGGATGGAAGAAGCTGAAAGCTCAGAGGGGAGAGTAGTATGAGATGACTTTGAGAGTTGGTCAGAATCCAGAGGGATTTTGGCTTTTGTGGATGTTATGCAAAGCCCTGATCCATGGATCTTTTCGTAGGAGGTAGCATGACCTGACTGAGGTATTTTTAGAAGGATTTCTCCAGCTGATCTGTGGAGAGTCATGGGGAGGGACCTGTAGAGGTAGAAAGACAGGAAACTGTCAGGCTCCTCCAACCTCCCAGCATTAGCCTACTGTCTCAAATTAGTGTTTCTCAGTATTTGCCTTTCTTGTCAGGAAAAGCAAGTGAGAAAAGTTTTCTAGTTAAGTGGTTTTTGGTTTTCTACCAAACTGCTCAACTTTCACACAGTCCTTCTCTCCTAATCTCTAGGTCTGACTCTGCCATGAAGTCTGCTTCAAACCTGCCCTGAGAGCAAAGTTTCCTGGTGCGTGGGCCCCTTCAGGGCCCTGGAAGCCACATAGATTCACCCAATACCACCCTCTTAATAATATAGGATTCTACCTTCTAACTTTCTTTTTCACACAGAGATTCTGACAGCTTTATCAAAAAACATAATAGCTTGAAATCAAAAATTCAGTGTTAGTTCCTGAAAAAAATAAGTATTTCTACTAATAAAGTAATGTACATTTAATACAGACAGTAAATTTGCCTCTGAAGCACTGCCTATGTGTATAGTAGTTTTTAGTGCCATGGAAAATCTGTGAATGTAACAGATTGAATTTTGAATCCATAAGAAGTAATTTTTTAACTTTACCTGAGATGTATTTAGAGGCAAATAGTAAGGCTTTTTTTATTAAGTAAAGAAAGGGGACACCTGATTTAGTACAAAATACAACATATAGTGCAAATTATTATCACTGAACACCCCATTTCTCACATATGTGTGTATATACACACACATATACACATATAGGTACACATTTATATAAATTTTTATCAAATTTAAACTTTCTGGCAACCCTATCACTTAGCTCCTCTCATTGTCATCACACCCCTTTTCTGATTGTTGAGCAGCAGTCAGCTGCCTGAGTCTATTGCCTGCTGGTGTCATGCCAAGGAAAGTAGACTTGATTCTTTAGGCCACATGGGTCCATTGACTATTTCAGAGAACAGAAATAATATAATTTTTCAATGTTCATTTATTCAAACATTTGTTTTACACCAACTATGCAGCAGGCGCTGGGCTAGGCAATGGTGGAACAACCACGAATAAGACATAGCCTGTGCCCTTATAGTCCAGTGCGACTGCCACATGGAACGTAGCTGGTAGGGAGCCAAGTCTACAGACAAAAAGGCAATAGCAGGGCTTCCCTGGTGGCGCAGTGGTTGAGGGTCCGCCTGCCGATGCAGGGGACACGGGTTCGTGCCCCGGTCCGGGAAGATCCCACATGCCCCGGAGCGGCTGGGCCCGTGAGCCATGGCCGCTGAGCCTGTGCATCCGGAGCCTGTGCTCCACAACGGGAGAAGCCACAACAGTGAGAGGCCCGCGTACCGCAAGAAAAAAAAAAAAAAGGCAACAGCAGCGTTTTGTAACAGTCTAAGAAGAAAATGGCGAAGCTAAAAGAAACTCAAGGGACATGTCAGAGATAGAATCAACTGGATTCTTTCAGCCATTTTACTGTCCAGTTTTCCTTCCTTACCAACTCTCAGGTAATTCCCTCCAGGATTTTCCCTATAAATGTTTATAACACTTCCAAACTCTGAGAGCTGTACCAGAGTACCGTGTTTTATTTGCTTAAAAATAAGTAGAATAAATATTGCCAGTGAGTTTAGTCAAGGATTTGAGTATCTGGGTGTTATGGTAACAAAGAAGAGGAAACTCATCCAGAAAAGGTATGAAAAATAAAGGTCTGCTTTATAAAGCAATGGGGATAAAATAAAAGTACTAAAGTCCTTATTAAATAGACACCATTCATCACTCTCAATAACGTACGACAATACTTTCCAGAACTTCAATAGAAAAAGAAAGGCCTAAGTTTTGGCACCATCTGAAATCTGGCAGGCATAACATTTAGCTAGTCTAGAAAGCTGTCTTTCTCCTGGGATGTCCTCAAAAGACAATGCAGACTGCCTCAGAGCCACATTTTAAAACAAATAGTCCATGTCAGGAAGAAGAAGCCTTGACGTGCTATGTTGTTTGCTTTTCAGAATCAAGTGAATAGAACAGGATTAGGCTAGAGACACCAAATTTTCCCCAGATTATCATCTGAGACATTTAGCCACAAACAGATGAAATCTAGCTGTGACTGATGAGCCCTTTGGCAGGGAGCAATCATCTCCTTCCAAGTATATCTTTCAAGTGAAAAGCCTTGACGCATTTTGTTCCTTAAAATGGTTGATCCTTCTCAGTCTGGCAGCTAGTTTACCAAGGTCCTAAGCCAAGCGCCAAAGTGAAGGCAGTGGTTACTATGTACACATTTCCATGTCCAACCACAAAATCCTGATTTTCTGATCTTTGCTGATAAGTGGCTGTGAATAAAAAGAGAAATGATGATAGACTCAGAAAAGTGAGCTCTCAACTGCCAGTTTGTTGGCATTATTGTTTCAGTCATCTATCAGCATAACAAACCATCCTGAAAAAGAGTGAGCATCATAAAACACATGCTATTATGTTGCTGCATTCTGGTGCTCAGGAACTTTAACAGAATATAGAGGGATGACTTGTTTCTGTTCAGTAATGAACAGAAAATTCTCTTGTTCAGGGACAAGAGAAACCACTTTCAATATGGTTTCTTTCATCAAATGTCTGGCCCTTGGCCTGGGATTAGTGAAGGACAAGCACAGCTGGGGCTATTGACCAGAGTGCCTACACGTGGCCTCTCCATCTTGGCTGCCTCAAGGTAACCAGAATTACAATGTGATGGCTCAGGGCTCAAAGGACAAGTATTCCAATAAGCAAGGAGAAAGCTTCATGGCCTTTTGTGACCCAGCTTCAGAGGTCAGCTAGCATCACTTCCAGTGTGCTCTGTTGGTCAAAGCAGTCACAAGCCTACCAGATTCAAGTGGAGGAGACACAGACCCCACCTCCTGATGGGAGGAATGTCAAAAAAATTGCAGCCATACTGTTAAACTCTCCCAGTTACCTTCCCCATGGATGTCACCATCAACAGAGAGGCAGATTGTATTTAGGAGCACAGTGTGGGAGTGGGGAATAGGGAAAGGCCCCTGTAGGTACAAGTGTGTAAAATGAGAGGACAGTCCTTACCAGACTAATCTTCTCACTGGAGCACATCCAGGAAGACTCAAGATCTAATTTCCATGTAGCTCTGTTACTTGGAACAGGGCTTCTTAATGTGCATTACTCAAGACCTCCCTTAGGGTCCTATGGCCCCTTTGACTAATGATGTTCCAGATGTGACTCCAGATCACACCATTGTCAACACCGTGGGACTACTATGATTCCTTCCAGACCAGTCCTTACACATCAGGACAGAAACAAGGAAACAGAACATTACCAGAGCTGAACAGTCATGACTGTATGAATGTATGGGGCAATTTTACCCCTTTCCTGGATATCTATCCCAATTTTTCTGGGTGTGGGGCATTGGGGGGAAGGAGGAATCATGGATTCTTGTTACCATTAGCCCCCAAAGCCATCTTCCAGCTGTTCAATGTCACACCCAGTGGGACCAGGGAACAGCAGGGAAAGGAGAAGGAGGTGAGCAATGCACAGGGCCAGGCATGGATCAGCAAAGTATTGAGATTAATTATATAATTATACAACTATATTAATATCAAATGAAATAAACTCTAAGGCTTAAAGCTTTACCAGAGATAGAGTGTCACTTCATAATGACAAAAGGTACATTTCGCATGACAGAAATAATTTTAAATTTTCATGCAAATTTTGACACAGCCTCAGAATATTTAAGCAAAAGTTAGCAGAAAAAATAGATAAATGCAATATCATACAGTAATAGTTTAACAAATCTTTCTATATTTGATAGACCAAGAATATAAAAAGTCAGCAAGAATCTAGAAGGTATTTAATTACATAATTATAAAATTAGCAAGCATAATTAAAGCATAAGCACACTTGAAACACAAAGATTGACCCACACTGATTCTCAAAGCAAGTTTCCAAAAATACGAAAATACTGCTTTCATTCAAAGCATAGTCTCTGACCACACCTCAGTGTTGTTAAACTTGACACTGCTAACAGAAAGATAACTAGAAAAATCCCATATGTTTAAAATCAATAAACTTTTAATAGCTCAAGTCAAAAAAAAGAAATTAAATTGGAAAATAGAAAAAATGTAGAACTGATTAATAATAAAATACCACAAACAAAACTTGGGGAAATACAGCAAAAGCAGGAATTAGAGAGAAATTGGTAATCTTAAAAGCCTGTATTAGAAAAGAAGGAAGTATTGAAAATTAAAGTGCTAAGCATCACCTGGGCAGAGCAACTTAATAGACATTTCTCCAAAGAAGACATCCAGATGGCCAAGAGGCACATGAAAAGATGCTCAACATCACTAATCATCAGGGAAATGCAAATCAAAACCACAACGAGATATCATCTACACCTGCGTTGGCTCCCAAACTGGTCCCCATATACGGAGAGCAAAGAGAGCCTTAAGAAAGAAGTAGGCCACTGGAGATTGGTAGGTGGCGGGTTTAATAAGCAAAGGAACTTACACATGCGGCTATATGTGGGCGGCTGCAGGACAAGTAGATCTCCACACCCACCAGACAAAATCTTAAGGCTTATACACAGACCTTAGCTGGGTTCAGTCATGTATGCTGTCCAGATGGTCTCAACCACACCTTGCTCTCTCAGGGTTGTATCCTTCAAAGCAGCTCCGGCTGTGGGAGCGTGGGCGAAGCGTACTTTCCAAGGACCTGGAGGTGGGGAGGAACCCCCAGTTGCCTGGGTCAGCTTCTGGGTCAATGGGTGGTCACGTCCTCTCCATGACCTCCTCCAACAACCTGTCAGAGCAGCTGTCATCAAGACGACAAGAGATGTGCTGGTGAGGATGTGAAAAAAAGGGAACTCCGGCACTGCTGGTGGGACTGTAAAGCGATTCAGCCACTATGGAAAACAGTATGGAGGTTGCTAAAAAAATTTTAAAATATGATCCAGGAATCCCACTCCTGGGTATATATCCAAAGGAAATGAAAACAGAATATGGAAAAGATACCTGAATCCTCATGTTTACTGCAGCATTATTCATAATAGCCAAGATAAGGAAAGAACTTAAGTGTCTGTCAGCGGATAAATGGATAAAGACGTTGTGGTGTATATACGTATACAATGGAACATTATTCATCCACAAAAAAAGAAAGAAAACCCACCATTTGCAACAACATGTATAAACCTTGATAGCATTATGCTAAGTGAGATAAGCAACACAGAAAAACCAATATCGTATATCACTTATATGTAGAATCTTAAAAAGCCAAACTCATAGAAACGGATTGCAAAATGATGGTTATGAGGGGCTAGGAAGTGCAAGAATTGGGGAGATGTTAAAGATACAAACTTGCAACTAAAAGATGAGTAAACTCTGCAGATCTAATGCACAGCATAGTGATTATGGTCAATAATGCTGTATTGTAAGTGGTGCTGGGAAAACTGGATAGGGACATGTAAAAGTATGAGATTAGATCACTCCCTAACACCATACACAAAAATAAGCTCAAAATGGATTAAATACCTAAATGTAAGGCCAGACACTATCAAACTCTTAGAGGACAACATAGGCAGAACACTCTATGACATAAATCACAGCAAGATCCTTTTGGACCCACCTCCTAGAGAAATGGAAATAAAGACAAAAATAAACACATGGGACCTAATGAAACTTAAAAGCTTTTGCACAGCAAAGGAAACCATAAACAAGACCAAAAGACAACCCTCAGAATGGGAGAAAATATTTGCCAATGAAGCAACTGACAAAGGATTAATCTCCAAAATTTATAAGCAGCTCATGCAGCTCAATAACAAAAAAACAAACAATCCAATCCAAAAATGGGCAGAAGACCTAAATAGACATTTCTCCACAGAAGATATACAGACTGCCAACAAACACATGAAAGGATGCTCAACATCTTTACTCATTAGAGAAATGCAAATCAAAACTACAATGAGATATCATCTCACACCAGTCAGAATGGCCATCATCAAAAAATCTAGAAACAATAAATGCTGGAGAGGGTGTGGAAAAAAGGGAACACTCTTGCACTGCTGGTGGGAATGTGAATTGGTACAGCCGCTATGGAGAACGGTATGGAGGTTCCTTAAAAAACTACAAATAGAACTACCATATGACCCAGCAATCCCACTACTAGGCATATACCCTGAGAAAACCATAATTCAAAAAGAGACATGTACCAAAATGTTCATTGCAGCTCTATTCACAATAGCCCGGAGATGGAAACAACCTAAGTGTCCATCATCGGATGAATGGATAAAGAAGATGTGGCACATATATACAATGGAATATTACTCAGCCATAAAAAGAAACGAAACTGAGCTATTTGTAATGAGGTGGATAGACCTAGAGTCTGTCATACAGAGTGAAGTTAGTCAGAAAGAGAAAGACAAATACCGTATGCTAACACATATATACGGAATTTAAAAAAAAAATGTCATGAAGAACCTAGGGGCAAAACGGGAATGAAGACGCAGACCTACTTGAGAATGGACTTGAGGATATGGGGAGGGGGAAGGGTGGGCTGTGACAAGGCGAAAGAGAGGCATGGACGTGTATACACTACCAAACGTAAGGTAGATAGATAGTGGGAAGCAGCCGCAGAGCACAGGGAGATCAGCTCGGTGCTTTGTGACCGCCTGGAGGGGTGGGATGGGGAGGATGGGAGGGAGGGAGATGCATGAGGGAAGGGATGTGGGAACAGATGTATATGTATGACTGATTCACTTTGTTATAAAGCAGAAACTAATTAAAAAAATAAATAAATAAACTTAAAAAAAAAAAAAAAGACAAAAATAAACACATGGGACCTAATGAAACTTAAAAGCTTTTGCACAGCAAAGGAAACCATAAACAAGACCAAAAGACAACCCTCAGAATGGGAGAAAATATTTGCCAATGAAGCAACTGACAAAGGATTAATCTCCAAAATTTATAAGCAGCTCATGCAGCTCAATAACAAAAAAACAAACAATCCAATCCAAAAATGGGCAGAAGACCTAAATAGACATTTCTCCACAGAAGATATACAGACTGCCAACAAACACATGAAAGGATGCTCAACATCTTTACTCATTAGAGAAATGCAAATCAAAACTACAATGAGATATCATCTCACACCAGTCAGAAGGGCCATCATCAAAAAATCTAGAAACAATAAATGCTGGAGAGGGTGTGGAAAAAAGGGAACACTCTTGCACTGCTGGTGGGAATGTGAATTGGTACAGCCGCTATGGAGAACGGTATGGAGGTTCCTTAAAAAACTACAAATAGAACTACCATATGACCCAGCAATCCCACTACTAGGCATATACCCTGAGAAAACCATAATTCAAAAAGAGACATGTACCAAAATGTTCATAGCAGCCCTATTTACAATAGCCCGGAGATGGAAACAACCTAAGTGTCCATCATCGGATGAATGGATAAAGAAGATGTGGCACATATATATAATGGAATATTACTCAGCCATAAAAAGAAATGAAATTGAGCTATTTGTAATGAGGTGGATAGACCTAGAGTCTGTCATACAGAGTGAAGTAAGTCAGAAAGAGAAAGACAAATACTGTATGCTAACACATATATATGGAATTTAAGAAAAAAAAATGTCATGAAGAACATAGGGGTAAGACAGGAATAAAGACACAGACCTACTAGAGAATGGACTTGAGGATATGGGGAGGGGGAAGGGTAAGCTGTGACAAAGTGAAAGAGCGGCATGGACATATATACACTACCAAACGTAAGGTAGATAGATAGTGGGAAGCAGCCGCATAGCACAGGGAGATCAGCTCGGTGCTTTGTGACCGCCTGGAGGGGTGGGATAGTGAGGGTGGGAGGGAGACGCAAAAGGGAGGGGATATGGAAACATATGTATATGTATAACTGATTAAATTTGTTATAAAGCAAAAAATAAAAAAAAATGCAAAAAAAAAATTTAAAAAAAAAATAATGCTGTATTGTTTCTTTCAAAATTGCTAAGAGACCAGGTGTTAAATGTTCTCACCACAAGAAAGAAATGGTAATTATGTGACATGATAGAGGTGTTATAAAGCTACAGTGGTAATCATACTGCAATATATAAATGTATCAAATAAACACACGGTATACCTTAAACTTACCCAATGTTATATGTCAATTTTATCTCAATTAAAAAAGGAAAATACATTTGAAAACTTTGTGAAATTGAAAAATTTCAGAAATATATCACAAAAACTGATTCAAGAACTGGGAAACTTTAATAGTTTTATAATGATTAAAGATACTGAATCAGCAGTTTAGTCACTTGTGTTGGCTTCTATGACATACTTTTCTTCACTTGTGCAAGAATATTTGGCTGTTCAATGCATATAAATTTATATTTAAATATAATTCCGATTTAACACACACTATTCCAGAGTATAGAAAAGAGGAAAAAAATCCTCCTCAACTCTGTTTGAGTTTTGCATAACCTTGATTCCAAAAACTGACAAAAGCAATACAAAAAAGGAAAATTACAGGCCAGTCTCAATCATGAACATAGATGCTAAAAACCAAACAAAATACTAGCTAATCAAGTCAGCCCAAGGATGCTCTAATGTGCTGGAATGTTCTATTTTTTTACCTGGCTGGTGGGTACTTGGGTTTTTTAAAACATAATACTTGAACAAATACATATATGCTTAAATACATTTTGTACACTTCTTCTGTTTGTAGGATATATTTCATTATAAAAACAAAAACAAATAATCCCTAGGAGCAACTGACACACTCACTCTTTCCCATTAAAGTCATCTGCTCTTTATCTGAACCTCTCAAAATTCTGCACTTGGTGCCACACAGAGTGTGACCCACACACCGAGTAGCAGCAGCAACACATGTGAACTTGTTAAAAATGAAAATTCTGGGTCCCTTGCTGAACTAGAATCTCTGGAGGTAGGACTCAGGAATCTGTGTTTTAACAAGCCCTCCAGGTTACTCCGAGGCTCACTCAAGTGTGAGAAGCACAGCTTTTAGTAACAGCCACAAGTACCAGAGGGCTTACAAGCAAGAGGTGGGACTTAAGCCCAAGGGAATTTGAGCCAGAGGCAACTTGGTGTCCAAAATACACCCACTGACTTACCTGAGCACATATTGCACCATGTTGGGTTTTCCTTCTTTGAGAGACCAGCCTCACCTGGACCAGTCTCATTTCACAGTAAGAATGATGATCATTTTTCAATGACTCACACCTGAACATCTGTGTCAATTATAGAGCCATGATTCTTTAACTACATTACAAGATTCCTTCTCTGAAATGGTCACTGTGTAAGCCTCCCAGAGTAAACTTGCTGCTCTAGCTCTGAGTGAAGGGGAAGTGTGTTCATTCTGAATTATCCAGGGACAAGGACTCTCCTTAATTCATAGACTAATCATGCATTTGTGATAATATTTAAAAGTTTTCCTCCTTCCTGCCTCCTCTTTTGTCCTTTTCACTGTTTCCCAGAATCTTTGCATACACAGAAGAAATGATTGAAGGTCGCTTTCAAATAGGATCCTTGGATACCCACAAATGATTCCCTGGGAATCTGGCCAGAACAACTGGCCAGAATAATACATATTTTAATTATGGATTAGAATGATTTTATATATATGTGTGTGTATATATATACTTATATATACACATACATATGGAAAATAAACCTCATGAAAGTTGAAGAGCTATCAGTGGTAAAATCTGAATAAAATTTACTTTAACTTTTTAAAATTTTTATCAGAGGTATACATTCACATAATTTGAAGATAAGTACAGTTATTTTACAAGGCCTAATATAAAAAAATAACCTCCTCCCAGAGGAAATATCTTTCCTCTCCTTCAGAGGATTCTTTTGGAATTTATCACTGTATCGCTAAACAACATGCACATATTTTAAGTTTCTTGATTTTCAGTTTTAGTCATTATCTGTTGATTTTCTACCAGGGAAGATGAGGCTTAGCTTTCTTTAACCTATTCCTCTCTCCCCACCACAAACACACACGGATTTTCCCATAACCACCACCATCCCCTCATTCACTCAATAGAGTTGTATTGAAATTTTGGTTACATCAACATTCATTGTTTACATTACTGTGACTATATAAATGCCATCCACAGTTGAGACATGCAATCTACATGATTACTTTCCTTCCCTGAACAAGCTTTGGTTAATGGGGATGGGGAGAGGGGAAAGAAGGGGGAACAGTTAATAACTGATGCTTCTTTTCCTTATTTTCTCATATGCTTGGCTTTCTATTTACTTATCACCAATTCAATCCCAAAATCTCTGCCAGATGTCTGAAACTCCCATCAATATATTGTGAAACACAGTGTCAGTCTATTAATTTCATCTTCTTGAGAAAAATCTCTTCTGGAACCTTCTAATTCACTTAATTCTAGATATTAATGCCTAACTATTGTCTCTATGCCCAATGCCTAGCTATTGTCTTAAGCTTTCCCTTTATTCATTCTGAAGAGTCCTTTCTACTCTCTAATATTAAATGCTCTGTTTCTTATTTCCTGTGTCTTTCCCTTTCTTAGTTTACTCCCTCATTTTAATGGATCATATCTCTGAGAAAAAGCTCATAGGAGATTAAATTTTTCAGACTGTATCTGAACTTTTTTTATTCCATCCTCACCTTTGCTTATGAATTTGGCTGAGTGTAGAATTCTAGGAATCATTTTTCCTCAAAAATTTGGAGGCCATGTTCCAGTTGACAAATGCTTGGTGTTCTGATTTTTTTATCTTTTGTATGTGACTTTTTTCTGGAAATTTGTAGAACTTGTGAAAGTACAAAATTACGTGTTTTTAACTCTGCTGGGAAATCGATGGATCCTTTCAACCTGGAAACTCTAACCTTTACTTCTGGAAATTTTTCTTTGACTATTTGGGTAATAATTTCCTCTTTTCTCTTTTCCCTCTTTCCTTTTTCTCCTTTTGAACTCCTGTTTTAAAGGTATTGAACTTCACAATCTGGGCCTCTAATTTTATTATATTTTCTATTTTCCATCTCTTTTCCTCTTTTCTCAAATTTCTCGGAGATTTTCTCAATTTTATCTCTCCACTGTGCTGTTGAGCTTTTCATTTCTGTTATCATATTTTTAGCTTCTAAGAGTTCCCAATTGTCCTTTTTTAAAACAACCTGTTCTGCGGAAACGCAGCCCGAGGTCGGGACGCCCCCGATGTTCTAGGAAAAGAAAATCAGGGCTGCGGGTAAGATGGCGGAAGAGTAAGACACGGAGATCACCTTCCTCCCCACGGATACACCAGAAATACAGCTACACGTGGAACAACTCCTACAGAACACCTACTGAATGCTGGCAGAAGACCCCAGACCTCCCAAAAGGCAAGAAACTCCCCACATACCTGGGTAGGGCAAAGCGGAGAGATTCCCGCACAGAGGATCGGTGCCGAGCGGCACTCACCAGCCCGAGAGGCTTGTCTGCTCGCCCGCCAGGGCGGGCGGCGCTGGAAGCTGAGGCTCGGGCTTCGGTCAGAGCGCAGGGAAAGGACTGGGGCTGGCGGCGAGAACTCAGCCTGAAGGGGGCTAATGTGCCACAGCTAGCCGGCAGGGAGTCCGGGAAAACTCTGGAGCTGCCGAAGAGGCAAGAGACTTTTTCTTCCCTCTTGGTTTCCTGGTGCGCGAGGAGAGGGGATTAAGAGCGCTGCTTAAAGGGGCTCCACAGACGGGCGCGAGTCACGACTGAAAGCGCGGAGCCCAGTGACGGGCGTGGGACGCTGGGGCTGCTGCTGCTGCCGCCGCCAAGAAGCCTGTGTGCGAGCGCAGGTCACTGTCCACACCGCCCTTCCGGGAGCCTGTGCAGCCCGCCACTGCCGGGGTCCCGGGATCCAGGGGCGGCTTCCCTGGGAGAACGCACGGCGCGCCTCGGGCTGGTGCAACGTCACGCCGAACTCTGCCGCTGCAGGCTCGCCCCGCACTCCGTGCCCCTCCCTCCCGCCCGGCCTGAGTGAGCCAGAGTCCCTGAAGAGGCTGCTCCTTTAACCCTGTCCTGTCTGAGCGAAGAACAGACGCCCTCCGGCGACCTACACGCAGAGGCGGGGCCAAATCCAAAGCTGAGACCCAGGAGCTGTGAGAACAAAGAAGAGAAAGGGAAACCTCTCCCAGCAGCCTCAGAAGCAGTGGATTAAAGCTCCACAATCAACTTGATGTACCCTGCATCTGTGGAATACATGAATAGACAACAAATCATCCCAAATTGAGGAGCCAGGAGTCAGTGCTGTGCCTCTGAGGTGGGAGAGCCAACTTCAGGACACTGGTCCACAAGAGACCTCCCAGCTCCACATAATATCAAACGGCGAAAATCTTCCAGAGATCTCCACATCTCAACACCAGCACCCAGCTTCACTCAACGACCAGCAAGCTACAGTGCTGGACACCCTATGCCAAACAACTAGCAAGACAGAAACACAACGCCACCCATTAGCAGAGAGGTGGCCTAAAATCATAAAAAGTCCGCAGACACCCCAAAACACACCAACAGACGTGGACCTGCCCACCAGAAAGACAAGATCCAGCCTCATTCACCAGAACACAGGCACTAGTACCTTCCACCAGGAAGCCTACACAACCCACTAAACCAACCTTAGCCACTGGGGACAGACACCAAAAACAACGGGAACTACGAACCTGCAGCTTGAAAAAAGGAGACCCCAAACACAGTAACATAAGCAAAATGAGAAGACAGAAAAACACACAGCAGGAGAAGGAACAAGATAAAAACCCACCAGACCTAACAAATGAAGACGTAATAGGCAGTCTACCTGAAAAAGAATTCAGAATAATGATGGTAAAGATGATCCAAGATTCTATTTCCCAGATCCAAAATCTTGGAAATAGAATAGACAAAATGCAAGAAACAGTTAACAAGGACCTAGAAGAACTAAAGATGAATCAAGCATCGATTAAAAACACAATACATGAAATAAAAAATACTCTAGATGGGATCAATAGCAGAATAACTGAGGCAGAAGAACGGATAAGTGAGGTGGAAGATAAAATAGTGGAAATAACTGATGCAGAGCAAAATAAAGAAAAAAGAATGAAAAGAACAGAGGACAGTCTCAGAGACCTCTGGGACAACATTAAACGCACCAACATTCGAATTATAGGGGTTCCAGAAGAAGAAGAGAAAAAGAAAGGGACTGAGAAAATATTTGAAGAGATTATACTTGAAAACTTCCATAATATGGGAAAGGAAATAGTTAATCAAGTCCAGGAAGCACAGAGAGTCTCATACAGAATAAATCCAAGGAGAAATACGCCAAGACACATATCCAACTGTCAAAAATTAACCACAAAGAAATCTTATTAAAAGCAGCAAGGGAGAAACAACAAATAACACACAAGGGAATCCCCATCAGGATAACAGCTGATCTCTCAGCAGAAACTCTAGAAGCCAGAAGGGAGTGGCAGGACATAATTAAAGTGATGAAGGAGAAAAACCTGCAACCAAGATTACTCTACCCAGCAAGGATCTCATTCAGATTTGATGGAGAAATTAAAACGTTTACAGACAAGCAAAAGCTGAGAGAGTTCAGCACCACCAAACCAGCTTTACAACAAATGCTAAAGGAACTTCTCTAGGCAAGAAACACAACAGAAGGAAAAGACCTACAATAACGAACCCAAAACAATTAAGAAAATGGGAATAGGAACATACATATCGATAATTACCTTCAATGTAAATGGACTAAATGCTCCCACCAAAAGACACAGATTGGCTGAATGGATACAAAAACAAGACCCATATATATGCTGTCTACAAGAGACCCACTTCAGACCTAGAGACACATACAGACTGAAAGTAAGGGGATGGAAAAAGATATTCCATGCAAATGGAAACCAAAAGAAAGCTGGAGTAGCAATTCTCATATCAGACAAAATAGACTTTAAAATAAAGACTACTAGAAGAGACAAAGAAGGACACTACATAATGATCAAGGGATCGATCCAAGAAGAAGATATAACAATTGTAAATATTTATGCACCAAACATAGGAGCACCTCAATATATAAGGCAAATACTAACAGCCATAAAAGGAGAAATCGACAGTAACACATTCATAGTAGGGGACTTTAACACCCCACTTTCACCAATGGACAGATCTTCCAAAATGAAAATAAATAAGGAAACACAAGTTTTAAATGATACATTAAACAAGTTGGACTTAATTGATATTTATAGGACATTCCATCCAAAAACAACAGAATACACATTTTTCTCAAGTGCTCATGGAACATTCTCCAGGATAGATCATATCTTGGGTCACAAATCAAGCCTTGGGAAATTTAAGAAAATTGAAATTGTATCAAGTGTCTTTTCTGACCACAATGCTATGAGACTAGATATCAATTACAGGAAAAGAGCTGTAAAAAATACAAACACATGGAGGCTAAACAATACACTACTTAATAACGAAGTGATCACTGAAGAAATCAAAGAGGAAATTAAAAAATACCTAGAAACAAATGACAATGGAGACACGACGACCCAAAACCTATGGGATGCAGCAAAAGCAGTTCTAAGAGGGAAGTTTATAGCAATACAATCCCACCTTAAGAAACAGGAAACATCTCGAATAAACAACCTAACCTTGCACCTAAAGCAATTAGAGAAAGAAGAACAAAAACACCCCAAAGTTAGCAGAAGGAAAGAAATCATAAAAATCAGATCAGAAATAAATGAAAAAGAAATGAAGGAAACGATAGCAAAGATCAATAAAACTAAAAGCTGGTTCTTTGAGAAGATAAACAAAATTGATAAACCATTAGCCAGACTCATCAAGAAAAGAAGGGAGAAGACTCAAATCAATAGAATTAGAAATGAAAAAGGAGAAGTAACAACTGACACTGCAGAAATACAAAAGATCATGAGAGATTACTACAAGCAACTATATGCCAAAAAACTGGACAACCTGGAAGAGATGGACAAATTCTTAGAAATGCACAACCTGCCAAGACTGACTCAGGAAGAAATAGAAAATATGAATAGACCAATCACAAGCACTGAAATTGAAACTGTGATTAAAAATCTTCCATCAAACAAAAGCCCAGGACCAGATGGCTTCACAGGCGAATTCTATCAAACATTTAGAGAAGAGCTAACACCCATCCTTCTCAAACTCTTCCAAACAATATCAGAGGAAGGAACACTCCCAAAGTCATTCTACGAGGCCACCATCACCTTGATACCAAAACCAGGCAAGGATGTCACAAAGAAAGAAAACTACAGGCCAATATCACTGATGAACATAGATGCAAAAATCCTCAACAAAATACTAGCAAACAGAATCCAACAGCACATTAAAAGGATCATACACCATGATCAAGTGGGGTTTATCCCAGGAATGCAAGGATTCTTCAATATACGCAAATCAATCAATGTGATACACCATATTAACAAGTTGAAGGAGAAAAACCATATGATCATCTCAATAGATGCAGAGAAAGCTTTCGACAAAATTCAACACCCATTTATGATAAAAACCCTGCAGAAAGTAGGCATAGAGGGAACTTTCCTCAACATCATAAAGGCCATATATGACAAACCCACAGCCAGCATTGTCCTCAATGGTGAAAAACTGAAACCATTTCCACTAAGATCAGGAACAAGACAAGGCTGCCCACTCTCACCACTCTTATTCAACATAGTTTTGGAAGTTTTAGCCACAGCAATCAGAGAAGAAAAGGAAATAAAAGGAATCCAAATTGGAAAAGAAGAAGTAAAGCTGTCACTGTTTGCAGATGACATGATACTATACATAGAGAATCCTAAAGATGCTACCGAAAAACTACTAGAACTAATCAATGAATTTGGTAAAGTAGCAGGATACAAAATTAATGTACAGAAATCTCTGGCATTCCTGTACACTAATGATGAAAAATCAGAAAATGAAATCAAGAAAACACTCCCATTTACCATTGCAACAAAAAGAATAAAATATCTAGGAATAAACCTACCTAAGGAGACAAAAGACCTGTATGCAGAAAATTATAAGACACTGATGAAAGAAATTAAAGATGATACAAGTAGATGGAGAGATATACCATGCTCCTGGATTGGAAGTATCAATATTGTGAAAATGACTCTACTACCCAAAGCAATCTACAGATTCAATGCAATCCCTATCAAACTACCACTGGCATTTTTCACAGAACTAGAACAAAAAATTTCAAAATTTGTTTGGAAAAACAAAAGACCCCGAATAGCCAAAGCAATCTTGAGAACGAAAAACGGAGCTGGAGGAATCAGGCTCCCTGACTTCAGACTATACTACAAAGCTACAGTAATCAAGACAGTGTGGTACTGGCATAAAAACAGAAAGATAGATCAGTGGATCAGGATAGAAAGCCCAGAGATAAACCCACGCACATATGGCCAACTTATCTTTGATAAAGGAGGCAGGAATGTACAGTGGAGAAAGGACAGCCTCTTCAATAAGTGGTGCTGGGAAAACTGGACAGGGACATGTAAAAGTTTGAGATTAGATCATTCCCTAACACCATACACAAAAATAAGCTCAAAATGGATTAAAGACTTAAATGTAAGGCCAGAAACTATCAAACTCTTAGAGGAAAACATAGGTAGAACACTCTATGACATAAATCACAGCAAGATCCTTTTGGACCCACCTCCTAGAGAAATGGGAATAAAAACAAAGATAAACAAATGGGACCTAATGAAACTTCAAAGCTTTTGCACAGCAAAGGAAACCATAAACAAGACCAAAAGACAACCCTCAGAATGGGAGAAAATATTTGCCAATGAAGCAACTGACAAAGGATTAATCTCCAAAATTTATAAACAGCTCATGCAGCTCAATAGCAAAAAAACAAACAACCCAATCCAAAAATGGGCAGAAGACTTAAATAGGCATTTCTCCAAAGAAGATATACAGACTGCCAACAAACACATGAAAGAATGCTCAACATCATTAATCATTAGAGAAATGCAAATCAAAACTACAATGAGATATCATCTCACACCAGTCAGAATGGCCATCATCAAGAAATCTAGAAACAATAAATGCTGGAGAGGGTGTGGAAAAAAGGGAACACTCTTGCACTGCTGGTGGGAATGTGAATTGGTACAGCCACTATGGAGAACAGTATGGAGGTTCCTTAAAAAACTACAAATAGAACTACCATATGACCCAGCAATCCCACTACTAGGCATATACCCTGAGAAAACCATAATTCCAAAAGAGACATGTACCAAAATGTTCATTGCAGCTCTATTCACAATAGCCTGGAGCTGGAAACAACCTAAGTGTCCATCATCGGACGAATGGATAAAGAAGATGTGGCACATATATACAATGGAATATTACTCAGCCATAAAAAGAAACGAAACTGAGCTATTTGTAATGAGGTGGATAGACCTAGAGTCTGTCATACAGAGTGAAGTAAGTCAGAAAGAGAAAGACAAATACCGTATGCTAACACATATATACGGAATTAAAAAAAAAAAAAAAGTCATGAAGGACCTAGGGGCAAAACGGGAATAAAGACACAGACCTACTTGAGAATGGACTTGAGGATATGGGGAAGGGGAAGGGTAATCTGTGACAAAGCGAAAGAGAGGCATGGACATATATACACTACCAAACGTAAGGTAGATAGATAGTGGGAAGCAGCCACAGAGCACAGGGAGATCAGCTCGGTGCTTTGTGACCGCCTGGAGGGGTGGGATGGGGAGGGTGGGAGGGAGGGAGATGCATGAGGGAAGGGATGTGGGAACAGATGTATATGTATGACTGATTCACTTTGTTATAAAGCAGAAACTAATTTAAAAAATTAAAAAAAAAACAAACTGTTCTTATTTCAGGAATGTGATATCCTTTTACAGCTCTCTGAGAACACTAATGATGATTTTTTAAGTAGTCTTTCCCCTGAAAATTTTTCTTTTCTTCCAGGTTGCTTTTTTTCTGTGTGTTTGTTTTGGTCTCTATGTTTCATGGCAAAGTCTTATCTCAGTTACCTGGTGACCTTGCTTGCCTATCATCTATTTAAGAGTGTGGCCCTGAAAGAGCTGATTGGAAGTTCTGAACCTGTGGTTGGGGATTGATTACTACAGGCTTCACTGTACCTGTTGATCCAGCTGGGCTATTTCCTTAGAGATCCCACCCCTCAAATATCAGTACCATTGCTTCTTCCTCTTGGTTTGGTAGAGTTCCAAGAGAAGGAGCTTCCAGTCTCCTATCTAGAAGATACATGTCTCTTTGTCAACACTTTGGGAGCTGAGAATAGAAGAGGCCCAGGTGAGACTGTGGATCTCAGTATTCAGAATATAAATTTGCTTAAGCCCTATGTTTTCAGTAGTATACTTTCACCCTCAACTGTGTCTGACAAATCCTAGTGCAGGAACCCTCTGTTTTACACTCTCCGATTTTCCTCAGTCTTCCCCAGGGTGGGTTGGGGACAGAAAACCACTGTGACTTTGTGGATTGGGGGAGGGGATCTAACTGCTTTTTTTTTTTTTTATTAATTTTGGGCTGCGTTGGGTCTTCATTGCTGCACACGGGCTTTCTCTAGTTGAGCAAGTGAGGGCTGCTCTTCATTGTGGTGCTTGGGCTTCTCACTGCAGTGGCTTCTCTTGTTGCGGAGCATGGGCTGTAGGCACACAGGCTTCAGTAGTTGTGGCAGGCGGACTTCAGTAGTTGTGGCTCGCGGGCTTCAGTCATTGTGGCACACGGGCTCTAGAGCGCAGGCTCAGTAGTTGTGGTGCACAGGGTTAGTTGCTCCACAGCATGTGGGATCTTCCCAGACCAGGTCTTGAACCTGTGTCCCCTGCATTGGCAGGCAGATTCTTATCCACTGCACCACCATGGAAGCCCCCTAACTGCTTTTTAAAGAGATTTTAAGTCAACACTGTCCTTTTTAGCACTACCTCTCCTCTCCCAAAGGTACTTTATATGCCAGTTCCTGAAGCTTGTGGGGATTCTGTGTGTAAATCAGGTTTGTTTTCAGCTTCTTACTGCTGCCACAGGATTCAGCTTTCTCAAGTATCCCAAATTGTGTTGATGTTGTCTCACCTCTCATTTTCTTTATTTATCCTTTTAGATTTATGTCATTCTCCCCCAAAATCCATTTATTGTCATTTTATGAGGTGTTTGGAGGAAAGAAAGTAAATGTGTGTGCTCAATCCACCATCTTGACCCAAGAGTCACAGTAATAAAATTCCTCAAAATTCTCTGTGAAGTGAAAGAATTTCAATGATTACCTAGGGAATTTAATCAACATTTTAAAAATCAAAGACAAAATAATTAATACAATCACTTTGAAATCTGGTGATGTCTACAAGAACTGAATACACCCCAAATCAGAAATATTGCACTTCTAATACACATCCAATAGAAAGATATACATATGTTCACCAAAAATTATGTACAAAAATGTCCATAGCAGCACTATTCATATTAGCCTAAAACCGGAATCAACCCTAATGCCCTCAACAGTGAAATGTATGATAAATGTTGGTATGTTCATGGAACATGCCAATATACACAATGGAATACTATAAAATGAAAATGAGTAAATTACTGCTATATTCAAGAACACAAATATAATATTGAGTGAAAGAAGCATATACTAAAGAGTATATATTATAAAGTTCTACTTCTACCAAGTTCAAAACTATTCTGTGGTGACAGAAGTCATAATAGCATCCCCCTCTGAAGGAGAGGACAATGGCTAGAAGGGAGTGGGAGGCACATTTCTGGAGACCTGGTAATTCCTCGGTCTGAGAGGTGGTTCTGTATGCTCCTCTGCATAGATTAATCAATTATACACATAATTTGGCCATTCTTCTGTTATACTTCAATTTTAAATGTTCCTTCAAAAAATTTTTCTATTAACAAAAACAAAGAAAGTCAAGTCACTAAATAGATGCATTTGGTACCAAACTCTGATTTAAGTAGTTCCTTAGGTTCAAAAGCCAGCTTTGCTACTTATTAGCATGTGACTTTGGTTAAAGCATTATTTAAATTCCTCTATAAAATTCAGATGCAGTCATTCATTTATCCAACAAAAATGTACTGCATGCCTACTATTATAGGCACTTGGGATATAGCAATGAGCAAACACACCCAAATCCTTAACCTCATAGAGCCAATATTCTGATAAATAAGGGAAAAAAATGTTTGGAGGAAAAAAAATAATAAATGCTTTACCTACCTCCCAGAATTTCTGTGAATTTCAAAGGAGATCAGGATAAGAACCTGCTACTCAAAATGCTGTCAGATGTAGCCTATTATTATTATTAGTCACTCTCACCAGGAAATTGCCACAACCCTGCTTTGTAGGTGCATTTCTATTCCAGCAAATAAGGAATATTAGGATGAGAAGGCACACATTCACTACCATCTTAAAAGCTGTTCAATTTACAGGTTGTGTTTTTTGGAGGGTTCTCTTTCTGTTTGGTCTTTAAGTCAGGCTCAGTTCTCCAGATCAATAGACCCCTGCATCAAAATCTCCACTGATGAAAATGCTATTGATGAACTTTATTGCTGGGTTTTTCAGTTGGTTCAACACCATTTCCTGGTCATTCGACAGTGAGCCCAGGAAGAGCATTTTGATAAAGTAATAAAATGCTGCACAATACAGCCTTTAAATTTATGGAGTTTTATTGGCATGTTGCTATGTCCCAGGTTTATTCTGTGTCTTTCCTCTCCTGGCTGGGTGAGCGAGCAAAACATTTTCCTGCAGGCTGTTTGGTGGATCTCTAAATAGACTTGTTCCAACAGTGCTTTTGTGGAAGTGAGAACCCAGGAAGCAGCTAATCATCTGGTAGGAGAGGATGTTGTTCTGGCTATAGGGACTAACCAGTCCTTCAAAAACTGTCTTGTTAGAGAAAAAACACTTTGTCGAGTTTTTTCTATAGTAATGTTACTCAAAATTTAATGAGCATACAAATCACCCAGGAGTCATATTAAAATACTGTTGGGATTCACTAGGTCTGGGGTGAAGCTGAAAATTCTTCATTTCTAATATGCTCCCAGTTGGTGTTGATGCTATGTGTTCCCAGACCACACTTTGAGTAGCCAGATCCTATGCAACAGGAACTCAAGAGAAATCAAACAGTAATTTTGAACTACTAGGCTCCTCCATCATACACAACAGGGTCTTTTGATAAAGGCCAATGCCCAGCAAACCAAAGTAAGTTAGTTGACTTATTGGTTCCTTAGGAATTTAGAAACCAAAAGATTCATATTATAATGATAAATATATATATTTAGATATAACTGTCTATACAGAAACTGGCAGGAAGTACATTAAAATGTTAAGGTATGTGTTTTTTTCTTGGTTCTGCTTTCTAATTTTTCTAGAATAAACATCGTTTAGTTTTATAGTATGAAAACAATAAATGTTAGTTTTTAAAATATATGTTTTTCAGACTCACAAACTTAGAGAATGAACTTATGGTTACCAGGGGGAAGGGTAGCAGGGGAGGGATGGATTGGGACTTTGGGATTGACATGTACACACTGCTATATTTAAAATAGTAACCAATAAGGACCTACTGTATAGCACGGGGCCCTCTGCTCAAAACTCTGTAATAACCTAAATGGGAAAAGAATTTTAAAAAGAATAGATACATGTATATGCATAACTGAATTACTCTGCTGTACACCTGAAACTAACACAACATGGTTAATCAACTCTGCTCCAATATAAAATTTAAAAATTTTTAAATAAAATAAAATGTATGTTTTAAAAAATTATCCTAATCTCATGCTAAACACTCTGAATACTCGGTAAAAGTTTTTGACTTTTCCATAAATGTCATATATTTATGGGGTGTAACATGCATTCAGGTTCTCTCTGCCTCTTTCCTCCATCTTCTCATCATAGGGGCAGCTCTGAGGGGTGCAAAATGTCAAGTTGTAATGAACTTCAGATATATCCAACATTACTCTTTCTAAGATAAAGAATTTGGGGGGGGGTCCATTTTGGAGAAAATGCATGTGGCTTCATTAATAGTAAAAAAAACTGCTATTTTATAAGAGACTGTATGATGAAAAAGTCTTCCTTAGAAAACTCTGGACTTCCCAGAAGCAATTCATGAATGCTCACTTTGATTGATAAATTCATGATTATCTTAAAAAATTCAAAGAAAAAGCTGGTTCATATTCAAACTCTTGGGACAAAAAAGGTTGTTAAATAGAGATCATTGTTGACGATTTGGTTCCACAAGCAAGTAGAAAAAAAAAGTCACAAAGTGACGAGGCAATCTGACCAGAATTTGATCTTTTAAGCACTGCCTTACAGTGCCTTTAAAAATGCTTAACTTTTCTTGAGCACTTATTATGCACTAGGGACTGTATTAAATACATTAGATATGGATTATCTCATTTAATACAACAACTTATTTTTCCTATTTTATAAATGAGGAAACACTAGAGAGGAGAAGTAACTTGCCTGTGAATGTACAGTAAGTGGCAGACAAGGCAGGAAGTGACTGATTCCAGGCAGTGTGTGTCTCAGTGACACTTTGTAGAAATCAAGCCTATCAAAAGTACAGTATGGGAGCTGGTCTTCAGCAGCGAGGTGAATATGGGCTTCTGCTTCTGTGGCTTAGGCGTCCTCATGATGGCTACCACCAATTTTCTCATGTGAATGTTCGTTACCCGGAGCCTCAGTTTCTCCACATCTTCGGCCACTGCATCTGTCACACTGACTTTTTCAAATATCCTCAGCTCACATTATTAAAAAGTTGAAGAAGGGACAGAGACCTTCAAGATGGCAGAAGAGGAAGACGTGGAGATCACCTTCCTCCCCACAAATACATCAGAAATACATCTACATGTGGAACAACTCCTACAGAACTCTTACTGAACACTGGCAGAAGACCTCAGACTTCCCAAAAGGCAAGAAACTCCAAACGAACGTGGCTACGTGGCTGACAAGGTCTTCGTGCTCTGGCTGGGTGTCAGGCCTGTGCCTCTGAGGTGGAAGAGCCTCGTTCAGTTCACTGGTCCACCAGAGACCTCCAGGCTCTACATAATATCAAATGGCAAAAGCTCTCCCCAAGATCTCCATCTCAACACTAAGACTGAGCTCCATTCAATGAACAGCAAGTTAAAGTACTGGACAACCTATGCCAAACAACTAGCAAGACAGGAACACAACCCCACCCATTATCAGAGAGGCTGCCTAAAATAATAATAACGTCACAGATACCACAAACCACACCACCAGATGCAATCCTGCCCACCAGAAAGACAAGATCCAGCCTCATCCACCAGAACACAGGCACCAGTCACCTCCACCAGGAAGCCTACACAACCCACTGAACAAACCTTAGCCACTGGGGGAAAACAACGGGAACTACAAACCTGCAACCTGCAAAAAAGAGACCCCAACACAGTAAGTTAAGCAAAATGACAAGACAGAGAAACACACAGCAGATGCAGGATCAAGGTAAAAACCCACCAGACCAAACAAATGAAGAGGAACTACGCAGTCTACCTGAAAAATAATTCAGAGTAATAATAGTAAAGATGATCCAAAATCTTGGAAACAGAATGGAGAAAATACAAGAAAAGTTTAACAAGGACCTAGAAGAACTAAAGAGCAAAAAAACAATGATGAACAACACAGTAAATGATATTAAAAATCCTCTAGAAGGAATGAATAGCAGAATAACTGAAGCAGAAGAACGGATAAGTGACCTGGAATATAAAATAGTGGAAATAACTGTGACAGAGCAGAATAAAGAAAAAAGAATAAAAAGAATTGAGGACAGTCTTACAGACTTCTGGGACAACATTAAAAACACCAACATTCGAATTATAGGGGTCCCAGAAGAAGAAGAGGGAAAAAAAGCACTCAGGAAATATTTGAAGAGATTACTGTTGAAAACTTCCTGAATATGGGAAAGGAAATACTCAATCAAGCTCAGGAAGTACAGAGAGTCCCATACAGGATAAATCCAAGGAGAAACACGTAAAGACACATATTAATCAAACTATCAAAAATTAAATACAAAGAAAAAATATGACAAGCAGCAAGGGAAAAACAACAAATAACATACAAGGGAATCCCCATAAGGTTAACAGCTGACCTTTCAACAGAAACTCTGCAAGCCTGAAGGGAGTGGCAGGACACACCTAAGTGATGAAAGGGAAAAACCTAAAACCAACACTACTCTACCTAGCAAGGATCTCATTCAGATTTGACAGAGAAATTAAAACCTTTACAGACAAGCAAAAGGTAAGAGAATTCAGCACCACCAAACCAGCTTTACAACAAATGCTAAAGGAACTTCTCTAGTCAGGAAACACAAGAGAAGGAAAAGAACTAAAATAACAAACTCAAAACAATTAGGACAATGGTAATAGGAACATACATATCAATAACTACCTTAAATGTAAATGGATTAAATGCTCAACCAAAAGACATAGACTGGCTCAATGGATACAAAAACCACACCCGTATATATGCCATCTACAAGAGACCTACTTCAGACCTAAGAAACATACAGAATGAAAGTGAGGGGATGGAAAAGGATATTCTATGCAAATGGAAATCAAAAGAAAGCTGAAGTAGCAATTCTCATATCAGACAAAAGAGACTTTAAAGTAAACACTATTACAAGAGACAAAGAAGGACATGACATAATGATCAAGGGATCAATCCAAGAAGAAGATATAACAATTGTAAATATTTATGCACCCAACATAGGAGCACCTCAATACATAAGGCAAATACTAACAGCCATAAAAGGGGAAATCGATGGTAACACAATCATAGCAGGGGACTTAAACACCCCACTTTCACCAATGGACAGATCATCCAAAATGAAAATAAATAAGGAAACACAAGCTTAAACGATACATTAAACAAGATGGACTTAATTGATATTTATAGGACATTCCATCCAAAAACAACAGAATACACTTCCCTCTCAAGTGCTCATGGAACATTATCCAGGATAGATCATATCTTGGGTCACAAATAAAGCCTTGGTAAATTTAAGAAAACTGAAATCATATCAAGTATCATTTCTGACCACAACGCTATGAGACTAGATATCAATTACAGGAAAATATCTGTAAAACATACAAACACATGGAGGCTGAACAGTACAATAATAAATAAGAGATCACTGAAGAAATCAAAGAGGAAATCAAAAAATACTTAGAAACAAATGACAACAAAATCACGACAACCCAAAACCTATGGGTTGCAGCAAAAGCAGTTCTAACAGGGAAGTATTTAGCAATACAATCCCACCTCAAGAAACATCTCAAATGAACAAACTAAAATTCCACTTAAAACACTTTGAGAAAGAATAACCAAAAAAAAACCCCAAAGTTAGCAGAAGGAAAGAAATCATGAAGATCAGATCAGAAATAAATGAAAATAAAATTAAGCAAACGATAGCAAAGATCAATAAAACTAAAAGCTGGTTCTTTGAGAAGATAAACAAAATTGATAAACCATTAGCCAGACTCATCAAGAAAAAAAGGGAGAAGACTCAAATCAATAGAATTAGAAATGAAAAAGGAGAAGTAACAACTGACACTGCAGAAATACAAAAGATCATGAGAGATTACTACAAGCAACTATATGCCAATAAAATGGACAACCTGGAAGAAATGGACAAATTCTTAGAAAAGTAAAACCTTCTGAGACTGAACCAGGAAGAAATAGAAAATATAAACAGACCAATCACAAGCACTGAAATTGAAACTGTGATTAAAAATCTTCCAATAAACAGAAGCCCATGACCAGATGGCTTCACCTGCGGATTCTATCAAACAGTTAATGAAGAGCTAACACCTATCCTTCTCAAACTCTTCCAAAATATAGCAGAGGGAGGAACACTCCCAAACTCATTCTACAAGGCCATGCACCCTGATACCAAAACCAGACAAAGATGTCACAAAGAAAGGAAACAACAGACTAATATCACTGATGAACATAGATGTAAAATTCCTCAACAAAATACTAGCAAACAGAATCCAACAGCACATTAAAAGGATCATACACCATGATCCAGTGGGGTTTATCCCAGGAATGCAAGGATTCTTATACATACACAAATCAATCAATGTGATAAACCATATTAACAAATTGAAGGAGAAAACCATATGAGCATCTCAATAGATGCAGAAAAGGCTTTCAACAAAATTCAACACCCATTTATGATAAAAACCCGCCAGAAAGTAGGCATACAGGGAACTTACCTCAACATAATAGAGGCCATATATGACAAACCCACAGCCAACATCATTCTCAATGGTGAAAAACTGAAACCATTTCCACTAAGATCAGGAACAAGACAAGGTTGTCCACTCTCACCACTATTATTCAACATAGTTCTGGAAGTTTTAGCCACAGCAATCAGAGAAGAAAAGGAAATAAAAGGAATCCAAATCAGAAAAGAAGTAAAACTGTCACTGTTTGCAGATGACATGATAGTATACACAGAGAATCCTAGAGATGCCACCAGAAAACTACTAGAGCTAATCAATGAATTTGGTAAAGTAGCAGGATACAAAATTAATGCACAGAAATCTCTTGCATTCCTATACACTAAGGATGAAAAATCTGAAAGAGAAATTAAGGAAACACTCCCATTTACCATTGTGGCAAAAAAAATAAAATACCTAAGAATAAACCTACTGGAGGAGGCAAAAGACCTGTATGCAGAAAACTATAAGACACTGATGAAAGAAATTAAAGGTAATACAAACAAATGGAGAGATATATCATATTCTTGGATTGGAAGAATCAACATTGTGAAAATGACAATACTACCCAAAGCAATCTACAGATTCAATGCAAGCCCTATCAAACTACCAATGGCATTTTTCACAGAACTAGAACAAAAAATTTTCAATTTGTATGGAAACACAAAAGACCACAAATAGCCAAAGCAATCTTGACAAAGAAAAACAGAGCTGTAGGAATCAGGCTCCCCGACTTCAAACTCTACTACAAAGCTACAGTAATCAAGGCAGTATGGTTCCTGGCACAAAAACAGAGATATAGATCAATGTAACAGAATAGAAAGCCCAGAGGTAAACCCACATACATATGGTCACATTATTTTTGATAAAGGAGGCAAGAATACACAATAGAGAAAAGACAGCCTCTTCAATAAGTGGTGCTGGGAAAACTGGAGAGCTACATGTAAAAGAATGAAATTAGAACACTCCCTAACACCATACACAAAAATAAACTCAAGATGGATTAAAGGCCTAAATGTAAGGCCAGACACTATAAAACTCTTAGAGGAAAACATAGGCAGAACACTCTGTGACATAAATCACAGCAAGATCTTTTTTGACCCACCTCCTAGACAAATTGAAATAAAAACAAAAATAAACAAATGGGACCTAATGAAATTTAGAAGCTTTTGCACAGCAAAGGAAACCATAAACAAGATGAAAAGACAACCCTCAGAATGGGAGAAGATATTTCAAATGAAGCAACTGACAAAGGATTAATCTCCAAAATTTACAAGCAGCTCATGCAGCTCAATATCAAAAAAACAAACAACCCAATCCAAAACTGGGAAGAAGACCTAAATAGACATTTCTTCAAAGAAGATATACAGATTGCCAACAAATACATGAAAGGATGCTCAACATCACTAATCACTAGAGAAATGTAAATCAAAACTACAATGAGGTATCACCTCGCACCAGTCAGAATGGTTGTCATCAAAAAATCTAGAAACAATAAATGCTGAAGAGGGTGTGGAGAAAAGGGAACCCTCTTGCACTGTTGGTGGGGATGTAAATTGGTACAGCCACTATGAAGAACAGTATGGAGGTTCCTTAAAAAACTAAAAAAAGAACTACCATATGACCCAGCAATCCCACTACTGAGCATATACCCTGAGAAAACTATAATTCAGAACGAGTCATGTACCACAATATTCATTGCAGCTCTATTTACAATAGCCAGGACATGGAAGCAACCTATGTGTCCATCAACAGATGAATGGATAAAGAAGATGTGGCACATATATACAATGGAATATTACTCAGCCATAAAAAGAAATGAAATTGAGTTATTTGTAGTGAGGTGGATAGACCTAGAGACTGTCATACAGAGTGAATTAAGTCAGAAAGAGAAAAACAAATACCGTATGCTAACACATATATATGGAACCTAAAAAAAAAAAAAGTGGTGCTGAGGAACCTAGGGGCAGGACAGGATAAAGATGCAGGCGTACAGAATGGACTTGAGGACACGGGGAGGGGGAATGGTAAGCTGGGATGAAGTGAGAGAGTGGCATGTACATATATACACAACCAAATGTAAAATAGATAGCTAGTGAGAAACAGCCGCATAGCACAGGGTGATCAGCTCTGTGCTTTGTGACCACCTAGAGTGGTGGGATAGAGAGGGTGGGAGGGAGGCACAAGAGGGAGGAGATATGGGGATATATGTATATGTATAGCTGATTCACTTTTTTATACAGCAGAAACTAACACAATATTGTAAAGCAATTATACTCCAATAAAGATTTTAAAAAATATATACAGTATGTAGTCAATATCTTAGATTTGTTTTCTGACTTCCTAGGCTTCTGATTAATTCCCAGCTTATTCATTAGCTGTTTTCATGATGCTCATTCACTTGTTTTAGAGCCACTAATTAACTGTAGCTTGTCCGTTGGAAGCTTCAAAGACTCACCTATTTTCCTAAATTGGCTCTCTATGTGGAATCTTATAATTTTCTCATTTTAATATAAAAATTAAGCAGATATGTTCACAGAAAAATTGGAGCTGCTATTTCCTATCATAATCATCCTTATTCTATACGTCACCTGGTTTTTTTATCTTACTGGTTTGGCCAAAAATTCGGTCGGTTAGTGAATACGTTTTTCAATAAAGTTCCTTGTGAAAATGAAAAATGTCTTTTTTTTTTTTTTTTACTTAAAACCAAATGAACTTTTTGGCCGACCCAGTATTTTGTCTAAATTTTTCTCATTTGTGTTACTCTTTTTTTTTTTCGGGCCTCTCACTGTTGTGGCCTCTCCCATTGCGGAGGACAGGCTCCGGACGTGCAGGCTCAGCGGCCATGGCTCACGGGCCCAGCCGCTCCGCGGCATGTGGGATCTTCCCAGACCGGGGCACGAACCCGTGGTCCCCTGCATTGGCAGGCGGACTCTCAACCACTGCGCCACCAGGGAAGCCCTCATTTGTGTTACTCTTAAAGTTGTAAGTTCTTGTTGGGCAGGGGCCAAGTCTATATTTGAAAACAACAGAGCTTTGGAATGAAAGATCAAAAGAAAAAAAAAAACTTTGCAATGGTTGCTTCTGGGTTAATGGATTGCAAGTAATTTCTATCCTTCCTACACTTTCCAAATTTTCCACAAAGTACTTACAATTAGGGAAAGTTATTATTTTAAGACATTTTAACTTGCCTTGTCTAGGATAGTATATGTTGATTTCTACAAAACATCTCATCCACACTGAAAAATATCTATTAGTGACACCAGTAATAAATATTAGAAATAAAATTCTTACATTAAATCTGAGGCAGAGGCCTAGTGAGAAGGGAGCCACTCCAATAGGGAGAAGGAGAAAAGTTGGAGGCAAAACATTTTTGTGACCTCACCACTGCTCCCCTGAATCCAAGTGGCCCAGGTTCATAAACCTGCAAGGTGCTTTCCACAGGTTCACAGAATAAAACCTCACTGTGCTCCACATGAGAGGGGTGGGCTATGTAGTAAAAACATGACTTACCACCTACCTGAGCGCATGGAGCCATTCACAGTCCCATAGATAGTTTCTCTAGGCACTGTGATGCTTCTGAAATTTTGTCTGTGATACTTTCAAGCACAGACTCTAATATAAATAGTGCTGAAGTTAGTTCTGGAAAGGTCTTTTTCCTTTCATCTCATTAAAAAATTGGAAACTAGAAAGACTTAGGTTTTCTTAACAGGGATTTATTTTCTGGCACTGCTGATATTTTGAAATAAGTATCAATAGAAACCATTGCTGTCTGCTTCCTTGTGCTCTGGTTATTGGTGTGCCTTCTGATGTCATCACTTGTGAGCTGGTGATATCACAGTGCATTGTTTGAGTTGTATTCATCACCCAAGTGCTGCCAAAAGGACAGACACACAGCATGTGCTGGAAGCACCAGAGGAAACCCCAGCTGTCCTTGTCAGAGCAACCTTGAAATGAAGATCAGAATGGCTGCTCCAAGAGATTGGGCCAGACCACAAAGCAGAAATTCAGGTGACAGATACAGGGGAAGTGGGGAGCTGTGGCACACTTTGAGACGGGTCCTCTAAGGAATGGCAAAATCTTCTACAACGCCTCTGGGAGGTGGGATGGAGGTACAATTTAACAGAAGCTCTTCCTTAATCCCTTCTGGAAATATGAGTTTTCCTCTGGGCCAGAATCCTAATGAGGTAGCTCAGTGACTCCTTGAAGGACATCCATTAAAACCCTGATGCCATGATTTGTAGATTGATGGATTGGGTTCAAATCCCACTCTGAGAGCAATTGAGGTAGTTAACTTAATTCAGCCTTAGCTTCTCATCTGTGAAATAAATAATGGTACCTAGCTTATAGAAATGCTGTAAGGATTAAAAAAGGAAATGTTTGTAAAGTACTGCATATATAAAGCACACAGTGCCTAGCACACATTAGGCCTACAAAAAATGATAGCTATTACTAATTATGTGTGTGTATGAAATTGTGTGTGTATATACATATATATACATATGTATACACATACACATATACCTACAAGATAGCCCAAATATATATGTATATGGCAAAGAAAGATGAGAAGCATTCTGGCTTTGATTTTGAATTTATTGTAAGTGACTAATAACACATCAAATGTTTTATGTAGCAGATCCCCAGTAATGAGCCCAAATAATAGTATACTGTGATAAAGTTATCCTGTCCTCTTGGTTAATGGCTTTCCAAACTCACTGAGAATCAGTTTAGATAAAATACTGTGCAAGTCTCTACATGTCAAAGAAAAATTTCAGAGAACAGAGTTTACTAGCAAGGAAGAAGATTTATTCAATATCACAGTAGGGTTCAGGTCTCTTGCACTAGGGCAGAGAGACTGAACTCAACTTCCTTAGAAACAAAAAGCAGGAGAGTTTTTAAGTGCTAAAGCAAGCTACTGGAAAAGTACTGAAGGATGTTAGTGGGGAGATTGGTCAATGTGATTAGGCCATTTGTGTTTGCTAATTGACACAGGCTGATCAAATGAGGTGGCCCCTAGCCTCCCACAGAGACCAGGAGATCTGGGTGCCATCTTTCTTGATGATTATATTTCACATGATGGCTCCCAGGTCCTTGACAAAGATGGTCTTCAATTGTAAAACAGGCAAGAGGCTAGGAAAAGATTTACAACTCAAATGGGCAAAGAATTTACAACTGCAAGTTTTCTAAAGTAAATGCTCTAAGAAAAGAGAGGTCAGTGACCTTATAGTCAGGAAGAAGACTGTCTAAAATTTAGTCAACCTGAGGGGAACGTTAAGGACATTTTGGTAATGTTCCCAGTTTAGCAAGATAAGTCCTAATGCATCAGTGAAAGAGAAGCCACCAAAGGCATATTTTCCCTGGTGCCACCAGGTACCACCTGTCCAAAACTAGTTCTTAAACCCCATGTGTAATAACCTATCTCCTTTCTTATTTGTTTGGACATTTCCACCATTTGAGTCATTCTCCTGTGACACACAACAAAGGTGTGTGCCCCCTAATTTGGGGGAAGCAATGCAGGACCTGCCTGCATATCTACTACCCCTACTATCAGGGTGAGGCACTCAGCAAAATTTTGAGGTAGACAAAGGCTCTCCAACTTTTCCTCCCTTCCCTGGCTCCCCTTGCTATTTCAGACACCCTGTGCCCTCAGAATCTCTCCTGTATTTTTCTTTCCTCCCAAAAAACTTGCTCCTGAATCTTATACTAATTTAAAAAAAAAAACTGGCTAAAAGCTTAGAGGAAGCCAGAATGTGTGTATGCTAACTAAATCTTAAGCTAAGTGGAATTCTTAGTTCTGACCAACAGTGGGTCAGAATTTTGGGGGATCTTCCCCTGGATGCTGAAACTGCCCTGTTCCAGGAAATGGCTGCCACACTGGAACACAGTGCAGGAAGGTACCAAGAGGGACCCAGCTTGCCAAGGACAAGACTTGCACTGCTCTTGAGTACCAGGCTACTAAAGTAGGTGCCTGGAGATGTGGGAGGATGGAGATTCTGGAGATTCTTGTGAAAGGATATGAAAAGAATATGTCTAACCAAATCAGGTGATGAACCCCTCAGATGAGTTCTAGAATTGAAAAAATATGGGACTCAAAAAAGGATACTGCTACCTAGACCCAGACTATCCAGATTCAAATCCAAGCCTTGCCACTTACTAGCCGTGTAACATTGGGCAAGTTACTAAACCCTTCTGGACCTCAGTTTATTCATTTGTAAATGGGGACCATGTCATCATCTATCACACAGGTGAGAATTAAATGGTATTATTACACATAAAGCACTCAGAACTGTGATTATACTAAGTGCTCTGTTATTATCATTAGCTGTGTGAGCTTGCACAAGCAGCTTAACCTCTCTGTGGTTTAGTTTCCTTATCTATAAAATGGAAATAATAAAAATAATACCTACCTTAAAAAAAAAAAGGGACCCTGCTGTTCAAATTTATCCCTCAACCAACATTTCAAGACTTTTCTCTGGTTGAAGCTATTTGATGAGAGGGAGTTTACCATTCTCCAAATACCACCTCAGTTACTTCTACACATACTCCCTTCAACAATGCCAGTTTTAAGGTATGCCCCAGGGCACACACAGTTAAATGAGTTAATATATGTAAGGCAGGAAAAGAGTATCTTGTAGATAATAATATCTATATATATATTACCTTATTATTTTTTATTATTATGCCACAGCCCTGATTGTGACAGATCTTTGGCAAAGCCAGAGTAGAAAAGGGCCCAAGTTATAGCTGCTAAGTCAGCACCATAAAACAGAGGAACTCAGTAAATTTCCGTAAAGGAAGATGTAATCATCCTGTTCTTTGTAAAGTCTTAAGAGAGCAGATGGATAGTATTTTTCTGGAGACAGACTTCCCCAAGGATGTTGCTTTTGCTACCTTGTATCCGTTAACCCCAGAAGGCACTTGAACCTATTCTTATTTGGGGTTACCTCTACCCATTATCATAGATACATGTAGGATCTGGATGTGGAGGGTTCCCAACTCTAGCGATATCTCCTAAGACATTTCTTGTGAGAAATTCATCCGTAAATCAAATATAAAGAAGAGCTCTGTGATACTGAGGGATGGTCTCTATCGGCTCCTGTTAGCATCCTTAAAAGTGACCAGCTAAATTTATTACATAACACTGAGAACCAGGAATAGCAGTTCTGCTTCCTGGGGAAAGTCAACTTCCAAAAATTGCAATAGAACTGTTGGTAAAGGGTAATTCAGTAATAAACTGACCCAGCAGAGTAGGACTTTTTTTTTTTTCTTAAATGGGAAGGGCACAGTAAAGATATTTGTGTTTATGCCTCTTTCACTTCCTCTCACAGGAAAGAAGCAGATGTTCAGTGCAGGGTTGGGGAGGGAATGGGGGAGATGAAGGAAACAAAATAAAATCTTGGTTCAATTTATTCTTTAAAACATCAGCCAGATACTCTTTCTCTCGTGTAAGTACTTAAAACTCCAACACAGAAGTCTCTTTATCTTTGTACAGACATTAATTCTTTATGCCCTACTTACTTCACCTTTTCTTGAAAGGCATAAATGTAATAAAAACAGAGTCAACAATTACACAAGCCATCTTTTCAACAAATTGTGCTGGGACCATTAGATATCCATGAGGAAAAGGATGAATTTAGACCCTTACTTCACACCATACAACAAAAATTAGCTCAAAATGAATAACAGACTTAACTAACTTCTCTTACTATATGTAAGAACTAAAACTATACAACTTTTAGAAGAAAACATAGGAGAACATCTCTGTGACCTTGGGCTAGGCAAAGATTTCTTAGATATGATATCAAAAGCATGATATACAAAGAAAAAATTGATGTATTGGACTTCACCAAAATTTTAAAATTTGGCACTTCAAAAAGACACTATTAGGGCCTCCCTGGTGGCGCAGTGGTTGAGAGTCCGCCTGCCGATGCAGGGGATACGGGTTCGTGCCCCGGTCTGGGAGGATCCCATATGCCGCGGAGCGGCTGGGCCCGTGAGCCATGGCCGCTGGGCCTGCGCGTCCGGAGCCTGTGCTCCACAACGGGAGAGGCCACAACAGTGAGAGGCCCGCATACCGCAAAAAGAAAAAAAAAAAAAAAAAAAAAAAAAGACACTATTAGGAAAATAAAAAGGCAAACCACAAACTGGGAGATAATATTTGCAAGTCATCTATCTGATAAAATACTTACATCCAGAATACATAAAGAGCTCCTACAATTTAATGATAAGACAAATAACCAGGGCTTCCCTGGTGGCACAGTGGTTGAGAGTCCGCCTGCTGATGCAGGGGACACGGGTTCGTGCCCCAGTCCAGGGAGATCCCACATGCCGCGGAGCGGCTAGGCCCGTGAGCCATGGCCGCTGAGCCTGCACGTCCGGAGCCTGTGCTCCACAACGGGAGAGGCCACAACAGTGAGAGGCCCGCATATCGCAAAAAAAAAAAAAAAAAAAGACAAACAACCAAGACAAGACAATTAAATATACAAATAAGACCAACCAACAAATAAGACAAGACAATTAAAATATAGGCAAAAGATTTAAATAAATATTTCATTAAAGAAGATATATGAATGACCAATAAGTACATGAAAAGATATTTAACATCACCTGTCACTAGGGAAATCCAAATTAAAGTTGCAGTGAGACACCACTTCACATCTACTAAAATTATTATAACCCAAAAGGCATACAATATCAAGTGTTGGTGAGGACATGGCAAAACTAGAACCCTTATACATTGTTGGTGGAATTGTTAAGTGGTATCATTACTTTGGAAAACAGTTGGGTAGCTTCTTAAAAAGTTAAACATAGATTAACCATAAGACTCAGCAATTCTACTCCTAGGTATCTACCAAAGAGAAATAAAAATATACATCTATACAAAGACTAGTAAGTGAATGTTCATAGCAGCATTATTCATAATGACCAAAACCTGGAAACAATACATATGCCCATCAACTGACTAATAGATAAACAAAATGTGGTACATGCATACAATGGAATGTTATTCAGCAATAAAAAGGAATAAAGTACTGATATATGCTACAGTGTGGATGAACCTGGAAAACATCATGCTCAATGAAAGGAGCCAGT
The DNA here is from genome assembly GCF_964165515.1 of Mesoplodon bidens. Lineage (NCBI taxonomy): Eukaryota > Metazoa > Chordata > Mammalia > Artiodactyla > Ziphiidae > Mesoplodon > Mesoplodon bidens. The sequence goes on along the minus strand of NC_138161.1, from coordinate 49,897,833 downwards.
CACAAAGGCCACATATTGTATGATTCCATTTACATGAAATATCCAGAGTAGGCAAATCTATAGAGGCAGAAAATAGGTTAGTGGTTGTCTGGGACTGGGGGAAGGGATCTTTGGGGATGATGAGAATATTCTAAAATTAGGTTGTGATGATAGTTGCACAACTCCATAAATTTGCTAAAAAATCATTGAACTGTACAGTTTAAATGACTTGTTATTATGGTAAATTATACCTCAGTGAACCTGTTTAAAAAGAATACACAACACATAAGAAAGGCCATGTGAGGGGTCTCACCGGGGACTCCCCCTGGTGGTTCAGTGAGAAAAAATCTGCCTTCCAATGCAGGGGACGTGGGTTCGATCCCTGGTCAGGGAACTAAGATCTCACATGCCACAGGCAGCCCGCATGCCACAGCTAATGAGCTTGCATGCCACAACTAGAGAGAAGCCCACGCACAACAACGAAGAGCCCTCACGCCACAATGAAAGATCACACATGCCTCAGTGAAGATCCTGCATGCCGCAACTAAGACCTGAAACAGCTAAAAATAAATAAATGAAATAGATAAATAATAAATAAATCTTTTTCAGAAAAAAAGAAAGGCCATGTGAGGAAACAGGGAGAAGCCAGCCATCTACAAGCCAAGGAGAGAGACCTCAGAAGAAATCAACCCTGCCAGCACCTTTAAAAAAAAGAAAAGAATACACAAAACAAATAAAAAGCAAGGTCAGCAAATACTGATATCAAAAAATATTCGATTAAAAAAATAATTGACTTTAAAACTCACCTTCCTGACAGCCAAGGCAGAAACAAAGAAATTCACAGGATTATATAATTTTATTTTTGTTTTAAAAAAAAAAGAAAGCAAAACTGCTTTTGGAACAACCTTTTCTCTTTTTCTGGCTCTGAAAATAATTTACTATGAATAGCTTTATATACATAATAACAGCACAGTGCTTATTGTGGTTTTACCCCCAAAAAAGAAAGGAAAAGAAAGGAAAAAAGAATCCAAGATGCTCCGTACATGCTATTTCTTATAGAGGAGCTCAATAAAAGTTGAAGGAATGTTGTTAGGTTTTAGTTTGGGCCCAGATTTTCTGTGTGGCACCAGAACAATATACGCAGAACCAAGTTTGAGGTACTGCAACTCGATACCAGAAAGTCGGCCAGAGAAGCTAAAGAAATGAATGTTTAGTATCTTTCTTTGGCTATTCTTCTCACATTCCATTTTTCTCATCGGGGCTTTCACAAGGAACCTATAGAACACAATTCCAAAACTGAGTTTACTAATGACTTCATAATTTCCCTATGTATTCTCTGTGGCTGACTGAAAGGAGATTCTCATGCTTAGACCCCAGACATGTAGACAGCTAGGAAACCAGAGAGTCCGATTTATGCTCTTGCCCTTTGGTAATGCCTTAATGCAGAGTGGGCTAAGAACATCTATAGGTACACAAGACTTTTCTCAAAAAAGCACGTTTGGATCTGCCCTCAAGACACTGAAAAGTAGAGCAAAGCCCTAAATTTCTGCACCTACAGCACTTAAGAGATATCTTTGGCCTGAAAGATTTTTAAGAGAGAAGCTAGCAACCAACTGTACCTTCCACTTATAAACCTCAATGGGGTCCCTGTGGAGCCATTGACTTGGAGCAGAATTAAATCTCCTAGGTTCCAATGGGTGGTGTTGGTCCCAAAACACACACCACCACCCCCAGTACCCCTGGAACCTAGCTACACTTAGCTCTTCAACAGAGCTGTGTAGTTCTACCTCACAGGAATGCATTCTAAAGATGGCATACTTGAAGACGCAGAGATCACCTTCCTCCCCACAGATACACCAGAAATACAGCTACACGTGGAACAACTCCTACAGAACACCTACTGAACGCTGGAAGAAGACCTCAGACCTCCCAAAAGGCAAGAAACTCCCCACGTACCTGGGTAGGGCAAAGCGGAGAGATTCCCGCACAGAGGATCGGTGCCGACCGGCACTCACCAGCCCGAGAGGCTTGTCTGCTCGCCCGCCAGGGTGGGCGGGGCTGGGAGCTGAGGCTCTGGCTTCAGTCAGAGCGCAGGGAGAGGACTGGGGCTGGCGGCGAGAACTCAGCCTGAAGGGGGCTAATGCGCCACAGCTAGCCGGGAGGGAGTCCGGGAAAACTCTGGAGCTGCCGAAGAGGCAAGAGACTTTTTCTTCCCTCTTTGTTTCCTGGTGCGCCGGGAAAACTCTGGAGCTGCCGAAGAGGCAAGAGGCTTTTTCTTCCCTCTTTGTTTCCTGGTGCGCGAGGAGAAGGGATTAAGAGCGCTGCTTAAAGGAGCTCCACAGACAGGCTCGAGCCGCGGCTGAAAGCGCGGAGCCCAGAGACGGACGTGGGACGCTGGGGCTGCTGCTGCCGCCGCCAAGAGGCCTGTGTGCGAGCGCAGGTCACTGTCCACGCCCCCCTTCCGGGGGGCCTGCGCAGCCCGTCACTGCCGGGGTCGCGGGATCCAGGGATGGCTTCCCAGGGAGAACGCACGGCGCGCCTCGGGCTGGTGCAACGTCACACCGGCCTCTGCCACTGAAGGCCCGTCCCGCACTCCGTGCCCCTCCCTCCCCCCCGGCCTGAGTGAACCAGAGTCCCCGAAGCGGCTGCTCCTTTAACCCTGTCCTGTCTGAGCGAAAAACAGATGCCCTCCGGCGACCTACACGCAGAGGCGGGGCCAAATCCAAAGCTGAGACCTGGGAGCTGTGAGAACAAAGAAGAGAAAGGGAAATCTCTCCCAGCAGCCTCAGAAGCAGCGGATTAAAGCTCCACAATCAACTTGATGTACCCTGCATCTGTGCAATACATGAATAGACAACAAATCATCCCAAATTGAGGAGCCAGGAGTCAGTGCTGTGCCTCTGAGGTGGGAGAGCAAAAGAAAAAAGAATAAACAGAGACAAAAGGATAGGGACGGGACCTGCACCACTGGGAGGGAGCCGTGAAGGAGGAAAGGTTTCCACACACTAGAAGCCCCTTCGCGGGCGGAGACTGCGGGTGGCGGAGGGGGAAAGCTTCGGAGTAGCGGAGGAGAGCACAGCAACAGGGGTGTGGAGGGCAAAGCGGAGAGATTCCGGCACAGAGGATCGGTGCCCTCAGGCACACACCAGCCCGAGAGGCTTGTCTGCTCAGCTGCCGGGGCGGGCGGGGCTGGGAGCTGAGGCTCGGGTATCGGCTTTCAGTCGGAGCGCAGGGAGAGGACTGGGGCTGGCGGCAGGAAGAGAGCCTGAAGGGGTTAGTGCACCACGGCTAGCCTGGAGGGAGTCCAGGGAAAGGGTCTGGAGCTGCCGAAGAGGCAAGAGGCTTTTTCTTCCCTTTTGTTTCCTGGTGCGTGAGGAGAGGGCATTAAGAGCGCTGATTAAAGAAGCTCCAGAGACGGGCGCGAGCCGCGGTTAAAGGCGCGGACCCCGGAGACGCGCGTGGGACGTTGGGGCTGCTGCTGCCGCAGCCACAAGGCCTGTGTGTGAGCGCAGGTCACTGTACACCTCCCCTTCCGGGGAGCTTGTGCAGCCCGCCACTGCCGGGGTCCCGGGACACCCGGACGGCTTCCCCGGGAAAGCGCACGGAGCACCTCGGGCTGGTGCAACGTCACACCCACCTCTGCCGCCGCAGGCCCGCCCCGCACTGCGCGCCCCTCCCTCCCCTCTGCCTGAGTGAGCCAGAGCCCCTGAATCAGCGGCTCCTTTAAACCCGTCCTGTCTGAGCGAAGAACGGACGCCCTCCGGCGACCTACGCGCAGAGGCGGGGCCAGGTCCAAGGCTGAGACCCGGGAGCTGTGAGAGCAGAGAAGAGACAGGGAAATCTCTCTGTGCAGCCTCGGAGGCAGCGGATTAAAGCTCCACGGTCCGCTTGATGTGCCCTGCGTCTGTGGAGTGCATGAATGGACAGCGAATCATCCCAAATTGTGCAGGTGGACTTTGAGGACAAGATTTAAGATTTTTTCCCCTTTTCCTCTCTTTACAACGAATTATCCCAAATTAAGGAGGTGGACTTTGAGAGCAAGATTTCAGACTTTTTCCCCTTTTCCTCTTTTTACAACGAATTATCCCAAATTGAGGAGGTGGACTTTGAGAGCAAGATTTTCGATTTTTTCCCCCTGTTCTATTTTTGTGAATGTGTATGTGTATGCTTCTGTGTCAGATTTTCTCTGTATAGCTTTGCTTCCACCATAGGTCCCAGGGTTCTATCCATCCATTTTTTTTTCAATAATTACTTTTGTACTTTTAATAACGCTACTATATTTTATACTTTATTCTATTTTACTTTATCTTCTCTCTTTCTTTTTTTCCCACCTTCACTTCCCCCTTCCCTCCCTCCACCCCTCCTTTCTTTCTTGCTTTCTTTCTGTCCTTCCTCCCTCCCTCCTTCCTTTCTTCTTTTCTTTCTTTCTGTCCTTCCTCCCTCCCTCCATCCCTCCTTTCTTTCTTCCTTCATTTCTTCCTTCCTTTCTTTCCTTCTTCCTTTCTTTCCCTTTCTCTTTCTTTCTTCTGCTAATTCTTTCTTTCTACTTTTTCTCCCTTTTATTCTGAGCTGGGTAGATGAAAGGCTCTTGGTGCTGCAGGCCGGAGTCACTGCTGTGCCTCTGAAGTGGGAGAGCCAATTTCAGGACACGGGTCCACAAGAGACCTCCCAGCTCCACATAATATCAAACAGCGAAAATCTCCCAGAGATCTCCATCTCAACACCAGCACCAAGCTTCAGTCAATGACCAGCAATCTACAGTGCTGGTCACCCTATGCCAAGCAACTAGCAAGACAGGAACACAACCCCACCCATTAGCAGAGAGGCTGCCTAAAAACATAATAAGGCCACAGACACCCCAAAACACACCACCAGACGTGGACCTGTCCACCAGAAAGACAAGATCCAGCCTCAACCACCAGAACACAGGCACTACTCCCCCCCACCAGGAAGCCTACACAACCTACTGAAACAACCTTAGCCACTGGGGACAGACACCAAAAACAACGGGAACTACGAATCTGCAGCCTGCAAAAAGGAGACCCCAAACACAGTAAGAGAAGCAAAATGAGAAGACAGAAAAACACACAGCAGGAGAAGGAGCAAGATAAAAACCCACCAGACCTAACAAATGAAGACGTAATAGGCAGTCTACCTGAAAAACAATTCAGAATAATGATAGTAAAGCTGATCGAAGATTCTATTTCCAAGATCCAAAATCTTGGAAATAGAATAGACAAAATGCAAGAAACAGTTAACAAGGACCTAGAAGAACTAAAGATGAATCAAGCATCGATTAAAAACACAATAAATGAAATGAAAAATACTCTAGATGGGATCAATAGCAGAATAACTGAGGCAGAAGAACGGAGAAGTGAGGTGGAAGATAAAATAGTGGAAATAACTGCTGCAGAGCAGAATAAAGAAAAAAGAATGAAAAGAACAGAGGACAGTCTCAGAGACCTCTGGGACAACATTAAACGCACCAACATTCGAATTATAGGGGTTCCAGAAGAAGAAGAGAAACAGAAAGGGACTGAGAAAATATTTGAAGAGATTATAGTTGAAAACTTCCCTAATATGGGAAAGGAAATAGTCAGTCAAGTCCAGGAGGAACAGAGAGTCCCATACAGGATAAAACCAAAGAGAAATACACCAAGACAAATATTAATCAAACTGTCAAAAATTAAATACAAAGAAAACATATTAAAAGCAGCAAGGGAAAAACAACAAATAACACACAAGGGAATCCCCATAAGGTTAACAGCTGACCTTTCAGCAGAAACTCTGCAAGCCAGAAGGGACTGGCAGGACATAATTAAAGTGATGAAGGAGAAAAACCTGCAACCAAGATTACACTACCCAGCAGGAATCTCATTCAGATTTCATGGAGAAATTAAAAACTTTACAGACAAGCAAAAGCTGAGAGGGTTCAGCACCACCAAACCAGCTTTACAACAAATGCTAAAGGAACTTCTCTAGACAAGAAACACAACAGAAGGAAAAGACCTACAACAACAAACCAAAAACAATTAAGAAAATGGGAATAGGAACATACATATTGATAATTACCTTAAATGTAAATGGACTAAATGCTCCCACCAAAAGACACAGATTGGCTGAATGGATACAAAAACAAGACCCATATATATGCTGTCTACAAGAGACCCACTTCAGACCTAGAGACACATACAGACTGAAAGTAAGGGGATGGAAAAAGATATTCCATGCAAATGGAAACCAAAAGAAAGCTGGAGTAGCAATTCTCATATCAGACAAAATAGATTTTAAAATAAAGACTACTAGAAGAGACAAAGAAGGACACTACATAATGATCAAGGGATTCATCCAAGAAGAAGATATAACAATTGTAAATATTTATGCACCCAACATAGGAGCACCTCAATACATAAGGCAAATACTAACAGCCATAAAAGGAGAAGTCGACAGTAACACAATCATAGTAGGGGACTTTAACACCCCACTTTCACCAATGGACAGATCATCCAAAATGAAAATAAATAAGGAAACACAAGTTTTAAATGATACATTAAACAAGATGGACTTAATTGATATTTATAGGACATTCCATCCAAAAACAACAGAATACACAGTTTTCTCAAGTGTTCATGGAACATTCTCCAGGATAGATCATATCTTGGGTCACAAATCAAGCCTTGGTAAATTTAAGAAAATTGAAATTGTATCAAGTATCTTTTCCAACCACAATGCTAAAGACTAGACATCAATTACAGGAAAAGAGCTGTAAAAAATACAAACACATGGAGGCTAAACAATACACTACTCAATAATGAAGTGATCACTGAAGAAATCAAAGAGGAAATTTAAAAATACCTAGAAACAAATGACAATGGAGACACGACGACCCAAAACCTATGGGATGAAGCAAAAGCAGTTCTAAGGGGGAAGTTTATAGCAATACAATCCCACCTTAAGAAACAGGAAACATCTTGAATAAACAACCTAACCTTGCACCTAAAGCAATTAGAGAAAGAAAAACAAAAACATCCCAAAGACAGCAGAAGGAAAGAAATCATAAAAATCAGATCGGAAATAAATGAAAAAGAAATGAAGGAAACGATAGCAAAGATCAATAAAACTAAAAGCTGGTTCTTTGAGAAGATAAACAAAATTGATAAACCATTAGCCAGACTCATCAAGAAAAAAAGGGAGAAGACTCAAATCAATAGAATTAGAAATGAAAAAGGAGAAGTAACAACTGACACTGCAGAAATACACAAGATCATGAGAGATTACTACAAGCAACTATATGCCAAAAAACTGGACAACCTGGAAGAAATGGACAAATTCTTAGAAATGCACAACCTGCCAAGACTGAATCAGGAAGAAATAGAAAATATGAACACACCAATCACAAGTACTGAAATTGAAACTGTGATAAAAAATCTTCCAACAAACAAAAGCCCAAGACCAGATGGCTTCACAGGCGAATTCTATCAAACATTTAGAGAAGAGCTAACACCTATCCTTCTCAAACTCTTCCAAAATATAGCAGAGGGAGGAACACTCACAAACTCATTCTACGAGGCCACCATTACCTTGATACCAAAACCAGACAAGGATGTCACAAAGAAAGAAAACTACAGGCCAATATCACTGATGAACATAGATGCAAAAATCCTCAACAAAATACTAGCAAACAGAATCCAACAGCACATTAAAAGGATCATACACCATGATCAAGAGGGGTTAATTCCAGGAACGCAAGCATTCTTCAATATATGCAAATCAATCAACATGATACACCACATTAACAAATTGAAGGAGAAAAACCATATGATCATCTCAATAGACGCAGAGAAAGCTTTCGACAAAATTCAACACCGATTTATGATAAAAACCCTACAGAAGTAGGCATAGAGGGAACTTTCCTCAACATAATAAAGGCCATATATGACAAACCCACAGCCAGCATCGTCCTCAATGGTGAAAAACTGAAGCCATTTCCACTAAGATCAGGAAAAAGACAAGGTTGCCCACTCTCACCACTCTTATTCAACATAGTTTTGGCAGTTGTAGCCACAGCAATCAGAAAAGAAAAGGAAATAAAAGGAATCCAAATCAGAAAAGAAGAAGTAAAGCTGTCACTGTTTGCAGATGACATGCTACTATACATAGAGAATCCTGAAGATGCTACCAGAAAACTACTAGAGCTAATCAATGAATTTGGTAAAGTAGCAGGATACAAAATTAATGCACAGAAATCTCTGGCATTCCTACATACTAATGATAAAATATCTGAAAGTGAAATCAAGGAAACACTCCCATTTACCATTGCAACAAAAAGAATAAAATATCTAGGAATAAACCTACCTAAGGAGACAAAAGACCTGTATGCAGAAAATTATAAGAACTGATGAAAGATATTAAAGATGATACAAATAGATGGAGAGATATACCATGTTCTTGGATTGGAAGTATCAACATTGTGAAAATGACTCTACTACCCAAAGCAATCTACAGATTCAATGCAATCCCTATCAAACTACCACTGGCATTTTTCACAGAACTAGAACAACAAATTTCACAATTTGTATGGAAACAGAAAAGACCCTGAATAGCCAAAGCAATCTTGAGAACGAAAAATGGAGCTGGAGGAATCAGGCTCCCTGACTTCGGACTATACTACAAAGCTACAGTAATCAAGACAGTATGGTACTGACACAAAAACAGAAAGATAGATTAATGGAACAGGATAGAAAGCCCAGAGATAAACCCACGCACATACGGTCACCTTGTCTTTGATACAGGAGGCAGGAATGTACAGTGGAGAAAGGACAGTCTCTTCAATAAGTGGTGCTGGGAAAACTGGACAGGGACATGTAAAAGTATGAGATTAGATCACTCCCTAACACCATACACAAAAATAAGTTTAAAATGGATTAAAGACCTAAATGTAAGGCCAGACACTATCAAACTCTTAGAGGAAAACATAGGCAGAACACTCTATGATATAAATCACAGCAAGATCCTTTTTGACCCACCTCCTAGAGAAATGGAAATAAAGACAAAAATAAACACATGGGACCTAATGAAACTTAAAAGTTTTTGCACAGCAAAGGAAACCATAAATAAGACCAAAAGACAACCCTCAGAATGGGAGAAGATATTTCAAATGAAGCAACTGACAAAGGATTAATCTCCAAAATTTATAAGCAGCTCATGCAGCTCAATAACAAAAAAACAAACAACCCAATCCAAAAATGGGCAGAAGACCTAAATAGACATTTCTCCACAGAAGATATACAGACTGCCAACAAACACATGAAAGGATGCTCAACATCTTTACTCATTAGAGAAATGCAAATCAAAACTACAATGAGATATCATCTCACACCAGTCAGAATGGCCATCATCAAAAAATCTAGAAACAATAAATGCTGGAGAGGGTGTGGAAAAAAGGGAACACTCTTGCACTGCTGGTGGGAGTGTGAATTTGTACAGCCACTATGGAGAACGGTATGGAGGTTCCTTAAAAAACTACAAATAGAACTACCATATGACCCAGCAATCCCACTACTGGGTATATACCCTGAGAAAACCATAATTCAAAAAGAGTCATGTACCACAATGTTCATAGCAGCCCTATTTACAATAGCCCGGAGATGGAAACAACCTAAGTGTCCATCATAGGATGAATGGATAAAGAAGATGTGGCACATATATACAATGGAATATTACTCAGCCATAAAAAGAAACGAAATTGAGCTATTTGTAATGAGGTGGATGGACCTAGAGTCTGTCATACAGAGTGAAGTAAGTCAGAAAGAGAAAGACAAATACTGTATGCTGACACATATATTTGGAATTTAAGAAAAAAATGTCATGAAGAACATAGCGGTAAGACAGGAATAAAGACCCAGACCTACTAGAGAATGGACTTGAGTATATGGGGAGGGGGAAGGGTAAGCTGTGACAAAGCGAAAGAGAGGCACAGACATATATACACTACCAAACATAAGGTTGATAGCTAGTGGGAAGCAGCCGCATAGCACAGGGAGATCAGCTCAGTGCTTTGTGACCACCTGGAGGGGTGGGATAGGGAGGGTGGGAGGGAGACGCAAAAAACAAATAAAATAAATAACTAACTAAATAACTAAAGATGGCATACTTGACACTGAGCTGTTCCTCCTGGTGAAATCAACCATTCAGTCTAGAACCATGTCATCAGCACAGAGAATAACAGATATGCTTTGCTATGTCAAGAGATGTAGCACCTCGTTTATTTAAAAAATCTGACCCAAATTATCATAAGTTAAAATTAAAAACTGGGAAAGCCACATTAAATGCTACCTAAGCATGGAATTTACCTCAAGGAACCCATTGTGTTTCACAACAGGGACTCTGACAGTCACTGGAGAAAAATTAAAAGCCTTGGACTTAAATAAACCCTACAGTGTAGCTCTGGATACACACTGCAAAAATCTTTAAATGTTCTTGATCTCAACAACAATGAAAAACAAACAACCCAATTAAATAAAGGGCACAGGGCTTGACTAGACATTTCTCTAAAGAAGACATACAAGTGGCCCATAAGCACATGAAAAAAATGTTCAACATCACTAATCATCAGGGAAGTGCAAGTCAAAACCACAATGAACTGCCACCTCACACCCATTAGGTAGGCTACTATCAAAAGTAAATAACTAGGGGCTTCCCTGGTGGTGCAGTGTTTGAGAGTCCACCTGACAATGCAGGGGACACGAACCAGGTTTCATGCCCCGGTTCGGGAGGATCCCACATGCTGGGCCCTTGAGCCATGGCCGTGGAGCCTGTGAGTCCGGAGCCTGTGCTCCGCAACAGGAGAGGCCACAACAGTGAGAGGCCCATGTACCTCAATAAATAAATAAATAAATAAATAAATAAATAAAACAAGTGTTTGTATGGATGTGGAAAAATTGAAACCTTTGTGCACTATTGGTGGGAATGTAAAATGGTGCAGTTTCTATGGAAGACAGTATGACAGGTCCTCAAAAAACAAAAATAGAGTTACCATATGATCCAGCATTTCTGTTTATGGGTATGTGTCCAAAAGATTTGAAAGTAGGGACTCAAACAGATACTTGTACACACATGTATATAACAGCATTATTCACAGTTTAGCCAAAAGGGGGAAGCAGCCAAGTGTCCATCAGTGGATGATTGGATAGACAAAATATTGTGTATACATACGATGAAATATTACTCAGCCCTAAAAAGGAAGGGAATTCTGATGAATGCTACAACATGGATGAACCCTGAGGACTTTACGCTAAGTGAAATAAGCCAGTCACAAAAGACAAATATTGTACAATTCCACTAATATGAGGTACCTAGAGCAGTCATATTTGTAGAGACAGAAAGTAGAATGGTGGTTGCCCGGAGCTTGGGGCAAGGGAGAATGTGGAGTTGTTTTTAATGGTTATAGAGTTTCCCTTTTGCAGGATGAAAAAGTTCTGGAGATTGGTTGTACAACAATGTGAATACACTTTACACTACTTGAGCGGTACACTTAAAATGGTTAAGATGGTAAATTTTATGTCAGGTGTATTTTACCACAATTTTTAAATTCTTTTAATGTTCTTAATCAATTTCTCCATTAGGTGAATCATCATACCGGCAAACAATCATAGAACTGAGTCCAAAGGCTGCCTAATTCAAGCAGGATGTTAAACCAACTGAACCAGACCTGTGGTTTCATTAAGAAAGCTGTTATCAAGTTGCCCTTTGGAAGCTGTTGCATGTTATATTTTGAGCCCATTTTTCAGGGCCTTCGCCACCTCTTTCCCCAGGCTTAAGCTTTGAGAATTGAAGACAGAAACTAAGATGAAGGTGAAAGATCACTGGCCCAGAAACCTGGGTCCTCATAATGGCTTTGTTTCTGCTCACCATGTAATTTGGACCTCTGTTTTTCAGAAGGCTAGAAACATTCCTAAGAGTGTATAATGCCTTCCCAGCACCCTGTATCAAACAGCTAGCCTTATGGAAAAACAAGAACTAGTGATGTTGATAAACTATCAGACTTTTAGCATTCATAACAGAGACAAATGGATACTTAACCAAAGCAGCAGTGGTGTTAATTGAAGACGGATATTCTGATACCGTGGACGGAAAGAAGGAACAGTGAAGAGACAGAAGAGAGAATGGTTCTGCAGCAGGCAGGGGGAATGGGCGAGGTGAAGGTAAGGGGTGATGAGACATGGTGAGGGCCACACAGAGCAGACAAAGTGTCTCCCATACTGCCCCCAGCTGAGCACCCTCCAGACACAGTGAACACGCATGCACACACACGCTAGTCCACGTGTCAGGAGAGGGTGAGGGGAATGAGAAATGAGATGTGCTCAACTCTGGCTGTCACTCAATCTCAATAGTTTCAGCAGTCTCTGAGGGGAATGACTTACTAGGAAACCTTGCCCCCAACCTCACCTCCACATCACAGTGAAGTAGAGGCCAGAAGGCAAATGTCTCACATTGCCACCCATGTCTGTGCCTAAACATTTGTCTCCATCCACACCAACAATTCCATCCTCCCCACCATTACAATGGCAGCAGAGTCTCTATTCTCCTTCTGTCCAAGGCTGAACCCTTTGACCCATGCTCTGGATCCCATCCCTTCTGCATTCTCAGGAACTGTGTTTCATCCATTATTCCCTCCCCTATATTGTCATTCACTCCCCTCCCTTTAGCATGTACATATACTCAGATCTAAACCATTCTTCACCACACTTTTTAAAAATTCAAAATGTGGTATATAAAAGGAAATGAAAGTAAATATGGACTGAACTGTTAAGAATTAGGGTTATGAAACAACAGTCTTAAATGGGGATACAGGGTCTAGGAATTTTTTCTCTTCCAGTTTTATTGAGATATAATTGACTTATTATATTAGTTTAAGGTATATAACATAATGATTTGATATATGTATTAACTGTGAAATGGTCACCACAAGTTTATATATCTATATATAGATATAGATAGATAGATAGATAGATAATATTAGCCATAAAAAAGAAGGAGGGGCTTCCCTGGTGGCGCAGTGGTTGGGAATCTGCCTGCCAATGCAGGGGACGTGGGTTCGAGCCCTGGGCTGGGAAGATCCCACATGCCGCGGAGCAACTGGGCCCGTGAGCCACAATTACTGAGCCTGCGCGTCTGGAGGCTGTGCTCTGCAACAAGAGAGGCCGCGATAGTGAGAGGCCCGCGCACCGCGATGAAGAGTGGACCCCACTTGCCACAACTAGAGAAAGCCCTCGCACAGAAACGAAGACCCAACACAGCCATAAATAAATAAATTAAAAAAAAAAAAAAAGAAGGAAATCCACCATTGCTGCAACATGGATGGAACTTGAGGACATTATGCTAAGTGAGATAAGCCAGAGAAAGACAAAAACTGTATGATCTCACTTATATGTGGAATATTTTTTAAAAAACCAAACTCATAGAAACAGGGAAGAGATTGGTGGCTGCCGGAGGTGAAGAGTGGGAGCTCGGGGAAATGAGTGAAGGTAGTCAAAAAGGTACAAACTTCTAGCTTTAAGATAAATAATTTCTAGGGATGTAATGTACAGCATGGTGGCTATAGTTGGCAATACTGTATTGTATATTTGAAAGCTGCTAAGAGAGTAGATCTTAAAAGGACTCTTTGAAAGAAAAAAATTGCAACTGGTGATAGATGTTAAGCTTATTGTGGTGATCATTTCTCAGTTAATATATATATCAAAGCATTATACTGTACACCTTAAACTAATATAATGTTATATGTCAATTATATCTCCATAAAACTGGAAGAAAAAAAGTTCCTAGACCCCATATTCCCATTAAAACTGTCACTTCATAACCAGAATTCTTAACACTTCAGTCCATATTTATCTTCATTTCCTTATCTCCTCAGCCAACTGAAATCTCAGTGCAAATGATCTCAAAGTCACCAACAGGGCTTCCCTGGTGGCGCAGTGGTTGAGAGTCCACCTGCTGATACAGGGGACACGGGTTCGTGCCCCAGTCCGGGAAGATCCCACGTGCCGCGGAGCGGCTGGGCCCGTGAGCCATGGCCGCTGAGCCTGCGCGTCTGGAGCCTGTGCTCCGCAACGAGAGAGGCCACGGCAGTGAGAGGCCCGCGTACCGCAAAAAGAAAAAAAAAAAAAGTCACCAACAATCTTCCTGTTATCCAATATTGAGACATTTCAAATTATCTGATTAAGGACCACTCTGCAGCACAGGCTCTGTTGATCGGGCTGAACTTGAAATACTGTCTTCCTTCCTGGACTCTCTTCTCTCCTGATTTTCCTCCTTCCTCAGACTGAACCCTCCTCACATTCCAATAGCTATTGTCAGTTCCTCTCACTGAGTGCCCACATCACCCCTTTATCTGTAGTCCCAGGATGTAGCACAATGTTAATATTGAGTAAACCTCTAGAAATCCTGGTTGACAGATTGGTTCAAATATTGCAGTGGCTCTCAACCCTGGTTGCTCATTAAATCTATTGGAAACTTCTACATAGATAATAATATGCCAACTGGTTGTATTTCTGATTTAATTGGTCTTGGGTGAACTCCAGGCAATTTTCCAGAAGCTTCCCAGGTGAGTTTAGTGCTCACTAGTAAGTTTGTCATCCAATGCTAGGACTATAAGGACAGAAAATTTGCAAAATGCATATATCATTTTAGAACTAAACCATTTAGTTAGATTTGAGGTGGAGCTTTAGAATTCTGAGAGAATAAATTTTAAATTTACATTAGAAAGTTGTTTGAAATCAGCTCATCCATGGTCATGCCAGATCTGCAAACCCAGGAGATTCCTCTCACCCTCGCTCAGCCAGGAGCCCACGGGACCAACCAAATCCCAGATTTTGTCAAATGAACAAGTGACTATGACATGAGAGATTTTTTTTCCTCTCCCTTCTGAGCCTGCCAGGATTCTTGGGCGTGCCTTTGCCCCACCCTCCCCCTAGTTTCCAAGAACCAACAGGTCCAAACCCTTCCAGAAGGTCTGGCCTTCCCTCTCGATTCTGCCTTGAGGGTGCAGAATCTGCTGCATGCCTGGCTCACTTGAGAAATTCTGCCTGTTACTGTCAATGAGGGAGGTGTCTCCCACAGGGATGGCGTGACCAGAGAGGCATATTCACACAGAGGCAGTTTTATTTGTTTTGTGTGTTTAATTACTTGACTGTAGTTGTGGGTTTTTTGGGTTTAGGGCGAAGAGGTGAGGAAGGAGTTGGTCAAAATGAGGCTAGAAGGGTAGAAACAAAACAACCATAAAAAGCTGTGAGACCCAACCACAGTAAGAAACAATTCCATCCACCCAGCCCACCTCTTCCTGTGCCACCATATTTTGCTGCACACACATCTACCCACCCACCCACTTATTCTAGAGAGGGAGGAAGAGAGATCACAAAGAGACGTAAGATTTCAAAATTGATCTTGAATTGTGACCAACCTGTTATTTAATGATGATTTCAACAGTCATCTTAATAGCAAGAGAACTAAGTCTGAAAGGTCTGAACCAGTGATTGTGGAAGGTTCTGGGAATTTCATGTTGCCAGGTTGTTCAGGAGGTCTGGATGTTCCCTCTCCACCAGATACTTCTCAGCAAAGCTACAGAGTCTCATCAGAAAAAAGGAAAAGAAATCCACCAAAGTTCAATTCATAGAAACTCTGGCCTTGATCTAAAACTCAAGATAGGATTGTGTATGGTACTCCATATTGAGAATGGCTTAAGAACCAAGAATTTATGCTACTGTTGGTAAAGATCAGATTCTTCATATTTTACATATTGAAAGAGTGGACTAAAGGAAAGGAAAAGAGGGACAGAAGGGGCACATAACTGTTTGCAAAGGGCAGCGAATTCAATCAAGGAGTGATTATTGCAAAACACATGGCTCTGGTCTTAGCATTTGCCGGAGGCAAAAGTTGCTGTGCTTATAATTTTTGTCCCCTTCTCTACCCTGAGAAATGGGTAAAAGTTATACTGCATAGGAAAGTGGAACTACAAGGAGTGGGTGACCATTATGGGAAGCAGTTTTCAGTTCTGACTGTCAGAAGGACTGCCTGAGAAAGTAATGGGGTCCCCATGCTCTACATCTTCACAGGCAGGGTAACTGCCATTGAGTTTTAAGGGGCATCAAGTTAGAGCCATTGGATCTTTAAGATGCCTTTTGGAACAAAGAGTCAATGATGGCAGCAGTATAGATTACTGAAATTGCTTTCCACCCCCCAGTCATCAACAAATCTACTACATCTAAATGTTGTCCTCATTCCGATTTAACCTTTTAAAACAAGTTCACTGGTAAATTTTAAGGATCTACTAAGTACTCAGCATGGTGATGGGTTTTCTGAAGAAGAGAGAAAATTTATTATGCTGAAGAACTAGATTAGAGGGACTTCCCTGCTGGCACAGTGGTTAAGAATCCACCTGCCAGTGCAGGGGACACGGGTTCAATCCCTGGCCCGGGAAGATCCCACATGCCACGGAGCAACTAAGCCCATGTGCCACAACTACTGAACCCGCATGCCACAACTACTGAAGCCCACAAGCCTAGAGCCCATGCTCCGCAACAAGAGAAGCCACCACAATGAGAAGCAACAAAGACCCAACGCAGCCAAAAATAAATAAATAAAATTTTTTTTAAAAAAGAACTTAGGGCTTCCGTGGTGGCGCAGTGGTTGAGAGTCCGCCTGCCGATGCAGGGGACGTGGGTTCGTGCCCCGGTCCGTGAAGATCCCACATGCCGCAGAGTGGCTGGGCCCGTGAGCCATGGCCACTGAGCCTGCGCGTCCGGAGCCTGTGCTCCGCAACGGGAGAGGCCACAGCAGTGAGAGGCCCACGTACCGCAAAAAAAAAAAAAAAAAAAAAAAAAAAAGAACTTAATTAGAGAGTTAGCAAAAGAATGAAGTCATCTAAGTAGGGGTAAAAATAGGAAAAATAAATAGAAAATCAGAAAATTCTAGAACCCCCTAGAACTCTTCCTTTCTCCTTAATAATGATCATGAGACCTCCTTCTTTGGAAAGAACCATACTGCCCCAGCATTCTGCCTGGGTACTCCCTTGTTTGACTCATTTTCACCCAAGGGTAGGGAGGGCAAATTAGAGTGAGGTGTTTGTTGGGTTTCAGCCACACTTTTCAAATTACCCAGCTCACATTCTGTGTGGGTTTTATAGCCAGCTGCCTTTCCTTGGTGATTCACGGAGCCTCTGAAACCTCCTCTTCTCTACTCTGCCTCCCACCTGGGGCAAGAACCAATGATTCTCAGGCTAGAGCTGAGAGGCCGGTATGAAGGAGGCTTATGTGTGATGAAAGATGACAGGGCAATAAAGACCTGACACCTGGCTTACACTGGGTCCCTAAGTTACGTTCTCCTGGATCTGGACAGCGGCAAAAGGGAAACACCCTTATCAGATCCCGTGTGCTCTTGCTGGGCAAACAGGAACTTTAAATCTTACCCTCCCTGGGCTTGCTGTGTGCCACAGCCCATCCTCCACACAGCCTTCAGGTCTTTCTAAATTACCACCTGATCCTGGTTCTTCCTTGACTAAATTATTTCTGGGGGTCCCTCGCTCCTACACCAACTCCTTTAACAGAATCCAAGGCCCTCTGAGACCCAGCCCTTGCCTCATTCTCCAGTCTCATTTCTCTCCATTCCAGGTCTCAGACTCTTGCAAATAGATCAGCACACAATTCTGTGTCATATCTCTGCCTTTTGTTTGTATCTTTCTCTCTTTCCAATGTTTGACCACCTGATGATCCCACGTCTAAAAGCATGGTCAGCCCCGGGTTTTTCCTGAGTTAAGGCAATGACAGTTCCCTGGGGCAGTACGTGAATGAAGCCAGGAGGAACTGGCAGGTTCTTACCTATTTTGATGTTGTCTATGCAAACAATGCACCTAGGCTCCTCCAGATCTCACTTTTTGTGGGGAATTAGCAAAGCAATGCCTCTCTCCAAGCCACTGCCTTTGGCCCTCTTTTGCCCAGAAGGAAGATGACAGAGGGAAACTTAAAGCAGTGCTTTTCCTTAGTGCCCCTGAGGGGAGAGAAAAGATTATCCTCTTTCCAGAAAGTTCTAGGGAGCAAAGGCCCACACTCTATTGAAGACACTTGCAGAGCATAGGACATGGAGCTGCGAGTGTCCTACACTAAGATTACCCCCTTTCTCTCTGTCTTTCTTCCCACTTCTCTTCATCTTACCATGACAATTTCTGCCACGTTTAGCATTTCATGGTCATTGGACCTGAATTAAAGATTTAGCAGAAAATAATCAAGTTAGTTTGAATTTTCATTTCCTCAAATATTTCCATTCAAGTCACAAATGTTTTTAAATACACTAGAGAAAATACATAGCTTTATCTGGTGGACATTTTTAATACATTTTCTTTTAGGTAATATGTAAGGTGTTTTATATTACCAATCCCATCACCAGTTATTTGATAATTCTTCACCTTTCTAGAGTGCCTCATATTTGGTTCTTGAGCATATATGATTACATTTTATCCTTGCGTCAGTCCAAAAGCATAGCCACAAATCCTGTCTATCCTGTCCGCTAAATATCTCTCAGACCTGACCCATCCCTCCCTTTCCCTTCTGCCTCTGCCTCAGTTCAGGCCTTCATCAGTCCTCATCTGAACTTTTATATTAGCATCCTAACCAGACAGACAGACAGCTTGAATTCTATTTTTCTATTTCCTCCCTCTCCACCACCCACTTCTAAAGTTCATTCTCCACTACTCCAGACCTTTCGAAATTATAACCCAGTCCTGTAACCTCTGTGATTTAATTACTTCGGAGGTTCCCTTTCAACTACACAAAGTCCAAACTCCTTTGCACAGTACACAAGGCTCTCCAAAATCTGCCCCTCTTTGCTCTCTAATCCCATTTCTTATCCTCCAAATCTCAAATGTTTTGCAATTGACTGAAGATATAATATTTTCTTTTTTTGTTAAATATATATATATATATATATATATATATATATATATATTTTTTTTTTTTTTTTTTTGGCTGCGTGGGGTCTTTGTTGTGGCATGCAGCCTCTTCCTTTCAGCACATGTGCTCCTCTCTAGTTGTGACACGTGGGCTTTTCTCTAGTTGTGGCGCACAGGTTCCAGAGGTCTTGGGCTCTGTAGTTTGCAGCACGCAGGCTCTCTAGTTGAGGCGCATTGGCTCAGTAGCTGTGGCGCACGGGCTTCGTTGCCCCGCGGCATGTGAGATCTTAGTTCCACGACCAGAGATCTAACCCGCGTCCCCTTCATTGGAAGGCGGATTCTTTACCACTGGACCACCAGGGAAGTCCGATAATATTTTCTTGTATACTGATGGCTTCATATAGTTTTTCCTCTCTGGAATGTCCTTTTTGTCTTTGTCTATTTGGTGACACCTATTTGTCCTTTGAGAAACAGACCTAGTGTCTTCTGTTTTATGGAGCCATCCTCCACCACCCAAAGACAGAATTGATTACTCTCTCTGCTGGGTCACAACTTAATCCTGCACTTATTTCTGCAATAGCACTTATTGTATTGTTTTGCAATTACTTCATTATGTCACTGGCTCCCCTAGTAAGCTATGAACTCCACAAGAAGAAAGTAATCAAATAGATCTTTATATACTCATTGCTTGCACAGTGCATTGTTGTTGATCTATAAATCATTCTTAAATAAGTGAATAAGCAAATGAATTGCAAGGGATGGGGAAAAAGAAAGAAAATACATCTGATTTATTCCATTTAATAGGAGAAGAAACTGGGCTAGATGCTAATCCTACGAAACTGAAGGCATATAAGCAAAAAGCTTAGAATCTAAGAACTATACTACAAAATAGAAGGCAAAATAGAATACTAGGGAAGCTCAGAGATTCATTTCCAACTGGAAAGATATAGGAACTGATAGATCCTTAAAGATGAGTAGAATTCAGCAGGAATAAAGAGGGCAACATTTAAACTTTTCTGGAATGAAGGGTAATATATACAAGTCAATGAGAATAGGAACAACAGAGGCAAAAGCACAGAGTTGCTAAGGATGGAGGGAAGGTCATGTAGTTCATGTAACCAGGGTTCATGGCAGTAGCATGGCAAGCGCACCTTTAAAGTTAGATGGAGCTCAATCAGGCAGGGCCTTGACATTTTGACTCTGCAAAAGGCAGCCATTGGGATCAGAAAATCACTTTTTGTGAAAAAATGCTCTTTATAAAACAAGAAACAAGAGATGGGAGCTTCTCAGGCAGGGTTGCTCATATTCTTGGCTCATGTTTTACCACAATTTACGTTATTCAGCCCAGTCATCTACCTCAGTTGGCTTCAAATGACTTTCAGCCTTACCAAAAATCAACCCCACTCTAAAGAGCAAAACTTAACACCCTTGGTGGTATTAAAAAAAAAGTTCCAAAAAAGTGAAATTCCAAAATCTTGAAAATGTCAATAATGTAGAAATATGCTTTCATTCTGAAGGAAATGGGCTGCATTTGGATATATAAATTCAGGTATGTTTGCCAAAAAAGAAAGTCATATTACAGATAGTGGCCATGCCTGTGTTGTTTACTATTCTATCCCTCCATGCAGACCCAATACTGTGGTCACCAGATGCATGCGGCTGTCATTCACCTGAAGTATGGCTAGTTTAAATTGACTTGTAAGTAAAATACACACTGAATTTTGAAGTCTTAGTTAAAAAATTACAGTATCTCAATAATTTTTATGTTGAAATGATTATATTGTACCTAACTGTGTTAAAATTTACCAAAAACTTTTTTAAATAAAAAAAAAGTCATACACTTTAGCATCAGTGATGGGTATATATAAAGTGTGTATGATCTGTGATGAAAGACATATATATGTCAGATAGAAATAAGAGAATAAAAGAATGGAAAAACAATACATTGAGTATTAGAGCTTTCATTGCTCTCAGTTGACACCCATAGCCTCTCACTCTTCAGATAAAAGGGTATTTGTCATTCAGTCACCAACCAAAAGCAGAGTAATGATTTAACTTGCAAAATAATCATGAAGGGCTTCCCTGCTGGCCCAGTGGTTGAGAATCTGCCTGCCAATGCAGGGGACATGGGTTTGAGCCCCGGTCTGGGAAGAATCCCACATGCCGCAGAGCAACTAGGCCCGTGAGCCACAACTACTGAGCCTGCGCGTCTGGAGCCTGTGCTCTGCAACAAGAGAGGCCGCAATATGAGAGGTCCGTGCACCGCGATGAAAAGTGGCCCCCGCTTGCCACACCTAGAGAAAGCCCTTGCACAGAAATGAAGACCCAACACAGCCAAAAATAAATATATTAATAAATAAATAATGATAATAAAAATAAAGGAATTCCTTTAAAAAATAATAATAATAATAATCATGAAGCACAACAGTACCTGCCTTTTCCCTCAATACCTCCCATTCCTATTAATATAAAGAATGATTTTTTTTTTTTTAATTCTTTTGGCTGCATTGGGTCTTTGTTGCTGCGTGCAGGCTTTCTCTAGTTGCGGCCAGCAGGGGCTACTCTTTGTTGTGGTGTGCGGGCTTCTCATTGCGGTGGCTTCTCTTGTTGCCGAGCACGGGCTCTAGGCACGCAGTCTTTAGTAGTTGTGGCTCACAGGCTCTAGAGCGCAGGCTCAGTAGTTATGGTGCACGGGCTTAGTTGCTCCACAGCATGTGGGATCTTCCCAGGGCTCGAACCCATATCCGCTGCATTGGCAGGCGGATTCTTAACCACTGCACCACCAGGGAAGCCCAAGAATGATTTTCAATTGTAACAAATACTATGGGGAAGAAGTAAAAATTTTATAAATACAGTACCATAGTTTATTATTATTATCATTATCATCTGGGCCTCCTCTGTGACAAAAAGAGAAAAATATTTACCAATCTTTCAGGAATGCTGTGGAATTTCAATAATTCATGTGGCTAAAGATCCAGCTCCATCAGGTTCAGCCACAGTGTTCGAGATTTTTTTAGAATTAAGTAAAATCAGCTGCATAAAACTATAGCTCATACTTTAAATAGCACTTTATTACATAAATTCGTCTCACAACCACAACAAGGAACTGGCAGAATAGCCTTTGTGTTGTCAACAATTTTTTTTTCCACTAGTTGTGCAGCAAGGTTATAGAATAGACTTTGGGGACTCTCACTAGCAAGATTATAGACTCATGTGGACCGTAGACTTGTAGTTATTCAAATCATCTTTTGTTTTAGTAACTCCAGTGTTCTTTGTTTTGTATTAAATAATATATTTCCTTCTCCTTTTTTTTTGATACTCAGCAGTTTCTTAACTACCAAGACAATTTCCCTTTTCTGACCATCCTAACACAGACATACATATAACAATACAAGAGACTCCATAAATACTGTCCTAATTAAAACAATGCCTAGAATCAAGACTTTTAGGATGCAGATTACCAGTCAATTCAAGATTTTTCTCTGAAAAGGGGGCAATATGGTATGATAGATAAAGCAGAGGATTAATAAAAGATAAGATGAACCATGTCAAGATCTGATATTATTTGGTCTGCCATCTCTCCTGACCTCAATTTCTTCATTCTCAGAATGGAGATAAACTGCTACACAGGATTATTTGGTAAACCACACCGTGCCTACAAAATCGGCTTGTAAAGTAGTTTGTCTGTGCTACTATTATGATTATGATAAGAAGTTACCAACTCTTCCCGCAAAACATTCATAGGGCAGGAGGTTGGGAGCTGGAGAGAGCAAGGGAGGCACCCGCCAAGTTGTGGAAAGGACTGGGACCAGGAAGGGAAGGTGAAAGTTAGACTTGGGAAAAGAGTGCTAGGGAGACAATAATGTCGGCCCACCAAAGGGTTGTGTGAAGGAAACAAAGCAAGTAAAATGTAGTTACTAAAAATTAATTTGCACAAAACATAAAGATTTGTGTCTGAATGTTTAAATGAACTTATCCTTTTGAGAGCGTTTGCCAAAGATGCAAGCATTGTCATTGGAGATTGGCCCTTTTAGGACAATGTCAAATAAAATAGTGTTTGCCCACACATGCTTTTGCCAAAGTGCAAACAGACAGGATGCTGTCTATGAAGAGAGGTACCTCTGGTTGTTTGCTTTTAACAGACTCACACTTACCTACTCCTCCGAATTAGATTTGTTTTTCCTTCTCAGTGTCCCCTGTTAAATCTAGACTCATGTCTGTCCTACTTTGGAGGAGTGTAATCAGTAACACAAAGTAATTTAATGTCATCATAAAAAAATGTTATTTGCCCAAGCAAAGGTATATAATTTATTATCTCTATTGTATACCATCTATTTTACACATGTATTATCATTCAATCCATGCAAGTTATAGGTGACAACATTTTACAGGGAGAACACAACGATTTGACAGATTGAATGACATACTCAAAGTCAAACAGCCAGGAAATTCTCACTCTACTTGGAATGGCTCCAATGCCAATGCTGTTTGGCAGACAAGAGGGTTGTGCAGGACTTTCTGTTCTACCCAAGTTGGTTCCTTAGCCAAAAATTTTAGTAAAGTTTTTGGGCTTGGTGATAGCAGGTGTTGGTGTACTACACTCAAGAGAGACAGAGGCAGGTCAGAGGTCCTCATCCACCACCCCTTTTACATTTGAACTTCAGTAACTTCTTAGGGAAAGTAGCACTGGATTATCCTGTTCTATCAGTATGAAACCAGTCAACCATTTGAAAGAGAAGGATAAAGGTGATTCCATGGGGTTGAATCCGATACCTTTAAGGTTCCTTCCTTCTTATAAGAAGTCCCTGATTTTAGTGCCCTTTTCTAATTTTCCAAAGTTAAAGATAATCGTCTCATTGTTTTAAGAACAGTACAATTTCTACTAATTCCTTCAGTCCCAGAAATGAGAATATAGTAGATTAAAAATTCCTCATCCATTTCGTGAAATCTTTTCTTCAAAAAGAAACCACAGGGGCTTTCCTGGTGGCGCAGTGGTTGAGAGTCCGCCTGCCGATGCAGGGGACGCGGGTTCGTGCCCCGGTCCGGGAAGATCACACATGTCGCGGAGCGGCTGGGCCTGTGAGCCATGGCTGCTGAACCTGCGCGTCCGGAGCCTGTGCTCCGCAGCGGGAGAGGCCACAACAGTGAGAGGCCTGCACCGCAAAAAAAAAAAAAAAAAAAGGAAACCACAGCAATCCTCTGTCCTCGTGACAGGTAACAGTCAGGTTTCTGAGACGTGCCGAAGGGTTTCTACTGTCTGCCACAAGGTTTGGGTGTGCTGTCCCTACACCCTGATTTCCCAAGATCAAAACAACACTGGAAAGAGGTTGCTTAACAAGTCTCTGTGAAAATTTCATGCTTCTCAGGCATAGTACATGTTATTTATTATTCAGTGAAACAAGTGAAAATCCTCAGCTACCATCACTCCTCCACTTCTCCACTACACACCCCTAATTCTAGAGCTTATACAGAATGATGCCACACACATGGAGACCAAGCCTACCTTTTGGAGACCTGAACCAAACCTAGCGAACTCAACCAACATTTTGGAATTCAACTCATAACAGAAAGCCGGTTAAGAGACAGCACGTCCACATATCTGTTCACCTCTGCAGGCAGTTGTGCATCTTTTATCACTGCTCTGCCCCAATTCCATTTGTGCAACCACCATGTCCAACATTTCCAAACTTTAGGGTGGCACTACCCTGATCACCATGAGGTAAGTCATAGCAGGAGGGTACAATGATGCAAACTCAATTCACTCCACAGTGCATCAGCAGTGCAGTGGTGATGCTCCACAAACTCTGCTCAGAGGATTCTTATCCCAGCGGAATTTAAGTGTAGGTTTTCTGGGTCACTCCTAATGCTTCTCCTCAGCCTGAATCCTTCTCGGGTGCCATCTTTGCTTTCTA
Source organism: Mesoplodon bidens (assembly GCF_964165515.1). Lineage (NCBI taxonomy): Eukaryota > Metazoa > Chordata > Mammalia > Artiodactyla > Ziphiidae > Mesoplodon > Mesoplodon bidens. The sequence goes on along the minus strand of NC_138161.1, from coordinate 49,873,005 downwards.
CTTGAGGGTGTTTTCCACAAGATCAAATGGACTTCCAGACATTGAAAACAGGTGAGGTTTGGGACAGAAAGTCCCAGTTTTTTAGAACCTGTTTTAATAAATGTACATTGGTCTGTCAACAAACTCGGAATGCCAAGGATGCCTTCAGAAACATCATGTTGCCCTGTTCAGCTCCAACAATCCAAGAAAAGACAAAGTTTTTCATCTTTGTGCATGAGAATCATCCAAAGAGATTATTTAAAATATAGCTTCCAAGGGTTCTCTCCAAGCCTCCTGAACCAGAATCTCCAGGGGTAGAAACCAGGGATATCTTTCTCACAAGCTGCCTAGTTGATCCTAGTGAAAATGCAAATTTGAGAAACATTGCTGTGGCCTAAATTGGTAAGATGAAGATTTGAAACCATAGTGGTAAACACCTTCCTTACAACTCGAATTTTTCCTAGACTATGCAATTGTCCTAAGAGGTGGCAGTTTCCAGAGAGCTCCAAGCTTACACTAGTGGGCATGCAACTGGGAGGAAGCAGATACCCACCTAGACCCTAACCCTGGTCATATTGAGATGAAGATATAGAATATTCCTCCCTTCTCTCACCTGTCCTCCCTCCTGACCAAGAGCTGGCTTGTTACAAATGTGGGGGCTTTATTAGTAAGAATCATATTCTATGTCAGTGTTTGGTTTTTTTCACAATGAAATGACAGGATTGGTTAGACAGAATACTTTTAGAGGATTTAATGTCTTCGCTTTCACAAGGAAGGACAAGATCTCCACCTCAATGGCAAATATGTTGAACCCAAACATCCTGGGACTAAGATCCCTAGGGTAGAAGTTCATAAAGTTAATATGACACTGAACACAACAGATAAGGAGCTGAGTAACAGTGTGACCTGTAGGCAGTCCAGACCTGAGCTCAGTGATAGCTTTCACTTTACTCTGAGCCTCCATGGAGAGGAAGTTCAAAGCCAGTTAGCCACTAATGGGAAATTCATGTTCACTTTCGACATCCCCTGTTTTTCCCTTTTTTTACTGCCACAGTTGCAAGTTGAGTTTCTATACACAAGCAGACAGCCATGGATAAGCCCAGTTGAAATAATGCCAACTGACTAGGTCACACTGAAATAGATGCATAGTGACTGAACAAAAGCTGTAGAGAACTTCACACGGCCACACAAATAGGTTTAGCAGCTTCTCATGAAATGGGAGAGTACTTGGTTAAAAATTTTTCCAAACATCAAAAACTAGATAAATTTAAAACAGGTTTATGGAAGTTATTAAAGTGCAAATGTATTGGGCTGGCCAAAAATTTCGTTCGGGTTTGGCCATAACAGCTTGCAGCCAAACCCGAACGAAATTTTTGGCCAGCCTGCTAATACTACAGTAATAATTCTATACATTATTGCATTCAGTAGATGTGTATTGAGCACCCACTATATGGCAGACACAGCGCTAGGCACTCAGGATTCAAAGGGAAATAAGAGACAGACAGACTTGACCTCAAAGGGCTTTGTTTCTAGGAAATGGGAGACAAATATGTGAGCATGGGCTTACAATAAGGAATTATGGGTGCTGTGGCAAAGCGGGTGGACAGGTGACCATGGGCACAAAAGAGGGAATCGTTAATTGGTCTTTGAGAAGAATGCAAGAGCTGGCCTGTGTTGAGTCTTCCATAAGGAAGGGGTGTTCATGGAGGAGACGCAGCAAGGAAAGCCTTTCTGGGCAGCGTGAACAGAAGCATAAAGACATAAAACCAGGGCTTCCCTGGTGGCGCAGTGGCTGAGAGTCCGACTGCCAGTGCAGGGGATGCAGGTTCGTGCCCCGGTCCGGGAAGATCCCACGTGCCGCGGAGTGGCTGGGCCCGTGAGCCATGGCCGCTGAGCCTGCATGTCCGGAGCCTGTGCTCCGCAACGGGAGAGGCCACAACAGTGAGAGGCCCGCATACCGCAAAAAAAAAAAAAAAGACATAAAACCCCTGGCACATTTGGAAAATGGCAAATCGTTTGGGACAACGGGAACATCACAGAATACAAGGAAAAAGACCTAATAAGGATGATTCTGCAGAAGCAGGCAGGGGACCACGAGGAGCCTGAATGATATGCTGAGGTGCTGAGGCTCAATAAGTTGCCAACGAAGAGTCTGAGGTCTTAGTCTCAGAAAGGTCGCTCTGGGGGAAACGTAGCAATTAAACATAAGCAAAGAAACACTGGAGGCATGGAAACTAATATGAAGGCTATTGCAATGATCTGGACAAGATCAGGAAGCCTGAATTAAGGCAGGGATAGTGAAATAGGGATGCATACAGACGCTGGAGCTGTTAAGAGAGTAAAAGTCCACTGACAAAAACCCAAGTAGCCTAGTGTCCCTCTTCTTACTCTTCCAGGTGGTCAAGTTATTTGCTTAAATGACTCCATGTGGGACATAAATGGGTAAGGCAACTGTCTAGATGCAATTTCATTTCTCTGATAAAGTAATCAGGAGTGCTAAGGAGCAGTAAGATAGCTGAACTTAGATAAGGCAGGATGGAAAAGAAAAGAGCCAGGGTAATGTAAAATAAGCAAATTTCAGCAGTTGCCCAAGAGTAAGGGTTGGGGGTAGAGTGACTACAAAGGCTTATCAAGAGGGAGTTTTTTGTTGGGAGGAGGATGAATTGTTCTATACCTTGACTATTACAGTAGCTACATGACTCTATTTTTAACTGAAGTATAGTTGACTTACAATGTTGTGTTAGTTTCTGATGTTCACCAAGAATATATATACATATCTTCTTTTTTGTATTCTTTTTTCTATTACAGTTTATTACAGGTTACTGAATATGGCTCCCTGTGCTCTACAGTAGGACCTTGTTGTTTATCTATTTTATATATAGTAGCTTGTATCTGCTAATCCCAAACTCCTAATTTATCCCTCCCTCCCTCCCTTTCCCTGTTGGTAACTGTAGGTTTGTTTTCTGTGTCTGTGAGTCTGTTTCTGTTTTGTAAATAAGTTTTTTTGTATCATATTTTAGATTCCACATATAAGTGATATCATATGGTATTTGTCTTTCCCTGTCTGACTTATTTCACTTAGTATGAAAATGTCTAGGTCCATCCATGTTGCTGCAAATGACATTATTTCTTTCTTTATTATGGCTGAGTAATATTCCATTGTATATATGTACCACATCTGCTTTATCTATTCCTCTGCCAATGGACATTTAGGTTGCTTCCATGTCTTGGCTATTGGAAATAGTGCTGCTATGAACATTTGGGTGAATGTATCTTTTTGAATTAGAGTTTTCTCTGGATGTACGCCCAGGAGTGGGATTGCTGGATCATACAGCAACTCTATTTTTAGTTTTTTAAGAAACCTTCATACTGTTTTCCGTAGTGGCTGCACCAATTTACATTCTCACCCACAGTGCAGGAAGGTTCCCTTTTCTCCACACCTTCTCCAGCATTTGTTATTTGTAGACTTTTTAATGATGGCCATTCTGACCAGTGTGAGGTGATACCTCACTGTATTTTTGACTTGCATTTCTCCAATAATTAGTGATGGTGAGCATCTTTTTATGTGCCTATTGGCCATCTGTATGTCTTTTTTGGAGGACTGTCTATTTAGGTCTTCTGCCCATTTTTTGGTTGGGTTGACTTTTTTGTTACTGAGCTGTATGAGCTGTTTGGATATTTTGGAAATTAAGCCTGTGTCAGTTGCACATGGCTCTTTACTTTTGTAAAAACTCATAGACCTATATACCAAAAAGAATAAATTTTACTATATGTAACTTTTTTTAATTGGAGGGAAAGGCAAATAAATTATGCAATTCTCAAAGATAACTCAGTTTATAACAACATGAGAAGGGAAACTTACTTATTCTTGGACATTCATTCATTGATTCAACAAATACACATTGAGCACATACTCCATGCCAGAAACCATGCTACGTGTTGGAGACATGGTGGGAAATAGGCCCCATGCAGCCTACAGTCTAGTGGAAAAGACACCCTTTAAATAAATATTTCTGTAAATTCAATTACAATAGTGATAGGAAGAAATAAAGAATAACATATTATGAAAGCATGTAACAAACATCCTTGAAGCGGTGATACTGAAGTTAAACCCTGAAGGATAAGATTGAGTTGACTGAAGGTGAAGAGGGGTAGTCAAGGGAAAGAGCAGCATTTTGGAAGACCCTGAGATAGGAGCCCTCACATATCCACACACACTCTCACATGCTCACACATGCTCACAAACACCCTCACAAACTCACCTACTCATTTACACATTAAGACACTTGGTGTTTCTATGAAATTGAGTTGTTTGTAGTGAGGTGGATGGACCTAGAGTCTGTCATACAGAGTGAAGTAAGTCAGAAAGAGAAAAACAAATACCGTATGCTAACACATATATGTGGAATCTAAAAAAAAATAAAAAATAAGAAAAGGTCCTGAAGAACCTAGGGGCAAGACAGGAATAAAGATGCAGACGTAGAAAATGGACTTGAGGACATGGGGAGGGGGAAGGGTAAGCTGAGACGAAGTGAGAGTGGCATGGACATATATACACTACCAAATGTAAAATAGATAGCAGTGGGAAGCAGCTGCATAGCACAGGGAGATCAGTTTGGTGCTTTGTGACCACCTAGAGGGGTGGGATAGGGAGGGTGGGAGGGAGATGCAAGACAGAGGGGATATGGGGATATATGTATATGTATAGCTGATTTACTTTGTTATACAGCAGCAAATAACACAACAATGTAAAGCAATTATACTCCAATAAAATGTTAAAAAAAAAAAAGACACGGTGTTTCTAAAATCCTTTATGCTGTGTAACATTTCTATGATAGAAACTGGCAAAGGTTTTCTATAGACCTCCCATATCTACCACTTACCAGATGTGTCACCTCAGGAAAGTTTTTTAACCTATTAGTACTTCAATTTTCTCATCTTCAAACAGGATTATTAATTAGTAATTATAATATTCTGGTACTAATTACTAATTAGTACTTGAAGATTGGGTTATTATAAAGAATAAATTGGTTAATAAAAATAAAGCCTTAAGAACAACATCTAGTGACTTCCCTGGTGGTCCAGTGGTTAAGACTTCACCTTCCAATGCAAGGGGGGCAGATTCGATCTCTTGTTGGGGAGTTAAGATCCCACATGCCTCTCAGCCAAAAAACCAAAACATAAAAGAGAAACAATATTGTAACAAATTCAATAAAGACTTTAAAAATGGTCCACATCAAAAAAAATTTTTTTAATAAAATAAGAACAACACCTAGAACATTAAGTACTCAATAATAGTAATTTATTATTACCAAAACTACTACTACACAATTATTTTTAGAGACCCTCTTTCAATTTCTTAGAGAGAATAGATGGCTCTTAGACTCAATTTTTGGAAACAACATAGAAAAACTACACTCGACCCCACCATACTAACTTCCTATGAATAGGGCCAGTGTCCTGAGCCATATGATGGGATTCATGACTATTAAAAATGCTTTTTCAGTCCAAACAGAAGCTTTGGGGTCCCTTTGGGGATAAATCCATTCGTCTTTACCTAACTGAATCTTTAAGAACACATCTTGTAAACTTTCACTTCCAGATGTGGAGCAACTGGTATTGGACTATCCCTTCTGTTATAAACAATAAAATTAGAGATAGTGCATGAGGTAATTGTTTTTAAACATTGGATAATAGGAAACACAATGTTGTGACCCTTGAGAGAGGAGAAATTCATAAAGTGAGCCCCATGATATCCCTGGGTCTCTACCTGGGCACAATTATCCAACCATGACATAGCAAGCTAGAATCCAAGCAGAGCACAATGATCCCGCTGAGCTGAAGAGGCAGAGGTCAGAGTTCAGGAAAGCTGAAGCAATCAGAATCTGCAGGGCAAAGCATCAGAAAGTAAAGCAGGTATGTAGGGGCTAGAGAGAAGGGAGAAACCCAGAAGTTGTGCAGGAGGTTCTCTGTGAATCCTAAGATGCACATGCCCATGGCAAGAGTACCTGAGGCTTGTAGTAATTATACAGAACAGTCACCATAGAGACAAGAACAGAATAAAGATACTAGATACAAAACAGTGCTAGAAGACATGGAAGTTCTGGCCAAGCCAGAGTGGCAAGACCTTGTTATCAAGTTATTAACACAAAAGGCATCTATCTAAGACACCAGAGAAAACTAGAAACATACTTTAGGATAAGGTCCACTCCATGCCCACCCTAACAAGGTCAAAACCAAGCCTTTAAAACATCTTCAGTGAAAGCTGTATTTAGAGGTTGAGACCTGCAAAGGTAGAAGGCCTTGGGAAACATGTTGAGTTTTCCAATAGGTGTCCCCTAGCAAAGCATAACAACAAGCCTACAGAGTGCAAGGTAATCAACCAGTAAATGAGCTGCCTAATAGAAGAAATGGTAACACTTCTCAAAGGAAGACAACAAAAGTACAGAGCCTATACAATGCACCAACAACAACGTGCAGTACACAATTTTAAAAATTACTAGACATAAAAAAGAGTCATGTACCACAGTGTTCATTGCAGCTCTATTTACAATAGCCAGGACATGGAAGCAACCTAAGTGTCCTTGACGGATGAATGGATAAATAAGATGTGGCACATATATACAATGGAATATTACTCAGCCATAAAAAAGAAATGAAATTGAGTTATTTGTAGTGAGGTGGATGGACCTAGAGTCTGTCATACAGAGTGAAGTAAGTCAGAAAGAGAAAAGCAAATACCATATGCTAACACATATATATGGAATCTAAAAAAAAAAAAAAGGTCATTAAGAACCTAGGGGCAGGATGGGAATAAAGACGCAGACCTACTAGAGAATGGATTTGAGGACAGGGGCAGGGGGAAGGGTAAGCTGGGACAAAGTGAGAGAGTGGCATGGACATATATACACTACCAAATGTAAAACCGATAGCTAGTAGGAAGCAGCTGCATAGCACAGGGAGATCAGCTCGGTGCTTTGTGACCACCTAGAGGGCTGGGATAGGGACGGTGGGAGGGAGGGAGACGCAAGAGGGAGGAGACATGGGGATATATGTATATGTATAGCTGATTCACTTTGTTATAAAGCAGAAACTAACACACCATTGTAAAGCAATTATATTCCAATAAAGATGTTTAAAAAATTACTAGACATGCAAAAAACAAAAACAAAAAAAGGCAAAGTGACCCATAGTTAAGGGAAAAACACCAGTCCCAACATTACTGAGATGATGGATTTAGAAGATAAGGGCTTTAAAGCAACTGCTATAAATATGTTCAAAGAATTAAGAAAATAGGGACATCATGAGTTAAAAAGTAGGGACTCTCAGCATAGAAATGTAAACAATAAAAAAGAGCTAAATGGAAATTTTAGAACTGAAAAATTACAATGACAAAAAAAATCGCAGTAGATCAGAGATGAGAGGAAAAAAGTCACTGTTGAATTTGAACGTAGGAAGGCAAATCTATAGAAATTATCCAGGCTAATGAATAGAGAGAAAATAGATTGAAGAAAAATAAACAGATCCTTAGAGACCTGTAGGACAGCAGACAATGGCCTAAATATATGTAATTAGAGACCTGAAGGAGGAGGTGAGAAGTAGGGCAAAATAGACTTTTTTAAGAAATGGCAAAAAGGCAATCTACAGACTGAGAGAAGTTTTTGTAATATCAATACGTATATGACACTGGGCTTATAGCCAGAATATAGTTTAAAATTTTTACAACTCAATAATAATAATACAATCTAATTATTTTTTGATGGGCAGAAGACTTGAACAGACACTTCTCCAAAGAAGATACATGTGTGGCTAATAAGCACAAGAAGAGATGTTAAACATCATAGTTCTAAGGAAATTGCAAATCAAAGCTACGATCAGATACCAATACATATTCATTAGACAGATATCACTCCACATCCTTTTAAAAGGCTGACAATACCCAGTATTGAAGAAGATTGAGAACAGTTGGTTATCTTGCTATTGAGGGTGGAAAATAGTAGAACCACTTTGGAAAACAGTTTGACAGTTTCTTTTAAAGTTAAACATACTTATCATATGAATCAGCTACTCCACTCCCAGGTATTTACCAAAATGAAAAAGAACATATATCCACCCAAAGACTGTTCATAGCAACTTTGTTCATAATAGCCCCAAACTGGGACAACCCAAGTATCCACCAATAGGCTAACAAATTGTGTTATTAACACAGTTAAATACTATTCGGCAATAAAAATATAAATTACTGATAAAGGCAACAATGTGGATGAGTCTCAAAAACCTCATGCTGAGTGAAAGGAACTCAACACAAAAAATATGTATACTGTCTGATTCCATTTATATGAATACTAGAAGAGGAAAAACTAATCTATAATGATAAAAATGAGATCAATGGTTGCCTGGAGCAGTAGTTGGAAGCAGAGATTGACTGCAAAGGATGTACGAGGGAGCTTTCTGGTGTGAGGAAATGTGCTATATCTTGACTATGATGATGGTGATGTGAGTGTATACATTTACTGAACTGTACACTTAAAATATATGTATTTTATTATATGTAAATTATACCTCACAAGGTTGACTTTTAAAAGAATATTTGCATAACTCTTTAAATTAGAAGGCTTATTTTCATCATCATCCTGTAATGAGTCATTTAACAATAAATTTTATAAGGAACAAGCTCTTTTTGAATCATACACAAGCACCTCAAATGAATGTCTAACCATTCGTTTTTGTTAAATGTGTGTGGCTGGAGAGACAGAAGCCCGTAAAACTAAGAAAGCTCCTGCCCATCATCTCTGATTCTAAGCTGCAGAAGAAACTGTAACTTCAGTACTCATCTTTCTAAGCATCCTCAGTAAGTATTTGTTGACCGGTTCCTAAAGTGAGTGTCTGGATTTATTTTATAAACAAGTTCCACCATCTAAAATCTTGGCTGCTGCAGAGTTTAGGGGAACATTTCCTACAAAATCTGTGCCAGTCTCATAACAGAGGTAAATAGTCAGAGTCTGCATAGTGAACCAGTTCTACTGCTGGTCAGATAGGCTGTCCTAATCACCCTCCTCAAGGACCCTCTTATAGGACCCTCTTACAGAATTTTTTGCACAAGGACCTTCTTATACACTTTTTTGAAAACATAGGCAATAGGGAAGTTGGACTTTCCTTTTCTTGAAATTTTCCTATTTGTAGTGGGAAATTGAGGGACAAGAGAGAGGTGTCATAAACTAAGGGCACTGCTAGCCTGTGCAGTGACCATGTGTGTTAAAACAAGTGCCTCAGTTTACTGGGAAACCTCTCTTACTGATTTGGAGCCTTAATAAAAATAACAGGATGTTCACTTTAGCAGCACATATACTATAATTGGAACAATACGGAGAAGATTCACATGGCCCCCGCACCAGGATGATGCACAAATACATGTAGTCTTCCATATTTTTATATATGAAGTCTAAAAAAAACCCCAAACTCATAGAAAAAGAGAACAGATTTGTGGTTACCAGAGGCAAAGTGGTGGGAGGTAAGAGAATTGGGTGAAGGTGGTCAAAAGTTACAAACCCCCAGTTCTAAGATAAATAAGTACTAAAGGGGGCTTCCCTGGTGGTGCAGTGGTTGAGAATCTGCCTGCCAATGCAGGGGACACGAGTTCGAGCCCTGGTCTGGGAGGATCCCACATGCCGCGGCGCAATTAGGCCTCTGAGCCACAACTACTGAGCCTGCGCGTCTGGAGCTTGTGCTCCGCAGCAAGAGAGGCGGCGATAGTGAGAGGCCCGCGCACCGCAATGAAGAGTGGCCCCCATTCGCCGCAACTAGAGAAAGGCCTCGCACAGAAATGAAGACCCAACACAGCAAAAATAAATTAATTAATTAATAAACTCCTACCCCCAACATCTAAAAAAATAAAAATAAAAATAATAAGTACTAAGGATGCAATGTACAACATGATGACTATAGTTAACACTGCTGTATGATATATTTTAAAGCTGCTAAGAGTGTAGATCTCAAAAGTTCTGATCTCAAGAGAAACCAAAAATTTTTTCACTATATGAGGTGATGGATGTTAACTAAACTTACTGTGATAATCATTTCCCAATATACGTATGTCTTAGTCAGTATACTGTACGCTCCAAACTTATGTAGTGCTGTATACCAATTATACCCCAATAAAACTGAAACCAAAAAAGAAAGAACAGCAGGAAATGTGTAAAATTTCACTACAAGCTCAAACCCTGTGTTACCTACTGTATTAGTTTTCTATTGCTGCATAACAAATTACCACAAACTTAGAAGCTTATACCACCTCCCATTTATTATCTCACAGTTCCACAGGTCAGAAGTCTGGGTGGGCTTGGCTGTGTTCTCTGCATGGAGTATCACAAAGACAAACTCAAGTGTCGACTGAGATGAGCTCTTACCTGAGGCTCTGGGGAAGAGCTGCTTCCAAGCTTATTCAGGTTGTTGGCAGAATTCATGTCCTTGGGCATGTAGAACTGAGATCCCATTTTCTTTCTGGCTATCTAGAAACTATCTGGATTTCTTGGCTCATGGGCGCCTTCCTCCATCTTCAAAGCCAATAATTGTGGGTTGAATCCTTCTTAGACTTAGAATCTCTCCGACTCCCTCTTCTATGACCAGCCACACAAAAACTCCCTGCTTTTAAAGGGCTCAGGTGATTAGATCAGGTGCACCTGGATAGTCTCCCTAGCTTAAGGTCAACTGATTAGCAATCTTAATTACAGCTGAAAAATTACTTTTGCCATGTAAAATAATATAATCACAGGAGTAACACCAGGGGTAGAGGTCATGGGCATCTAGAATTCTGTCTACCATCCTGATGCTTCATCTGTCCAGCACCACTGACCTTCATTGTATCCCTAGTGATACCATTAACCCAAACATTGTAAAGTTGTCTTTAAAAACAAATGCTGCTAGTCAGTGACTCCAAGTCCACTTTCCAGGTTACAGTAATTAAGACTGGGATACCATAAAAATATCATATTTAAAGTTGTAGGAACTGAGTTTAAATTCCAAGAGTTCAGAGAAGAGAGAAGTCAGTATGAACTGGGGAAAGCTTCATAAAGGAAGTGGCAGCCAAGCAGAGCTTTCAAGAATGCACATAATTTGGGGAGGCAAGAGCATGACTACAGACAGGAATAAAAAGTGCATCTATTGAGCAGTGAGGAGACCCACCTGATAGCTTGTTGGGGAATAACGGAAGGTAAGGTTAAACAGTTGAGGGAAGCTAAAGTAAGATGGCTTTGTGAACCAGGACAAGAGTGTGCACTTGATTCAACGAGAAATACTGAGCCTTTGAAACCCTTTTAGGTTTCTGTAGGAGTATGCTACACGGTTGGAAATTTTTGGATTGGTGAGAAAAATGAGATTACAGAAAGAATAATTAGAAAGCTATGGGGGACACAAATTTCTTACCTATTAGAGACACACACTGACATTCTATGATGAGTGGGTTGGGCTTTAACATATTCCAGAAAGAAAATAAGGGGGAAGAATGGCAAAATGTTTATAATTGATGAAGCTTTATGCCAGGTACATGAGCATTCAGTATAATATTCTCTCTACTTTTGAGTATGTTTGAATTTTTCCATAATAAAATGGGGTTTTTTAAAAGCCAATTGTAGTAATCTGGGAAAACCTAGACATGGGTGGTGACAGGAAAAATAGAAAGAAAAAAAAAAGACTGACTAATTCAGCATACATTTGACCTTGATAACAGATTTGATATACAACTTCAGCTGAGGGAAGAAACAAAACTGACTGACTTCTATAGCCTTGGAAATAGAATAATGTCATAAAAGAGAACCTGTCAACTGTCTATAAATTCCTGAACTTTAAACAATGTACCTCATTGGACTGTATGATTGGAATGTATATGGAAATTAATAAACTATGTAAGTTAAATTTCTGTCTATGGATCTCTTACTCTGTCTAGTGCACCACATGAAAAACCTGGACAGATTTTCATCAAATTTAGAGGGTCTGTTTGTAAAATTCTACCTATCTAATATAGCCCCATTTGCTCTATACAAAAAATCATTTTGTGGGACCCTAGGTGTGTCTCATTCATTTATTTTTATTCTTAAGGTAATATAGTATATTATTTTTCGGTTTTCTACAAGTTGAGTCCAGGAATTTACCTTTTTAAAAAGTTTTCTAGGGACTTCCCTGGCGGTCCAGTGGCTAAGACTGCACTCCCAATGCAGGGGGCCTGGGTTTGATCCCTGGTCAGGGAACTAGATCCCACATGCTGCAACTAAGAGTTCATATGCCACAACTAAAGATCCCACACACCACAACAAAGATCCCATACGCTGCAACGAAGATCCCACATGCTGCAACTAAGACCTGGCACAGCCAAGTTAATTAATTAATTAATTTTAAAATAGATAAATAAAAAATAAAAAGTTTTCCAGGAACCTGGAAAGATTTGAGTAGAAGCACCCAAAAGGTTCAAATCCTTGCTTGTTTTCCCAAGTGATATATTTAAAATTTTTTTAGATAGACATAAGAAGTTACACCAGACAAAATTGCTATCCTGAAGATTAATAATTCTCATTTCCATAAATGTAAGAGCCTAAAAAGGACAATTTTTTGACAATTTTAAAGTAATTCTGGAAGGAATACTCCTTAGGAGCAGAAAGGGAGAGAGAGATTTTTTTTTAAAATGAATGAAAGTGATATCTAATGTAAAAAACATTTGGAGCCGATTTGGAAAGAGAGCCAATTTGGAAAGAGACAGGTCTCTTGGGCAGGCTCCCACTGAGATGACTGCCCAAACTAAAGAAACTTAAGTCCACAGAGAGAGGAGCAGTTCACTTGCAGAGCGGTGAGTCCCCAGAGGCTTCCAGGAAAGCCAGTCAGGAGGGACTCCACACTCTCATACAAGTACTTGAAACTAAAATCCTGCCTGAGAGACATTGGCTGCAAATACAGAGAGAAGGTCATGTGAATTAAGATACCACGAACTGAGAAAATAAATAGCAATTTCAAGCTTAAGCCCCAAATCAATTAAGCTAAGGAATCTAGTAGTATTTCACAGTCTGAAATGTGTCCCTATTGTCAACCCCAAAGATACTAAGCTGTTGCAAAAGGAAGTACATGCTGGATCTAATTACCACGTCCACAGAACTACTGAAATCTTTATTCAGATTGATAGGCAGAATCCTTTTCACTTAAAAAAGTAATATCTAGGCCTAAAAAAAGTATATTTTAATGGAACTTGGCAAAATGGATCAATATTTATTGTCTGAAACTGTGGATTTCCTTGATACTTTTCACTTCCAAGCTTCTGCAGTTTCCAGTAAGTGCTTACACTGGTGTTATCATTACAAGGTCAGATGGTCTAAAATGCAGGCATTTCATCTGTGATCATGTTGCTTCCCACATGGGCAACTCTAGATAGTGTGATCCAAGGTGAAGAGTAGCAGGTTTATTCATATGTGTGCCAGAGAGTAAAATGACTAATGATCATCAGAGGAGATTTGTTATAAGTTTCAAGCAATTAAAGCTCTTTAAATCATTACGGTAATTTTTAAAATTTTATCTCAATAATTATTTTATTGTTTCTATTAAGGTTTATCAATGGTAAATGAGTCTCCTGGTCAATGCCAGGTGTTACAGGTAATAAATGAAATGGAGATGACATAGCATACATTAAATCAAAAATTATGTATAAGAGATACTCATAGATTCTGAAGACAGACTACAGGATTGTTCAAAAAGAAGTGGTCATCTTAATCACTTTGAGAGAAATAATGTAGCAGAAAAGATTATAAAGGCTCTTTCCCTAGGGGTTAAATGGTACCCCCCCGAAAAAAGATATAGTCATGTCCCAATCCTCAGAACCTGTCAATGTGATCTCAATTGGAAAAAGGGTCTTAGCGCATGTAATTAAGAATCTCAAAATGAGGTCATCGTGGATTATCTAGGTGGGCAATAAGTCCAATGACAAGTGTCCTTATAAGAGACACAACAGTGGAGGGACTTCCCCGGTGGTCCAGTGGTTAAGACTCAGGGCTTCCACTGCCGGGGTGCAGGTTCCATCCCACATTATGCACAGTGCCGCCTAAAAGAGAAAAAAAGAGACACACAGTGGAAAACACAGGGAGAGGAGGAGAAGGCCATATGAAAATGGAGACAGAGATTGGAGTTATAATGCTACAAGCCAAGGGATGCCTGGGGCTGCCAGAAACTGAAAGAGGCAAAGAAGGATTCTCCCCTATAGCATTTGGAGAGAGCACGGTTCTGACACACCTTGATTTCAGATGGCTGGCCTCCAGAACTGTAAGAGAATAAATTTCTCTGTTTTAGGCCACCAAGTTGGTGGTAATTTGTTACATAGTCCTAGGAAACTAGGACTAAAACCTGTGGATTAAAAGCCAGATGACCTTAGAAAAGTGTTTTCTGAGAGAAAAAAAAAAAAACAGCTTAGGTGACTCATGATCTCTCCTTCACAGCTAGTTTCTATAACACAGGATCAAACATGTCTGCCACATAGCAGGCATTCATCAGTTTTCTGCCTCATCCCCATGGGCATTCCAGCAACCCATTCTGTTACTACCATATAGCTACCGCCCAGCCACAGGTACTCTCCAAAGTCTGCATTTCCTAATTAATTTAGACTAAACTGTGTACTAGAATCATCTTCACATGTACCTGTTGGAAGCCCTAAAAACCCTGGAGATTCTGATTCAGGGCATCTGGGGTGGAGCCAGCTTGGACTAGCTGTCTAGCTACTCTACCCCAAAATCTTCTTGGGCTGATAGGCAAGGGGAATAGTGTGATGGAGGGAGCAGGGGGCAAGGGGTTGGAGGAAAAAGGACACACATAGGAAAGCAAGACACACTGAGAGAAATCTCCACTTAGTCCTCCTGGAAATGTGCCACCCATGCAATGTTTCTGAGTCTGCAAAGGTAAAGTGAGGGGACTGAGAAGACAAAGTAAAACCAGACTTGGTGTATAGCTGAAGATAAGTCTTCTGGGATTAAATCATAAACTCCATGTGAATGATAAAGTGTTTATACATTGAGGTATAAAATATACTGCGAAAATATAAATTAAAAAGGAAGTCATGAAATTAAATTCAATTTAAGAAGTATTTATTGAACATCTCCTATGTGTCAGATACTGTGCTAGGTGTGGAGCCTCTGATGAAGAATAAGATGGCCATTCGCCTCCTCTCAAGGACAAGTCCAGGGCACTAGCAGGCAAACCAAAAACCCAGTAGTCTGGTTCTAACTAATGTAAAACCTTGTACCCAGGCCTGATCTCAGAGAAACAAACAAGAACTTAGTCATTGAAGTTGATTTCTTCCTGGAGTCGTGTTCAATACAGAACTGATGTTATCAGAAAATGAAAGTCGGTGGTACTGAGTTTAAGAAGTTGACATTTACTAAAGGTTAGAGGAATTTGAGGAAATTCTCCACTCCTGATTAAGTAAGAATATAGAAAGGATATTAAATGCGACTGATTTGATTAACAAATAGAGCTGAAGATTTGGTCTCTGACACTTGAGGGAATTCCTTAGTGAAACACCAAACTACATTATTAGAATTAATCCTTTGCACAGAAGGACTACCTGATTTTTTTTTAAAAAGAGTGCCAGCTATGCCACTTTTCATTAGCATATCATTCATATCATTGTTATATGGCTGAGTTAAGTTAGAACCATGATAGTCATTAACTCATTAGTACTTTATAGTATATCTCTGGGTTGAAACACCACTTCCCCCAAAACCAATGATCCCAACCAGGATTGGCATACATTCATTCACTCATTTAACCAGTATTTTATAAGTTCTTACTCTCTGCTAGGCACTCTGCTCGGCACTGATGTTGCAGCAATGAGCTTGTAGTCTTGGCTTCTATGGGGGTCATTCTTTTTTTTTTCTTTTTTTTAATAAATGTATTTATTTTATTTATTTACTTTTGGCTGCTTTGGTTCTTTGTTGCTGTGCACGGCTTTCTCTAGTTGTGGTGAGCGGGGGCTACTCTTTGATGCAGTGCGCAGGTTTCTCATTGTGGTGGCTTCTCTTGTTGCGGAGCACAGTCTCTAGGCATGCAGCTTCAGTAGTTGTGGCACGCGGGCTTAGTAGTTGTGGCTCGCGGGCTCTAGAGCGCAGGCTCAGTAGTTGTGGCACATGGGCTTTGTTGCTCCGTGGCATGTGGGATCTTCCCGGACCAGGGCTCGAACCCGTGTCCCCTGCATTGGCAGGCGGGTTCTCAACCACTGCACCACCAGGGAAGCCCTATGGGGGTCATTCTTTAAGGAACATTCCATCAAGAATCACCCTCTATACCCACACAGCAGATATTCGCTAATCAATTACATACCCTCTCCTGCCAAACCCCTAGACTGCCTGAAGATCTTTCTCAACGTGCTACTCATGAGAATATTACCAGTTAGAGGTAGAACACAAGATGAAACTTACTGGCCATCCAAATGTTAACCAAGCTACAATGAATCACTTGTGGTTTCTCCTAGAATACTATTGCCTTGGTTCATGTCATTTTCTGTTTCATTCACCTCCCTCTCCACTTGTATGAACATTCAAATTGACTCTTCTGAAGATACAGCTCAAATGCTCTACCTTAAAGTCTCCCTAGTGCTCCCCTTTCAGATATAAAGTCTTCGTCTTCAGAATCTTTATATTTCTTCCTCTTCTTTTCTAATATAGTACATGCCATGTCTCCCACATATGTATCTTAAGGATGAGAAATATGACTTTTATGTCTTTGAATACCTCATACTATCTATCAGACAGCTTTGCGCGCACACGCGCACGTGCACACACACACACACAATCATAATCACATATTTGCTAAGCACTGGTTCAGTTAATTAATTAAGAGAGAATTTGAGATTAAGAGAGAACATATAAGCTCACTTGGGAAAAAGCTCACAGTATATCTGTTCAATGGAATATATCATTTCCACTGTTCTGGTAATCAGGTTGCATTTGCAATACAAACTGCTCTTGAGATTTCATTTATATGAGAGAAGAAAAATTATATTTGATGTACAGAAATAGAACTACAGTACATTTTTTAAAATAAATTTATTTATTTTATTTATTTATTTTTGGCTGCACTGGGTCTCCGTTGCTGCACACGGGCTTTCTCTAGTTGCGGCAAGCGGGGGCTACTCTTTGTTGTGGTGCGCAGGTTTCTCACTGTGGTGGCTTCTCTTGTTGCGGAGCACGGGCTCTAGGCATGCAGGCTTCAGTAGTTGTGGCTCACGGGCTCTAGAGCACAGGCTCAGTAGTTGTGGCACAGGGGCTTTGTTGCTCCGCGGCATGTAGAATCTTCCCAGACCAGGGCTCAAACCCGTGTCCCCTGCACTGGCAGGCTGATTCTTAACCACTGCGCCACCAGGGAAGCCCTACAGTACATTCTCAACCTGTGAGTCATGGGCCCCTGGTGGCTGTGAAACCCCTGATATCGTAAACAGCATTTGTGCGTATATGCACACCAGATTCTCAAAAGAGTTTACAGGAACTACAATACATGGGCAGTGATTGACTGATGTTGACAGATGTTGATGTGTTTATTCTCACTTGTCAAAATGTCATGTTGGGAAACGGAGGGACCCCATTTACTGCTCTTCCCAGGTTTACATCTCTCGGAATGATCCTGGTAATCTCCAAATTGTTTTTTCTATGTTCAGTGCTCCCACAAAATAAAGTATGAAAAATACAGTCATAAACATAAAGACATCTTTCTTAGCACATAAACTTCTATAGATCAACAATAGCTTTTAAACTTCCATGATATTTTCAGAACCTAGTAAATCTCTACTAACGAACTTGGCAAAGAGTTTTTTTTATGTTAAATCTTATATAACTTCAGGAAACTCATTCTCAAAAAAACCCAAATTAATATATATTGGCTAATTTAAAGGATTTAGATTAGTAATTAATAGCATTTTTCAACCTTGGGAAACATAAATAAGGGAATAGGAAAAGAAAATGCATATCCTTAAGAAGAATAGTATTACTGAATTAATGTTTATTTAAAGCCATGCGTGAGTTTTTCCATGAGTGTGAATGGATAGATTCACATCACAGCCATACTTTCAGATACCAAATAACTATAACTAACTTTTGTCCACAAGACACACTGGGTCAAACAATGTGATTGGTCCAAAGGTCATCTTTTTTTCAAAGGATTTAAGCACTTAGCTACAAAGATGATTAGTCAGTAAATTGCATAGGAGACTTCTCATTTAAGAGAAAAAGAGGAAGGTTGAGGAAGATGGCGGAAGAGTAAGACGTGGAGATCACCTTCCTCCCCACAGATACATCAGAAATACATCTACACGTGGAACTGCTCCTATAGAACACCTACTGAATGCTGGCAGAAGACCTCAGACCTCCCAAATGGCAAGAAACTCCCCACGTACCTGGGTAGGGCAAAAGAAAAAATAAAAAGCAGAGACAAAAGAATAGGGACGGGACCTGCACCAGTGGGAGGGAGCTGTGAAGGAGGAAAGGTTGCCACACACTAGGAAGCCCCTTCGCGGGCGGAGACTGCGGGTGGCGGACGGGGGAAGCTTCGGAGCCACGGAGGAGAGCGTAGCCACCAGGGTGCGGCGGGCAAAGTGGAGAGATTCCCGCACAGAGGATCACTGCCGACCAGCACTCACCAGCCCGAGAGGCTTGTCTGCTCCCCGGCCGGGGCCAGCGGGGGCTGGGAGCTGAGGCTCCGGCTTCAGAGGTCAGATCCCAGGGAGAGGACTGAGGTTGGCTGCGTGAACACAGCCTGAAGGGGGCCAGTGTGCCACAGCTAGCCGGGAGGGAGTCCGGAGAAAAGGTCTGGAGTTGCCGAAGAGGCAAGAGACCTTTTCTTCCCTCTTTGTTTCCTGGTGCGCGAGGAGAGGGGATTAAGAGCGCTGCTTAAAGGAGCTGCAGAGACAGGCGCGAGCCGCAGCTAACAGCGTGGACCCCAGAGACGGGCATGAGACGCTAAGGCTGCTGCCGGCGCCACCAAGAAACCTGTGAGCAAGCACAGGTCACTCTCCACACCTCCCCTCCCCGGACCGTGTGCAGCCGCCACTGCCAGGGTCCCGTGATCCAGGGACAACATCCCCCGGAGAATGCACGGTGCGCCTCAGGCTGGTGCAATGTCACACTGGCCTCTGCCGCCGCAGGCTCGCCCCGCATCCGTACTCCTCCCGCCCCCCGGCCTGAGTGAGCCAGAGTCCCCGAAGCAGCTGCTCCTTTAACCCCGTCCCGTCTAAGCGAAGAACAGACGCCCTCCAGCGACCTACACGCAGAGGCGGGGCCAAATCCAAAGCTGAGACCCGGGAGCTGTGAGAACAAAGAAGAGAAAGGGAAATCCCTCCCAGCAGCCTCAGAAGCAGCGGATTAAAGCTCCACAATCAACCTGATGTACCCTGCATCTGTGGAATACATGAATAGACAACGAATCATCCCAAATTGAGGAGATAGACTTTGAGAGCAAGATTTATGATTTTTTCCACGTTTCCTCTTTTTGTGAGTCTGTATGTGTATGCTTCTGTGTGAGATTTTATCTGTATAGCTTTGCTTCCAACATTTGTCCTAGAGTTATATCTGTCCGTTTTTTTGTTTGTTTTTTGGGGGGTTTTTTTCTTTAAAAAATTTTTTTTCTGAATTCTTTTTTATTTTAATAACTTTATCTTACTTTACTTTATTTTATTTCATCTTCTTTCTTTTCTTTCCTTCCGTCCCTCCTTCCTTCCTCCCTCCCTCCCTTCTTTCTTTCCTTCTTTCTTTCTTTCTTTTTTTCTTTCTCCCTTTTCTCCCTTTTATTCTGAGCCGTGTAGATGAAAGGCTCTTGGGGCTGAAGCCAGGAGTCAGTGTTGTGGCTCTGAGGTGGGAGAGCCAACTTCAGGACACTGGTCCACAAAAGACCACCAAGCTCCACATAATTTCAAATGGCAAAAATCTCCCAGAGATCTCCATCTCAACACCAACACTCAGCTTCAGTCAACGACCAGCAAGCTACAGTGCTGGACACCCTATGCCAAACAACTAGCAAGACAGGAACATAATCCCACCCATTAGCAGAGAGGCTGCCTAAAATCATAATAAGGCCACAGACACCCCAAAACACACCACCAGACGTGGACCTGCCCACCAGAAAGACAAGATCCAGCCTCATCCACCAGAACACAAGCACTAGTCCCCTCCACCAGGAAACCTACACAACCCACTGAACCAAACTTAGCCACTGGGGACAGACACCAAAGACAAGGGGAACTACGAACCTGCAGCCTGCAAAAAGGAGACCCCAAACACAGTAAGATAAGCAAAATGAGAAGGCAGAAAAACACACAGCAGATGAATGAGGAAGGTAACAACCCACCAGACCTAACAAATGAAGAGGAAATAGGCAGTCTACCTGAAAAAGAATTCAGAATAATGATAGTAAAGATGATCCAAAATCTTGGAAATAGAATACATAAAATGCAAGAAACATTTAACAATGACTAGAAGAACTAAAGAGGAAACAAGCAATGATGAACAACAAAATAAGTGAAATTAAAAATACTCTAGAAGGGATCAATAGCAGAATAACTGAGTCAGAAGAATGGATAAGTGAGCTGGAAGATAAAATAGTGGAAATAACTACTGCAGAGCAGAATAAAGAAAAAAGAATGAAAAGAACTGAGGACAGTCTCAGAGACCTCTGGGACAACAATAAACACACCAACATTAGAATTACAGGGGTCCCAGAATAAGAAGAGAAAAAGAAAGGGATTGAGAAAATATTTGAAGAGATTATAGTTGAAAACTTCACTAATACAGGAAAGGACATAGTTAATCAAGTCCAGGAAGCACAGAGAGTCCCATACAGGATAAATCCAAGGAGAAACACGCCAAGACACATATTAATCAAACTATCAAAAATTAAATACAAAGAAAACGTATTAAAACCAGCAAGGGAAAAACAACAAATAACATACAAGGGAATCCCCATCAGGATAACAGCTGATCTCTCAGCAGAAACTCTGCAAGCCAGAAGGGACTGGCAGGACATATTTAAAGTGATAAAGGAGAAAAACCTACAACCAAGATTACTCTACCCAGCAAGGATCTCATTCAGATTTGATGGAGAAATTAAAACCTTTACAGACAAGCAAAAGCTGAGAGAGTTCAGCACCACCAAACCAGCTTTACAACAAATGCTAAAGGAACTTCTCTAGGCAAGAAACACAAGAGAAGGAAAAGACCTACAGTAACAAACCCAAAACAATTAAGAAAATGGGAATGGGAACATACATATCGATAATTACCTTAAATGTAAATGGATTGAATGCTCCACCAAAAGACACAGACTGGCTGAATGGATTAAAAAACCACACCCGTATATATGCTGTATACAAGAGACCCACTTCAGACCTACGGACACATACAGACTGAAAGTGACAGGATGGAAAAAGATATTCCATGCAAATGGAAATCAAAAGAAAGCTGGAGTAGCAATTCTCATATCAGACACAATAGACTCCAAAATAAAGACTATTAGAAGAGACAAAGAAGGACACTACATAATGATCAAGGGATCCATCCAAGAAGAAGATATAACAATTGTAAATATTTATGCACCCAACATAGGAGCACCTCAATATATAAGGCAAATGCTAACAGTCATAAAAAGGGAAATCAACAGGAACACAATCATAGTAGGGAACTTTAACACCCCACTTTAACCAATGGACACATCATCCAAAATGAAAATAAATAAGGAAACACAAGCTTTAAATCATACATTAAACAAGATGGACTTAATTGATAATTACAGGACATTCCATCCAAAAACAACAGAATACACAGTTTTCTCAAGTGCTCATGGAACATTCTCCAGGATAGATCATATCTTGGGTCACAAATCAAGCCTTGGTACATTTAAGAAAATTGAAATTGTATCAAGTATCTTTTCTGACCACAATGCTATGAAACTAGATATCAATTACAGGAAACAATCTGTAAAAAATACAAATACATGGAGGCTAAACAATACACTACTTAATAACGAAGTGATCACTGAAGAAATCAAAGAGGAAATCAAAAAATACCTAGAAACAAATGACAATGGAGACACGATGACCCAAAACCTACGGGAGACAGGATAAGCAGTTCTAAGAGGGAAGTTTATACCAATATAATCCTACCTTAAGAAACAGGACACATCTCAAATAAACAACCTAACCTTGCACCTAAAGCAATTAGAGAAAGAAGAACAAAAAATCCCCAAAGTTAGAAGGAAAGAAATCATAAAGATCAGATCAGAAATAAATGAAAAAGAAATGAAGGAAACGATAGCAAAGATCAATAAAACTAAAAGCTGGTTCTTTGAGAAGATAAACAAAACTGATAAACCATTAGCCAGACTCATCAAGAAAAAAAGGGAGAAGACTCAAATCAATAGAATTAGAAATCAAAAAGGAGAAGTAACAACTGACACTGCAGAAATACACAAGATCATGAGAGATTACTACAAGCAACTATATGCCAATAAAATGGACAACCTGGAAGAAATGGACAAATTCTTAGAAATGCACAACCTGCCAAGACTGAACCAGGAAGAAATAGAAAATATGAACAGACCAATCACAAGCACTGAAATTGAAACTGTGATTAAAAATCTTCCAACAAACAAAAGCCCATGACCAGATGGCTTCACTGGGGAATTCTATCAAACATTTAGAGAAGAGCTAACACCTATCCTTCTCAAACTCTTCCAAAATATAGCAGAGGGAGGAACACTCCCAAACTCATTCTATGAGGCCACCATCACCTTGATACCAAAACCAGACAAGGATGTCACAAAGAATGAAAACTACAGGCCAATATCACTGATGAACATGGATGCAAAAATCCTCAACAAAATACTAGCAAACAGAATCCAACAGCACATTAAAAGGATCATACACCATGATCCAGTGGGGTTTATTGCAGGAATGCAAGGATTCTTCAATATACACAAATCAATCAATGTGATACACCATATTAACAAATTAAAGGAGAAAAACCATATGATCATCTCAATAGATGCAGAGAAAGCTTTCGACAAAATTCAACACCCATTTATGATAAAAACCCTGCAGAAAGTAGGCATAGAGGGAACTTTCCTCAACATAATAAAGGCCATATATGACAAACCCACAGCCAACATCGTCCTCAATGGTGAAAAACTGAAACCATTTCCACTAAGATCAGGAACAAGACAAAGTTGCCCACTCTCACCACTCTTATTCAACAAAGTTTTGGAAGTTTTAGCCACAGCAATCAGAGAATAAAAAGAAATAAAAGGAATCCAAATCGGAAAAGAAGTAAAGCTGTCACTGTTTGAAGATTACATGATAGTATACATATAGAATCCTAAAGATGCTACCAGAAAACTACTAGAGCTAATCAATGAATTTGGTAAAATAGCAGGATACAAAATTAATGCACAGAAATCTCTGGCATTCCTATACACTAATGATGAAAAATCTGAAAGTGAAATTAAGGAAACACTCCCATTTACCACTGCAACAAAAAGAATAAAATATCTAGGAATAAACCTACTGGAGGAGACAAAAGACCTGTATGCAGAAAATTATAAGACATTGATGAAAGATATTAAAGATGCTACAAATAGATGGAGAGATATACCATGTTCTTGGATTGGAAGAATCAACATTGTGAAAATGACTCTACTACCCAAAGCAATCTACAGATTCAATGCAATCCCTATCAAACTACGACTGGCATTTTTCACAGAACTAGAACAAAAAATTTCACAATTTGTATGGAAACAGAAAAGACCCTGAATAGCCAAAGCAATCTTGAGAACGAAAAATGGAGCTGGAGGAATCAGGCTCCCTGACTTCAGACTATACTACAAAGTTACAGTAACCAAGACAGTATGGTACTGACACAAAAACAGAAATATAGATCAATGGAACAGGATAGAAAGCCCAGAGATAAACCCATGCACATATGGTCACCTTATCTTTGATAAAGGAGGCACGAATATAAAGTGGAGAAAAGACAGCCTCTTCAATAAGTGGTGCTGTGGAAACTGGACAGGTACATGTAAAAGTACGAATTGAGAACACTCCCTAACACCATACACAAAAATAAACTCAAAATGGATTAAAGACCTAAATGTAAGGCGAGGCACTATAAAACTCTTAGAGGAAAACATAGGCAGAACAGTCTATGACATAAATCACAGCAAGATCCTTTTTGACCCACCTCCCAGAGAAATGGAAATAAAAACAAAAATAAACAAATGGGACCTAATGAAACTTAAAAGCTTTTTCACAGCAAAGGAAACCATAAACAAGACCAAAAGACAACCCTCAGAATGGGAGAAAATATTTGCAAATGAAGCAACTGACAAAGGATTAATCTCCAAAATTTACAAGCAGCTCATGCAGCTCAATATCAAACAAACAACCCAATCCAAAAATGGGCAGAAGACCTAAACAGACATTTCTCCAAAGAAGATATACAGATTGCCAACAAACACATGAAAGAATGCTCAATGTCATTAATCATTAGAGAAATGCAAATCAAAACTATAATGAGACATCATCTCACACCGGTCAGAATGGCCATCATCAAAAAATCTAGAAACAATAAATGCTGGAGAGGGTGTGGAGAAAAGGGAACACTCTTACAATGTTGGTGGGAATGTAAATTGATACAGCCACTATGGAGAACAGTATGGAGGTTCCTTAAAAAACTAAAAATAGAGCTACCATACGACCCAGCAATCCCACTACTGGGCATATACCCTGAGAAAACCATAATTCAAAAAGAGTCATGTACCACAGTGTTCATTGCAGCTCTATTTACAATAGCCAGCACATGGAAGCAACCTAAGTGTCCATTAACAGATGAATGGATAAAGAAGATATGGCACATATATACAATGGAATATTACTCAGCCATAAAATGAAACGAAATTGAGTTATTTGTAGTGAGGTGGATGGACCTAGAGTCTGTCATACAGAGTGAAGTAAGTCAGAAAGAGAAAAACAAATACCGTATGCTAACACATATATATGGAATCTAAAAAAATAAAAATGGTCATGAAGAACCTAGGGGCAAGATGGGAATAAAGACACAGACCTAATAGAGAATGGACTTGAGGATATGCAGAGGGCGAAGGGTAAGCTGGGACAAAGTGAGAGAGTGGCATGGATATATATACACTACCAAATGTAAAATAGATAGCTAGTGGGAAGCAGCCGCATAGCACAGGGAGATCAGCTCCGTGGTTTGTGACCACCTAGAGGGGTGGGATAAGGAGGGTGGGAGGGAGGGAGACGCAAGAGGGAAGAGATATGGGAACATATGTATATGTATAACTGATTCACTTTGTTATAAAGCAGAAACTAACACACCATTGTAAAGCAATTATACTCCAATAAAGATGTTAAAAAAAAAAGAAAAAAAAATAAGAGAAATAAAGAAAGGTTTTTCATGAATCAAATTTATTACAAAGAATTAATGTACAATCAAAGCCATATACATTCCTCGGGGTATGCCAGAGATAAGCAAAATAATATTATTAGAATTAAAGTTACTAAAAAATTAGGCATTTATTTTCTGAATGGTAATATGAAACATCATGGTACGTTATCATTATTTGACAACAGAAAACCAGTAAAACATGTTTCAATATTGACTTTTTGTTGTTCTTATAAAGGTAAAACAAACATTCCAACAGAGCAAGTAAATCATAAACTCTAGAAAGTGAGTCATAAAAAGGTGTTCTTTAACAGCATGCAATTCCCTGCAAATAATGTATCTCATCTCAAAGCATATTTACAATTCAAACAGAGCTCTGCCAGCCACTAAAGGAACAACTCTCCATCTGTTTCATCTACAGAAATGGTGATTACACAGCTCCTTTGAATGCATATGATTTTTAAAAATAGTGAAAATCCACTTGTTCTTTTCTAGTTTATTGATTTACACATTTCAAATGTGGCCATGTTAATGACCAATGTACAAATATTTGTACAAATATTTTAAAAGACAAAAATAACAATTATATACAGTTTGCAAAGATCAAACTTTAACCATGGTACCCTCCATCTAGTCCAACGACTAGAGACTTTGCAACACCAATAACTATCAGGTACTGCATCAGGCCAAACGAAGCCTCAACACTACGTCCAGATTTATTTTTTAACTTCCAAATGCTTTCATTTTTCTTTAAAGAAAAAGTTTACAATTCACCTCCTTTTAAACTGGCAATAGCTACATAAGCAATGCCTTATGCCACAAATCAAAGCCTTCTCCTACCCAAAAGCTACTGTTAATTGAAGTCAATTTTACCACTCAGATTAAATTCAGATGTCTAGATCCCAGATACCCAGGTATGAAATATTAAAATCTGCCAAGAGAAATTAGATACTTTTCTTCTTTTCTTTTAACATAACCCACTATATAATAGTGAACTAAATATGTTTGTTTCATAGAAACAACTTACATTTGCCAATACAGAGCAAATGGTCTATGTACAGATACATTAGGACTGCCTAACTGACAGTGAGTATTGCTGACCAGGCTCCCAGCCAATGGAGCTAATACGGTGGAGCTCTCTGCTGAATGGACTTTCCCTTCAGGATACGTCGGATCTGGAAAGGAAACCAATAGGACTTGTGAGGGTTTTTTTTTCTATGATCAAAGTACCACATCTCCTTCAGTTTCTTTGTAAGTAAGTATATGAAGAAATATGCAACAGTATGTGTCAAGACTTTAAGGGGACAAAAAAAAAAATACTACAACTCCTTTTAAAGTTTACTACAGACCTGCTATAATGATCTTTGAGTACAAGAAAGTAAAGCATCTCCATTAAAAATTATCTGAGGCCGGCCTTCCCTGGTGGCGCAGTGGTTGAGAGACCGCCTGCCGATGGAGGGGACACGGGTTTGTGCCCCGGTCCGGGAAGATCCCACATGCTGCAGAGCGGCTAGGCCCGTGAGCCGTGGCCGCTGAGCCTGCGCGTCCGGAGCCTGTGCTCCGCAATGGGAGAGGCCACAACAGTGAGAGGCCCGCGTACCGCAAAAAAAAAAAAAAAAAAAAAAAAATTATCTGAGGTTGAAAATCTCCAAAAGTTTAACTAAGACCTATATTCTTTTCCTAATCTTTACTCCTGTTATTTCTGAGAACATTTAATATTTAACGCAGTAATCATGGTTATTATAATACCTCACCTACCTTGATGTCAGCCTCAACCAAGAACCGAGAGCCCACGTTATACACACAAGTAAATTATAATGTCCTTCGAGTCAAGATAACTGTCATGACATCCAAGAATTAAAGCATCTGTGCATGACTGTATGGATCACAGGAAACCCCCAGGCTCACTCAGAGTCTAGTAATTGATTTTATACCCCAGCCTGACAAATTTTATGATCTGTCTCTCAGCCCACAGCAGATTAGAAGCAACAAATTAGAAGAAAGAAGACTGGAGTAAGGGATGCAATTGACAGCTGCTAAAAGGAGACACAATGACCATGGTCTGACAATAAAAGCAAAGGAAAAGACCCTCCCTCCACACACAGAGACACAAAAAAACACAAAAGCAGGAAGGAGAGCAATCCAAGAACATTTAGCAAAGAGTCAAGCAGCTCTCCATGCTCAATACTCCCTGAGAACATCACTCTATGACTGCACACCACAAACAGCAAACTAGAAGTGAACAGTGCACTTAGGACTCTGCCATTTACTATTTAATGATGGTCCCTATGCCTGGACCCACTCTGAGTCTCAGTCTTCCCAGCTGAACCTTCACCCTGCAAAGTTTTCCTAACTATTAAGTGATATAATATACAGGAAAACTCTACAAATCATCAAGTGATTCATTTTAAGCTATAAAGAGCTCCACAAATATGAGTTACTATAATATTATGGTCATAGCGAGGGCTGTAAATCAAAGGCAAGGCTAAATTGCATTCCATATATTTTATTTTGTGATTATTAAAGTATGTAACGACCCACAGCCACAATCTCTTGTTTCCTCCAGGGAAAGAGTTTCATCAAAAATACTTTAAGTTCTTCCAAACGTATGGACACCAAGGGGAAAACTGGCGGGGGTGGGTGGGTGGGATGAATTGGGAGATTGGGATTGACATATATACACTAATATGCATAAAATGGATAACTAATAAGAACCTGCTGCTTAAATAAATAAATAAAATATTTTAAGTTCTTAAAAAGAGTCAGTTCTTGTTATCAAGAAAAGTTTAGTCATATGAAACTGTTCAATCCCCAAATATAATATATTGGGTTGGCCAAAAAGTTCATTCAAGTTTTTCAAAACAGCTTACAGCAAAAACCGAATGAACTTTCTGACCAATCCAGGAGAATCATATGATGAGAAAAGCATAATTTTATTTAAAGTATAAAATATTTCTAGGTTCTAAATTACATAAATAACCTTCCCATTTTTTATTTAGGATCAGTTAGATAGAAATCATTGTTAACAGCTAATGTTTACTGAGCAGCACCCACTTATGTGCCTGGGACTATTCTGAATACTCTACAAATACTGACTCATTTAATATGCACAATATTTGAAGGCTCATCACTTACTCACAAAACTAAGATTCTCTTTCTTTAGTATGTGCAGGAACCTTGGTTCCTCCTCTTTCATCAACTTCCAAATGTCAAACCATTCTGACTTAGCCCAAACCCAAGTTTGTGTCTTGGAAGACCCATTTGGGGTCCATGGATAAACCCTCAAATTTCTTACTCTTCCTTTGGAGACAAAGCAATTGACTCTAAAGGGCTACAGTGACCACTGTTGAGACACAGATGTTGATAAAGCCCACCTGAAGAGTGCCAGCTGGCCCCTGCCCCTTATGTTTCGGAACAATGCCTAAAAGTATTTCTTCTCCCTTCTGTGGCCCTCACCTGTTCTCCCACAGGGCCATCAGGAACCAAATGTACTGGCTGTTCGTTCTCCAAGTTCCGAGTACTTGGGTCTGCTCCCTTCCTCATCAATAGGCGGACTGCATCCAACTGTGTCACCCGATATTGCAGGCTGGCAGCAACATGGAGGGCGGTGTTTCCATTGTAAGCCTAAAGACAAAGAGACAAACAACACCCATCAGGAAGGAAGACTTTCATGAAAGCAGCTCAAAAGCTTGAAGAAGGTATAAAGAAGGTTATTCCAACTCTTGCGCAGTTCT
Source organism: Mesoplodon bidens (assembly GCF_964165515.1). NCBI lineage: Eukaryota > Metazoa > Chordata > Mammalia > Artiodactyla > Ziphiidae > Mesoplodon > Mesoplodon bidens. Next base: position 49,843,832 of record NC_138161.1, on the reverse strand, counting down.
TGAACACTTCTAAAAGTACCTTTGCATTCACAAAAGACAGGCAACTGGGCAGTTCCAAAAAGAGGCGAATGAGTTCCAGATTTGCTTCTTCAGCTGCCAAATGCAGGGCTGTGCGGCCACTTTTACGATCCTTGTCAAAGGCAAGGGGGGGAAAAAAATGAACATCCAGAAACCATGCCCTGGGTATGCTTCTCACCCAGTCTCTCATATGTCTGACTCACCCTTGGAGACTCACTCGGAGTGCCCCCTTCTCCATAAACCCTTCCTTCAACCCAAGCTCCATGTAATCTCTCATTCCTCCTAACTCCCTTTTATCACATGTACCCTTGTATACCGGGTGGCCATAAAATATAGAAACATAGACTATACTGTTTTATCATGTGCTGTAATATAATAAATCATTTACTGTGTATTCGCCTATGTTTCCAGACTTGGTGGCCACCCTGTAGACTTATAATTAGCTATATCTCTCACCATTTCTACTAGACAGTAAGCTCCCCAAGGACCCAAGTGGCTTATGATTTAGGTATTTTCCCCTAGGGCCCCTAACTCAGTACCTCAGCCTTGTACATAGCAAATACTCAGCAAATAAACCTCAAATTTAAAGATAATAAAATATTTTCCAGTTTAAAAAACAGAAGATTAAGTCCAGATCCAACAACAATGAACAAACCCTTACAAAATGCACTACCTTTAGTATCTGTGTATAACAATGGAAGCAAAATGGAAATATCAATTTCAAGCATTTTATTTTCCTTTCAAATAAAGACATTCATTTCACAGCTAAATGATCTTTTGAATAATAATCCATAGATTAAAAGCAAATCAAGAAAGCAGATGAGGTGATCTTTTAAAATCTAAGCTTAACTATCCATACATTGCTACTCCATTAATTTAAAAAGATGGCAAAAATAAAATAAAAAGGGGGAAAAGTTTTAATCTATACTTGGGAAGAAGGTCTTCGGCTATAACCACGTCTCTCCCACATCCCATTTCCAAACTCTTCTGTGAATTTTACCTTAGCTTCCACTGTGGCTCCCATTTGAATCAGACACTTAATTGTATCAACTAGACTCTTATTCTTCAGCAAAAGCTCCTGAACTTCAGGTGAATGGGGCTGTTGATTTCTCTGGAGTTCGTGAACCACAGCATTGTGGGCCACAACTGCACAGTGTAGAGGGGTCAGGCCTAGAAAAAAGCATAAGAAAGCAGTGGTCAAGCATCCCATCAATTCATTTATTTGTTCTGTAACTACAAACCTGGAGGGTGGCCTCTCACATGACCTACATATGGGCTCCACAAGGACTAGTGAGGTCATCTGAGTAATCCCTCCATTGGGTCTTAGTGCTAATTTTATCTATAGAATATTTTAGCTTTAATTACCTCCCTTCCTTATTGGTGTTGAACTTAGTGCCCTTAGAATTAATGGGCCCCTCTCTCTGAATGTTTTTCACCCAATAATGCGTCGATCACTTACCATCATAGTTAGTTGCCTCCAGATCCACAAACTGATTGCTCCCCACTGCTCCCTTCTGAATTGCCTGCAGAATTTAAAAACAGACATCTATCAGCAAAAGACAAACTACACAAATACTTATCTACCAGTGTTCCAAGAAAGGAGTAAGTCAACTCAAAAGAGAGCATTGCAACAGGCAATCTACATCCAACTCCTAATATCCAAGCTGTACCCCTTTGGCCCTGTGGTAATGGAGGCCTGGCTCGCTGCCTCTTACCTGAAGCACCTGGGAGTGGCCCTTCTCAGCACAAACATGCAGGGGGGTTCTTCCCCAGCAGTCAGTCGTATTCACCTGGGCCCCGAGGTTCACCAGATCCTGCACGATGAGGTGCTGATTGGCAGCCACTGCCACCTGAAAGGCACTCTGTGGACATTCAGAGGAAAAAAATATTTTTTAAAACCCATAACACTATAGTAACAAAGAATATGAACCTAAACTAAGACCGAGGGGAAAAAAACCCACATAGAGAAAATAAATCCTGTTAATAAGCAATAAGATACTGTAACACAAGGAAACTAAAATAAGCTTAGGGTGCAGCTTTATTATATCCAGTTAGTCTTTGGTCAAATAACTACAAAGTTAACGTTAATAACTTCAAGGTTGGCAGTGACAAAGAGTCAACATTCAGAAGTTAATATTAACTAAACTCTCTTGGTCTGGAACTCTGAAATGATCTACACATAAATATGAGACCGGCCGTCATCTTGTCCCCATGACCACACTTTGCCATTTCCCTCTGTCAAGATCCTCACCTGTCCATTGTGCTCTTTAATATCCAGCATGTGAAGCGCATTCATCTTTCTTGCAAGGACATAGGAAAGTGCCCTTCTCCCCTGGGCAACAGCAATATGGAGGAACCTGGGGGAAAAAAAAGTAAAAGAAAAGAAGTGAATTATTTCTTATTTCACTAAGTTCATCCTTTTTAAAAAAAAATTCTTCCTTTAACCCCTTTCTTGATATGTTGGTGTACTCAAACAGTACAGAGCATAATTTGTCTTTTCTGCTATGCTGACAATACATCTGAGTTGCAACAAGATGAATTAGGTTACCAGAAAAAAGAAGTACGCCAGGCACCATGCTGATTGCTTTAAATCCATTATTTTTAATGTTCATAAAAACCCACTGAGGGAGGTATTATCATTTTACATGCCCAGAAACTGAGGCATAGAGAGGTTAAAGAACTTGCCCAACACCACAAAGACGTCAGGACAGATCAGTATTCAATCTACAAATCAACTCACAGTTGATCATGACCAACTAACCATGACCTAACTGATTTTGCTCTACAGACACAATCTATGCTAATCTTTCAAAACCAATTATTCAAAGACACGTACATTTTTATTAATTTAGAACAGGTAATTTGTTCAGCCAGGAAAAAAAAAGAAAGGAAAGCTCTCGCTTGAAATATGAGCGATCATGCTACGCCCACTAGTCATCTTGTTTAGCCAACCACTTACTCAGATCTAAGCTGGCATCCCCTAGAGAAATTCTGTGCCCACTGTGTCCAGCAAGCATGGCTTACCAAATTAGCTCAATGAGATAAAGGGATACTCACGTGTCACCATCTGCATCCTTTGAAAGAAACTGGTCTTGGGAGATATGTGCCAATTTGCTTTCTTCCTGCTCTACTTGCCACTGAAAAAATGACTTCCCTAACTGTGTGGTGTTCATTGGATTTCCGATGATGCTCGGGAAGGGCGGTGGTGTGTTTAAAGGGGCAGAGCCTGCATCATGCCTCGCCAGGGCCTCACAGGCACTGTGTGGCATCATGTTGAAGTTCTGCACGTGGGCATCATTTTGCTGCTGAACGCTGGGGGCAGTCTGTGGGGGAACAGCAATGTTCTCAGATTCCCTGGGATCACTTAGAAGGGATGCAAAACTTTGGTTCGAGCAGAACTGTGGTTCTTGACCATCAAAGATGTTTGGTTCATAGCTGGGGGACTGGGAAGTTCTGGAATAAGGACTGTATTCCAGAGCTGGGTTGTGGGTGTAGTGCTGTGGCGGCAGCTGCTGCACGTTCTGGTTCTGTGGAGAATACTGGTACATGGAAGCCTGATCCATCATGTGTGGGGAGCTGCTGACTTGGAAGGGTTGGTATTTCTGAGGTGGAGAGAAGACCTGCCCTCCGTGGAAGTCCTGACGCTGCTCGTGGGGGGAGCTCGGAGGGACCCCCACAGGGCTCATCCAGCTAACTTGGACAGTGTTCAGGGAAACCAGGCTGCATTCATTCTTAATGTTGATAATGCTCTGAAGCAGATCAGCACTGCTGCCCTGTTTGGATTCATTGTGATGGACATCTTCCATGCTTTCCGCGGGTGTGGGTGTTTGAGGTGGCGTCTGGAAAGGGAGAAAAAATAAGTTGCGCACTCCCTTCCAAAATTATTCCAGGAATAATTTCCAAAGGGGATTCAGAGGAAAATAGTGAGATACGTACCAAAAACTGGGTATGTAACAAAGCTGGTCTTTTGCAAGCTGGTCCATCAGACAATAAATCAGGGCCTTTCCTTTTCCCACTATATGATACTGTGTTCTTCAATTCTATACCCAAGAAAGGAATATGGAATCTGTGATAATTTTATTTCACAAATTTTTACCCATAATTACACTACACTGTTTTACCCTACAGCCCCCATGATATTACAAATAGAGGTAACTCTTACCTGTGAATTGCTCTCTGTTCACACCTTGTGTCTATCAGGAAAAAAAGTTTCCAATTTAGTGTGTGATAAATGGTTTCCTGATTAACATGCATCAACAAACAGACTTATCTCTACCCCTCTTTACAGTTCACCATAAACCTCTGACATGGCTATTCTAGCAATATTTATTTTCTATGTTAATTTCCATCCTATCTTGCAACTTCCCCCGTTTGCACTTTCACCTTAGTTCAACTCAGGTTAAGATAAAATTAATAAGGCCACTTGAGTTTTCCCTTTCTAGTCAAAATGGTTCATTTTAACTGAGCCACATTAATTTCCTTGCCCCCAACTTGCCTTCATTTATTTATTCATTAAATTTCTCTTGCACACCTGCCAAGTGCCTAGCAGTGGGCGAAGTAACAGCAATATAGCAGACAGCAGGACAAATATGTTCTCTGTCCTATGGACTTTGTGGTCTACAAAAGACTTGCCCAACCTAGGTTAGCAGAGAGTAATAACACTGACAGGCTAACCTCCCTACCCCCCAACCCAAAAGAAATAAATTAGGTGCCACCTTAAAATCATCGACAGCTTGTCCGGAAGCCTTCTGTTTATGACTTCGGATGTGCAACAGGAGTTCCTTCACTGAGTTCTTCACGCGAACACCTTGAAAGGGTCCTCTCTGCTGCCTTCCAACCCCCATATGGGGCTCAACTGTTCAAAAAACAAAACATATCCCAATTAAGTGTCTTCACAGACATGAATATTAATAATCTCAAAAGCATAGCTATCCAACGTGATGAAGTTCCCAACTAACAGACCACAAAGCCTCTTCAACTCGCTTGCCTGATACCTTTCCCCACCAGGAAGCCTAAGGAATTAAAGCTCATAAAAATATCGTTTCAGGGAACCCCAGAGCCGAGAGATAAACCCAAATTAATTCTCTGTCTCTCAGCCCTATCCACCCATGAGACAGGATCACAGATTTTGCCACCCTGACTCTCATAAATCTGTAATTATTCTAAACTTTTGAAAAACCTTGGGGGAGCAAGGAATAACTGATGAATTTTTAGCTGTTCAAACCAAATGCTTTATGTCCACACAGAAATTTTAAAGTCTATCAATTCCACTCACCTAAGAAGGTACAAAACAAACTTCTTCCAAAGATCTCAATGTACCAAAGCCTAACATTTAACGATGTCTCAGTTTATTATTTCCCTCAGTTCAGCTACGCCAAGAAAGCTACATAAATTCACTGAGCTTAAACGCATTTCCACACATGCACACAGGATTTCCCCTCACCGACTGTTTTTGGATTGTTCACATAGGCCTTCTAAGTAAAAAGGAAATAATCTCATTTCATATTTAAGCTTTAAAATACACTTTAAAATGCAGTACATGAGGGCTTCCCTGGTGGCGCAGTGGTTGAGAGTCCTCCTGCCGATGCAGGGGACACGGGTTTGTGCCCCGGTCCGGGAGGATCCCACATGCCACGGGGCGGCTGGGCCCGTGAGCCGTGGCCGCTGAGCCTGCGCATCCGGAGCCTGTGCTCCGCAACGGGAGAGGCCACAACAGTGAGAGGCCCGCGTACTGCAAAAAAAAAAAAAAAAAAATGCAGTACATGAGTACAGCATTCTCCTCTGACCACTACTATGTCACAACCTCTTGGGATGAGTTGAACACAAAGTAAACACACAAAGAGTCAGGAAATGAATAATTCAGCAACTCCATTGAGAGTGGAAAAAAATAAGATGGGACAAAAAACAAGGCATAATTTTAAATATATAGATATATACACACACACACACATATATATATATATATATATAATCAAACACATGAGAGAAACAACTCAACGATAGAGCAAACTAAACACTAGTTAGTTTTATGCTTAAGTCTAAGGATATCTTGCCAGAATCTAACACGGCATTTCTCTGGAATGACAGTAGTTAATAACTCAGCGTCACAGGGAGAAAAATTCAGTTTCAGAAATCCCCTATGGTAAACCAAACAACTAACAAAATAGTTTCAGCCAGATGAAGGCCAAATGTGGAGAAAAAAACGGGTCTAAATACACACACAATTTTGGCATTTGCTACACACTTAACATACAGGGAGCATGTTATACAACCGAGTGGTTTAAATCACTTTTTTAAATAAAAATGACAAATCACATTTTAAACTAAAACACAAGCAAAACAGGAGTGGCCAGCCATGGGGAATACCTGAAAGAGAACACTCTTTAAAATCATGCTGATTAGATTTTCCAAAATTTGAGATTATCTAGACGTTCTTTGGTTCACCTACAGCGGCATCCTGTTTTCCTCCAAATTATGCAACTCCGTTCATTAAGAAAAGAAACTAACAATTCACAGCCGCAGAACGGAAACGTTACGCCTTTCTCTGCTACAGATGGCTCAACCATTCTAAAGCACACAAAACAAAGACCGAAGAAATTCTGGGCAGACTTCGGAAAATCACAGACTCAAGGTATAAACTGGTTTTCAGTCCAGCTTCACCTTACATCTTAATAATATCGGTTTCTTTTCTTTATAAAGTCCTTTTACTTAAAATTTCCACAAATACGTACTTAGGAAGAAATAAATCACAACCTTCAACCCAGTACCCAAACCCTTATCGCCGGCTACAGCCTTTCACTAAAACAGCCACAAGAAAAAGGTACACCTACATCAGATCCAAAACCTCGCCATAGTATGTGAATTATAGCTTAATAAAAGTGTTTTTTTTTAAAAAAAAAAAGAGAGAAAACCCAACGTGGTCCATTCCCCCCACCCGAAGTCAGAGCTGTGTGTTTCAAGCTACCAGGCCAGCTAGACGGCGCCCAGATTTCACAGACGGTCAAAGGGCATGGAGTGATATTCAACGCCCAGCACGGGGCAAGGCATCCAGTAGTGGCCTAATAATGATGGCCACTGTGATTATGTACCGCCGCTAAAGCAGGCGCCGAGGCCACCTAACACCTGGCCGAGGTACTTCGCTTCTGGGCGGCCCAGAGCCCCCCTCCCCGCGGGTGGGCCGCCCGCAAACGGGGGTCCTGGGGCCGCCCCGCCGGGGCCAGTGGGTACCTTGCAGCCGCTCGGCACGGGCGCCGCCTCTCGGCCGGGACTCTACCGCCCCGCAGGAGGACACGGACGAGGCGGAAGAGAAGTCGGAGGAGTCGGAGCCGGGCGAGCCGGGCGCCGAGGGCCCAGACGACGAGAAGCCGGCGTCGCAGGCGCCGGGGGCGGCGGCGGGCGGCGACGCGCCGTAGAAGTAGGACAGGTTGAGCGGGCTGGTCATGAGGCCGCAGTCGCCGGCCGCGTCCAGCAGCCCCTCTCCGCCGCGGCTGTCGTCCAGCAACTTGTCCACGATCATGCTCCCGGGCTCGGCTCTCGGGGACCCCAGACACCTGCGCCACCGGTTCGCTGCGCGCGTCTGCCTTCCGACTGCGGCTGTGGCTGTGATGGATTCGGGGACCTATCGGCTGGAGGACGGCGCGGGCACGGGCGTGGTCCGGAGGTGCCCGACTATTTAACCGGCCTTCGAGGCCAGGGGCGGAGAGAAGAGGCCACCGCCTCGCCGGCCTCCCCCGCGCCCGGCCGGGCCATTGGCGGCGTCGGGGTAGCCTCCCGGCCACTCCTCCGGATGCGCCCCGTTTCCAGTAAAATGTACAGGATGAGGCAATGTGCCCTCCGCCCTCGCTCCGCCCTCGCTCCGCCCTCCCGGCCCCGCCCAGACCGACCGGTTGTTTTCCTGCCCTTCACCTAGAAACCCCGATGGAACGCGGCCTCCTGGCCCTCGGACCCCCGCCCTGGCCGCCCGACGACGGATGTCGGGGCCGGCGCTGCCTCGGCGCGCTCCCAGCCTGGCCTAGGCACCCGGGAAGAGGGTGCGTGGCGTGGGCCTCGCCCGCATTGTGCGGCGAGGAGGCAGGAGGCGGCGGTGGGAACAGGTTGGCCTGGTTCCGTGGCGTAGGAAAGTGCTGGAAGGTGTGCGCCGCGCAGCCCTCCCGCCGCCCTGCGCCGAGCTTTTCGCCAGCCCCAGCCAAGACGTCTCCCAGGCAAGGAATCTCCGGGAGGTTCTTAAGGGCCCGTCTCCTCTCGGTTTAGTAAGCGTTTGCCAACGTACCTTTTGGCCAAATCCCAAACTGAAAGAGATGTTGAAGCCATTTTTTTCTGTCCTCAAATTATAATCCGGTCAACAATTTTTTTTTTTTGGGTGCAGCCCAGGAATAAAAAGCGGTGTCCTGTAAACTTCCATACTGAAACAAATACGTCTTAGCAAAATGACAAGTTTACATACATGTATGTGTCTGTATTTACATATATGTAATTTCTTTATGCTGCATAACTGTCCATTGTGTCGGATAAGCACAGGAATTTTGCTCTTTCCTATCTTAAATACTTTAATGGAGTTACACAATTTTTGTAGTGAAGTCCAATTACTTACTAAAACCGTGGCTAGGAGATAGCAGGAACTAAAGATGAATGATTATGTCTGTGCTTTCAAGTACATTATAATCTTTTAAGAATGATAAGGTAAGTACACACATGCTATATTAAAAGAAACCGATTATGATTAAATATCATGAGGGATACAAAGTTCAGCGAGTGTCCTAAAAAGAACATCTAGTGAAGGGCAAGATGAGGTCATGAGGAAAATCTTCGCAAAGAAGGTGACATCTCAGATAGGCCCCAAAGAATGGGTGAGGTTTCAACCCACAGCATTTATAGGAAGAGGGAACAACATGAGCAAAGAATTAAAGAAAAGGTGTCAGATAAAAGCTTACAGTCCCTTCTAGGATAGTCAAGGGAAGACCATAACATTAAATGTAAAAGGTAACTTGGTGTTTTTGGGTGGAGCACCTCCAGTAACAGGCTGACACACTGGGTCTTTAATAAACATTGAGTGACCATGAAAGAATTTGGGGTGGGCAAAATTAATCCGGAAGCAACTCAAAGGAGGAGAGAAACCACTGTAATGGCCCAGGAGAGAACTGACCTGACCCTGGGGCAGAGGCAGTGGGAAAGAAGAAAGTAAACAGAAATAAAACAGGCCTGGGCAGCATTGCTAGCAGAATGCACAGGTCGCACCGGGTTGGAGGTGGGCAGCAATGAAGGGGTCCCCAACCAGGCTATGGTTTGGGGCTGGATGACCATGTGAATAGGGATGCCAACTTCAGATCACAGGGAAATCAGGGAAAGTAGACTGTTAGGGTCCCAAGAGGAAAAATGAGGGAGGCAGGGGAGAAGAGAGACAAAGAGCTTGAATTGTTATTCAGTATTGATAGGTGGTACAAGACCCTGGTGCGGGTGCTAAAGTAAATATTTCCTTGTTTCTCACAAATGTTGTATTGCCCCAGGAACTTCTTGCTGCCTTTCCCTCCTGCCAGTTTTTGAGTTTTGGTAAATTTTTTTAAAAATTAAAAGAAAACAGCTCCCTTGATGTATCTGCAGAAAACAAGGCTCCAGTAATTGCAGTTCCTCAGAAACCAAAATCACTTAAAACATGCTCCAAATGAGATATTAGGCTTTCTCAATAAAATCTATTTGGATTTTTTTTCCTTCACACTAACATTTTATGTATAATAAAGGCCTTAAATGGCCATCCAAATAAATTCATGGCCAATATTTTTTTTTACAAAATTAATTCTCCCCCTAAAATTATTTCCGGTTTCACTTGGTATATAAAAATTCAAACTTCAAAATCATGGCTTCTGGAGAACTTAATATGGATAAATACAGTCAGTAGACTAATGTTTCAAAATAAAGTTTTCTACGAAATGTCAAAGCAATCATACTCTTTTAAAAGACCACAACCCCCAACACACAGTCAAGAATGGTTATTTGTTAATATCACTACAAAAATTAACATTAAATGCTCATTTAAATGTTGAAATATAAACACAGTGTGGTCTATTAGGTTGAGTGATATGACACTGCCACAGTTCTAATCAAACATAGTGTACCATTCACTCTGGGGAGATAGCTAACCATGTTATGAGGACTCTCTGGAAAAGTCCACTGAGGCCAACAGCTAGCACTAACTTGCTAGCCATGTGAGTGAGCCATTCCAAAAGCAGATCCTCCAGCTCCACATCTGGCCTTCAGATGGCTGCAGCACTGACCAGCATCTTGAAGGTAGTCGTATGAGTAACCTTGAGTTAGAAACCCATCTTTCAAAGCCACTCCCAGATTCCTGACCACAGAAACATTATTTGAAAAATGAGCCTTTGAGAATTTACACAGTTTACACTGCTCATCATAGGTGGAGAAGAGATTAAAATCCTTATCTGTCTGAGTCTGGAGCCCAGTCTTTTGCTTTAGAAAGGGAGATCAGAAGACTCATTTCCTCAAGGCTCAGATGCACGGCCTACATCTAAAGATATAGAAAAAGATGAAAATAACAGATCAGAGAGTTCCCTGACTCATGAAAGGAAGAAAACTATTCCAAAGCAATTGGAAGGAACTGTAAGTATAAAATAAAAATATGACAATGCTATCTTTTCCTTGGTTTTATAGATGTTAATAATTTACCTTATTGTGTCTTACGCAATAGAACATTTCTGCATAGTAATATGATGCCAGTTAAGTTGTAACACCATTTTGAGACCAGTCATTCAGAGTTTTTAAAAAGGAACTGACATTTTACATGAAGATGTAATGAACTTCTGAGAAGCCAAAAATTATTTAGTGCAGCTTTTCAAACCTGAGGAGAAAAACCCAGTGAAGTATCTTACAGCATAACTGGCTGAAGAAGTGAACATCATAGGTGAGAGAACAGTAAAGCCTGGCAGAGTTTATCTTGCTGAATGCCTTCTAGAGGAAAAGTCAGCAAAAGAAACCATGGCACTGCCACTTTTCAATGTTATAGTAACTCATCAAATTAAAGATTTGACTGCAAACTTTAAAACTGATCTTTTCTGCAGAACTGCACTTTTGCCTTAGAAATGGATAGATCTGCTGACTGTCTGGACTTGCTATTTTGGGTGTATTCATCAGGTACCAGCACCAACTAATTATCAAAGATCTTTCATATGAATGCTTGACAACAAACATAGAGGTGCTGAATCGGGGCTTCCCTGGTGGCGCAGTGGTTAGGGATCCGCCTGCCGATGCAGGGGACACGGGTTCGTGCCCTGGTCCGGGAAGATCCCACATGCCGCGGAGCATCTAAGCCCGTGTGTCACAACTACTGAGCCTATGCTCTAGAGCCCGCAAGCCACAACTACTGAAGCCTGTGCACCTAAAGCCCGTGCTCCGCAATGAGAAGCCACTGCAATGAGAAGCCCAAGCACCACAACAAAGAGTAGCCCCCGCTCGCTGCAACTAGAGAAAGCCCACGCGCAGCAATGAAGACCCAACGCAGCCAAAAATAAATAAAATAAAATAAAATTTTAAAAAGGTGCTGAATCATTTGAAGTATACAATAATTTTTTTTTAATTTCATCATTTATCCTGGAACAGTTGTGTTGACATTTGCTCTGATGGTACTAAAACAATGGTGGGTAAAATTGCTGGTGCCTTACAAGTGAAGGCAATGGCAACAAAATGAACTAGTCATCATTGTATTCTTTACCACTACCCATTTGCAGAAAAAAGGAAAAAAAAATAGAAGCCAGTTTCACTTAAGAAAGTCATAGATGAAACAGTAATAATTACTAACTTTATTAAGACTTGACCCTTGAAATATATATATCTTTAATATTTTATGACAATTGTCGGGAAAGGCATTTGGTCTACTAGGTTGAATGATATGATATGACATTGCCATTTGTTCTAATCAAATACTGTTTGAGTTGTGAGCTGAACTAGTCTCTATTTTTTATGGAACACCAATTTTACTTGACTGACAAACTGGTTATTCAGATTTGGGTATTTGTCAGTTTTGGGGTTTGTTTTTTTTTTATGAACAAAGCAAGCCTGTCAAGAAACAACTGACAGTATTTATTCCCAATGATAAAATTCAGGCGTTCAAATGAAAATTAGAATTTGGGAAACTTCTGACACCCTAAGCTTGAGAGCTTCCCAATATTGGAAGACATTTTTGACGTGGTTAATTGTGATATGTTATCAACAAATATGATTTTTTCTGTACTATATAATGAAAGGAGGCAACATTACAAAATTTGCGTAACTCAATAGAGTAATACTCTCCAAATGAACAATGCAAGACCTTAAAAAATCACATGTGAGTAAAAGATCCATTCAAGGTGCAAGAGAGACCAATGGATATTAATGTATCAGAGTACAAAAGGTTCACTGATATGGTTTCAGATTCCACAGTGCATTTGTCCCTTAAGGAATTACCACTTATTTTGGTATAATATTAAAAAAGAATATCCACAATTATCTGAAATGACTATTAAAACAGTTCTTCTTTTTCCAACTACATAGCTATATGAGGACAGATTTTCTTTATATACTTCAACCAAAACATATTGCAACAAATTAAATGCAGAAAAAGATACACTCTGTCTTCTATAAAGCCAGACCTTAAGAGATTTGCAAAAATGTAAAACAATACTGCTCTTCTCACTATTTTTTCTAGTTTAGAAATTACAGTTTTTTAAATAAATTAGTAAGTAAAGATTTTTTTATTTTATTGGTAGGATGTAGACAATATATCATTCAAACTAATAGTTCCATATTGGACCAACAATTGTTGAACACCTGACTCCAGAACCTTCCTCTCTTCTCCATTTCTATTTAAACTGTCCAAGACAGGACTTCATCTCTCACCTGAGCCAAATGATTGCCCATCTAGCGTTGTCCACCTCCAGACTGCCATCAGCATGCCATATATACACCCAAATCTAAAAATTCCTCAACTCTACTTAAAGATCCTTCAAATGGCTCCAATCATCTTTAGCATCGAGTTCAACCTTTGTAGGATGGCAGGTATCCAAGCCCTGCCTTCCTCACAAGCCTCATCTTCCTCATTACTTGCAGTATTACCAAACTGAATATAGTTGCTCACATATCTGGGACTTTGCTTCCACTGTTCCTTCTGCACAAAGTGCTGTACCCTTCCTCACCTGGCCAATTCACACTCATCTTTCCCAAGACTCAGATTAATATCCAACACCCCTGGAGCCTTCCCTGACCCTCCCTCCTCCCCACACTCACTCTCACCCCCAGACTGGCATAAGGGCCCCTATTCTGCATCCCCACACAGACTTCCATCATAGCTCTTAAGCTGTGCTGAAATTATCCATTTGGGTGAGTCTGTCTCTTCTGTTCCACTATAAATTCCCAGGACATGTATCCCTTGTAAGTAGCCAACAACCTTTATGTAGTACACATTTAATTGACTGGTAGAAACAAATGTAAATGCTTCCAAAATTACTTATGTGCAACACCACAGACATCAAAATAGACACTTTGGCCCCTGAATTAGAATCCCTTCATTCTCAGCACCTGGATACTATAAAACTATTTCCTATATCTTACAAATATAAAAAGCTCAGCTGTCTTTGCCCAGGATTCTTTGGTTCATATCAACTTTTTAAAGAATGTAAAATGCTTTCAGGAGCTTTCAAAACAGATATATTATGTAATATATTGATTTTTTGATGCTTTCTCTGAAAAATAATAATGTATTATCTCCATAGTAAAGTAAAACACTTTTTAACATCTCAGGAAACATTTAAACTTCTGGGTATTCAATAGATTTTTAATGCAGAGGAACAAATTAGACTATATATATATATATATATATATATATATTTTTTTTTTTTTTTTTTTTTTTTTTTTTTTTGCGGTACGCGGGCCTCTCACTGTTGTGGCCTCTCCCGTTGCGGAGCACAGGCTCCGGATGCGCAGGCTCAGCGGCCATGGCTCACGGACCCAGCCGCTCCGTGGCATCTGGGATCCTCCCAGACCGGGGCACAAACCCATGTCCCCTGCATCGGCAGGCAGACTCTCAACCATTGCGCCACCAGGGAAGCCCTAGACCATATATTTTTAAATTTCATTTATTCTTCAATATGATAGTGCCCTCTAAATGGCAGGTACTTTTCTAGGCACTGGGGCACAGTAGTACCTCAGACAAAAAGTCCTGTCTTGGTGGAGCTTATATCCAGAGGTATAAACATTCTGGTCATACACTCAGATGCTATTACTGAGATACATATACTCAGTTCTACTGAGACTCACATACTTCCTAGAAAACCTACAACATCTGACCTACCGAGCTATGGCGCAGATAGCTGTAGTTAGTAAGAGCCATAAACTGCTTCCTTACAAATGATGTAACACATTATTTTGTGTGTTTTTGCCTGGGAAGATGAAAAAATTATCTCTGGAAATAGTTTCCTAGGTCCTGTTTGCAGCAAATTATTAACATCTGATATCAAAGCACAGTATACCCTTATATTTCTGTTGAGGGAATTTCTCAAAGCAGGTAAATAAATATACGTGTCTAGTAACCTAATCATTATGAGGATGAATTAGCAAAAGATATGCACATCTTGGAACACTCCTCAGTGCTGACAGAATGAACTTGTAACACTTCTAAATACTGTAGGTACAGTATGCACAGCTTTGCATATTATGCACCAATTGTGTCAAGGCAAAATTAATGCTAGAGTGTCCCTGGAGACATCTCTCTGGAGCTTTTTCTTGCCTAAAGTACCTATGAAATGTGCCATGTACCACTTTGTCCCACAAATATTTTCTGAGTAGCTATGATGTCTATGATGTAAAGTAACTCCACTGATTTCCAGTAGGTTCCCAAGGCCTGTCCTCAAATGGATGGGCAGAAGAGGCTGCTTGTACAAAGCCAGGTCACACAGCTGAACATCTCAATCGATTAGATGCCCTGTAAACAGAAGTTGAATCACAGCACTGCTACAATACCCTGAAAAACCTTCCAGTCTAGCAACAGATTGAAATCCCAGTATGTAAATTGGAAGACAAATTTGTCTTCCCCTTTTTTTTAACACTTCATTTCCAAAGAAATGAAAATTTTGTCCATTGGATTTGAGGAAATATTCACATACTATAACTGTGTATATGAGTTGTGCAAAATCATATGCTATATATGATGGAGTAACGTTCAGTGTTGGTCTGAAGGGCTAGCTGGTATACTACAGTCCCTAATAAGTAATGATCCGAACTCACATAAAACACCCACATGAAACAAGTGCACTCTCCTAAAATTCACCCTTAGAGTAAATTGTTCTTAGTTCATGAGGGTGTTTCCTGGTTTCTATTTATAATAATGAACTATTTATAGTATTCTATTTATATATTTCTATGTGTGTCTATCCATAATAGACACACATAGAAATATAGGTGAGCTTTGTCTAAAAGGGCAGAGAATTACAAGTTCTGTGGTTGCTTCTGCTTTCTCTGCCTGTTGACAATTCAGATATTTCATTTCCACACATACAAAAGAAACCACCATCATATATACTGGATGTGGGAATATTGTCAATTCTTGCCTGACTTAAATGTTACTAAAATCTGAGCTGCATGAAACAGAATGGTGAAGAAGGAAGAGTATCTTCACACAACTCCCCTTTTTCCTCTCCATTTTCCTTTCTGCCACTCTTTTCCCACACAAATCTATAGACTCCAGATGGTAACATATAGTCCAGAATTATCCTTCCCTATATATCCTTCTACTATAAAAAACTTCCATCCCCTGGGAAGTTAGCCCAGCTTTCAGGAAGAAAATGCTGATAACCGAATCACTTTGCTATGCACCTGAAACTAACACATTGTTAATCAACAATACTCCAATATAAAATAAAATTTTTTTAAAAAAAGAAAATGCTGATAAACTGATTCACATTGTAAAATAAATAAACAACTTTGTTACCTTTCATGGGAATAGTTACTTTTTAAAGAGAAAAAAATCTGAAGACAATTAATTAAGCCCAAAGGACTGAATGTTTCATAGTTGAATTTGGGATCTGAAGTAATTATGCGAAGAAGAATTTTGAGAGAAAAACCCTTCACTCTTCCTTTGTGTAAGATATTGGCCCATGTGCATCTGCAAAGGCGTGAAGCTATGAATCTTCCCAGCATTATTCCACTTTCCCTTAGGTAATGACTTAAACCTTCTCTTTTCCCAGAAAAAAAGGTTAAATTTGAAAGGTGGGTTAATTTGAGCTTAACGCCTTGTTAATCTAGAAATAGGATACCATGCTTCTAAATGCTCAGTACACAGTTGTTTAATAAACATGTTGATTGCACAGATTTATATGTTGACTTATCTTTTTCAAAATTTTCAGTCATAATCTTCTTTTCCCTTCCTTTTAAACACAGGTCAAATTAGATTAGGGCCTTATATGACGAAAAATTTTATCAAGAAGAATTTTTCTTCTAGAACTTTTAATTCAGAATTTAAAACTTGAAGTTTGGGGGCTTTTATGGGGGGAGGAGTTGGGGGGGCTTGGTTTTTTCACATAAGTCTACAGGGATTTATTTTGAATTTCTATAAACAAGGACAGTAGTATGTACCAAATAGAAAGACTAATTATAAAAATGTTTAAGAGCTGAGAAAGAGACATTAACCTAGACCATGTACGGGAGAGACATCATTACCCCCCAAAATAAAAAATAGTTATAGACCCACAACATAATAATACTTTCATTTACTTATAAGGTTAATAGTAACTACACCATGTACTGAATACTATGTTAGGTATTTATATATACTTTATCTCTTATGTAGTTAGTGCCTGGGAGAATGGCCAAAGATTAAGGTGAAATACGCAGTTATGAAATTTTCCCAACCACCATCCACATTAGCAGACAAAATATAACAAACATGGATTGCTGTGAATTGAAAGGATAATTTAACATTGGAATTCATTAATGAGGAAATCTGAACCCTCAGTTACTAAAAGACTATGCAAATTCCATATAACATTAATGACAATTATTCATTCAAACAATCACCTCACCTCCCCCAAAATTGATTTTGCTTACTACTATGGCCTGCAGGCCAAATCTGGTCTATTGCACAGCCTGTCTCTTAAGAATGGTTTCTACATTTTTTAAAAGTTACATTTTAAATGGTTGTATAAGTGCTTACATAATATCCTCTATCTTGTCTCTTAGTCCACAAAACCTAAAATATTTACTATTTGGCTCATTACAGAAAAAGTTTACGAACGCTTGCTTTAAGCAAAAGTTCTCAGAAGCACTGCAATGTCATGGCTTTGAAGCCTGCAAACTCAGCTCTAGCACTGACCAGCTATGTGTTTGGGGGCAAGTCCTTCATCTCTGAGCCTCAGTTTACTCACATATAAAGTGGACTATTAGTATCTAAATCAAATTGCTAAGACCACATGAGGTAATGTACAACGTGTGTAAAGTATCTGACACATCCTAGACACTTCATGTTAGTTCCCTTCCAGTTCCCATAAATTATTATGACCATTGAGTGAATCTCCAACTTACTTGTATGTGTGTGGCTGAGAGAAGCAGGGAGAATAGATTACATATTGAACAAAAACTTTTCATACCTTTTGTCTGCATAGCATTTCCCCCCCAAGTACTTTCCCACTTGTGCAATCCAACTGTTAGGAAGAAACTCAATGTACTTTTTTTAAATCATAACTGTAGAAGTTGTAGATCAGAAAACTGTTATAATGAACAAAGATGCATTAAATTAGACATGAGGTTCAGTAGACAGATTCTCCTGTTAACATCCTTCCACTTTTCTCTATTTCCAACAAGCATGCTCAAATTTCATCTCTTAACCTCATTCTGGATTACATGTTGCCCTGCAGAGTTTCCTCTTCCCATCAGCCTACATCATCCTATACAGTTTAAACGTTCCATAAATGCTAGCAAACAGGGTCTGGGGGACCAAAAGACCAACCTGTGATAAAGAGTAGAGGATAGATAGAAACAAAGTCATCTTTTAGTTTCATGTGTTCTGTTCTAAGTCTCAGAATCTTTGACCAGTGATTCTCAACCCCTTTCTTCCCCTAGCACATCTGAGAGGTAGGATACACTCCCACCAGTAAGGTTTTCTCTGGCCACTACAGTCTTCAAAATGGGGTTGTATGGCCCTTGAAAACACCTCCCCAGTGATTGTGACAGACCATTAAGGAGGAATTCCAGATCTGTTGGACAACTATTGCTTTAAATTACTTTACCCAATAATTCTAGTGCCATAGAACACTCTATGACATAAATCACAGCAGGATCATTTTTGACCCACCTTCTAGAGAAATGGAAATAAAAACAAACAAATGGGACCTAATGAAACTTCAAAGCTTTTGCACAGCAAAGGAAACCATAAACAAGACGAAAAGACAACCCTCAGAATGGGAGAAAATATTTGCCAATGAATCAATGAACAGAGGATTAATCTCCAAAATGTACAAGCAGCTCGTGCAGCTCAATATCAATAAAATAAGCAACCCAATCCAAAAGTGGGCAGAAGACCTAAATAGACATTTCTCCAAAGAAGATATACAGATTGCCAACAAACACATGAAAGAATGCTCAACAACATTAATCATTAGAGAAATGTAAATCAAAACTACAATGAGATGTCATCTCACACCGGTCAGAATGGCCATCATCAAAAAATCTACAAACAATAAATGCTGGAGAGGGTGTGGAGAAAAGGGAACCCTCTTGCACTGTTGGTGGGAATGTAAACTGATACAGCCACTATGAAGAACACTAGGGAAGTTCCTTAAAAAACTAAAAATACAACTACCATGTGACCCAGCAATCCCACTACTTGGCATATACCCTGAGAAAACCATAATTCAAAAAGAGTCATGTACCACAATGTTCATTGCAGCTCTATTTACAATAGCCAGGACATGGAAGCAACCTAAGTGTCCATCAACGGATGAATGGATAAAGAAGATGTGGCACATATATACAATGGAATATTACTCAGCTATAAAATGAAACAAAATTGAGTTATTTGTAGTGAGGTCGATGGACTTAGAGTCTGTGATACAGAGTGATGTAAGTCAGAAAGAGAAAAACAAAAACCATATGCTAACACATATATATGGAATCTAAAAAAAAAAAAAAAATGTCATGAAGAACCTAGGGGTAAGATGGGAATAAAGACGCAGACCTACTAGAGAATGGACTTGAGGATACGGGGAGGGGGAAGGGTAAGCTGGGACAAAGTGAGAGAGTGGCATGGACATATATACACTGCCAAATGTAAAACAGATAGCTAGTGGGAAGCAGCCGCATAGCACAGGGAGATCAGCTTGGTGGTTTGTGACCACCTAGAGGGGTGGGATAAGGAGGGTGGGAGGGAGGGAGTCGCAAGAGGGAAGAGGTATGGGGATATATGTATATGTATAACTGATTCACTTTGTTATAAAGCAGAAACTAACACACCATTGTAAAGCAATTATACTCCAATAAAGATGTTAAAAAAAAATTCTAGTGCCATTTATACCACTCAGACTACCTGAAAAATAGGGAATAGATTTAACAAGAGTCTTCACCTGTATGAAATACAAGCAGATTCAGGTTTACCTTTGATTATGATTCCTTAGAAAATAGAAGGAGGGTGGATTTGGTTTCAATGCCTAGCCTACCTATAGTTGTATTTTATGAGACACCATACCATAACCAGCCCTCCTGGAGAAAATTATAGAGAAAGGCGATAGGCTTATGTTTGAATGGACTGTTAGCACCCACATAGGTACAATGAGAGGTGAATTTTTAAATACAGGTGTGATGAGGAAAAGGAAGGGAGATCTGACAGAAACCAAGGACTCGACAAGTAACCTTAATGAAAATTACAACAAAAAGAGTAGATGCAAACAGATAATCTGATAAGAGTTACCAGATTGCTAAAACATCTGGATTTTTAAAGAAAGTCACACCTACTTTCTCATAACGAGATTCTACTGCAGAGAAGGGACTATGGGATCATGATTTGGGGAAAGCAGAATTTAAGGAAAAACAGAAACAAAACTAAGTTTTTAGCCTGTATATTTCAAGAGTCTCAAATACATGTGTCTGTGTGTTCATTTATCTAAAGATACTTGTTAAGGAAAAAAATTTTATTTAAAGAGAAGATAAAAATGCAATATCCAGCAATCTATCATCAGTTTAAATTCTATTGGACAGGGCTTCCCTGGTGGCACAGTGGTTAAGAATCTGCCTGCAAATGCAGGGGACACGGGTTTGAGCCCTCGTCCGAGAAGAACCCACATACCACGGTGCAACTAAGCCCATGTGCCACAACTACTGAACAAAAACAGTCTATGCCATCATGGAGCTCACATTCTACTGGGAAAGACAGACAATAATAAAATAGCTATACAAATATAAAGGGGAATTCCCTGGTGGTCCAGTGGTTAGGAACTAAGGATCTTAGGGAACTAAGATCCCGCAAGCCACATGGCATGGCCAAAAACAAAAAAAAGAGAAAGAAAAAGAACATTTAAAATTTAAAAATATATATATAAAGCCAGGTTGTGATAATGTGCTGTGAAGAAAAACAAAGCAAGGCAAAGGGAGACAGCCAGAGATTCTATTTTAGCCAAAGAGGTCCTGGAAAACTTCTGTATTATCTTCCAAACCTATGTGATGGCAAAGCAGTTTGAGACCTGAGAGTTCTTGTCTCCTGTCTGTTTTGAACTCTGAACAAGCTTCCCCACTCCCACAGGTTCAACTCTGACCTGTATTAAAAACTCCAGATTCCTATCTCCAGCTCTGACCTTTTCTCTGAGTTCTAATTCCATGATGCCAAGAGTATAATCGACAGAACTAAAACCAAACTAGCTTCCCCTTGGCTCCTTTACCCCCCACCAAAAGACTATCATCATTTTTCTAGAACTGTCTAGAGAACTTAATGTTTTGTCTCTTTCTGCTCCTTTATTCCACTGTAAAAAAAAAAAAAGTACTAAAAGTTCCTTCTCCAAAATGCTTCCCACATATCCTGTAGTCCTCATTCTCAAAAGCATCACATTTAAGAGCAGCTGTAAGTTTGTTTGGGAAAGCCCTGCTCGACCACAATTGGACCCTATGACCTCCCATATCAAAACTAAATCCCTATGCCTCGTTTTCATACCCTTCAAAATCCAGCTGCCTCAGATCTGTTACGGACTGAATTGTGTACCCCCAAAATTCATATGTTGAAGCTCTGGTCCCCAGTATCTCAGAGTGTGATTGTATTTGGAGATAAGGGCCTTTAAAGAAATAATTAAGTTAAAATGAGGCCATTAGGATGTGCCCTAATCCAATCTGACTTATGTCCTTATTAAAAGAGAGACACCAGGGACATATGTGCAGAGGAAAGGCCATATGTGCACACGTGAGAAGGCAGCCATCTGCCAGCTAAGGAGAGAGGCTTCAGGAGAAACCTGCTGGCCCTTTGATCTTGGACTTCCAGCCTCCAGAACTGTGAGAAAACAAATTTCTGTTATTTAAGCCGCCCAGTCTGTAATATTGTCATGGCAGCCCTAGCAGACTAACGCACTATCCCTTCATAGTTCTATCTACTACTCAACATGCAGTCTTACAAATGATCCTGGGAAACACTACACTAATTCTTGTCCCAAACTTTTATCCAAGCTAGTATTCTTGCCTGTAATATTCTTCATCCCTTCTTAAAAGCACAGGGTTTTGAAGTCAAGCAAACCTAGATTCAAATCCCAGCTTCATTCACTTAACAGCCATGTAGCTTTAACTAACTTCTCTAAGACTCTGTTTTCTCAGCCATAAAATGGGTACATCACTAAATTCAGTCAGTATGTAGGTTAAATGAGGTAGTGTACATGACATGCCCAACACAGCACCTGGTACACAGCATACATTCAATGGTGATAGTTGTAGTTGATATTCATTTCTCAAAGCTCCATTTAATACCAGATTGTTAAGCATTCTGGCCTCTTTGGACCACCAGCCCAACCTGAAGAGAATATAGAAGAGGAGAATCATGGAGTCAAGCTTGGAGCCCTACCCTACAGGGCCTGATGCCACCTGAGAACATTGGAGTTAATGTAATAAGCCACGGGGAGCCAGTCAGGGTTTTTGAACCGAGGAAAAGCATGATCAAAGCCATGCTTTTGGAAGGATAAAGTGACAGCTGCGTGTAGATGATCAGGACAGACACCATGCAATACTAGAGGTGACAGGTCATAAAGAACTAAACTTGAGTGGTGCTTATAGGAACGGAAAGAGGGGAGAATTGTTTAGAGAAATATTTCAGACATGTAGTCTACAAGACTGAACACTGAAAGGGAAGACAGAGTCAGAGGTCACCCCAAGGAAGGCCTTGAGATTGCTAGAGTGCTAGCACCATGAACAGAAACATGGAGGCTGGGTGAAGATGCAGGAGCACAGGGGAGGCATCAAGCTTGATTTTAACCCTCACATTTCATTCCCTGTGCTGCTCCTGCCACTGCATCTCACCCCATATCTGCAATCTGATCAGGTGCCCTTCTCTTCCAGTAAAACTGCAAGAAGGGATTTCAAAATTAATTTACACAAAGATATAAATGGTAACCTTTCTTAAGGGCTAATCTTCATTTTAAGAAAGCCCCCGCTCCAAAGATGAACAACAAGAAACATGGATAATTGACAAACATAAGTGAGGTATGGGATGGAGACAGCATGTCCTTTAGCAAATATTATCATTACACATTCCACCTCCTGCTGCTACGAACACTTTGGCTGCAATCTGGGGCCACCCCTAGATTTTGACATTAGTGTTGTGTTTAAGAACCACTTTCTTATCTTAATGCTGGATGCTGTTCAACACTGCAAAAAAAACAAAATTGTTTTCGTTGGCTGTTTAAAAGCTGAGAAACATCAGCACAGAACAGCAGGGCTGGGAAGGTCCATGATACATCAGCATCGGCCATCCTTCAGATAGTTCCAGTTCCTCTACCCTGACACTAGAGATGCCAAGGGTAAATTCGGCAGCCTTGCCCAGTGCTCGTTTTCCATCTCTCCAAACCTTGTCTTCCACTGCTAATTAAACCCACCTCCTTTACCCTGGACAGAGGTATAAAATAGAAAGTCCTTACAGTCTTCAAAATAGCTGTTCACAGATTAGAAAACAAACAATTCTTTCACTCTTTTTTCCACTCTGGGTTATTTATTCAACCAAAATTCATGGAGTGACCATGCACATACGCTGCAGAGGTGAGGGAAGGAGATGGAGGAAAGAAAAGGAGGGTGAAAATCCAAACTCCTGCAATTCCTACCCTCAACACGTTCTCGGTTCGGTTAATCTTCATTCACATCTGTGGATCACCTTTGTAGCTCTGACCCCTTTAAATCTCCCACAAGCCTTTCTAGGTTTCTTTTAAATGTGGGATTCCATGGTAAATAGTCCACATTTTCAAAAGGATCTGACCCATATTTTCTAAATTCCCAGCCATGCACCTGTTTGAAAAGTGCATACATTGTAATATGTGGGCACGCAAGGGTGAGTGTGTAGGGAGAGGTTGATTTAATAGTCATGGTGCTGAATCATTCAGCAGATTATTTACCCTGAACTTCATATCACTTTCTGTCATATATTCACTGCACTCGGCCAAACACTGCACAAAATGTATTAAAAAGAAATCAACCTGGTACTGCTGCTAGAGAAAATGGTAATATTAAACATCAAATTACCATATGATCTAACTCCACTTCTGGGTATACACCCAAAAGAAGTGAAAGCAGAGACTAAAAACAAATGATTTATACACCTATGTCCACTGCAGCATTATTCACAGTAGCCAAAAGGTGGAAGCAACCCAAGTGTCCATCGAGGGAAGAATGGATACACAAAACAGGGTATGTACATAAAATGGAACATCATTCAGCCTTAGAAGGAATTTCTGACACATGCTACAACTTGGATGAAACTTGAGGATATTATGCTAAGTGAAATTAGCAAACCACAAAAGGACAAATATTGTATGATTCCACTTATATAAAGTACCTAGAGTTGTCAACTTCATAGAGACAGAAAATAGAACAGTGGTTGCCAAGGGCCGGGGAAGGGATGAATGGGGAGTCATTGTTCGATGGATGTGAAGTTTCAGTTTAAGAAGATGAAAAATTTCTAAAGATGAATAGTAATGATGATTGCACAACAATGTGAATGTACTTAATGACATTGAACTGTATACTTAAAAATGGTTAAGATGGTAAATTTTATGTTATATATACTTTATCACAATTTCTTAAAATATTAAAAACATTTAAGGATATAATAGAAGAAAATGTTCCTGAAATAAAGAAATATGAAAAAAAGGAATCATCCCTCTTCTAGAAGCAGGTGCTTTAAAAATCCATGGCAATGATACAGACACAAAGCAAAACACAAAGAGACAACAGGCCAGCGGAAAAATCTCTTTGACCTCAATTGAATAAGTATGTGTAAGAGCATTTACAGCTGTGTGTTTCAACCTTTCTTTCATTATCATACCCACTAAGGAAGTTTGTAGATATTTTTTTCCCTAATTGTCTCCTGATGAAAGTTTAAAACCACAGATAGGGACTTCCCTGGTGGCACAGTCCTTAAGGATCCACCTGCCAATGCAGGGGACGCGGGTTCGATCCCTGGTCCAGGAAGATCCCACATGCCACGGAGTAACTAAGCCCGTGCGCCACAACTACTGAGCCTGCACTCTAGAGCCTGTGAGCCACAGCTACTGAGCCTGCGTGCTCCAACTACTGAAGCCCATGCCCCTAGAGCCCGTGCTCCACAGCAAGAGAAGCCACTGCAATGAGAAGCCCATGCACCACAACCAAGAGTAGCCCCCACTCACAGCAACTAGAGAAAGCCCACGCGCAGCAACTAAGACACAACACAGCCAAATAAATAAATAAATAAAACCACAGATACACTATATATCTGTTTATGTACAATGGTCCTTTAGAGGTCACAAACCATTGTGATATCTGAGATATTGCCCCCCCCAAGAACCAATTTTGCCCTCTTGTATGCAGTATCACCCTCTTTGAGAAGGCATGATTTGCAGTATTAGCGACTCCAAAAACTGGGTGCCATGACAAATAGCAAATCTGACTGAAATAATCAGAGGGCTGGGAATGCACATATACTAACCAACACTAAAATGTGTCCAAAAGTCTAGCGCCAATATTAAAAGTATCTGCACACTACTAAACGCCTGAAGAAAAAGTGAGAAATTCATTTTTAGTGTCTCCAAGTATCCAGAAATTGCCATTGTAGAGATGATATAACATCTAATTGATTAACAGGTTTTTGAGAAGTTTAATTCAGATATTTGGTATCATGTATAGAGAATGTAGCATTACCATTGTAATGGTAACATAACCATGACATAGTTTATTTTTCTACCTGGTAAAATGACATATGCAGATCTTATAGAAAAACTCCATAATTTTTCTTATTACCTGGAATTTAAGGAGCCTTATAATTTTGCTACTCAGAGTGTGGACCTTGCAACATCAGCATCACATGGAAGTTTATTAAAAATGCAGAATTACAAGCTCCACCCCAGACTGACTGAAACAGAATCTGTAGTTCAATGAGATCACCAGGTAATTCTTATGCACATTAAAGTTTGAGAAACACTGCCTTAAAAGACAAATACCATCCAAGTAGATTTATTTACTACTCCACTCATCCTATACTATGGAGCCTATAGGAAATGCAAACTGGAAAAGAATCATGCAAAATTTTTTTTTAAATCACCAGATACAAAACATGCAAATTTCTATCCTGGGGCCTACCCCCTCAAAGAAGTTAGTTCAGGTAGTTAACTCACTCTGCAATAGCAGGGATGGTTAAGAGCAGGTGAACGGGTTTGCCAGATGCCCGCAGCTCCTCTCTTCAGAAGCAGCAGCAGAGGGCCCTTCACCAGAGGTGTGATTAGGAATGCTCTTCCAAGCCTTAGCTTTTCAGCATGGAAGAAAACATCCTGAGAGGAGCCATGTGAGCAAGCAGCAGGATTCCCCTTTCTTTATTTTTATTTTTATTTTTTTACAACTTTATTGGAGTATAATTGCTTCACAATGGTGTATTCGTTTCTGCTTTATAACAAAGTGAATCAGTTATACATATACATCTGTTCCCATATCCCTTCCCTCTTGCGTCTCCCTCCCTCCCTCCCACCCTGCCTATCCCACCCCTCCAGGCGGTCACAAAGCACCGAGCTGATCTCCCTGTGCTATGCGGCTGCGGCCCCTTTCTTTATAATCCCAGCTGTTGTGTCCAAAAATGACTCAATAACTAAGAGGCTGCCTCTCCCCAAACATTAGCCCAACCACTCCCATTAATTCCACCATATAGCTTCACTCTTTGAGGTCTGAAAGATTTTCCCTGTGGTCTTCTTACAATATGAATGGTTATGGTGGTTATCAACTACCCTAACTACCTACCAGTTAAAACTGAACAGGGAGTAGATGGTAGCCAGGTGTGAGCTAGGGAAAAGGAAGGACCCTAGGGAAATCAGAGCCCTGGAAAGAGGCTGACCTCTCCCCATTGTACCTCCGCTAATATCCCAGTGGCCTGGTGGCAAGGGCACTGGCTATGGGGACACGGCCCCTCAGATGCAAATCCAAGCTCTGCCACTTACGATCTGGGGGATCTTGAACCAACTATCAATCCCTCTGAGCCTCAATTTCCTCACCTATAAAATAAGATAATTATGCCTGCCTCAGATGCCCCTATGAGGGCTGAATGAGATCTTGCTGGTCAACTCCCAAAACGAGTGTTTAATAAATGTTAATTCCCTATCCACTAACTCCCCCAAAAAGCAGTAGCGTATTTTCATCCACTTAGTTTGGAAGGAAAGCGTTTTACCTCACAGACAGTCCCAAATTAAAGGAACAGGAAGTGCTTTAATCAGAAACCACGTATGCAAGCTTTAATGACGGGCTTCACCAAAACTGTAGGGGGCATGATGCACTCTGAGCCTGTTAGAGATTACATAACCCCGAAACTGCCAGTCAGCAGAGAGCTGAATTCCCCTCTTAGATGTATGCATGCGTCCTCTTCTCATGGAAAATAGTGGAAATTCAAAATGGTTAAAAAGATGCTAAACCATCAAAATAATCTTAGTTCACAAGAAATCACAGTAAAATGCCTATAAAGTTCATAGTAACTTTGAGGCGACTTCAAAAATGGATTAAGAGATCCAAGAACCATAGAAGTTTTAGAAACATCCCACTGCCCACTTTGACTACATCAGTCAAGGCCCAGGTAACATCTGGAATTAGGAATATCCACCTTTCTCACCATCAGGAGTTCAGCGTCAGGCCAAGAAAGCCAAAAGGTGAAGTCAGCCTCCTGATCTTCCTATTAACCTGGGGGGAAAAAGAGGCCACCAGATGAATGTCAGCTAAGAGCCAAAAGTAAATGGTTCTCTCAGGAGCAGTTCACTGTGCATCTCAGAATAATTAGAAAATCTTCCCTCTCAGTAGCGCTCTCCACAGCTCTTTAACTTCTGAGAGGGTTTCCTTTGGTTCCAGACTTCTTTCAGGACAAAGTAGAATGAGAGAGGTTTGCCTCAACTTCCTCAATGAGGAAAAGTCTGTAGCTGGACA
Source organism: Mesoplodon bidens (assembly GCF_964165515.1). Lineage (NCBI taxonomy): Eukaryota > Metazoa > Chordata > Mammalia > Artiodactyla > Ziphiidae > Mesoplodon > Mesoplodon bidens. The sequence continues at coordinate 49,816,181 of NC_138161.1, read as the reverse complement.
ACTAAATTATACTGAGCGTGGTCATCACCTCCATGTTGGGAAGGACAGTGCTAAACGTTTAACATGAGGTTTGTTGTGCGCCCACTTTTTTTTTTTTTTTTTTGGCCACGCCGCATGCCTTGCCGGATCTCAGTTCCCCGACCAGGGATTGAACCCAGACCCCAGCATTAAAAGCCTGGAATCCTGGGCTTCCCTGGTGGCGCAGTGGTTGAGAGTCCGCCTGCCGATGCCGGGAACGCGGGTTCGTGCCCCGGTCCGGGAAGATCCCACATGCCGCGGAGCTGCTGGACCCGTGAGCCATGGCCGCTGAGCCTGCGCATCCGGAGCCTGTGCTCCGCAACGGGAGAGGCCACAACAGTGAGAGGCCCGCGTACCGCAAAAAAAAAAAAAAAAAAAAAAAAAAAAGCCTGGAATCCTAACCACTAGGCCACCAGGGGACTCCCATGCCCCCAGCTCTTGTGCTAACTCTTCCCAGACTGTCTCTCCTATAGCCTCTGTACCCTACCCAACTGTGTCTTTAGCCAAAGCAAATTGATGTTATAATGAAGAGAGGTGGTAGATCATACATTGAAGCCAAATAAAAAGACTTTAGGGTTATCTGAATGTTTAGATGATCTGTGTGGTTGATCTCCTCCTCTATCAGGGATTGTTGAGGGGAATGAATAAGGCTTTGAAAATTTTCTCTTCTTTTATTGTCTAAACAACCTACTGACAGGAGAGACAAAAAATATATATATATTCCACCTGATCAATAATGTATTTCTTTAGATGCCAGATTTAAAGTGAGGGAATATATATTACAAAGTGCTTAAAATTTACATAATAAATGTCATCCTCTGAGACACCGCCACCCCATATGGCCAGTTCACTAATCCTCCTGGAGACAAGCTCAATCCATCCTACCTAGAAATGCACTTTTATTCACACAAAATCCCAGACTGTAATAGATCTGGGGGTTCAGCCAAGTCATCAAAGTTCAAGATTTCCTTTGTTCATACAATGGTCTTGTAATACATGTCTTTCATTTTACAAATGTAATATAAGAACTACATGCTATACAACATTTTGATCTACTTAGATATATTTTTCCATAAAGATATAGTTCTATGCAGTTCTATGCCTACCCTTGGTGAGAAAGTATACCTCTAAGCCCACACCCAAACTTCCTGGGAGATTTCTACTTAGGAGTATCAAAGCCTACTTCACTGGCTAAATAAAAGTTTTTACATTAGATTTATGATACTTTCATCACCCATCCTACCAACCTCTTCCATCAGCATCTTAGTCTTTCCTGGACCTTCAAGGTGAACAGACACAATTCACAGTCATTACCAAACTATAAAAACATCCCAAATTTTCCTTCCCCAAAATACGGCCCCCTAATATTTTGCCCCAAAACAAGTATGATCACCCAAATATCGGAAAGTGACTCCAAAGAATCTGAATATGGGAAAAGAAAAAAAAAAAGCATTTAAGATACTTTTTCATACTAAATATCAAATAATAAAAATATACCTTTGTGTTTGAAGAGTCAAGTCATACAGATACGTAAAGGCAAATCAACTGTTTCCAGCTGTAATCAGCGATAATAACCCAAGTACGTGAGAGCATGAGAAAGATGATCAGTTTCCTTTTGAGGTTACATGATAAGCAGCAGCGACAGTTAAGCAAGCCTTTTTCTCTAAGAACACGCCAGCGTCTGACCTCTTGGCAAGAGAAGGCCAGGCCCTCTCCCTGGCCCCCTTTATAGCGTTCGCTTGCTGCTCCCCGCTCTAGAAAGGGAGGGGGGCGGGGGGCGCTAAGGACCTGTTTCCTAAAATACAGAATACGGTCCAACTCTCATTCGAAAGGGTATGCGTGGGCACAGAGGAGGGGCAGAGGAGGCGGGAAGGGAGCAGCAAGGACTTAGTTCGTGGACTTTTTTTTCTGCACCCTGGAAATTCCCAGGCCAGAAAGGTACCGACCCTAGTCCCGGACATTCCCCTCAAGGGTCGGCTCCAAGACCTGGACTGGAACCGCGCAGAGGAATCAGAAGCAAATCTGTAAACAAAACGGTTTTTTTTAGGGATGCCTTTTTTAAACATCTCAGTGAACTTACTGCCTGCATTGGCCTTGCCCCCTCCTTAGATTCACCTTCTCTGCTTCTTTCGCTTTTTCTGTACAGCCTTTAAGTGCGGAGGCTGAGGAGGGGGATGCTTTCTACAGCGCGGCTTTTCAAATATGGCAATCAGAAAGTAGTGTCCCCATCGTGTGCCCTCACTGACAAACTAGAGAACAAGGAATCTGCGATGTTAATAAAGCAGTGGTCCCGTAACATGAAGATTACATTATTTTCATGTGGGGTGAATTTCAACAGAGAATGAACCATTGCGCAACAGTGAAAGGATATCTTCTACGACATTAGGTTTCACTGTGGCTTCTTTTTCTTTTGGGACACTTTCGACTGTCATCTCTGTACTGCTTCCCCCGCCCCGTTCCCCCCAAGGCAGTCTTACAATCCAGTTTTACAATACAGTTTTAGAATTAGACAGGAAATGTCTGCTTCTCCAGTAGGAATGGGCATCTAGACCTAAACACCAGAAGATCCTTAAAACTTTAAGATAGCAGACGGTTCTTCTTAAAAGAAGCCTGACTTCCTCTCATTTCACGCAGAATATTGAAAAGCAAAATGTAACACACTTAAGTTCACACGCTTTCTAAAAAGTTAAGCTGTAAGTGCACTTCGGAGACAAAGTGAACCTGAAGTGCATTTTGTGCCCTTCTACCTCCTGCGTCCTATAAACTGATGCCCTCAACAACCCTCTGATTTTCCACCCTCACCCCCATCCTCCCCCAGGATTCCTAGGCGCCCCTAGCACTCTGGGACTGTGGCCTCACTTTCAAAGAGGAAAAGAGCACTTTCCAGACCTTATTTCTTTACTGCACACTGAGGAGTCAGGCAAATGCACTCCACTGTAGACATAAACCCTGGAGAGAATAATGTTTAACACAAGAGAATGAATACACTTGGATTTCTGGCATGAGCGACTAGCTAATCTTTAAAAGCTGAATTTACCCAGATCTACAAAGATAATGCTGAGCAGCTTTTTTTTTGGGGGGGGGGGGCGGGAAGGGAGGGGGTGGGAACGGAGCGGGGAGGTCTTATTTCTTTTGTTTCCCTTGGAGGTTTATTTCCTAGTACTTTCTGGGTAACTGCTATTTCCTTTAATAGGGCCCAGAAGCAGACTCACCTCTGGCTTGCAACTCACGGATTTAAAGGCTTACCATACACATTCTTGGCAAGCGCCCAGACGAATCAATCTGAAACTTAATACCTGAAGCTGGGAAGTATCAGTCAGTTGGTATTTAACAAAATGATAGTTGTTCAGAAAGGTAAAATGGATCATATTGGAACAACAAACTTATATTTGCTAAAGAAAAGTTACTCTTAACTTTTATAAAATATAATTTTCATAGAAGAGCCTTATTATGGATTCTCCCTTTCACAAGTAGCATCAAATCAATCATTTGAGTTCTAGAATATGAGGAGATCCACTAAATGAAGTTAATGCTGTCATTCCAAAATAAAAATTGATATTTTAGCCCAATGAAGTTATATATTAATCACCATTTTAATATTTTATTATAAATCTAAATGGCCAACCTATGTAAATAATGATATCATTTAGCTAAACTGTTAGGCAGACTTTTATAATTAAGTCATGAAAACATAGAAAAATATGTGTATGTTAAATTAAAAAACACAGATAAAAATTACATGTTCTCTGTGATTACAGCTATGTGATTTAAAAAACCTAGAAGAAAATAAAATAAACTGCTAATGCTCATTGCAGATGATAGAATTATGGATTCTATCCATAGATTTTCTTTTTCTAGATTTTACAATGTTTATTTAATATCCTTTACATTTACAATGGAAAATATATTTAAAATAAACTATATTATTTGGCTGGCAAGCTAACAGTCACAACTCTGTGGTAATGGCTTAAAATAAACTTTTCAGAAGAAATTAAAATATTGTGTCTAGGGGCTTCCCTGGTGGTGCAGTGGTTGGGAGTCCGCCTGCCGATGCAGGGGACACGGGTTCGTGCCCCGGTCCGGGAAGATCCCACATGCCGCAGAGCGGCTGGGCCCGTGAGCCATGGCCGCTGAGCCTGCACGTCCGGAGCCTGTGCTCCGCAAAGGGAGAGGCCACAACAGTGAGAGGCCCACGTACCACACACACACAAAAAAAATATATATATATATATATATATATAGTATCTAATTGTTCTGAGAATGATTTAGGTAATATTCCAAACTCTACACTTAGGCATTTTTTTTTACTTCCATATGAGCATAGAAAGACACATTAGAAGGACAGAGTGAATGAGAATACTTTAAGAAACTGTGTCATCAGATCTTTAGGACATGTCACTAAATCAAAAATTAATGGGATGAGATCACGAGAAATCATTTGCACATACAAGTAGTACCACTGCAAAGCTCTGGAGAGGTAGTGGAAATTGAAATTCTCCTGGGAAGACATGACTCAGCCTCCTCCAGTGATCCTTGAGTAAATGCTCAAAAGTTCTTTCATAAAAAATAAAACCTCTTTATAAAGTCCAAAAAGTTCTAGTTGAAAAGGGCTATGGACTCTCACATACCTTAGTTCAAATCTAAACTCAAGTTCCTCATCTATAAAATGGAGCTATTATCTGCACTATTAGACCATGATCAGAATTAAATGTTATGGGAAAAGCTCCTAAAATAATAGACAAAAAAATATTATTTCCTTAGTTCTATCTTCCCTCTATGTTTCTCAAAACGTAGAATACCACCACTGCATCAGAACTCCTGGGCATTTGTCACTAAGGTTGATTCCACAATTCCCAGAGGCGTAGCCCCTAATTCTGCATTTTTATCAAATGTTTCACGTGAGGGACTTCCCTAGTGGCACAGTGGTTAAGAATCCGCCTGCCGGTGCAGGGGACACAGGTTCAAGCCCTGGTCCAGGAAGATCCCATGTGTCACAGAGCAACTAAGCCCATGCGCCACAACTACAGAGCCTGTGGTCTAGAGCCCACAAGCCACAACTACTGAGCCTATGTGCCACAACTAATGAATCCCACACGCCCAGAGCCTACGCTGAGCAACAAGAGAAGCCACCACAGTGAGAAGCCCACACACCGCAACGAAGAGTAGCCACCGCTCACCGCAACGAGAGAAAACTCGCACGCAGCAATGAAGGCCCTATGCAGCCAAAAAAAATTAATTAATTTTATTAAAAAAAATTCCAAGTGATCCTTAGACGCTCTAAAGTCCATTAAAATTAAGCCATCTTAATATATTTAACTACCTGCTCCACTTCAGACTCAGAAAATAATTTAAAATCATATTTATTTATTTTATAAACTTGAAGGTGGCCCTCAAGGCTAGGAAAGAAAGATCTTAAACTCTCTGTTTTAAGTTAAAAACCCAGATTCTTTGACCCATTCTTCTAAGGGTGTATTTTTTCATGATTTAGGCATCTGTCTTCATCTCTAAAGCCTCCTCAGTTTCTTCACACGTTCATTTAGGGATAAACAAAACTATATTGTAGCTCAAAAAGAAAAGAGTACTTACTAAAATGGCACAAATTAATTTAAACTTATTTAAAATTAAAAAGGTAAAGACAGTCAAGTAAAATTGATAATTCAATTATTTTAAGAGAGCCAATAGGAACAGCACCTTTTACTTCCAAGCATGACAGAATGTGTGTACCTTATGCCCAAATCAACCCATCACAGATTTCAATATCTAAATTTAATTTTTAATTAGATTTTAATTTCTAATTTGGGTATGCAATTCAAAATAACAACCAAAAAAGAAATACTCAAAATTGATGAAATAATTTCCACAACTTTATAACAAACAATAGCAATCTTTACATAAAAGTCAATTCTTAAAACCCTCAAACTTCAGAACACAAAAATAAATTTTCCTTTATAGATTTTCCCCTTCCAGATCCAAAAGTGGTTATTTTAGAATAAGTATTCATCCTGTAAAATTTAGCTGAATCAGATAAGTAGCAATTACCCAATGCAAATATCAATTCAATGCACAGATTTTACATATACTGCTTTCATATTTCCCTTTTGCTTCTTTTCTAGATAAAAGCCGGACACTGTAAATATTCTCATTAGAAAGTTCTGACCAAGGACACTGGCCTTTTCAAATAATCCAGAAAAAACTGGATCATCAAGATAAACTTCTAAGACACAGCAGTCTTCAGTATGTTACAGGAGCCACTGACTACAAGCCTTGGGGTTAATTCACTTCCCACTGAAGATGTACCAATTACGCTTTTCATGTAGATGTGCTCAATTTCCTTTACCAGACAAGATACAAACACTCCACTGCCAACCAAACTTGTCCCTTCCACTTAGGTCACAACATTTTTCACACTTTTTAGCACAGTATCCCCTCCCCTCCCAGGAGAAGCTAGTTCAAACACACTCATTAGTATCTTTGGTTACAAGGCCAATATAGTGTGTAAATGCTGTTAATAATCGTTCCCCCATGGATAAGTCAAGATGGGAAAAAATCCTATAGGTAGATATAAACGTAATCTGCATTTTCTAAGCTCCTTACAAGTCATTATATAAAGTCCAGCTCTTTTTCAAAATTTTAAATACATATCAATGGCAGCCATCTCTCCATAGGGCCACCCATAAACTTTCCGTAGTGCAGGTGATAGAGAAGGTCACTGAATGTGATTCCTCCAGTCCCCTGCAGGGCAGACTAGCTCTCCAAGGGGCACACAAAGGACAAGAACATGTCCAGTTGGTTCTTCACAATAACTTCATCTGGATGTAGCTTGTGGGGCAGATAATGGGCCAGGGTCATCTCCCAGGCATCAACAAGATATACCCCAACTCCTGAGAACATCTTCCGAAGGATGGTGTCCAGCTGAAAGTTATACCAGTCGCTGTTGAAAAGGCTCACTTCAGGTCCCAGTTCTTGGGCGTTGGCTGTCCGGATGACTACCACAGTCTTAGGGCTTCGATCCAAGAGCTGGACCACGGCTCGACGGATGTTCCTGAGCCGGCGGATATACACTTCCAAGGGGAACGTGCTGAAATGAGACCACACAGCTATGGCAACCACTGTATTCTTCCCTCCCACGATGCCATTCAGCTCATTCGCCACATAACGGAGGTCATTGCTAAAGACGGTCGTGAAGCGGATCGGTGGACCGTGGCAGCGGTATTTGAGCAGGATGTTGTGTTTCTGGTCCACTGCGAGGAAGGGACCCACATTCTTGGGGCTACCCAAGTTAAACTCCACTAAGTCTGAAACAAGTAAAACTCAAATTCATAAGAATGTTTAAACCAAGTGATATATTTTGATTATTCTTTACTTAGTGGCTTCAAAGAACAATTTTTTAAAATAAAACAACAAAAAGGTACAATACAAATGTAAAGGAAACACACCTATTTCACTTCACCTTGGCCCCCTTGGCTTCAATGGACCTTTATATTTTAACATATTTATTACTTAAATAACTCCATAAGCATGACATTACAAGTAATACCATCAGCAATTGATTCTAGACATGAGAAGCAAAATAACCTGTTTACCTCTAATTATTAGGCCAAGAAATCTTCCTGTTTGCACTGACTGTTGAATATCTAAACATTGATTTGGCATTTACACATTACTGTTCTAACAGATCAATATTATTTCTTCCAGGTCAAGAACTACATAACTTCTGCTTTTTTACAAACACATAATAGTAACCAAATAGCTCTTTTTGAAATAAGCAAAAGAAAGAAGCAACCATGCTTCTTTTGACTTTCAATTTCACCCTATGGATGGAAAATCCTGTTTATGTCTTAGAAAACTTCTCTCTCTCTGTCATAACAAACACAGCAGCACAAGTTAGAATTCCCTTCTCTCCCTCTACTTTATCTAAGTTGTGTTTCCAAGTCCTGCTCCTCTGAAGGTCCCAGGAATCAATGATTATTCTCCCTTATTACTCCTCAAAAAGGCTGTACAATTCATCACTGAACATTCACCCCATGAGGAAAGAGGGTCTGTCTCATATCCCTAAATATTCCTATAAGTGCGTTACACAGACCAGATTAAGTAACCCTTGGCAGCCAAACTGAATTCACATTTCCTAAGCACCTATTCCGTGCCAGCACTATTGTGCTATAAGCCAGCAATGCAGGACTTTGCTGGCAGTCCAGTGGTTAAGACTCCACACTTCCACTGCAGGGGGCATGGGTTCAATCCCTGGTCAGGGAATTAAGATCCCTCATGGCACGGCCAAAAAGAAAAAAAAAAAAAAAAAATCAAATAAAAAAATAATAAAATAAATTAGAATAGTTTCCCAGCTTAAAAAAAAAAAAAAGCCAGCAATGCTCAGATGGGTAAGTCACAGTCCTTGCCCTCAAGGAGTTTACAGTCAATTCTGAAGAAGTACCATCAAACTATAATTGTCCCACATTATTTACTCTTAAGGGTTAAAGTCAAGGTTTCACTTTTTTCTCCATGAGTTCCCAGGCTCCTCTTCTAGATTCTCATACCTAATTCATTACTACTTAGCATGTGGCCCCACTTAAATTGAATAAAAGCTCAATTAACCATTCTTTCTTTTGATTAAGATCAAGCCCAACACAAGGCTTTATCGGGTAAAAATCTGTCTGCAAAGGGTAGGGTGGAAAATGCCCAAGACACGCAATGTGATCATTGCTATGAAAGGAAATACCAAGCTACGTCATTAGAACTTAAGAATCAAGCAACTGGGGCTTCCCTGGTGGCACAGTGGTTAGGAATCCGCCTACCAATGCAGGGGACACGGGTTCGAGCCCTGGTCTGGGAAGATCCCACATGCCACAGAGCAACTAAGCCTGTGCACCACAACTACTGAGTCTGTGCTATAGAGCCCATGAGCACAACTACCGAAGCCCGTGTGCCACGACGACTGAAGCCCGTGTGCCTAGAGCCTGTGCTCTGCAACAAGAGAAGCCACCACAATGAGAAGCCCTCACACCTCAACAAAGAGTAGTCCCCACTCACTGCAACTAGAGGAAGCCCACGCGCAGGAACGGAAGACACAACACACCCAAAAATAAATAAAATAAATCTATTAAAAAAAAAGAAAAGAATCAAGCAACTACAGGCTCCTGGAGGGCCCTGGCTGGTCAACACCGAACTGTGCCTAGCATCATGCCATACAAATGATTTCCATTCTCCTGCTTTTTAACTTACGCTTCATCAACTAGAACTCTGCTGTGTCTGTTTCAATAAAAAAGCAAGCAAATCAAAAATGGAATTTCTATTTTGGGGGGTCATATCTACTTCCTCCTTTCCTTCCTTCTAAAAATTAAATTTGAAACTAAGTTGATATAGTAAATAAAAGAGAAAAAAGAAAAACATCACACACAACCACTCCCAACTGTGGGAATTTGCTTTATGAAAAGCCCTGTCCATAAACAGCCATCAAAAACAGTTCCCTCTGCTCAACGTGATGTGGCAGCCTGGATGGAAAGGGAGTTTGGGGGAGAATGGATACACGTATATGTATGGCAGGGTCGCTTTGCGGTACACCTGAAACTATCACAACATTGTTCATCGGCTATATTCCAAAAATAAAAAGTTTAAAAAAAAAATTAAAAGCACACAAACAAACAAAAAAACCCAGTTCCCACAGAACTGTTCATCAGCTCTCTAAACCCTAAGCGGGGCCTTTAGTCCCGCTGCCCCGAATCCATCCCTCCTCGCTCCATCCACACCACTTCCGGGAAGAGGAAAAGGCCCACTGTGAATAAGGGATGGCCCTCCCATGAGTGGGGTTTTATTCCAAGTCTGGAGAGCTGCCCCAGAGCCCAGCAGGGAGACCAAGAAGCTAAGAAGACTGGGACTGACCAGAATCTCCCTTGCTGGGAGGCAGCTCCACCTCAGAGTCACACCGATGGACGGCCCAAGGGGTGAGCAGGGATGGCTCTGCCGCATGGATGCATTAAAATGCGCGACAGTTTCGCTGCCTCCTTCCACTTAAAGCTGTGATAAACTTGGAGTTGGACCAAACAGAACTAGAAGAGAAACAACTGGAAATGTTCACTTCTATCTCACAGCCCAGAATGCTAGAAGTGAAAGACACTTGTGAGGTGACAGTGTCCTGATGCCGCAGCTCACACTTGGAGAAGTGAAGCCCTGAGAAGTAGATGACTCGTCCAGGGTCACACAGCTCATGAGTGGTATGAACTTCAACAAGCAGCCAGTGCTTGCATCGATGCGTCACAGCCCCACCATTGATCAGAAACTATCAGTCATCTCTCCAAGGTTAGGACACCTCTTCAGTCCTACAGAGAAATAACTGCTTCCTCACCTGATGCCTTTCTTCAGGCACCAGACTGGGTCTGCTTATTTCAAAGCTGAATGCTGTATGTGTGGGAAAGAGTTATGAAACAAAAAGCAAAGTACCAACCTGGAACAAATGCAGTGAGGTATTCAAACCATTGCCTGATTGTCGAGTCACCAAATAAATACACCACTTTTCTCTGTAAGCATTCTGTAATGTTGTCAGGGTCATTAAACTGGCGCATCTTAAACTTTCTGGGCCTCCACTGATTTTTGTAATAATAGCCAGAAGGAAAAGTTCCTAAGCCTTGAGATAGTTCTAGGTTGTTGGTTTCTGGAAAAAAAAAAAAAAAAAAAAGATATTCTGAAATTCTCCTCCAAAAAACCATACCTAAAAAATGTTCCAAGAAACACAATTATGCCCCTATGTTTGTTAGCTTGCTGGCTACGGATAACACTTCCTGCCATCACATCTCAAAGAAATCCCAGACTTTCCCCCTCCTACAAAAAGTTCTCCTTTGCACAAAAATAGGAAGATCTGAAGTGGGTGTGAGGGTGTTTGTGGACACCCTCAAAGGGGAAAGGGGACGTTGATCATTCCCTCTGATTATGCATGTTTTTCTCAAAGCCAAAAATAAAGGCAGGCCAAAACCAAGGAAATGTGTAGATCTAAGCATTGTCCAGCATTATCCCAGAACAGGAGAACTTCTCATCCAAATGCCTGTGAGGCAAGTAAAAATTTAAATTCATATTTTACATATGCATAATAATATTAGTCCACACTGTTTCTCAGTCCATTAAAAAGAAAAGTTTCAATCCATGGGTCCTACAATCAAATATTAACTCGGAAAACCACCACTGAATACAGAAAACAAACCAATGACACACATTCTAAAGATTTACTGCCCACAACACAAAAGTTTCAGAAGTCTTTATGCACAATGAACAATATTAAAATTGCATCAGCAGTGTGTACTCATGGTTGTAGCCTAGCTACACGTGATAACACAAGTGCCGGGATACCTTTCACAGAGAAAGTCAACACCTTTCTGTCCTAACACCTCCCTCAGAAAATGCCACTGCAAAAATGGCACGCTTTACATGCTTCAACAGGGATGCCTAATATTTCTTGCAGGTTTACTCTGCACCAGGCACTGTTCTGAGCAATTAAATTTATTATCTCATGGGATTCTCACAATAACCCTTTAAGGTAGGTCCTATTATCCCTACCTTTCAAAACATTTAAGCAACTTGATCCAGAGCTAGTATGTAGCAAAGCCAGGACCTAATCCAAGCCGGTGAGCCCCCAAGCCCATGCTCTTAACCACTGTGTTACATCGCCTCTCAAAAAGAGATGCTAATAGATATCTTTCTTTTCGGCTTTTTTCCTGAAAGAGTACATTTATTCATTTCTAACACTTATTATTCAAACCTGCAATCTTCAAAAAACCACCAATCATTTTATATCACTCCCTTACACAGCCCAAAGTTGAAATCTTGATCATAATCCAGTAATTTTATAGTCTCACCTGTTAAACCACAATTTAAAATCCAAATGCTCAGAAATTTAAATTAAAATTTAAATTTAAATGAGTCTCCTATTTGTGACTATTTTCAGCTTTGACTTCTTGATATTTTCTCTATACTAAAAATTATTTTGGAAGGAGACCTTCAAGATGGCGGAGGAGTAAGATGCAGAGATCACCTTCCTCCCCACAAATACATCAGAAATACATCTACACGTGGAACAACTCCTACAGAACACCTACTGAACGCTAGCAGAAGACCTCAGACCTCCCAAAAGGGAAGAAACTCCCCATGTACCTGGGTAGGGCAAAAGAAAAAAGAAAAAACAGAGGCAAAAGAACAGGGACGGTACCTGCACCAGTGCGAGGGAGCTGTGAAGGAGGAAAGGTTTCCACACACTAGGAAGCCCCTTCGCGGGCGGAAACTGCGGGTGGCGGAGGGGGGAAAGCTTCGGAGCCGCGGAGGAGAGCGCAGCAACAGGGGTGCGGAGGGCAAAGCGGAGAGATTCCTGCACAGAGGATCGGTGCCGACCAGCACTCACCAGCCCGAGAGGCTTCTCTGCTCACCCGCGGGGGCGGGCGGGGGCTGGGAGCTGAGGCTCGGGCTTCGGAGGTTGGATCCCAGGGAGAGGACTGGGCTTGGCTGCCTGAACACAGCCTGAAGCGGGCTAGTGCACCACAGCTAGCCAGAAGGGAGTCCAGGAAAAAGTCTAGAACTGCCTAAGAGGCAAGAGACCATTGTTTGGGGTGCACGAGGAGAGGGGATTCAGAGCACTACCTAAACAAGCTCCAGAGACGGTCGTGAGCCACGGCTATCACCGCGGACCCCAGAGATGGGCATGAAACACTAAGACTGCTGCCGCTGCCACCAAGAAGCCTATTTGCAAGCACAGGTCACTATCCACACCTCCCCTCCTGGGAGCCTGTGCAGCCCATCACTGCCAGGGTCCCGTGACCCAGGGACAACTTCCCCAGGAGAACACACGGCACACCTCAGGCTGGTGCAATGTCACGCCAGCCTCTACCGCCTCAGGCTTGCCCCGCATTCTGTAACCCTCCCTCCCCCAGGCCTGAGTGAGCCAGAGCCCCCTAATCAGCTGCTCCTTTAACCTTGTCCTGTCTGAGCGAAGAACAGACGCCCTCAGGTGACCTACACGCACAGGTGGGGCCAAATCCAAAGCTGGACCCCAGGAGCTGTGTGAACAAAGAAGAGAAACGGAAATCTCTCCCAGCAGCCTCAGGAGCAGCGGATTAAATCTCCACAATCAACTTGATGAACCCTGCATCTCTGGAATACCTGAACAGACAAGTCATCCCAAAATTGAGGTGGTGGACTCCGGGAGCAACTGTAGACTTGGGGTTTGCTTTCTGCATCTAATTTGTTTCTGGCTTTATGTTTATCTTAGTTAAGTATTTAGAGATTATTATCACTGGTAGATTTGTTTATTGATTTGATTGCTCTCTTCCTCTTTCTTTTTTAATATATAGTTATATATTTTTTTCTTTTTTCTCTTTTTGTGAGTGTGTATGTGTATGCTTCTTTGTGTGATTTTGCCTGTATAGCTTTGCTTTTACCATTTGTCCTGGAGTTCTGTCTGTCCTTTTTTTGTTTCTTTTTTTTTTTTTTTAGTATAATTTTTAGCGCTTATCATCATTGGTGGATTTATTTTTTGGTTTGGTTGCTCTCTTCTTTCTCTCTTTCTTTTTCTTTTTTTATTACTTTTTAATTATTTTATTTTTAATAATTACTTTTTAATTTTTTATTTTAATTTTTTTTCTTTCTCTCTCTCTCCCTCTCTCTCTCCCTCCCTCCCTCCCTCTCTCTCTCTCTTTCCCTCTCCCTCTCTCTCTCTCTTTCTTTCTTTTTCTTTCTTTTTTTCTCCCTTTTCTTCTGAGCCATGTGGCTCACAGATTCTCAGTGCTCCAGCCAGGTGTCAGGCCTGAGCCTCTGAGGTGGGAGAGCCAAGTTCAGGACATTGGTCCACCAGAGACCTCCCAGCCCCACATAATATCAGTCACTGAGAGCTCTCCCAGAGATCTCCATCTCAACGCTAAGACCCAGCTCCACTCAACGACCAGCAAGCCACAGTGCTGGACACCCTATGCCAAACAACTAGCAAGACAGGAAAACAACGCCACCCATTAGCAGAGAGGCTGCCTAAAATCATAATAAGGTCACAGACATCCCAAAACACACCACCAGACATAGCCCTGCCCACGAGAAACATAAGATCCAGCTTCAACCACCAGAATACAGGCACTAGTCCCCTCCACCAGGAAGCCTACACAATGTACTGAACCAATCTTACCCACTGCGGGCAGACACCAAAAACAACAGGAACTATGAACTTGCAGCCTGTGAAAAGGAGACCCCAAACAGAGTAAGTTAGGCAAAATGAGAAGACAGACAAACACACAGCAGATGAAGGAGCAAGCTAAAAACCCACTAGACCAAACAAACGAAGAGGAAATAGTCAGTCCACCTGAAGAAGAATTGAGAGTAATGATAGTAAAGATGATCCAAAATCCTGGAAATAGAATGGAGAAATTTCAAGAAAGGTTTAACAAGGACCTAGAAGAACTAAAGAGCAAATAAACAATGATGAACAACACAATAAATGAAATTTAAAATTCTCTAGAAGGGATCAACAGAATAACTGAGACAGGAGAACAGATAAGGGACTTGGAAGATAAAATAGTGGAAATAACTACTGCAGAGCAGAATAAAGAAAAAAGAATGAAAAGAATTGAGGACAGTCTCAGAGACCTCTGGGACAACAGTAAACACACCAACATTCGAAATATAGGGGTCCCAGAAGAAGAGAAAAAGAAAGGGACTGAGAAAATATTTGAAGAGATTATAGTTAAAAAATTCCCTAATATGGGAAAGGAAATAGTCGATCAAGTCCAGGAAGCACAGAGAGTCCCATACAGGATAAATCCAAGGAGAAACATGCCAAGATGCATATTAATCAAACTATCAAAAATTAAATACAAAGAAAAAATATTTAAAGCAGCAAGGGAAAAACAACAAATAACATACAAGGGAATCCCCATAAGGTTAATAGCTGATCTTTCAGCAGAAACTCTGCAAGGCAGAAGGGAGTGGCAGGACATACTTAAAGTGATGTAAGGGAAAAACCTACAACCAAGATTACTCTACCCAGCAAGGATCTCATTCAGATTCGACAGAGAAATCAAAACCTTTACAAACAAGCAAAAGCTAAGAAAATTCAGCACCGCCAAACCAGCTTTACAACAAACGCTAAAGGAACTTCTCTAGGCAGGAAACAAAAGACAAGGAAAAGACCTACAATAACAAACCCAAGACAATTAAGACAATGGTAATAGGAATATATATATCGATAATTACCTTAAATGTAAATGGATTAAATGCTCCAACCAAAACAAATAGAAGTGGCTCAATGGATACAGAAACAAGACCTGTATATATGCTGTCTACAAGAGACCCACTTCAGACCTAGGGACACATACAGAATGAAAGTGAGGGGATGGAAAAAGATATTCCATGTAAACGGAAATAAAAAGAAAGTTGGAGTAGCAATTCTCCTGTCAGACAAAATAGACTTTAAAATAAAGACTATTACAAGAGACAAAGAAGGACACTACATAATAATCAAGGTGTCAAACCAAGAAGAAGATATAACAATTGTAAATATTTATGCACCCAACATAGGAGCACCTCAATACATAAGGCAAATGCTAACAGCCATAAAAGGGGAAAGCAACAGTAACACAATCATAGTAGGGGAGTTTAACACTCCACTTTCACCAATGGACAGATTATCCAAAATGAAAATAAATAAGGAAACACAAGCTTTAAATGATACATTAAACGAGATGGACTTAATTGATATATATAGGACATTCCATCCAAAAACAACAGAATACACTTTCTTCTCAAGTGCTAATAGAACATTCTCCAGGACATATCCTATCTTGGCTCACAAATCAAGCCTTGGTAAATTTAAGAAAATTGAAATCGTACCAAGTATCTTTTCCGACCACAACGCTATCAGACTACATATCAATTACAGAAAAAAATCTGTAAAAAATACAAACACATGGAGCCTAAACAGTACACAACTTAATAACCAAGAGATCACTGAAGAAATCAAAGAGGAAATCAAAAAATACCTAGAAACAAATGACAATGAAAACACGACGACCCAAAACCTATGGGATGTAGCAAAAGCAGTTCTAAGAGGGAAGTTTATAGCAATACAATCCTACCTCAAGAAATAAGAAACAACTCAAGTACACAACCTAACTTTACACATAAAGCAATTAGAGAAAGCAGGAAAAAAAAAAAAAACCCAAGTTAGCAGAAGGAAAGAAACCATAAAGATCAGATCAGAAAAAAATGAAAAAGATATGAAGGAAAGAATAGCAAAGATCAGTAAAACTAAAACCTGGTTCTTTGAGAAGATAAACAAAATTGATAAACCATTAGCCAGACTCATCAAGAAAAAAAGGGAGAAGACTCAAATCAACAGAATTAGGACTGAAAAAGGAGAAGTAACAACTGACATTACCGAAATACAAAGGATCATGAGAGATAACTACAAGCAACTCTATGCCAATAAAATGGACAACCTGGAAGAAATGGACAAATTCTTAAAAAAGCACAACCTTCTGAGACTGAACCAGGAAGAAATAGAAAATATAAACAGACCAATCACAAGCACTGAAATTGAGACTGTGATTAAAATCTTCCAACAAACAAAAGCCCAGGACGAGATGGCTACACAGGTGAATTCTATCAAACATTTAGAGAAGAGCTAATACCTATCCTTCTCAAAGTCTTCCAAAATATAGCAGAGGGAGGAACACTCCCAAACTCATTCTATGAGGCCACCATCACCCTGATATTAA
Organism: Mesoplodon bidens; assembly: GCF_964165515.1. Taxonomy (NCBI): domain Eukaryota; kingdom Metazoa; phylum Chordata; class Mammalia; order Artiodactyla; family Ziphiidae; genus Mesoplodon; species Mesoplodon bidens. Next base: position 49,799,430 of record NC_138161.1, on the reverse strand, counting down.
AACCAGACAAAGATGTCACAAAGTAAGAAAACTACAGGCCAATATCACTGATGAACATAGATGCGAAAATCCTCAACAAAATACTCGCAAACAGAACCCAACAGCACATTAAAAGGATCACACACCATTACTAAGTGGGGTTCATCCCAGGAATGCAAGGATTCTTCAATATACGCAAATCAGTCAATGTGATAGGGACTTCCCTGGTGGTGCAGTGGTTAAGAATCGGCCTGCCAATGCAGGGGACACGGGTTCGAGCCCTGGTCCAGGAAGATCCCATATGCCACGGAGCAACTAAGCCCGTGCATCACAACTACTGAGCCTGCACTCTAGAGCCTGCGAGCCACAACTATTGAGCCTGCGTGCCACAACTACTGAAGCCCACACACCTAGAGCCCATGCTCTGCAACAAGAGAAGTCACTGCAATGAGAAGCCCCCACACCACAATGAAGAGTAGCCCCCACTCATCACAAGAGAAAGCCCATGCCCAGCAATAAACACCCAACACAGCCAAAATCAATCAATCAATCAATCAATCAATGTGATAAACCATATTAACAAACTGAAGGAGAAAAACCATATGATCATCTCGACAGATGCAGAAAATGCTTTGGACAAAATTCAACACCCATGGGCTTCCCTGGTGGCGCAGTGGTTGAGAATCTGCCTGCTAATGCAGGGGACACGGGTTCAAGCCCTGTTCTGGGAGGATCCCACATGCCACAGAGCAACTAGGCCCGTGAGCCAAAACTATTGAGCCTGCGCATCTGGAGCCTGTGCTCTGCAACAAGAGAGGCCGCGATAGTGAGAGGCCTACGCACCACGATGAAGGGTGGCCCCCACTTGCCCCAACTAGAGAACACCCTCGCACAGAAACGAAGACCCAACACAGCAAAAAAATAAATGAATGAATTCCTAAACTCCTTCCCCCAACATCTTAAAAAAAAAAAAAATTCAACACCCATTTACGATAAAAACCCTCCAGAAAGTAGGCATAGAGGGAACTTACCTCAACATAATAAAGGTCATATATGACAAACCCACAGCTAACATCGTTCTCAATGGTGAAAAAATGAAACCATTTCCACGAAGATCAGGAACAAGACAAGGTTGTCCACTCTCACCACTATTATTCAACATAGTTTTGGAATTTTTAGCCCCAGCAATCAGAGAAGAAAAAGGAATAAAAGGAATCCGAATCAGAAAAGAAGAAGTAAAGCTGTCCCTATTTGCAGATTACATGATACTATTCATAGAGAATCCTAAAAATGCTACCAAAAAATGACTAGAGCTAATCAATGAATTTGGTAAAGTAGCAGGATACAAAATTAATGCACAGAAATCCCTTGCATTCCTATATACTAAGGATGAAAAATCTGAAAGAGAAATTAAGGAAACATTCCCATTTACCACTGCAACAAAAAGAATAAAATACCTAGGAATAAACCTACCTAAGGAGACAAAAGATCTGTATGCAGAAAACTATAAGACACTGATGAAAGATGATACAAATAGATGGAGAGATATACCATGTTCTTGGATTGGAAGAATCAATATTGTGAAAATGACTACTACCAAAAGCAATCTACAGATTCAATGCAATCCCTATCAAACTACGACTGGCATTTTTCACAGAACTAGAACAAAAAATTTCACAATTTGTATGGAAACACAAAAGACTCTGAATAGCCAAAGCAATCCTGACAAAGAAAAATGGAGCTGGAGGAATCAGGCTCCCTGACTTCAGACTATACTACAAAGCTACAGTAATCTAGACAGTATGATACTGGCACAAAAACAGAAATATAGATCAGCGGAACAGGATATAAAGTCCAGAGATAAACCCATGCACATATGGTCACCTTATTTTTGATAAAGGAGGCAAAAATATACAAAGGAGAAAAGACAGCCTCTTCAATAAGTGGTGCTGGGAAAACTGGACAGCTATATGTAAAAGAATGAAATTAGAACACTCCCTAACACCATACACAAAAATAAACTCAAAATGGATTAAAGACCTAAATGTAAGGCCAGACACTGTAAAACTCTTAGAGGAAAACATAGGCAGAACACTCTGTGACATAAATCACAGCAAGATTCTTTTTGACCCACATCCTAGAGAAATGGAAATAAAAACAAAAATAAACAAGTGGGACCTAATGAAACTTAAAAGCTTTTGCACAGCAAAGGAAACTATAAACAAGACGAAAAGACAGCCCTCTGAATGGGAGAAAATATTTGCAAATGAAACAACTGACAAAAGATTAATCTCTAAAATATATAAACAGCTCATGCAGCTCAATATTAAAAAAACAAAAAACCCAATCAAAAATTTGTCAGAAGGCCTAAATAGACATTTTTCCAAAGAAGGTATACAGATTGCCAACAAACACATGAAAGAATGCTCAACATCACTAATCATTAGAGAAATGCGAATCAAAACTGCAGGGAGGTATCACCTCACACCAGTGAGAATGGCCATCATCAAAAAATCTACAAACAATAAATGCTGGAGAGGGTGTGGAGAAAAGGGAACCCTCTTGCACTGTCGGTGGGAATGTAAATTGATACAGCCACTATGGAGAACAGTAGGGAGGTTCCTTAAAAAACTAAAAATTGAACTACCATGTGACCCAGCAATCCCACTACTGGGCATATACCCTGAGAGAACCATAATTCAAAAAGGGTCATGTACCAGAATGTTCATTGCAGCTCTATTTACAATCGCCAGGACATGGAAGCAACCTAAGTGTCCATCGACAGATGAATGGATAAAGAAGACGTGGCACATATATACAATGGAATATTACTCAGCCATATAAAGAAACAAAATTGAGTTATTTGTAGTGAGGTAGATGGACCTAGAGTCTGTCATACGGAGTGAAGTAAGTCAGAAAGAGAAAAACAAATACTGTATCCTAACACATATATATGGATTCTAAAAATAAAAATAAAAATAATGGTTCTGAAGAACCTAGGGGCAGGACAGGAATAAAGATGCAGATGCAGAGAATGGACTTGTGGACACTGGGAGGGGGAAGAGTAAGCTGAGACAAAGTGAGAGAGTGGTATGGACATATATACACTACCAAATGTAAAACAGATAGCTAGTGGGAAACAGGGAGATAAGCTCCGTGCTTTGTGACCACCTAGAGGGGTGGGATAGGGAGGGTGGGAGGAGGATGCAAGAGGGAGGAGATATGGGGATATATGTATATGTATAGCTGATTCACTTTGTTATAAAGCAGAAACTAACACACTGTTGTAAAGCAATTATACTCCAATAAAGATGTTAAAAAAAGAAACAAAATTACTTTGGTTTTACTCCCTTCAAAGCAGATACCCTATTTAACAGTGCATACTTAATCTTTTTTCTTAGGTATCTGCTAATGCTTTGCAGGTTCAGGGTCTAAATTGAAAAGTAAACAGAATTGTAAATGCTCTTTTGGCCAATGTGATTATCAAAGAAAAATGAGGGTTAGGGTAAACACTTGCTTGGCTTATTCAAAAGCAATTTCTCAACATGCTACCAAGTGTGGCTTTACCATGTCACCACACCTTGCCCAAAGCTTCTCACTGTATCATCACATCAAGGCTGCACAGGCCAGAGAGCTCCTGAGCAGACACCTGGGGCCCAAAGAAAACATTTACTGGAATGGAAATTAAAAGTGATTTTGAAGTCACAATATTTACCACAGTTAAGTCTGGAGACTCAGCTACTGAGTCTACTGTCAAATAAGGGTCATAAAGAAATGGGTATATCACACAGGAAACAATTACCATTTCCATTCAAATGTTAATTATATTTACTATCAGAGTTAAGTCAAGCAAAGCAAATCAATTACTGAACCTGACATTAATTCTTTAAACATGCAGCGCTAGATAACAGAACATATTTTTAAAGTGAAATGTGTTTACCTACATTGCCCTCTTATGGTCAACTGGGACAAAAACATTTCCTGACTAATATAATTTCAAGCAGTCTGAAGTTGTTTAAAAAGTCAGTGTTGCTTGGAGCTCAGAATGCATTTTCACATAAGATATCCGAGATATGAAAGCCTCTTAAATCAATAATATAACTCTTAATGTACTGTACAAGTGGAATGAAAATAATTAAAAAACAAAAATGAGTTATTACTCAATTTTATGGTTGTCTTGAACACTGACGGTGAAGGAACTTTACAGGCAGGCGATTGTAAGAGCAGATATAAAGATCTTTATGCAAAATCAGGAGGGACAGTTTTGATTATTTGCAAGTAAGGTCCCTGCTTCTCTAAAATGTCCTGGCTTCTCTTTAAAAGCCCACAGCTTACATTTTCCTCCAAAGGGCATCATCCCATATCATTCATTAGCCACAATAAAGGCTATTTGGACCACAAATGGGACAAAATGAGAGAGAAAAAGGCAGAGATAAATTTTCCTAAATGATCTAGAAAGAGCTGGACGAGAGGGATACTGTGTGAATTAAGGGTGGGAGGTGTGCGCGCGTGTGTGAACACAGGTCCCTTAATTTTCTGGCATGGAGTTAGAAGTAAGAACAGTAAAAGGCTGGCGAAAGGGAGAACGTGGTTCATGAGGGGAAGGAAAGATAAGTCAGAGAAGAAATGGAGGCAAACAATTCCCTGACCAGGGAACATGAGCACAGGAGTGCCCGGGCACCACCTCGGGGAGGTAAGGAGTGAGGATAGCATGCCAAGCTCTGGGCATGCCCTGTCCAGTGCTGGGAACGTGAGGAGGTCCTAGCTCCTCAGCCACCATACTGGCTTGAGTTTCGCCCCACAAAACCTTGGGAAATTGATTTTTTTCCGTTCTATTTTAGTCCCCTACAAGCTATGCATTTTACAAAGGAAAGATAAAAATGCTATGTGAGGTAGAAATACCTGTAGATTCAGAGAATGTTGAAAGGGACCTCAGAGAATAGCTAGTCCAAATATCTTTTAGAGGTAAAGAAAGCAAGTCAGAGTGACTTGCCAAAGTTTCTCAGAGAGCTGAGGAGACAGGAGGTAGCAGAGATGGGACCATTTACAGAGACCTACATTTATTATTGAAATGGCTGTGGGCTGCCTTTCCCCAAATGATATCAGTTTTCTGGATGTTATGTGTGGGATGTGAGTCCTTTGATTTCCTAAGTTAACTGGACCTGGACCTTGGTTTCATTATCTGTAAAACGGACAAACTACTAGTTATTCTGAAGGGCTGCTGTGAAAATTCGATACTGTAATAGTGTGAAAGTGCAGTTGTCACAATAAGGGGCCATACTGGAACACTGGAAATATTCTATACACTGTAAACATTCTATATCTTGATCTGGGTGGTAGTTAATTAGTTTTCTATTGCTGTGTAACAAATCACCACAAACTTAACGGCTTAAAAGCAAGGGGCATTTATTTTCCCACAGTTCTGCACGTCAGGAATCTAGGGCCTGGTATGGCTAGGTTCTCTGCTCAGGCTCTCACAGGTGGAAATCAGGATGTTAGCAGGGCTGTGTTCCTTTCTAAAGGCTCTGGAGAAAAATCTGTTTCCAAGTTTGTTCAAGTTGTTAGCCAAATTCAGTTCCTTGTGGTTATAAGATTGAGTTTCTCATTTCCTTGCTGGTCGTCAGCCAGGGAATGCCCTTCAGCTCCTAGAAGCTGCCTACATTCCCTGCCCCATGGCCTCCTTCATCTTTAAAGCCAGCAATGAAGTTATCTCCCTCACATGGAATCCTTCTCACACTTTCAATCTCTTTCTTCTGGAAGAAACTGGTCCCTGTTAAGGACTTATCTGGTTAGGTCAGATACACCCAGGAAAATCTCTTTTTTTTTTTTTTGCGGTACGCGGGCCTCTCACTGTTGTGGCCTCTCCCGTTGCGGAGCACAGGCTCCGGAAGCGCAGGCTCAGCGGCCATGGCTCACGAGCCCAGCCACATGTGGGATCCTCCAGGACAGGGGCACGAACCCGTGTCCCCTGCATCGGCAGGCGGACTCTCAACCACTGCGCCACCAGGGAAGCCCAATCTCTCTCTTTTTTTTTTTTTTTTTTTTTCAGTACGCGGGCCTCTCACTGTTGTGGCCTCTCCCGTTACGGAGCATAGGCTCCGGATGCACAGGCCCAGCGGCCATGGCTCATGGGCCCGGCCGCTCCGCGGCATGTGGGATCTTCCCGGACCGGGGTACAAACCCGTGTCCCCTGCATCGGCAGGCGGACTCTCAACCACTGCGCCACCAGGGAAGCCCCAATCTCTCTTTTTTTAAAGTCAACTTTGTCATATAATTGAAGGGAAGGGTTTATATAAGGGCATGGATCACTGGGAGTCATCTTAGAATTCACCCTACAAAGATAGGTACACATGTAAAACTCCATTGTACAGTATGCTTATGATCTGTGTGCTCTATTGCATATGAGATAAATTTCAATAAACAGAGAAAATAGTAAAAAGCCACAAAGATGTTGATATTTATTCTATTGCTATTAAATCTAGTCCTATCCTAAACTTTCAGTAAACTCTCCCAAAAATATGAGCTCTAGTTTAGTTGCTGATGAGGTTAGAAGCCATCAAGGTCCCACACCATTAGGCTATAATGGTCTGAGGACCACAATGCAGATGCTTATGAAAATTCAGTAGTAATTCTGACACTGGAAAAGCCTGTCAGAAGCCAGATGCTTGCCCTTGATAAGATAGTCCAGTCTAATTGAAAGCTGTGTTTCTTTGCTTTTGACTGGAATTATGTGTGCATGGGGGTAGCCCTGGCAACCTCAAGCAATCCACCAGACTCTAAATATGCACCTGAGAAGAGTTTTACCTTGTACGAACATCAATTAACTAATATATAAATTATGAAATGTCATAGGGAAAATAAAACCTTCAAAATATAGGATTCATAAGTGAAATAATATAAGTGTAAATATTATGAACACTTCCAAGGCCTGGGCAAAGAAAATATAAGATGAACCTGAAATATCCTGTGGTACCGTAAAGTAAGGAAGTGCTCAAAAAGAAATAAGTTAATTAATTAAAAGAATGAGAGCATGTCAAAAGGGCACAGAAGCCAAACTAAAAAAGTTCTCAACTACCAAAAGTGGAACAATTTGAACAACTGAATTGGATTATAAACCAAAGAATGAAATAGTCAGGAGTCTATACTGATTAAATTAATGGTGAAGAAGGGACAACTCTTCCTTACAGAAAAATTTCAATTAATAAATGTCTTAAAAATGAGAGATAGAGCAAGTCACCATTAGAACACCACAGAAATAACTGCTGCAGGGAAGATCGAATGATGAATGCTAAAATTAGTAGATGAAAGTTTAAGCAGAAACAGAATGTTTACATAGTCTCGGTATTAGTTTCCTGTAGCTGCTGTAACAAATTACCACAAACGTAGTGGCTTAAAACAACACAACTTTATTCTCTTACAGTTCTGCGGCCAGGAGTCCAAAATCAGTATCACTGGGCCAACACCAAGGTGTTAGCAGAGTCACGCTCTCTCTGGAGGATCTAGGGAAGAATTTGTTCCCTTGCCTTTTCTAGAGCTATATTCTTTAGCTCATGGCCCCTTTCTCCATTTCTAAAGCCAATGTCATGGCATCTTCAAACCTCTCTCTGCTTCCATCTTCACATGGCTTTCTGTCTTCTGTATGAAATCTCCCTCTGCCTCCCTCCTAAAAGGACACTTGTCATTGCATTTAGTGCCCACTCAGATAATCCAGATAATCTCCCCCCAGCTCAAAACTCTTAACTTAATCACATCTGTAAAGTTTCTTTTGCCATATAAGGTAACATTCACAAATTCAAGGGATTAGGATCTGGATATATTTGGGGGCCATTATTCAGCCTACCACAGTCTCAAAGTACCTCCCCAGAATACTGAGTAAATACAAAGATAAAAATAATTAGTTTAGGGAATTCCCTGGCAGTCTAGTGGTTAGGACTCTGTGCTATCACTGCCAAGGGCCTGGGTTCGATCCCTCATCAGGGAACTAAGATCCCACAAGCCGAGCAGCACAGCCAAAAAAAAAAAAAAAAAAAAAAGGAAAGAAAGAAAAATAATTAGTTTACAGTGGAAAACCGGGCTAGACACCACTTTAACCAAGTGATCAAGGTTAACATTGTTAGCAATACATATCAACATCATGTACCCTCTCAAAAGGATACAACATCATTTCTGTCCTATTCTTTCCAAAAATGCATAACCTCATTCCAATCAAAAGAAAACACTAGACAAACCCAAGTTTAGAGAGATTCTAAAAACTATCTGACCAATGCTTTTCAAAAGTGTCAAAGTCATGGAAGACAATAAGAGCCTGAGGATCTGTCACAGAGGGAAGACTAAGGAAACATGCAACTAAATGCAATGTGAGATCTGCACTGGATTCTGAAACAAAAAAGGACATTAGTGGAAAAACTGATGAAATCCAAATAAACTCTATAGTTTAGTTAATAACATTATATGGATGTTAAATTCTTGGTTTTGGTAAGTGTTCTGTGATTCCTTAAGAAATTAGCATAAGGGGGGACTTCCCTGGTGGTCCAGTGGTTAAGACTCCACACTCCCAGTGCAGGGGGCCTGGGTTCGATCCTGGTCAGGAACTAAGATCCCACATACCGCACCTAGAGAGCCGGCATGTCACAATGAAGATCCGGCACAGCAATTAATCAGAAATTAGCATAAGGGAAACTTGGTGAAGGCTATACGGGAACTTTGTACTATTTCCACAACTCTTCCTTAAGTCTAAAATTATCTGAAAACAAAATATTTTTAAAAAGAGTACAAAGGGAATGAAGGAATTAAGAGAGGAAGGCAGGGAGGGAGGGAAGAAGGAAGGAATTAAAGAAGGAAGAATGTGAGCCCTTCGTTTAGCGTCTTTGAGTGCCCCCTGCTGGTCACTAAGGTGAATTTAGGTGAAGTTCCCCCAAGCCGGACTTCATTGCTTTATAAAGTAATTGTCCTTCTCTTTTCTTTCCAGTTATTTACCTGCTCCGAGACAGTTTTATCAAAGCCAGGCTACCCTGCTCCTACTGATTCATGGTTTCTTTCTTCCTCTAAAAATCCATCAAAAGCCCCACTAGTTACTGAATCTTTCTTCTCTCTAAACAGAATGTACATCACAAACCCACAACCACTTCCTGGCTGAATCCCAAGACCTGTCAGGTTCAGGTAAACCATCCAAAGCTCCTCCCACTGGATAGCCAGGGACATCACAAGGTGGGTGAGCCAGACAACCAGGGCTGTGGAAGAGGGAGATAGATCTGGTAGTGGGATGGGGCCTCCGGAGGTGTCAGATGTGAGCATATGAGGGGTTCAGCACTCCTGGGTGATCCCATGTTTACTGATATCTCGGCTGTGGGGTTGAGGGCCAGGCAGATAAAAGGTAAGCAATTTCTATTAACGATGCTTCGCATATGTACCCTCTAAAATTAGTAACTCACTGGGTTCAAGTAAATCAAATACAGCTCTTCACTAGGAAAAGACTGGGATTTCTTGTGGCACATGACAGTGAACACCAGAGATACAGACTGACAGTGTCCTGCCTGCATCTGGGCCTCAAATTTTATTTAGCCCACACAATAGTTTTAAAGTTTTTAACTGGATGCCAATGTTTTGAAATCTGGAGATATTAACATTCAAAAATTGATTTCTGGTTTTTCATGGAAAAAAATCTATAGATCTGGCTGTGCTGGGTCTACATTTTTGCATAGCAACAACGTGTAGGAACTGAGGGGATGCCCCCTTTAGATGGTCCTTGCTCTGCAGTTCCTTAACCACCACTTACACAAGGCATGCATATGGTCAATACCCACACTGGTGGGTTCATATGTGTTATATACCTCATCCCTGGGGCGTTGGTGTTTGCACTATCTGCTCTGTAGGATACTACATACATGCTTTCAACAGCTAAAAGGACCTCGTCTGCCATCTGCACTTGATCTTAGCCAAAAGGCCAAGGAGTGATCACCTTCCATCTGCATAACCACCTTAATAGTGTTCATCCTTCCTTTCTACAAGTCACTATAGCTCATTATACCTATTCTGCAAAAACAAAACACATACATTTACTCTTCTAAATTTCATTCTTTCACTCTTAATAATATCCTATACCAATGGATCAGAATCACCTGGAATGTTTGTTAAAACAGTTAAAACTGTGCCCAGCAGTAACCAGGGCATCTTAAAAAGGAAAAAAAAAGGGGGCTTTGTAACATCAGTGTAACTACAGGGCCTCAACACACTTAGCAGGAAAAACAACAAATCATCAAGCTCATTCCTTTTTACCTTTTACACTGCTGGGAATCACAGTCACCCAATCAGGTCCACTGGAGTTGATTGGCATTTTGATATTGACACCACTTGAAAGAGGAATAAAAAGAGTACAAGCTTAGATTCAGGAACATTTATTTTCTAATATGTATCTTTATTTTCAAATTTTTAAATGGACAGGATTTCACAAAGCTTTACTAAGATGAAATATTCTTATATATGTTAATCAATAAAATTGATAATTAATAAACTAGGTATATTATAATAAGCAGGTTATATGGATACATAAACTGAATAAGAATTAAACAAGTTTTTAATTTTTCACTGCTTCACCCTTAGAGTGCAAACTCCAAAATGACAAATTCTGTTTGAATTACTTCCCTTGGACTCAGAGAATGTTTTTGGTCTAAGTGCAAGAGGCCTTACTTCCCTTGGACTCACTGATGAGAATGTCTATTTTGTCACTACTTAGTTTTCAGGCTGCAAGACTATGGAGCATTAAGTCATACGTCAGATTCCTTAGGCCTTGCCCAGAGCTGACTCCTACCTGGGGACATGTGTCCCCAGATACATGCTCATGCATGTACTCTGTTCATCATTATTATGGCTCTGTTGTGTCTGTTCCCCTTAATAAAACATGTACTCCTCAAAGACATGGATTATATCCCATTCATCTTTCATCTTCAGTACTTAGCACAGGCCCTGGACTAGAGTCCATGCTCAGAAAATATCTGATAGAGGGCTGTGTGAAAAGGTGGGGGACAGTGGAGTCCAGGAGAAGTATACTGAAAACGTGGTGTAACTATTCCAGAAACTGGCTCATAATAATTAGGCCTCTTGCACTTAGACCAAAAACAAACAAAAAAAAATTAAAATGCTAACTTTCCAAACTCGATATGGGAACTTGCAGTTATGATATTTCATTTCATCAAAAATCAATTCAAAACAGATTTGTTCTTAAATAATCCTTAAGCTTCTACTATGTGCCAGGCACTATCCTAGCTACTAGGGATATAACAGTAAACAAAACACACAGCATCGGGAATTCCCTGGAGGTCCAGTGGTTAGGACTCTAGGCTTTCACTGCCGAGGGCCCAGGTTCGATCCCTGGTTGGGGAACTAAGATCCCATAAGCCAAGTGTCACAGCCAAACAACAACAAAAAAAAAACAGCATCTCCTCCTTCATGGCACTGACATTCTAAAGAATGAGGGAGACAGACAACAAGGAAGGAAGGAATTATAGGGGGCTATGTTAGAGAATAACGGCATTTCATGGATTGTAAAAGTGACAATTAATATACATGACTTTAAGAGAGCACATATAAACTACTTTCATGAGTTTAAAGCTTTAAGGTAAGGAAAAGAAGAAACCTTCACCACTGTAATTTGCTTGTAAAAATGTTTACTCTCAATCTAATCATGCAGAAACAATAAAGCAGCAAATTCAATTTAAGCAATATTCTACAAAAACAGCAACATCAAAATTGTCAATATCGTAAAAACCAAAACAAGTTAGAGAACTCTTCTGGACTAAAAGATTAAAGAGACAACTAAACAGATTGTGTGTGATCAGAGATTCAGTTAAAATAAAAGAGATAGCAATAAAGGATATTATTGGGACAACTGGATAAACTTGAATATAGACTGCATATTAAATAACAATGTTGTGTCAATGATAATAGGCCCAAGTGTGATCACTGTGTCATGGTTATACGTTGGAGAAAGTCCTAGGAGATGCATATGCCTGGGGTGCAGTGCCATGATGTCTGCACCTTACTCTCAAATGGTCTGAGGGGAAAGAATTATACACATATACACACATATAAACACACAGAAAGAGAGAAAGCAAATGTGGCAAAACATAACAATGGTGGGTCTAAGCTAAAGGTATGTGGGTGCTCACTGTTTCTACAGATTTGAACTTTTTTAATACAAAGTTAGAAAGGAAAAAAAAAGTATAAATCATGCTAAAATAAAAGGGAAGCTTTTAATGTGATAAGCTCATTCTTTCAAAAGACATTCTCTTGTTATCAGAATTTTTAAGCAAAGTACTATGGTTCTTTCTAAAAACCAACACTTTTTTTTTTTCCTTGAGAGATTAGACCACCTTAATTGTCCAACTATCATTTGGGAACCAAAGACCAAGGCTAAGCTTCTTAATCCTTTCTGAATTAATCAACATTACAAGCCACCAAGGAAGAGAGGTAAAAATGAGCATAGCTTAACATACTCAGGCCATGAGCTCAAAATACTACACTCAAAGATCCCTCAAATGATCAATCTCAATCTTTCTCTTTTTCTTTTCAGTTAGCCTAATGCAAAATTTCAGATTTTTAACAGAGCAAACAATGCAAAAAAAAAAATCTGTATCAGGACTTTGTCAAATGTTTGGTTTCCAAAAACTTATGCCACCTCAAACGCTTTCCCGGAAAACTTCCAGGTAAGTAGAATCTTTTTTAATGATTCTACTACAAACTACCCTCAGCCAGCCTCATCCAGGATATGCAAGTAAAGGCAGGGGCAGACATTATTTTATCCTTCTGGATTCACAGGTGTTCTTTGGTTTTATTGGTAGGATTTAGTGTTAGGAACATTTTAAATTTTACACTAACTTAATTCTCTAACCTTTTTCCCACTTTTTTCCACGTGGAATTTCAGTAAATTACATGCTATGCTTCCTCCTCTTTGCTAAGCCAGTAAGTAGACTGACAACACAACTCTAAAAGGGACTAAGACTTTAAAAAATGGTCCATATAAAAAAAAAAATCTTAAAAAAAAGTTATTTAAAATAAAAGGGGGAGGGCCTCCCTGGTGGCGCAGTGGTTGAGAGTCCGCCTGCCGATGCAGGGGATACGGGTTCGTGCCCTGGTATGGGAGGATCCCATATGCCGCGGAGCGGCTGGGCCCGTGAGCCATGGCCGCTGAGCCTGCGCCTCCAGAGCCTGTGCTCCGCAACGGGAGAGGCCACAACAGTGAGAGGCCCGCATACCGCAAAAAAAATAAAAAAAATAAATAAATAAATAAAAGGGGGTAACTGAACAGTCTTCATACATAGGCAAAAAGTACACAGAAATAAAATCATCTGCTCATAGTCACTGATAAATAATGTGTCTAAGATCTGAACCCAAGAATAAAATTAAAGTCCTTTTGTACTGAGCCACAAAAAACTAGGCAGTCCCCTCAAGAACAGTACAGTGAATACACTGGGAGTAGTGCTCCCTCTGCTGGCCTTCTGAAAGTATGGCATCAAATATGTACTTAAAACTGTTAACGACCAAAAGCTGACTCGGGAAGTAAAAAATCAGAGTTTTATTTTAGAAGCTCCTACAGACCACACATCTCATGGTAGGAACTTTTCACCCACCAAGTAATGAGTGGACATAAAACATTAAAAGTTTTAGAGTGCCCAGATACACTCAACAAAGATTCCTCTCTACAAGGGAATATTTTTATATAAATTTATTTATTTTTTATTTTTATTTTATTTTTGGCTGCATCAGGTCTTTGCTGCTGCGTGCGGGCTTTCTCTAGTTGCAGCGAGCGGGGGCTACTCTTCGTTGCAGTGCGCGGGCTTCTCTTTGCGGTGGCTTCTCTTGTTGTGGGGCATGGACTCTAGAGCGCAGGCTCAGTAGTTGTGGTGCACGGGCTTAGTTTCTCCGCGGCAGGTGGGATCTTCCCGGACCAGGGCTCGAACCCGTGTCCCCTGCATTGGCAGGCGGATTCTTAACCACTGCGCCACCAGGGAAGCCCAAGGGAATATTTTTAAAGTATAGATTTCATTTAAAAATAAAAAATGTTTTACATTCTCTCAAGTAATTGTACTTTCTATGTTATTTTTCTTTTTATTCCTTAAGAATGTTATTTTATTTCAGAACTATATGGAATGCAATAATTTCAACTATTAACCTTCAAAAATACAGTTTGCTGTGGTATTCCTGGCTTCCCATGCTTATCATTAAATCAGTCCAACAATGTTACCATATTCATAGTCTTTTTCCTATCAATAAATGTTTATATGATTTTAACAACTAATAATATGTCACTTAAAACTTTTTCAGTTTATTAGACATGAAGCTAAAACACTACCCTGACTATAAGACCTCTAGCAGCCCTGTTCTTGGATGACTTTTTTTATCTGTTCTGTGAATAAGTGATCTTGCTTATACAGATATGCTATGCAATTCTGAAGTTAAAGATATTAAGGTAAAAGAACAAAAATTTAAGGTCATTAATTTGAACTGAAATAAGCACACTAATCACAAAATATAAATATTTATTTTCTTACCACCTCTCCTGAATTGGGCCAAGTTCAGAAAGATATAAGAAGCACATAACCAAAATAAGAAAGTCTCCTAAGTAGGACAAAGACAATGGAAAGGGACCTCTTAAATTACCCCCTAGAGCAAGGAGCACATACCTCTGGAAGAAAGCATTCTCTGCAGCAGTTAGGAGGCCCTTCAGGTATCCACCCTTGAAATGGTTAATTCGGCTACTGCAAGGGAGCTTCTTTGGTTTGAAGCAGAACCAGGGTTCTCCGGTATAGAGATCTGTAAAGTTGCACAGGGGAAGACTCCCAGGAAGACACACGTTACACTCTGTAGTTTCAGAAATTCTTCCTGAACGGAAGAGGCTCTTGAAATAGACCCTGTCTGGTTTCTCTTCCTGTAGATTCTGAAGAACTCTGATCCCTTCACTGGGGTGGACCAGAGATATGGACACTTTAACTCTGCCTGGCCAGAGCAGAGTAAAAAAGACCTTGTAAAACCCATTCTGGTAGTCCACCACTCTACCCACGGCCCCTGCCTGCAGCTTAGGGGAGTGGATTCTGGCCTGCAGGTAGTCTCCACCATACTTCTTGGGCTTTCTTTGAAAATCCTGTACATGAACCAGCACCTCTAGCTGGCTTCCCACCTTGAAGAAGGCCGCAGAGTTCAAGATGACAAAGTAGCTGGAAGAAGGGTCAGTGCTCTTCAAAAAGGGGACTGGGCCCACATCAGGCACCTGCCACTGTAAGGCGGCCAACAAGGAGTCCTCCTCCAGGCGCTCCCGGCTGGACAGAGTCTGGTGCTCATAGCCACAGTAAGGATTCCGGCTAATTCCTGTCACCTGGGAGAAAACAAACTGTCCACCACTGTCGATGAATGTGGCTGATGCAGTCTCATGGTCCAAGTACTGAAGAGAAAGACACAAACAACAGAAACCACAGCTACAATAAATCTCCTTATAGTCAACAAATAAATCCCTGCTTCAGTTTAAATTTTAATAAAACTTACTTGAGATGACATTGTTTCAAAAACCACGGCTCACCAGTTTTACAGGTTCCCACAGCAAATATCAGAGAAAAATCCCTTTGGTGCTTCCAGAAGGAGAAAGGGAAAAGGAATCATTTTGAAGGACAGTAGTCCCCCTTTAGCCACAGGAGATACTTCCAAGACCCCCAGTGGATGCCTGAAACTGTGGGTCACATCAAACCCTATATTTGCTGCTTTTTCCCATACATATATACCTGTGATAAAGTTTAATTTATAAATTAGGCACAGTAAGAAATTAACAATAATAATAAAATAGAACAATTATAATAATACACTAGAATAAAAGTTATGTGAATGAGGTCTCTCTCAAAATATCTTTTTTTTTTAATTTATTTGGCAGCGCTGGGTCTTAGTTGTGGCATGCGGGATCTTTGTTGCTGTGTGCGGGATCATCATTACCGTGTGCAGGATCTTTCAGTTGCACCATGCAAACTCTTAGTTACAGCATACGAAGTCTTCGTTGCAGCATGCATGTGGGATCTAGCTCCCCAGCCAGGGATTGAACCTGGGCCCCCTGTATTCGGAGCACGAGTCTTAGCCACTGGACCACCAGGGAAGTCCCTCTCTCAAAATATCTTATCGGTGTACTGTCCTTCTTCTTGTTGTGATGATGTAAAAGGATAAAAGGCCTACGTGATGAGATGAAGTGAGGTGAATGATGTAGGCATTGTGACGTAGCGTTAGGCTACTACTGACCTTCTGACAACACGTCAGAAGAAGGATCATCTGTGTCAGGTGATCGTGGATTGAGCTACAATGAGGTCAGTGGTTGAGGATCCTGGGTGGGAAACAGCAGGATGGCACAAGATTTCATCACGCTACTCAGAACAATGCACAATTTCAAACTGGTAAGTTGTTTATCTCTGGAATTTTCCATTTAATATTTTCAGATCATGGTTGACCATAGGTAAATGACACCACAGAAAGCAAAACAGTGGATGGAGGGACTACTGAATATCAGAGTATTCCATTCTTCTTAACAAGGCCTGCCCTCAAGCCAAACTATTTTACCAGAGCCTAACCTACTGAGGTTTTATCAGAGCCTAACCAAACTGAGGTAAGGGACATACCCAACTCCAGCCCACTCTAAACATTCTATCCAATTTAAGGGTTGGGGGTAAGACTAAGAAACAATTCTGAAGTTCACAGACTCACTAAAGAACTGAGGATCATAAGACTATAAAATGTTTCACCTCCCCTACACCTCACCCCCACACCACTAAAAGCCTATTTATTGGAGTTCATTTTACCCAGTACACCATGTCCAGCTTTCAACAAAAATTACAAGACATACTAAAAGGAAAAAAATACAGCAATTATCAAGGGACAGGAGGGAGGAATTAGGAATATTTTGTTAATAATGTACCTGCACTACCCATGAAGCAGTATGGTATTATTTGATAGTGGACTTGAGTTGCTTGTAAATGCATACTGAAAACTCCAGGGCAACCACTTAAAGTAAAATGAGAAGTATAACTGATACACTAAGAAAGGAGATAAAATGGAATCTATAAAATGTTCAAGTAGGGACTTCCCTGGTGGTCCAGTGGTTAAGATTCCGCCCTCCAATGCAGGGGACGCAGGTTCCATCCCTGGTCGGGGAACTAAGATCCCACATGCTGCGGGGCAGCTAAGCCCATGCGCCACAACTACTGAGCCCAAGCACCTCAACTACAGAGCCCAAGCGCTCTGGACCCTGCACAGCCCAACTAGAGAGAAGCCCGTGTGCCACAACTAGAGAGAAGCCCACACACACGCCACAACAAGAGAGTAGCCCGCACGCCACAACTAGAGAGTAGCCCTCGTGTTGCATGAAGAGCCTGCGTGCAGCAATGAAATATCCCTCATGCCACAACTAAGACCCCATGCAACCAAAAATAAAAATAAATAAATATTTTCTTTAAAAATGCTCAATTAAAACCACAAGAGTCAGGGCTTCCCTGGTGGTGCAGTGGTTGAGAATCTGCCTGCCAATGCAGGGGACACGGGTTCGAGCCCTGGTCTGGGAGGATCCCACATGCCACGGAGCAACTGGGCCCATGAGCCACAATTACTGAGCCTGCGCATCTAGAGCCTGTGCTCCGCAACAAGAGAGGCCACGATAGTGAGAGGCCTGCACACCGCGATGAAGAGTGGCCCCCGCTTGCCACAACTAGAGAGAGCCCTCGCACAGAAACAGAGACCCAACACAGCCATAAATTAATTAATTAATTTTTAAAAACCCACAAAAGTCAGAAAAAGAGCAGAAGACAAAAATAGGAA
This sequence comes from Mesoplodon bidens, assembly GCF_964165515.1. Classification (NCBI taxonomy): domain Eukaryota; kingdom Metazoa; phylum Chordata; class Mammalia; order Artiodactyla; family Ziphiidae; genus Mesoplodon; species Mesoplodon bidens. Next base: position 49,781,616 of record NC_138161.1, on the reverse strand, counting down.
CAAAGAACAAGGACAATGAATAGAAAACAGTAACAACTACGGTAGATATTAATCCAACTATATCAATAATCACCTTGAACACCAATGGACTAAAGACACCAGTTAGAAGACAGAGGTTGTCAGACTCAATTATATGTTGTCTCTAAGAAACTTACTTTAAATATAAAGACTTATATAGATTAAAAGTAAGTGGATGGAGAAAGATATACCAGGCTAGCACTAATCAAAAGAAAGCAGGAATAGTTATATTAACTTCAGACAGAGTAGACTTCAGAGCAAGGAAAGTCATCAGAGATAAAGAAGGATATTATATAATAATAAAAGGGTCAATTCTCCAAGAAGACATAACAATCTTTAACATGTATGTGCCTAACAACAGAAAGTCAAATATGTGAGGCAAACACTGATAGAACTGCAAGAAAAAATAGATAAATTCACTATTGTATTTAAAGACTTCAATACCCCACTATCAGAAATGGACGGATCCAGCAAGCAGAAAGTCAGTGAGGACACAGTGGAACTCAACAGCACCACCAATCAACTAGATATCATGGGCATCTATAAACTACTTACCTAGCAACAGCAGAATACACATTCTTCTCAAGCTCACATGAAAGATGCACAAAAACAGATCATATTCTGGGCCATAAAACATACCATAAAAAATTGAAAAGAATAGAAATCATACAATGTCTGCTCTCAGACTACAATGGCATTAAACTAGAAATTAATAACAAAACGATAGCTAGGAAATCCCCAAATACTTGGAGATTAAACAACACACTTCTGGGAATTTCCTGGCGGTCCAGTGCTTAATACTCCACGCTCTCACTGCTCAGGGCCCAGGTTCAATCTCTGGTCGGGGAACTAAAAGAATCCCACAAGCCACGAGGGGTGCCCAATAAATAAATAAACAAATAAATAAATAATAAAATAAAATAAACAACACACTTCTAAATAAAACAAGGGTCAAAGAAAAAATATCAATAGAAAATTTAAATCTTTTTAGTTAAATGAAAACGAAAACACAACTTATCAAAATTTATGGGATGCTGTAAACGTAGGTCTTAGAGGGAAATTTACAGCACTGAATGCACATTATTAGAAAAGAGGAAAGATCTAAGATCAATCATCTAAACTCCAACCTTAGGAAACTAGAAAAAGAAAAGCAAATCAACTCCAAAGTACGGAGAAGAAAAGAAATTAGAAATTAGAGCAGAAATCAATGAAACTGAAAACAGGAAATCAAGAGGAAAGACAATGAGGCCAAAAGCTGGTTCTTTGAAAAGATCAATAAAATCAATAAGCCTGCAGCAAGGCTAACTAAGGAAAACAGACAGGACACAAATTACCATTATCAGAAATGAAAGAAGAGACATCACTACAGATCCCATAGACATTAAAAGGATAAGCAAGGGACTTCCCTGGAGGTGCAGTGGTTAAGAATCCGCTTGCCAATGCAGGGGACATGGGTTCAAGCCCTGGTCGGGGAAGATCCCACATGCTGCGGAGCAACTAAGCCCATGCGCCACAACTACTGAGCCTGTGCTCTAGAGCCCACGAGCCACAACTACTGAAGTTTGCACGTCTAGAGCCCATGCTTCGCAACAAGAGAAGCCACCACAATGAGAAGCCCGCGCACCGCAACCAAGAGTAGTCTCCGCTCACCACAACTAGAGAAAGCCCGCGCGCAGCAACAAAGACCCAACATGGCCAAAAATAAATAGGTAAATAAATAAATAAATTTTTAAAAAAAGGATAATCAAGGAATACCACAAACAACTCTATACACACAAATTTGATAACTGAGATGAAATGCACCAATTCCTTGAAAGATACACTCTGCCAAAACTCATGCAAGAAGAAACAGATAATCTGAATAGGCCTATAATCTCTAGTAAAGAATCTGGATCAATAATTAATGACCTTTCAAAACGGACACCACCAGGTCCAGGTGGGATTCATTGATGAATTCTACCAAATATTTAAGGAAGAAATTGTATCAATTCTCTACACTCTCTGTCAGAACATAGAAGCAGAGGGAATACTTCCTAACTCTTTCCATAAAGCCAGCATTACCCTAATACCAAAACTAGACAACGACATTACAAGAAAACTACAAATTTCCCTCATAAACACAGATGTAAAATCATCAACAAAATATTAACAAATCAAATCCAACAATGTGTAAAAAGAATTATACACCATGACCAAGTGGGATTTATCCCAGGTATGCAAGAAAGTGCCGTAATAGAACTCCAGTGCTTCCCAAAGACCATGTTTTACACCCTCTTAGAACTGGTCCTTAATCTTCACTTTGGCCTTTCTGCTTAGAAGATGACCTTATAAGGACTTCAGTCTTTTCTAGTTTGGACATTAATTGTTATTTATATTGTGGCACTTTGCTCTATATACCATACAACACAATGGCTTTCTAATATTTTGTATCTCAAATTTTATAGTGTCTCTAAATTTCAGATGTTTAAGCTCTTTTCTTATTAGTGAGCAGATCTGCCTGTTTGACAATAAAGTTTTCTACCAAAAGAAAAAAAAACTCACCTTAGAGCCTTGTAAAGTTTCACAGGTAAAGAAAAGGTCCTAATAGCTTCCAGAAAGGAGAACAATGTTACCAATAAAAAAACAAGAATTAGATTGGCATTAGCCTTGTCTTTTGCTATACTGGACACTAGAAGACAGTAGAGCAAAGTTGTAAGGTTCTGAGGGAAAAGGATTTTGAATACACCATTCTAAATCCAAATACAAATCATACATGAGGGCAAAATAAAGACAGTTTCAGACATGTAAGCTTTGTTCCCATGCGCCCTTTCAGAAAAACATTATTTGAAGATTTAACCCAGCAAAATGGAAAGAAAAATCCAAGGAAGTGAAAGACATGAGCAACAGTGAAACCAACCCAGGAATTCAATGAAAAGCAAACTCAGAATAACAGCTGGGCAACAGGTCAAGACAATAATCAGTGAACACTGAAACAGGAAGATAGAGGGCTCTGAGGAAAAGAAAACAAAATGCCTTGAAGAAGCAAGTGGAGGGACTTCCCTGGCAGTGCAGTGGTTAAGACTTCACCTCCCAACACAGGGGGTGAGGGTTCGATCCCTGGTGAGGGAACTGGGATCTCACATGCCTCACGGCCAAAAAAACAAAACATGAAACAGAAGCAATATTGTGGCAAATTCAATAAAGACTTTAAAAATGGTCCACATCAGGGGCTTCCCTGGTGGCGCAGTGGTTAAGAGTCCACCTGCCGATGCAGGGGACATGGGTTCGTGCCCCGGTCCGGGAAGATCCCACATGCCGCGGAGCAGCTAGGCCCGTGAGCCATGGCCGCTGAGGCTGCACGTCCGGAGCCTGTGCTCCGCAACAGGAGAGGCCACAACAGTGAGAGGCCCGCGTACCGCAAAAAAAAAAAAAAAGTCCACATCAAAAACATCTTTAAAAAAAAAAAAGAAGCAAGTGGATTCAATTTAACAAATCATATGAAGGAAAATTCTCATGACATGTTACAGAAGGTGGTATTTTCTCTCATCAGAAAAAAAAGGCAATTAGCACTCCAGAAAAAAAAAAAAAAAAAAGAAGAGGTATAAGAAAGTCATCATTAAAATATGAAGCAAATTAAAAGGCAGTATGATTAAGCAACTGAGGTAGTGTATAAAAAAGATCCATTTGACCTTGATGTTTGGGAAATTCTCCATCAAGAGATACAGATTTGGTTTCAAAGGATCATGTTCTATATTGACTAACATTTACATGATTATCATAATGTTATTTTTTTTAAGTATAAGAATCAATCCAGGGCTTCCCTGGTGGAACAGTGGTTGAGAATCTGCCTGCCAATGCAGGGGACACAGGTTCAATCCCTGGTCTGGGAAAATCCCACATGCCACGGAGCAACTAAGCCCGTGAGCCACAACTACTGAGCCTGTGCTCCAGAGCCTGTGAACCACAGCTACTGAGCCTGCGTGCCACAACTACTGAAGCCCGCGCACCTAGAGCCCATGCTCCACAATGAGAGAAGCCACCGCAATGAGAAGCCCACGCATCGCAACAAAGAGTAGCCCCCGCTAGCCGCAACTAGAGAAAGCCCGTGTGCAGCAACAAAGACCCAACGCAGCCAAAAATAAATAAATTAAATAAATAAATTTAAAAGAAAATAATCAATCCATAAAGATTGATATAATTAAGGCTACACGTTAGCCTTAATTATAGTTAGAGCAATAAAACTAAAGATTATAAAGCCTGATGATGCAAAAGTTATACGCTAGCTAACAGAAATCAAATGTAAAATAATGCAGAAGTGATTTTCTTCCTCACTTACAGGAGGGAGTTAAAATGTGCTATCTAACACTATTAGGGAAAGAAAAGGTCTAAATACATTATTTTAATGCACAGAAATAAAAATAATTTTATAAAGTTTAGAAAGAGAGTGACAGAAGGTGTTGAGTCAGCAGAAGACCTCATCTTTCATTATCTTAACAGGAACAGCAGTATCAACCAACATCTACTAAGCACCTATGTGCCGGACACTCTTCTGAAGACTTTACATAAATCTTTTAATACAATGTTTAAATTATCCCATGAGATAAGTCCTATTATTATGCCATATGATAGACAAGGAAACTGAGGCAATGAATGGCTTGATAATTTGCCCAAGGTCACATAGGTTATAAGCAGCAAACCTGGACTAGAACCCAAGCAGTCTGAGTTCGGTCTGTGTTTTAACTTAACCATCCATGCTGTACTGCCTGATGTGGAAAGGTCAGAAGGTACAGTGTAAAGCTGACAAAACAAGATATAACTGTGTAATGTGTAATTTGTGCTAACTAAGCAAATAATTAAAAACAAGCAGTTACATCCAAGAAACAACACTGAGGGTGACGACTGGGGAGGGAATTCAATTAAGTACTTAATACCACTCTCTATTCTTTCAAGTGTTTTATACTTTTCATTAATTATTTTCTTAATAGACAGAAAGACAGATGAACACATGGATGGGAAAAATAGCTATGTACCTGCAATACTGTGATTTGTAAGAAATATACATTTGGTCTTCATCCACAGTTCCTGGCTCACAGCTCCCAAAATCCTTGGCAGTGATAAGAGCAATGGGAGCATCTTTTGCTGTAATATTTGGTTTCATGTCCTCCGTTCCTGAAAACACTTCAGAGTCATAAAGGGGAAATGGGTGCCTTGTTCTTCATTACAAGCCCCTTTCCACCACAGCAGGGTGTATGTTACTATGGTGGCTTTTGGAAAGCACCTGAGGATGGGGGCTGGTTGGGTTGTCAGGAGAACCAACCATGATTAGAGGGTTGGAACCTTCAGTCCCACCCTAGACCTCCACCCCTGGAGGCTGAATCAATAACACCTATGGAATAAAGCCTCCATAAAAACCCAAAAGGATGGGGTTTGGAGAGCTTCCGGGTTGGTGAACACATGGAGATTCAAGGAGAATGGTGCACTCAGAGCATGGAAGCTCTATGTCCTTCCCATATACCTTGCCCTATGCATCTCCTCCTTCTGGCTGCTCCTGAGTTATAACTGGTTATAATAAACCAGTAATTTTGTAAGTAAAATGTTTCTCTGATTTCTGTGAGCTGCTCTAGCAAATTAATTGAAGCCAAGGCAGAGACCATTGGAACTTCTGATCTATAGTCAGTCAGAAGCAGGTGACAACCTGGACTTGTTACTGGCATCTGAAGTTGGGGTTGGGGGAGAGTCTTATAGGACTGAGCCCTTAACCTGTGGGATCTGATGCTATCTTCAGGTAAACAGTGTTGTTACCAAACCAAACTTGGGTCCACTCGCCTGCGCACAGTAAAGCCAATCTACTGACACCAGGTTGTGGGGAAGTAAAGTGCAGCGTTTATCGTAAAGTGCCAAACTAGGAGTCCAGGGCAGCTAGTGCTCAGAAACACCCCAACTCCCGAATGGGTTTCAGGGAAGCATTTTTAAAGGGAAGATGAGGGAGGGGAGTCACAGAGTATATGATCAGCTCGTGCACAATTCTCTGACTGGTTGATGGTGTGGTAGCAAGGCGGTGTTACAGGGGTTAACATTATCAATCTTCAAGTTCCAGATGGTCTGGGGGCTATGTGCTCATGATCATCAAATAGTTAACTTCTTCCATTTGGTGGGGGTTTTAGCATCTGTAAAACAACTCAGGAATGTGTATCAGATACTGTTATCTATGTATTTCAGGGAGGAACTATGGATACTGTGACTGCCATGTGGCTGATTTACTGTTTCAATTGTTACCAGTTCTCCTGGCCCAACTGCTACTTTTGTCACTATATTGTCCTTTCAATCATTAATTCTTGGGCCAGGCTTTTGTGACTCTCGGGAGGCCTGAGAAACTACAGCTTTTCTACAAAGGAGAGGCAGGCAGAGGACATGGGGGAGGGGGTCTGTCCAGGAAGGGCCCATAGGGTCCTGCTCAGTTACAGTGTCAGAATTGATTTGAACTGTAGGTCACCCTGCTGGTGTCCAAGAATTGCCTGGCGGTATGGAAAAATCCCCCCTACCCACATTGGAAATTGGGTGCAGGACCTTTTTCGTACCTAACCCAGGGGACTGCATCTGACATTATGCAATAAGTTAAATTACAAGGAAAAACAACAACAGCAAGGCAAAACTGAAAATCACTCTCCTCAATAGCTAGTATTACCTGCTATAAACCACTTAAACAAGGCCTCAGGCTCCCCATCTACGCCAAATCACTTCAAAATCCTATACGAGGTAAACATAATGCCAAACAAAGTAAAAATAATCCCAAAATACAAAAGGATTTTTAATGATCTTCTTAGATTCTGTATTTTTTCCCTTTCATTTTACACTCGTATCCAGACACTCTCAATTGGAAGAATTTCATTAGGCTCCTTCATTTTAAAGGAACACATAGTATTATTTGTTCATTAAAAAGGGTAATAATGACTTCGAAAATTTTTCCCTAGCAGAGTTGACATCAGTGTCATGACATGGCGTAAGACATTCCTCCTTTTTTGTCCCCCTTTTTAACAACAAATTAGGCACCCATCCAAAAACAAAAGTGCCTCTGTGGGAATTGTGGGATCCAGTACCACACGCCAAGCGACCTAGGAGGAGTCTCGACCACATGTGTATCTGGTAATAGGCAGATAAACCTCAGTGAAGACAGCATAGCCAGTGAACTTGTCCCAATCCCTCTTGGCCATAGTCAGGGAAAACCTGGAGCATGCTGACCCAGGCAGATACCAACAGATGAGAAAGAATTTGTAGAAATCCAGTCTTCCCAAGGGGAAATCCCAGAAAGAAAAAAAATACAAGTTTGGATGTGACTAAGAGGGTACGAGAAACTTTGCCAGCACTGCCCCTCCCCACACATAACAAGCCCAGGGCTGAACAACCCAGGAGCGCCCTCTTCCAAGAGGGAAAAGGAGAGTGGCAAGTTAGTGCCCAGCTACCCCCATTCTGAGAGAAACCCACTTAATTCAGCAGCACCCCAAGTACTGAGGTGGGATCTCCATGACTGGAGGGAGGGAAGGGATCAGGAAAGAGGCAGATAAGAATACCAAAGGGCACTGAAGGGATGCAGTTCCTGCTAACTGTGCTCAGGACTTTAGCAGGGAGTCCACCCACGAGCCCATGGGAGACCCTCACCTGACAATCTTTCCACAGAGCCCATGAGCACTCCCAATGCCCTGAGTGCTAAACCCACACCTCCCCACACTCTGGAACCAGCAGCTCCTGTGCATGCTCCCAAATGAGGCAGTAAGTGAGACTCTGCTAAACAGGACACTATCAGTTTCTGTGGACAAGGGAGAAACACAAACTTAAGCCATAGTGTCTCCTTCTGGAAAACAAAAGCTAGCCTGGTGGATTGTAAGAAAAGGTTAAAAACTGTGCCACAAGAAGAAGCAAGACATGGGAAGCAAGTGTACCCGTACAAGGGCAGAAAAAAACACAGATAAAACAGGACTAATGAACATTTTATACCATCTAAAGGCAACTAGTAAGACAGGAGGAGGTATCTGCTATTTCAAGTGTGAAAGCAGCAATGCAAATGTACAAGGAACATAAAGAATCAAGGAAACGTGTCATCACCAAAAGACAACAATAATCCTCCAATAACCAAGCTCAAAGGCACAGAATTAACGACCTAGAAGATAAACAATTCAAAATAGCTGTTTGAGGAAACTCAATGAGCTACAATAAAACATAGACAAACAAGTCAAAATATACATGAACAAAATCAGAAACTTACAAAGAGATAGAAATCATAAAGAAGAAGCAAATGGAAATTTTGGAGCTGAAAAATTCCATGAATAAAATGAAAAAACGCAATAGAGAGCATCTATAGCAAAGGAGATCAAATGGAAGACTCAATAAGGGAGCTAGAGGACAGGAACTTTGAAATAAACCAATCAGAAGAGAACGCAGGAAAAAAAGAATGAAAAAGAGCATAGAAAGCTTACATGATCTATGCGATGCCACCAAATGTACAAATATTAGAATAATCAGGGTTTGAGAGAGAGGAGAGAGGGAAAAGGGGGCAGAGTTTATTTAAAGAAATAATAGCTGTGAACTTCCCAAACCTAGGGATATATACTTGGACAACCAAGTTCAAGAAGCTAATAGATCACCCTTTTATCTCTATGCAAAAAGACCTTCTCCAAGACACATTATAATGAAACTGTCAAAAAACAAGCATAAAGAGAGAATCCTAAATGCAGCCAAAGGAAAAAATATTGTAATCTACAAAAGAATGCCCATTCAGCTCTCAGTAGATTTCTAAGCAGAAAACCTACAGGCCAGGAGAGAGTGGATGACATATCCAAAGTGTTGAAAGAAAAAAACTGCCAGCCAAGAATACCCAGAAAAGTTATCCTTCAGATGTGAAGGAAAAATAAAGACTTTCCTTGACAGACAAAAGCTGAGGGAGTTCATCACCACTAGACCTGCCCTGCAAGAAATGCTGAAAGCAGTTCTTCAAGCTGAAATGAAAAGATGCTAGTGATATGAAAACATACAAAAGTATACAACACACTGGTGAAGATAAATATACAGATTTAGAAAACTCTAATTCTGTAATAGGATGGTGTGTTAACCACTTAACTATAGTATAAAGGTTAAAGAAAATAACTACAGCTACTATAACTTGTTAACAAATACACAGTACAAAAAGAGGTAAACTGTGACATCAAAAATATAAAAGGGAGGGAATAAAAAGGTGGAGCTTTGGGCTTCCCTGGTGGCGCAGTGGTTGAGAGTCCGCCTGCCAATGCAGGGGACACGGGTTCGTGCCCCAGTCCGGGAAGATCCCACATGCCGCGGAGCGGCTAGGCCCGTGAGCCACGGCCGCTGAGCCTGCGTGTCCGGAGCCTGTGCTCCGCAACGGGAGAGGCCACAGCAGTGAGAGGCCCGCGTACTGCAAAAAAAAAAAAAAAAAAAAAGGTGGAGCTTTGTGTGCAATTGAAGTTATGCTGTTATCAGCCTAAAATGGTCTGCTTTATCTATGAAATGTTTTATGTAACCACGAAACAAAAACATAAAGAAAATTCACAAAAGCGAAAGAAATGAAAACAGAGCATATCACCATGGAAAATCACTAATTTACAAAAAAAGGAAGGCATAAACAGAGGGGAAAAGAAACAATGAAAATGCAAAACAAATAGAAAGCAATTAATAAGATAGCATTAATAAGTCCTTATGTATCAATAAACACTCTAAATGTAAGTGGACTGAATTCACCAAAAGGCACAGAGTGGCTGAATGAATAAAAAAATAAGATCCAACTACATGCAGCCTACAATAGATTCACTTCAGATTTCATGACACAAAAAGACTCAACATGAAGGGATGGAAAAAGACATTAAATGCAAACAGAAACCAAAAGAAAGGGGGTTATCTATACTTATATGAGACAAAATAGGCTTTAAACCAAAACCAGTAACAAGAGATAAAGAAGATCATTATATGATGATAAATGGGTCAATACATCAAGAAAATATAACAATCATAAATCTATACCTACCCAATGTCAAAACACCTAAATCTATTATGCAAATACCAACATAACTGAAGGGAAAAATACACATCAATATAGTAATAGTAGGGGGTTTCAATACCCCAGTTTCAGCAATGGATGGATCCCCCAGACAGATAATCAATAAAGAAGCATTGGACTGGAACCATATATTAGATCAAATGAACCTGAGACGTTTATAGAACATTCAATCACAGCAGAATACACATTCTTCTCAAGTGCACATGGAACATGCCCCACTTTAGATCACATGATAGGCCACAAAGCAAGTCTTAGCAAATTTAAGAAGAATGAAATCATACCAACTATCCTTTTTGACCACAGTGGTATGAAACTAGACATCAACAACAAGCAGAAAGCTGGAAAATCTACAAATATGTAGAAATTAAACAACGTACTCCTGAACAACCAATAGATCAAAGAATAAGTTGACAAAGAATATTTTTAAATATCTCAAAACAAATGAAGCTGGAAATAACATACTAAAACCTATGGAAAACCTACCACAAAAGCAGTTCTGAGAGGGATGTTCATAGCAATAAATGTATATATTAAGAAAACAGATCTCATGCAACCTAACTTTACACCTCAGGGAAGTAGAAAAAGAAGAACAAACTAAGACCAAAGTTAGCAGAAGGAAAGAAATAAAGATCACAGTGGAAATAAATGAATTAGAGACCAGAAAAGCAACAGAAAAGATCAACAAAACTAAAAGCTGGTGTTAAAAATTAACACCAAAACTTCTCAAACTCTTCCAAAAAATTGAAAAGGAGAGGACACTCCCAAATTCACTTTATGAGACCAGCATTACCCTGATACCAAAGCCAGATAAGGACACTACAAGAGAACTAAACTATAGGGCAACATCCCTGATGAATACAGATGCAAAAATTCTCAACAAAATATTAATTCAACAATATATTAAATTCAACAATATATTAAAAGGATACATACCATGGCCAAGTGGGATTTATCCCTGGGATGCAAGTATGATTCAGCATACACAAAACAATAAATGTGATATACCATATTAATAGAATGAAAATGTATTTGATAAAATACAACATCCTTTCATGATAAAAACCTCTCAACAAACTGGGTATAGAAGGTAAATTTAATAAAGGCTATTTACAACAAACCCACAGCTAATATCACACTCAATAGTGAAAGATTAAAAGCTTTTATTCTAAAATCAAGAACAAAACAAGAATGCCCACAGTCACCACTCTGATTCAACATAGTACTATAAGTGTCAGCTAGAGTAATTAGGCAAGACTAAGAAATAAAAGGCATCCAAATCAGAAATGAAGAAGTAAAATTGTCATTATCTGAAGATGATATCATCTCATACAGTTGACCCTTGAACAATGCAGAGGTTAGGGGCACTTACCCTCCACACAGTCGAAAATCTGCATATAACTTATAGTCAGCCCTCCATATACATGGTTTCTCCATATCTGCAGTCCACATCCATAGATTCAACCAACTGTGGATTATGTAGTACTGTAGTATTTACTACTGAAAAAAAATCCATGTATAAGTGAACCCATACAGTTCAAACTCATCTTGTTCAAGGGTCACCTGTATTTAGAAAATCCTAAAGACTCAATCAAAAACCTGTTGGAGCTAATCAACAAATTCAGTAAAGCTGCAGGATATAAAATCAACATACAGAAATAAATTGCATTTCTATACACTAACAACAAAACATCTGGAAAAAAATAAAGAAAACTATCCCATTCACAGTAGCATCAAAAACAATAAAATAATTAGGAATAAATTTAACCAAGGAAGTGAAAGATCTATACAATGAAAACTTTGATGAAAGAAACTGAAGTAAAAAAAAAAGAAACTGAAGTAGACATAAACAAATGGAAAGAAGCCCATGTTCATAGATTGGAAGAATTAATATTGTTAAAACCCCTATACTAACAGAGTCATCTATAGATCCAGTGAAAACCCTATCAAAATTCCAATAGCATTTTCCACAGTAATAGAAAAAACAATCCTAAAATTTATGTGGAACAACAAAGATCCCAAATAGCCAAAGCAATCCTGAGAAAAAAGAATAAATCTAAAGGTATCACACGTCCTGATTTCAAACTGCCCTACAAAGCTATGGTAATCAAAACAGTATGGTACTGGCATAAATACAGACATATAGACCAATGGAATACAATCAAGAGTTCAGAAATAAACCTCCACATAAACAGTCAACTAATATCTGATAAGGGAGCAAACAAATACTCAATGAGGAAAGCATAGTCTCTTCAAAAATGGTGCTGGGAAGACTGGTTAACCACAAACAAACCAATGAAATTGAACCCCTATCTTACACCACTCACAAAAATGAACTCAAAATGGATTAAAAACAAACATAAGATCTGATATTGTAAAATACTAGAAGAAGAAGTGCCTTGGCATCGGTCTTGGCAATGATTTTTTTAGATATGACACCAAAAGCACAAGCAACAAAAGCAAAAATTAACAACTCAATAAGAATAACAACAAAATCCAATTTTAAAAATGGGCAGAGGGGGACTTCCCTGGTGGTGCAGTGGTTAAGAATCCACCTGCCAATGCAGGGGACACAGATTCAAGCCCTGGTCTGGGAAGATTCCACATGCTGTGGAGCAACTAAGCCCATGCACCACAACAACTGAGCCTCCGCTCTAGAGCCCGCAAGCCACAACTACTGAGCCCGCGTGCCTAGAGCCCGTGCTCCGCAACGAGAAGCCACCACAATGAGGAGCCCATGCACTGCAACAAAGAGTAGCCCCCACTTGCCACAACTAGAGAAAGCCCGTGCACAGCAACAAAAACCCAACACAACCAAAAATACATAAATAAATAAATAAATAAACGGCCAGAGGAACTAAATAGACATTTTTTCCAAAGAAGACATCCAAATGGTGAACAGGTACATGAAAAGATGATCAACATCACTAATCATCAGGGAAATGCAAATCAATACCATGATAAGATATCACATCACACCTATTAGAATGGCTATCATAAGGAAGATAAAGAGGATAGGGAGAGAAGGGAACCCTTATACACTGTTGTTGGGAATGTAAATTAGTTCAGCTGCTACAGAAAACAGCATGAAGGTTCCTCAAAAAATTAAAAATTGAACTATCATATGATCCAGCTATCCCATTTCTGGGTATATATCCTAAGGAAATGAAAAAAGGTAGAAAAAAAAGATATCTGCACACCCATGTTTACTGTAGCATTACTCACAATAGCCAAGATATGGAAAGAACCTAAGTCCACTGATGGGCGAATAAAGAAAATGCAGTGGTGTATACACACACACACATATACACACACACACACACACACACACTGGAACATTATGCTAAGTGAGATGAGTCAGACAGAGAAAGACAAATACCCCATATCACTTATATGTGAAATCTAAACAAACTGAACTCCAAAATTCCCTGGCAGTCCAGTGGTTAGGACTCCATGCTTTCAATCCCTGGTTGGGGAACTAAGATCCCACAAGCCACATGGTGAGGCCAAAAAAAAAAAAAAAAAAAGAGGAATAAAGTGTTAAAAAAAAAAAGCTGAACTCGTGAAAACAAAGAATAAAATGATTACCAGGGGCTAGGGGATTGGGGAATTAGGGAGATATTGTTTAAGGGTACAAACTTGCAACTAGTAGATAAATAAGTCCTAGAGATCAAACACATAGCATAGTGATTGTAGTCAACAATAGTGTATTATTATTATTATTTTTTTGTGGTACACAGGCCTCTCATTGTTGTGGCCTCTCCCATTGCAGAGCACAAGCTCCGGACACGCAGGCTCAGCGACCATGGCCCACAGGCCCAGCCGCTCTGTGGCATGTGGGATCTTCCCGGACCGGGGCACGAACCCGTGTCCCCTGCACCGGCAGGCAGACTCTCAACCACTGTGCCACCAGGGAAGCCCTAGTGTATTATTGTATTAATATAAATATAATAAGTTTATGTAACAAACTTCAAAGTTGCTAACAAACAAGATCTTAATTGTTCTCACCATAAAAAGAAATGATAATTATGTGACATGACAGAAGTGCTAGCTAACACTATAGTGGTAATCATATTACAATCTATAAATGTATCAAATCAACACATCATACACCTTAAACTTACACAACGTTATATGTAAATTATATCTCAATTTTTTAAAAACAGAAAAATTTCCCTTACCTACTGATCACATTTTAGGAAATATTCCAGCCTCCCTCTCCTTTCTAGTTGTTGTGAGGCTATGACAAACTACTAAGGACCAAACCATGCACTGTGTGCTCACAGCATGCCTCCTTCGCCTTTCTTTTTCCTCTCTTCCTCTCCCATGGTCACTCTTGTTCCTTGGGTAGCCACCAGCTACCAACTCAAGGCCAGCAAACTGACCCATACAGCCCAATCCAAGAATCACCAGATGCTTGGTGCTAAGTCACCTGAATTTTACTTAAAAATGAAAAAGAGGGCTTCCCTGGTGGCGCAGTGGTTGAGAGTCCGCCTGCCGATGCAGGGGACACGGGTTCGTGCCCCAGTCCAGGAAGATCCCACATGCTGCGGAGCGGCTGGGCCCGTGAGCCGTGGCCGCTGAGCCTGCGCGTCCGGAACCTGTGCTCCACACGGGAGAGGCCACAACAGTGAGAGGCCCGCATACCGCAAAAAAAAAAAAAAAAGGAAAAGAAAAAGAATGCAAAAATGCCAATTTACTTAATTTTCCCAAATGATAACCCTATTCTAGGCCAGTAACAAGGGCAGCTTCAAGGTCTGCCATCTTTTTAGGTTCAGAGCCAAGAGGAAACACTAATGGTCACTCCTGGAGCCACTGTAAGGTGTGGACTGGAAGGAACACTATGCTAGCCTGTCCCACAGGCCTGTTTCACTCCTGTCTACTGAAACACAACACTGCTGTTTACTGACCGGTCAGCTCAGGGGCGGGCCTGACTGATCAAAGAATAATCCCAAGTGACTGATTAAGGAATGGGCCTGTGACCCAATTCTGTTCTATGAAAAGCTGCTGCATGTTTCTGATGGATTCATGCACCTGAATCCAGACACCGCCAGTACTCTGGGAACAGCTCTCTGAATTTTACTTGCCAATGAAAAAAATGCAAGTAACTCTTGAGAATATTTTGAGGGAAAAAATTGTATCTCAAGCTGGACATGTACAAGAAAGCAACCACCTGTTGCTGTGGCAGCAACCTAAAATCCAACCATGAAAGAGGATGCCATAGACAAAGCTAATGCACAAAGGGCACAGCTGAGAGACTTACAGAGAAATGGAGCCTGAACTATGCTCAACATAGCAAAATGAATTATGCACAACTATACCTCCTGACTTCTATTCTAAATGAATATTATTCCTTAATATTAAAGCCAGATTGAATCAGCTTTATTTGCAGCCAAAAGCCCTAATACACTGGTATTGTTTTCATAATTGGAAAACATATATATTTAAAATATCAATGAATAAGGAAAAATCAAATAAATACAGGCAATGCTCAATGAGAGGTTATCAGAGAACTAACAGAGAATTCTCCCTACAAACTTTTGTTAGATATTGATATATATCTCCTTCTCATATGTGATATTTTTTCTCCCATGGTTTCTACCTGCATCATTCTAATGTCTACTTCCATCATCATATCACCTCCACCTTCCTGCCACTCTCTTATAAAGACCCATGTGATTATATTGGACCCACCCAAATAATCCTGAATAATATCCTTAACTCAAGATTCTTAACTTAAGCTTGTCTGCAAAGTCCCTTTTATCAGATAACATATTCACAGGTTCTGAGAATTCAAACACTGACATCTTTGGGGGCTTTATTCAGCCTACCGTATATACCAGCTTGATAATAAGTCCTTTACATTCAGAGATGTCTAGAAATTCAGAAATCTGTGAATTCACTATAGTAGCTGCTCTACTCACAATCACCCAACTAGAGAGGTTTTGCTAGTTTGCGGATCTTATTTGTTCCTCTATTTGTTTAACTGAATTTGGCCAAATCTTAGGAAATGTGGGGATTTTGGTGTGATACATCTGAGATGGAGCAAACGGGATGTCCGAGGATTTGTATTTTTTAAACCCCCATGAATTATTTCGAATTTATTCAACTTTCATTCAGTAAATCTTTATTAATGTTTCAGAAGCTGAAGAATTTAAAGTATCTAACCACATTTTATGTTGGAAAACTAAGTAAAAATGTAATAGTCGTGACAAAGGAAATATTGCTTTCTTAAATTTCAAAAAATTCCACATATACAATATAAGGGAGACTAACTTGAGCATGAGATGAGGAAACAAAAACATGAAGGAGACCTATTACCAATGGAAAGAATATTTGCTGCATTTAGTGTTGTTTGTTTGTTTTGTTTGTTTATCTTAACCAACTCTGAATTTGGCATATTTGAAAATGCTTTTTCTCCCCTTACCACCTGTGATGGTTAATTTTCTTATGTGATATTTTTAATTAAAATTGAATCTGTGCTTTTCAGAAAATACTCAGAGGGCTTCCCTGGTGGCGCAGTGGTTGAGAGTGGTTGAGAGTCCGCGTGCCCCGGTCCGGAGGATCCCACATGCCACGGAGCGGCTGGGCCCGTGAGCCATGGCCGCTGAGCCTGCGCATCCGGAGCCTGTGCTCCGCAACGGGAGAGGCCACAACAGTGAGAGGCCCGCGTACCGCAAAAAAAAAAAAAAAAAAAAGAAAATACTCAGATACTCTAATAGCAAGGAGAGTACAATCAGGATCAGAAGCCTAGGACAGACCAGGGATTAAGGGATGGAAGACGGCCAAGGTTCAGAGCCTTTCCCACTCCCCACTCCTCACCCCAAGCTTCTTTAACAATTATCATCATAGTAATAAACTGAACAGTTTAAAAGCCATAACAATACTCTCAGCCTGGACAAGATAACCTCTTTAGACGAGGGGAAGTGTGTCACCACACTCCACTAAAAGATCTATTTATATTTTCAATATTAAAATTGTCCTACATCATTTATATTACTGGCACCTCCCTTCTCCATTATTGTTTGGTTTGTGTTTGTGCAGATAGCTAGAGCTGTTAGCGGACATTCTCCAGAAGTTTCCAAGAACTGCAGCAGAACTATTAGGGGAATTCCTAACAATAATTCCTAACATTCCTTCCTGATTATAATGACATTAACGATGTGGGACTATGGCCTAACCTCTCAAGTCTCTCTTTCTCCTCCCTCCTCGGCCATCCTAGACCTACACAACTATCCTCTCTTTTCTTACACCCAGGCTGTTGAACGTGGTAAAACCAAACACACACTCACAAAATCAATGCGAGTAAGCACCATGCACACATATGATCTTAAAAGTTATTGGCCTCTATCATCCTGCAGGGTCAGCTCCATCTTCCACCCCCATTCTTTCAAGCCCCTATGTACCAACCTCCTGGGCTCCACCCTCCTTCCACCTTCCGCCTCCTCTCTAGGCAAGAACTCCCTCAATGTCTTACCTTCCAGCAGCAAATGTATCTACGTTGCCAACCATTATGACATTTTTCCCTCTTAGGTCAGAGGAAGGAGCATGGCTCCTCCTACATAATTAATAATAAAACGATAACAAGAACACTCACAGTGTACCATGTCCCTCATTCGACATAGTCACTGCTCCATCTGTACTCTAGGTCCCATCTTCTCCTCCTCCCCCTGGTCCATTAATCCTTCTCTCCAGCTCCTCTATGAATTCTTCCCCCTCAAATGCAAGTCCCTCAGACTTCCACTTGCAGGCAAGATACAGAAACAGTGAGAGCTACTCCTCCACCTGAAACAGTGGTTTTTCCAGACACTGCTCATCAGACAACAAAAGACATGATGCCTGAAAGATGGGAAATAAAGGAAGTGATCCCTATGACTGATTGCCCTTTGCTTACAGCCTTAAGAGCATCTCTAGGCTGCAGCAGCAAGAGGGGAACCCAGGTGGAGCCTGGAGAACCCCCTAAATTGAGGAGATGAGCTGAGAGTCTTAAAAGACCAAGCTGGTTAGAATCCACAGGACAGTAACAGTAGGAGACAGCTGCACACAGAACTCAGGAGATCTACAGAGTCCTAATTAAGTATTCAGCAGAGTACTGAAGAGCACACGTGTGTAAGGAAACTCCTGGAGGCTGGGGAAAGAACCACATGAAACCATGAGAGAAAACAGTAACCTGAGTTCCCACAGGGCGGGGATGTTTGAGAGACACAAACATTCAGCCTACAGCAAAATCCAAAAACCAAAAAAATACCATAATTAAGTTCGACCTATAACCTGAGAAGTACCACAAGCCAACAAAATTAAAAGGACAGCATCCGTTTAGATTAAAAAATACTCCATAAATTTTGGTGATATGTGAGTTCATGAAGGGAATGGAAGAGAGGGGGAGAGGTGACTACTACTAAGTAACTTCTCAGTTCCAGGCACTTGTGAGGGTTCAATAAGACATGGTCCCTGTCCTAAGCACCACACCCAGTCTTCAAAACAGACTCATCGGACTTCCCTGCTGGCGTAGTGGTTAAGAATTCGCCTGCCAGTGCAGGGGACACAGGTTCGAGCCCTGGTCTGGGAAGATCCCACATGCCGCAGGGCAACTAAGCCCATGCGCCACAACTATTCAGCCTGCACTCTAGAGCCTGTGAGCCACAGCTACTGAACCTGCGTGCCACAACTACTGAAGCCCGCACGCCTAGAGCCCGTGCTCCACAACAAGAGAAGCCATTGCAATGAGAAGCCCGCATACCGCAAGGAAGAGTAGCCCCTGCTTGCCGTAACTAGAGAAAGCCTGCATGCAGCAACAAAGACCCAAAGCAGCCAAAAATAAATTAATTAATTAAAAACAAACAAACAGACATCATCATCTCCCTCCCCTCCCTCCCTCTCCTTCAGCTTTCTGCCAGGAGTCAGCTAAAAGGTCCCCTCCTTGAAAAGACTTTCATAACTCTAAAGCTACTCTAGAGAACCCACTTTCTTTTCTCTACAGTACTTCTCACAATTTCTAATTATCATTTTTTATTATATTCTATGATTACTTATTACTCTTATTTTCTCCCATGCACATTTAGAATACGAGCTCCATAGTGAAGAAACCACTGCACCTTTGGTGACTAGCACAGTATATAACCATTGAAAGCACTCAAACACTTATTGAATGAATGAAAACAGGAACTGTGACTGAGATAAGTTCTCGGATGATCAACATTTTCCAGGCTAGTTAGCCCCAAATCCCTCGACTTGGTTCCCTTAGTTATGAAGCAGCATGCTGAGTACTCACCTCTACCTGAGTGACATTGATGACCAGCACTACCACCATCAATACTGCAAGCAGACAGCAGAAAAAACGTAGTTTGAAGAAACTGATCCACATTGTCTGGCTGTGTCTTGATCACCCATGGCCGACACCATGCTCCCTTCACTCCTTAAAACTCCATGTCTTTGTTTTTCTGAGCTGCAGATGAGCTTTCAGTTTGACTTGCTTCTTTTCTGCTAGTTTCCTTATGAGTTCTTTGTATAAAAGAGCAACTGGGGTTGATTTAAGAAGCACATTTTTCTCCAAAGGACTCCTTTGAAGAGGGGAGATGAGAAAACAGATTACCAATTACAACAGCTTAGAGTGGAGTAAAAGGAAAGACACCATATTTCCTCTTTCTTAACCTTACTGAAGACCCAAAGTCATAAGAGAAAGCAAAGAAACAGAGCACAGTAACATCTATTCCATATCTGGACAATTTACTTAAACCCAGCTCCAGGCTTCTGTGTAAATACAGAGATATCTGTCCTACTACCTATTTAGGTTTTAACTTTTAAGAGAGCAAAGAAGAATATATTCAAACCCTTAGAAATTACAAAATTCAATTGTTAATTTTCTAAAGAGGTCTAAGTAAATAAAACCACTTCCCTTCCCTTACAGTTTAAGTTTTATTACATTACTAGAGTAATTATATTTAAAGAGCAGTAAGAAGAAAACCTGTGATTTTATGAGAAGATCTGGGATTAGGTGCAAACCATTCTGATAACCTCTGGAAAACAGGGATGCCATCCCTCTGTATGGCAGAAGACAGGAAACACCCTTTGGGTTTCTGGCTCCCTCACCACGCATGTGGTTCTGATGCCCCCTCAGCTGAGTAACAAGGCACAGGAGGAAAGACACCTGCCCTGAAGATGTAGGAGAGGAAAGCTAAGCTTCAGGAGTAACAGCTCACCCAAATCCTTCATCACACCTGCTAGAGGCAGAGGACTTGAGAGTATGTGGCTCCTAACTGTTCTTCCATGTAATTATTTTAAAATGCTCTCCCCAGCTGCTTTTATGATATAGGTACGCAGTGAAAATGTTAGTGTTTAGTTCCCAGTGAGGCTTTCCATGGAAGGCAGGATAGAGAGGTAAAGGTGAAAAGGGTGCATAACCACAGTGAAGAGGACCTCAGACTCCCTTAGCTGCACCAATATGCCTACAGTTTTGTGTTGGACCTGGCAAGCCCCCTCTTCCCTCACTCCTCCACTCTTCTGGTCTAATATGTTCCCATACCACAAGTCCCATACCACAAGGACATACGACAACACTTCCTCACCCCAGCTTCATAAAGGAGACAAGGCTAAGCTATTCCAGTACGCTTTCCATCCTCAGAATTCCCACAGCACTTACGTTTTTCACTTCTCAGCTGATCTCTGTATTTCTATGTATTTCTCATCTCCCCAACTACTCTATACCAATTAAGACTATATTTTTTTTAAAAAAACAGAAACTATGTATCAGAGAAAAGCAACTTAAGGATAACAATGTATCATACTTTTTGATTCCTTCCCAGTACTTAGCTCCCTACATGATATATGTTGATTCAACAAACCACACGATAAATAATTATGGAGGCCTACTCTGTACCTCACGCTGTACTAAGTGCCAGAAATTCCCCTGGCAAAGCTTACACTCATGTTAGGCAAGAGGTATTTCTCTCCTAAATTAAAGAGGAATAAATCCCCCACTCCTGGCCACCTCCACAGGGATGCCAAGTACTGTGAAAGACTGAACTTAACCATTTCATAGCCCCCCAATATCACCCCTCTCCAACACCCAGCTACCTACCCACCCTGAAGGACCTGGAAATTCTAGGAAGGAAATGGCTGTGAAATAAAGGAAATAACTCTGTCCCCAGGGCCCCTCTGCTCCTCTGCAGAAAGCCTTCTCAAGGAGCTGGCCACAAGAATCATAGTTTTCCCTGACGGCCAGAGAGGGAAGACCAAAGATAATACTCCACTGCACCACGGTAGCCGTGGTCTACGTACTGTGGAAAGGCCAGCAGCTCAGAGGACGTCAGTGTGGTTCAGAGCTGCTCAGCAGCAGCACAGCAATGGTCAGTGGCGCAGAAGGACAGCACAAGGGCAGCAGACTTCAGAGCTAAAGGAACGAAAGGCCCTATAGGCAGCAACGCAAACATGCAAGAAGCCCCTCACAGCCAGGGACTTCTTATAAAAATCATTATGGAAGGTCATGCTAGGAGAAGATCTGACTTCCTGCTCCAAGTAGGTGGAACACTGAGATTGAGAGATCCATCTGTACACCTAAGTAGATACAGCCTGAGGTGTACTAGACAGACCTCTCTTTGAAAAGACACATACTAAAATGTTGATAGTTGTCACCTGTGGGTGGTTTTTGTTTTTCTCCTTCATCTTCACCAGGAAATAAAACTCACAAATATAAAGAAAAAAGCTGGTTTCTAAAAGTAATAATTAAAGATGAGCTTATAAGGAGAAACAAGGCATTAAATCAGATATGAGAAAACAAATTTAAAATGAAAGATTCCAAAGTGAAAAAAGAAATCTGTAACAGATTTCTCGGTTTTTCCTACAAATATAAAACCTAGGCATTATAGCAAGAAATCTATTTGCAAAGAGAGCAGGAAAATATCATTTGGTATCTCAAATTGCCTTAGAATTGAGTAAGAACAATAGTGCTAGATAGGAATGACTCTTAAAAAAAGTTTCCTAGATCAACCAAAACATAAAAATATATAATTGAATTTAATTTACCTTTTTTTTTTTTTTTTGGAAATTTCCAGTTCCCAAGAAGAGATACTTATTAGAACTAAGAACTTAGGGTTTACATCTAACTTTCCTTCCAGTATAAAATCTGAATTCAAGCAATTGTGAGAGCCGTTATTCTTTTCTTGTCACATTCGAAGCACATGTTGATGTTTTTCATTTTTATACCATTCTTCCTGCTGCAACAGAGATAAGCACATGAAATACAGGTTAAAGATACTGAAAATGAAGCAAAGGAAAATATATTTGAAATCAAGAATACACTTTTATAGCAAAGAGATGTACATAGATTTCAGTACAAAGTAGTGTGCGGAATAAGGATAGGAACATTTCCTTTCCTAGTAATAAAAAAAAAAAAAATAATAAGTGGTTATTTATATTCATGAACTTACATAGGGCAAATCATTCTCAGATCTGAGCTAAAGGTCAAAACCTTATAAATAGCAACATAACCAGAAAAAATATAAACCACAGATAAAAGCCCCATATGTTATTTTTCTTTTTTTTTTTAATTTTTATTGGAGTATAGCTGATTTACAATGCTGTGCTGATTTCAGGGGTACAGCAAAGTGAATCAATTATACATATACATATATCCACTCCTTTTTAGATTCTTTTCCCATATAGGCCATTACAGAGTATTGAGTAGAGTTCCCTGTGCTATACAGTAGGTCCTTATTTTCTTAAAAACTAGAATAATCATGTAGTTCAATGATCCATCCTACCACTAGAGAAAACAAGAAGTATCTGGACACATCTAAAAGTTGTGATCACTCCATGAGGAATCTCAACTTGAGCAGTCTTGTTTTCATATCTTTCTGAAATGTTAGTGCACCACTTACTCATGCTTCATATTTATGTTCAAATGACAAGCAAAAAGTAAAATCCATGGTCTGCTGGGTCTGTTTTGCCGAATTTTGATTAAGACTATTTACCAGCCAATCTAAATTTTTCATGGCCTGTGGCAACAACTCTATACTGCCATTAGGTACCTGACCTCCTACCCCCATCTCACAAGAGAATTACAAAGTGATTGCTTACATCACTTGGAATTACAATCGTCAGTAACACAAATGAAATACTTGAGTTCGGTACTAAAAAGAAAATTAGGGCTTCCCTGGTGGCACAGTGGTTAAGAATCTGCCTGCCAATGCAGGGGACATGGGTTCCAGCCCTGGTCTGGGAAGATCCCACATGCCGCGGAGCAATTAAGCCCGTGTGCCACAATTACTGAGCCTGCGCTCTAGAGCCCGCGTGCTAAACTACTGAAGCCCGCTCTCTGCAACTAGAGAAGGCCCGGGCGCAGCAACACAGACCCAATGCAGCCAATAAATAAATAAATAAATAATTTTTTTTAAATTAGGCAGCAACCCCACCCTCTGGGGGGGCTAACTTTCTTAGACAACCACTACACAAAAACAATACATTATTGAACAACCACACACCCAGTTTCTGGAACAGTCTCCATCCTAAATACTCTGACCTGCCAGCCACATAGATGTACTTGTCAGAGCAAGTATCTGGAATTTTAATTCGGAATACAAGGACCCCACACATAAACGACAAAAGCACAGATTTACATGGACTATATCCCGAATTAAATGTTCGTATCTCGAACTTTGCAAAGATCAGCTGTATTTCATAGGGTGCTAAGTAAAACCTTGAAACTTAACAGGGGAATGTCTAGAGAAAGAACTGGCGACTCATCCAAGACCATGATGATGATGGGTCAACCAAATAAGATCAATCCTTGGATAAAAATGAAGCAGGGACAGAAGTCTACAGGACTTGTTTCCCCATATTCCATTCCATTTCTCTTTCATGTACCCCCATCTCACATGCCCAAAACGCTGACTCACCTAGGCCTTCTCTTCTTTCAAAGCAGCACCCCAATGCTTTCATAATACCCGGGGGCGGGGTGGAGGCGGGGGCAGTAGGGTAGAGAAGTAAACAAATCAGTTAAATAAGTCACAAAGCAATAAGTGCTATAAGAAAAAAATAGAGGGGGCTTCCCTGGTGACACAGTGGTTGAGAGTCCGCCTGCCGATGCAGGGGACACGGGTTCGTGCCCCGGTCCGGGAAGATCCAAACATGCCGCGGAGCGGCTGGGCCCGTGAGCCATGGCCGCTGAGCCTGCGTGTCCGGAGCCTGTGCTCCGCAACAGGAGAGACCACAACAGTGAGAGGCCCGCGTACCGCAAAAAAAAAAGAAAAAGATAAAAATAGGGCATGTTGATAGGCAGTGTTCTTTAACCTTGCATGCCCATTAATATCATCCCAGAAGCTTATACAAATACCAATGCCTGCATTCCACTCAACCAACTGGATCAGAATCCATAGGAGTAGGGCCCGATAAACAGTTTTTATTTAAGGTCTGCAGATAATTATAATACACAGCCAGGTAGGAGAACCAATGGTATAGAGTGGCCAGAGGGTCTTATTTGTACAAATTGCTCAGGGACGGCCTTTCAGAAATGATGCTTGAATTGTAACTTACATTGTCCCTCCAGGACAATCCGAGTCTGTGTCAATGGGGATAGCCAACCCTACTTCAGGGATCTATCCCTTCGTTTCCTTTCTCAGTAACAAATAACTGCATCGTATCAGGCCCAGAGAGATTGTGAGGATGAAAGACACAGAAGATATTAAACACAGTCAAAGGAAAGCGGAGCCCAAACACTATGGAGGAACAGTGTGCTGTTCTACTGCGTGGACTGAGACAGTTATCAGGGTCTGGGAGTGCTGCCAGCTTCAAGAGCACGCTGATGTTCCAAATGATAATTAACCACAGTGAGAAGGGGAGAGATCCATCAGAGCAGCGTGATCCTTTATTCTTTAGAAAATGTGGCAACAATCCTCCTTTAGAATAAATAATGAAAGCAAGGAAAATTTTACAATTACAAATTTTGTATAAATCCTGTGAATCCCTCTTACCACCACACTAGTGGTCTTTGATCAAGTGGAGATGAGCGACAGGCCAGGCAGAGTCTCCACATCACACCTTGTAGAGGTCACACTTTACCCAAGCGACCTCAATCTGATGTCCCAAAACGACAGCTCAGTAAAACCAGAATAGTCCAACGCATGAGAGGACCGCCAGCCAAGAGGCAGCTGGGTCTTGGAGCAGCGATGAGACTGGAGATGCGGGCAGAGGAGGGAGGCGTCTCCAAGTGCCCCGCACTCGCTTAGAAAAGGTGTTAGGGGAAGGGGTCTTTAGCGGCCCGGAAGTCTGGGCTCCGCCGCGCTGCGGCTGCTCCTGCGGGTGTTGCAGCAAGTCGAGAAAGCTGAGGATGGAGATGCTCACGCCCAGCCCCGCCCAGGGGCCGGCTACAGCTCGGGCTACTCCGGACCAAGGCTGCGGCAGCCGGGGGCTTTAACTCTGCCCCGCCTTGGGCCGGAGCCTCCCGTTCCAGGTTCAGATGCCCCAGCCATGACCCCGGGGCTGCAGCTCCTCTGCACCGGGCCCGGAGCTCGGGAGCCAAAGCGCGGAGGAAGGGGCTTAGCAGCCGAGAGGCGCCCGGGAGGAGCCAGGTAATGGTTCGCTCGGGCGGCAGAGGCCGGGCCTGGCCCGGCACGGCACGGCCCAGGAGCACAAGCCGCAAGCTGGCACTCACCTCCGCTCTGGCCTCCCGACGTGCGCTCTCCGGCGGCCGGGTACCCAGACGCCCGTCGCAGCTGCACCAGGCCGCCTGGCCCCGGCTTCCTGGACCAGCTGTGTCGCCTCACCCCCGACCCCCGGCTGCGATTGGTTGAGCTCTGGGAGGGGCGGACCGAGGGCGCTGACTGACAGCCGCGGGCTTGGAGCGCAAGCGTACCCTGGAGCAAGGACGCAGTTGGTGCCTGTCGAGCTCCGCACCACCAGGTTCACGCGGGAGGGTGTCCTGCTGCTGTCGCCCTGTGGTCTGAGCTCTGGCCCCTATCAGGACCCCGGCTCCTGTCGCCTTCAGACATCAGGGTTTCCCCAGGGAGCATCCATTTAGAAGCTTTTGTCTTCTCCGCCTAAGTGACCAAACCCCAGATGCCCCTACTTGGGCCATCTTTCCGCTCAGTGGCGCAATGTTTTGTTCCTTGCACCAGAGAAATAAGATTTGCCAAGCTGTGGCTTCCCTGGTGGCGCAGTGGTTAAGAATCCACCTGCCAATGCAGGGGACAAGGGTTCCAGCCCTGGTCCGGGAAGATCCCACATGCCGCAGAGCAACTAAGCCCGTGCACCACAACTATTGAGCCTGCGCTCTAGAGCCTGTGAGCCACAACTACTGAGCCCGCGTGCTGCAACTACTGAAGCCTGCGTGCCTAGAGCCCATGCTCCACAACAAAGAGAAGCCACTGCAATAAGAAGCCTGCGCACCGCAACGAAAACCCCAGGCAGCCAAAATTAATTAATTAATTAATTATTTTAATAAAAAGATTTGCCAAGCTCCAGCTGAGAGCCATTGGGTCCTTGAATCTTTCCTTGCTTGAAATTAGTGGACATATTCTGTTAGCCCTTAAAACAACCCTTTTGCTTTTACTCGCCCTGTATGTGACATGGGTCTTCCAGCAAAAAGGCCTGAATACTCCCCACACACACACCCGAATTCTAGGTAATCCTATTTTGGACTTTCTTCTAAGCAGTAAAACGTCTGTAGCAACTATGTGAAATTCAGGAACTGAGAGGAGTCCTTCGAAGACAGAAGCACTTGCTCAGGAAACCGGAAGAGATGGCAGGGGTGCTCCGTGTTCCTCGGGGCTGGGAACACAGTGGGGTTAACCCCAGTTTATCCCAGCAAAACGCAGCTTCTAAAAGTAGACTGCCCCACCCATGCGCTCTAGGGCCCTCCCTTGCCAACTACTGAGCAGGTGTGCTGCAACTACTGAAGCCCTGGCCCTAGCGCCCATGGTCCACAACAAGAGAAGGCACCACAGCCAGAAAACCGACACCGCAATGAAGAGTAGCCCCACCCCCCACCCCAGCTCGCAGCAACTAGAGAAAGCCTGTGCACCGCAACGGAGACTCAACACAGCCAAAAAGACAAACAAACAACAAAGAAAAACAAAAGTAGATTGCCCAAGACTATTGTTCCAAGGTCGAAATATTTGACATCTACTGACCACAATGGACTCTATGTGCTCATTCAGAAGTTTTCATGGCAGACCTGCATGCATGGGTGACCCGTATGACTGGAATAAAAGGAGGTTCTACATGGGGCAGTCTCTTCTGGAGTAATCATTTCATTCTTCTTTCTCAAGGATCAGCCTTTTGTACTCATAAAAGGTGGTTTTCATTGCCTCTGTGCCTAATGATCAACAGTCCCATATAATAGACTTCTGCTCTAAGTCCCATCTTCCAGTAGGTGGACTCCCTGCCACCTGTCCTTCACAGTTTGGCTGTCTGACAAGTGGCTAATACTTAAATAGGACATGCTGACTCCTAGTCATGATTTTGGACCATTGGTGAGCCTTATTAACCCCCATTCACACAGGCACTCAGAACCCTAAGGCATTTTAGTGATCTTATATTTTACAGTTATTACAGACACAAACAAGAGTGGAGGGGGGCTTCCCTGGTGGCGCAGTGGTTGAGAGTCTGCCTGCCGATGCAGGGGACACGGGTTCGTACCCCGGTCCGGGAAGATCCCACATGCCGCGGAGTGGCTGGGCCCGTGAGCCATGGCCGCTGAGCCTGCGCGTCCGGAGCCTGTGCTGCGCAATGGGAGAGGCCACAACAGTGAGAGGCCCGCGTACCGCAAAAAAAAAAAAAAGAGTGGCAGGGACCAGAGATTCCTGTCCATCACTACTAGATTCTAAAAAGATCTCTGACTGCAAAGTCACCACACTCCCAGTGGAGAGTACTACTGTACAAAAAACAATGCACTTTGGATCCTAGCCTGACTCAGTCTAATTCACAGCTTTGTCTCTTATTAGCAGTGCCATCCCAAACAAAGTACTTAACTTCTCTGAGTTCATTTCCTCAACTGTAAATTAGGGGCAACACCACCTGCACTTAGGAATAAGTGAGAAGACAAATGAAAAGTACCTAGAAGAGTGTCCCAAATCTCTTCCTCTTGAATTCCCTATCTCAGGTTATGACATGGCATAAGGAATTTCTAAATGTTGCATTTATGATAACCTAACTTTGAGCTGGGGGAAAAAAATGAGAACATAGGTTTCTATATTTTGATATGAAACCAAAGGAACTGATCATTTCTGACCTGTCTGCAGGAATGGTTTACATGCTAATGTTACTAAACTTTATTTCTCTAAGTCAAACAAAGAACGGATCCTAAGTTTAGGTAAACAAAAGCAAATTAAGCTTGTTTATGATGCAGCTAACTTGAGGGGTATTCACCAGCAAGTCTGGCTCCATCTCTGATGGCAGAAGCTTGCTGCATAAGCACTCCTGAGTCCATGTCAGCTCTTGATTCAGTTCCTTTGCTTCCTCCTTTTGAACAAGTGACTGAAATTTGGGCCAGAAGAACCATCAAACCATTGTTCAAAATAAGTGACCGCTGTCACATTGGATACCGACCACCCTATTCCAAAACACCACGGACAGTGAGAGGATGCTGCCAAGGGTGGAGACTAGAAGAGGTATTTGGTTCCTGTATTAGTCGGCTCAGGGTGCCATAATAAAATACCATGGGCTGAGTGGCTTAAACAACAGAAATTTATTTTCTCACAGTCCTGGAGGCCAGAAGCCCCAGTTCAAGATGCCAGCTGATTCAGTTCCTGGTGAGAGTTCCCTTCCTGGTTTGTAGATAAACACCTTCTCAATATGTCCTTACATGGCAGAGAGAATGAGAACTCTCTGGTGTCTCTGCCTCCTCTTATAAAGACACCATTCTCATCAGGTTAGGGCCACAGCCTTATGACCTACATTTAACCTTAATTGCCTCTTGTTGGGAAAGACAGTCTTTCAGGCATGAGGCTTTGGCTTGGAACACTTCCTGACCAAGAGATAAAAGCTCGTGGCTTGTGCTGAGCTTGTTGCCTCATTGGAATATTTTTCCCTGTTTCAGACGTAATGCATATTCCTTTGCTCCACTCTCCCCAAAGGGTTCCTTCACCCCTTCCACCATATGATGACACAGTGAGAAAATGGCCATCTATGAAACAGGAAGCTGGCCCTCACCAGATACTGAATGCCTTGTTCTTGGATTTCCAGCCTTCAGAACTGTGAAAAATAAATTTCTGTTGTTTATAAGCCACCCAGTCTATGGTATTCTGTTATAGCAGCCCAAACGGACTAAGACACTTACAGTATACAGTCAAAACAATCTTCCAAAGTTACTTAGGTCATCTCCCTTTTTCCTATTCCCTTCAGTGAGTTTATGTCATACATCTGTAAAACAAATTCATTTGTCATAGTCCTCATTCCATCTTGAGATCCCCTGATATCCTAGTTAAGATTTGGGGGGTAAAATTTGCATATAGTAAAACTTCAGTCTTTGTGTACTGTTGCATAGGTTTTGATAAATATCTAGAATCATGTATCCACAGCCACAGTACTGTATAGAATAGTTTCATCACCTAAAAATTCCCACGAGCAGCCTCACCTGCCCTCAACTCTCGGCTACCACTAATCCTGTTTTCTCTCCCTATAGTGTTGCCTTTTTCCAGAATGTCATATAAATGGAATCATGCAATATGTACTCCCAATATTTTGATTAGCAAAAAGTTTGGAAACTACTACTCCTACTGATTCAGATATATCTAAAACAATTATCAATATCCACCTAATCACCAAGTTGGGAATCAGCTTCAATTTACAGCATTTTAAAAGGACTCTTCTCTCAGCTCTGTATGTTAAATTATCTAAATTTGGAAGAATCTTTTTTTTTTTTTGGCCGCACCATGTGGCATGCAGGATCTTGGTTCCCCAACCAGAGATCGAACCTGTGCCCCCTGCAGTGGAAGTGTGGAGTCTTAACCGCTGGACCACCAGGGAAGCCCCTGGAAGAATCTTTTTTGAGGCACAAAAAGATTTTCTTTTCCTTCAAAGACAAAAGAGAAAGTACACAGAAAGCCGTGTTATTCTGCTGACTTGCTTTCAATCCCCTCTGTTTTCTTTTTTTTCTTTGGCTGTGTTGGTTCTTCGTTGTTGCATGTGGGTTTTCTCTAGTTGTGGTGAGCGGGGGCTACTCTTTGTTGCAGCGCATGGGCTTCTCATTGTGGTGGCTTCTCTTGTTGTGGAGCACAGGCTCTAGACACGCGGGCTTCAGCAGTTGCAGCATGTGGGCTCAGTAGTTGCAGCGCACGGGCTGTAGGGTTCATGGGCTTCAGTAGTTGTGGCGCACAGGCTCAGTAGTTGTGGCGCACGGGCTTGGTTGCTCCATGACATGTGGGATCTGTGTAGGCTGTGGTCATCTGATCCCCAAGGCCCTCCTGGTTTACTCACTCCTAGGCTCCTAACTTTTACCATGGGCCCTTGTTATCTGGACCTGTTCCCCCTGGTCACCAGTCTCCCCTCAGATATCCACAGGATATCATGCAGCTGCATCCATAGATAAGAGACCTTGCACCCTGCCTGTTGGGTAGCCCAAGGGATGCACAGAGGTCGGCCTGAGGCTGCACAATCCCCTCCCCAAGGCAGTAGGATTCATTACTTCCACTTCAGCCAGATTAGGCTGCTCAGTCTTCTCTGATAAGCTGTGAATTTTCCCCACTGCGTCATCCAGTGGCTGTTGTGTCATCCTTCCCTGTGCTGCCAGAGCACACGGCCTGAGCCTCTCTTTGGTCATCACGGGCTGCCCTGTGTTATTGTCCATGTTCCGACCTAGCCTAGGCCTCTGCTAGGCTGTGAACTCCTTGAGGGCCAAGTTTGTCTGACTCCTTTCTGCATCCTTTTTACCTTGAATCACAACAACTTATTTATAAATATATTTTTCTATTATATTCTGAATTCCCTGCAAGTAAGGACTGTGTCTGATTCCTCTCTTTGTCCACTGCACCCGGCACAGGGCCTGGCACAGAGTAGACAGCAGTAAAGTTATGCTGAATGAACAAAGGAGTCAAAGGCCCTTGGCCTTCTGGAGCTAATTGAGAGGCCAGGGCAAGTTTCCCCATGGGAGAAGCAAGTTGTGTCCCTCTGTGGCTTGCACTCTCAGCCTGCTGAATACTCCTAAATGAGTCTTCTCTGTGGGGGCCTGTATCCAGGCCAGCCACAGTACTTCCTGTGAATGAACTGCTCTCTAGCTCGAGCTTGGTCCTGCCTGGATATCCCAGGATCACAGCCCAAGTCTAGAGCCAAGCCATGACCTGGGGTTCTTATTTCACTGGCATTTCCCCTCTGTCCCTGTTTGGATTTTCTGTAACTGTCTGCCTCCAGGGAGATGCTGGGGCTCAGCGTGTTTGAGCATGCCTTGGCTCTGTGCTACCACGTGCCAGAAATGCTCTCTGTACTGTAAGAACTACCATGACTCTTTGAAACAAGGAAGATGAATAAAGAGCTTTATTCTGATGGCAATAAACAAATAAATAACCTGGTTTCAAGACTTAGTGTAAAGCTATAGTAATCAATATAGTGTAGTACTGATATAAACAAATAAATAATGGAACAGAATAGAATCTAGTTATATTTTAAAAACAAAAAAACAAACTCATGGAAAAGGAGATCAGATTTGCAGTTACCAGAGGCGGGAGGTCAGGGGAAGGGGGTGTTGGATAAAGATGGTCTAGTTATAAAATAAATAAGTACCAGGGATGTAATGTGAACACTGCTGTATGTTATGTATGAAAGTGGTTAAAGGAGTAAATCTTGAGTTCTCATCACAGGCAAAAATTTTTTTCTTTAAGTTTGTATCTATATGGATGGATGTTCACCAAACTTATTGTGACAATCATTTCACGATAAATGTAAGTCAAATTCTTATGCTGTATACCTTAAACTTATACAGTGTTATATGTCAATTATATTTCAATAAAACTGGGGAAAAAATTTTTCCAGACAAAAGGTGTGTGAGTTCATCCCCATGAGACCTGCCTTACCAGAAATAGTAAAGGGTGTTCTTCAAGCAGAAACAAAAGGATGCTGACATCATAAAAACGTGAATGTGTAAAACTCACCAGTAACGCTATAGTCAAAATAAGATTCTCTAATATTTCAATGTTGTTGTGTAATTTACTTACAACTGTAGTTTAAAAGTTAAAAAGGAGGGAATTCCCTGGTGGTCCAGTGGTTAGGACTCAGCACATTCACTGCCATGGCCTGGGTTCAATCCCTGGTCAGGGAAATAAGATCCCACAAGTTGAGTGGTGCAGCCAAAAAAAAAAAAAAAAAAAAAAAGTTAAAAAGGAAATGTACTAAAAATGACCATAATGACAAAACAAAAAGACAATCCACTGAATGGGAGAAAATATTTGCAAATGATATGACCAATAAGGGATTAATATCCAACTCAACATCATAAAACAAACCAATTAAAACATGGGCAGAAGAACTGAATAGACATTTTTCCAAAGAGGAGATGCAGATGGCCAACAGGCATATAAAAAGATGCTCAAGGTCACTAATCATCAGAGAAATAAAACCACAATGTGATTATCACCTCTCACCTGTCAGAATGGCTGTCATCAAAAGGAACACAAACAACAAATGTTGGTGAGGATATGGAGAAAAGGGAACCCTCCTACGCTGTTGGTGAGAATGTAAATTGGTGCAGCCACTGTGGAAAACAGTATGGAGGTTTCTCAAAAAACTAAAAGTAGAACAACCATATGACCCAGCAATTCCACTTCTGGGTATATAGCTGAAAAAAACAAAAACACTAATTCGAAAAGATACATGCACCCCAATGTTCATAGCAGCATTATTTACAATTGCAAAGATATGGAAGCAACCTAAGTGTCCATCAACAGATAAATGGATAAAGAAGAAGTTTATATATACATACACACACACACACACACACACACACACACACACACACACACATATACATACACTGGAATACTTAGCCATAAAAAACGCAATTTTGCCATTTACAGCAACATGGATGGACTTGGAGGGCATTATGTTAAGTGAAATAAGTCAGACAAAGAAAGATATGATATCGCTTATATATGGAATCTAAAAAATACAACAAACTAGTGACTATAACAAAAAAGAAGCATATTCACAGAGAACAAACTAGTGGCTCCCAGTGGGGAAAGGGAAGGTGGGAGGGGCAATATAGGGGTAGGGGATTAAGAGGTACAAACTATTAGGTATAAAATAAGCCACAGGATACTGTACAACATGGGGAATACAGCAAATATTTTATAATAACTATAAATGAAGTATAACCTTTAAAAATTGTGAATCACTATATTGTACACCTGCAACTTATCTAATATTGTACATCAACTATACGTCAATAAAAAATTAAGTAAATTTTAAAAATAAATAAATGAAAAAGAATGCATTACTAAAAATGATAATGGTAAATTTTAGAAATGAAACTAGAAATCAAGCACAGGAGTAAAGCCAGGAAATTCACAAATATATAGAAATTAAACAACACACTCCTGAAAAGGTACATTAAAAAATATCTTGAGACAAATGAAAATGAAAAGGCAAAATACCAAAACTTACTACAACTGATACCACACAAATACAAAGGATCATAGAGGCTAAAATGAACAATTATACACCAACAAATTAGACAACCTAGAAAAAATGGAGAAATTCCTAGAAACATAAAATCTCACAGGAGTGAATTAAGAAGACATCTGAGAAGACCAAAAATGAGTAAGGAGATTGAATCAGTAATCAAAAACCTCCCAACAAAGAAAAGTCTAGGACCAGATGGTTTCACTGGTGAATTCTATCAAACATTTAAAGAATTAATTCCAATCCTTCTCAAACTTTTCCAAAAAGTTGAAGAAGAGAGGACACTCCTAAGCTTTGTGCTGATACCGAATCCAGATAAGAAGAAAACTACAGGCCAATATCCCTAATGAATACAGGTGAAAATTTCCTCAACAAAATACAAGCAAACTGAATTCAAAAGTACAATAAGAGGCTCATACACCATGCAAGGATGATCTTTCAACAAACACAAATATATATAATTTATATATAATAGATATTTATTTATATATTATATAAATATTACATAAATATAATTATATATTATATAACATACAAATATATATGTATATATACCTGACATTATTATAATTATATATTATAAAATAATTATATGTATTATATAATGTATAATATATAATTACATGATATATGCAAATATATAATTTATATATACTATATAATTTAAAATACAAATATAAGAGACTTCCCTGGTGGTCCAGTGGTTAAGACTCTGCACTTCCACTGCAGGGGGCATGGGTTTGACCACTGGTCGGGGAACTAAGATCCTGCATGCTGCACAGTGTGGCCAAAAAAAATAAAAATAGAATAGAATAAAATACAAATATGATACTTCACATTTATATATACAGTTGACCCTTGAACAACACGGGTTTAGACTGCATAGGTCCACTTATACACAGGATTTTTACAATAAATACATACTACAGTATTACGCAATCCTGAGTTAGTCGAACCCTCCGAGGTGGAACTGTGGATACAAACGGCTGACTGTAAAGTTATACTAGGATTTTTGCCTTTGCAGGGGGGTTGGCACCTCTAACTCCTGTGTTGTTCAAGTGTCAACTGTATATAATAATTATATATTATTTATGATATATATAATAATTATATATAAATATATACAAATATATATAATTTATATATAAACATATATAATATATAATTTAAAATATAAATGTGATACATCACATTAATAGAATGATAGACAAAAATCAGATGATCATTTAAGCAGAAAAAGCATTTGACAAAATCAACATCTATTCATGACAAAAAACTCTCAACCAACTGAGTATAAAAGGAACATACCTCAGGACTTCCCTGGTGGGGCAGTGGTTAAGAATCTGCCTGCCAATGCAGGGGACTTGGGTTTGAGCCCTGGTCCTGGAAGATCCCACATGCCACAGAGCAACTAAGCCCGTGCACCACAACTACCGAGCCTGCGCTCTAGAGCCCGTGAGCCACAACTACTGAGCCAACGTGCTGCAATTACTGAAGGCTGCATGCCTAGAGCCTGTGCTCCGCAACAAGAGAAGCCACCATGACGAGAAGCCTGTGCACTGCAATGAAGATTAGCCCACGCTCACCGCAACTAGAGAAAGCCTACGTGCAGCAAGGAAGAACCAACACAGCCAAAAATTAAATAAATAAATAAATTTATTTTAAAAAAGGAACATACATCAACATAATAAATGCTATGTATGACAAGCCCACATCCAACATCATACTCAATACTGAAAAGCTCAAAGCTTTTCCTCTAACATCAGGAATAAGGGTGCCCACTCTCACCACTCCCATTCAACATAATACTGAAGTCCTAGCCAATGCAGTCATGCAAGAAAAAGGAAATAAAAAGTATCCAAATCAGGAAAAAGTAAAACTGTCTGTTTGCAGATGACATTATCCTATACAAAAAAAAAAAAAAAAAACCCTAAAGATGCTACCAAAAAGCCATTAGAACTAATCAATGAATACAAGTGAAAAGTTGCAGGATACAAAATCAATATACAAAAATCAGCTGCATTTCTATACACTAATAACGAACTCTCTGAAAAAGAAAAAAACAATCCCATCACAATAGCATCAAAAACAATATAATGGTGTGTTAGTTTCTGCTGTAAAACAAAGTGAATCAACTACACACATACATACACTTTGGAATAAATTTAACCAAGGAGGTGAACTTCTTTACACTGGAAACTGTAAGGACTTCCCTGGTGGCACAGTGGTTAAGAATCTGCCTGCCAATGCAGGGGACACAGGTTCAAGCCCTGGTCTGGGGAGATCCCACATGCCGTGGAGCAACTAAGCCTGTGTGCCACAACTACTGAGCCTGCACTCTAGAGCCTGAGCCACAACTACTAAGCCCACATGCCACAACTATTGAAGCCTGAGTGCCTAGAACCTGTGCTCCACAACAAGAGAAGCCACCGTAATGAGAAGGCTAAGCACCGCAACGAAGAGTAGCTTCCACTCGCCGCAACTAGAGAAAGCCCATGCGCAGCAACAAAGACCCAACGCAGTCAAAGATAAACAAATTTAAAAATTAAAAAAAAAACTGTAAGACGTTGATGAAAGAACTTGAGGAAGACACAAATAAATGGAAAGACATCCTGTGTTCATAGATTAGAAGATTAATATTGTTAAACATCTAAATTACCCAGAGCCATCTATAGATTGCAATCCCTAACGAGATTCCAATGGCATCATTTTACAGAAGTAGAAAAAACAATCCTAAGAGTCATATGGAACGACAAAAGAACCCAAAAAGCCAAAACTGAGAAAAAAGAACAAAGTAGAAGGCATCACACTTCCTGATTACAAAGCGATAGTAATCAAAACAGTATGGCACTGGCATAAAAACAGACACATAGACCAATGGAACAGAATTGAGAGCCCAGAAATAAACCTTTGCATATACAGTCAACTAATATTTGACATGAGCCAAGAATACTCAATAAGGAAAGGATAGTCTCTTCAATAAATGATGTTGGGAAAACTGGATATCCATATGCCAAAGAATGAAACCAGACCCCTATCTTACACCACTCACAAAAATTAACTCAAAATGAGATTTAAACATAAGACATGATACCATAAAACTCTTTGACAATTGCTAAGAGAATAGATCTTAGAAGTTCCCAACACATACACACACACACAAAATTGTAACTGTGAGGTAATGGATATGTTAGCTAACCTTATTGTGATAAACATTGTACACCTTAAACTTACACAATGTTTTATGTCAATTATTTCTCAATAAAACTGTAAGAAAAATTTTAATAAAGTTGGAAAAAAACTCAAAAACATATCATAGCAAACACATACAATGGAATACGACTCAACAATAAAAAAGAATGAACTATCAGGTGAATCTCTAAATAATTATGCTGAGTAAAAGAAACCAAAGCAGAAGGAAGGGTTATGAAATGATTTATTTTTCAGGGGTGATAAATATGTTCATTTTCTTGACTGCTGTGATGGTGTTATGGGCACGTGTCAAATGTATCAAAGTGTCCACTTTAAATATATGCAGTTCATTTTATGTCAATTATATTTCAATAATTTTTTTAATCTTAAGGTATATATATCATCTTTTAT
The DNA here is from genome assembly GCF_964165515.1 of Mesoplodon bidens. Taxonomy (NCBI): domain Eukaryota; kingdom Metazoa; phylum Chordata; class Mammalia; order Artiodactyla; family Ziphiidae; genus Mesoplodon; species Mesoplodon bidens. The sequence continues at coordinate 49,744,355 of NC_138161.1, read as the reverse complement.
TTCCTGCTCTAAACAATTTTTAATTAACCAACTGTATTATTGTGCTTAGGATGCCATAATAAAATTCCACTGATTGAGTGACTTAAACAATATAAATTTGTTTTCTCGTATTTCTGGAGGCTGGAGTCCAAGATCAAGGTGCCAGCAGGTTTGGTGTCTGATGAGACCTCTCTTCCTGGCTTGCAGATGGCTGCCTTCTTGCTGTGTCCTCCAATGCCCTTTCTTCTGGGCATGATGCCCAGACAATCTCTTGTGTCTCTCCCTCTTCTTACAGGGATACCAGTCCTATTGGATTACAGCCCCATCCTTATGACCTCATTTAACCTTAATTACCTCTTTAAAGTCCTTACCTCCAAATACAATCACTTTGGGGGTTAGGGCTTCAACATATGAATTTGGGGCGGGGGGATACAATTCAGTCCATAACACCAACTACAGTCCTAACTGTGTCAAATGAGAAGGCTTCTGCTATATTTACTCCCTCCCTCCCTAACACTTTCAGCACCCACTGTTTCAACAGCAACTGGCAGTGTCACCTATGCTCTTTGAGGGATATCTGCTCTTCTCTACCCAGAGAATTCCAGTAAGTATCCTGGAAATAATGAAATTTATACCAAACTAAATTAGCATTCCTTTCATAAGGCTAGGATTGTTTTACGGTAAATTCACTTATATAACAATACTCTGGACCTTCCTTAGAATTTGTATCTGCTGGAATTCCCTAGCGGTCCAGTGGTTAGGACTCCACGCTTCCAATGCAAGGGGCATGGGTTCAATCCCTGGTCAGGGAACTAAGATCCCTAGCATCCCGCATGCCACACAGTACAGCCAAAAAAATAAAAAAAGAATTTTTATCTGCAATATGTTCTGAATCTTATTTAATTACCCAATAACTACAAGCACAATGAATAACAACCATTACTACTAATCACTATAATAAACAGATGAATCACTCAAACAAATGTACAAACTTTTTATTTAGAATTAGAGACTCAAACACAAATTAAATAAGTATAATATAAATTAAGCCTTCATAAAACAATCCACAACTACTTTAAATCATCTACTATTTCTATAATAAAATTAAAGAGAAATCTAAAAATAGTGAAAAATCTAATTATTTTTAAAGTCATATGTCAACATTAAAATTATTACAAAACATTCAAAGAAATTTAATTAGAAAATGAACAAAGCCACTACAGAGTGATTCCTGCTATCCACTAAAATGAACTAAGGAATTAAATTATAGTATGATTTCTACTCATACACAAATAAAAAGCACCTTATTTTTAAAAGACAGTTAATTATCTGTTTCTCTCCAAGGCTGTGAGGACTACTCTGTTTACTTGACTTTTAAATTTAATATGGCACAATAGGTTTGATCAATGAAAACAGTATCACTAAAAATGTTTAGAATGTTCCTTACAGACCTTTTCTGCTTTATTTCATAAATGAGGGGGTCATATATCTAAAAGTTAAAATATTATAATATTATAATAAACATTCCTCAATAAGGTATGTGGCAAAATAAAAATATATATTAAACAATTACTTTTCATTTACAAGTGGGAAATTGATCAGACTTATTTTATATTTTCCCTTTTTATGTCTTAATTGTCCAGAAAAAAAATTTTTTTATATTTTATGTTATTGTTATAAATCCAACTCTAAGAATTGATGCCCAAAAAACGACCAAGGGAGATAGTATGATATCTTCAGTCCATATTGTTTCTGAAAATACTTATTAAAAGTGGAACTAGACCTGTCTTAAGTAGATAACAGAAAAATACACTATTACGCTGTTTGTATATTTAAAACAATCCAAAACAAAATAAAAGAAAAATCCACACTCAAGAATGGCACCCACATTATTCACGAATAAAGTATTCTGCATATATACTAACAACTGTGTGGCTAAATATTTTCCTAAAAACATGCATATTATAAGGCCTTTTATAATTGAATTTATAAAAACCAAACTGTATTGTTTATATATCAACTGTCATGATTGAAGCTTTCTGTACATCAGGAGAGTTAAAACTTTAACATCTGTTATTCTGTAAAACTGAAGATGAAATATAATCAAACTAGCTTCTCACTAGAAAATTTTATATATCTCAGCAATCTGTTATACTTCTTGTCATCAAAAAATAGACTCCAAGATGCAGTTATTCTTTCAAAATGTTAGTTTCTACTGCGTTACTCTTTAAGAACCATTTTAATCAAATCACATTTCTTGGAGAAAATCCACTTAGGGTTCTGAAAGAATCAGTTGTTTTCTACAAGCAACTCTGCCTTGAGTGGTAGAGTTCTAGCTCTCTTAGAAGTATTTTTTCTCTTTCAAAGAGAATGAAAAATATGTAGAGACTTTCTTACTGACTTACTAAATGTAAAGAATAATAGAAAGTATATAATAAAATTTTGGAATACAATAACGTTTAAGTTTCCGCAGTTTTTTTTCTATAAACTAGCTATAACCTCAGAAAAGTAATCTAAGTTCTCTGTGCTTTAGTTTCATCTTTAAAACAAAGAGATTAGAATAGACAATCTCTAAGGTTCCTTATAATTCTCACATGATATGATTCTGTGCTTCTGAAGGAATATTTAATTGATATATTGAATGTCCATAAATCAAGAGAACCGAACTAAAATAGCACAGCTGAACTAAACCTCTCCTATTAGAAAAACACAAAGACTGTTAAAGCTCAACTTCTCAAACCTTACTAGGCCCATTCCCTCTTCAGCCAGACCAATAAATAGCCCAGAGTTAAAACCAAATATCTTAGTTAAATAAATTATTTTAATTACACTGTGCCAGCCAGGTCTAGGCTGGGGGTGTAGTTTACATTATTTTCATCCTATTTACATTCAAGATAATCTGTACAGTTAAGGTTGGGGGCTACTTAATATTCTTGCACTTCAAAACCAGTGAAGTTAAATACAGCAGAGTATTAGTCATTATCATACTCTGTCAATTTCAAAATAAAAGTATGTTGAATACCATTTATGGGCTAGAAAAACAACACAAAGGTAAAAAAGAAAACCTTGCTGACAAATGCTGATGTTCAAATGAATTCAGTTGTGTTTTGCCATTTCTCAAAAAAAGAGGGAGGAGATGTCAGGAGAAACCTACTTAGGTAATACTGAACCACAACATTTCAGGAGCTTTTATGAGAAATTAATGTACCATGAAGCAGCACTTTGGTACTAGTGCAGTGCAAGTTGGTTTTCCTTTGTCTAACTATGGGCAGCAAATGAGGCACTTAACTGTAAAATAGAAAAATAGGGTAGATTTAAGAAGAAAATTCAAAATCATTCATAAAAGATAATTAGCATTATTCAAAAAGTTAAAAATTCTACTTTTATTTAACATGCATTCAATGTTATACATGCTTTGCTAGGGAAAATCCTTTGAATGTAAGACTGCTATTTTGTTTATGAGACAGAAAATATTTCCTTTGCAAGAGATTCTGGATTTCTGAGAATGAAATCCAATTCTTCTCAACCTGAGTGCTACATATTTATAAACCAAGAAAAATGCATCTAACCCATACTGCAGAAATGTTTCTAACCATCAACAAAGTATAATATGTGATCCCTGACTTTATTCTTGGAAGGACCAGCTTTTATTTTATATAACTTCAAAGAAGGGGACCTAGTGACTGTAACTGAATAATGAATACATATTTAGCACCTAAATTTAGAGAACAGTTAAGTATTGCCATAGTTTTAAATCACTGTATGTCCATAGATTGGGGGGAAGTCAGATATATGTTGTTCAATGATATCAGAACATTCTCAAAGATTAAAATATCAAGATTCCAAAAATTACCCTTGATTTGCGAATGCATCTGTCTATAACATTCAAACACGATATTATCATTTCTTCCTGGAGTTACAGACGTATATTCTTTTAATAAGTAAAGAAATAAATGAGGTTTATTTTTTCTTTACCACCATTAAACTGTCTTCTGAATGTGGCACTTTTTCAGAGATTTAGATAGAAAATAGTCCTTAAAAAATGTCATTCATATTCTACCACTGGTATTATTTTAAATGTTCTTTTCTATAAGGCAGAGATCAAGAGTGAAGTAAACGATCATGGGCCTCTGCTGAAAATCATAAGCAAATATAAAGCAGGAACAAAGAAAATGAACATTAATTTCTGGCAATATATTGGCACATAAGTGTTTATCTATGGGGTAAAAAAATCACTAAATGAAAAGATAATAAATGTTTGCTGTGACATTATTCCAAATGAACGGAGCCTACACCTAAGAGAAATAGTCTTGTGTTGCCTCTTTAAATAAGCTTGACTTTAATTCTGGATGGAACACTTTGCTTCATATGTTAAAACTGATACATGGCATTAACTAAAGTTTTCCATGAGACAATCTAATCATTCCCACTGAAAAATCATATAATCTTACCTCTTCTCCCTATTTGCTTACAAGAAGGCTTCCCTTGACTCATAAGGGAGGAAAAAGGCTTAAAAACACATGTTCTTACTCCAAGGAGGATGGCAAATTTCAGTAGTTCACAATCCTTACATTTGTCACTTATGTTCACTATAACAAACTGCATTCCTCACTACATAATTAATTTCCTCACATACAGAAGAATTAAAATTCTCTTATTTATATCTTTAAGGTAAAATTTTCTATCTTCTTTAAGGTATTCTAGTCTATTTTTGAAAGGAAATGAATACATAAAAACACAGGAACACTGTTGATTCAATTTAGTTGTTAATAAAGTGCATGTGGCTTTCAATATGAATATTGTTTGATACATTACAGCTTAAGTAAAAAGCTAACTAAGTCAAAATGAAGATTCAGCTTAGTACCTAAGATGTGGAAAACGTGAGACAAGAATATAAATTCTATATAAATAGTAACAAAATTGGGAGAAATATTCTTCTTTCCCAAAAAAAGCCAACTGAAAATATTCTTAAATTAAGTGGACTTCTTCTTCCCAAACAACCAGACGTGCTACACAATAATACCAACATGCAATACCTGAAATGTAGAATTACATTCTGACTGTGGCCCTTGAACTTCTGCATTTAATTCACAATTCTCTGGTGTCTGATTGATTTCATCTTGCAAAGTAGGAGATATGCCATGAGTGTCATCTACAGAAGCACTGTCAGACAAGACATCTAACTTTTCAGGGGAATGAGCTATGTGAAGCTTACTATCTCCCGTCCCTTCATCAAAATGTGTCCTCTCATCAGCATCATCTAGCTGTTGAACTGAAGTTAGATACTGTTCAAGCAGACTATTATCCTGCTCATTGTTTGAGCCTTCCTTACTCCATTCACCATGTTCTTCACTAACATCCCCTATATCTGACTCTTTGCCATGTTTGACTGTGTCAATGGAATTCCCCATTATGGAACTTTCACTACCTTCTGTGGAACTTTTTTCAAAATCCAAAGAATCCTGTAAACAGTGAACTTGTTCTGTTAAGGAGGAATGAAAACCAGAGTCTGGAAATTCTGGTAAGGATTTCTCTTGAGGAGCTTCATCAGGAGCAATGAACCAATCAGAGGTTTGATCAGAAGAGGGCTCCTGACTTTGGGTGAATAATGGAGGGTTAGATGGCACCAGAGTACTTGATATAGGACAGCAGGAACTTAGACGCTGGTCCACCGTCTGCTGCCAAGCTTGTAGAGACCTTACCTATAAACCAAAGGATATAGTTTTACTACAAAGTATAAATCATGCCTGTTTTACAACTGTCCTTTGAGCTTTCTTCCCCAACACTCATGAAGCTGGTAAATGGCAGATGGCTTAACTGGAGTTAGAAATGACCTGACTCCCCTTATCCTTTCCATAGCACCCCCAGCCTAGACCTGGCTGGCACAAGTGGTTCACATCCTTGGTAATAAAAGGTCCTCACCAGCAGAGCAGGGATGGGCCAAAGCAATTCTCTTCCTACTACTGGAAAAATAATCAGAAACACAATAGCACATGTATAGCTGACTAAGTGGTAAATCAGGTACTCGATAAGATACGCTATCTAATAAGACAGATTAGATCTGTCTAATAAGACAGATTAGAGCCTATTAATATGAGTAGATTCACTAAAATAAAAATCTCATTTTAGATACCCATTTGGGATAAGAGGTTTTAAAAACTAACAATATAGTATATACAACTCTAAAATACCTAAAAATACCCCAAGTTCTTGATAATATGCTTTTACATTTTTAAAGTATAATTAAAATCTCAGAATTTTACTGTAAAATCTGCAACAAGAAAGCAATATATAGAATTTTTTAGTTTCCCTTTGACCATCCTCCAAGGTAATCACTGATAGCAGGTTAATATGTAGCCTTCCAGACCTTTTACTATGTATTTTCAAATATAATATAGGTAAAATCCTATTATAACAAATTTGTTTATAAAAATACTTCCAAAGGGGCTTCCCTGATGGTGCAGTGGTTGAGAGTCCGCCTGCCAATGCAGGGGACACGGGTTCGTGCCCCGGTCCGGGAGGATCCCACATGCCGCGGAGCGGCTGGGCCCGTGAGCCATGGCTGCTGAGCCTGCGCGTCCGGAGCCTGTGCTCCGCAACGGGAGAGGCCACAACAGTGAGAGGCCCGCGTAACGCAAAAAAAAAAAAAAACAAACAAACAAACAAAAAAACTTCCAAGGGATTATTATCAAGACGTATTTGTTGGGATACAATAATAGTAAAACCAATGGTTTAGGGAACTGTCCCTAAAGTGTGCTACTACAGGATTCAAACTCTCTCCCTGGAAGTCATGTGTACCTTTTAGGACGTGCATATTATAGCCATCACACACTATTTCAATCACCTTTCATTCAAATAGTCTCAAAAGATAAAACAAGATAGCCACATGAAACTCCAAATTGGGCTTTTTATTTCTACTGGAAAATTATAACAATATCCCTCAATTTAGTACTTTCCTTCAGTGTTAGAGTTCTTTATCTCTCTGGTCAAAACTATGAAAATATTTTTCTTCAGACTAAATAAAATGTAACAAAATTCACTGTCCTAGTTCAGAGTTAATGGCAAGGAACACAAACCACATCCTTAACCTTGAGAAAGCGTGCTTACTTTTTACCTGTAACTACTCTATGATTATCTCAGGAAATCTAGAATTTTTCTTTGTTCACACAGTAGGTAATTCAGCAGGAGGGAGCTTACCTGGTTCCAAAGGAATCTGACAGCCTCTTCTTGTACAAATTTTTTAATACGTTCTTCATCTCTTTCTTTTCGTAATCTACAATAATTCAAAGTCCATTACTGATACAAGAAAGGGTGCTTTGAATTGTACTTCTTGTTATGACGAATAAACATATACATTGTAAAGAGATTAATATTCTAATAACAGTCCTTTCCACTTTTAGAATATCTAAGTGAAACTTTAGTTTTAAGCTATGACTCAACATAGAAGCCATATAAGATGTGACTGAAATTCAGATTATACTGGTTCTACAAAGGATTGCCAGTAGTGAAAAATAAAATATTAAATGCCTCTTTATCTGGCCTCAATTTCCCAGCCAAACATACCAAAGGGGCAGGAGCTGCAGAAAGGATCAGGACCACAGTTTGAAACACCCTATTCTAAGAGACCAGTAGGACTAATCACATCAAATTTCACATACCTGTTTGCCTCCTGACATACTCTTTACTATCAACAGAACTTCCCCTCATTCATTAAAGTTTTCACTCTGCGCTCACTGCCCCCCTCTCTGTACTTAAACTAATCAGAAACCTAAGGTTCTCTTAGCTATCCATTATCTCTTAAACTGTCACCCCATTTTGTTCTGAACCTCTGATCTACTTTCTCTAGCCCCCCAAAGCCCTCCTACTGTGCCATGTGGGACTCCCGAATTATAGTCAGCAAACTCCCATATACACTCAACCTCTGTAGCTCTCTCAAGTGGCAGCTACTTTTTTCACTCATACATCAGGGTCAGAACGTTGCTTCTCACTGCTGTTTACAAATGAGTCTTAACCTTCCTCCTTCAAGAACTCCAGCCATCCTGCTAAATTCCCCAAAACTCTTTTTCAAGTACTGACCTCCCATTATCGGCCCCCATTTACTGAAGGCTCAGCACTAGTCTTTTTCTCTGCCCTGTTCCCCTTGTCATTTCTGGAGCTCTTGACATTCACATGGATGCTCTATCTAACAATAATCCACCCCTCATCACTCATCCTCAGTCCCACTCTAGACCCAAGTTGTTTTTTTTTTAACAGCTTTATTGGAGTATAATTGCTTTACAACGGTGTGTTAGTTTCTGCTGTATAACAAAGTGATTCAGCTATACATATACATATGTCCCCATATCTCCTCCCTCTTGCGTCTCCCTTCCACCCTCCCTAACCCACCCCTCTAGGTGGACACAAAGCACCGAGCTGATCTCCCTGTGCTATGCGGCTGCTTCCCACTAGCTATCTATTCTACATTTGGCAGTGTATTAGACCCAAGCATTTTGACTACACCATTTTCGAAAATTATTTCAAGCACCAACACAAACCACTATGTCCAATCCTCCCAGTTCACTTGTTCTTGCCATAATCTGCAACAACCTGGACGACCAATCTTCATCTATGACCACCAAACAAATCACCCCTTTCTCTTGCCTTTCCTTCTACCTCCTTTAAATTCTGAGATCCATCATTATGATCATTCCCCTCCCAAATGTCATCAGCTCCCTTGCCCCTCCCTCTCTCCCCTACCATGTTCACCTGGAAAAAAACCCATTCCTGGCTGAACCATGTCCAAAATCAGAATGGAACAGCTGAGAGTTGTTGATGAAAATCATACAGTCTGACCTATCGTTTTGCACTTTAAGTTTTTCCTCACCCTATCCAGTTATCCTCCTCCATTCCCCTTATAAGTTCACTTTTAAGATGAATACCCCACACCTCATACCTCTCTTAAACCTCCCACATCCTCACCCCTCTCCTCACTTCCAAGTGCTGACTGCATCTTGTATATTATTGGAAAAGGAGAAACAACCATCAGACAGGACTTCCCTATCCCACCATCAAACCTACCACCTTACCTGCTCCTACTTCAGGCTACTCCCTCTACTTGTGCACTGGACCTCTTCTTCTCTCACCTTCTCAAGAACTTCCATCCTGCACTTCTTCTTTCTTTGCTCTGCACCATCAGTTCTTCCTTCCTTATAGAATCATTTCCATCAACACATAAACCTGCTCTATATCTCCCATCTTTAAAAAAGAATCTTCTTAAGTCCAGATTCTCCTCTGGCAACCACCTACTCTCTTCTCTTCCTCACATCAACACTTCCCAAAAGTTGGCTACCCTCACTCTTCACCTCTCATTCACTACTCAATCCTTTCCAAACTGCCTTCATCCCACTACACACTGAAGCTGCTCTTAAGAAGCTCATTGGGCAGGAAAAGGTTAACTCAACAGGACTGGGGTGTTTGAACTCTGCACATTCTAAAGACAGGACTAGCCTTGACCAGCTCCTGAGAGATAACCTCCAAGCCCTTGGAATATCCTGCCTGATAAGAGTATCTTTGTACATCTGGGACCTTGGTTTATGCTAACAGTGTACTTTCTGGTGAATACCTGTTTTGTACACCTGAGACCCTGGGCCACAGTGCATCAGTTTGACCTTGGCTGGGGGCTGAGGTCTGAGTAGTTAAGGTCAGTAACATGGGCACTCAATGCCTAGGTGACTGACCCCCAATAAAAACCCTGGATGCCAAGGCTCGAGTGGGCCTCCCTTGAGGTTCACATACTCCATATGTGTTGTCACACATCGTTGCCAGGAGAATCGAGCCCCATGTGTACAACTGCACTGGAAGAAGACAACTAGAAGCTTGTACTTGGTCTCTCCTGAACTCTGCCCTGTGTGTCTTTTTCCTTTGTTGATTGTAATCTATATCCTTTCACTCTAATAAACCATAATCATGAACATAAAGAATAGCTTTCTTGGGCTCCCTGGTGGCACAGTGGTTGAGAGTCCGTCTGCCAATGCAGGGGACATGGGTTCGTGCCCCGTTCCGGGAAGATCCCACATGCTGCGGAGCGGCTGGGCCCATGAGCCATGGCCGCTGAGCCTGTACGTCCGGAGCCTGTGCTCCGCAACGGGAGAGGCCACAACAGTGAGAGGCCCGCGTACCGCAAAAAAAAAAAAAAAAGAATAGCTTTTTTGAGTCCTGTGAGTCCTTTTTGCAAATCATCAAACCTGAGGATAGTCTGGGGGACCCTCAACACAGTCACCAATAACCTCCAGCTGCTAAATCTAACACACAGTTCTCTGTCCTCTTACAGCACCTCTCTTCTCTCCTGAAACACTTCCCTGTTGGAGCTGGGACTCACACTCTCCCAGTTCTCCTACCACTCTACTGTCCCTCCTCAGTCTCTTTTATTGCTTCCTCCTCTCCCACCTGATAATATTAATAAATACTGCTGGTTACAATACTAATACTCAGAATAAATCTATGAAATCCTAATTTTCCTGAGTTGACAGTCATGAAAACGTGTGAGCCATGGAATGAACAAATAATTTCCACCATAGCCCCCAAATTTTAGCCCCTTTTAAGTCCCTGCTATTTTCTTTAATTCTTATGTCACCTACTGGGTTCTATGTAGACTTTCTCATCTTCTCATTTTTATACTTAAAATTCAGTTTTTCTATATTTTCTGTACCTCCCGTGTTTAGGTATATAGATGTCCATAAGGCATGCATTCATTCAAAATTTACTGCTATGCTGCATCTATGTTCCAATTGCTGTACTACAGATGAAGATGCATATGGCAGTCCCTGCACTCAAGATGCTTTCAGTATATTGTAGGAGACAAACCAAGAGTGGCAACATGGTATGGAAAGTGTCCCAGTCCCAAAAGCAGTGATTCAGTGTTCTGAATCAATGCTAAGAATCTGACACCCCCAAACCAACCAAACAGCATTCAAACTGTAAAAGTACTAAACAGGGACTTTTCACCCACCTCCTTATTTCATCAGTTAGGCAGACAATGTGCTCCTGCATCCGGCGCAGCCGGATTTCATAGCGTACATCTTTAGCTTGTGGGTTGTAGTTTCTGGCATAAAAGCCCCGCCAATAGGCCTGAAGCTTGGTGGCTGCTTCATTCAATTTCTGAAGGGCAACTTTATTTTGTCCCAGAGTAAGAGATCTGTGGGTTAAAACCCTGCAAGGAAGTTTCTCTGAAGCTGTTTGAGACATGGTTTCTTCACTGTCTGGCTGCATATGGAAGACATTGTGTCCAACTGACTCAGGAAAAGATGTAAGACTGTGGGTGTCATCCTTTATGAAGGCATTGGTTACTGATGGCTCAGGACAAGGTAATAGCCCATCTTTCTCATTTACCTCTGTACTAATAGCACTTTTTGTCATCTCAACAGAATTCTCATTTGCAGCCCAAAAAGCCTTTTCCCCTTCCTTATCAAAGCTGTTGTTTTCCGGACATTTCACAGATTCATCTGCAGCACCATCATCTTCTAGGCCCAAGTTAATGTCTTGCAGCCTCAGCTCAACTGTAGGTGACACTGGAGAGAGTCCTGACGCAACTGGCATAAAAGTAGACTCTGAAGAGAGAAGACTACAGTTTAACTTGTCTTCATCTGTCTGGATGTCTTCCAGGTGCAGGTCATTTCGAGAATATCTTGTAGTGTGTACAGAGGCTGGAAAGTTATTCTTAACAGCATATAAATGGTCATCATTACTGCTTATCCCAACCCAAGAATTGACCTGGATGACGGGTTCTAAAAGAATCAACAGAACATCATTTAAAACATTAAATGTTTAAAGAGGTATTTTTTCAGTTGGATCCTTTTAATGAACTCTAATCCCTGAAATATAGTAAAGTGCCATGAAATGATTTCAGTAATTTCCTCCAATATGCCTAAAACACCAAACCAAATTTTTTTTTTTTTTTTTTTTTTTGCTGTATGCAGGCCTCTCACTGTCATGGCCTCTCCCGTTGCGGAGCACAGGCTCCGGACACGCAGGCTCAGCGGCCATGGCTCACGGGTCCAGCCGCTCCGCGGCATGTGGGATCCTCCCGGACCGGGGCACGAACCCGTGTTCCCTGCATCGGCAGGCGGACTCCCAACCACTGCGCCACCAGAGAAGCCCCAAACCAAATATTTTTAAGAAAATGAATTCTTGCAATGGTCATAAGAATAATCAAAATACCAGGTCATTTCAAAAGGTAGCAGTCCTCTGAACGCTTTCAAAAATTAGACATATAGTAGTTATATATGTCTATCTGTGTATATACATATATATAAAATATAAGATCCAAATGTTCACTTAAGCTAACAAGTAAAAAAATCATGAAAACATGCACTTTTTTTGTTTTATGATACCAAACAGATCAAACAACTTGGAGAAAAAGGATCAGAGATCAGTTTACTTCTTACCACTTTCCTGGACTACCTGGCAATCTTGAATGGGGCTGGAATGCTCCGGTACAAGGGATGCCCTTGTTTCAACAGAAGCAAGAGAAGACGACTCTTCATTTTGGCTCTGGTTCATCAACTGCCTCTGGTGAAACCTAAAAATCAGTAACATCTGATGTGATTTAACACAAACCAAAAAGAAAGCTTTTTCTGCTTCCTTTGAAGTGTAACACTGTCAAAAAGGTAGAAGTTTACAAGCTTTCAAAGTATATACCTTTCAAAGGCAAGAATATAAAATGGGAAAAAGACAGTCTCTTCAGCAAGTGGTGCTGGGAAAGTTGGACAGCTGCATGTAAATCAATGAAGATAGAACACACCCTCACAGGGGAATTCCCTCGTGGTCCAGCGGTCCCTCTACACTCTGACTGCTGAACACCCAGGTTCGATCCCTGGTCGGGGAACTAAAATCCCACAAGCCACTCAGCGCAGCAAAAAACAAAAAACAAACAAAAAAAGAACACACCCTCACACCACGCACAAAAATTAACTCAAAATGGCTTAAAGACTTAAACATAAGACAAGACACCATAAAACTCCTAGAAGAAAGCATAAGCAAAACATTCTCCGACATAAATCATACCAATATTTTCTTAGGTCAGTCTCCCAAGGCAATAGAAATAAAAACAAAAATTTAAAAATGGGGGGCTTCTCTGGTGGCACAGTGGTTAAGAATCTGCCTGCCAATGCAAGGGACATGGGTTCGAGCCCTGGCCCAGGAAGATCCCACATGCCACGGAGCAACTAAGCCCATGCACCACAACTACTGAGCCTGAGCTCTAGAGCCCGCAAGCCACAACTACTGAGTCCATGTGCCACATCTACTGAAGACTGTGCGCCTAGAGCCCATGCTCCGCAACAAGAGAAGCCACGACAATGAGAAGCCCGTGTACGGCAACGAAGAGTAGCCCCCGCTCACCACAACTAGAGAAAGCCTGCTCACAGCAACAAAGACCCAACACAGCCAAAAATTTTTAAATTAATTAATTAATTAGTTTTTAAAGCCATAAGAAAAAAAAAAAAGGACCTAATCAAACCTACAAGCTTTTGCACAGCAAAGGAAACCATAAAATCAAACAAACAAACAAAAAAAACAGCAACAACAAAAGAAAAGACAACCTACAGACTGGGAGAAAATATTTGCAAATGATGCGGCTGACAAGTGCTTAATCTCCAAAATATACAAACAGTTCATACAACTCAACAACAAAAAACCCAACCCAACTGAAAAATGGGCAGAAGACCTGAACAGACATTTCTCCAAAGAAGACATACAGATGGACAGTAGGCATATGAAAAGATGCTCAATATCACTAATTACTGGAGAAATGCAAATCAAACCTACATTGAGGTACCACCTCATGTGGGTCAGAATGGCCATCATCAAAAGTCTACAAATAACAGGGACTTCCCTGGTGGTCCACTGGTTAAGAATCCACCTTCCAATGCAGGGGATAGGGGTTCAATCCTTGGTCGGGGAACTAAGATCCCACATGCCACGGGGCAACTAAGCCCATGCAGCACAACTACTGGGCCCTCGCGCTCTAGAGCCTGCGTGCCACAACTAGAGAGAAGCCCAAGCACTGCAACTAGAGAAGCCCACACACCACAACAAAGATCCTGCGTGCCGCAACTAAGACCCGATGCAGCCAAATGATGAAATTTTAAATAATAATAAAACTAAATTAAAAAATTTTTTACATTTTTTTAAAAGTCTACAAATGACAAATGCTGGAGAGGGTATGGAGAAAAGGGAACCCTCCTACACTGTTGGTGGGAATGTAAATTGGTGCAGCCACTATGGAAAACAGTATGGAAGTTCCTCAGAAAACTAAAAATAGAATTACCATATGATCCAGCAATCCCACTCCTGAGCATATACCCAGACAAAACTATAATTCAAAAAGACACATGTACCCCTTGTTTATAGCAGCACTATTTACAATAGCCAAAACATGGAAACAACCTGAATGTCCATCAACAGATGAATGGATAAAGAAGATGGGGTACATATGCACAATGGAATACTACTCACCCATAAAAAAGAATGAAATAATGCCATTTGCAGCAACATGGATGCAACTAGAGATTATCATACTGAAGTATGTCAGAAAGAGAAAGACAAATACATATGATATCACTTGTATGTGGAATCTAAAATGAGGCACAAAAGAACCTATCTACAAAACAGAAACAGACTCACAGACATAGAGAACAGACTTGTGGTTGCCAAGGGGGAGGAGGGGAGGGAGAGGGATGGACTGGGAGTTCTGGGTTGGTAGATGCAAACTATTACATTTAGAATGGATAAACAACAAGGTCCTACTGTACAGCACAGGGAACTACATCCAATCTCCTGGGATAAACCATAATGGAAAAGAATATAAGAAAAGAATGTCTATATGTGTATAACTGAGTCACTGGGCTGTACAGCAGAGATTGACACAACACTGTAAATCAACTCTACTTCAGTAAAATAATTTTTTAAAAAAAGCAGAAAGTATATACCTTTAATAACTCCCAAATTACAAAGTCTCATTTAAAAGCACTAGAGAGGGCTTCCCTGGTGGCGCAGTGGTTGAGAGTCCACCTGCCGATGCAGGGGACACAGGTTCGTGCCCCGGTCGGTGAGGATCCCACATGCCGCTGAGCGGCTAGGCCCGTGAGCCGTGGCCGCTGAGCCTGCATGTCCGGAGCCTGTGCTCCACAACAGGAGAGGCCACAACAGTGAGAGGCCCGCGTATGGCAAAAAAAAAAAAAAAAAGCACTGGACAGAAAAGGTTAAGAAACTTTTTTTTAAATCACATATGCATATACACGCACAAGCCTTCAAAGGCAGGATCTCTGATAAAAGTGACTACTAAATGCTTCTATCTATACTTTTTTTTTTGGCTGCTCTGCATGGCTTGTGGGATCTTAGCTCCCCAACCAGGGACTGAACCTGGGCCCTCCCCAGTGAAAGTGTGGAGTCTTAAACACTGGACCGCCAGGCAATTCCCAAACTATACTTCTTTTCTTTTTTTTTTTTTTTTTTTTTAATTTTTATTTATGTTTTGCTGAGTGTGGTCTTCGTTGCCGCGTGCGGGCTTTCTCTAGTTGCAGCGAGTGGGGGCTACTCTTCGTTGCAGTGCGCAGGCTTCTCGTTGTAGTGGCTTCTCTTGCTGCAGCGCACGGGCTTATTTGCTCTGCGGCATGTGGGATCTTCTTGGACCAGGAATCGAACCCACATCCCCTGCATTGGCAGGCGGATTCTTAACCACTGCGCCACCAGGGAAGACTCCAAGCTATACTTCTTAATGTTAGCATTTTAAAACCCATATGAAACACCCACATTAAGGGACAAATGCAGTTTTTTAAAATCCCACTCTCCCATGCTTCTTGGCTCTCCCCACTGAAGAAATGATTAGCAATGCAGTTGCTGGGGAGCAAACTGGACTGCACTGCAAGGTTCAGTTCCCCTACAGAACTGCTGCAGTGATCAGTGGCCCAAGTGCCCAGAAATGTGGGCCGCAGCACTCGCCTCTGTCCTACTAACCCTGCAGGAAAGAGTCAGAGGTATTTTCACTTGTGAATTCATCAGCCGCTACAGATAAATGGGCTCACCTCTGCTTGCTCAGAATCTTCTCTAGTTTGGCATCCTCTGCAGTTTGAAGACCCAGCGTAGAAGTGAGAGGACAGACTGTAGCCAGATACTGGACAAGCTGGATGTGCTGGCCAGGCCGATACGCTCTCCCCTTGCCTTGACTATACAGCCATTCAGCTTTTAAACTGGAATTGAGGGACATAAAGAAGAAGAGATGGCACTAGGGTAGACAAGATACATTTTTAAGCAATAATGATTCTTCCTTCTTAATTTACCTTTATAGCATCATTGGATATTTTTCATAAATAAAATTCACTCAAGTTAAAAAGAAAATCTATCCTTCTGATTCATTCTCCTTACTATTACAATGTTTTAAACCCTTTTTCTTGCTTAGGAGTACTTCCAAAGATTTTTACTAATATTTTTAATCTATTTAAAATAAATATTTTGCAAATATTTTCAAATTATTTTCAAAGAAGCAATGAATAGCCCCTCCATTCACTATCAAACTGAAGTACCTAAATACATAAATTGTGTTTAAATCCATTAGTTCATAATGATAGTTTTTTTTTAAGCTAATTGGTCACAGCTGAAGGATGCTAGTGAACTACCAACTCATTATTTTTAAAAACTGGTAAATAAAGGAGACAAATTAAATATTATTAATTCTACCTTTCCTATATGAACTACACCAATGACCAAATAGTTACTTCATAGAAGCATTGTAGCTAATAAAAAAATTAATGATAGAATTAAAATTTCACCATTTTGCAACTCTCAATGAATTAATGGATTTAGGCACTGATCATTAATAGCTACTCCTAACACAAGAGACAACCAGACACCATATGCCTCTCAATAGAGCCCACAAAGTCGTCCTTCCCCCAACAAAAATCTGATCAAACCTCCACATCCAACTACCAATTTACGGGAAATACAGAAGGAGAGGAGTATGTCAAAGCACACGGAGACATAGCAATTGGCAAAATAGGCACAGTGGGAAACTCTACAGGACAAATAATCTGATTTCTTCAACAACCAAAAAAAGAAAAAAGAAAGCAAAGAAAATAAGAAGAGGAGGAACCCATGGAGAGATTTGAAAGCATCATCTTGGACCTCCAGCCAAGTCGAGCCTTCAAACGACTCCTGCCCCGTGTGATCTCACCACAAGATCCCAAGTGAAAACTACCCAATCAGCACAGCCAACCCATGGAGCATGCAATGATAATACATTTTTAAAACACTGAAAAAGAGAGCAGGAGAGAAATTTTTTTAATATATCAACCAATTACAATGTATGGCCTTATTTCAATCCTGTTTCCAAAAATCCATTACAAAACTGCATTTATGAGGACTACTGGAAATGTAAGCCCTTAACTAATACCTGGTGTTATTATAGAATTATTGTTAAATTTTTTGATAAGTAATAACAGTATTGTAGTTATTTCTTTAAGAGTCCTTATCTTTTAGAGATGTAATTATATATAATCTGAGACTTGTTTCAAAATAATACAGGAAAAGGGGGTGTGGGTGAAGGTATAGATGAACAAAGTTGGCCACGAATTGAAAACTGCTGAAGTTGGGTGACAGATTCACTACTGTTTACTTTTGCAATATGTTTGAATTTCTTTTTAATTAACATGATTTTGCCTCAATTTTATCATTCTTAAATCTGCCCATCAACTTGAAGTTAAAGTTGCATCATTTTGGCGTACTTTATTTCTCTGTACACCATTTAACCCAGCATTGCAAATAGTTTGAAAATCACTTCCAATCCACAACCATTTTCTTCAACCTTCACATTAAGGTATCCACATTATGCAAAAAAATGTATAGTCCAAAACTGTGAAGCCACCCAAGATGTATTATAGACTGAAAAGAAACTGGTCCTTTTGACAGCTGGTTAAATAGTGCAGAAGAGTCTTGGTGCAGTAAAATGAATTTAGTTTTCTATGATGTGTCGGTGTCACAAGAAAGGAGAAACTGTTTTCTAACAATGAGATATAAAGTATGCCAAGCTGATTAACTGAAGTCAGGTAACAATAAAAATTTTAATACACTTAATAGAAATAATTAGAAGTATTTCTTCCATAGACACATTCCTGTGGATTAAATAAAGCTCATTCAGGATCTTCATGAACTCTACTCTAAGTTTCCATAAGTTCTCCTGCCAAGCAAATGGCTTGTTGAAAGGCTGTCCCTAAAAAAGGTCCATAATAGAGGACAATCCCCAACTTTAATAATAGCTAGCAAGCGACACTTCCAGGTTACAGATGATTTGTAGTTTGGGAGGAAAGAAAAACGAAAGTAAAAGGATACAGGAGGCTCAGGTATTCCACAGTTTAAGTGTGTGAGGTGAACCACAAACTGTGGAGTATCAACTACTGTAAGATCTGTTTTTCTGCCTTTGCTTCACATTCATCAATAAACACACAATTACACAAGTTTATTAATCCATACAATATTTTCTTAGGTAAAAAAAATCTCTCTGCCCATTCAAAGACAAAATAAAAAATAATTCAGCTCTAACATATTAATTTCAAATCACTGGAATATGACTTTTCTCTTAAAATTAAAGGAAAAGTCTACATTATATAACAGGGATAGCAACTACTGAGAGAATTTAAAACTGTTCTTTCACCTAATTTAAAAAAAAAGGAGGACTTCCCTGGTGGCGCAGTGGTTGAGAGTCCGCCTGCCGATGCAGGGGACGCGGGTTCGTGCCCCAGTCCGGGAAGATCCCACATGCCGCAGAGCGGCTGGGCCCGTGAGCCATGGCCGCTGAGCCTGCGCATCCAGAGCCTGTGCTCTGCAACGGGAGAGGCCACAACAGTGAGAGGCCTGCGTACCGCAAAAAAAAAAAAAAAAGGAATAATGGATGAAATGATATCTGGTATTTGCTTTTAAAATATCCTAACCAAAAAAAAAAGTACGGGAGAGATGAAACAAGACTGGCAAAATACTGATAACTGTTGAAGCCACATGGTGGGTATTTAGGTGTTCATTATGTTACTCTACTTCTGTATATATTTTAAACATCCTTTCAAAAAAAGAAACATCTCCAAAATTCTGCTCCCTAAGTTCTGATCTGTAAACAACAGAGGTGTAGCTTGGTACTAGGTCCTATAAACAGTAAAACAGAGATTGAAAACAAATTCAGAAAGAACTCCAAATACTGAGGTGTTACACAAAGGTCCTTCCCCAGGTGTGCTTCTCTCTAAGAAAGCCCTCAGCCAAAGCACCACAGCGGTGGGTGGCTGCTCAAGTTACTTTTTTGGGTGACACACACACTCAAGATCTGGCTACCCAAGGTCATCAGGGAACTTGGGACACTTCATCATGGAGAAAAAATTTAACTTGGTTGTTCTTAGCAAATAACAGGCTGGGTAGATACAAAAACTAGAAATTCCTTCCTGCCTATCCTTCAGGGCAATTCCAAGGTTGACCAGGAAAATGTTGGAACACTGCTCGGGCTACCTACTGATTTTTCAGTCAATAGCTCTCCCTTAGAATAATTCCTCCCTTCAAGACAAAATACTTCCAGTTGTTTTAAAACATGGGAGCACTGTTTACAGACTACACAGTTATCTCAGACATCAACTGCAGCAGCATTTTCCGCAACAACCTAGGTTCTTTGGTTTGAATAGAACTCTATTTACCCACTTTTCTATGCACTGACATTTGGGTTGTTTCCCAAATGTCCCCACATAGCTCCCAAATGTTTGGAGCTATTATGAATAAGGCTGCTACGAACATGCTTATATACATGTTTTTTGGTAGACATAAGCACCTATTTCTCTACGGTATATAGCAGAAACCAAACTGCTGGGTCATAGTGTATTTATAAGTCCAACTTCAGTAAATACTGCCAGTTTTTCAAAATGGCTGCACCATTTACACTCCTAGAACAGTGTATGAGAGTTCCAATTGTTCTACATACTCATCAATACTTAGCATTGTCCGTCCTTTTTTTTTTTTTTTTTTTTTTTTTTTTTTGGATTCCAGCTTTTTTATTTTTCCCCTTTTACACAAAACAAAGTAGAAGAAATAATACCGGATTAAAACTGCAAAAGTAGCTAATTGGTAGAACACACATACACACAAAAATCTAGGAAAACAAGCTTATTTACAATGAGGAAACACAGGTAAATTACGGTAGTTTGTATACGAAACATTAAAAAAGAAAAGTCAAACATATGCTACATGGGTGCCACTGTTTACAGCAATACTGAAGGGGAGAAAACAACACTTATTTAGGAACAGATACACCACAAGGTCCAGGTTTTACAGCATCAGTGCAATAAATTCACAAAACTATATTACAGCTAGTTAATCAGTTTAAGAATTGTTCCCAAATATGTCACATTTCCAGCCCTCAGAGGTTCATTCCTACAGATTTCAACTACTCCATCTATGGGGACCAAAAGCAGCCAGTGTTACCATAAAATGAGAATCTTGAGGCTTACGTTTAAAGGCTTATTCTGGTCTTGAAAAACTAGTAGGATTTTCTACTGAAATGAATCTTGACTAAACACAGGATGAGTTTTGTTCTTTATTAGCTGATCTTGGAGTGAAGGTCATAGACATGACTCTTAACCTATTATGTACTTTAGTTTCATTTAGCTGAAAATCTGAAATTAAAAGTATTCTAAAAATCCTAAATACCATCTTGCATAAGCCTGCTACTAAAAAGCCCTTAAGGATGTACTAACTTCAAGTTTAAGTGCACGGGAACAAGAGTTCTAAGCCTGTCAGATTACCCATCTGGGAGGAAGGATCAATGCTTCCAACAAATTGCTAAATTCTGCACAAGGAGGAAGCCAACACATACTAGGCCATGGAATTACTTTCATTTTATTCCATGAGGATTCTTCTCCCACAGTATCGAAACAGAATGAGGAATGAATCTTAACTGGTCTCTTCATCAGAAGTGGTAAACTTGGTTTCTATATTCACGAAGCCAGACAGTTGTTTAAGCAGACTGTGAAAGTAGACAGTAGAACCAGCTTCCTGTAGTCACAGACCACTATCTTGTATCCAGCTAAAGCAAAGATCAACTTGAACAGTTATCCCAGGCCACTGTTAACTGTACTAAAGGATGAAGTTCACCACTATATTATTTTAAAAGCAAGAGTTCAATTAACCCTGGGTGAGAAAAAACAAGACAAGTGGAAATGATGAATGAGTTGTCCATATAAGGCCAGCTGATGAGAACACACCCATGAAGACACTGGGCATAAAGCCTTACTTGGCAAGTCAGAATTTCTACTCACTAAGGGCAGAATGAGGGACAGCAAAGAGCTACATCTGTAACATTTTAGTATCCAGACAGCATAACAGACACTGTCCCCAAGGACAACGTATACACCATTAATCACACTGAATAAAGCAGATGTATTATTCATTTTTCTTTTCTTTTTGTTTGAGAAGCTTGTTTATCTCTCTTTTGGCCATTCCAATGTACTTCGAAATGATTCCATGTTGGTTTAGTCCAGGAAGCAAGAGTAAGAAAGTCACTATCAGGTAGGTGAGAAGGAGGTTGTGGACTTGCTGTCCCACCCAAGCAACCGCAGCAAGAGAAATGATCATGGTCATGAAGTACATTTTAGGCTTTTCTTCCTTTAGCGTAAAGAGGCGTTTCCACCAGCCCACAGCTCTGCGTCGAGTTTTTACTAGATTGCTGCAAATTTCATGGAATCTCTGCTGTTGCTCAGTGGTCCATTTATTGGAGCCAAAAATTCTAGGCGCTAGAATGGGAACAAGGTAGTCAGCCAAGCACAAAAACATAACAAAACAGGAAACACCTGACAGAACGGATGGATCTAGATAGTAGATAGTCAGAAACACCAAAGAAACCACACCCATGATGGCAGGTGGAAACCAGGCTCTTTCCCATCGGAGGACTTTATCTGCCATCAGCATCACTTCTCCCCATCCTTGCAGCTGCTCTTCCAGATTTGCAGTCTCTGCAGCCAGCAGGTTGGTGCTGCGATTATCTCCTTCCGCCATTGTTCCCGAGGTGCCCCCTCAGCGAGCGTAAGACGCCCCCAAAAGCCTGCCTTCCTCAGAGGCACTCACGACAACCCCAGCCCGTCCTTTTTTTTTTTTAATAAATTTATTTAATTTTTGGCTGCATTGGGTCTTCGCTGCTGCACGCGGGCTTTCTCTAGTTGCAGTGAGCGGGGGCGACTCTTTGTTGCGGTGCGCAGGCTTCTCATTGTGGTGGCTTCTCTTGTTGCAGAGCACAGGCTCTAGGCATGTGGGCTTCAGTAGTTGTGGCTCGCGGGCTCTAGAGCGCAGGCTCAGTAGTTGTGGCACACGGGCTTAGTTGCTCCGCGGCATGTGGGATCTTCCCGGACCAGGGCTCGAACCCGTGTCCCCTGCATTGGCAGGCAGATTCTTAACCACTGCGCCACCAGGGAAGCCCCGTCCTTTTAATTTTAGCTACTCTGGTGGGAGCTGGTTGATTTGAAGCCTCCATAATAAATGAGGAAAAAAATAATCTTTCTGAATTATCAAAAAAAATCAACATAGTGCTGATCTCTAGTGGGGTGGGGAGTTATGATGAGAGTGGGGCAAAGGAGATCTCTGGAGTGCTGGTTTTGTTCTAGTCTTATTTTCAGTGATGATTATATGGGTATTTTTAAATAGTACATTTGAACTACTTCTGAATTATATGATACTGTGCAATTTTTTTTAATGTGGGGGGGGGAAGAATCTGTCTGAGAAAGTGTTGCTATTATGCTACACTCCCACCTCTTCCTTCCTCCCATACTTTAGTGTAGAATAACCCCACAGAGAGAGAGAGGCTACCCAAGTAAAAGTCCACTCTTCCCTACCTCCTGAAGAATCTGAAATTAAACAACTACAAAACATTATAGAGAAAGTTCCAAAAAAATACAAATTCACCTTAAAGTCACTTGGATTAAAACCATTTCCACAGTATAGAAACATAGCCTTTGCATTATTATTCATCTATTCAACAGATATTTTCTGCTTTTTAACACTAGCTTTAGTTTCTACAAAACTCTTCAATCCCCAGTCCCTATCCTTAAGTAATAATGACAATTATCACTTATTAAGCATCTACTGTCTGACCAGTATTAGGCTATATCCTTTATCTTTATTTCTCATAGCATCCTTGAAAGCTAGGTAGTTTTAGCCACATTTTACAGATGAGAAAACTAAGGCTCAGAGAAGTTATGGAACTTGTCCAGGCCACATTGCTAATGGGCGGCTGGGAAAGATGCAAAGCTTTCTCTTGTCTCTCCTGACCAGGTCTCATTCTCTTCCCAGGTCTCTCTTTATACCAAACCCTTACCTCCGCCCATCTCACCATGCTGCTGCCATATATGAAAATGTTGCCAGTCCTACTCCCACAGAGAAATCTGATAACATCTTTCTTTCTATTAAAGGAAGATCCAGAGAAGATAATCCAAGTAAACCCATATTCCAGCTTTAGAATTACCCAAAATTTGAAATAAAATAAGGTGTCTGAATACACAGCAACACTCACTGCAGGAAAAAGGAAAAGCCACACTTTTTTGCAGGCAAACCAGAGCTGACATACGTCCCACACCCTACACCAGCACCACCACTATGTAGCTCCTGGTTGCCATTCCTCACTGCCCCACACCCTGTACAGCAACTAGATGAAAGAGAGGGAGAAAGAAAAGGAAAACCCTGTCAGTAATCTACCATTCCTTCTCCCATCGGGAAACCCCTCAAGTCACTATCAACCTGTAGAACAGAAGGACAAAAACAGCAAGGAAGAATGTATGTGTTGAGTCCATGAATGCAGGTGTGTATGCAGTGAAAGGAAGAAGAGAAATGAGGCAGAGTGAAGGGAATTAATTCATCTTGATTCTCACTATCCTCTCTAAGTCCACCCCTTCTTGTCCACAACCTAGTTCCTTACCTCCCCTAAAGCTCTGATTCTACTGATCATGTGCCAGCGTCCAGAAGACCCCATCATGCAGGGGTCCCAGCTCCAAGCTGCAGAAACCATCAAAGATCTAGAGAAGGGGGAGTTCCCACTTCTGCTGTTTCACAGGTAGAAGGTGAGGACCAATCAGCATGTCTGCTACCAGTTCCAAATTGGAACTCTGCACACATTTTCCCAAGGTCACTGTTATAAAGAGTAGTTGGGTACTAAGGTATTATTAATACTGCCTTCACAATATGATGGATAGAAGCTTTTGTGGGATTGACCTGAAATCCTACATAGCATCGATAACACGGTTTCTATGTAGAAATGCTCCAAGCCCCAAACAATCGATTAACAAAAGGATTTTTAGAAATCAATTTGTTGTATGTTGGGCAAGAAGTTAAACTCACTAGCCCCAACCTCTAAGGTTGACATTTATTTCTTATCCTTTTTTAGAAAGGATAAAAAATCCTAAATGAACAGCACAGAGTCTTCTATATGATGGTACAAATGATCTTAATTTCTAAATGCACCTTTCAAGAAATATTCAGTTTATTAATCTGTAGTAAGCTAGAAATGGGCTTTTCAGTTAACTTCCATGATAAATGTGATGTTAAAGAGGCCACGTTCACCTTTCCTTCTGCGAAATCACATATCCATCTAGGACTCTGAGGTTTAAGCACCAGCTGACGATGTATGGCCGATAGTCGAACCCTGGAATGGAAGGTGTTGCCATCACACAAGGATTGTTCATGATCGACAACTGTTCCAATTCAGTTAAGGATGCCAGAAAAGAGATCTGGAACAAAGGACATCTTTGTTGAATGAAATGGACCACTCAGTGTCAAGCACAGGGCTTCCACTGATTACACATCTTTGGCAGTTTGAGAATGTTAACAATTTCCCTCTTGTTTTGAAAAGTGACAAGTAACACTCATATTATCCACTGACTTCCAAAATTCCAACAATATGGCCATCTGTACTTGCTGCACAAAGTCCCCTAGAAAGCACTGCTTCCTAGCAAAGAGAACCCTATTTTTAAAATATAACAGCAGCCAGAAAAAGGTGCAGAGTGTGCCTTATTAACCCTGTTAATGTACATGTTCCTCTACCAACAATTACTTCCCAGTGGAGTGATAAGTACAGCATGACAAATGAAATTAAGCCTTAATAACCCACTGACATTAAGTAAAAGTAGAAAGAAAAATAATGGTCTTCTAGAGCCAAGTGTTTCATCCTGATAGCAGTTTCTTCCAAGATGCTCACAGTCTAAAGTGAGCTCACAATCCTTTCCTGTATCTCTCCTGACTTTCCAGCTTCCCAGATCCCATAAGATACCCTCAAATTTTACCTCATTTAAGTCCCGGATTTCATTTTCTGCCAAAGAAAGTATAGCAAGACATCTGGGTAGATAAGCAGGTGCCATTCTAAGAGAGGTGATGATATTTCCATGTAAAAGTAGGGTCTTGAAAGTAAAAAGAAAATGCATTACAAATGAAAAGATTACAAATAAATTGGTCTATTTTGATAAAACCAAAATGGTGTGTACAAACATAAAGTGATCTGTTTTATTATACTTCTCATCACACACAAATCAAAGACTGTTAATGCTGGAAGGGTCCTACGTGGTCTTCTGGTCCAACCCTCCTTTTTCACATCCACATTCTAAGCTCAAGAAAGTTTAAAGACTTGTCCAAGAACATATGCTTAGTGTAGGCATGTTGTGAGATTTAAGTTATTAAAACTTACTTGTTCATTTCCTTTTAAAACATCAAAAAAGAGCGTGAGAAAAGTGAAAGAAAACATTCATTAAAACAATCAGGTATAAAGCAAATTTTCCAAGAGAGAGAGATAACCCACAAACCATAATTTGCAATTATATTCTCTTGGTAACTTAAAGCTTGAGGAAGGTTGAATGTGCTTAGAGATGGTGCTGACTCAAATTAAGTCAGCAACAATGAAGAATAAAGCGAATACTCCCAACACCCAGGATTTTTTTTTTTTTTTTTTTGGCTGCGTTGGGTCTTCATTGCTGCATGTGGGCTTTCTCTAGTTGCAGCGAGCAGGGGCTACTTTTTGTTGTGGTGCACAGGCTTCTAATGGTGGTGGCTTCTCTTGTTGCAGAGCACGGGTTCCAGGCATGCGGGTTCCAGTAGTTGTGGCTCTCGGGCTCTAGAGCGCAGGCTCAGTAGTTGTGGCACAGGGTTTAGCTGCTCCGAGGCATGTGGGATCTTTCTGGACCAGGGATCAAACCCATGTCCCCTACATTGGCAGGTAGATTCTTAACCACTGTGCCACCAGGGAAGTCCCAACACCCAGGATTCTGATAAGGTAATCATGCCTCCATTCCAGAAAAAAAAAGTTCAATCATTTTTAGTTCATTTGAATTCTCTTAGTATCTGGCTACATCAAATTGCTTAGAATAATTGTTGCTAAAAATGATTTCTGCTAACAATATAGTGAAATCTGAGCTAATAATACTGTTTCTAAGGTTAATGAATTCATCTGATGCTAATAATATCCAATGGAGCAAAAATATGGAAAAAAAGCCTACACATGTTGAAGCTGTGGTGCCAACTGTTACTTATTTTAGCGGTCCCCAATCTTTCGGCACCGGGGACCGGTTTTGTGGAAGACAATATTTCTACAGACTGGGGCGGGGGTGGGGTGGGGGGGTGGGGGGATGGTTTTAGGATGATTCAAGCACATTACATTTATTACACACTTTATTTCTGTTATTATTATGTTGTACTATATAATGAAATAATTATACAACTCACCATAATGCAGAATCAGTGGGAGCCCTGAGCTTGTTTTCACTTGCCACTCACTAATAGGGTTTTGATATGTGTCTGCAAGCAATTGATTTATTATGGTCTCTGTGCAGTCAAACCTCTCTGCTAATGATAATCTGTATTTGCAGCCGCTCCCCAGCGCTAGCATCACTGCCTCAGCTCCACCTCAGATCATCAGGCATTAGATTCTCACAAGGAGCGTGCAACCTAGACCCCTCACCTGAGCAGTTCACAGTAGGGTTCGTGCTCTTATGAGAATCTCATGTCACCGCTGATCTGTCAGGAGGCGGAGCTCAGGTGGTAATGCAAACGATGGGGAGCAGCTGTAAATACAGATGAAGCTTTGCTTGCTGGCCTGCCGCTCACCTCCTGCTGTGCAGCCCGTTCCTAATGGCCCAGGGTTTGGGGACCCCTGACTTATTTGATTGCATTCCCCTCGATAAAAAGTGCTACAGGGGCTTCCCTGGTGGCGCAGTGGTTGAGAGTCCGCCTGCCGATGCAGGGGACACGGGTTCGTGCCCCGGTCCGGGAAGATCCCACATGCCGCGGAGCGGCTGGGCCCGTGAGCCATGGCCGCTGGGCCTGCGCGTCCGGAGCCTGTGCTCCGCAATGGGAGAGGCCACAACAGTGAGAGGCCCGCATACCGCAAAAAAAAAAAAAAAAAAAGTGCTACAGGCCACAGATTTTTTAAATTAAAGTGAGGTTAATTTTGATAATTTAGTAATATCTATTACTAAAAAAACAGCAATCGTACAGCCACTATGGAGAACGGTATGGAGGTTCCTTAAAAAACTACAAATAGAACTACCATATGACCCAGCAATCCCACTACTGGGCATATACCCTGAGAAAACCACAATTCAAAAAGAGACATGTACCAAAATGTTCGTAGCAGCCCTATTTACAATAGCCCGGAGATGGAAACAACCTAAGTGTCCATCATCAGATGAATGGGTAAAGAAGATGTGGCACATATATACAATGGAATATTACTCAGCCATAAAAAGAAATGAAATTGAGCTATTTGTAATGAGGTGGATGGACCTACAGTCTGTCATACAGAGTGAAGTAAGTCAGAAAGAGAAAGACAAATACTGTATGCTGACACATATATATGGAATTTAAGAAAAAAAATGTCATGAAGAACATAGGAGTAAGACAGGAATAAAGACACAGACCTACTAGAGAATGGACTTGAGGATATGGGGAGGGGGAAGGGTAAGCTGTGACAAAGTGAAAGAGCGGCATGGACATATATACACTACCAAACGTAAGGTTGATAGCTAGTGGGAAGCAGCCGCATAGCACAGGGAGATCAGCTCGGTGCTTTGTGACCCCCTGGAGGGGTGGGATAGGGAGGGTGGTAGGGAGACGCAAAAGGGAGGGGATGTGGGAACATATGTATATGTATAACTGATTAAATTTGTTATAAAGCAAAAAAAAAAAAAAAACAAACAGCAATCTTGAGTGTCAAAAAGCAAAGTCAAGCTCAGGAATGTTTACTCTCAAGCCCACCAACATGTTATGTACTATATAACTGAAGCTGCTAATGCTGGATGATTGGGCATGAAGGGAATTTCATCATGTTTGTTGGATGGTAAATAAGAATTAACCTTGACTACAACAACCAGTTTTAGTTAAATCAATTATAGAAATTAACAACAAAAAGTTCCATACTTAATTTCTGGTACGCTAATAGAATTTTTATCATAATCAACACTATCTGTTCTTTATAACAGCAGGCTGGCTGATTTTAGATCAATTAGGTTACTTTCTCTTGGTATTTTAGTATAAAATTTCAGAAATGACATAGAAAACACACTTACCTTCAGTGATGCCAATTTAGATAGATCACCTATCTGGGGTATGTTATTATCTGATAAATCAAGGTGTTGAAGAGCTGTGCAGCTATTGATTTGTTCCATGGCCTATTACAAGAAAAGGATCACATTATTTCACGCACATGAAATCGAAAAATGAAATTCTTCCCTATTTCCTGTGGCTGAGCCTCTTGCCTCCTCTGCCCATTATCAGAAGCAGAGGAGGAGGGCTTAGCAAGAGAAAACAGAGGCAGTGCCAACAGAATCTGGCATATTGCTATATAGCTAGTTTCTACCTTCATTATCTCTCTAAGAGTAGAGTCAGATATTTACAGCTTATAGAAACTTTTAGTGATGACATGTGACAGTTGGTATAACATAGACTTTACAAGTTAACAATGGAGCCAAACTGCCTGGATTCAAATCCTGGCTCTGCAACTTCCTGACTGTGTGACCTTAGGCAAGTTACTCAACTTCTCTGTACTTCAGTTTCCTCATCTATATAATAAGCATAAAGCCTGTACCTACCTTATTGGCTGTCATGAGATTGAATAAGTTAAAACAGTTAAGGTGGTTAGAATAATACTTAGCATACATTACATACTCAATAGAAGTCAGTTATCATCATTTAATGCAGTTCCCTTACCTAGCATATCAAAAAATAAGACACAGAAATATTTATTAACTTACCCCAAATTATAGAGCTACGAAGTGGTGGAAGCAGGACCAGAAGCCAGATCTCCTGACTTTTAAAACAGTATATTCTCCACTGTACCATTAAACATGTACATAAAACTTAATTCAGCATGAGTTTTCAAAATGAGATTTTTTTTTCAGTTTATGTTAACTGAAATTATCTCTGGGGAATGAGAGTGGATACTTTCACTTTTTATTCTATTTATTTCTATACTGCTTAAATTTCTTTTTTCACAGCAAATACTTCTGTGAAGTAAAAAAAAAAAAAAAAAAAAAACCTAATTACTTAAAAAAAAAGAAAGAAGGAAACAATTCACCTTGAGATTATTTCCTGCCAAATTCAGCCATTCCAAATGTACTAGCTCCTTTAGGCCTTCCACATAGCCAATGCTATTATGAGGCAAATTTAACACCCGAAGTTGGGTCAGTTTGGCCACACCCATCATCCGCACCAGCCGATTGTTAGCCACTGACAACTGTGGAAAGAAAACATACCATTATTCTTAGGAGTAAAATATAAATATTACTTTCACATTAGGGTGGTTAAAAAGATTTATTTATATGGCCCAACATTCCCAAATATACAAACCCAATTTGCACTTTTCACATATATTGTCTAAAAATTCTACAGTGCAACTATTAGTTTGTTGTTGTTGTCGTTCCTAAGCAGTGGAAAATACAGATAAAGCTGAGCAATCAGACCTCCTCCAACTACTAAAAGAAAACATCTTTAACACAGCAACTACTTGAGAATGTAAACTCCACAATAACAGAGTCCTTTCACTACCTCCATCAAAATCTAGAACAGTACCAGACACATAAGGGCCCAATAAACATTTGTTGAAGGAATGAATTAATCAACTCTTTACCCCCACCATGAAATAAAAGGTTATCTTGACAACACAATATTTTGCCAACATAAAATGTTTTCTTTTTTAACAAATGCTCTTTTTTCTAGTCTACTCTAAAGGCAGCAAAAATGTGTTCATCTTCAGTAGAAATTTAAAAAGCATCACTTAATAATCATCATGTAAAAATTAATTTTTTCTTAAATTAATTTATCCATTTATTAAATAAATTTATTTTAGTTATTAAAAGTTTTAAAAATTTAACGCAACATTTACTGCTTTCTAGGCTTGCAGAGTTACTTTTTGTTATCTTACTCTTTTATTTTGTATAATAATAAACTGGTCTTATATAACTATTTCCCCCACGTAGCAATACCTACCTGTATTAAACGTTTGCATTTCTCAAGATTTTCCAATTTAATAATCTGATTTTTATCCAGAATCAAAGTATGAATATCAACTTCATAGGGTAAGTTTGGACTTAATTTCTGTAGCCCCTGTCCTGACCAATTGACCACTGATCCTTGAAAAGAGAAGGGAAACTGTTAGAAAACACAACTACAACAGCTGAGCATAGGGATAAAATTATACTCATAAAATCTTATACATTTAGAGTTAGAAAACACTAGAGCATAATAAACATCAAGCTTTAAAAACTAAAGCAATCAAATTCTAAGTGACTACAGATTGAAATTATTCATTTTCCTTTAGAAATATCAAATTATACCTAGATTTGTGATATTCTACTCTAGTTTCTTTTCTTTTCTTTCTTTTTTAAAATTTATTTATTTATTTTTGGCTGTGTTGGCCTTCGTTGCTGCACGTGGGCTTTCTCTAGTTGCGGTGCGCGGGCTTCTCATTGCGGTGGCTTCTCTTGTTGCAGAGCACAGGCTCTAGGGCGCCCAGGCTTCAGTAGTTGTGGTTCGCGGGCTCTGTAGTTGTAGCTTGCAGGCTCTAGAGTGCAGGCTCAGTAGTTGTGGCACATAGGGCTTAGTTGCTCCACGGTATGTGTTATCTCCCTGGCCCAGGGCTCAAACCCGTGTCCCCTGCATTGGTAGGCAGGTTCTTAACCATTGCGCCACCATGGAAGTCCACCTACTCAAGTTTCTTTGATATAATACTTTGGAATTCTTCACATTTAAATGTAAACTATTACTTCAATATTTTGTGCCTAAGTAATGACAGTATTTTTTAAATGTAACTAATCTTTTGATAGAGACCAACGTGCTTATAACCTATCAGTATATCCTAAAGTGCCCAAACTATTTTGAAAATCAAAGTACAGTTAATTTACCTACAAAATGGAAATAATATACCTAATTCATTAAATTGATGTGGGGATGAAAAGAGAAACCATATGAACAGCACTTAGTCCCATTCCTGGCACACAGAATTCAATAAAGTAATTTGGTATGTTTAACAGACGTTCAAATCCTGGCTCCACTAAGCTAACCACTGTGGTATCTTGGGCAGCAAGTTACTGATCTCTTTTGGGCTCACTTTTCTACTCTGTAAGATGGGAATGATAATAATACCTGCCTTATAATGTTGTTCTACAAAGAAAATGAGATAATTAAAAAAATAAAAGGCACTCAGAACAGTCTTGCTCATATAAAAAGTGCTGTATAAATGTTAACTGCTATTATTATCAGTACATTGCCATGGTGGGCTGGGGAGGTGGCGTTTAAGAGCTACAGATAGATTTGTGATAACTGTCACAAATAGATTGTGCAGGGAGAGGGCCAGAGAAACTGCCAATTTCAAATTTCTACCCAGATTAAGATTATTGCGGGAAATAATTACGCGAGAGTGCTCTCCTGAAGGGTTTCAACCAACGTTTTTCCATTGTCTAATGGCTTCTAGCATTTGGGGCGGGGGGGGGGTCATTCGATTCTGAGAATTTGGTGAAAGCTATATACCGTCCCAGGAAAATGCATAGCCTTTTCACACAATTCAAAGGGATCGAGAGACCTCTTAGACTCTCCCTCCTAGATAATGAGCCCCAGACCTAAGCGGTGGAGACGGGCCTTCACCTTCAGCCCTGACCCTGACCCAGAGCCTCCGAACTGTAACCAAAACAAAGGAGCTCCGCTCACACAACACCTACAAAAGCACCCACGCCCGCGTTCCGCTGGGCAGAGACCAAGCTATACCCCAGGACCCGGTCTGCAGAAAAAGGGATAGAGAACTGTGGGCTCTGGATAACCCCCAGATTTTATCACGGCCACCGGACACTTCCAAGAAAGGGTCCAACGTCAGTCTATCTATCTATATATCTATATCTATCTATCTATCTATCTCTCTCTCTATATATATATATATACATATATATATATTTTTTTTTTGGTGCGGTACGTGGGCCTCTCACTGTTGTGGCCTCTCCCGTTCCGGAGCACAGGCTCCGGACACGCAGGCTCGGCGGCCATGGCTCACGGGCCTAACCGCTCCGCGGCATGTGGGATCTTCCCGGACAGGGACACGAACCCGTGTCCCCTGCATCAGCAGGCGGACTCTCAACCACTGCGCCACCAGGGAAGCCCCCAACGTCAATCTAGAGAGCTGTGTTCGAGACAGGGTTTTCTTGAACGTTCTAGGAATCCACGGGAAAGGGGGAGATCCTGCAGTTTTCACTTGGGCACCCAGAACTCAAAGTAAACATCCAAGAAAGGTTACCGCGGCCAGAAACCCACCGCCCAGGCATCCTCAGGAGCGCGGGAGCAGCGCGAAGGTCTCTTGGGGCTTGTAGTCCCCCGCTTGGCCCTCGCTGCGACGCCGGAGAGCCAGGCAGCGCCCAGGGGACTACAACTCCCAGAGGGCAGCGCGCCTCCGCGATGCCCACAACCCCACATCAGAAGAACTGGTCCAGAACTGCACCCCTAAACCCAGTCTTCTTCTCTCCACCAGGCAACAATAATTCAGTTCTATGGAGTAAACCTGGGGACCCAGGGGTGGGGATCGCCTTACCTTCTCCAAGAGGCAAAGCCGCGTCGACGCGCGCCACCGCCATACTTCCCGCTTGCTAATAATACCAAGCAACCGTCCTCCGACTGCTAGGTGGAAGTCGTAGTCGGGAGGAAGAAGCCAGAGCCTACAGCTCCCAGGATGCACGGCACCCAAAAGGCCCAATTGGCTGCCTACAACTAACGAAGCGAAACCCGGGTTAGAATCTGAGCCAAAGTGAGTTTGGGAAGCGGGTCAACTCCCTTGTTTGGCAGGGAAGCAGGCTACTGTTAAATGATCATTTCACTCTCTTTTCTAGGTGTTTTCGAAATTTGACACTTTTACCATCGGGATGATTATAAGGTCACTACTCAATACAGACCGAATTTGAGGACTCATTGCTAGAGACTTGGGGGCTGTCTCTTCTTTTGACAATTCTGAATAAGTGAAAGTGTTCAACTCAGCTATAGGCGATTTTGTGAGATAGTCAAAATAGATACATTTTATTTGAAAATTTAGCTTAAGCATGTTGAGATAGAAGCTTTTATACAGTATTTTTAAGTGGTTGTTCTTGAATAGTTAACAGAACTTTAGACCTGGGAGTATATTTAATAGGTATAAACCCAGAATTTCTCCAGAGAGTATACAAAAGAAGTGTACAGTACAGTGTCCAAACTCAAAAATTACACTGCCTTGCTGGAGAGGAGTTCATAGCTATATCAAAAAGCTTACACTTTTGACACAACTATTACATTCTAACTAGTGTGATTGTAGCATGAACTCAGTAAGTTTTCAGGGAATGGAGAAATAGAAACCATAATCTTCAGAGGAGACTTGAAGGAGGAAGTGAAACAGAGCTAAGGCTTAAAAGGTGGGTAGACTCTAAACAGTTCAGGAGTATAAAGAAGACGAAAAGACAGTACAGGCTGCAGGTGGAGGCAGGTAGTAATGCAACTAACCTGATAGCACCACACAATGTAGAAAGGGAGCCTCCAATTTCTACTGCCCACTCCTTCATCCCCTCTTATTCTGAATTCCCCTCTTTCTGAAACAGCAGTGTCCAAAATCTCTGATAATTTCTGTTTGAACAAAATCCCCATAACTCACACTTCTAGGTTTCAAGGCAATTGATTCTGTGAGCATTCCCTCCTTCCTGAGTCCTCCTCCTATCTCTCTGACTACACCTGTTTTAATTCTTTTTTTAAAAAAACTCTGTTTCCCACTGTTTTAGTCTGAAGACAAATTTCTTAACTCTGAAGAGGGAATTAAGACTAGGAATTTTTTTCTTCTAACCAAGAGACCCCTTACCTAGAAAGTACAGTCTTACTATATAGGTGTAAGAACAAAGCAAGCCTGAATTCTGTCTCCTACTAACCTTTGTTCCCTAGAACAGCTGGTGAGGACTGAGGCGAGTCTCCAGCTCAGGGAGAGAGAAAGGGTTTACAGTTCTCTCCAATTTTGCAGGGTAATGACTTGGGAGGGGGGGTCCTGGATGCCCAGAAGGTACCTGAGGAGCACAGCTACCCGCAAGTTTACATCAATAGCAGAACCAGAGTTTTGTCTGGTTTGTCTGACCTGGGATCCTGAGGAAAGGGCCAAAGGGTTCTCTTCAGGGGTTAACTGAGTATAGTCATAGCTCTTAAAGAGAGTGGGCACAGATCCTGGGCACAGTCCCACATGCCCAAGTGACCCAGCAACCCTTTAAAATCATACCATGGAAACTTGTGCTTCAGATACAGCTTTTGCATCTAAAATCAAATTGCTACACTTTAACTAAATTGCTTCATTTTGTGTATATGTTAAACCCTGCACTGCACACTCTGATCAGTTTCCACTCAGTCTACTAACCAACACCATGAACTTCTCAACAAGGTAGCATTTTTTGGCAGGCTCAGGCCCCACAAGAAAGACTTTCCCTCCTATCAGCACAGTGTACTTGATCTCTGCAACAGCTGATCCCCCTGACTCACCTTTCCCATCTCTAATTCATCTGCTCACTGCTACTGGCATTATCTAAATAAAACAACACCTTTTATCATATTAATCCCCTCCTCAGAAACTTCCCTCTTAAAATTCAACTTTCCAGGGCAACCATAATCTGGCCTCACCCTACTTCCCACCATTCATTCCACTAGTTTTCACTTGGTGCTTTTGATTGAGGGAATGACAAAATGATACTTGTGTTTTAGAAAGGTTAAACTGCTCATGAAACAAGGATGAATTGAAAAGCAGAATAGTGGCAGGAAGGAGACTGTTGTAATAGTGGATGGTAACCTTTAACAAACCGTGCAGTTTCAGGAGAGTATTATGTACAAGTTTAGATAACATGAAGTTAAGAGACTAGGTAGACAGAAAACTGGAACAAAATTTTGGATAGTGCAATTTATCTTGACAAAATAAAGGAGATTTTCTAATTAGGATGAAATCTTATGTATGAAAGAAGTAAATATAATAATAACTTTGAAGTTTTAAAGTTTTAAAACTAAGAAGTTATTAATCTAAAGAATTTTGACACTAAAGATTTTGAAAATGTGCCTTTCTTTTTACAATAAAAGTATTTTACATGATTTATGTGATTTTTTTGGTGATTTATATGAAGGTTTAGGTATACAAAATCAGAAGTTTTCTTCTCTGGTTAGTATTCATTGGTAGACTCTTATGGTCCTGCTCTCTTATCTATGACCTGTGACATGGAAGGAGAGACTACCAACTGTGAAAAAACAGTTCACGGGTGTCAATGAAAACATTAATCAACAGTCGATCTCAGAAAGAAGTGGAAATTTTTATTCCAGTCAACCTGATGATTGTAATTCAAAAAGCCCTGAGGACTATTCTGTCCATTAGAGGTCAAAGCATGGTTATGTTGCAGGAAGGGGGACATCTTCCAGGGCCTGAGAGAGGGCTCTTGTCTAACACTTGGAAATGAATTGTCCGAGGAGACATACATGCTGACAAAGCAGGAGACTTTATTGGGAAGGGGCACCTGGGTGAAGAGCAGGAGGGTAAGGGAACCCAGAAGAACTACACTGCCATGTGGCTCGCAATCTCGGGTTTTATGGTGATAGAATTAGTTTCCAGGTTGTCTCTGGCCAATCATTCTGACTCAGGGTCCTTCCTGGTGGCGCACACATCACTCAGCCAAGATGGATTCCAGCGAAGAGGATTCTGGGAGGACACGTGGACTTGTGTCTCCTTTTGACCTTTCCCCGAATTCTTCCAGTTGGTAGTGGCTTGTTAGTTCCATGTTCCTTACCAGGTCATCCTGTTTAAGATAACTCGCAAATGGTTACTGTGGTGCCTGGCCAGGGTGGGTGGTGTCAGCCAGTGTTTCCCCTAAAGTTATATAAATTTTTGAGACAAATTAGGTATTATTGACAGTTTACACAATCCAGATCTACAGTACAAAGTGAGTACTTTGTACTCACAGGGGGCCATTACAAGATTAAGAGGGAAGGTTATCTTCTAAGGATTTGTGACCTTGTGTGAGATTAAGAAGGAAGGTTATCTCCTACGGAGGTCTGGTTAATGCAGATGCACAATACACACTAAAGGAGGCCCAAACAGGCAGTGAAAATGTTATGTTTAAAATTTCTTGTCGTGCCATAAAATATGAAATTTATTTCATCACGGGTTATCTAGAAGCCCTAAATGCGCATTAACTTTCCTCATTGTTATTTATCATTATTTAATAGGTGTTACACACACAATAATAAAAACCAAACAGTGCACAAGGTTATACACATAGTTTCAAGTGTTTTGTCTGTGCACTTATCTAGAAGAGGAGATGCAGCTCTTTCAAATTATAGAAGTGGTCTGTAAATCAAAAAGAAGTTTAGAACCACAGTGAAAGAATTTCAGTAATAAAATTCTACAATAATATTTGGATGGAGGGGCTAACTACGCTGCCTTATTATTTTTTTTATTTTATTTTTATTTCTGGCTGCATTGGGTCTTTGTTGCTGCACGCGGGCTTTCTCTAGTTGCAACGAGAGGGGGCTACTCTTCATTGAGGTGCACAGGCTTCTCATTGCGGTGGCTTCTCTTTTTGCGGAGCATGGGCTCTAGGCGCGCCGGCTTCAGTAGTTGTGGTTTGTGGGCTCTAGAGCACAGGCTCAGTAGTTGCGGCACAGGGGCTTAGTTGCTCCGTGGCATGTGGGATCTTCCCGGACCAGGGCTCAAACCCCTGTCCCCTGCACTGGCAGGCAGATTCTTAACCGCTGCACCACCAGGGAAGCCCCTGCCTTATTATTATAAGGAGGTTCTAGCTGGGCTTCTGTCTAGAGATTAGTGCTGAACAAATAGGAAGCTACCTCTGGGAGAGGAAAATAAAATAGTTTGGGGGAACCAGTGAATGATTGTCTCCACCATCCCTCTGGATGTGAACTGCCAGCCCACCATTCTCCAAAGTAGTGAGATTTCAGGAAGGCGAACAGAACAGTCTTAAAGAATTGATCCCAAATAGCATGAGATGTCAGGGCCAAAATAATTTGGAAGAGTTAGCCATCTCAAGATGAGATACTAATATTTTATTTTATTTTCCCCCATATAACATATCAGCTAATATCTAAGAAAAAGAAGAGGTGAAAGTAAAAATAAATTTCAAGAATAAAGTTACTGTCACATATATACAATGGAATATTACTCAGCCATAAAAAGAAACGAAATTGAGTTATTTGTAGTGAGGTGGATGGACCTAGAGTCTGTCATACAGAGTGAAGTAAGTCAGAAAGAGAAAAACAAATACCGTATGCTAACACATATATATGGAATCTAAAAAAAAAAATGGTCACGAAGAACCTAGGACAGGAATAAAGACGTAGACCTACTAGAGAATGGACTTGAGGACACGGGGAGGGGGAAGGGTAAGCTGGGACAAAATGAGAGAGTGGCATGGACGTATATACACTACCAAATGTAAAACTGATAGCTAGTGGGAAGCAGCCACATAGCACAGGGAGATCAGCTCGGTGCTTTGTGACCACGTAGAGGGGTGGAATAGAGAGGGTGGGAGGGAGGGAGATGCAAGAGAGAAGAAATATGGGGACATATGAATATGTATAGCTGATTCACTTTGTTATAAAGCAAAAACTAACATACCATTGTAAAGAAATTATACTCCAATAAAGATGTTTAAAAAAAAAGAAGAAGAAAGCCACTGTGAAATACTTTTCCGGTGACTTTGCCTAACTAACTGGGAAGAAGATGACTTTTGTTTGAAAGAATAATAAAGAAGGGACTTCCCTGGTGGCGTAGTGGAGAGCGCAGGGGGCTGGTGTTCGATCCCTGGTCAGGGAACTAGATCTCACATGCATGCCGCAACTAAGAGTTCGCACATCACAACTAAGGAGCCCACGTGCTGCAACTAAGGAGCCCTGGAGCCACAATTAAGACCTGGTGCAACCAAATAAATAAATAAATATATTTTTAAAAAAAGAATAATAAAGGAACCCTTGACAGCTTTATTTCATGATCTCTTTTGAAGTGCTTCTAAAAGGCAGTGAAACCTATATAAGTGATTCATCATATTTCCAACTGAAAATTAAGTGAATGTTTAAATAAAAAATTGTAATTTTAATTTATATTTGGAAGACTGAGTGCTTAAAAGCTCAAAAAGTTCATTTTTATAAGAGTAGTAGTTTTACTCTCTACCCCACCCCCCCAACATGATTCATTTTTTTAAAATAAGTGGTGTAGGGACTTCCCTGGTGGTCCAGTGGTAAAGAATCTGCCTTCCAGTGCAGGGGACTTGGGTTTGATCCCTGGTCGGGGAACTAAGATTCCACATGCCGCAAGGCAACTATGCCCGCACGCCACAACTATGAGCTCATGCGCCTCAACGAGAGAGCCCGCGTACTGCAAACTACAGAGCCCACATGCCCTGGAGCCTGCACACAACTAGAGAGAAAACCCACATGCCACAACTACAGAGAAGCCCGTGCACCACAACTAGAGAAGCCCGCGCACCGAAATGAAAGATCCCACACGCCTCAGTGAAAGATTCCTCGTGCTGCAAGTAAGACCCAATGCAGCCAAAAAAAAAAAGAAGAAAAAAGTAGTATAATGGTTAATTTCATGTGTCAACTTGGCTGGGCCACAGTGCCCAGATATATCATCAGACATTATTTTGAATGCCTTCTGTGAGGGTGTTTCGGATAAGATTTACATTTAAATTGGTAGACTTTGAGTAAAGCAAATTGCCCTCCATAATGTGGGTCAGCCTCATCCAATCAGCTGAGGATCTAAATATAACAATAGACTGAGCTCCCCGGAACAGCGTGGAATTCTCAGGCAGTCTTTGGACTTGAACCACAACACTGGCTCCTTGCTGAGTTTCCAACCTACCAGCCCACCCTGCAGATTTTGGAAACCCCAGCCTTCACAATCATGTCAGCCAGTTCCTTAAAATAAATCTCTTCATCTCTCTATATATATACTATTGGTTCTGTTTCTCTGGAGAACCCTGGCTAATACAGGAGTAAGAGAGGTAACCAACTTCCAAGTAGCTTTTAAATACTAAAGCCTTCATTTTGTAATTATATGTGATGATCCACCTCATTTGGGGCTCCATTGACATCAGATAGAGGTATGAAAAATTTAGTCAGTTCTGAAAAAAATTTCTCCGAAGAGAAAGAAAATTCAGAGTTTCAGTGAATTATGTGTCTCTCATATATGGCATACACCAGTGTAGCTGATATAAGTGATCTAACTACAGTAATTATCAGAATAGCTTTCCTACACAGTTGCTTGTGCACAGAATGTTACACAAGTTTTCAAACCTAATTTAATTTGCAAAAAATAATCTCCAGGGACTGCCCTGGTGGTGCAGTGGTTAAGAATCCACCTGCCAATGCAGGGGACATGGGTTCGATCTCTGGTCCAGGAAGATCCCACATGCTTCAGAGCAACTAAGCCCATGAGCCACAACTACTGAAGCCCACATGCTCTAGGTCCCATGTGCCGCAACTATTGAGCCCACGTGCTGCAACTACTGAAGCCCAAACACCTAGAGCCTGTGCTCCGCAACAAGAAAAGCCACCGCAATAAGCCCTCGCACGGCAACAGAGTAGCCCCCGCTCTCTGCAGCTAGAGAAAGCCTGAATGCAGCAACAAAGACCCAACTCAGCCAAAAATAAAATAAAATTTTAAAATAATAATAATAACCTCCAAAGGAGTCTAAGTATATCTTTAGATGTTCTCTTTGTTCTTCAGGATATATTTTCTATTTTAAAGTAATGTAGCATGCGCCAACTTTAAAAAAATGTTACTGTAAAAATCTTAGAAAATACAGACAAGCAAAAAAGTAAAAATAACAATCTTCCATAATTCCCCTATGCAGAGATAGTCACTGTTAACATGTGTGTTTCCTTTTAATCTATTTTTATCTATAGGACTATATCTAGATTCCCTGCCTCCCCTATTTTTTTTTAACAAAAATGGATATATACTGCACATAGATTTGAGACTGCTATTTTCAGATAATATGTTTGTAAACTTCCCTGTGACCTATTTTTGGTTATCTCGTGCACTTTTAAGAAATTTACCTTTTCTTTCTTTCCAGTTAAGAGAGGATATTATCGAACAGAAATATATTAAGTATATTACTACACTGAGGAATACAAGTATACGTGTTAACTTTTTCTCTTCTGAAATTGTACTTTCAAAACTTTGAAATCACTAAGATTTTCACATTTAACTACAACACAAAGTCTATAACACAGAAGGAATATTAATAATCTCTTTAAGCTAAAATACAAATTCCCTTGGGATTGACATATACACACTACT
This sequence comes from Mesoplodon bidens, assembly GCF_964165515.1. NCBI lineage: Eukaryota > Metazoa > Chordata > Mammalia > Artiodactyla > Ziphiidae > Mesoplodon > Mesoplodon bidens. The sequence goes on along the minus strand of NC_138161.1, from coordinate 49,703,524 downwards.
GTTCTTGCCTCAGCACAAAAGAATTTGGAGATGAAGTGATAGGTAAGAAATGGATTTATTTAGAAAGAAACACACTCCACAAAGTGTGGACCATCTGAGAAGGCGAATGAGCCTCGAAATATGCTGTGGTTAGTTTTTATGGGCTGGGTAATTTCATAGGCTAATGAGTGGGAGGATTATTCCAATTATTTCGGGGGAAGGGGTGGGAATTTCCAGGAATTGGGCCACCGCCCACTTTTTGACCTTTTATGGTTGGCCTCAGAACTGTCATGGCGCCAGTGGGTGTGTCATTTAGCATGCTAATGTATTACAATGAGCAGATAATGAGGCTCAAGGTCTACTGGAAGTCAAATCTTCTGCCATCTTGGACCCAGTTGGTTCTAACCAGTCTTTGTCATGTCCTATGGCTATATCATTGTTTTAAAGGTTGTGCCCTACCCCCTTCCTTCCTGTTTCACTACTACATATAAAATAGATAACCAATAATGACCTACTGTATAGCACAGGGAACTCTATTCTGTAATGACCTATATGGGTAAAGAATCTAAAAAAGAATGGATATATGCATATGTACAAGTGATTCACTTTGTTGTACACCTGAAACTAATACAACCTTATAAATCAACTATACTCCAATAAAATTTTTTAAAAATAAAAAAATATATAGGGCTTCCCTGGTGGCGCAGTGGTTGAGAGTCCACCTGCCAATGTAGGGGACACGGGTTTGTGCCCCGGTCCGGGAGGATCCCACATACCGCGGAGTGGCTGGGCCCGTGAGCCATGGCCGCTGGGCCTGTGCGTCCAGAGCCTGTGCTCCGCAACGGGAGAGGCCACAACAGTGCGAGGCCCGCATACCACAATAAATAAATAAATAAATAAATAGAATATAAATTTCCTTCCATGAAATAATAAACTCAAATGAAATAATAAACTCAAACATCTACTTTACATAGATATTCTCTAGCAAATGTTGGTAAACTACAGACTATGGGCTGAATCCAGCCTGCTGCCTAATTTTGTACAGCCTACAGCTAATATGGTTTTTACATTTTAAGTGACTGGGGAAAAAATAATAGTAATATTTTATGACCCATAAAATTATATGAAATTCAAATTTCAGTGTCCATAAATAAAATTTCATTGGAATACAGTCATATTTATTTACCTATTGTCTACAGCTGCTTTTACACTACAATACAGAGTCCTCATGACTGAGACCATATGTAGCATTCTTAGCTCTTATTAGTGCTGCTACACACTACAAATCACAGTAACACATTTTTACTTGACAGCATTTCATGTGCCATGTGTATCGCCATACTGTGACATTTTATTATTAGTTTTATGACCAGCATATACCTATCATGTCAAAACAAAAAAAAGAAAATGGTAAGCTTAAAATATTCCATCTTTAAGATACTGTGAACTGCAGATTATTTTGTTAACAAATTAGACGGCAAAGCATTATGTTTATTATGCAATGAACCTATATGCTAAAAGAATACAATATATGTCGACATTACCAGACTAAGCAGTCATCACAATATTCAAATCACAGAAAACAGAAAAGTTAGAAAAGTTAAATAGAATATCTCATCATAGTAAAATTTCTTCACCAAAGAAAAAAAAGAGAGAAAGAAAATTAGGCTGCAACCAAAGTAATTTCCAAGTAGCTCATTTGTTAGGCAAGCAAGGAAAGTCATTTACTTATGGTATGTTAATTAAATGATGTTTGACTGCAGCAGCTGAAGAAATGTATCCAGAAAAAATACTTAAGATCATTAGCCTTTAGGTAAGAACAGCTGCTTAAAGTGTTGAGAACACTGGGAACATCAATAGTCAATTTAAATTATTTAGTGAAGGCTAATTATTTTGAATCGTTTTCCTTGGCTCTTAATGACTTGACAGGTGTTATTGAAACTGCTCCTTTGTTCTGTTTATTCAAGGAGTCAATTTTTCAAGTGACTTTAGAATTAGCCTTTATGAATAGGCTGCATTGAACAGGTGAGAATATTTTTAAAGAAGTTGAGAAAACACTAATTCAATACACCTAAGTGGAATCTGTTTAAAAAAGTAGAAAAAGCCCTAGTTTGACAGATTTACAACACTTGTGAAAATGTAAGGTGTAAAGCCTATGGTTATAACAGCATTGTATTATTAATTAGCAGATTCTTTGTGGAAAACATTTGAATCCACCATGTGTTGAGCCAGTGGTGTCAACAATAAGCTTCATTTGTTCTTATGGGTTTACCATCATCAGCCCATGAATTTTTGTCAGAAATAGCAGCTGAATATCCTAACTTGCCCTACCACACAGTGTTTGATGACTTACCAGTGGTATCGTTTTATTATTATTATTAATGTTTTTTAGCTCAGGGTCAAGATGGAAATTTTTTCAAATGAAAAGAACCTCCCTTAACCACTATTATGGAACACTTATTGAATGGCTTTAGGATTCATTTTTTTGCTAATTTTGATCATGTGATGATGCTTCTTAACAAACTCAAGCTAAGAACAATGCAGCACACATGCAAAACTTATTCTGTGGTAAAGTCATTTCAATAATCACTAACGTTATTTGATTCAGAAGTTAAAACAAAAAGGAAGCTGTCCATTCTCAAACGAATTTGCAGTGGTTATATTTTTCGAGCTCAAATTACAGTTTTAGCAGTGTTGTTGAGACCTCAATGCAAATGCAAAGAAAATTTCCATGTTTCAAGACCCATTTAACTGCATTTTGGAGCTTTCACTTAACTTTCAGTTGGAAATAATTAATCTGACATGCTAAAAGGAAAATATCAAGAGAATAGTCTAATTGTATAAGTGCCTTCCAAGAGATTAATATGTTCAATTTAAATTATATGTCCTTGGATTGATGGCAGTATTTGTCAGGGTGAAAAGACATTTTTCAAAGACAAAAGTTGTAAAATCTCATTATAGATCAGGATTAACAGATTAATATTTGCAATTGATTTTGATGATAGGGAAATGTTAAGAGAAATGTTATCCTCTCCCTCCCCAAAAATAATTTCATTCTTTTCTTTAGTAGATCTGTTTTACAAAAATGTACTCAATATTATTATATTTTAAATTTTGTCAATTAATATATTGTGTAAATTGGTTTTCTCTCTTGTTATATAAATACTTATATAAATATTCTCAATTTTGCCTCTTAGCCCATGAAGTCTAAAACACTTAATATTTCCAAACCTCTGTTCTGGAGGAAATAAAATCTGAGTAGGAAATTAGCCAGTGAAAGGGAGGAACGATTCCAGCCAAAGAAGACAGCTTGGGCACATGCGTGAGAACCAACAGAGTATGTGAACAGTACTAAGCAGTTATTGCATTCTGAATCATATAAATACCATGCTTCGTTCCTCTTGTGTTTTTGAGCCAATCGGTAATACCAGTTTCTTCCAGAAGATGGCTCCCTTCATTTAGCCAAAATTTTATTATGAAACATTTCCAACATACAGAAAATTTGAAAGAACTTTACAGGGAACACTCACAAACCCACCACTTTGATTCTCTTATCAACATTTTATTATCCTTATTTTATCACATATATATCCATCTATCCCTCCCCTCCATCCATCTCGTTTTTTGATGTATCTCCCTATATACTTCAACAAGTATTTCATTAACTAGTGTTCAATATTTATTTAGTTTCCTGTTTTTTAAAATAATATTTACAGTAATTCCCTGGCGGTCCAAGATTAGGATTCCGAGCTTCCATTTCAGGGGGCAAAGATTCAGTCCCTGGTCGGGAACTAAGATGGTGCATGCTGTGTGCTACAGCCAAAAAAAAAAAAAAAAAAAGATATAAAGTAAAATTTACATGCAATTAAATACTCAAATCTTAAATGAACATTCACTGAGTTTTGACCGTGTTTAATTAACCCAAAATCCATAAAGACATAGAACATTACCATTAAAACAGAAAGTTCTCTCATACCCTTTCCCATTCAATCCTTCCTCTCCCACCCAGAAGCAACCACTGTTCTGATTTTTTTTTCACCATAGGTTAGATTTATATGGTGTAGAACTTGATACACACAGAATCATACAATATGTCCTTTTTTTTTTTGGTGAGGCTTCTTTAATTTAGCATAAGGTTTTGGGGACTCATGTTGATATGTAAGTCAGTAGTTTATTCCATTTTATTTCTGAGTAGTAGTTCATTATATGAATATATATTATAGTTTGTCTATATATTCACATTTGATGTGGCACTGAGAGTGTGTCTTGTATGTATTAAGAATAAAGATGATATAAACATTCTTGTATAAAGTGGGTTTTTTGTTTGTTTTAAAAATTTTTTTAATTACAAAATAACACAGGTGGTACTTATTCCTCCTATTTTCAGGATTGAATTGCAGGACTTAAATCTTTCAATCCCCAAACACTTTATAATTGCTTGAAACTTTTTATCATGGAAAAGTAATTAAAAGAGTACATAACAGAACTTCCCTGGTGGCACAGTGATTAAGAATCCACCTGGCAATGCAGGGGGCATGGGTTCAATCCCTGATCTGGGAGGATCCCACATGCTGCGGAGCAACTAAGCCCGTGCACCACAACTACTGAGACTGCACTCTAGAACCTGTGAGCCACAACAACTGAGCCTGTGTGCTGCAACTACCGAAGCCCACGCGCCTAGAGCCCATGCTCCACAAAGAGAAGCCACCGTGATGAGAAGCCCAGGCACCGCAATGAAGACCCAATGCAGCCAAAAATAAAGAATAATTTTTTTAATTAAAAAAAAAAGAGTATTTAACTATATAGAGACTATTGTGATGAACTCTCCTACACAACACCCAGCTTCAACTATTATCCACTTCTGGCCAATCATTTTTTCATCCATGCCCTTACCCACTAGTCCCTCCCTCAGATTATTTTAAGGCAAATCCCAGCCATCCTGCTACTTCATCTGTAAATATTTAGTATGAATCTCTAAATATCAATATAAGAACTCTTTTTTATTAAACACACAGTACAATTACAATAGCTAAAGAATTGACAGTACATCTTAATATCAAAAGTCCAGTCAGTATTCAAATTAGCCCTATGGTCTATCCAGCTTGGTTGTTCAAATCAGGCCTCAGCTAAAATCCATATGTTGCAATTAGTTGAGGAGGCTCTTAAATTTTTTTTAATCTATAGGCAGAGCCAGCTTCAAGTTGTGCAACCTATGCAGTCACATAGGGTCCCTTGCTCAGGGGCATCCCATGCTTGGAGTTTACTGCTCTGCAGTCACTGTCTTGAAAGTCTTAATAATCGTAGCCTTGCATTTGTGTTTTTTAAGTGAAGTATAATGGGACAATAGAGCATGTGCCTGGGGCTTGGCACCTCAGCTCCCTTGTGGGCCCACTCCTTGCAGCCTCCTCTCTTTCTAGGGATGGGTTCCAGAGGGCCGCTGGTTCTACAGTCCCTTGACTCACTCCTTCCCCTCCCCCTCAGCTCTCTCCAAAGCAGGCAGCACCATCATGCATTATGCCAGTTTGACACCTACCCAGGAGGATGGTGGAAGGAGATGGCTGGCTGAACTTCCCAGCAGCACTGAGGCAGTTTGTTGGTCCGGTGCCTATAAGGAGGGGGACCTGAGAGCAGGTGGGCCTGGAATGTTCAAGCACAATGTCAAGTCACAGGGCAGGACCCTGGGCACCTATGAGGGGCTGCACTGGCCCAGCGAATGTTCTTGCCTGAGAGAGCATGAAGCTAAATAGCAATTGAAAAAAATATCATGAAAGGTCGACAGATAGATTGCAGAAGAAAGGAAATAGCTTATTTTAGTACTTTAAGGACATCTTTTTCCTGCTTTTTGACAAAGGGACCCCATACTTTCATTTTACACTGGACCCTGCAAATTATTTATATAGCTGGTTCTGTTCATTCGTTCTTCTCTCTCTCTCTCTCTCAATTTTACATGATGTTGAAGAAATTAAGTCATCCTGTAGATGCCAACTGCAACCATGTGGAGTCATTTCACATGTGCCTCTGTCCCCTATAATTTATATAATGGGTAGTTAGATATGAAAACTTGATTAGCTTTAGATTTTTAAGAGAATTCTTTAAATTTTTAAATTTTAATAATGCTTCATAATTTTAAAGAAAGATTCATAATTGTTCACTGAGTAATTTTTAAACCTAGTTATTTTCTAATCTAGTTACTAGGCATTCCTTTCAAAGCCCTCCCTGAGGCCAATGCCTGAGAGTCTTGGAATTGACCAGCCTACTGGGAACTCAAATGATAGATTCTAAAAAGGCAGGATCCCTCCCACAACTGAGAAGAGAATGCTATTGGAAGAAAACACTAAGATTGGTGCCTAAGTCATTCCGAAAGCATTCGTGTTTACACATTCCTGTTGTTGTCTTATTTTAACTTTTTCTGGCTCTTAACACTGTCAAAATTCTTCCATAGGCTTCTGTGAGATGACTGTCATGGATATCTATTTCCTTTGACCTCATCTGCTCAGCCTCCTTCAGTAGATTCTTTCTCCATTTCTCCTATCCCGTAAATATTAGTATTTCCTGATTCCTTTGGCTGACTCACTCTAGTCACTCTTTCTAGGGGTGGCAGACCCAGAGATGCACTATCCAGATCCCTTTTCAAGCAAGGGCTTGAAGACATCATAGTTAGCAATGTCCTCCAGCTGTCAACAGAGTCTGGCTTAGCTGCTGAGCACCACCTCACTTAGGTCATGAACTCCCTGGGTCAACCCACATCTGCTGACTAAGCAAGGTGGGGGTATAAAGAGAATTGATCATTTGACTCAAAAAGGGATACTCTGACAGGCAATAATTGTTCCAGAGCTCCTGGCAGGGTTGACTGAGGTTTAGTTGGGCCACTAATGCATTTGCCTTCTTCTGCCTAACATTGCTTCCTCCTTCCTTTCACAGGACCTGGTCCCTAATAAATACCTTTTACTCTAAACATAGTCTTAGTAAGTGCTTCCAGAGAAGACAGCCTGTGACAGTAGGTGATGCTATCCCACATATTCCACTATCACCTATAGATCCATTACTCCTAAAATACATCCTATTCCAAACACTCCTCTAAACTTGTGTATCTTCCCACTACACAGCTCCACCTTAACATCCTACGGGCATCGTGAACTTGGTCTTTCCCAAACTGACACTTTCCTCACAAACACGCTCCTTCATCTGTCTTCTTTTGACAAATGATACCGCTATTCACTAAGTCTCCATCTTCAAATTTTCCTTACATCCTGCATTACCTATTGCTATGTTAACAAATTATTCCTAAAACAAAGTAGTTTAAAACAACAAACATTTATGATCTCACCATTTTTATGGGTTAGGAATTCAAGAGGGTTTATCTGGGCGGAAACTGGAAGAGCAAGAAACATGTTCTACCCCAGAGCCTCCGGAGGGAGCACAGATCACTAGACTTCAGCCTAGTGATACTGACTTCAGACTTCCAGCCTCCAGAACCATAAAAGAATACATTTGTCATGTTTTAAGCCATCAAGTTTGTGTTTATTTGTTACAGCAACCACAGGAAATACAGCAGGAGACTATGTATAAAAGGTGAAGAAACAGTGAAGAGAATGCTCTGTTCTCAGGAAGTATATAGAGGCCCAGAAAAGCACCAATTTTGGAGTGAAGCTGTGTCTTTTGCCTCTGAAAGAGAAAGGATAAAGTCTGCAAAAATTTATGGATGGTGTTGGAAACTGTGCTTTATGAGACTATATAAAATGCTTTTAGGGGTTTCTGTGTAATTTCTTCTTATTATAAGAGTGTTTGAACACAATGTAAGGTGTGATACATACAGAGTGTTATAAAGAACCCTGAAATGCCAGCTCCAGGAAAGAGTAAAAGAGCTAAAATCCATAAGACCGAGTTTCCTTCTTTTCCTCCATGGAGCTAGTCAGACCAAAAATAA